>NC_138751.1:47773291-48973291 GCF_965113315.1 Podarcis vaucheri | reverse complement strand
CCTCTGCTCACGGCTGCAGCAGTTCCCCCCAGCCACCCTTAGGCATTCCCTCCATAACACGCACAGACATTTTCCCTTACTTTCTAGGAGGAAAAAAGTGAGTGTTATGGTGCAAAAAATACCATATTTATCTACTTGCACTTTGACGTGATTTCGAACTGCTAGGTTGGCAGGAGCAGGGACCGAGCAACGGGAGCTCACCCCGTCACGGGGATTCGAACCGCCGACCTTCTGATCGGCAAGTCCTAGGCTCTGTGGTTTAACCCACAGCGCCACCCGCGTCCCTCTGGTGGAATCTACACATATATTTAAAAACACTGTGGAAAAAACGTACATAAAGCGTAATACAGTGGTACCTCGGGTTAAAAACTTAATTCGTTCTGGAGGTCCGTTATTAACCTGAAACTGTTTTTAACCTGAAGCACCACCTTAGCTAATGGGGCCTCCTGCTGCTGCCGCACCACCAGAGCACAATTTCTGTTCTCATCCTGAAGCAAAGTTCTTAACCTGGGGTACTATTTCTGGGTTAGCGGAGTCTGTAACCTGAAGCGTATATAACCTGAGGTACCACTGTATTTGCAGCTGTATCCTCTGAGTCTGGTTACAGCTTTCTGAGTCCTCTGTCTCGTTGCAGCTTTCTGAAGGTCTGAAGTCTTGCTCAGTCTCTGATGAAGAAATTGTCCAAACCATGAGACGCTGCTGGGAGGACAACCGCTATCTCCTCTGTCCCCATTCCGCCACTGCTGTTTGCTACCATTATAAGCGCTCCAGTTGTCATCCAAGCATGTAAGCATGAATTTGTCTGCACGCTTTAGTAGCTTTCTTATTACAGAATTATATATATTATAGAATATTGTAGTATTATTATAATATACTTGTCAGGGAACTGACATCAGAGGCACGGGAGAAGGAGAGGGTCTCTGATTCTGCAGGAGAAGGTCCCAGCGCTAGGGGGAGACTCAGCTGGGAAGAAGGGGAAGGGAATAAGTGTAACACCAGGGATCCAGGAGAGCAACGGGACAGGGAGGTGCAGGGGCTCCAGGACTCTTTGCTGGAAGTTAGTGAGGAGAGCCCAAGCACCCCGCTGCCCACGCCCACCCTGCGCAGGAGACTCCCGCGCAGTGAGAGGCGGAGACACTTGGGCGTCAAACAGCTCTTATGTTGGCAGCGCTTTAAGAAACGCCCACAGACAGATTCTACGAGTGACTAAGGGCAGCCATGCTGAGATGGGCTGTGCAGTCCGAAGGGTTTAACCAGGCAATCTAATGCCCAAACAGGGCAGGATTACGCACGAGTAACTCCCAACCACTACAATACTAAAGCATGCAAATGAATATAGCAATTTTAAAAATATATTTATTATTTATTAATTAATTGCATAAATAAATTATATTGCAGCGATAATAAGATTAATAAAATCATAGTATTAACAACAACAACAACCTGTGCTTTTTGTTTCTTACCAGTATAATACCCATCCTGAGAACATAAAATGATGTTGATAAAAAGGTGCTAACCTTTAAAGCCTTAAAATGCCTGAGTCCTGCATACCTGAAGGAGCGTCTCCACCCCCATCATCCATCCCGGACACTGAGGTCCAGCACTGAGTGCTTTCTGGCGGTTCCCTCGCTGCGAGAAGTGAAGTTACAGGGAACCAGGCAGAGGACCTTCTTGGTAGTGGCACCTGCCCTGTGGAACGCCCTCCCAGCAGATGTCAAGGCAATAAACAACTATTTTACTTTTAAAAGACAACTGAAGGCGGCCCTGTTTAGGGAAGTTTTTAATGTCTGATGCTGTATTGTTTTTAATATTCGGTTGGAAGCCGCCCAGAGTGGCTGGGGAAACCCAGCCAGACGGGCAGGGTATAAATAAATTATTATTATTATTATTATTATTATTATTATTATTATTATTATCCACTCCCCCATCTGCAGCATGGGAGATAATACTATAAATTTAGCTTGTAGTTATTTATCTCCTTGACATCTGATGGGAGGGCGTTCCACAGGGCGGGTGCCACTACCAAGAAGGCCCTCTGCCTGGTTCCCTGTAGTTTCCCATCCCTCGGAGCTGAACCTCAGTGTCCGGGCTGAACGATGGTGGTGGAGACGCTCCTTCAGGTATACAGGGCCAAAGCTGTTTAGGGCGCAATATGTGAAGGGACCCACAAGGATTTGAAGATCAACAAATTTACTGTGGCAAGAGCATTCTTTGAGACGGAACCCATTCAGTCCTGTCCAAATTTCAGAGACGTTTTGAGGTTTGAGATGTGCTCATTTCCTCTTTTCTTCCGCTCCAGTTCCAGGTGTTGCTTGGCTCCTGCCTCCCCTGTGAAGTTTGAAAATGCCGTTCTCAAAGCCGATCTCACCCTCGACATCTCGCCTGAGATACGGAAGCTGAAAGACATGGAGACCAGATCTTGTGCCCTGAAGAGAGGCGATGACTGGGCAAAACTACTGCGGCAGCAAATAGAAGCAGTTGCGAAACAGAGAAATCCTACGCCAAGCTGAACATTTGCAACGAGTCCCCTAGTTGATTGCGCCATCGAAGCCTCCTACTTTTGTGCAAGGCATATGATAAGAAAGCTGGCGCTGCTTTCGCTAATGAATAAAGCATAGTTGTGTCACAGTTCTTTCAAAATCATCATCATCATCATCAACAACAACAACAACAATAGTACAGTCATACCTCGTGTTGCGTTTGCTTCAGGTTGCGTGTTTTCAGATTGTGTCCCGCGGCGACCCGGAAATACCAGAAAGGGTTACTTCCGGGTTTCGCCGCTCGCGCATGTGCAGATGCTCAAAATGACGTCACGCGCATGCGCAGAACTGGTGAATCGCAACATGCACAGACTCGGGTGGCGTTCTGCTCAGGTTGCGAACAGAGCTCTTTGCAACCAGAGGTACCACTGTAATAATAAATTTATACCCCCCCCCCCCCAAATCTGGCTGGGTTTCCCCAGCCACTCTGGGCAGCTCCCAAGAGATTATTAAAAACACCAAAACATTCTGCATTCTACATTTCATAGCATTTCCATTTTCCATTTCAATTCATCATCATAATAATTCATTATTTATACCCCTCCCATCTGGCTGGGTTTCCTCAGTCACTCTGGGTTGCTCTGAACAGAATATTAAAAACACCAAACATTAAAAACTTCTCTAAACAGGGCTGCCTTCAGATTTCTTCTAAAAGTCAAATAGTTGTTTATTTCCTTGACATCGGACGGGAGGGCGTTCCACAGGGCGGGCGCCACCACTGAGAAGGCCCTCTGCCTGTTTCCCTGTAACCTGATTTCTTGCAGTGAGGGAACCGCCAGAAGGCCCTTGGTGCTAGACCTCAGTGTCCAGGCTGAACAATGGGGGTGGAGACGCTTCTTTGGGTATACTGGGCCTATTACCTGCTAAAAGTGATGAGCAGTTGTTGTTGGCATTTGTCTGCCTCAAGATACAATGGAGTGCACTTCTGGGGGTGAAATCAAATTGCTGGGGAATCACAGTGCCTGTTGTGGTTGCGGAGACCAGTAGCTTGTAACTATTGTTTCTGCTATGGAAGTGAGAGCTGGACCATAAAGAAGGCTGATCGCCGAAAAATTGATGCTTTTGAATTACGGTGCTGGAGGAGACTCTTGAGAGTCCCATGGACTGCAAGAAGATCAAACCTCTCCATTCTGAAGGAAATCAGCCCTGAGTGCTCACTGGAAGGACAGATCCTGAAGCTGAGGCTCCAAGACTTTGGCCACCTCATGAGAAGAGAAGACTCCCTGGAAAAGACCCTGATGTTGGGAAAGATGGAGGGCGCAAGGAGAAGGGGACGGCAGAGGACTAGATGGTTGGGCAGTGTTGTCGAAGCTACCAGCATGAGTTTGACCAAAGAGCGGGAGGCAGTGGAAGACAGGAGTGCCAGGCGTGCTCTGGTCCATGGGGTCACGAAGAGTTGGACATGACTAAACGACTAAACAACAACAAAGCATAAATGTAAGGGTGGCATCTTGCCACAAGGGGGCAGAGCCACCTAAGCTTTGATTTGTTTAAAAGCTCTTCTGATCCTAACTGAAATGATTCAAGAACACTCACTTCCTTGGGTCTGAATTATACGCAAGTAAAACCCCGGAGCCAAGTCTCTGCAATACCTTCTGCTTCTTGCGTGGTTGGCAAGGAATTTGGTTCCATTCACATTTTAATACTAGCCAACCTAATACACAGTTCACAAAACGATATATGGATTGAAATGCTGCTCTCCTTTGATTTTTGCACTTATTTAGATTTTGTGGCCCAGTTCCAGTAAAATAAAACACAAAAATGAATGTATTGGATGGAAGGGTGCATGAAAATACACATATTAGAGAAAGCAACGTACCAAAATACAGTCATACCTTGGGATAAATATGCTTCAGGATAAGTATTTTCGGGTTTCGCTCCACGGCAACCCGGAAGTAACGGAGCGTGTTACTTCCGGGTTTTGCTGCTCGTGCATGCGCAGACGCTCAAAATGACGTGACACGCATGCGCGGAAGCGGCGACACGCAGACACGCTGTCACGTCTTACGTTCTGTTCAGGATTCGAACGGGGCTCCGGAACGGATCCCGTTCGCATCCCAAGGTACCACTGTAATGCATTGGGTTGGTGAAAATTGCTTGCGAAATATGTATATTAGCAAAATTGCATAGAAAAATGGGTCTATCAGGAGAAAGGCATCTTGGATGCTGGCAATTTTCGCGAGAACATAAAAATATAATACAGTAATCACAAATGGATGCTGAAATATGGTGAACTCACATTATTATTATTATTATTATTATTATTATTATTATTATTATATGCCACTCATCTGACTGGGTTACGCCAGCCACTCTGGGTGGCTTCCAACAATGTCTTCTAAAAGTCAGATAGCTGTTTTATTTCCTTGACATCTGCTGGGAGGGCGTTCCACAGGGCGGGCGCCACCACCGAGAAGGCCCTCTGCCTGGTTCCCTGGAACCTCACTTCTCGCAGTGAGGAAACTGCCAGAAGACTCTCGGAGGTGGACCTCAGTGTCTGAGCTGGACGATGGGGGTGGAGACGCTCCTTCAGGTCTACATGGTAGAGGCCATTTAGGGCTTTAAAGATCAGCAGCAACACTTTGAATTGTGCTCGGAAACGTACTGGGAGCCAATGCAGATCCTTTAGGACCAGTGTTATATGGTCCTGGCGGGCACTGCTAGTCACCAGTCTGCCAGCCACATCAAGTGAAACAGACAGTGTGTGCTCCTGCAGAAAGACAAAATAACTCAAAAAGAATAAATAGGCTTTCCTTGTGGAGGGGGTGAGCTTTGGGCAGAGGAGAGCAATGCTATAGAGGTTGGGGAGATTCCCTTGTTCTCCTCCCAGCCCGCCATATTGGATGGGTGTTTCCCATCTTCCTCCCATTGACCATGCCAATGTGATTGTTGGTGAGATTAAATATGGGCGCTCCAAAGCAGGCATAGTTTGGGTGTGTACTGGAGGAATCCTGCAGATCCAAGATCTCCTCTGATCCACTCCCAGGATGCCCCATTCAGGCCTCTACTGGTGTCAGAACACCAACGGCAAAGGAGTTGTGGCAGCAGTAAAGCTTTCCACAACAACAATAAATGGAACTTGGGTCACCCTCAGTGGCCGGCCAAATTGCACAGCATGAGAGGTGCCCGCCAAGACTGTTGCAGTCTTGCGGGTTTATGAACGCCCCAGAGATTATTGCGATCCCTCCTGAAATATGAAGGTCTCTTTGTTTTAGGAGAATGGCACGTATCGGACGCTGCATAATATGTGCAAATTGGTTCCACTAAGAAAGTATTGCATTTAGCATTAATTCTTTAGATAGTTCCTTATTATGTAATTACATAAAGGTGTTTTTTTTTAATGCTCTTCAGCCAACAGCTTTTTAGGCACACCACTTAGAAATGCAAATAATTTATTTAACAATTTAAATGAATAAATATATAAACGCCTTAAACGAACGCTCCCCAAGCAGCTTGCAGGTGTTGATAAGAAGTCAGTTCCTACCCTACAGTTTACCATCTCAAAGACCCAACATGAAGGGAAGAGGGATTGGGAGGGAGGGATGAAGAAAAAATGCAAACTTGGACACTATTTCTTAGTTATGGAATTCTTCTAATGGCCTGGTGGGAAGATTTCAAGGAGAAGCCAGAATGTTGCTGGTCTTTCAGCAGAGCAGAGACCTCGCAGGCCCATCCATCTCGCTCCCCTATAGCTTGAGATGATAGAAAAGTCCTGTAGTGATTGATCAATGATGGCTCCTTCAACATTCAGGCCGACACTTCCTGATACACTCATCAACTGATCGGCCAGTGTGTTTGAACTGAGCTATTACATTTGTGTTTTTCGATGACAGCTGTCCCTAAGGTTCTATAAGTGCGATGAGTCCCATTCATGGCTTTTCATCTGATTTTGTCCAAGGCAATGACTCAATAGTTGAATTGGAGTTGGCTTTGCTTTTGAATTTTGGTTGCTGTAATGTTTATCTTTCCTTCTTTGAATCTTATTTGGGGAGAAAAAAGAGAACAAAACAAACAAGGGAGTGTGAACTGTCACAAAGGACAAAGACCGCTAACCCAGAAATAGTACCTCGGGTTAAGAACTTTGCTTCAGGATGAGAAAAGAAATCGTGCAGCAGCAGCAGGAGGCCCCATTAGCTAAAGTGGTGCTTCAGGTTAAGAACAGTTTCAGGTTAAGAACAGACCTCCAGAACGAATTAAGTTCTTAAGCTGAGGTACCACTGTACTAGTATTATGAAGAGAATATTATGAAAACTTATCTGAAACCACATTCTCTTCATCAGGCATGATTGTACAAATCCTTATCATACCTGCTTTGTCACATTTCCCCCTCTGAAGTGGAAAGCCCAGAACTCTTGAGCTTTTCTTTCGAGGTGATGAGCCCCAGTCCTACCACTTTGGGGCACGGGTGGCGCTGTGGGTTAAACCAAGCCTAAGACTTGCCGATCAGAAGGTTGGCGGTTCGAATTCCTGTGAAGGGGTGAGCTCCCGTTGCTCGGTCCCTGCTCCTGCCAACCTAACTGTTCAAAAGCACATCAAAGTGCAAGCAGATAAATAGGTACCGCTCCGGCGGGAAGGTAAACAGCGTTTCTGTGTGCTGCTCTGGTTCGCCAGAAGCGGCTTAGTCATGCTGGCCACATGACCCGGAAGCTGTACGCCGGCTCCCTCAGCCAGTAAAGCGAGATGAGCGCCGCAACCCCAGAGTCATCCACGACTGGACCTAACAGTCAGGGGTCCCTTTACCTTTACCTTTTACTTCCCCAACTCAGCTATCATGTCTTATTTACTTCTGTATCATTTATTTATTTCACCCTTTCAGCGTATGATTTTATTTGTGCTCTGGGTGGCTGCAAAGCAGCTTAGCGTTCTTTGAATGTCAATTATTCTAATCAATAAATGAAAAAAAATCTGAAAGTATTTCTTAACAAATGTGATGTTGTGGTGATGGTATCTGTAAACCCAGCTGACAATGGCTGCTGATGCAGTATATATTTAAAGCACATTGCATTACTAGGAACTGTAGTTTGTTAAGGGTTGTAGCAGGCATTGCAGCTCTGTGAGGGGTGAACTACAGGATTCTTTGGGGAATGACATATGCTTTAAATCTATGGCCCAGGATGAATGACGCCGTGGTAAGCCAGGGGAGAAATACTGCTTGTATTTGGCATCCCAATTCTAGGTTCCTTGGTGGGGGAGGGAAGAGTGTAAACCCCACTGAATTCTTTTACCAGAATGTAACTGTACACAGTGAGAGCTGGACCATAAAGAAGGCTGATTGCCAAAGAATTGATGCTTTTGAATTATGGTGCTGGAGGAGACTCTTGAGAGTCCCATGGACTGCAAGAAGATCCAACCTATCCATTCTGAAGGAAATCAGCCCTGAGTGCTCACTGGAAGGACAGATCCTGAAGCTGAGGCTCCAGTACTTTGGCCACCTCGTGAGAAGAGAAGACTCCCTGGAAAAGACCCTCATGCTGGGAAAGATGGAGGGCGCAAGGAGAAGGGGGCGACAGAGGATGAGATGGTTGGTCAGTGTTCTCGAAGCTACCAGCATGAGTTTGACTAAACTGCTGGAGGCAGTGGAAGACAGGAATGCCTGGCGTGCTCTGGTCCATGGGGTCACGAAGAGTCGGAAACGACTAAATGACCAAACAACAACAACAAAATGCATTTTGTAGAGTACGATGCTCTTTTCGGGCAAAGACATCAAGGCAATCTTGTTACATTTAATAAGCCAGCTATTTAAATTTATGCTTCTAAGCCAACAGAACAAAGAGATCACATATATTAAGCCCACAGGGTAGGCAGTTCAAGGTAAAAGTACTGAGACAAGTGGGTACTAAGTGAAAGGAAATAAGTTCTGAGAAATTCTTAGTTAGTGGTTTACATGGGGAAGATGTTATAGTGAGTCAACGGTGGAGTGATCCAGTACAGTTAGAATACACTTTGCTAAATCAAGTACAAAAGATTACTTAGTTGACTTTTTAAAAAAAATTTTTCATCCCAAATTGGGAGTGAGGGGTGAAGAGAGAATAAATCAAATGGCCAGGCTTTGTTCTTGCAATTTGCTGCAAGGCATTCCTAAATGTGTTAATGATAATGAAGCACCTTGCTGTTGTCTTTTAAATGGAGCTCTTTCAGGCTGTAATTAAGTACAGACACCCAGCCCTACCTGTCTGAGGAAGGCAGTAGCAGGCAGGCTTTGGAGGGATTTTACAAAGTGTTAGGGGGACACCCCACCCCAGAAAGGGCTCGTGTACATAAAGAGAAGAGGAACAATCCAGACCCTCTGCCTTGCAGGACACCTTTGGGAGAAGAAAAGGCTAAGGAGGAAACTCTACACAAATCCTTAAGGCGGCTGGATGGTGCCTTCTAAGCCTCCTTCCAGCAACTCCTGCAGTCAAGCTAGTGCCAAACGACTTGCTCTTCTTTCCTTTGGACCCCATCAGTGAGGACGAGAGGAGGGAATGTGGGACCACCAGTCCTCACAACTGCTTCATGGGCGCAAGACCTCCTCAAAAGACTTGCTGAGACCACCAGGCCAGAGCTGTGCTTTGTTTCCTTGAAGAGTTAACTACACTGGTCTCGGGTGGTGTACAGCAGGCACCCCCAAATTCTGCCCTCCAGATGTTTTGGGACTACAACTCCCATCATCCCTAGCTAACAGGACCAGAGGTCAGGGACATAGGCGCCGACTCCATGGGGCTTGAGGGGGCCCGAGCCCCCTCCAAAATTCGTTTGGGGGGGCTCTGCCCCCCAATAATCTCCGGCGCCCCTCCAGCAGAGCGCCATCGCCGCCCCTCCCCCAGCCCAAAATGCACAGGGTCGGGCTGCCTGCATGCCTCCTGCCCTCCCTCCCGAGCAAAAGCTCCACCCAATTTCCTTTGGAGCTGATTAATAGGCGCAGCACGCTCTCCCCTATTCGCTCACGAGGAGGCGACGCCACTTTATTTGCATATTCATGAGCTTATTTATTATTCATGAGCTTTCCCGGGCCCCCCCCCCAATATTTTTTATAAGTCCGCGTCCCTGGTCAGGGATGATGGGAACTGTAGTCCCAAAACATCTGGAGGGCCGAGTTTGGGGGTGCCTGTTGTAGAGTTTTATTGCTTAAAGGTAAAGGGACCCCTGACCGTTAGGTCTAGTCGTGACCGACTCTGGGGTTGCGGCGCTCATCTCACTTTATTGGCCAAGGGAGCCGGCGTACAGCTTCTGGGTCATGTGGCCAGCATGACTAAGTCGCTTCTGGCAAACCAGAGCAGCGCACGGAAACGGCGTTTACCTTCCCGCCGGAGCGGTACCTATTTATCTACTTGCACTTGACGTGCTTTTGAACTGCTAGGTTGGCAGGAGCTGGGACTGAGCAACGGGAGCTCACCCTGTTGCGGGGATTCGAACCGCCGACCTTCTGATCGGCAAGTCCTAGGCTCTGTGGTTTAACCGACAGTGCCACCTATGCCTGAATCCAACAGATGGAGGGCCAAGCAGGGGCTGAACCCCACTGCAAAAATAGCTGCCAGGGCTGCCGGCCACCTGAGGAGGGGGCTCTATATAATTCCTTCGCCGAGGTGCAAGGAGTGACACAATTTTTGTGTTCCCCTCCCCTTGACTGTGCCGTTGGCGGGGGCCAACCTGGCAAACCCCTGGGTATACCCCTATTATGGAACAACTCTCATAATCCCTGACCATTAGTCATGCTGGCTGGGAGTGATGATGGGAGTTGTAGTCCAACACAGCTGGAGGACAACATGTCACCTACCCTTCATACGAAGCATGGAAAATCGTAATAAGCAACTGGTTACTTTACTTCATTTTTTTTGGGGGGGGGGAGAATTGTTTGTTGTTCCTTTGAGGAAAAGCCCAGGAAACACAGCGAGGATTAAGTAGCACAAAGGAAGCAGATGGTGGCGACCAAACAGTTGAAGTGTTTGGATCTGTTTCAAGAGAGGTGCCTTCCCACATTCCTCGGGATCAGGGCCTTCCAAAATAGGGAGGGAGAGGGGAATTCCTGTCCTCTGCCCCACCTACCAGAGGAACTGTGAAAAAAGGCCACAGAGCACATATAAAAAGGGGCTTCAGCCCAAGCGAGCCCCTTTATTCTTCTCTATCCTATAAAATCCCAAGTTATTCACTTCATAACACTGGCTTCTAACCTGCCCAATGCTAATAGAGCCTTCAATTAATCCTCTGATTACAGAATGCTTTTGATGTGAAAGGGGATTACAGATCTGTATCTATATTTCTTACATTTCTGCATAAGCGTGCGTGTCTGCATAAAGCATGCTTTTTCTACAGATCTATAACTCGCAGAGGCAGCAGGTATATTGACAATTTGTCTTAATATACAGTAGGATACAGGCAAGGATTACTAAAAGCTGAAAGTGTTGTCCTTAGGCGGGGAAAATTCCCATTCTTTCACTGGGAGTTTCCCTCCCAAGGAACTAATGCAGAATTCGATCCAAAGCTCTCGTTTTGGTTGCTTACCAGGGGTTCAGGCCTGCCCACAGCAACAGATCTTGGCCCTCCAGATGTTTTGGGACTACAATTCCCATCATCCCTGGCTAACAGGACCCGTGGTCAGGGATGATGGGAGTTGTAGTCCAAAAACATTTGGAGGGCCAAGTTTGCCTATGCTTGTCCTAGAGGGGCTACCTTCCCAGGTGGATGAGTCCCACCTGCCTCTCACTTCCCTCTCCTGCATGTGCAGAAACTGTCTTCTTGACCATTGGGTCCAAAAGCAAAGTGGTAGGTAAAAGGTAAAGGGACCACTGACCATTAGGTCCAGTCGTGACCGACTCTGGGGTTGTGGTGCTCATCTCGCTTTATTGTCCGAGGGAGCATGTGGCCAGCATGACTAAGCCGCTTCTGGTGAACCAGAGCAGCGCATGGAAACACCATTTGCCTTCCCGCTGGAGCGGTACCTATTTATCTACTTGCACTTTGATGTGCTTTCGAACTGCTAGGTTGGCAGGAGCTGGGACCGAGCAACAGGAGCTCACCCCGTCGTGGGGATTCGAACCACTGACCTTCTGATCAGCAAGCCCAAGAGGCTCAGTGGTTTAGACTACAGCAACACCTCAGTAGTGTTTTGTCTGGCTAGTTGCAAAAGAACTTCCAGGAAACCAATGTGAAGAACGAGGATGCAGTCAGACTATCTTGTGGGTTTCCTATCCCTTCGGAGGATGAATGCCCAGTTCCCTTTGAAGACGGATTGATTGTTAAACCACTCTAGGAGGGGAATAAAGGTAAAGGGACCCCTGACCATTAGGTCCAGTCGTGACTGACTCTGGAGCTCATCTCGCTTTATTGGCCGAGGGAGCCGGCGTACAGCTTCCAGGTTATGTGGCCAGCATGACTAAGCCGCTTCTGGCGAACCAGAGCAGCACATGGAAACGCCGTTTACCTTCCCGCCGGAGCGGTACCTATTTATCTACTTGTACTTTATGCTTTTGAACTGCTAGGTTGGCAGGAGCAGGAACCGAGCAACGGGAGCTCACCCCGTCACAGGGATTCGAACCACCAACCTTCTGATTGGCCAGCCCTAGGCTCTGTGGTTTAATCCACAGCGCCACCCGCGTCCTAAGAGGGGAATAAAGGTAACCCGCGTCCTAAGAGGGGAATAAAGGTAAAGGTAAAGGTACCCCTGCCCGAACGGGCCAGTCTTGACAGACTCTGGGGTTTGTGCGCCCATCTCACTCAAGAGGCCGGGGGCCAGCGCTGTCCGGAGACACTTCCGGGTCACGTGGCCAGCGTGACAAAGCTGCATCTGGCGAGCCAGCGCAGCACACGGAACGCCGTTTACCTTCCCGCTGGTAAGCGGTCCCTATTTATCTACTTGCACCCGGGGGTGCTTTCGAACTGCTAGGTTGGGAATAGAGGTCCCTTAAATACTCCCAGCACCCTTAACAAACCCCAGCACCCGGAATTCTATTGGGGCACCCCTAATTGTTTATCATAGTGCTGGAAATGTATGGTGTGAATGTGATCTTACCTTAGAAAGAAAAAAACCCAACACACCAGGAACCAGGGACTCAGCTACATTAGTAAAAACAACTAGATATTTGAATAGTTATAAACATTCAACACCAGATGGCACCAGGGAGCACAAAACCTGTCTATAGCCTTTTTATATAGTGTCTCCCCCCCCCCCGTTTGCTATAACGTTTTAATTTCTGACTTATTTATACATTTACGCCCCTTTGTGTAGATCTACCCCACGTCAGGGTAGGCTAGTGTAAACTGTAAGAGACAATACGTAATAGAAATGAAATCTTTAAACGGTTTGTAGTTTTAAGCTTTGTAATAGTCCAGCATCTTAAAAAGTAAAGTAGAGACATCACCTTGCCAACAAATCTCTGTATAGTTAAAGCCATGGTTTTCCCAGTAGTGATGTATGGAAGTGAAAGCTGGACCATAAAGAAGGCTGATGGCCGAAGAATGGACGCTTTTGAATTATGGTGCTGGAGGAGACTCTTGAGAGTCCCATGGACTGCGAGAAGATCCAACCTCTCCATTCTTAAGGAAACCTTTAAGCTGCCCTGCTGCCACTGAAACACCATCAGAAGATGCGCCCTATGCTAAATCAATGTGCGCTCCATGTCAACGTATTCAGTAAGTTCTCTAAGATGACAAGATTTTCTCTCCTGCCCGTTTTGTGAGCCGTGCGTGATCTTGCAAGGAAGGCAACTTCTAAATGTGGGTGCCACTGCTCTGGGCCCCTGGAAACTGAATGAAGAAAAATCCTCTGTACTGGAGACCGGGCGAGTGGGGAGAGGATAATGTTTTAGTGTGGAACCATCTTCCACAGAAGCAGTAGCTTTTGTCTCAAGTCCTTGGCCCGCATCAGGAAATCCCAAGCGGTTTCTTTGACCCTCTGAAAGGCATTGTGTTAGCCGAGGTGACATATCCCTCTGTGACAATCTTCCCTTGGTCAGAAGGTTCCTGCCGCTGTCGGCTGTGCTTGAGTTCTCCCGGTCATTATTTCGGCAAGGTCATGGTACAATTTCCTTCCACATAGCTTCTCTGGCTGCTCTGAGGGACAGTAGCTTTAATTATGGCCTCCTTCGCTCCCAGCTCTGAACACTTTGTGGAAGTCCTGCTTTAATTCGATTCACTAGACTAGAATAATCCAGTCCTTCCTTTTTATTCTGCCCCCCCCCCCCAAAGCTGGCCTTTCACGTTTAACCCCCTCCTATGCAAGAAGTGGCCAGGTAAGGCTATAAATGCTGGGTGATAAACTGTGCCACACAGACACTCGCAGCGCAGTTCTCAATAGGCCTACTCAGGAGCAGGGACGGAGGAGGAATTTGGCTCAGATTGTAACGAGAGAGTCTACGCATTTCCCACAAAATTTGCAAACAGAAACACAGCCATTGCTCGGAATCTATGCATTCCTGGGTTTGGGGATGCAGTTCTCAAGCCAAATGATGCATCCAAAAAAAGAAAAGAAAAGAAAATGTTGACATTAGGGGAAAGCGTGCAAAAAGGAAAAAGAAGCACACATAAGCGAAGGGAACATATAAAGATGCATTGTATGGGAGGGGACTGCTTGCAAAAATGTGTATGCAATGTGAATTTAAGACTGGAGGAGGGGAAATGAGAAACTGAATTTGGGGGGTTCATCCCTACTCAGAGGTAAGGCCCTTCGGGTTCCATGAGGCTTACTCCCAGGTAAATGGCCTTAGACTGCTTATCAGACAGATCTTCTGGCCAACAGCTCTTACATAAGCTGTGTTATATATATCAGCTAAAGCAGCTAACTTTTCCCTTCCATCTATCTCTTGGGATTCTGAAATAATAAAACAAACACAGAAGTGCCTTAATCTGCAACTGGCACAATAATTCTTCTAATGCAGAGATTAGTAAATGAAAAGGAGTGCCATTGAGAGCGTGCTCACTTATGGCTTATGTGTGTGGTATGGAAGCTGTACTGCCCAGGACAGGATGGGGTTGTGCAGGGTTGTTAAGGCAGCAGAGAGCATTGTTGGCTGCCCACTCTCCACCTTAGAGCAGATTTATGCCACAAGGTGCCATAGGAAGGCACTGGACATAGTAAAAGATCCATCGCATCCTGGTCACTGTCTCTTCGAGCTCTTGCCGTCGGGACAGAGATACAGGACGATGAAGTCAAGAACGAGCCGTCTTAAGAACAGCTTCTTCTCCAGAGCGATCTCGGCCCTGAATGGGAAGACCGGACTTTGAAAGTCATCTAATCTCCCTTGCTGTATTATACTGTATTGTTTAATTAGTGTTTTTATGGAGCAGTCAAGTAATTTCGTTGTCCCCGAAGGGGGCAATGACAATAAAGATATTATTATTATTATTATTATTATTATTATTATTATTATTATTATGAATTTGGAGAACTGTTATATAGGTGATATAATGAAATTCAGTTAGAGGGGACTCGAGGAAGGTCAGTTATCAGTGTGATGAGAGTTGGGTATTTGAAGAGATAATCTTTTTTGTGTGCATCTAGTTTGTTGTAGTGTGGTATGTTTTTCTATGTTGTGTGTTTTGTTATGTTATTTTTGGCGATAAATGTTGAAAATCGATAAAATTTTTGAAAATAATAATAATAATTCTAATGCAGGGGAGGCTAATCTGCAGGCTGCAGGACATATCCAACGCCCACAAGCATTTTTGCACAGCCCCCCAAAAACAAGCCACTGCCCCTGTGTGTTTTGCTAACGGCAGCTGTGCATTTGTGCTTTTCCTGATCCACAAAAGGGTCAGGAAACAGATTGCTCACTCCACTGCTCACGAGATCAAGGGAAGTAATAGTGCCACTGTATTCTGCTCTGGTCAGACCACACCTGGAGTACTGTGTCCAGTTCTGGGCACCACAGTTCAAGAAGGACACTGACAAACTGGAACGTGTCCAGAGGAAGGGCAACCAAAATGGTCAAAGGCCTGGAAACGATGCCTTATGAGGAATGGCTAAGGGAGCTGGGCATGTTTAGCCTGGAGAAGAGGAGGTTAAGGGGTGATATGATAGCCATGTTCAAATATATAAAAGGATGTCACATAGAGGAGGGAGAAAGGTTGTTTTCTGCTGCTCCGGAGAAGCGGACACAGAGCAATGGATCCAAACTACAAGAAAGAAGATTCCACCTAAACATTCGGAAGAACTTCCTGACAGTAAGAGCTGTTCGACAGTGGAATTTGCTGCCAAGGAGTGTGGTGGAGTCTCCTACTTTGGAGGTCTTTAAGCAGAGGCTTGACAACCATATGTCAGGAGTGCTCTGATGGTGTTTCCTGCTTGGCAGGGGGTTGGACTCGATGGCCCTTGTGGTCTCTTCCAACTCTATGATTCTATGATTCTATGAGATCGATCACCTCATCTGTGACTGCATCAGATATGTGCACTCTGTCCCTGCCTCTCGGCCTATCCTATCTCAAAGGGTTGTTGTGAGAGGAGAGAGGCCCATTTATGCCACCTAGGAATATAGATGGGTAAAGGTAAAGGTAAAGGGACCCCTGACCATTAGGTCCAGTTGTGGCCGACACTGGGGTTGCGGCGCTCATCTCGCTTTATTGGCCGAGGGAGCCAGCGCACAGCTTCCGGGTCATGTGGCCAGCATGACAAAGCCGCTTCTGGCGAACCAGAGCAGCGCACGGAAACCCCGTTTACCTTCCCTCAGGAGTGGTACCTATTTATCTACTTGCACTTTGATGTGCTTTTGAACTGCTAGGTTGGCAGGAGCAGGGACCGAGCAACGGGAGCTCACCCCGTTGCGGGGATTCGAACCGCCGACCTTCTGATCGGCAAGTCCTAGGCTCTGTGGTTTAACCCACAGCGCCACCTGCGTCCCTAATATAGATGGGAGGTACACGCAAACAAATAAAACGAAGAAACAAAATTTGTGCAACATTTCATACATTGCAAAACAATCACCACCAAGCAGCACTGTAGCTAGCCGCTCGGGTGCCCAAGGTATGTTGGAAGTTCTCCAGAGTGGCTGGGGTGGGGTATAAATATTATTATTATGGAATAGGGCATTATTTCCCTTATTTCCCTACTTTCGTCAGAGACACGTTGGAGGGTATGTAACAGTTAAAGCTTCAGGGTCCCCCAAAATGTAGATCCATCACTCCCTTCAGGTACTTACGCTCAGTTGCTTAAGCAAAGTACAGTGGTACCTCAGGTTACATACGTTTCTGCTTACAGACTCCGCTAACCCAGAAATAGTGCTTCAAGTTAAGAACTTCGCTTCAGGATGAGGACAGAAATTTTGCTCCGGTGGCCCGGCAGCAGCGGGAGGCCCCATTAGCTAAAGTGGTGCTTCAGGTTAAGAACAGTTTCAGGTTATGAACGGACCTCCGGAACGAATTAAGTACTTAACCCGAGGTACCACTGTAACAACAACCTCTCTTGGGACCTATCCAAAAGTCACCTGTCAGTCTTAGGAGGAGATCTGTCCGTGAGTCATTCCTACACTATTGGTCATCTCTTCAGTGGGCAGCAGCGGTGACCCTCCCCTCTCATTCCTAGTTAATTGGTGTGAAATTGGAGCAGGTTTCCAGGTGATAATGTGTTTGCATTTGCTGCTTGGCTGAGCAGCCCCAGACACACCAGCCCAGCTTCATTAAACCTCCAGCTTTCTGCTCTGCTCCTGGCTGTGAGCTTCCAACTTTATTTCCTGAGCTCTGGACACACAGCATCCGAATACATGTCAGGAAGAGAGCAGGATTGGTGCTGACCAGGTAGCAGGTAACCACTTCTAAAAGATGTGAAAGGGGGGAAAACAGATTTCATACTTGATAAAGACATATCCCTGCCCGGGTACTTCTTGTAAAACTTCAAATGAATCCTTGCGTTCCCATGCTTGTAAGGGCACATTTTAATGCCCTTTAATTGCCAGCTCTTAATTAATTGTTCCCAGAACTCTTTGAAGACATTGGATGCTATATATATACTCTTACTAACACCCAAGTGAGGCCCCTCTCCCAAAAAAACCTAATGTAGAGATAATACGCAGGTGTTAAGATTTATGTTTAAAAAAGCCTTTGACGGTCCGAAAGGAATAATGAAGGCGTCTGGGTTACGAAACATCATTATGGAGAGAAATAATAACATCAATAAATCAATGGGCCACATACGTTTCTTTAAAACCAATCTTCAGTTTTGACTTACAATAATAAATGGAGTTTCGGAATTTACATTATATATCAGTTCCCAAGGCCGTTTCTCAGTTGCAAGGCTCTCCACGTATTGGTTAAAGCAAGAGCAAAAAATAGCAAATATAAACATGAAATTCACATTTAAAAGTTTAAAACAGTGTTTCCCTAACTTGGGTCTCCAGCTGTTTTTGGACTACAGTTCCCATCATCCCTGACCACTGGTCCTGCTAGCTAGGGATGATGGGAGTTGTAGTCCAACAACAGTTTGAGACCCAAGTTTGGGAAAGACTGGAATCAGTAAATTAGAAACACCGATGTGCAGCATCTTGATATAATTTTGATAGCTCATTACTAACTCAACTGAAAAGGAAGTTAAATTGTCCCCCCAGACATATATTACACAAGTATTTTCAATGGTTATATTTGTTTTGTTTTATTTTTTCCCCTTAGTTTTAGGTTGTATTTTTGTTTTGATATTGGTTGGTGGGTTTTTTTGGTAGACTGCATTTCTTTGAGATTTAGAAATAATATTTCTAAAATGAAATATTATGTATCGTTTAATAAATGCATACATATTTTTATTTAGATTTATATACTGCTTAACAACAATAATCTTTGAGTGGTTTATAGAGAACAGAATAGATCAGGCATAGGCAAACTCGGCCCTCCAGCTGTTTTGCGACTACAACTCCCATCATCCCTAGCTAACAGGACCAGTGGTCAGGGATGATGGGAACTGTAGTCCCAAAACATCTGGAGGGCCCAGTTTGCCCATGCCTGGAATAGATAAATAAAGTGAAATGTTATTTTCACTGATACTTCTAATTTCCACTTGATGAGAAATAGGGAACCTCTGATCTCCTGGGTGCTGGTAACTACATCTCCCATTATCCTTAGCCATTGGCTATCCTTGCTGGGGCTGATGGGAGTTGTAGTCCCTCAACATCTGGCAGGGGGTGGCACAGGCCTTCAGTTCCTGGACTAGATAATCTGCTGGGACCCTTCTTACGGCTCTCTTTTACTCCCTAAAGGTAAAGGTAAAGGGACCCCTGACCATTAGGTCCAGTCGTGACCGACTCTGGGGTTGCGGTGCTCATCTCACTTTATTGGCTGAGGGAGCCAGCGTACAGCTTCCGGGTCATGTGGCCAGCATGATGAAGCTGCTTCTGGCGAACCAGAGCAGCGCATGGAAACGCCCTTTACCTTCCCGCCGGAGCGGTACCTATTTATCTACTTGCACTTTGATGTGCTTTCGAACTGCTAGGTTGACAGGAGCAGGGACCGAGCAACGGGAGTTCACCCTGTCGTGGGGATTCGAACCGCCAACCTTCTGATCGGCAAGTCCTAGGCTCTGTGGTTTAACCTACAGCTCCAACCGCGTCCCTTATCCTACACGTATAACATTCATCTAATTCACAAGATGTGAAAGAGAGGATGACGCCTTATTGGGGTGGACAGGGCTGGCCCAAGACATTTTGGCGCCTGAGTCAAATCACAAAATGGCATCCTCCAAGGAAAGAGGGGTGAGCGAAGACCTACACCGGGAACAAGGTGGGGAGTATCAAATCAATCTTACCCAATAGGTGAAGGGGGAATCAGTTCACGGGGTGGGGGTGGGCGCTCTGAAGCAAGTCGGGTGGGTGCAGAGCCCAGGAGACCCCCAGAGGGCACCCCTGCCATTTCTTCCCTAGACGCAGGATGAAGTGGTTTACGGGTGCCACGGGGGTGGGGGGTTACCTCAGGTGCAGATTTATTAAGAGCGCAACCCACGCTACACCACTGGGCCACAGTGGTCCCAAAGGTGCCGTGAGATTGGCAGGTGCAGGGTGTGCGGCTGCCGTCTGGAGGGGCTCCAGTTGGGCAGTTGGAGTCCACGTCCAGCACCTCCCGGGAGAGCAGGCATCTAGGAAGTGGACCCACAGTGGCGTGCTAGCCCTCTTCTCAACGGTGATGCCACCACTCTTTTGTGACTTGCCCCGGGCACTGGCAACCCATGCTACACCACTGGTAGGAGGAGCTCAGCAGTGCCTCCTATTCACTGAGAGGCCACTGTAATAATAATAATAATAATAATAATAATAATAATAATAATAATAATAATAAAAAAAAAATTTATTTATATCCCGCCCTCCCCAGCCGAAGCCGGGCTCAGGGCGGCTAACAACAATAAAATAATACAACATTCTAAAATCATTTCAGTATAAAATTAATTCAAATTAAATTGATGGCAACCATTGGGCTAGAATTCTGTGAGGATTGCCAAAGGAGGGGGTCAGACTGTGCCTTGGCCAAAGGCCTGGTGGAACAGCTCTGTCTTGCAGGCCCTGCAGAAAGATGTCAAGTCCCCCAGGTCCCTAGTCTCTTGTGGCAGAGTGCTCCACCAGATCGGGGCCACGGCCGAAAAAGCCCTGCGCTGGTTGAGGCCAGCCTAGCCTCCCTGTGGCCTGGGACCTCCAAGATGTTTTTGTTTGAAGATCGTAAGTTCCTCTGTGGGACATACCAGAAGAGGCGGTCCCGTAGGTACGAGGGTCCTAGGCCGTATAGGGCTTTGAAGGTTAAAACCAGCACCTTAAACCTGATCCTATACTCCACTGGGAGCCAGTGCAGCTGGTATAGCACCGGGTGAATGTGATCCCGCAGCGAGGACTGTAGACTCAGAGGTGGCGGCGACTGCCAAGAAGATGGCAGATCTGGCCCCCAAGGAGTTTGCCGCAGTTGTCACGGTTACCGCGGCGCTGTCAACGGCGATGATGCATTCCTTGGAGGTCAGATCTGCTGCCCCTGTGGATCCTGCCACCTGAAGTGGTCACGTCACCTTACCTTATGAGTGGGCCGGCCCTGAGAGGGTGGGGAATACATGCTATTGTAAGCTGTGTACCCGATGGCTGCAGATTCCCCAAAACAGAGGCTGTTGCATAATCCAGCTGCAATATTCCTTGGTGGTTTTAGAAACGAGATACCTGCTAATAACTGAGCAAGTAATTGACTTGCAGCTGGCTAATTAGCACTTTTGAAAAAACAGGGCGGGGCAGGGCGGCAACAGCTTGTGGGCACATCAGATTGGGAATGATCTTTTCGGTTCTTACGCCGCTCTTTTCTACAGTTTAAGCTATTAGTTATGGTGTTCTATTTATTGTTGCTGGATTTATAATTATTCCCCTGTTCTTAATTTATGCAAGCTGCCATAAAGTTGTTTCTAGAAAGATGGGATATATATATATATATATATGCCTTAAATTATTACATTACAAGTACATTGCTTTTATAAGGGACGCGGGTGGCGCTGTGGGTAAAAGCCTCAGCGCCTAGGGCTTGCCGATCGAAAGGTCGGCGGTTCGAATCCCCGCGGCGGGGTGCGCTCCCGCTGCTCGGTCCCAGCGCCTGCCAACCTAGCAGTTCGAAAGCACCCCCGGGTGCAAGTAGATAAATAGGTACCGCTTACCAGCGGGAAGGTAAGCGGCGTTCCGTGTGCTGCGCTGGCTCGCCAGATGCAGCTTTGTCACGCTGGCCACGTGACCTGGAAGTGTCTCCGGACAGCGCTGGCCCCCGGCCTCTTGAGTGAGATGGGCGCACAAACCCCAGAGTCTGTCAAGACTGGCCCGTTCGGGCAGGGGTACCTTTACCTTTACCTTTACATTGCTTTTGGCTTTGGAAAATCTACTTGCGGACAAGGAATGTTCCATGCTGTGTGAGTCCTGTTGTCCCTGAATGCTGATTTCTGGCAATTCACTTAAGGTAAAGGTAAAGGGACCCCTGACCATTAGGTCCAGTCGTGGCCAACTCTGGGGTTGCGGCACTCATCTCACTTTATTGGCTGAGGGAGCCGGCGTACAGCTTCCGGGTCATGTGGCCAACATGACTAAGCCGCTTCTGGCGAACCAGAGCAGAGCACGGAAATGCCGTTTACCTTCCCGTCGGAGTGGTACCTATTTATCTACTTGCACTTTGACGTGCTTTTGAACTGCTAGGTGGGCAGGAGCAGGGACGGAGCAACGGGAGTTCACCCCGTCGCGGGGATTCAAACCGCCGACCTTCTGATCGGCAAGTCCTAGACTCTGTGGTTTAACCGACAGTGCCACCCATGTCCCTCTGGCAATTCACTTATGCAGATCCAAATTTTTGCTTTTGAGTCTCCCCAGGATGTGATTTCGTGGGGACAAATCTAAACAATGGAAATCTGACTTTGCCCTCATCCACCCTTCTGATTTCTATACACAGGTTTTTCTTTTTTTCCAATTTTCGTTTCCCCACCACCACTTTCCCTGGGAAAACCCGTCAAATGAGGCAAACGTCAAACATGTTTCCTGAAGCTTCACGTTTGTTTATATTCAGTGCTAAACAGTGGGTTTTCCTGGGGAAAGTGGTAGGGCAGAAGGAAAACCTCTCAGACCCATGCTCAGGAATAACGGGACGAACAAAAGACAACATGGGGCAAACAGAAATGTGGATAGGATGAGTCCCTTTTTCCTGGGATAAAATAGAATCCCTCTTTAATAGCTCTGGTCCACTGGCAGTGTCTCTTTTTTCTCTTAGCTTTGTTGTTGTTGTTGTTTAGTTGTTTAGTCGTGTCCGACTCTTCGTGACCCCCTGGACCAGAGCACGCCAGGCACTCCTGTCTTCCACTGCCTCCCGCGGTTTGGTCAGGCTCATGCTGGTAGCTTCGAGAACACCGTCCAACCATCTCGTCCTCTGTCGTCCCCTTCTCCTTGTGCCCTCCATCTTTCCCAACATCAGGGTCTTTTCCAGGGAGTCTTCTCTTCCCATGAGGTGGCCAAAGTACTGGAGCCTCAGCTTCAGGATCTGTCCTTCCAGGGAGCACTCAGGACTGATTTCCTTAGCTTGGGAACCCTAAACTGCTTAAAACTCTCATTAAATACAGTAATCATCGTCCTTCCCTCTTAATAATAAAGTTTTCCAGTCATTCCTGTAAAACTGCAACTACATGATGTGCAGGGCTGGATTTGGGTTTGATGAGGCCCTAAGCTCCTGAAGGCAATGGGGCCCTTTATATGTCCAGCTGTCCTTTGTCAACAACAAATTGTCGCTGTTTTTTGTTGTTGAATATATGCTTGCTTGGTCCCAGATCCTGCCAACCTAGCAGTTCAAAAGCACGTCAAAGTGCAAGTAGATAAATAGGTACCACTCTGGTGGGAAGGTAAACGGCGCTTTTGTGCCCTGCTCTGGTTCGCCAGAAGCGGCTTAGTCATGCTGGCCACATGACCTGGAAGCTGTACGCCAGCTCCCTCGGCCCATAGAGCGAGATGAGTGCCGCAACCCCAGAGTCGGTCACGACTGGACCTAATGGTCAGGGGTCCCTTTACCTTTACCTTTACCTTTATATGCTATATATGGTAATTTATGGACCTAATAGGTATCTAAAGCCATTTGCACGTAACAAAATATGTATTTTATCAAAGTAATTTCTGAACTCAAATACAATTAAGAAGTATATTAATAATGAAATACAATTAAGAAGAAGTATATTAATAGTGAAATAATTATTACGCTCTAACTTAAAATGATTTTTTTATTCATAACGAACTTAATAATGCAAACACATTGGCATTTGGCAGTAACAAAGGTTCCTTTAGAAACACAATTGACAAAGTTTGAGAGCCAAGGTATCACTGTATATAGAAATGAGCAAACTAGCGATATTTTAGGGAGCAGGCTAGCAGGCGGGGCCCATTACTTACATCATAGGAGCCTACACAACACAAAACACTGTTGCTGTATGTAGGTTTTATTTTATTTGTTTTTTATCTTATATTTTGGAAAGGTACATCCAGTTTGGGGCCCCCAAGGGAGTGGGGCCCTAAGCTATAGCTTGTTTAGCTTATAAGTAAATTCGGCACTGATGACATGTGTATTTGTACATACATAACTGCTGGGAATGTATGTGCTTGTGTGTGCATGATCCCAAGACAGTTGCTCTGGAGCCCCAGAGCCTTAACAGGGAAGTTGCTATTAAGATAAGCAAAATAAACGGCTTCTTGGGTGTCTCTGCGTATCGGAACGGGTTATATTATTGGCACAGAGTAACCACAATGTCTATTGTGTTACGGTTTTCACTTGGCTGTCATTTTCACTATCAGAAAAGGCATGTGCTTCATGCCCCAAAACAAGTTTCTATTTATGGAATTATAGTCTCTCTTTTTTTCTCTTCCAAGAAAACAAGCCAAACTTCCCAACACATGAAAGATAAAAATAGGACACCCGTGTTCACACCAGAACTATGAGTGCCAGAGTCTTGTTGCCAACTCATATCTCTCTCTCTCTCTCTCTCTCTCTCTCTCTCTCTCTCTCTCTCTCTCTCTCTCTCTCTCCGCTATATATTGTACAATATTTGCAAAGTCTGCACTGTTTTAAAAGCAAAGGTTTCATCTCTGATGAAAATAGGTAAAGGTAAAGGTACCCCTGCCCGTACGGGCCAGTCGTGTCCGACTCTAGGGTTGTGCGCCCATCTCACTTAAGAGGCCGGGGACCAGCGCTATCCGGAGACACTTCTGGGTCACGTGGCCAGCGTGACAAAGCTGCATCTGGCGAGCCAGCGCAGCACACGGAAACGCCATTTACCTTCCTGACAGTAAGCGGTCCCTAATTTATCTACTTGCACCCGGGGGTGCTTTCGAACTGCTAGGTTGGCAGGCGCTGGGACCGACCAATGGGAGCGCACCCCGCCGCGGGGATTCGAACCGCCAACCTTTCGATCAGCAAGTCCTAGGCACTGAGGCTTTTACCCACAGTGCCACCCACGTCCTCTGATGAAAATAGGGATGCCCTATTTCATCATCATCATCATCATTCCTCAACCATCTGGGTTGCCCCAGCCGCTCTGCAAAGTTCCCAGCACATATAAAAACATAACAAAACACGAAACATTAAAAACTTCCCTATACAGGGCTGCCTTCAGATGTCTTCTAAAGGTTTTATACTTATCTCCTTGGCTTGGGAGGTTGCAAAATCTCAAACCCTCCAACATTTTTCTGATGAAAATAGGGGGAAACAAGACATTCCAGGATCAGATCAGAAATTGGGATGGCTTCTGTAAATCCAGGACTGTCCCTGGAAAATAGAGACTCGTGGAGGATCTGAAGGTGATATTTGCAGTGTTTCAATGCATTCTAGAAATGTTTACATTTTTGCAAGCTGCCCTAAGACTGAAATGGTGGGGGAACAGGATACAGATATGTTACACACAGAAAGAGATGTCCTTAGCGTTCATGTCACAGCAATAACTAAATTTAAAAGGCACTCAGAGACTTAAAGCACAACCCAAACCTGAGGTAAGGCCTGTTGAATTCATTGAGGATTACTGCCAGGTAAAGATTGCAGCCTGCATGTCTAGACACCCCAAGGAAGCAGCTGAACTACATCGTAATGTACGGTGAAAATGTACTTGAAAAATGACTCCCATCTTTGAAATCGGATTCACTATATACTATATTTATCCATGTACAGTGGTACCTCGGGTTAAGTACTTAATTCGTTCCGGAGGTCCGTTCTTAACCTGAAACTGTTCTTAACCTGAAGCACCACTTTAGCTAATGGGGCCTCCTGCTGCTGCCACGCCGCCGGAGCACAATTTCTGTTCTCATCCTGAAGCAAAGTTCTTAACCTGAGGTACTATTTCTAGGTTAGGCGGAGTCTGTAACCTGAAGTGTATGTAACCCGAGGTACCACTGTACAGTCAATACCTCAGGTTACAGACGCTTCAGGTTGCGTTTTTTCAGGTTACGGACCGCCGAAACCCAGAAGTACCAGTACTGCCTTCAGGTGTCTTCTAAAGGCATAATGGCAAAAAGAAATACTGTCATAACTCGGGTTAAGTACTTAATTTGTTCCGGAGGTCTGTTCTTAACCTGAAATTGTTCTTAACCTAAAGCACTACTTTAGCTAATGGGGCTCCTGCTGCCACCATGTTGCTGGAGCATGATTTCTGTTCTTATCCTGAAGCAAAGTTCTTAACCTGAGGTACTATTTCTGGGTTAGCGGAGTCTGTAACCTGAAGCATCTGTAACCTGAAGCATATGTAACCTGAGGTACCACTGTATAAGATGCCCCCATGTATAAGACAGCCCCTATTTTTTGAGCCCCAAATTAAGAAATAAATACTTTTAACATTTTGTTTTAAACTTTAAAAAAATGGGGAAAATATAGTCTTATACACGGAAAAATACAGTATATATATTGTATGAAAAATTATAATATGCCTCTATGAAAATATTTTATAAGCTTCTTAATCCTGAAGGCAGTCTTTATTACACAATGTACTTGAGAACCTCATCTCAAAGGTATTTCATATAGACATCAGTTTTGTGTGGATACATGTTTGGACATCTGGAGGACTTAATATTAACGTATATGTTTCATTTAAGATTGGTATACTGATGATCACTGTATCCACAGTATAGTGGTCTACTGTTATTATTAATATTATTTGTATATATTAATTTTTCTTTACTGTTCTCTCTCTTTCTTCTTCAATTTTATTTCGTTCTTTTTCTCTTCCCCCTTTCTTGTTAAACGTGCAAATAGATTTTATAACAACAACAACAAACTAGATTGTCTTACTGGTCCAAGCAGTAACACCATGTTCTGACAGGTAGCCAGTATTGAGAAACAGAAAAACCAGCAAGCTTGAGAAATGTCCTGATCAAATGAACTTGAGACGTTTTGGTGCCTGAAATGAAAAATCCAAATGACACCAATTTAACATGGGGCAAATTCCCCTGGGACTTTGTCCTGGGCAAGGCTCCATTTAAATGAATGGGAACGGGGTTAAGGCATCTTCTTCTATTTGTCCCCTTGTCGGTTTCAGTTTGTTGGTTAGTTTTTCTAGTAAGGCTGTTTCCCATACCATTTGATACCCTTGGTCTATGCTTGCTCCTGACAGTGTCTGGCTATGATGCTTCTGGCTGCTAATAGTAGGTGGGTTATGAGTTCTTTGTGTTGTGAGTGGTTACTCTTTGTCACATGCACAGCCCAACAAGACAACAACAAGAACCTGCCAACAGC
Source organism: Podarcis vaucheri (assembly GCF_965113315.1). Classification (NCBI taxonomy): domain Eukaryota; kingdom Metazoa; phylum Chordata; class Lepidosauria; order Squamata; family Lacertidae; genus Podarcis; species Podarcis vaucheri. The sequence goes on along the minus strand of NC_138751.1, from coordinate 48,946,613 downwards.
ATTTGAATCAATCTGGCTAACCTGATCCAAACACACACAAACACACACACACGCGAAAACAAAGTTCACCAGAGCCAATCAAAGACAACCTGGGTCCCACATACCTTCAGGACCACCTCTCCTGGTATACCCCGCAGAGGACCTTAGGGGCCACAAATGACAACCTTTTGGAAGTCCCAGGTCGCAAGGTGGTTAGATTGGTCTCAACTAGGGCCAGGGCCTTTTCAGTACTGGCCCCAACTTGGTGGAATGCTCTGTCACAAGAGACTAGGGCCCTGTGGGACTTGACATCTTTCCGCAGGACCTGCAAGACAGAGCTATTCCACCTGGCCTTTGGTTTGGACTCAGTCTGACCCTTATGTTTCCCTCCCCTTATGGTTTTGATCTATGGGCTACTTTTAAACTGAGGCTGCATTTTAAATTGCATTTTAACCTGTATTTTAAATTGCCCCCCCATTATGTTTTCAATGTAATTTTACCGGTGTTAGCTGCCCTGAACCTGGCTCTGGCCAGGGAGGGCGGGGTATAAATATATTATTATTATTATTATTATTATTATTATTATTAACCAACCACACCCGAGGCCAAGCATAGGCAAACACAGCCCTCCATATGCTTTGGGATTACAACTCCCATCATCCCTGACCACTGGTCCTGTTAGCTAGGGATGATGGGAGTTGTAGTCCCAAAACATCTGGAGAGCCGAGTTTGCCTATGCCTGTCCTAAGCTATAGCTCAGGCTTTCTCAACCTCGGCCTTCCAGGTGTTTTGAGACTACAACTCCCATTATCTCTGGCTAGCAGGACCAGTGGTCAGGGATGATGGGAGTTGTAGTCCCAAAACATATGGAGAGCCGAGTTTGACCATGCCTGCCCTAGGCCACCCCCAACCCCTCACTCGCCACCAAAGGGATACAAGCAAATAGCAAAGAGAACCTGCACAAGCGACGCTGACACAAAACCCCCCACATACACTGGGGAGAATACAAGCATTGCCGCCCGACCCTGACCCAATTCACAAGGCCCACCTCCCCCTCTTGCCCCCTTTTCTTCTTAATGTAACACTAATGTCTCAGCAAATGAAACTGAGCCATAGAAAATGTAACTTGAAAAAAGAGACGTTGCAAATACTTTTGTAAACCAAGAAATCTTTAATAAAAATATTTTTAAAAATGAATGAATGGGAACGAAACATGAAGGCAGAGTGTTGTTGTTGTTTAGTCGTTTAGTCGTGTCCAACTCTTTGTGACCCCATGGACCAGAGCACGCCAGGCACTCCTGTCTTCCACTGCCTCCCGCAGTTTGGTCAAACTCATGCTGGTAGCTTTGAGAACACTGTCCAACCATCTCATCCTCTGTTGCCCCCTTCTCCTTGTGCCCGCCATCTTTCCCAACATCAGGGTCTTTCCCTGGGAGTCTTCTCTTCTCATGAGGTGGCCAAAGTATTGGAGCCTCAGCTTCAGGATCTGTCCTTCCAGTGAGCACTCAGGGCTGACTTCCTTCAGAATGGATCGGTTTGTTCTTCTTGCAGTCCATGGGACTCTCAAGAGTCTCCGCCAGCACCATAATTCAAAAGCATCAATTCTTTGGCAATCAGCCTTCTTTATGGTCCAGCTCTCACTTCCATACATCACTACTGGGGAAACCATAGTCTTGAATAGTTATTGTGCATGGGAACTTCATGGTGAGTTGTGCCCCATCACACATGTGATGTAATCCTTGTTTAGGGGGGAGGGGACTTCCCTGCTTTTGCCATTTACAAGCCCAGCCTCTTCTCTATTTGTCATCAAATTGATGTGAATAAAAGTTTGGCTTTGGTTAAAACATGCACAGCCCAGAGTCACCAGATTTTCAAGGCATGGGCTAAACCAGCCATTAGATGGTGCTGTGACTAAGTAACTGATTGCTGAACTACAAAGGCTGAAAGTTATGCTGTATCTACATGTTCCTAAGAGCCATTGTGCTCTTGCATGTTTATTTCACAGGGACTAGAACTGGTAAAATGTACCCTGTGAGTTGGACCTGTCTGCTTGCTAATCACCCCCCTTCAACAGGGTTCAAACTTTGCTGCATCTTCTTTTTAATTCCTTTTCATAGAATCATAGAATCATAGAATCATAGAGTTGGAAGAGACCACAAGGGCCATCGAGTCCAACCCCCTGCCAAGCAGGAAACACCATCAGAGCACTCCTGACATATGGTTGTCAAGCCTCTGCTTAAAGACCTCCAAAGTAGGAGACTCCACCACACTCCTTGGCAGCAAATTCCACTGTCGAACAGCTCTTACTGTCAGGAAGTTCTTCCTAATGTTTAGGTGGAATCTTCTTTCTTGTAGTTTGGATCCATTGCTCCGTGTCCTCTTCTCCGGAGCAGCAGAAAACAACCTTTCTCCCTCCTCTATGTGACATCCTTTTATATATTTGAACATGGCTATCATATCACCCCTTAACCTCCTCTTCTCCAGGCTAAACATGCCCAGCTCCCTTAGCCGTTCCTCATAAGGCATCGTTTCCAGGCCTTTGACCATTTTGGTTGCCCTCCTCTGGACACGTTCCAGTTTGTCAGTGTCCTTCTTGAATTGTGGTGCCCAGAACTGGACACAGTACTCCAGGTGTGGTCTGACCAGAGCAGAATACAGTGGCACTATTACTTCCCTTGATCTAGATGCTATACTCCTATTGATGCAGCCCAGAATTGCATTGGCTTTTTTAGCTGCCGCGTCACACTGTTGGCTCATGTCAAGTTTGTGGTCAACCAAGACTCCTAGATCCTTTTCACATGTACTGCTCTCAAGCCAGGTGTCACCCATCTTGTATTTGTGCCTCTCATTTTTTTTGCCCAAGTGCAATACTTTACATTTCTCCCTGTTAAAATTCATCTTGTTTATTTTTGCCCAGTTCTCTAATCTGTCAAGGTCGTTTTGAAGTGTGATCCTGTCCTCTGGGGTGTTAGCCACCCCTCCCAGTTTGGTGTCATCTGCAAATTTGATCAGGATGCCCTTGAGTCCATCATCCAAGTCGTTGATAAAGATGTTGAATAAGACCGGGCCCAAGACAGAACCCTGTGGCACCCCACTAGTCACTCTTCTCCAGGATGAAGAGGAACCATTGATGAGCACCCTTTGGGTTCGGTCAGTCAGCCAGTTACAAATCCACTGAGTGGTAGCATAGTCAAGACCGCATTTTACCAGCTTCTTTACAAGAATATCATGGGGCACCTTGTCAAATGCCTTGCTGAAATCAAGGTAGGCTACATCCACTGCGTTCCCTTCATCTACCAGGCTTGTAATTCTGTCAAAAAACGAGATCAGGTTAGTCTGACATGACTTATTTTTCAGAAATCCATGCTGACTATTGGTGATCACAGCATTCCTTTCTAGGTGCTCACAGACTGTTTGCTTAATGATCTGCTCCAGAATCTTCCCTGCTATTGATGTCAGACTGACTGGGCGGTAATTATTTGGGTCCTCTCTTTTCCCCTTTTTGAAAATAGGGACAACATTTGCCCTCCTCCAGTCTGCCGGGACTTCGCCTGTTCTCCAGGAATTCTCAAAGATGACTGCCAGTGGTTCTGAGATCACATCTGCCAGTTCTTTTAATACTCTTGGATGCAGTTCATCTGGCCCTGGAGACTTGAATACATCTAAACTAGCCAAATATTCTTGTACTATCTCCTTAGTTATTCTGGGCTGTGTTTCCTTTGCTGAATCATTTGCTCCAAATTCTTCAGGTCGGGCATTGTTTTCTTTATCGGAGAAGACTGAGGCAAAGAAGGCATTGAGTAGTTCAGCCCTTTCTGTGTCCCCTGTTTGCATTTCACCATCTTCTCCTCTGAGTGACCCCACAGTTTCTTTGTTCTTCCTTTTGCTACGAACATACCCATAAAAGCCTTTTTTGTTGCTTTTAACCTCTCTAGCAAGCCTGAGTTCATTCTGTGCTTTAGCTTTTCTGACTTTGTGTCTACACGTGCTGGCTATTTGTTTGAATTCCTCTTTGGTGGTTTCCCCCCTTTTCCATTTTTTGTACACATCCTTTTTTAATCTTAATTCAGTTAAAAGTTCTTTAGATAGCCACCCTGGCTTCTTTAGGCACCTTCCATGTTTCCGTCTCATTGGTATTGCCTGACGTTGTGCTTTTACTATCTCCCTCTTAACAAACTCCCAGCCATCATGAACTCCCTTTCCTTTTAGGATTGTTGTCCATGGGATCTCACCCAGCACTTCCCTAAGTTTTATGAAGTCGGCTTTCTTAAAGTCAAGAAATTGAGTCCTAGTATGCTTGGCTGCTCCTTTCCGCTGTATAGTAAACTTCAGAAGAGCATGATCACTCGCGCCTAATGATCCTTCCACTTCTACCCCACTAACCAGGTCATCAACATTGGTTAGGACCAGATCTAAAATGGCTGTTCCTCTTGTTGCTTCTCCCACTTTCTGGACAATGAAGTTGTCTGCAAGACCAGTGAGGAATCTGTTTGACCTTATGCTCTTCTTCTTCTTTGTTTTTATTCCCCCATTTAAAAATCCCTTTATTTTTAAAATTTTAAATAACACTTAATAGGAAGCAACTAGAGGCAATAGCGGCAAGGAGGAAGCTTCTAAACAAAGGTACAGTAGCCCTGAAAAGTCTCAACAGTGTGTTGCCAGTGTGTTTTCCAAAACAATTGGGTTATCTGGGCAACTTTGCAACAGTGGTAGATCTCTGAGTGACAGACGACTCTTTTACAGGCTAAAATAGGAACCTAATCAATTGAAACGTCTTCAAATGAATTTTTATAGGGTAAAATTAGGCCCTTAAATAACCTAAGGCTGCAGCCCTCTGCAAGGTTGTTGTTGTTGTTTAGTCGTTTAGTCATGTCCGACTCTTCGTGACCCCATGGACCAGAGCACTCCAGGCACTCCACTGTGGCACGCCACTGCCTCCCGCAGTTTGGTCAGGCTCATGTTTGTAGCTTTGAGAACACTATCCAACCATCTTGTCCTCTGTCGTCCCCTTCTCCTTGTGCCCTCCATCTTTTCCAACATCAGGGTCTTTTCCAGGGAGTCTTCTCTTCTCATGAGGTGGCCAAAGTATTGGAGCCTCAGCTTCAGGATCTGTCCTTCCAGTGAGCCCTCAGGGCTGATTTCCTTCAGAATGGAGAGGTTTGATCTTCTGGCAGTCCATGGGACTCTCAAGAGTCTCCTCCAGCACTGCAAGGTTACCTGGGAGTTAATCCTATGACTGACTCCCTTCCCAGAAAACTTGGAAAAGGCTGAATGGAACTTTGTATTTTAGGTTCACCTGAATTCCAGGGCAGCCTGGAAATATTTTATTTCTGTCTTTCCTAAAAACCAACTTCTTCTTCGAAGAAATACATTTCCTTGTGCTGGAAACTCCATGAATACAAATGTTTGGAATTGGCTCAACTGTCTCCAGTGACATAATTAGAAGGCTTTTGATATGCCAGATTGGCTGATCTCTGTTACTTCCCTCTGGTGCTGGGGAGTGTCAGCAAAAGGATTAGCCTCAAGCTACTTCCTGACACTCTGCTAAATCTCCTTTGCTTTGTTCTCCATCCAAGAAGTGGAAGGGAGTAAGAAAGGAAAGTAACTAAAGCAGATACTGAAGCCTGCCTGGATCCTTAAGTCCACAGCTTGCCTTTCCGTAACCAGACAAGATCCGCTTACTGTCGGATTGCAATTCTGTCACTGAGGTTGTTATGATTTGGGAGTGCTGGATTTGGAGCAGAGAGAAACAGGTTCCCTTGCCTGCTAACCCACGAAATTCCCTGGCTGAATTTGGGCTCCTTGTTCTCTGGAACAGCTAGTACAGGCACCCCCAAACTCGGCCCTCCAGCTGTTTTGGGACTACAACTCCCATCATCCCTGACCACTGGGCCTCTTAGCTAGGGATGATGGGAGTTGTAGTCCCAAAACAGCTGGAAGGCCGAGTTTGGGGGTGCCTGGGCTAGTAGCTTAACGATGGGTGAAACATGTGGGGGAGAGGAATGGGTCATACGTGAGGAAATTCAGTTTGGTTCGCATTTTAATGTGAATCCGTCTAATTTGTACTTCCCGAAATAATGTGCAAAATGCAGCTGTTCTACTGCTCCCACTCCTCAAAAATTATTTTGATTGAAATTTTCACATGAACAAGTAACAAAAATAAGCAGGTCCGTCACTTTCAGAATACAGCAACAAAAGTCATAATACGTTTCATATTAGAGTTCAAGAGTCATTGGGAGAAACATCACTCCAGAGGCAGAGGATACAGGTGATCTCGGATCCTGGTTGCCATCAGTAGCAAAATAAATTAAAAGGTAAAGCTAAAGGTAAAGGTAAAGGGACGCCTGACCATTAGGTCCAGTTGTGACCGACTCTGGGGTTGTGTGCTCATCTCGCTCTATAGGCCGAGGGAGCCGGCGTTTGTCCGCAGACAGCTTCCAGGTCATGTGGCCAGAATGACTAAGCCATTTCTGGCGAACCAGAGCAGTGCACGGAAATGCCATTTACCTTCCTACCGGAACGGTACCTATTTATCTACTTGCACTTTGATGTGCTTTTGAACTGCTAGGGTGGCAGGAGCAGGGACCGAGCAACGGGAGCTCACCTCATCGCGGGGATTCGAACCGCCGACCTTCTGATTGGCAAGTCCTAGCTTTTCCAGGAGTTGGCCTCCTGGGTCATAGCTGTTTCTCTTAAAGGGTCCTTGTGATGGATATTTAATTGATAATGCATTCACCACAATCTTTGATACCAGTTCTTCAAGGAAAAATGACCATCCCCTTTCCATTTTCCAAGCTGCTCTGCCACCAGAGAGCTGAGGACTTGCAGATTCCCCCTTAAAGACAGATAAGAGGACTAGCCTGGGTTGGGTCAACTGTCCATTCTCCAAAACCCGTACTTCTCCTAATTTTGCGATGCAGTTTTTCCCCAACCCAAAACTGTGCACATTAGGGGAAATAGTGCATATATTGATGAGAATAACATGCACAAATGCGTTTCATAAGGGGACAGGTGCCTAATAAAATGATTAGCAAGGGATTTTTTTTCCCCCTTAAAAAAAAATGCAAGCTAGTCCAGAAATGTTGGAAAACACTCTTGCCTGGAGCCTGGAGAGTCACTGTCAGTTAGGGTAGACTCCAAGGATAGCCAACAGATGTTGCAGCACTACGTTTCCCATCCAACAAGGTCAGGGATGATGGGAGTTGTAGTCCAACGACATCCGGAAGGTCTGCCTTCCCTGGTGTAGACGATCTTCAGCTAGATGGGTCTGCGGTCTTATTCAGTATAAGGCAAATTCCTCTCCTCCTCCTGAATGAGATGATCTTAGCTGCCGTTAGGTCACACGGCACCATCTTGAATTTTTAAACCAAGCAGCCCGTCCTGTATTGACACATCCTCTGCGCTTCTTGGTCGTCATCCTGATCCATTGTACTCCACATTTTAACCTAATCTCCAAAGCAGAAGGAATATGAGCGGGGAATTTAGGGTTTATCTTTTTTTCAAAGGGAGCTGAGCCTTCTCCATCTGCCAAGATCAGCCCTGATGGATGCCTTCATGGCTTCTGTGATGTTTGATGCTTCGCTTAGCTGCCTTTTGTCAAGTGTATCGGCTGTAAATCACTCAGTTCCTGGCTGTTCTCCTGCCCATTATTTACCGTTCCTCCATAATCCATGTGTGAATGCCACCTTTAATTTCCCAGGCCAAAACAAAATAATAAAACTCTTCGTAATCTCCCAGCTTTTCCCAAATCCCAAAACTCACATTAGCCATTCCATCCTTTTCTTTCAAAAGGATACTGTTTTTGAGGGACTCATAAAAATAAAAATCAGCGAGCCTTTATTACTGGACTCGTTTCTCATCTGTTTCAAAGAGCTGCACCTATTTCCCTTCTTTGGATTAAGGCAGAAGGTAAGTCTTGCCAAAAATGGCACCAGACAATTTCGTGATTAATAGAAAGTTAATCCTCGCAAATAATAAGACTGAGATGGTTTGGCTGAGGTCTGTAAATGTTGCATGCTTGAAAAAAAGGAATGGCACCTGTCTCTCTCAAGGCAATTTGCATTACCTCTGTCAGATATGGGTGCAAGGGACTGTATAGATCAGAGTGGTCCAATGCATGGCCCAAGGGCCTCATTTGGCCCTCGTGGCCTTTTTGGGTGGCCCTCAGCAACATTTGATGCCCTGCCCCAGCCCACACACTGCCTTCCCAAGGCTGGGAAAGTGAGGTGCTGGGCTTTGGGAAGGAGACATGAGGGTTGTGGCAAATTCCTAGTGTCCTGCCTAAAAGGTGAAGGTAAAGGGACCCCTGACCATTAGGTCCAGTCGTGGCCGACCCTGGGGTTGCTGCTCTCATCTTGCTTTATTGGCCGAGTACAGCTTCCGGGTCATGTGGCCAGCATGATTAAGCCACTTCTGGTGAACCAGATCAGCACACGGAAACGCCGTTTACCTTCCCGCCGGAGTGGTACCTATTTATCTACTTGCACTTTGATGTGCTTTTGAACTGCTAGGTTGGCAGGAGCAGGGACCGAGCAACGGGAGCTCACCCCGTCACGGGGATTCGAACCGCCAGCCTTCTGATCGGCAAGTCCTAGGCTCTGTGGTTTAACCCACAGCTCCACCCGCGTCCCAGTTTCCTGCCTACTCCTTCCCAAAGCCAAGTTAGCATTTTCCCAGCTTTGGGAAGGAGGTGGGAGCGCTCTAGGAGCTTGCCAGAGCCTTGCGTTTCCTTCCCAAGGCTCAGCACCTTGCTTAGCCGGCTTTGTGGAGCAAGCGCAAGGGCTGGGAGAGCATCAGATTTTGGCCTTGCTCTCCCCACCCCTGGCACAAGAATTCAGGGAGTGGTCCACTCTTGTGGATGCGGGTGGCGCTGTGGGTTAAACCACAGAGCCTAGGACTTGCTGATCAGAAGGTCAGCGGTTCGAATCCCCACGACGGGGTGAGCTCCCGTTGCTCGGTCCCTGCTCCTGCCAACCTAGCAGTTCGAAAGCACGTCAAAGTGCAAGTAGATAAATAGGTACTGCTCTGGCGGGAAGGTAAACGGCGTTTTCATGCACTGCCCTGGTTTGCCAGAAGCGGCTTAGTCATGCTGGACACATGACCCGGAAGCTGTACGCCGGCTCCCTCAGCCAGTAAAGCGAGATGAGCGCCGCAACCCCAGAGTCGGCCACGACTGGACCTAATGGTCAGGGGTCCCTTTACCTTTACGTTTTACTCTTGTGGCCCACTTGGTATGAAAAGTTCGACCACCCCGATACACACACACACACACACACACACACACACACACACAAACTTGTAGCTGGTGTTGCTCAGGGTTTCTTTCAAAAGGATACAGTGGTACCTCAGGTTAAGAACTTAATTCGTTCTGAAGGTCCGTTATTAACCTGAAAGTGTTCTTAAGCTGAGGTACCACTTTAGCTAATGGGGCGCTGTCGTCATGCGATTTCAGTTTTCATCCTGAAGCAAAGTTCTTAACCCGAGGTACTATTTATGGGTTAGCGGAGTCTGTAACCTGAAGCATCTGTAACCTTAAGGTACCACTGTACCTCGCCTGATTGCACTGGCTGCAAATCAGTTTACAGGCTTAATTCAAAGTGCTGGTTTTCACCTATAAAGTGTTGCAGGTAGATGTGGCAGATGAAGGTGATTGACTTCATGGAATTGGCTGAGATGACTGGCAGAATCCGAGACCAGGGAGAAGAGTCGGTGAAAGAAGACTGGAAGAAATTTAAAGACTACTTAAAGAAATATTGTAAAATTATTGAATGTTAGAAAGATGTTGGATAGAAACTAAGCGGTTTCCAGCTGTAATGCTTTAGGAGATATGAAAAAAAGGATTATAAATGGGTAAAAGTTTAATGGTAAGGATTTGCTGAACTAACAAACTGAAATGGAATACAAAGAAGGGAAGTATGAGGAGGTCGGAGGAAATAAGTGTATGGAAGTTATGTTATTGAAAATTAATGTGTGTTGTTAACTGCTTATTATTTTGTATGTTTATTTTTTATTTTTTCTTATATTCAAAAATTTTCTCAATAAATATCTTTTAATAATAATAATAATAATAAAGTGTTGCAGGTAGATGGAGTTCTTGAGCAATGGGAGCAGGATTGCAACCCCTAGTACACGGACACACACACATAAACAGAGAAAGAGAGAGAGAGAGAGAGATTGCAGGTTGAGATGATGGACTACAACTCCCATCACCCCTCACTAAGCAAAGTGCATGTTATTGCCCTCCAATACCAACTGAGAACGCAGCAACCCAATTTTGTAGTTGTGCCTTGGATTTCAGACACCTTGCAACTCAAACATTTTGGCTTCCGAACGCCGCAAACCTGGAAGTGAGTGTTCCAGTTTGCGAACGTTCTTTGGAAGCCAAACGTCTGACACGGATTCCGATTGTCTGCAGGAAGCTCCTGCAGCCAATCAGAAGCCGTGCTTTGGTTTTTGAACTGTTTCGGGAGTTGAACAGAGTTCCAGAACGGATTCTGTTCGAGATCCAAGGTATGACTGTACAGTACTTCTCTTTTGGAGGGTGGGAGGTATGTTTAATATTATTATTTTTCTTCAGTTCTAATTTTCTTCCTTTATTTCCTTGCTTCTTACATGTTGTTAAATTATATGTGTTTGATTTTAAAAAATTCATTAAATACATAAAAAGGTCCATAAATGAGTCCAACAACATCTTTAGGCTGCCATGTTGGGGGAAGGCTGGCTTAGACAAATAAGATCCTTGCTGGTTAGTCTCCATACCATCACAGTGACTTAAGGTGTGTTCAGAGGTGGAAGCTGTTGCATCAGCTTTCCTGGTTATAATGCTAGCATTTATTTTACATTTCGCTACCTATTGTGATTTGGAACTGTGGATTTTTGACCAATGTGCTGCCATGCAGCGCTAAATTCGTCCCCATCAGTGGGCATAGTGCAACACAACAAACGGTGTCATTGAACACATTGCCAACATTTATACACTTCTGCCACCAACACCCCGCCACCGCCACACCTGATTCACCCATGAAAATGGCAGGAAAGAACTGTATGCCAGAATACCACCCCCAGTTCCGTCCTATGATGGCATGAGCCATGAAAAGAGCAGGAAAAGGGCACTGCAAAATTCCTGTGATTCTCCAGTTTGATGGGGTTGCAAACATTCCCCCCACCACCACCACAACTGGAAGCCATTAACACAGAAATGGGCACTAAATTTCTGCTAGATTCCACTAGATTTCAAAAAGCGGCTTTTGCATTGTGTGAAAGGAAATTACCAGGCAAGGAAGCATTGGGAAAACACAACAAGGTGCTGTCTTGGATGTAACCTACCGTATTTTTCACTCTATAGGACGCACCGGACCATAGGAGGGGGAGAACAGGAAAAAAAATCTCCCCCTCTCTGCTCAGCGCCCCTTCAGCGAAGCGGCAGGAGAAACGGAGCCTCTTCCATTTCTCCTCTCGCTTCACTGAAGGGGCGCTGCACAGCTCTCCCTCTCTCCTGCTGTGCTCCAAAGGCTTGCGGATAGCTGCCTGAAGCCCCTGGAGTGCAGCGGGCATTTGCGCTGCGCTCCGGAGGCTTCAGACTTCAGGCAGCCATCCGCAAGGCTTCGGAGCACGTCGGGAACTCCTGCTGCACTCCGAAGGCTTGCAGATAGCTGCCTGAAGCCCCCGGAGCGCAGCGGGAGTTCCCTGCACTCCGGGGGCTTCAGGCGGCTTCAGCGAAAGCAACGGGAAGTCTCCAGAGCGTGGGGGGAGATCTCCCTCTGCGCTTCGGAAGCTTCGCATTGCTATCGCTGAAGCCAAGGAGCCTGCATTCGCTCCATAGGACGCACACACATTTCCCTTTCATTTTTGGAGGGGGAAAAGTGCGTCCTATAGAGCGAAAAATACGGTAAATGGTTTCAAAATGCTTCTAGGTCGGGAAAATATTGTTTCTCCTGCCTTGCTTGATGGCAAAAAGAAAAAGGAGAGAGAGAGAGAGAGAGAGAAAGAAAGAAAGAAAGAAGGTAGTCAGGTAATTAGAAGTTAATTAAGAACCTAAGGAAACTTAGATCTGAGCTATATAGCAGCGCAAGAAAGTTGCTGTAGTTTTGCAAAGCTGACCACGAAGGAGAACAGTTCTGCAAACTCAGGTCTTGGAAAGTTACCACAATGATCAACTCATCGATAATGTTTGTAAGGAGACTTCAGTGAAGGTAAGGTTCACCACACCAAAGGAAAGGTTGGAAGATCAGATTTCAAAGCCACCTGGGCCTTTAAATTGGATGCCTTTCACACCAAGTGGAAAATGCCAAGCTCTCATCCAGTCTCCCAGTGTACTAATTCCATACAGAATGACTGCTCTTAATTTACCCCTTTCTTCAGAGCAATTGTTTGTTTGGCAAGCCCAGGAGAGAACTCCAGACCACCATATTCCATGACATTTTAACTTCCAACTGGCTGTTTTCTTATATTAATTGTATTTACACCTTTTGTCGGTATTTTGGTGTGCTTTTTCGAAAAGTTGTTAGCATTCACCTGACTCTCCCAGATCTTCTAGAAATTAAATCTCAGTTGGGTGGTAGATGTATCCTGACTTTCCTTCTTTTCTCAAACACACTATTTTTAATTGCATTTATTTGTATTGCCGCCTTTCCATGATAAACGAAGCTGAAGGCAGCTCACGACATGAAAAAAATTACATAAATCCCTAATTAAAAGTGAAGTGAAATGAAAACGTGTTACACAACAAAATGCAAATAGCAAGTTCATCAAAGCATCTTATTGATAAATATTCAATAAGGTTAAACACACCCACACAATAAGAGCAGAATATTAAAACATAAATCACAAATCAGCTGAAATCATGCCTCTCCCATACCAAATCTTGGCCCTAACAGAACCCCCTAAACCATGGGTAGGCAAGCTAAGGCCCGGGGGCCAGATCCAGCCCAATCGCCTTCTCCATCCGGCCTGCGGACGGTCCAGGAATCGGCGTGTTTTTACATGAGTAGAATGTTTCCTTTTATTTAAAATGCATCTCTGGGTTATTTGTGGGGCATAGGAATTCGTTCAATATTATTTTTTTCAAAATATAGTCCAGCCCCCCACAAGGTCTAAGGGACAGTGGACCAGCCCCCTGCTGAAAAAGTTTGCTGACCCCTGTCCTAAACACCACCCCTGACCCTGATCATCGCTAGGAACAGTGCTCCAAATTGAATATTCTATTAATATGTTAGTAAAAGGTTATCTGAAGCTCAACATAAAAAAAACAACTAAGATCATGGCCACTGGTCCCATCACCTCCTGGCAAATAGAGGGGGAAGAAATGGAGGCAGTGAGCACTTTTACTTTCTTGGGCTCCATGATCACTGCAGATGGTGACAGCAGTCACGAAATTAAAAGACGCCTGCTTTTGGGGAGAAAAGCAATGACAAACCTAAACAGCATCTTAAAAAGTAGAGACATCACCTTGCCAACAAAGGTCCGTATAGTTCAAGCTATGGTTTTCCCAGTAGTGATGTATGCAAGTGAGAGCCGGACCATAGAGAAGGCTGATCGCCAAAGAATTGATGCTTTTGAATTATGGTGCTGGAGGAGACTCTTGAGAGTCCCATGGACTGCAAGAAGATCAAACCTATCCATTCTTAAGGAAATCAGCCCTGAGTGCTCACTGGAAGGACAGATCCTGAAGCTGAGGCTCCAATACTTTGGCCACCTCATGAGAAGAGAAGACCCTGATGATGGGGAAAATTGAGGGCACAAGGAGAAGGGGACAACAAAGGATGAGATGGCTGGGCAGTGTTCTTGAAGCTACTAACATGAGTTTGACCAAACTGTGGGAGGCAGTGGAAGACAGAGGTGCCTGGCGTGCTCTGGTCGATGGGGTCACGAAGAGTCAGACACGACAAAACAAAAGGTTATCACACACAAGCAAAAACACAGCGCATGGTAAGAAATGCAGGTAGCATATCCGTTGTAAAGCAGATGTGAATTAAGAAGCTGCCAAAAAGAACAGACACAAAGTGCTGGGAGTGCAGCTTTCAAAATATTGAGCACATTTGGCAACGGCGCAGCTTCTTCGCATGCTGGCGAGTCCCTGGATCCTGCCACAGTTAGTGGCATTTCCCTTTAGTCAGAAGAAGAACCACATGACTCAGCATCATACGTGGTGCAGCCCCCTAAGTCGGAAAATTTGGGGGTTTTCATTTACTGCTGTAGAAAGGGATAATTAAACTTTACTTAGACTTACAAAGACTTGCCATGGAAAACTGTTCAAGACCACACATGCGTTTATTTCTTTTAATTCCAGGGCTGGAGGTGGGCTTGGGACATTTCTTTGCCTGGAAGTGGATATCTGTGTGGTCTCCAAGTCTCCCTTATTATAAACCTACAAGCTTAATACAAGAACGTATTACTTCTATCTTTTGATCTTTGCCTTTCAAGCTAGTTAACAGCTCTGAGTAACACTCTTCTTGACAGAACACACCATTCTTGGTATTGTGGTTTTCCTTCAAATATAAATTATGTGGATTGATAACATATTGCAGGGGGGTGGGCTTATGGCAAGGATGAGATCTATGCACACACGCTCTGGCAAAAAGTGAATTGACCGAGTGGACTCCCGGTATAAGGTGCAAAGCATCACCTCTTTCCATTTCTAGAGAAAATCATTGGGCAGTAAACTTAATAAAGGTAAAGGTAAAGGTACCCCTGCCCGAACGGGCCAGTCTTGACAGACTGTGGGGTTTGTGCGCCCATCTCACATTTATTGGCCGGGGGCCAGCGCTGTCCGGGGACACTTCCGGGTCACGTGGCCAGCGTGACATCGCTGCTCTGGCGAGCCAGAGCCGCACACGGAACGCCGTTTACCTTCCCGCTGGTAAGCGGTACCTATTTATCTACTTGCACCCGGGGGTGCTTTCGAACTGCTAGGTGGGCAGGCGCTGGGACCGAACAGCGGGAGCGCACCCCGCCGCGGGGATTCGAACCGCCGACCTTTCGATCGGCAAGCCCTAGGCGTTGAGGCTTTAGCCCACAGCGCCACCCGCGTCCCTTCTAAACTTAATAGGTAAACTTAATAGGTAAAGGTAAAAGTAAAGGAACCCTGGACGGTTAAGTCCAGTCAAAGGCGACTACGGGGTTGCGGCGCTCATCTCGCTTTCAGGCCGAGGGAGTCAGCGTTTGTCCACAGACAGCTTTCCAGGTCATGTGGCCAGCAGGACTAAACCGCTTCTGGCACAACGGGACACTGTGACGGAAGCCAGAGCGCACGGAAACACTGTTTACCTTCCCACCACAGCAGTACCTATTTATCTCCCTGCACTGTTGTGCTTTCAAACTGCTAGGTTGGCAGGAACTGGAACAGAGCGACGGGAGCTCACTCCGTTGCGGGGACTCGAACCGCCAGTCTTCCAATCAGCAAGCCCAAGAGGCTCAGTGGTTTAGACCATGGCGCCACCCGCGTTCCCTGAATTCAGTAGGACGCAAATGTGGCCAGTGTGTTGGTGTGGCTCTGCTGCTTCATGGGGCAGTGGGGGTGACTGCGTCAGACAGAGCTGTAATGTCCAGAGTATTGTATGTCCTGTAAATAACAACAACAACAACAACAACAACAATTTATTTATATCCTGCCCATCTGGCTGGGCTTCCCTAGCCACTCTGGGCGGCTTCCAACAAAATATTAAAATACAGTAATGCATCAGACATTAAAAGCTTCCCTAAACAGGGCTGCCTTCAGATGTCTTCTTAAAGTCTGCTAGTTGTTGTTCTCTTTGACATCTGGTGGGAGGGCGTTTCACAGGGCAGGTGCCACTACTGAGAAGGCCCTCTGTCTGGTTCCCTGTAACATGGCTTCTCACAGTGAGGGAACTGCCAGAAGGCCCTCGGCCCTGGACCTCAGTGTCCGGGCAGAACGATGGGGGTGGAGACGCTCCTTCAGATATTCTACAAAAGCTGCCCAGACTGGTCATGGCAGCCTCATCAGATGGAAATTCCACCACTCCTGATGGTATGCCCCCACATTTCCAATCTCACTGCTGCTCTGTGAGAGAGTGAGAGATTTTACTTTCTTGGGCTCCATGATCATGGCAAATGGTGACAGCAGCCACGAAATTAAAAGACGCCTGCTTCTTGGGAGAAAAGCAATGAGAAACCTAGACAGCATCTTAAAAAGCAGAGGCACCACCTTGCCGACAAAGGTCCATATAGTAAAAGCTATGGTTTTCCCAGTAGTGATGTATGGAAGTGAGAGCTGGACCATAAAGAAGGCTGATCGCCGAAGAATTGATGCTTTCATTCTGGTGCTGGAGGAGACTCTTGAGAGTCCCATAGACTGCAAGAAGATCAAACCTCTCCATTCTTAAGGAAATCAGCCCTGAGGGTTCACTGGAAGGACAGATCCTGAAGCTGAGGCTCCAATACTTTGGCCACTTCAAGAGAAGAGAAGACTCTCTGGAAAAGACCCTGATGTTGGGAAAGATGGCGGGCACAAGGAGAAGGGGACAACAGAGGACGAGATGGCTGGACAGTGTTCTTGAAGCTACCAACATGAGTTTGACCAAACTGTGGGAGGCAGTGGAAGACAGGAGGGCCTGGCGTGCTCTGGTCCATGGGGTCACGAAGAGTCGGGCACGACTGAACGTCTAAACAACAACAACAAAAAGATGCATCCTGTAGCTAAACAGAGACACAGGTGGCTGTTGAGAAGGAATTCAACTTTATCAAAGCATCATTTCTTTATGTTGCCCATCAAAAGCCCTAGACTGCAGGCCTAGCCTGCACCCAAAACACCTGCTCACAACCTTTCTCATCAGGTTGAGATGTATAGTAAATTGCTGAAAAAATCCACCATTTCCATCTCCCTCTCCATATGCAAATTTCATGCAAATAAGCCCCATCTGTACGCTTTTTTGATTATGCATTTCCCTCCCTCCCCCTGCATAAGTGTCCTCCTTACTAAACAGCATGGGAAGGATCCGCCACTGCGACCAAGTGTTGCCAACTTATTCCAGTTGCGATGGAGAACTCTAAATGAAAACAAAATTTAAAAATTCCTTCCAGTAGCACCTTAGAGACCAACTAAGTCTGTTATTGGTATGAGCTTTCGTGCGCATGCACACTTGTTCAGATACCATGCACACGAAAGCTCATACCAATAACAAACTTAGTTGGTCTCTAAGGTGCTACTGGAAGGGATTTTTAAATTTTGTTTCGACTGCAGCAGACCTACCTGTATCTAAATGAAAACATCCAGGTTGTAGACCCAGCTTTGTTCCCCTGGACAATTATGTGGCAAACTTTATGCTTTATTAATAGGGATATATTGGTTGGTTTAGCAGACTAAATTCATAAATCTTTCCTAAAACCTCAGCCCATAGCTAATGAGGACTCAGTTCAGTCAAATGATCCCAGAGCTCTCATATGGATGACTATGGGGGTTTCAAAAATGGCAGCCGACCGGAATATGGATGTTGTCCAGCTTATCTCTACATAAACGTGTTTAAATTTTGCCGAAATTACTGCCCTAAAGATGCATCCTGTAGCTAAATAAGAGACACAGTTGGATGTTGAGAAAGATTTCAACTTTATCAAAGCATTTTTTTAAAGGCACCTTTGAATTTTTGTGTATTTATATTACTCCCATTTATTGCCCGTGGGTTTCCATGTGGGAAGATCCAAGGCAATTATGCCTAGTTTCTTCAAAACAACATTTTTAAAAAGTTTCTAGATAGGAGAAAGGGCTTTTTAAACTGGCCAGGGGAAAGGGAAAGGGAAAAAAGAACCACGGAGTCATTAAATTCTCCACTATTTTGAAACTGTCAGTTACAGTTTGCTGAGATCCAGCTAGCAGAAACCTTATTCCTGAAATTCTTTATTCCTGAGAAAACTCCGTGTAGCTCAGAGGAGATAAAATGGCGAAAAATTAATCTCCACGGCGCAGTCGTTTCTTAATACTCTAATCCCAAAATAAACATCCTCCCCCTTTAATCCACTTTGTGTTACACTTTCTTTGTTAAAGCTGTCAGGCACAAAGACAGGGCTGGATAAGTGAGGCTGCGTCTTGCCATCAAATTCCCC
Source organism: Podarcis vaucheri (assembly GCF_965113315.1). NCBI lineage: Eukaryota > Metazoa > Chordata > Lepidosauria > Squamata > Lacertidae > Podarcis > Podarcis vaucheri. The sequence continues at coordinate 48,928,580 of NC_138751.1, read as the reverse complement.
TAGAACGCTGCCGCCTCCCATTCGCTTTTCCTGTATTCTTTCTCAAACAGAGCCTCTCCCACCCTTGCCCTTTTCTCTGGAATTGTGGTCTCTAGATCACTCATAAGGTCCATATAGTAAAAGCTATGGTTTTCCCAGTAGTGATGTATGGAAGTGAGAGTTGGACCATAAAGAAGGCTGATCGCCGAAGAATTGATGCTTTTGAATTACGGTGCTGGAGGAGACTCTTGAGGACTGCAAGAAGATCAAACCTCTCCATTCTGAAGGAAATCAGCCATGAGTGCTCACTGGAAGGACAGATCCTGAAGCTGAGGCTCCAAGACTTTGGCCACCTCATGAGAAGAGAAGACTCCCTGGAAAAGACCCTGATGTTGGGAAAGATGGAGGGCACAAGGAGAAGGGGACGACAGAGGATGAGATGGTTGGACAGTGTTCTTGAAGCTACCAGCATGAGTTTGACCAAACTGCGGGAGGCAGTGGAAGACAGGAGTGCCTGGCGTGCTCTGGTCCATGGGGTCACGAAGAGTCGGACACGACTAAATGACTAAACAACAACAACAGATCACTCACGCTTGATGGTAGTAGCTCCACACAACGTCACTGCGGTCCAGGATTTCCTATTGCTCTTCTACATCAGCTTTCCCAACCAGGTGACCTTTGAATGTTTTGGATGAAGCCTTCCATCACACCTGGGCATTGGCCACGCTGGCAGAGTTGGATGGAAGTTGTAGTCCCAAACATCTGGCTGGTATCTGGCTGGAGATGTCTGTCTTATGGTCTGGGGATTCACCCCCTGCCCAAAGCAGTAAAACACAATTTCATCACCAACCTATCTTGTGCAGAGAGACAGGCCACTATTGAGGCTTTACAATTAAAATTAAGCTTCTGGTTTGCAGAAACTAGAAGAGACAGGTGCTGCAATACCTTGCCCCTTTAGCAAAGGTCAAGCTGCAGAGTTCAGCAGCAGGAAACTTCTGCCAAATCCTAACCCCTGACAGTAGCACAGATTGAGGGTTAGGATTGCTCTGCCTGTGCTGTTTGGAAAGCTCACTTTTTAACTGGACTTCCAAGTAATTTCAGAAAAACAATGTGTTATACAAAAGGGTTATACTATGGAAGCTATCAGAATCTCTAGGTTTGGTTGTTGATGTTGTTGTTGCTGCTGTTCATTTCATTTCATTTCTATACTGCTTTATATTTTGAAGAGCAAAATCTCAAAGCTGTTTACAACCCACACCGAAACATCAGATAAAAATAATCCAGAATAAAACATTACAGAAGGAAGTTAAATAGAAAGTATACATTCAAAGCAATGTGATGAACAGGAATTATAATCTCAAAGATTTCAAAATAAGACATTACAAAGGAGGTTATCTTTTGGGGGTTACTGTTTGTTGTAGGTTTTTTTTAAAAAAAACAACATTAGGCAAATGAATGAAATTTTGGTTGGAAACAAATTTGACCCAACTTGCTGCACTATGAAAACTATAAATTTGCATCCAGAAAATTTCAGCACCAGTCCAAACTAGGGCGCAAGGTTTAGCTGGTTCAATAAACAGTTTAATCAACCATCCAACATCAGCTAAAACATGAGACCCACTGTAGCCTTCCACTGGGGCTGTCAATTTATTATTTTTGTTTAATACTGTAATCCAGTTTAATAATTTTATAACTGATGAATAATTTGTGTACCACCAAGTTGACCTCCCAGCTGCAAGGACAGATTTTAAGCGTTGGGGTTTAAAGTGCACACTTTGATTTTTGGAGGCTGTTTGGTTCTGCTGTGTTGCAGCAAAATGGAATGGACAAGAAAATCTTAAAATACTCTTCCTTAGATCCAGATTCTGTCAGTGGAAGGGCTACTTCCATTGGTGGCAATTCAGCTGAGAAGTTGCCATTCACACAGGAGAGCTAGAAAAATGCTACCTGTGCCGCTGATAGAAGTTTTATGTCTCATGCAACACCTTGGTGACTAATATACACACAATAATTACCAAAATAATTATACATTCTTTATCAATCTTCTGAGAAAAATACAAAACCTTATGCAAAGCCACAGAGACTTGTGAACTACCCAACCTAAGACAAACTTATAATGTCTGGTTTCAGTGGATTTTTCAAATGCTCAAATTACTCAGTCTTTTGTTTTCTTTATCTTCTTAGGTGAGTTCATGAAGATACCAACAAAAGGTAAGTTTGGTGTTGTTCCCAATACCAAGAGATGCTAGTGAAGTTGTAGATGAATGTTAATGAAGTTGTAGAAAGGGTGCCGCCATTTTGAACCTGTTTCACCTGGGCAATCCAAGTAATCAAGAGGTCACTGTTCACCCCCGATGGGGCCTTTTACTGGGGCTTGCAGGTAGCACACTCCCAAGGTAGTTTTCCGGGCTTCTTCAGTAGTCTAATCTCAAAGCCTTGATACATATATTGATATTCAATTTCATAGAGAGTACTATGAGGGACGCGGGTGGTGCTGTGGGTTAAACCACAGAGCCTAGGACTTGCCAATCAGAAGGTTGGCGGTTCGAATCCCCATGACGGGGTGAGCTCCTGTTTCTTGGTCCCTGCTCCTGCCAACCTAGCAGTTCGAAAGCACGTCAAAGTGCAAGTAGATAAATAGGTACCGCTCTGGCGGGAAGGTAAACGGCGTTTCCGTGCGCTGCTCTGGTTGCGCCAGAAGCACCTTAGTCATGCTGGCCACATGACCCGGAAGCTGTACGCTGGCTCCCTCAGCCAATAAAGTGAGATGAGCGCCGCAACCCCAGAGTCGTCACGACTGGACCTAATGGTTGTCATGACTGGACTTTACCTTTACCTTTACTATTTCTTGGTTAAGCTTAAGAGACTGAGAGGCAATTTCTGCCATTCCCTGCTTCCTCCTGAGATTACCCCCACCCCCACTTTTCTTAAGGGTCAATGATTATATTCATAAAAGATGGTGGAATATAGAAGCTCTTCTGAGATGAGAATGAATATGCAGACACTTTGGCGGATGGGTGATTTAAGTCTCCAGCAGAACTGCAAGGGATCTGTTGTGAGGCCAACTCTCTAGGCAGGCTGGTCTTTGGAGAGATTTAGCACCACATTCCAGTTCTCCAGAAGGACTGGATCCAACTGTTTAAAATAATTAATCTGGGACATTTATAATTTTTTTTAAATGATCCTAGCTGTGAGCATGGGTAGAACCAGTACTTTTTTTCTGGGGGGGAAGCAAAGGTATGCATACTCCTAAACATTTTGTGAATCTAAGTTTGGCCTCATTGAGGGGCAGTATTTTAATATGAGCAGGAAAATGAGAGTAACCCTAAACATACTTTTTTTAGAAGAAAAAAAAAAGCACTGGGTAGAACCCAAAGTGCAATGGTTCAGTCTGCAAATGAGAAACCAGGATAAATGTAAATCTCCATTTGGAAAAGTTTCCCGTAGTAGATAATTGTTCCTTAAACTACTTGTTTGTAAGCAACCAGCTTTAGTTTTACGATGCATTTCTTGAAAAGGAGTTAGACCGGGTGCTCCATTGCTCCTTTGAATTACTGTTTTGCATTTAATTTGATTTTTAAAGCCATCAAAATTACATTATTTTAAGGCTAGTCATACCGAGTGATTAAAGTTGAGGTGAATACCCAAGCAGACAAATGATTAGTCCTGTTGTAGGCGTATAGGATGCCTTCATTAACTGTAAGCTTTTTCGTTCCCAAAATACCCACAACAAACTAAGAATAATATACCAATAAAAACAAAACCTGTCCTTGGTTGATCTGTGATCTTCCAGATTTAATTGGACTACAAATCCCATCATTCCTTATCACTGGCCTTATCACAGAGGATAATGGGGCTTGGAGTCCAGCGACACATGGAGGTCTACAAGTCCACAGCCCAGTGGTCTGAAGTCTGCACCCTACTCGTATATCTGCAATTCCCAGAGAAAGACAGAATTAAGCAACTCCTTCCATGGGGCTTTTCCAGATCAGGAAGCATACGTAAGCAGCCAGGGAAGCTGCAGAATGCTATTAGAAATGTTTCCTAGGAAGCAAAACACATAAACCAGCTTTTGTCAACTTGCAACAGGAAGAATCACAAAACAGAGAAACCAGTAGGAGAACACTTCAATCTCCCAGGACATTCTATACAAGATCTCAAAGTAGCTGTTTTACTACAAAGGAATTTCAGAAATAGACTGGAAAGAGAAGCTGCTGAATTGCAACTCATTACCAAACTTAAAACCATGGAGAGACCTGGTCTGAACAAAGACATTGGATTCTTATCCCATTATACACAACTAAGCCATTTCTCACCTTTTCACCCCTTGCCTTTTCCTGTAAGACCTATTACAGTCGTTAAGAGTCGTCAACAGGCTCATCTCAGCTATCTGCCAATCTCCTATTCCCACCACCCTTCTGAGTAATACCCCTCCCCACCTTCTCACTATATAGAAGGATCTGGCAACTTCTGTTTCCGTGTATCTGAAGAAGTGTGCATGCACACGAAAGCTCATACCAAGAACTAACTTAGTTGGTCTTTAAGGTGCTACTGGAAGGAATTTTTTTTATTGCAACAGGAAGGTAAGCTCAAAGCTCTGCGCCCACTGAGAATGAGAATGAAAAATGGAAGCGTTTTTTCCCTCTACGGGAAGAGAACTTTTGGGAAACTGGAGAATAATTGGCTGCACACTTCCCACCTTGGATCAAATCTATGCTTCCAGGTGCCATAAGAAAGCTGCAGAGATAGCGCAGGATAGTGCGTACCCCGGAAATGATCTCTTTCAGCTTCTGCCTTCTGGAAGAAGGTACGGGGTTATGAAGACTAGGACTAGCCGCCTGAGAAACAGTTTTTATCCAAATGCGATTTTGGTTTTAAACGCAGTGTAAGGAGTCTCTGGGATGCAGGTGGCACTGTGGGTTAAACCACAGAGCCTAGGACTTGCCGATCAGAAGGTTGGCGGTTCGAATCCCCGCGACAGGGTGAGCTCCCGTTGCTCGATCCCTGCTCCTGGGGTATCAGAATTTTTAGGGGGCTAACCAGGTTGGGATAGCTGGGATAGCGGACTTGAATGTTTTATGTAGATTTTTCAATTTCGTTGTTCTGTATGGGACAATGACAATAAAGATTATTATATCGTATCGTATCATACGATATTTTAGTGCAACATTGTGTGACCACGGTGGAATCTACACACGTATAGGAAACATTCTGAAAAATGTCATTTTAAAACATTTTTTAAAATACACTGAATTTTCCATAAGGTTCACCATCATCATCTAGTGTCACATTGCATATTGCACATAAAACACACTTGAAATGTTGTTTTTTGCAGTTGTATAGCTGAGCCCCAAGGCAGAATAGTGTGATACTATTACTTCCTTTAATCTGGACACTATCCTGACCATTAGGTCCAGCTGTGACTGACTCTGGGGTTGCGGCACTCATCTTGCTTTACTGGCCAAGGGAGCTGGTGTACAGCTTCCAGGTCATGTGGCCAGCATGACTAAGCCACTTCTGGTGAACCAGAGCAGCGCACGGAAACGCCGTTTACCTTCCCGCCGGAGCGGTACCTATTTATCTACTTGCACTTTTGGGTGTGCTTTCGGACTGCTAGGTTGGCAGGAGCAGGGACCGAGCAACGGGAGCTCACCCCATCGCAGGAATTCAAACCGCCGACCTTCTGATCAGCAAGTCCTAGGCTCTGTGGTTTAACCCACAGCGCCACCCGCATCCCTAATCTGGACACTAGACCTCTGTGAATACCATTAGCCTTTTTTTGCTGCTGCATCACACTGTTGACTCATGTTCAGCTTGTGGTCTACTAAGACCCCCAGATCCTTTTCACATGTACTACTGGCAAGCTAGGTAGTCCTCCATCTTATATTTTATTAGTTTGGGCCCAGTTCTCAAATTTCAAAGGCAATCGTAGCTTCTAATGCACTTGGTGTATCCTGGCTGTTGACACTTGCTGTGTCATGATGCCATCTGGCTGTAGGGATGGAAGAATCTGTTAATTTCAGTTTCTCCTTTCCCCAAACTTAATTTCAGCTGTCCACATTTCCACAACAGTGTGCAATATTTTTTTTTAACATCCTACTTAAAACCCATCAGCATATTAATACAAAGTTGCCCTAATACACACATCTTTGTATGCAGTTCTGCCTAATATACATTTGCCAAGCATTTTTCACTAAGATAAGCCGTTTTTGCAATTTCTTTTCGCTAACCTAGACACTTTTAAGGGTGTTTTATACTTGCACATGCTTTTTTGAGCACATTACGTGGCTGGGAAACAGCACTGCGAAATTAAGGAAAGTGTATACTTTCGCAGCACTGCGTATATACCGTATTTTTTGCTCTATAACTCACTTTTTCCCTCCTAAAAAGTAAGGGGAAATGTGTGTTCGTCTTATGGAGCGAATGCAGGCTGCGCAGCTATCCCAGAAGCCAGAAGAGCAAGAGGGATTGCTGCTTTCACTGCGCAGCGATCCCTCTTGCTGTTCTGGCTTCTGAGATTCAGAATATATATATTTTTTGTTTTCCTCCTCCAAAAACTAGGTGCATCTTGTGGTCTGGTGCGTCTTATAGAGCGAAAAATACGGTGTATATATATATATATTTCAGTTTTAAAAATAGCTGTGCTTTAATTCTAAACATTGGTATGAACTGAATTCACAATACACATTAATGAAGAGTGTGGCGTCTGCCCAAATGTTAAGTTTTCTCTCCCTTAGAAGTGACAATTTTATCCCTGATGGATTAGTAACATTTGATAGTTTTCTTTTTGCATTATTATCAACCCAACCCCATGCCAAAAATGCCTATATCTGTGCAGATGAAGAACAGTGATTTCATAAAACTGATTTTTCCAGCATGGTTTGTATTCATAGCTATACACAGTCTGCGTATTGATTCAGAAAGTATGAAGCAGGTACGTGCTCCTTTAAATGTGAACTGTATTGAATTTGCTTCTCATCTGGCTGTGAGGTTTGTAGCTAACAACAGCAGCTAATCCGTCAAAGGCACTTAGGAGCTATAAGAATCACGCTGTTATGAGAAAATATGCGGGTTTGTGGTATAGCCCCAACTTTACCTGGATTCAGGACTAAAAACCCAGCAGATTGCAATGAGATGTATCCTGCATATCATTGGACCTCTGGATTTCACCAATTAGCTGTTTATTCCAGACCCTCCGAGTGTCCCTATTTTCCAGGGACATCCTTGATTTAGAGAAGCCGTCCCGGTTTCTGATTTGATCCTGGAATGTCCCACATTTCCTTAAAGGTAAAAGTAAAGGGACCCCTGACCATTAGGTCCAGTCATGGACGACTCTGGGGTTGCAGCGCTCATCTCGCTTTACTGGCTGAGGGAGCTGGCATACAGCTTCCGGATCATGTGGCCAGCATGACTAAGCCGCTTCTGGCAAACCAGAGCAGCGTATGGAAACGCCGTTTACATTCCCGCCAGAGTGGTACCTTCCCCCCCATTTATCTACTTGCACTTTGACGTGCTTTTGAACTGCTAGGTTGGCAGGAACTGGGACCGAGCAGCAGGAGCTCACCCCGTCGCGGGGATTCGAACCGTCAACCTTCTGATCGGCAAGTCCTAGGCTCTGTGGTTTAACCTACAGTGCCACCCACATCCCTATTTTCCTTAGGATGTCCCTATTTTCATTGCAGAAATGTTGGAGGGTATGGAGTTATCCGACCCCCAAGCCATCTGAAGGCAATCCTGTACAGGGAAGTGTTGTGTTGATGTTGTTTCAATGTTCAATGTTTTATTGTGTTTTTATATATGTTGGAAGGGACGTGGGTGGCGCTGTGGGTTAAACCACAGAGCCCAGGACTTGCCGATCAGAAGGTCGGCGGTTCGAATCCCCACGACGGGGTGAGCTCCCGTTGCTCAGTCCCTGCTTCTGCCAACCTAGCAGTCCAAAAGCACATCAAAGTGCAAGTAGATAAATAGGTACCGCTCTGGCAGGAAGGTAAACAGCGTTTCCATGAGCTGTTCTGGTTTGCCAGAAGCTGTACGCCAGCTCCCTCAGCCAATAAAGTGAGATGAGCGCCGCAACCCCAAAGTTGGTCACGACTGGACCTAATGGTCAGGGGTCCCTTTACCTTTTATATATGTTGGAAGCTGCCCTGAGTGGCTGGGGCAACCCAGGAAGATGTGCGGGGTATAAATAGCAAAATCATCTTTAAGGAATGGGATGTCCCTTTTTTTGTCAGAGAAATGTTGGAGGGTATGTTATTCAGTCTTTTTAAGGAAAGTGGATCTGCTGATTACACTTCATTAGGACCATCCCAAAATGTTGTGCTTACCTGACTAAAGGGCAGCCATGTGAAAGAGATGAGCAGAGAACTGGCTTCTGCACCTTTAGCAGTTGCGTAGTATAGCTCCCTGCACCTGCAAGGTAAAAAAGCAACAGGTAATCATGGAAGACATTTCCCCTCTCACAGATGCATTAAGTTTCGAAAAACTTCTTGGACGGAAAAAGAAAGGGGGGAAAGACTAAACACAAATGAGTGTCATGGGCGGCCCCAATATCATAAAAAAACAAACAGACCAAGACTTAAAGATGCCAAGGTAAAATGAGATAAAGGTAAAATAAGATCATATGTGGTGGGATTGTAATGTAATTAAAAAATTCTGGGAAATGATATACAATGAATTGAAGAAAATGTTCCATTTAACATTTGTTAAAAACCCTGAAGCATTTTTGTTGGGGATTGTAGGGAAAGATCTGCCAAAAAAGCTGAAAAACACCTTCATGTCTGCGACAACGACCGTGAGAGTTCTAATAGCACAAGGATGGAAGACTGAAGAAACCCCAACTAAAGAATCATGGCAAGAAAAATGGATGGACTATGCAGAACTGGCAAAACTGACATATAAACTACGGGACAAGGATAACTGTGACTTTAAAGATAAATGGGAACCCTTTACAAAGTATCTGAAGATGCAACAAAACGAACTGGACTCCTTGGCTGGCTTTGAATAAACATTCACAAACTTTTTGTTGATAATAATCAGCTAAATAGTTTGAGGATCTATACAACTTTGTAACATGCAGAAAACAGGAGTCTCAGAGAAACCAAAGACTGGAACTGAGGGAAGCCGGAGGGTGCGGGTGGGTGGGTTTTCTGTGGGAGGGTAGGGGGAGGGAGGAAAAATGGGGGGGGGGAGTAATTAGGATGATATGTTTTTGGATAATAGTTTTAATTTCGAATAATAATAAAAAAAGACTTAAAGATTCCAGGGAATGAATATCTGAGGACGACGTGCAAAGCAAGTGGTGGAATGATGGACCCTTCCCCAAACATTCGCTTCATCTGCTTAACAGAATCCTAGAATCCTAGAGCTGGAGGGGAACCCTGGGGGTCATCTAGATCAACCCTCTTCAATGCAGGAATCTCAGCTAAAGCATCCAAGACAGATGGTCAACCAATTTCTGCACAGCAACCCCACACAGCTCTAACCGCTTCATCTCAGCTATGGGGAGAAAAGTTGAAATCTGGTTCTTCATTTCACCGCTTGCATAGCTGTCAAGCGTCCCTTATTTGGCGGGACAGTCCCTTATCCCAGCGCCATGTCCCACTGCTGTCCCTTATTGATGATGTCCCTTAAATAAGCTACTGAAGGCAATGGGGCCCTTTCTATGTCCAGCTGTCCTTTGTCAACAACAAATTGTTGCTTTTTTTGTGTTGAATATATGCTATATGGTAATTTATGGACCTAATAGGTATCTAAAGCCATTTGCATGCAACAAAATAAGTATTTTATCAAAGAAATGGTTCACCCCTTATTTTGTCTGCTGATCCCTTATTTTTAAGGCTGCTGGTCCCTTATTTTCAAATCTGTAAGTTGACAGCTATGCGCCTGTGTCCGCTCGGCAAAAACAAATGCTTGAGTTAACTGGCAAAACTATCAGTTTCTAGTTTCCCAGGAACTAATTTGGACATGGGAGCCTGCCCTTGTCTTCTTGAGGCTGGAAAGGGGGCTTCCCCTTCGTCAATAGTAAACACAGATTTAAGTGAAGAACAAACATTGAACAGCTAAGTGGTTGGGTGGCAAAGAACGCTCAGCTTTTTTCTTTTTTAAAGACTGATATATTGAGCTAAAGTAATTGTTTTAATGTAGCAGCATTAATTAGGTTTAACCCGCCCCCCCGCCCCCACTTTTCATTAAAAATCCCCTTTTCTCTTGGCGGCAGTGGGGTCGGTTATTTTGTGTTATTTCTGCGCTGTGTGGACCCAGGCACCTGTTGCCCCGAGGGAGTCTGAGTTGCCGGAAGAGAAGCCAAGAAAAGCGTGTTCCAAAATGGAACACGATGGAAAGCCAAAGGGGGGGGGGGGGAGAGAAAATATATATATGGCTGCGAAGGAGCGTGAATATTAAAATGATTACAGTCTTAATGAAATGCTTTTTAGAGGGAGAACAATAACAGGTATTGTTGGCAGGCGCAATGCTCTCCTTCCTCTGGTTTTCATGCCTTGATAACAATCACAATATCTTTTTAATGATCATTAGCTACACCTCTCTCCCAGCTTCGGAGAACCACACACATTCCAGACTGGCCTTTGATGTCTGTCTCAGAGCACAAAACCTGCCAGTCTGTAGCTGATTTAGCAGAATTTGCTCTCTCAACCCCCTAACCGCCAGTAGAGTGGTACCTCGGGTTACAGACGCTTCAGGTTACAGACTCTTCAGGTTACAGAGTCTGCTAACTCAGAAATAGTACCTCGTGTGAAGAACTTTGCTTCAGGATGAGAACAGAAATCGTGCGGCAGCAGCAGGAGGCCCCATTAGCTAAAGTGGTACTTCAGGTTAAGAACAGGTTCAGGTTAAGAACAGACCTCCAGAACGAATTAAGTTCTTAACCAGAGGTACCACTGTACATGTATTCAGGTGGGAAGGAGAAGCTAGCAATGGGTTTTCCCCTCCCTATCCTGCCATTCCATTGTGTCTTAAGCTTCTCTGTCTCTTCACTGACCAGTGTGCCAATGCGCATTCCCAGCAGGCTAAACAATGTTCTGTTATTTAAAGGTAAAGGGACCCCTGACCATTAGGTCCAGTCATGACCGACCCGAGGGACCAAACAACGGGAGCTCACCCTGTCGCGGGGATTCGAACCTCCGACCTTCTGATCGGCAAGTCCTAGGCTCTGTGGTTTAGACCACAGCGCCACCCGTGTCCCTTGTTCCATTCTTTACCCCCCCAAATTAAATATCAATTAGCATTCATTTTAGAAGCAGACCCAATTTTCATAGCGTTGGAGAGGTGTTTTTTTTTAAGGCCATCCAGAGTCAAATCTCCTGCTTGCTCCAGGAAATCCAGGGCTACAATCTTCCCAGCCTTTACTGGATATCTTTCTTCCACCGAGAAGTTTCTCCTAACACTCAACAAATTTCATCCATCTGCAACCTAAGGCTATCAGATCTAGTACAGAAGGGAATAAGTCCTTGCTACCTTGGCTGTCACAGTCCTTCAGGTATTTAGTGTGCTACTATGTTCCTTCCTCAAGGGACGCATGGTCAGGGGTCCCTTTACCTTTACCTGGAAGATGGGACCATGGGAGCATATTTAGCTGTTTCTAAGCAACTGCTGGAACGTGGGTGGCGCTGTGGGTTAAACCACAGAGCCTAGGACTTGCCGATCAGAAGGTCGGAGGTTCGAATCCCCGCAACTGGGTGAGCTCCCGTTGCTCGGTCACTGCTCCTGCCAACCTAGCAGTTCGAAAGCACGTCAAAGTGAAAGTAGATAAATAGGTAGTGCTCTGGCGGGAAGGTAAATGGCGTTTCCATGTGCTGCTCTGCTTCGCCAGAAGCGGCTTGGTCATGCTGGCCACATGACCTGGAAGCTGTACGCCAGCTCCCTCGGCCAATAAAGCGAGTTGAGCGCCGCAACCCCGGAGTCGGTCACGACTGGACCTAATGGTCAGGGGTCCCTTTACCTTTACCTTTAAGCAACTGCTCTCTCTAATAGTGAGGGCTGATGATTAGGTTCCTGGTGTTATCAGCACTGATTCTGATTTGATCCCGGAGTGTCCTGCTTTTCCTTAGGACGTTCCTATTTTAATTGGAGAAATGTTGGAGGGTATGGAGTATGCGCTTATCTTCCCAGGGACTGCCACCACAGCCACCATCACCGCTGCTGCTTCCTGTAGGTAGGCAGAGTGAGCCCACTGGAGCACCAGGGCGGCGATGGCAGAGGGAAGATGAGCGGCGCGAAAGGGCTGGCTCCTGAGACGGGCTGCTTAAAATGGCAATCAGCAAGCTCAGCCCAGCCCCCTTCCTCCTCTAGGCAGGGCAGGGAGAAGCCAGAAGGAGGGAGGGAGGAGGCACAGCCGCGGTGTGTGTGTGTGGGGGGGGTATGGCATGGCACAGGGAAAAAAAAGGCGCAGCCCGAACGAACAGAACCCCCACGCCAATCCACGAACAGTCTATGGGCCGGATCCTGAAGGCAATTGGGCCTGATCCAGCCCATGGGCCTTAGTTTGCCAACCCCTGCACTACAACTTTCTGACACAAAGCCTCCCCTTGTCTGAATTCTTCCTTGTTTGCTGGTTCTTTATAGCAAATGCACCCAGTAGGCTGTTTCTACCCATTTTTCCTGCAACAAAGCTGGAAATAAAATGGGCCAGAGCAAAAATATGGGTAAGGGATTGATAATTACTTTGTGGGTATTGGGAGTGGTGGTTAACCGCTCTTCCTCCTGCCCTTTGCATTTCGATTATCTCAACAAATATAGGCTTTGGAGCCTGCAGTTCCTGGAGTAGCATGTTAGACCCCTTGGGCTTTTGCTTTTATTCACTGACAGACTGAGGACACCCTTTGCCCTTGCACCATTATCTGACTGCAGTCCTGTTCCACAAAGCATGTTCTCCATAACAGAGAGCACGTGTTGCGGTGGGGGCCTGAAGGCCACCCCACTGTTGTTGGGTAAATTGGCCACAAGCACTGATTGGGCAATGAGTGTTGCTGGGGTCATTGTTATGTTGCTAAATGGTGGGATGGGTCATAGGTCTTAAATACAGGGCTCGCAGCCTGGGGCCTTCTCTTGGGCTGCGTGCACCGGATCACCCGCCCACCCTCCCTGAAAAGGGGGGGGGGTTCGTTGTCCTCTGACCTTGCTATGCCTGTCATGGGGTCGTCTGCTTTGGAGCGGGTAGGAATTTTGTCCATTTGGCTGAATCGTCACAAATCGTCACAACCTGTAAGGTTGCAGTTAGGCATTGGTTAAAATTGGTTGGTGGAGGGGTAAGTGCCTACCCCTCCAATGGTGGTGCTGCACAGGGAATTCCATTAAAGGAATCCAGGGGCTTGCCATCCCTTTCATCCTAGTCCCTGGCATCGGACTTGGGCCGTGCAAGCCCCAGGGGGCATGAGGGTGAGAGATGAGGGACTGATGCCCAGATTCATTTCTCCCCAATATGGTTCTCCCTCACTGGCTTCCGCCAGTGGCGTAGCGTGGGTTGTCAGCACCCGGAGCAAGGCAAGTAATTTGCACCCCCTAACCCGTGGATTTGCGCCCCCTAACCCTAACCCCCAGATGTTGCGCCCGGTGCAGCCGGCCCCCCCTGCACCCCTCACGCTACGCCACTGGCTTCTGCTGGAATCCGGAAGTCAGTTCTGTCCCTGGGGCAAGGACAGATAGTCGTAACCAATGCCTAAGCAACCACTCACGTGTATCTATTTAAATAAAGTTGTGGCCAGATTAATGCCAAAAACCTTAAACAAAATTGATGTGTGAAGTGTGAGTTATTGGGGTGGCCTGGGGACCTCGACGCGCAAGCCCTTTTGTCTTCCACTTCATCAGAACAAGGTTCTTTTTTCTTTTGCCGGTGATAAATAAATCGGCACCCCTCATTTTGTGTGTTCCACAAGAGGCGACAAAAATGCAGCATCGCTTCTAATATTTCAACGCTGCACAATGGAAGTGGGGGGGGGGAACCCTTCCTGTCCCATGGAGGCAGGCTCAAGCTTGAAGCAGAATCTCTGATTACGCATTATTGTTATCAGCGCTTCCATCACTGAGAAGAAAAGTTAGAAACTGAAGAGAGGGAAAGGAAGCAAAAAACAGCAAAGGCGGCGAAGGTCCTGTGTGAGTGCCTGGGGGCGGTTGGAGGATGGATGGCAGCAACGGATTGAGGTTGAATCCTGACAAGACAGAAGTACTGTTTTTGGGGGACAGGAGACGGGCAGGTGTGGAGGACTCCCTGGTCCTGAATGGGGTAACTGTGCCCCTGAAGGACCAGGTGCGCAGCCTGGGAGTCATTTTGGACTCACAGCTGTCCATGGAGGCACAGGTCAATTCTGTATCCAGGGCAGCTGTTTACCAGCTCCATCTGGTACGTAGGCTGAGACTCTATCTGCCTGCAGACTGTCTCGCCAGAGTGGTGCATGCTCTGGTTATCTCCCGCTTGGACTACTGCAATGCGCTTTACGTGGGGCTACCTTTGAAGGTGACCCGGGAACTGCAACTAATCCAGAATGCGGCAGCTAGACTGGTGACTGGGAATGGCTGCCAAGACCATATAACACTGGTCCTGAAAGACCTACATTGGCTCCCAGTACGTTTCCGAGCACAACTGAAAGTCTTGGTGCTGACCTTTAAAGCCCTAAATGACCTCGGTCCAGTATATCTGAAGGAGCGTCTCCACCCCCATCGTTCAGCCCAGACACTGAGGTCCAGCTCTGAGGGCCTTCTGGCGGTTCCCTCCCTGTGAGAAGTGAGGTTACAGGGAACCAGGCGGAGGGCCTTTTTGGTAGTGGTACCTGCCCTGTGGATGTTAAGGAAATAAACAACTACAGTGGTACCTCGGTTTAAAAACCTAATCCGTTTCAGAAATCCATTCTTAAACTGAGGTGCTCTTTCCCTAATGAGGCCTCCCGCCGTCGGTACCCTTCTACTGTTTGGCTTCTGTTCTTAGACCAAGGTAAAGTTTGCAAACCGGGACACTACTTCCAGTTTTGTGGCGTTCGTAAACCGAATCGTTCATAAACAGGACTGTTCTTAAAGCGAGGTACCACTGTATCTGACTTTTAGAAGACATCTGGAGGCACCCCTATTAGGGAAGTTTTTAATGTTTGATGTTTTATTCTGTTTTTAATCTGTTGGGAGCCACCCAGAGTGGCTGGGGAAACCCATCCGGATGGGCAGTGTATAAATAAAGAAATTATTATTATTATTATTATTATTATTATTATTATTATTATCATCATTATTTCACATACTTTTGAAGACTACACACACAACACACACACACACACACACACACACACACAATGAGCTGAGTTAGCACTAGACTGGCTTTAAAAAGGGCAGAGAACATTTTCTCTCTCTCTCCGCCAACCTCAAAATCTCAAGCCCTGACCCAATATCACCCAAGCTGGAAAGGCTTCATTATTCCATTTAAATTCCCTAAACATCATCCCAGCAGGGAATCTGTCCTGGTTAAGATCTTCTTGCCAGCTGAGCCCTGAGAAGTGCCAACATCAATCTGCGGATTGTTCCAAACACTATAGAACTGTTTCATTGAGAACTATTCTTTTAAAAAGAAAGAAACACACACACACACACACACACAGAGAGAGAGAGAGAGAGAGAGAGAGAGAGAGAGAGCAGACTCCTCCTATAGCGTGGAATGTTCCTTCCCGACATCAAATTAATTTTATTGAGCAGAAATCGAAGCTGGCAGATCTGCTCACTCGCACTGCGATGCGAAATGGGAGCATGGGAAGTTGCAGGGCATAAGAGGAAATCGTTTAATTCTGCTCCTGTTAAAGGACTTTCACATGGGTTTTTCTTGTTCTTTTGTTGGCCTCCTTTAAAGAAGAAAAACACACCCCAAACCTTAGGTCCTCGACGTGTGTTATCCCAGCCTTGTAAACGATTCTGTGTGTGACCTAAGCATGTGCCAGCCTGAGCTTTCTCTGATGCCTTGCCAACATCAACAGAAATCAGAATAAGGTTTCATGGGATAATCTTGCCAAGATGACTCTGAAGGATGCACCGAAAAATGTATTCTTTGAGAGCCCACCCAACTCATTTTTCGAGGGAAAGCTTGCCACAAAACGAAACAGCAATGGAATAGACCTGATTGACATAGATGTAGAGAGAGACCTGATTGACATAGATGTAAAGGGATGTAGAAGGGACATGGGTGGTGCTGTGGGTTAAACCACAGAGCCTAGGACTTGCCGATCAGAAGGTCGGCGGTTCGAATCCCCGTGACGGGGTGAGTTCCCGTTGCTCTGTCCCTGCTCCTGCCAACCTAGCAGTTCGAAAGCACGTCAAAGTGCAAGTAGATAAATAGGTACCGCTCTGGTGGGAAGGTAAACGGCGTTTCCGTGCGCTGCTCTGGTTCGCCAGAAGCGGCTTAGTCTTGCTGGCCACATGACCCGGAAGCTGTACGCCGGCTCCCTCGGCCAATAAAGCGAGATGAGTGCCGCAACCCCAGAGTTGGTCACGACTGGACCTAATGGTCAGGGGTCCCTTTACCTTTACCTAGAGAGAGTTCATACTGGCATGGTGAGATTTAAAAACCCAAAGGGGGGTAATTCTCTCTCTTTTTTTAAAGTAATATTTATTAGAATTTCAAGTAATACAAAAAGCAAAAAGCAAAAAAAAAGAATTCATTCTTTACAATCCCATTTTCAATAACTTCTTTCCGAAACTTCCCCTCACCTCCCCTTCTTGTATTCCAAGTCCAAATATTTATCCAACAAGTTCTTATCTCTAAATTCTTAACCTTAATTTGTTATTATGCTTATTTATATTAAATTTTTACCCTTAATTCAATTTTATATTTAACTCAGTTTATATATCAACTTTTCACTTATATACCTCAATCATTTATAGAGAACTTTTTCTAAGGTTGACCCTATTTCCCTTCCACGGATTCCCCATTCTTATACTAATAGCAACACAAAATTAAACACTGAATGAAAAAGATCAGGCCCCCTTTGGATTTCCAAACCCCACCCTCCCTTCCCCAGTTTCGATCCCAAAACCATAGTCCATCTATTATTAGCCTGGCAACCTCACGTCCGAGGCTCTTAAATCTCTCTCAGACCCTTTCTGCCGGCTTCTTTGAAAGTCCCTTGTGTTTGACACCCAGTCTCGAAGGGGCACTCTCTCTATAATGTCCATATTCCTTCCAGCCAGGCCTCCTTGTTCAAAGGTGTAGCTCAAGTCCTGTTTCTTAAATCCAAATGTCCCAAAAGCTCCAGCTTCCACCTTGGTCAAATTAATAGTCCCTAAATCTTCAGATCCCCCAAAAGGAGATCTTTCCAAACCTCATTTCCAAGTCCAAACCAAGTTTTCCTCTTCCAATCCTTATTTTCTTTTATGTCCATCTTGACAGGCCTCCGGCTCTCATTTGCCTTCTGTAACATTTCAGCCCCTCCTTTCTGTTCCTCCTGTTCAGCATATGTCTCTTCCTCCTCTTCAATCTCTAGTTTCTTTTCTTGTCCAGCTGCCTGGGTTTTGTACGTCAAGTCCTTTTCCAGTTCAATAGATATATTTGCTGTTGACTTCAAATTTGTAGCACTTGTAGAGGGGAAATTCTCAAAGCCTCTGAAGGCCAAAACAGACGAGATGTCTTGAATGTGCTGGGTTTTTTGGCAAGGTGAGGGGTGATGTCTGCCATCTTGACTATTAGTGGTAGGAAGTTAATAATAATTGGTTGGCATCTGTCTGTCTCGAGAGACAATGGAGGAGACTTACAGCGCCTGCTGTGGCTGTAGAGACTGATATGGGAGAGACATGTTTTGTTGCAGCTGGGGCAGATGCGCCATGGCATTTATTCTCTCTGCACTCCTCCCAGCAGTGATTCCTCTCCTGGTCACTGCTGTGGATGCATGACCTAGCTGTCGGTTGCCAATAATAAGAATGGAAAAGAACTCCTAGGGGCAATTTATATAAGGAGAACCATACAGATGAAGGAATAAAAGCTTTCTCCTCACTCCCAGTGCCACAAAATTAAAGTGAAGAGTGTTCTGGTCATGTTGTTGTTGTTGTTGTTGTTGTTGAACTGGGTGTCCCTATTTTCATACGAGAACCTAGGAAAGGCATATCCAGTCACTTTCAAACTGAAGATGAGTTTTCACCAATCCAATTCTGATTTCCTGGAGTTAGAATTATTTGGTCCTGAACGCTGCGGTGAAGAGTGTGGACATGTGGAACCCTCAAGTAGATGGACGATGTGAGGAGAAAGGGGAATGGTTTTTTGAGGCACACTTCATTGGCTGCTGATGGCTGGTTTCATTCTGCGTCCAGACATCAAACACTCGTTGCCATATTTCTGTACAGTGGTACCTCAGGTTACAGACGCTTCAGGTTACAGACTTTGCTAACCCAGAAATAGTACCTCACGTTAAGAACTTTGCTTCAGGATGAGAACAGAAATCGTGCTCTGGCGGCACGGCGGCAGCGGGAGGCCCCATTAGCTAAAGTGGTACCTCAGGTTAAGAACAGTTTCAGGTTAAGAACGGACCTCTGGAACAAATTAAGTTCTTAACCCTCTTAGAGAAGGACCTATAGCAGGGCATTCAGCATAATTTTTATATATGTGGGGTGCGTGAGAGGTGATCTCAAGGTGAGTTTCCCTCCATGTGAGATACACTGTCGGGTTGCGGAGGGAATTAGGAGTGCGTGGAAATGCAGCTTAAATGGCCTTGCAGCCGAGGACATGCGCAGCTTCCCAGTGGATCGTGCCCATGATTCAAGGCAGGGAAAGGCAGCTTCAGCCTCATTATCCGAAAAGGAGGCGAGAGCGAAAGAGAAATATAATCTCCCTACTACACATACTTACAAATGTGGCTGTACAGTGCGCCTTTGCTTGCAGTAAACATGACCCCTGCCTTCCGTGGCTGTCATGACGCCGGTATGTTGACACTGATTTCTAATATCCACTTGGTTTCTCCCTCTTTCAGCTGAAATTAATTGACATAGATCCCCAGCAGGCAATGTAGCTGTGTTTATTGGTAAATATAGCTTGCTGCACTTTTGTGAATGGAGGCAGGAATGTTAAACATGTGGTGGGGGGGGGGAGCGCACTCCAAACGCTCTTCTAATGTTTCATGGTTGGAGGGGAGCCTTATTTCATTCCAGATATCACAGGCCAACTGGCTTGGGGTTCTTTTTTGGTCAACTTTATCAAAACACTATTAAAGGGAATCCCTGATCGCGCATAATATTGTAGAGCCACTTGGCATTCTAAAAATAATAATAATTCAAAGGGGGGGTGAAAATAACCTGGGAGAAGAAAATAATTGTCCAGATTTCCACTTCATCCCTAATCTGAGTAAGTGAAATCCTTCTCTCCTCAAACTCTTACAGTGCTCAACCATTTATAACCAAAGCCCAGTTTACAACCCAATAATTATTGCTGTTTATTGTTCTTAAGGGACGCGGGTAGCGCTGTGGGTTAAACCACAGAGCCTAGGACTTGCCGAACCCTAGCAGTTCGAAAGCACGTCAAAGTGCAAGTAGATAAATAGGTACCGCTCCAGCGGGAAGGTAAACGGCATTACCGTGTGCTGCTCTGGTTCGCCAGAAGTGGCTTAGTCTTGCTGGCCACATGACCCGGAAGCTGTACGCCGGCTCCCTCGGCCAATAAAGCAAGATGAGCGCTGCAACCCCAGAGTCGGCCACGACTGGAGCTAATGGTCAGGGGTCCGTTTACCTATTGTTCTTAAATTTATTTTCCCGCCCACTTCAGCAGCAGGTCTCTGTGTGGGCTACGACAATTCAAAATTCAGAATTAAAAAGCTTTGTGCAGTGACAGTATCATAGCCAATGAGGTTAATCCGGGGCACAATTATTCCTAATTACAATTCAGAATTTCAACAAAGTTAAAAACGGAGTACCGCCGCTCTGTTTGTGTTGAAAACACATATCTCAGGTGTCAAAGAGGATTGTGCTTAGCATTTCCCAAAAGCTGTAGAGTGAGGGAGCCAGGCACACCTTTGTGGGGAAGGAATTCCACAACTTAGAGAAAGCATTGTGATGTGCGCGCGCATGCATTTTATAAGTTTTTAAAAAGGTAAAGGGACCCCTGACCATTAGGTCCAGTCGTGGCCGACTCTGGGGTTGCAGCGCTCATCTCGCTTTATTGGGCAAGAGAGCCGGCGTACAGCTTCCGGGTCATGTGGCCAGCATGACTAAGCCGCTTCTGGCAAACCAGAGCAGTGCACGGAAACGCCCTTTACCTTCCCGCCGGAGTGGTACCTATTTATCTACTTGCACTTTGATGTGCTTTCGAACTGCTAGGTGGGCAGGAGCTGGGACCGAGCAACGGGAGCTCACCCCGTCACAGGGATTCAAACCGCTGACCTTCTGATCTGCAAGTCCTAGGCTCTGTGGTTTAACCCACAGTGCCACCCGCGTCCTTATAAGTTTTTAGGAGACCTTAAAAATGATGCTGGTGTGAGGTAAAGTAAGAAAGTGGGGTTGCAAAATTAGTGATAGCGCTGTATCATCAAATCTTTTTAATCGTTCCGGTTGTTGAGAAGATGTAACAACAAATAAGTTTCAGTCTCATGTGACTTTTTCTTTTTTAAGGAACCTCAATCGCGCTTTGTAATTCTAGATCACAATAGAGTAGCAATCAAGATAAATTGTATCCATGAAGCTATTTGGACACCAGAACACAGCTCCACGGCGCACCGTCAAAAAGCTCAGCGGGCAATCTGCGCACAACAAACAAACAAACAAGGAATCTGAGCAGAAACACAAGCCAGACAAGCCAAGCTCTCAGGCTCATGGGCTTTTGTGGCTGGTTTGCCAGTCTGCTGAGGCTCAGAGGAACTGTCTGTCTGACAAGACTATGGGTCATGCCCTCACAGAATTGTTCTCCGTATCTATTCCAGGTTTTAGGATGCCATTCTGCACAAGGGCTAGATTTAAGGCGGCCGCTAACACATCACTCAAAAAGAGGAAATGCGTCACACACAAAAGCGGGACAAATTTGCATAACATTCACATACGATGATTCATAGCAGGGCTGTCCAAGAGGTCGATTGCGATCTTCTGGTCAATCACAGGGTGCCCCTGGTTGATCCTGGTCGATCGCGTGATTCTGAGTTCAACAACTTTGGGTCTTCCTCCCCCCAGAAAGGTCAACAACTTTGGTCAATCCATTGGGTAGATCACTACCAGGTTATTTTTTATAGTTGGAGTAGATCACAGTCTCTTGGGAGTTGGACATGCCTGATTTATAGGTATACACTGTGATTTTTGGGTCAGAAATGTGATGCCACGTTGTTGTTGTTTAGTCGTTTAGTCGTGTCCAACTCTTCGTGACCCCCTGGACCAGAGCACGCCAGGCACTCCTGTCTTCCATTGCCTCCTGCAGTTTAGTCAAACTCATGCTGGTAGCTTCGAGAACACTGTCCAACCATCTCGTTCCTCTGCCGTCCCCTTCTCCTTGTGCCCTCCATCTTTCCCAACATCAGGGTCTTTTCCAGGGAGTCTTCTCTTCTCATGAGGTGGCCAAAGTATTGGAGCCTCAGCTTCACGATCTGTCCTTCCAGTGAGCACTCAGGGCTGATTTCCTTCAGAATGGATAGGTTTGGTCTTCTTGCAGTCCATGGGACTCTCCAGAGTCTCCTCCAGCACCATAATTCAAAAGCATCAATTCTTCGGCGATCGGCCTTCTTTATGGTCCAGCTCTCACTTCCATACATCACTACTGGGAAAACCATGGCTTTAACTATACGTACCTTGTGATGCCAAGTACTCATATATTAATAAAAGTGCTGTGGGTGCCAGCACAAAATGGCGGCCATGATCAGCAAAAAAGATTGTTGGCATTGGCAGGGGTTGGACTAGATGACTTCCAACTCTGCAATTCTACTATTCTACTCTGCACCAGTGAGTTACAGTCATAAAAAGCTGTGAAAACAGATGGGTCAGGGGTCAAAAATCGGTTTGTGAGAGGCAGTTCAGCTGAGGGGAGTGAGAAATGTCCCTAATTTCATCTGAGTAATGTTGAATTTTGGGGTCTTCCTAAAAAAAAGTTCAACGGCTTTAGGAGTGTCCTGGTTTTTACTTTTTTTGAAATATGGCAACCCTAACGTTACTAAACAGTAAGAACTACAAACGTTTCCACAAATACTTTCCTGTGAAGCTATGCCCAAAGCCTGGATTTGCAGTGGCCTAGTGCCAAGATGTGTCACAAGTTTGGATTAAGAAGCAGTGTCAGTTTGGCTTCGAAATGGTCTCTTTCCTTGACTCACAGAAGAAATTAAAACAATAAGAACAATGGCAAAAGGGGAAGAAGGATTTAAAGAGGCAGACAAACAAGACCCCAGAGCCTGCTCCAAATATTGACAGTTTCCCATACTCTCTAACATTTCTCTGATGAAAATAGGGAAGTCCCATTCCATAAGGATAATTTTACTATTTATACCCCACACTTCTTATTGGATTGCCCCAGCCACTCTGGGCAGCTTTCAACATACATAAAAACACAATGAAACATTAAACATTTTTTTAAAAAAGAACAAACCTTGGTTTACCACTTGTGGTTTTGTTTGAAACTAACAAACCACAGTCTGCATTCTGCTGGCACGACACATTCAAAATTAACCATGGTTTCTGCCAAACTGTGGCTTATTGTGATGTGCAAACTGGGCCAATGTACTTTGAACAATTGCAAAGCGCTGCATAATTCCTACGTATTGTGTGTGTTTTTAACTAAAAATTATGGTTTTTATAGTGATGATTACTTGTATAGGGGTCATTCCATATCAGGGTGAATGACTTTCTAAAGAAATGCCTGAAGTAACTGATATTACAGTTTGAAGTCTTGTCTATTCTGTTATATTTTACTACAAGACCCATTTATCCTAAACAGAACCCAATAAGGCAGACATGTATTTACAATTATTATTATATTTTTGTAAATATCATCCCATTGAGATCCCAATATGAAAATTTGCAGGTAGCTCTTTGAGATATTTTTTAATCACTTTTTAAAATTTTCAATTTTGTAACTTACATTTTAAATTTAAAGTAAGTCCATCATGTGACATGTCATATTAACACCCATGAAGTTCTGAAGAGATTGGTGTTTTTAGTTTTGACGTATCTGAATTCTGGGCTGAGCTTTTAAGGTTTTTGTGTAGTCCGGCAAAGCCAAAATTATCAATGTTTTGAAATTTGAAACCCTCATAACTCACAAAAGGGATGAAATTTTAAAAAATTCAGATTTAAGCTTAGTTTTGATCATTCAACAAGTGTATAGAATATTAAGAAAATTCAATGACCTGAGATAAAAAAAATTGGATCACTTGATACACTGATAGGCTGATTTTGTGTGACATATTTATTATGCAAGCTTGCTCAAAGTGGTCTGAGGTCAGTTCTGCCCCCCCCCAACTTTACAGTGGTACCTCAGGTTACACATGCTTCAGGTTGCAGATGCTTCAGATTACAGACTCCGCTAACCCAGAAATAGTACCTCGGCTTAAGAACTTTGCTTCAGGATGAGAACAGAAACGAGGTTAAGAACTTTGCTTCAGGATAAGAACAGAAATCGTGCTCCAGTGGTGCAGCAGCAGCAGGAGGCCCCATTAGCTAAAGTGGTGCTTCAGGTTAAGAACAGTTTCAGGTTAAGTACGGACCTCCGGAACGAATTAAGTACTTAACCTGAGGTACCACTGTATATTGATGGTAGGAAAGTACTGATGTGGAAGTTAATTGTAAAACATTCAGTTCAAAGATATAACTCGCAGCATTCAGATATTTGAAGCCAGACTTTGCTATCTTAAACTGACATCACCATCTGCATTCTTATTACTTTCTGAGGGCAATGGTGCTTCGGCGCTGACACTGGATCCTGCCACCCGTGTCTACATTCAAAGCTGGGAATTAATTTACCTTCATCTCTTTTTCCTGTCTGCCTGGAGGCAACTTAGAGTTCTGTAACGCAGAGTGCAAAAAGAGTGTGAAGGCAGACGGGGGCATCTCCCCTCCTCCCCTCTGTCAATGAATTAAGTTAATCTGGATAGAATTTGGAGGAGAAGGCAGGGAAATTCCACATGTTGAACATTTCCCCTTTAAACTCGGATTATATGATCAAAAATGCAAAACCACTAGAGATCTGATATCTCCCACCAACAATGGGGCTGGGGCACTTTGCTGCATTCATGGCTTTGGAATATACAGACTGGCTCCTCAAGAAACTATTTGCAGGTTTACTCTCTCTCTCTCTCTCTCTCTCTCTCTCTCTCTCTGTGTGTGTGTGTGTGTGTTGCTGCATCCACACTCCCCCCAAAAAACTTTCCGTGTTTTACACAACACAGAAAATTAAGGTGTAGCCCCTTTTGCAGCATAAAGGTGAAGGTAAAGGGACCATTAGGTCCAGTCGTGACTGACTCTGGGGTTGCGGTGCTCATCTCGCTTTATTGGCCAAGGGAGCTGGCGTACAGCTTCTGGGTCATGTGGCCAGCATGACTAAGCCGCTTCTGGCGAACCAGAGCAGTGCACGGAAATGCCATTTACCTTCCCGCCAGAGTGGTACCTATTTATCTACTTGCACTTTGACGTGCTTTCGAACTGCTAGGTTGGCAGGAGCAGGGACCGAGCAACGGGAGCTCAGCCTGTCGCGGGGATTCGAACTGCCGACCTTCTGATCTGCAAGTCCTAGGCTCTGTGGTTTAACCCACAGCGCCACCTGTGTCCCTTTTGCAGCATATGTGTCATTTAATTGCTGTTGATGTAGAAGACAACATGACACAACTGTACAGGTTACCCATGCATTTAAAGCACCATGATACTATTTTCAACAGTCATCATGGCTTCCCCCAAGGAATTCTGGGAGACGTTATTTGTTAAGAATGCTGAGAGTTGTTAGGAGATCACTGTTCCCCTTGCAGAGTGGTTTAAAAATCAATTTCTCTTCATGGGAAGCTCTGAGAACTGAAATGGTGGCAGCAGTTGCACCTGCTTCAGGTGCGATCTCGCCAAAATCTTGCAAGATCTTGTGCATTCCATGAGATCACGTGAGATTTTCAAATGGATGCACAACGGGGCAAGGCACTATTAATTTGCAATGAGCTTTTTATCCTTGGAATGAAATCAATTTCTTAAGACGTGCTTTTTAGGGGCAAAACAATTTGCAACCAAACTAGGTTGTGTGTGGACTACATAGAAAAAAGCGAGCACTAAGTCGCCACGAGATGGTTGGACAGTGTTCTCGAAGCTACCAGCATGAGTTTGACCAAACTGCGGGAGGCAGTGGAAGACAGGAGGGCCTGGCGTGCTCTGGTCCATGGGGTCACGAAGAGTCGGACACGACTAAATGACTAAACAACAACAACAAGTCTCCATTGATTCTAAGCTAAAATGTTGTGTTTACGCAGCCCAGCGTAATAAGCCGCACAATTTTCAAAAGAGCTGAATCTAGTTCTTGTCAACTGGAAAGTAGTTTTAAGTTCAATACATTTGAATAAAGGACTATGTTTTATATGGAACTGCTTGTACAGCTGTGCAACCCCGCTGTGCACTTTTTCAACTGGGCCTCCCAAACTTGAGCCTCCAGCTGTTTTTGGACTACAACTCCCATCATCCCTAGCTCGCAGGACCAGTGGTCAGGGATGAGAGGAATTGTAGTCCCAAAACAGCTGGAGGGCTAAGTTTGGGAGGCTCAGTTGAAACCCTCTATTGGTGGAAAGGGGCAGCAAAGAGGTTTTCACGCAGATGAGATGGTGCTCATTTATACAAATAATAAAATCAAGTGTTAAGAGCTTTTCCTGGATGATGGCAGTGCATCAGGCTACAGCTGTGAGATTGCCTGTTTGAACTTTACCCGATGAAAGCAACTGCAGCTTTAAAGCCATCATGTCAAACAAAAAGATTCAGCCTGCCTTTCTGCTGGATCTGCTTCCTTTCTATATGCAAGGAGATATATTCTTTTTGCGTGTTCAGACCCAGAGACCTCCCCCGAAATAAAGACACACTTGACTCAAATTTTAGTTTTGGTTTTTGGCAGAATTTAGGCCACAGCTTTATGGATTACAGAAGCATAGCTGTCAACTTTTCCCTTTTCTTGCGAGGAATCCTATTCGCAATAAGGGAATTTCCCTTTAAAAAATGGGAGACGTTGACAGCTATGTACAGAAGGTGAGTGGTTGCATAGGCTCTGGTTCAACTAGCTCCCTGTATCCTTGCAGGCAGCGCTGACCCAGGGCACCAGCATAGGTCAGCCAAGGGTGAACACCTGGGTAGGCCAAAAGCCAGGAACAGACTATGTTCACCACCCAGATGCCCCCCTGGACTCAGGCATGGGCACAACCCCCTCTCAGGGGTTGATCAAACCATCGAGTCCCTGGATTCCTTTAACGGAATACCCTACACATAGGGATGGTGAGAGCGTTCTCCCATCTCTATCACCTGAACCAGTGCCTATCCGCAACCTTACAAGTTGTGACGATTTGCTACGCGGCAGGCGAAACCCAAATGGCAACAGCCCGTCAGCCAAGTGGGGGAAATTCCTGCCGTGCCCCTGTCCCAACGAGAGACGACACATGACGGCATAGCAAGGTCAAGCGCAAAATACCCTAAATACAGGAAGAGGTGGGCGGGTGTTCCGAATGCATGCGCCAAAACAGGAAGCTCTGGGTCACGTGTATAGGTATATATAGGACTGCGCCACCTTGGCCAGATTGAACCCAACATCAAGGGACCTACCAATCGGGTGTTGTGGCTGTCCAATCTTACCCACCCACAACACAGGAGGTCTGTCTCCAGGTCTCACTGCAACACGTGCCCTCTTTTAGGGAAGACACGATTTATCACGGAAGAGCATTCTGACACTCATCACACGAAATGGTACAGTCCAGAAAGAGTGTTGCCACGCGATCTTGTAAACCGACCTGGCTTCCAGAAACACAGTGGTACCTCAGGTTACAGACGCTTCAGGTTACATACGCTTCAGTTTACAGACTCCGCGAACCCAGAAATAGTGCTTCAGGTTAAGAACTTTGCATCAGGATGAGAATAGAAATCGTTCAGCGGCGGCGCAGCAGCAGCAGGAGGCCCCGTTAGCTAAAGTGGTGCTTCAGGTTAAGAACAGTTTCAGGTTAAGAACGGACCTCCGGAACAAATTAAGTTTTTAACCCGAGGTGCCACTGTACTCGGTCACGGGGAATACTTCAGACAATGGCAGTGACAAACCTGGTCGACTTTAGACTGAGGACTGCGACATATAAATAAATAACTGCCCCCCACACGAAACACACACACACACACACACACACACACAAACATTGTAAGTGTAATTCATCATTTCTTAAGCACCTAAAATGAGGAGACTTACAGCAGCTGAAATGATGAATTAAACCCCCCTCTCTACGTGCTGCAACAGGTCTCCCTTTTGAAAAGTACCACTGACAATCTGAGCCTAGATTTTAAAAAGCTCTTACTGCAGAGATAAATTATACACTGATCTTTGCCTACAGTTTGGTCTTAAGCCAAAAGGAGTCTCAACCTCCCAGTGAGCCACATAAATCATAGCCTGAGAAGCCTCAGGTGGCTGGATTAATACTGGATCAATGTGAATGTGCTACAAAGTTACTTGATCACTACAATGCTGGTATTGACTGTTATACACCTGTTATATCATTAGGGATTATATCTATTGTAAACAAGCCGTTTGATGTTGCAGACTGTGCTAACCGCACGCTCTATAATCAGGGCTTGTAGCTGCTGCGGAGGCCCCAACATGCCTGGATCATACTCGTTTTCGTGTTGCGTTGGGTGGCCAAACAATAGAGATATGTTTTGTCATTATTCCAAGGCGAACCTAGGCTAGACCAGGAACGGCTAGCTGGCTGTCTGAATGTGGATTCTCTAAGCAGCTTCATCTGGACCTCAACATTCCCTGACTAGTCGCAATCAAGGTGCAGTAACCCAAAGTTACTGAGGAGGAATTAAAGAACCTTTTATTGAGGATGAAAGAGGAGAGCACAAAATATGGTCTGAAGCTCAACATCAAAAAAACGAAGATCATGGCCACTGGTCCCATCACCTCCTGGCAAATAGAAGGGGAAGAAATGGAGGCAGTGAGAGATTTTACTTTCTTGGGCTCCATGATCACTGCAGATGGTGACAGCAGCCAGGAAATTAAAAGACGCCTGCTCCTTGGGAGAAAGGCGATGGCAAACCTAGACAGCATCTTAAAAAGTAGAGACATCACCTTGCCAACAAAGGTCCGTATAGTAAAAGCTATGGTTTTCCCAGTAGTGATGTATGGAAGTGAGAGCTGGACCATAAAGAAGGCTGATTGCCGAAGAATCGATGCTTTTGAATTATGGTGCTGGAGGAGACTCTTGAGAGTCCCATGGACTGCAAGAAGATCAAACCGATCCATTCTGAAGGAAATCAGCCCTGAGTGCTCACTGGAAGGACAGATCCTGAAGCTAGGGCTCCATACTTTGGCCACCTCATGAGAAGAGAAGACTCCCTGGAAAAGACCCTGATGTTGGGAAAGATGGAGGGCACAAGGAGAAGGGGACGACAGAGGATGAGATGGTTGGACAGTGTTCTCAAAGCTACCAGCATGAGTTTGACTAAACTGCTGGAGGCAGTGGAAGAAAGGAATGCCTGGCGTGCTCTGGTCTATGGGGTCACGAAGAGTCGGACATGACTAAACAACAACAACAACAACCCAAAGTTTGCTAACGACATTTTCACTTGTAAGGGAAAAGAGTAATGTGGCTTCATCTGTGGTCTCCCCCCCCCATTTTTTTTTATTCATTTTATAACACAAATAAAAACACAAACAGAAAAGACAAACAATACGAACAAATTCTTGTCATATCTTTCTTTTTCTAAACATTAAATGGGCTTCCCCAAGTCCCCCCTATCTGATTTTCATTTTACTTCATCTTTAGCAGTTTACATATATCATAATTTCTAACCATCTTTTTTTTTAAAATCACACTTAAAATAACTTCACATTTTATCACTTACAAATAATACTATTTTAAGATACTCTATCTTCTACTTCTAACCCTACAGCCTATATCCACTTCCAAAGCTATTCTAAGGTTTAACATATTTTTTCAAATATTCCTTAAACTTCTTCCAGTCTTCTTCCACCGTCTCTTCTCTCTGATCTCGGAGTCTCCTGGTCAGTTTGGCAAGTTCCATATAGTCCATCATCTTCATCTGCCATTCTTTGATTGTTGGTAAATCTTGTTTCTTCCGATTCTTCGCTAACAATATTCTCGCAGCTGTTGTGGCATACAGAAAAAAGTAACATCCTTTTTGGGGATTTCACCCTCCACTATACCAAGTAAAAAGGTTTCTGGTTTTTTAATAAATGTGTTTTCCAACACTTTTTTCAATTCATTATAAATCCTTTCCCAGAAGTCTTTTACCTTGGGGCACGTCCAAATCTGTGGTCTTATCAAAGAGATTGTACTGCCATGCCAAGCATATTCCCTACAGACCCTTTTGGGGTGTCAAGGTTGGCAGAGTAGTTCCCAGCACCCTAAAAGTTCAGGGGGTGGCAGCCCAGAAGAAGGCCCTTTGTGTGGCTTTTTGGAGAGAGGGGTTGGAGACGCTGCCCCAAACCCTAGAAATCTTATTCCGCTTCTAGCTTCTTAGGTTTCAGGAGTAAATACTCGCGCATATCCAAGTATGTTTTGTAGAAGCTAGAAACCTGATCCTTTACAAACTGAAAGCTGTGGTTTTCAAAAAGCTGGCTCTTGAACAGCGCATCATCCCACATTTTTTCAAGGCAATGAAACATACACAGATGTGGGAGAAAGAGTAATTGAATGGAATGGTGAGACCTTCTCGGTCAATGTGGATTTGAGACCTTGTTCACATTCAATCGAAAGAAATGTCTGGGGTGTAATAATATTACAATTGTAATATTATTTATATCCCTGACAATATTTATTCAACAACAACAACAACACTTTATTACGGTCATAGACCAGCATAAAATATTTATTCAAATTGCCATCATGTTGTGTATCTTTGAGTCTCTCTGCTAACCATAGATGAAGCCTATCCTCTATAGCAGCACTGAAATGAATATTCACATATGTTTATGTGTGTATGTATTTAAATACAGTGGTATCTTGGGTTGCATACGCTTCAGGTTACATACGCTTCAGGTTACAGACACCGCTAACCCAGAAATAGTACCTCGGGTTAAGAACTTTGCTTCAGGATGAGAACAGAAATTGTGCTTTGGCGATGCGGCAGCAGTGGGAGGCCCCATAAGCTAAAGTGGTGCTTCAGGTTAAGAACAGTTTCAGGTTAAGAACAGACCTCTGGAATGAATTAAGTACTTAACCTGAGGTACCACTGTATACACTCACTGGAAGGACAGCTTGTGAAGCTGAAGCTCCAATACTTTGGCCACCTCATGAGAAGAGAAGACTCCCTGGAAAAGACCCTGATGTTGGGAAAGATTGAGGGCACACGGAGAAGGGGACAACAGAGGATGAGATGGTTGGACATTGTTCTTGAAGCTACCAGCATGAGTTTGACCAAACTGCGGGAGGCAGTGGAAGACAGGAGTGCCTGGCGTGCTCTGGTCCATGGGGTCACGAAGAGTCGGACAAAACTAAACAACTGAACAACAATAACTGCTGTATACGTAATGCTTTTATCATTAAAGGACAGCTGGGGTTTCCTTATTTGGATTTGTGTGTGTCCTTTTTCTCTCTCCTTTGGAGCATAGCTGTCAAGCATCCCTTATTTGGCGGGACAGTCCCTTATCCCAGCGCCATGTCCCGCTGCTGTCCCTTATTGATGATGTCCCTTAAATAAGCTACTGAAGGTAATGGGGCCCTTTCTATGTCCAGCTGTCCTTTGTCAACAACAAATTGTTGCTGTTTTTGTGTGTTGAATATATGCTATATGGTAATTTATGGACCTAACAGGTATCTAAAGCCATTTGCACGCAACAAAATATGTATTTTATCAAAGTAATTGTTGATCCCTTATTTTGGCTGCTGATCCCTTATTTTTGAGGCTGCTGGTCCCTTATTTTCAAATCTGTAAGTTGACAGCTATGCTTTGGAGACAGATGAAGTTTTTCAGGTAAGGAGCATCCATTGAACAACTTTTGTCTTGTTCTGCAATATTGATGCTGGTTCAACCAGCAGGAAGCAAAACAGGCTTAAGCAGGCCCTGTTAGCAGACAGCACCGTGCTAAAGATATGGCAGTCACGACCCTCCCCTCCTGCTGCTATATCCCTTCTCCCACCGGACAAAGTTTGTCAGATCTATTAAAGTCATATAATAAAGGTTTCCAATGGGGGCAAGTCAAAGTTTGTATTTCCTAATGATGCCAGATGCTTGGCCTTAGCCCTTAGCTACCCCGGACGTTTCAAGTTAAAGCTCACTGTAACTGACCTTTTGGTTTGTCATGGTCCCCCCCCCCCGTAAAAAAAGAAAGAAAGATGAAACATTCTTTGAGTCTGTCACTACTGTCCGCAAAACACCCTCCCTGCCCATAGACCCCCCTCCAATCTGTTTTATCAGAATAAACTCATAATTGAGCCTTTGACAATAGCAGGACTGTGCATTTTTTGTCAATAACAATGGCATGTCCAAGTTCATTATCGCAGATTGTTTAAAAACTGATTCATGGGCCAGTAGTAGTAAGCTTATTATACAGCATAAGTGACAGTGTAATCTGGACGGAGGCCGAAGACATTCTTAAACAGTCATGTCCAATTAGGACAAACGTCACCCACATTCCTGGTGGAGCCACATTAATGAATTAGTCCTACCACAAACTGAGAGACACTCACAAGGGCCCTAATATGTTTTGTTCTTACGGATAATTCAGTGCGTTTTTGGAAAGAACTGCACAGAGCGCATTAGTAAAAGAGTAGCATTCACACTGCTCATATTATATTTTGTCTCTGGCTTAAATCTCCCTGCTTAGATTGGGACTTCATTGTGTTCACTTGCAAACTAACATCAGCACGACTCATGGCTTCCGATTTTCTCGTTGTTGGCACATCCTCTGCTATAAAGAGGTAACAACCGCGAACCAGTTTCCATGACGTCTTGGGATGCCAATTCAGTTTAATCTTGCTTGCTCAGTTTCCATCTGATGTATGGATTCCTCGTTCGCAGCAGGGTGACCGCAGATGAACTTTATCCTCTCAGCCTTTCACTCCTGATGGATGGATGGATGGATCCTTTAAACCAGGCGTAGTCCAACTTGGCCCTCCAGATGTCTTGCGACTACAGTTCCCATCATCCCTGACCACTGGTCCTGTTAGCTATGGATCGTGGGAGTTCCCATGATCCCAAAACATCTGGAGGGCCTGTAAATGATTGGTTGCACCATCGCCAAGTCAATGAAATGTTTAAACAGGATTTGAGGGGAAAGGATTTGATGATAATAAATCAAAATTTGAAAATGAAATATTGAATAACAAATATAAAATTTTGTCAGAAATGTATAAATTGCTGCTTCAATGGCATCGGAAAGATGAAGAGGTAAAGTCGGTAATGATACATTGGGCCAAAGATTTTGGGTATAATATACTGTTAAAAGATTGGGAAAAACTGTGGAAGGAAGGATTAAAATTTACTGCATGCAATGCCTTGAAAGAAAATGTGGTGAAAATGATGTATAAGTGGTATATTACCCCTTCGGTTACCCTTCTCCAATCACTTGAGCAACTGATTTTTAAATATCTGTGGGGATTCTTTTTGGTAAGGTGACAGACAAATAAATGAATAAATGTGCATGTGTTGTTTAAAGTATTTTTGAAAGCGGAATGCCCGCCTAATGCAGGAGGAGAGGGATAAAACTCAACAGATGATCTAGTGTTCAGTTGCTGGAATGCATGCCTGTAATGCAAAACTAGGTTCCCCGAGAAGCTACTGTAACAGTTCTTAAAATCTTAAACCTTTACCATTGTCAGGGGTTCAGGAGCAGAGGTGAGGGCAAGGGAGGAAACAGAGAGCGAGGGGGAGGAGGCAGAAGAAAGGATGAGTGATGACGACGACCCGAGATCTCCGAGTCTTTCCAGTGAATCAGAAGATTCACAAAAAGGAGCACCAGTGGCCAGGGCAAGGGGGGAGACTAGGGGGACACCCCAGGAAGATAGAGCCAGAGGGGACTCAGAGGGGAGCAGTTGGAAATCGGGACCAGCGTCACCGCCAGAGAGTAGGAAAGAGGAAGAGCGCCAGAGATCAAGCGCTGGCAGCTCGCAACAGGAGGGAGGGCACGAGTCAGGAGTGGCCACACCTTCATCGGGGAGCGAAGTAACGGTTAGACGGAAAGTGGAAGGTTGGGCACGCGCGCCAAGTTCAAATGCACAGGAAGGTGGCGCAGTAGGCAGCCCGGAAAGGGAGCCAGGTCCTAAAGCCCGGCGCAAGGAGACAGGAGAGTCCGGGGGGTCAGCGTCAGAAGAATCCCGGAAGGAAGAGACCCAGGGGGGCAGAGGGACCCAGAGGAGAACAGTCAGGCGGAAAAGGTGGAGCAGGGCTAGGATATTAAGTTGGTGCGCAAGGGGCGGAGACTCAGACGGAGCTTCGCCGATCTAAGCATAAGACGTAGGGTTGCATGCAGCAGCTCGAGAATGGAGACTGTAACTCAATAAAGACTTTTATTTAACGATCGCTGGCTAGCGTGATCCTCTGTGAGCTAGGATCTGGAAGTAACCCTGACAACCATGATAAAGGTTTTATTGTCTTTTGGGACAATAAAATCTCCTTTGGGAGACAGAAATGCATTTTGTATTCACCCCTCCCCCCAAAATTAACGCTGTTTTATTTTCTAAGTTGCATTACCAGCTTAAAGGTAGTTGATGCAGTTCTTGAGAAGCTAGAGGTATCCTTCCCCCCTTTTTTATGCAGTACCTAAGAACTGAGCCTCAACTTGCTTCCTCTTCATGCCTTCACAGTTTCTTAGAATAACAGAATTGTAGTAAAGTTGGAAGGGTTCCTAAGGGCTATCTAGACCGATCCCCTGCAGTGCAATATCATACTTGATGTGGGATGTGAAACACATAGCAATCAAGTACATTCCTAGAATGGACATGGTAGGAGATGCTTTGTACCAGCCAGGAGAAAACTTCCTGTTTCCTCCTGAGTTGGGACAAACTTCTGGGGAAGAGGAGCACACCATCTTCTTTTGCTCCTCTCGTCTCCATTTTGTTTTTCTGCAGTCACTTGGGACTAACTCCCTTATGGGATAGTTCCACATGTATATATACTTTTGTAAACCTAAGTCTGCCTTCAGGGATCTAACTGTGAACTGAATGAATGTGAGTAAACTACTTTTATATTCACTTTAATAAGAATGACATGTCTGTTATTTTTTAGGAGGTAAAAGAAGGGATCTTACCAGGAATCTCATAGAGAGAGGTTCAGACAAACCTGCAACAAGCAAACTGCTGTGTGTTTAAAGGGGAATGTTTAAACTCTGCTAAGACATAAGACATAGAACTTGCTAACGCAAGTTAGGAAGGATATCATTAAACCAGGCAGGTCCAAAGTCTGTTTCAGGGGCCCACTAGTCGGTTTAATCAGGCTCCTGTGGCAGTTTATTTCCTGGGGTAAAAACCCTCAACAACTTCAATCCTAAAAAAAAAAGGTCAACAACTTTGGTCGGCCCTCACAGCCCTTCACTTCATCAAATCTGGCCCTCTTTGAGAAAAGTTTGGACACCACTGTTAAATTATATATCCTCTCCTGCCTCCCTGAACATTGCCACACTTGACAGGTGACCACCCAAACTCTGCTAGAAAAATTGCATGGAAGGCGAGTGACAACTTTATTCTTGGTAGGCTTAAATGAATATTCAGTCATTTTTCCTCATTTGTTTTCTATTTCTATATCAGCTGTAGAAATTCAAAATCTAACAGAAAGTGAATGATATGATAAAAAGTATCTTAAAAGGGTTTACGTTCTGGCAAACATTCAGCACTTTTGTTTCTGATAAAGTTAAGCAGTTGCCTAATGGCGTCCCGTTGAAATAACTAAGCCTTCCAACACATTCAACATTGAATCCAACTGTGACTGGATTCAAAGTTACAAATCATGGGAGCAGTTGCATTTTCCAAATAAGTAGAGAGCAAATAATTTAGGAAAAGAAAAGCAGTAAAACCAATCACAAAAGCCAAATTTCACCATTTGATGGGCGAAGAGAGTTTGGCATATCTGAATTTGACACGTGAGAACTGAAATTCCACCAAATGATGCTTTTTCTAAGTATATATTAGACTGTTGCAACATGCACCTCAGTGCCTTAAGGTGAAAGGCAAGTAAGAAATCAAATAAATAAACAAATATATTCTATTTTCTAATCCCCTTTTAAAATTATCTATATTAGCAGCCTCATCACCAGATCTTGTGGTCATGAATTCCATAGTTATCCCCATGGTGAGTTAGCCCCCTGGCGGCTCTGGGAAGTCCCCCAGCCCACCCCCACCCAAGTTTCCAGCTTCTCTCTTCAGGAGCTGTTTTCAGAATAAAATGGAACAGCCCCAAGGCAAACCACTTTGAGCTTCTTGGAAGAAAGGTAGGATAAAATTGCGATAAACAAGCCTGCAACTGCTTGAAGGCATACACAGAGCTGGTGTTGCTTGACTGATTTTCCAATAAACACCTCTCTGGAGTCCCTATCTCTGCAATATTGGGAGGAGCTACGAAAATGTTCCTCCCACGACGGCTCCGGAAATGGATGTGCCCACCCTGGTCTGTTTGAACTCTGGCGTGTAATTAAAACACCCCACTGGCAGATGTAGGGTAAAGACAGGAAAGAAACCTTTGCCGTTCTCTCGGATGCCACCCCTTAGAAAGGAGATTTTCTACTCTGTTATTTGTAAAAGCTGAAGAAAGCAAGAGAATCTCTCGAGCAAGCTAATTGGAGGGGGAAACAACCAGTTCCTGGATAGATAGCAATCGCCACTAGTCATTAGGCCTCCATGATAATGGGCATTTTATCCCGCTTAATTGTTACCTGCATTGCAACCCTCTTCTATATTCATTGTTTACATTCATTGTCTCAAGCATGTATTGCCCTTACTGGATCATTAAGAAGAATTGAGGGGATCACCATGGACAGAATTGCCCTTTGAAGCTCTCTGCCAATTTGTGCATGAAGTAATATCTGTGAGGGCGACTTCAATTGCAGGCAAAGTCCTCTTTGCTACACCATTGCTTTGCTCTCGAGGATGAGTTATTGTTCCCCTTTTTATACATAATGCAACTTGGACCAGGATAAAACAAATCTCTCCTCTGAGCTTTTCTGCTTGGAAGTTGGAGCTGAAATCAATATTTGCAAATATTGAAAGTTTTGATGACTCTGGTGAAGTCTTGCCTCAGAATTCTAAAAATCTGAATTCTCCAGGCTTGTTTGTATCTCTTGCTTCAGCAGGCATCAAACATGAGATCTTATGTAAGCTTTCAACTACAGTGGTACCTCAGGTTAAGTACTTAATTCGTTCCGGAGGTCTGTTCTCAACCTGCAACTGTTCTTAACCTGAAGCACCACTTTAGCTAATGGGGCCTCCCGCTGCTGTCACGCCGCTGGTGCATGATTTCTGTTCTCATCCTGAAGCAAAGTTCTTAACCCAAGGTAATATTTCTGGGTTAGTGGAGTGTAACCTGAAGTGTATGTAACCCGAGGTACCACTGTATTGTTGTTGTTTAGTCATTTAGTTGTGTCCGACTCTTCGTGACCCCATGGACCAGAGCAAGCCAGGCACTCCTGTCTTCCACTGCCTCCCGCAGTTTGGTCAAACTCATGCTGGTAGCTTCGAGAACACTGTCCAACCATCTCGTCCTCTGTCATCCCCTTCTCCTTGTGCCCTCCATCTTTCCCAACATCAGTTCTTTTCCAGGGAGTCTTCTCTTCTCATGAGGTGGCCAAAGTATTGGAGCCTCAGCTTCAGGATCTATACAGACCTTTCAACTATTAAAGGTAAAGGTAAAGGTACCCCTGCCCGAACGGGCCAGTCTTGACAGACTCTGGGGTTTGTGCGCCCATCTCACATCTATTGGCTGGGGGCCAGCGCTGTCCGGAGACACTTCCGGGTCACGTGGCCAGCGTGACAAAGCTGCATCTGGCGAGCCAGCGCAGCACACGGAACGCCGTTTACCTTCCCGCTGGTAAGCGGTACCTATTTATCTACTTGCACCCGAGGGTGCTTTCGAACTGCTAGGTTGGCAGGCGCTGGGACCGAGCAGCGGGAGCGCACCCCGCCGCGGGGATTCGAACTGCCGACCTTTCGATCGGCAAGCCCTAGGCGCTGAGGCTTTAACCCACAGCGCCACCCGCGTCCCTTTCAACTATTAAATGCTGTCAAATATGAAAACATTACTATGTGTCATATCATGCAATGATTCTTCAACACCAACTTCGTTGGAATGGTCATGTTGTTCGGATGCCTGATTATCGTCTTCCAAAGTAACAACTCTATTCCAAACCTAAAAATGGAAAGCATAATGCTGGTGGTCAACAAAAGAGGTTTAAAGACTCTCTAAATCTTAAAAAAAATGTAGTGTAAACACCGACAACTGGGAAACACTGGCCTGTGAATGCTCCAATTGAAGAACAGCCTTTGCCAAAGGTGTCATGGACTTTGAAGACGCTCAAACTCAGGACAATAGAGAGAAATGTGCTGAGAGGAAGGCACACTTGGCAAACCCTCACCATGATCAACTCCTACCTGGAAACCTATGCCCCCACTGTGGAAGGATGTATGGATCTAGAATTGACCTCCACAGTCATTTACGGACTCGTTGTTAAAATCATGTTAAGACCGCGTTCATGGAAAACAATCTTACTTGGCTACAAGTGATCGCCAAAGAAGAAAGAAGAGAAGGCTTGAAATGTTGTTAGCAGTATAGTAACCAGCTGTAAATCAGTGTTAATCACTTTGGGGTGAAATATCAAAATGAGAATTGTTTTAGGGTTTCTTGGGAGATCATAACCTGTACTTGTTTGTATAATGTCCAGTACATCTGTCCAGAATGCATTTTTTTTTTTACAACTCCAAAAGATATGTATGAAATCTGCCTTAATTCTGTTTCACCTCCAACAACACATGTTTCAGCTGAAATCTTTATAAATTGTCAAAATTGGTTGCCTACAAAATTATTTTTTTAAACTGAGGTCATTGGAGAAAATGTTGGGAAAATTATTTTGGAGTATTAACACCAGACTTTGCAAAACACTTTTGTAGAGGCAAAAAGGTCTGAATTATGTACAGTGGTACCTCGGGTTAAGTACTTAATTTGTTCCGGGGGTCTGTTCTTAACCTGAAACTGTTCTTAACTTTAGCTAATGGGGCCTCCCGCTGCTGCCCACCACCAGAGCACGATTTCTGTTCTCATCCTGAAGCAAAGTTCTTAACCCGAGGTACTATTTCTGGGTTAGTGGAGTCTGTAACCTGAAGCGTATGTAACCCAAGGTACCACTCTATCTTTGTCTTAGGCTGAAAAGTCCTATGGTAAAGTTAAAAATGTTATTGCACCTGTTCTATCTAATCTTTTAAATTATATGATTACTCATAAGGTTATTCCAGATTCATCAAATGAGGCAGAAATAGTTCTTACACTGAAAGCGGATAAGGATCAAATTAATGTCAAACCATATGGGATGATTTCGCTGTTGACCATTAGCTATAAGACATTGGCCACTATATTATAAAAAAAGGTAAAGGGACCCCTGACCATTAGGTCCAGTCGTGACCGACTCTGGGGTTGTGGCGCTCATCTCGCTTTATTGGCCGAGGGAGCCGGGGTACAGCTTCCGGGTCATGTGGCCAACATAACTGGTGAACCAGAGCAGCGCACGGAAACGCGGTTTACCTTCCCGCCAGAGCAGTACCTATTTATCTACTTGCACTTTGACGTGCTTTCGAACTGCTAGGTTGGCAGGAGCAGGGACCGAGCAGCAGGAGCGCACCCCGTTGTGGGGATTGAACCGCCAACCTTCTGATTAGCAAGTCCTAGGCTCTGTGGTTTAACCCACATCAATGTGGGATTCTGCAGAAGTTGTTGGACTTCAACTCCCATCAGCCCCAGCCAGCAGGGCCAATGGCCAGGAGTATTGGGAGTTGTAGTTCAGAAACATCAGGAACACACAATACTGGCTACTCATATTATAGGAAAGTGGCTAGATCAGAACACAAGAGCATATGAAGAGTTCTACTGGGTCCAACCAAAGGCCCTATCTAGTGTAGCATCTTCTTACCCACAGTGGACAACCTATGGGGAACCTACAAGCTGAACAGGAAGACAAAAGCATTCTCCTGCTCTTGTTCCCTACCAATAGGGAGATAGCCCATAGCGAGCTTGACTTAGTG
The DNA here is from genome assembly GCF_965113315.1 of Podarcis vaucheri. Lineage (NCBI taxonomy): Eukaryota > Metazoa > Chordata > Lepidosauria > Squamata > Lacertidae > Podarcis > Podarcis vaucheri. The sequence continues at coordinate 48,889,281 of NC_138751.1, read as the reverse complement.
CTGTATCCTTCCTGAATTTGACTAAAGCCATTGGTGGCCACCACCAGCTCTTGTGCTTCCATAGTTTGAACTATGTTCTGTGTGAAGAAATACCGTATGTTTTGCTCTATAAGACTCACTTTTTCCCTCCTAAAAAGTAAGGGGAAATGTGTGTGCGGCTTATGGAGCGAATGCAGGCTGCGCAGCTATCCCAGAAGCCAGAACAGCAAGAGGGATCACTGCTTTCGCTGTGCAGCGATCCCTCTTGCTGTTCTGGCTTCTGAGACTCAGAATATTTTTTTTCTTGTTTTCCTCCTCCAAAAAACTAGGTGCGTCTTGTGGTCTGGTGCGTCTTATAGAGCGAAAAATACGGTACTTCCTTTTGTCTGTCCTGAATCTCTTCCCATTCAGCCACACTGCATGAGCAGGCCTCCCCCGCCCCCATCCGGAACTCAGTTCCGGCACCTTTCAAGTGGGTGCCATTGCCATTAAAAGAGAACACGGAGGTGTTCATGGTGAGTTCTGGCACCTCTTTTTCTAGAAAAATAGCACTGGTTATGAGAGAGAGAGTATGTGAGAAAAATGTCTCTGCCCACTTTCTCTCCCCCCCCTTTTTTTTAGAAGAAGAGTTTGGATTTGATATCCCGCTTTATCACTACCCGAAGGAGTCTCAAAGTGGCTAACATTCTCCTTTCCCTTCCTCCCCCACAACAAACACACTGTGAAGTGAGTGGGGCTGAGAGACTTCAGAGAAGTGTGACTGGCCCAAGGGCATCCAGCAGCTGCATGCGGAGGAGCGGAGACGCGAACCCGGTTCCCCAGATTACGAGTCCACTGCTCTTAACCACTACACCACACTGGCTCTCTGCCCACTTTCTTTATACCCCAGAGCAGAGAAATCCTACAGGTCAGAGAAGCGAGCCAATGAAAAATGAGCCATCCATAAATTAAAGGGCTAAAGGGCTTATCCAGGAGCTGTGTACAGTGGTACCTCTGGTTACGTACTTAATTCGTTTCGGAGGTCCGTTCTTAACCTGAAACTGTTCTTAACCTAAGGTACCACTTTAGCTAATGGGGCCTCCCACTGCCGCTGCGTGATTTCTGTTCTCATCCTGAAGGAAAGGTCTTAACCCAAGGTACTATTTCTGGGTTAGCGGAGTCTGTAACCTGAAGAGTATGTAACCTGAAGCATATGTAACCCGAGGTACCACTGTATATGAACATTGGGACATAGATGGAGCATAGATGTATAACTTCTGATACAATTCTGAAATCTATGGCATGTTTCTGCGGAGGTAGCATTCAACAGAGAACACGATGTTTGTACCTATCCAATATGTAGACTCTCTGGCATGAGATCTGAAACCAAGTTAGTATATATACAGTAACCAAAGAAACAGTTCTCATGGCCGGCTGCCAAGCAAATGACTACATATTATCCCCAGTTAACTTGGCGGTGAAACAACACAGAAAACGAGAGTAAATTATGATGGTGCTTTCTGTTGAATGAACTTATGTAAATGAGTTCTTTGTGTGGATGTGCCTTTGAGGTGTGCTGAACTCCAGTTTAAGTGTGCATCTCTCTCGCTCTGCGTGTCTAAGGCTGGCCTAAAATATTTTGCCTCCAGAGATGGAGGACAAGATGGTGCCTCCATTTCACATATTGAAAGTACCGTATTTTTTGCTCCATAAGACTCACTTTTCCCCTCCTAAAAAGTAAGGGGAAATGTGTGGGCGTCTTATGGAGCGAATGCAGGCTGCGCAGCTATCCCAGAAGCCAGAACAGCAAGAGGGATCCCTGCTTTCACTGCACAGCGATCCCTCTTGCTGTTCTGGCTTCTGAGATTCAGAATTTTTTTTCTTGTTTTCCTCCTCCAAAAACTAGGTGCGTCTTGTGGTCTGGTGCGTCTTATAGAGCGAAAAATACGGTAACTGGATTCATTGCTGGATCTTTCTTCGAGACTGGTGACAAAACAGCAACCTCCCTTGCGCTCGAGAGCAGCAGCCTTAACTTCAGCACCTTCCACCTGAGGCAATTGCCTTCTTCTGCCAAATGTTAGGACCGGCTACACACATCCATGTCTCTAAGATATGGTTACCAGATTTTTTTCAATGAAGCCGAGGACACTTTTTTTGGGGAAGCTGAGTAGCAACAGGGAGTCAGTAGTGGGGATGGTGAGGCAAAAGACCCTGGGCCCAAGCACACATGTGTATTGTATAAAGGTGCAAAGCCCTTCTTTTGCACCCTGTGAAACATAAGTGCGCAGAGTTTTTTTAAAAAACTGGGCAATGGCACGCCGCACTTCTGTGACTCCTGAGCCTTCCCCAATCTCCTTCCCCCTTTCCCCGTTGTTTTGACAGATCAGGGGAGGCTCGGGGGTCATGGGCGGGCGGTCGTTGCCCAGGAGGGGCCAGCCTGATAGTGCAGTTGGCTCTGGCTGGCTTCAGGAGCTGCTCACTGCCGTGGTGCAGGAAAAATGGCAGACACCACATCAGCGAGCAGCTCCTGAAGCCAGCCAGTGTCAACTGCTCTAACAGGCTGGCTCCAGGCTGCTGAGGCTGCCGCTGCCACGTTTCCCGGGGACAGATTTGCAAATCCCGGGACTGTCCCCGGGAACCGGGGACGTCTGGAAAACCTACTCTAAGACCTTTAGTAACATTTTTTATACAAACTGAACACCACAGAGATGTGGTGTGGGAAACTGCTTTTGAAACTGAGGCATATTTCAAAAGCTGTCTGGGGTGTGGCCTGAGATTGCAGCAAATTCTTCAAGTAAAAAAGAGTAAAAAAAGAACTCCAGTAGACTTGAAGAAGCCTAGCCAGCTTTTGTTATTTGTTTCAGTTTAAGTACATCAAAATGAAGCCATTCAATAAAAATGCATTTGTTTAAATGGCACAAACAGGTGTTTATTGAATGAAAATGATTTCCCAATAAAATCTTGCCTGCACAATCACAAAACTCCTGTAGATTTCAGCCTGCCTACCGTTTCCCCCCTCAGCCATTTCACCTGTGGCCATGTGTTCCACACACTGCTAAGCCAATAATTCTCACTGATTTATAATTTCTTAATTTTATTTAATTAATGTATTTTACCCCATATTTCGGTCTTAGAAGATTCCAACTTAAAATACAACACAAAGCAGTATTTTAAAAATTCAAAATTCCCTGAAACAAAACTCAATATTAAAATATCAGGAACAAGCGAGCGTAAGAGAAGTAATATAAAAGCAGCAAAAGTGCATTATACAATTTTTAAAAAGCATATATAATGAGGATCACTTTACTTGGCTGCTAAAACTTATCAAACCTGATACCAGACAAATATATTCAGGGAACAGATGAATAAAGGATCCCAGTTATTACCTCAATGTCTGTGGGAGGGGCATCTGGGCTTAGCCCAAGGTAGGACCAGTCCAAGCCATTTTGCTGTCTGAGGCAGTACGGCATTCCAATTTCATTATTTGTGTACAGTATTTAAAATATTTATTAGCCACCCCTCAAAACTGTGCACAAAAGTGTGAAGAGAAAAAAACCTCATACAACATATGAATAGACAAATAAGCATAACAAAATATAGATGAGGCAAAGCCCCAAAATGTTGAAAACAGAATAGAATATGATTCCAAAAACCATCCACATTCTAAAATGTCTGGGCAAAATAGGAAGATCTTTCCAAAATGCTTCTTCTACTTTCAGAATCCAACAGGAGTGACAGTTGATTCTTACTTTAATTCCTAAACAACCAAGGTAGCAGAAAACTCTATCCTCCCTATCTCATCATGGACCAGTCCTGAGCCAAGCCATTTCTTTAAGTATACCGGTCTCAAACCACTTAAGGCTGCCAGGGTGATAGCAGGCACTCCAGTTGCCCCAGTTTTGTGAAGGTCTTTCTCTAGTTCTATGAGAAATTAAAAAATGTAAAGAAAATAAATATTATTTTGTTGTTGTTTAGTCGTTCCGATTCTTTGTAACCCCACGGACCAGAGCACACCAGGCACTCCTGTCTTCCACTGCCTCCCGCAGTTTGGTCAAACTCATGCTGGTAGCTTCGAGAACACTGTCCAACCATCTCGTCCTCCGTTGTCCCCTTCTCCTTGTGCCCTCCATCTTTCCCAACATCAGGGTCTTTTCCAGGGAGTCTTCTCTTCTCATGAGGTGGCCAAAGTATTGGAGCCTCAGCTTCAGGATCTGCCCTTCCAGCGAGCACTCAGGGCTGATTTCCTTCAGAATGGATCGGTTTGATCTTCTTGCAGTCCATGGGACTCTCAAGAGTCTCCTCCAGCACCATAATTCAAAAGCATAAATCAACCTTCTTTATGGTCCAGCTCTCACTTCCACACAGTATTAGATTTCTTACCTGCCGTTCACAGTACTTTCCCAGGGCAGGTTACAACAGTGCAATGATACAATATGAACATCTGTTAAAACAATTTACAATTCCAAGAATAGGGTGGGTCCGGACCCAAGCAAGGCCGGATTTAGGTTTGACGAGACGCTAAGCTACTGAAGGTAATGGGGCCCTTTATACAGTGGTACCTCGCAAGACGAATGCCTCGCAAGACAAAAAACTCGCTAGACGAAAGGGTTTTTTGTTTTTTGAGCTGCTTCGCAAGACGATTTTCCCTATGGGCTTGCTTTGCAAGTCGGAAACGTCTTGCAAGTTTGTTTCCTTTTTCTTAACACCGTTAATACAGTTGCAACTTGACTTCGAGGAGCAACTCATACAACGCGGTGTGGTAGCCTTTTTTGAGGTTTTTAAAGACTTTGGTGATTTTTGAAGCTTTTCCAAAACTTTCCGGACACCGTGCTTCGCAAGACGAAAAAAATCTCAAGACGACAAAACTCACGGAACGAATTAATTTCGTCTTGCAAGGCACCACTGTATGTCCAGCTGTCCTTTGTCAACAACAAATTGTCACTGTTTTTGTGTGTGGAATATATGCTACATCGTAATTTATGGACCTAATAGGTATCTAAAGCCATTTGCACATAACAAAATGTGTATTTTATCAAAGTAATTGTTGAACTGAAATACAATTAAGAAGAAGTTTATTAACGGTGAAATATTTGGGGCGTAGTGGTGTAGTGGTTAAGAGCGGTGGACTCATAATCTGGCGAACCGGGTTTGCTTCCCTGCTCCTCCACATGCAGCTGCTGGGTGACCTTGGGCCGGTCACACTTCTCTGAAGTCTCTCAGCCCCACTCACCTCACAGAGTGTTTGTTGTGGGGGAGGAAGGGAAAGGAGATTGTTGGCTGCTTTGAGACTCCTTAAAAGGTAAAGGGACCCCTGTCCATCAGGTCCAGTCGTGGCCGACTCTGGGGTTGCAGCGCTCATCTCGCTTTACTGACTAAGCCACTTCTGGCGAACCAAAGCAGCGCACGGAAACGCCGTTTACCTTCCTGCCGGAGCGGTACCTATTTATCTACTTGCACTGGTGTGCTTTCTAACTGCTAGGTTGGCAGGAGCAGGGACCGAGCAAGGGGAGCTCACCCCCTCACGGGAATTCGAACCGCCAACCTTCTGATCGGCAAGTCCTAGGCTCTGTGGTTTAACCCACAGTGCCACCCGCGTCCCATTGATACTTCTTAGGGTAGTGATAAAGCGGGATATCAAATCCAAACTCTTTTCTTCTTAAGCTATAGCTTGTTTGCTTATATGTAAATCTGGCACTGCACCCAAGGTTGAGAAAGGTCTTAAAAATACAGCCCATAGACCCGTCAGGTGTAAGTTTGGTGTGTATGCATATGATTCCTGAAATGAGAATAAATATTATATTTTTCCCCACATAAATTTTTATTAATTTTCATTAAACATACATTCATTATACAAATAAATCCCACATATATCTTTGGCTCTGCCGACCTTCGGACTTCCCTCCACTGCTTCGGTAAGTATCATATATTTTCTAATTACAGATAGGTAGCCGTGTTGGTCTGCCATAGTCAAAATAAAAAAATTCCTTCCAGTAGCACCTTAAAGACCAACTAAGTTAGTTCTTGGTATGAGCTTTCGTGTGCATGCACACTTCTTCAGATACACTGAAACAGAAGTTGCCAGATCCTTCTATATAGTGAGAAGGTGGGAAGGGCTATTACTCAGAAGGGTGGTGGGAATGGGAGATTGGCAGATAGCTGAGATGAGCCTGTTGACGACTCTTAACGACTGTAATAGGTCTTACAGGAAATGGCAAGGGGTGAGAAGGTGAGAAATGGCTTAGTCACCTTCTCACTATATAGAAGGATCTGGCAACTTCTGTTTCAGTGTATCTGAAGAAGTGTGCATGCACACAAAAGCTCATACCAAGAACTAACTTAGTTGGTCTTTAAGGTGCTACTAGAAGGAATTTTTTTTATTTTGATATATTTTCTAACATCGCGTATTCTGTTTGTTGAACTGTTTTACCATATGCTGTTAGAGTTATTCTAACCCTGCCAGTGTCTTTCGGGTTTTACATTTGTCTTTTATATACACCAAATATTTACTCCAGCTTTCATGAAACTTCTGTTCATCCTGATCTCGTATTTTTCCTGATAATCTGGCCAGTTCTGCATAATTCATCATTTTAACCTGCCTTTCCATAATAGTAGGTATTACAAACACACGTGTCCTCACGTTCCTCTCCGAAACTTTGGGGAGTGTAAAGGAAGCATTCAGCTACCGGGAAATGGGCTCATTTCCCCAAGGAGCAGAAGAATCCCCTTCCCCGGAAGGGTTAATGTGAGCTCCTTCTTGCTCTCTTCCTCCAGTAGCTTCATAACCCAACCAGCTCAGCTATGCTTTGTTGATCACAATCTCCTTTGCAGAGGAAGCTTTGAATATGTTTGACATAATCAGCTCACAGCCTTTGCCCACTCTCTTTCATAAACAGGCCATTTTCACATCCTTTCCATGGGATCCGACAAGCGGAAAAATAATTAATGTTACCTCAGCCTAAGAGTGACCTAGCTTGGATTCAAAAAGGCAGCCTGTTGCATAAACGAACCGTTTAATTGAGTGACAGAAGGAGACGGCATGTATCAATTCTGCCGCTATGTATTACAAGAAACCAGGGATTTGAGGGGGATTGGGCTCCCTCGGCCTCAAAGCAAGTTCAGATCCAGAAAGAGGAAGGCTTTAGGTTGCAGAAAGGTCTGTGTGCACATGTGAACAGATACCGGGAAAATGACGTCCTTACATTAGGGTAGATGAGGCAGTTTCTTCAAGTGGTAGTTGTTTGCCGCCAGTGCCAACCCAAGAGATTTTGCTGCCCGAAGCAAAGGGCAAGAAGTTGCATCCTCCCGGTCTCGCTCCATGTACGAAAGCCTCCATTTTGCGCCGGGGACAATGGCCTAGTTTAGTGGGTGCAGGTGAGGTTTCACAGCACACACAAAGAGAAAACTCTCTCCACTCACTGCCCCTTGATATTTGCCACCTGAGGCAGCTGCCTCACTTTGCCTTGTGGTAGGGCCGGTCCTGTTTGCAGTGGCGTAGCAAGGTCAGGTGGCACCCGGTGTGGAAAATTTCTTGTCACCCCCCCCACACACATTGAAATTATTTTTAAAAAAAACATTCAAAACTTTTATTAGTTTTCCACATTTTTAGACAAGCAAACAAACACAAATCATAACTGAACTGGATCCAATATTAATATCATAGTTAAATGGCTTCCTCAGATTCCCTTGACTGAATTTCATTATGTCTCATTGTAACGGTTTTCCAAAATAATATCTCATAAAATTGACTTAATCCTCTTAACATCTTTATCTCTTTTCATCTTAACTTTAAACACGTTGTTTTATAATTTCACATATTCAGATCCTTCGCCTAACTATTATTTTGCAAGTACAGTGGTGCCCCGCAAGACGAATGCCTCGCAAGACAAAAAACTCGCTAGACGAAAGGTTTTTTCATTCGCGATTTGCCTCGCAAGACGAATTCCCCTATGGGCTTGCTTCGCAAGACGAAAACGTCTTGCGACTTTGTTAAACCGTTTAAACCGTGCTTCGCAAGAAGAAAAATTCGCTAGACAGCAAAAATTGCGGAACGAATTAATTTCGTCTTGCGGGGCACCACTGTACAGTATTTCTATTTAATTTATCTTAGCAGAAATTATTAATGTTTATTTTATTTTTTGCCTGCAAAATGCTTTGACTTCATTTCATATTTTGAGAGGGAGCCAGAATTGGGGAGCTTTTTGGGGGGAGCTTTTTTTTTGCGGAGATTGTGTGCCTTGTGATGAGGAGTCCACCTGCCGCCCTACAGCTGAAGGGGAGCCAGCGGGCAGACCATTTTGGCACCAAAGCCACAGTGTGCACGAAAGCCACAGTGTCTCTCACACAGTGTCTCTCACACAGTTAAGTGCCCCACACAGCATTTTGTCACCCTCCTCAGGGGTGACACCCGGGACGGGCCACACCCACCTTGCTCTGCCCCTGCCTGCTTGATGCCATGAGGAACAGTGGGGTGGCAGACGGACAGATCTAATCTACGGGAAGTTCTCTTGTGCACACTCCATTGAGATGAACAGGGGAGAAGAGAGCGGAAAAGCTGCCCTGGGTGAATTTATCCTCTTTGTCTTTTCTTTTTATAATTTTTATTGAATGATTTTATGTTACAAAAAACAATACAACCATACTACCACTAAATATAATTAAGAAATAAAAATTACATACATCAATATTTAGTTTGTTATGTGTTATTTATCGTCTTATTTCCTCCCAAACATTCCGTACAAAAACACACATATGTGCAGACACACCCACACACCAAAAGATAATCATGAAAGTAAATATTTTCCCCCTTTTATCTTACAAAATATTTTCATCAACTTTGACTTCCTGTCAAGTCCCTTTGCATATATTTTATCCTACAAGCGAATGGACACAAAACAATAAACCTTTCTATATAAATTTTCCAACACATTCTGAAAACATAATAAATCCTTAATTGTTGCCTACCTCCTTTTAGTTCCTCTATCACTCGAATGCTAGCACGGAGTCAAAACTACTATTGTATTTTTGAACGTATCTTCTATAACCATCCCATTTTCCCGCAAATTTTTGCTTTGAGTTTCCTCTGAGTTTGCTAGTCAATGGAGCCATCTCCACCAATTCCTGTAATTTAATTTGCCAATCTGTTATTTTTGGAGCCTCGTGATCTTTCCATCCTTTGGTAATTTATGTTCTTTGTCTTGGGGGTTCCTTGGCCCACAATCCACAAAAACTGCTAGCAAAATGACAGCTAATACATTTAAAGCAGGGTCCCTGGTTTCATGCGCAGCGCTGAAGAATATGTGAAGAGTTTGTACATACATACATTACAGTGGTACCTCTGGTTGCGAAGGGGATCCGTTCCGGAGGCCCGTTTGCAACATGAAAACAACGCAACCCGCAGCGGCGCATCTGCGCAGGTTGTGATTCGCCGCTTCTGTGCATGTGCATGATGTCATTTTGTGCTTCTGTGCATGTGCGTGATGTCATTTTGTGCTTCTGTGCATGCACGTGATGTCATTTTGCGCTTCTGCGCATGCGTGTGATGTCATTTTGCACTTCTGCGCATGCGCGTGATGTCATTTTGTGCTTCTGCGCATGCGTGTGATGTCATTTTGCGCTTCTGTGCATGCGTGTGATGTCATTTTGCGCTTCTGCGCATGCGCAAGCAGCGAAACCCAGAAGTAACCCTTTCCGGTACTTTCGGGTCGCCACAGGACATAACCTGAAAGAACGTAACATGAAGCGGACGTAACATGAGGTATGACTATTAAAAAACAACAACCCATAAATTTTCAATATTTTCTCCCCACTAGGAAACTGTTTTGCTGTGCTGGTGTACTCACTATTTAGAGAAATGGGGAGTAAGAAACTACAGAGAGGAGGCAAACTTTGGCAATCGATTTGGTATGTCAAAATAAGAAAACTGCATTGCAGTTGCCAAAAAAAGCGGGGGGGGGGAGAGACTCCACTTATCATGCGCCTAATTGGATTTACTGCTTCAGTGCAGAAATGCTTGAGATGTTTCTAAAAGCAGCAGGGGATTTCAGATTAACACATATTATACATTGTAGCACAGGTGGCAGGATAGTTCAAAATGCAGTTAAGCTTCATGAAAATTCCCATAAACCTAAAAGGGATTTGAGTCCCCCAACGTCAGTAAAACCAACCACCATTTGTTCAACTCCATGGTGGGCTCGGAAATTAGTCTTTGCAAACTGCCCAGGTGCTGGAAACACGGCTAGAACAACTTCCAACGACACCGGGCACCACCAGTTCTTAGTATTGTACTAGATTATACATTTTGAGCGGGGTTTTTAAAGAAATAAATAAGCAAGCGAGGTCCTGGCCCCGGAAAACATGCTTTGCTTCTTCAAAAAAGTACATTTCTAGGCTCATATGTTGTTCTCATGCTGCAGTCCAGAGATCTGCTCTTTCCCTTTAAACAAAGCAGAAATCAAACCATCCACAACTTCTCGGTCTTGTATACCTGAAGGAGCGTCTCCACCCCCATCGTTCTACCCGGACACTGAGGTCCAGCTCCGAGGGCCTTCTGGCAGTTCCCTTGCTGCGAGAAGTGAGGTTACAGGGAACCAGGCAGAGGGCCTTCTCGGTGGTGGCATCTGCCCTGTGGAATGCCCTCCCACCAGATGTCAAGGCAATAAACAACTATTTTACTTTTAAAAGAAAACTGAAGGCGGACCTGTTTAGGGAAGTTTTTAATGTCTGATGCTGTATTGTTTTTAATATTCGGTTGGAAGCCTCCCAGAGTGGCTGGGGAAACCCAGCCAGACGGGCAGGGTATAAATAATAAATTATTATTTGTTGTTTAATTGTTTAATCGTGTCCGACTCTTCATGACCCTATGGACCAAAGCACGCCAGGCACTCCTGTCTTCCACTGCCTCCCACAGTTTGGTCAAACTCATACTGGTAGCTTCAAGAACACTGTCCAACCATCTCGTCCTCTGTCGTCCCCTTTTCCTTGTGCCCTCCATCTTTCCCAACATCAGGGTCCTTTCCAGGGAGTCTTCTCTTCTCATGAGGTGGCCAAAGTACTGGAGCCTCAGCTTCAGGATCTATCCTTCCAGTGAGCACTCAGGGCTGATTTCCTTCAGAATGGATAGGTTTGATCTTCTTGCAGTCCATGGGACTCTCAAGAGTCTCCTCCAGCACCATAATTCCATTTTAGTTCACTGATGCCCAGGATGTCAATATTTATTCTTGCCATCTCATTTTTGACCACATCCAACTTGCCTAGGTTCATGGTTCTTACATTCCAGGTTCCTATGCAATATTTTTCTTTATAGCATTGGACTTTCCTTTCGCTTCCAGGCATATCTGCAACTGAGCGACCATTCGGCTTTGGCCCAGCCGCTTCATCAGCTCTGAATCTACTTGTACTTGTCCTCCGCTCTTCCTCAGTAGCATGTTGGACGCCTTCCGACCTGAGGGGCTCGTCTTCCAGCATCATATCATCATCATCATCATCATCATCATCATCATTATGCTATGCCTGCACCGAAAAGCTCAAGGCAGCTTATGGGCCACCCTCCCTACCTGCACCCTTACAACAGCCCTGTAAGGTAGGTGTAATGGGTATGAGTTACTCGTGCGTAAACTGGTGACTTTCTCGGTTAATTTGCCTTGTAAAACCTTCTGACTGCACAGCCCCTTCTCATCGTGGCTGCCTCAGTCACTGGCAGAATCCGTCAGTGGGCGTTTCTTGAACCTCTTCCAACATAAAAGTTGTTTGACACCCAGTCTCCTCCTCCTCTCACTGCGCGGGAGTCTTCTGCGCAGGGAAGGCGTGGGAAGCGGAGGACCAGGGCTCTCCTCACTGATGTCCCGTGAAGAGTCCTGGAGCCCTCTCTCCACTTCCCCCGTCTGCCTCCCTTTATCCCCGGGGTTGCGCTGATTGGCTTCCCCCTCTACTGAGCTGTCTCTCCCCCTGCTGCTGGGTCCTTCGCCAGAATCATCTGGGAGCCTCCCCTTCGCCTCTCGCTTCGATGTCAGTTCCCTGACAGTAGGTTAGACTGAGATGGAGTCAGGGAAGCCATCGGGGGCCAGGGGCAGGGCCCAGGGGCTCAAAATTTCCAGGGAGGGGTCCTGGCCACCTCAAAATCGCCTCTCATTGTGTCATTGGCCTGCTCAATCGCGGTGGCAAGCTGGTGCGCTTGAATGGAGTGACTGGCCCAGTCACCCAGTGAGATGCACGACCATGATATTGTATATTGTTGAAAGAGAATTACCGTATTTTTCGCACTATAACACACACCCGACCATAACACGCACGTAGTTTCTAGAGGAGGAAAATCCGTAGGCATGCCACCCGTAGGCATTCCCTCCATAACACACACAGACATTTCCCCTTACTTTTTAGGAGGAAAAAAGTGAGTGTTATGGTGCAAAAAATACGGTACATGAAAATGATGTATAGGTTGTACATTACACCATTAAAACTGACCAAAATGTATAAAACAGAACAAAAGAACTGTTGGAGATGTAAAGAAGGGGAAGGTACTTTTTATCATATGTGGTGGGATTGCAAGATTATTTATAAAAATGGGAAATGATATATAATGAACTGGGGGAAAAATGTTTAAAATAACTTTTGTTAAGAAACCAGAAGCTTTTTTAAAAGGTATTTTAGGACAAGAATTGCCGAAGAAAAACCGGACATTATTTATGTACGGTACGCTACTACAGCCGCAAGAATACTAATGGCACAAAATTGGAAGACTGGAGATATACCATCAAAAGAACAATGGCGAGAAAAACTGAGGAACTATGCAGAGTTAGCAAAGTTAACGGCCAAACTTCGTGAAAAGGACAACGGTGACTTTGAAAAGGAATGGGAACCTTTTACAACCTACTTGAAGAAACAAACAAAAAAAATGGACTCGTTGGTAGGATTTAAATAAACATCTACAACTTTATTTACAGAGAACAAGAAATATAACAGGTGATATCAGAACTTTATATATAAACAGCAGAATGTAACATTTGGTGTGACAAACCAGAAATGGAAGTTGGGGGAAGTCAACCAGGAGGGGGGAAATTAGAAAATGAATGCTAAGTGATGGTATTGAATATTTGTTATGAGAAAAGAAAATCTATTATTATTATTATTATTATTATTATTATTATTATTATTATTATTATTTTAAAAAGAGATGCACAGCCATATAATGAGTTGAAAAAAATGTTGAAATATACATTTATAAAGAAACCAGAAGCATTTCTATTGGGCATTGTGGGGAGTGATATAAATAGAAAGGAACGTAAGCTCTTTTTATATGCAATAACAGCAGCAAGAATATTATTGGCCCAAAAATGGAAGCAAGAAGAGTTACCGTCGATTGAAGCATGGAGGATGAAGTTAATAGACTATGCAGAATTAGATAAACTAGCAGGAAGGATTCGAAACCGTCGAGACCAGAAATTCACAGAAGACTGGAGTAAATTTACGGACTATTTGAAAAGTAATTGTGACGAACAGACGACGTTTGTAGGGTTGCAAGAAGTTTTGTAAGGAGTTTTATTGGAAGTATTGTAAAAGCGGATAAGGGGAAGGATGATTTGTTAAGAGATGTAAAGGCAATATAGAGTTAAGAAATGCATAAGAAGTGGTTAAAACGGTGGATCATCAGAGGTGCTGATGGAAGTCTAAAAAGATTGTATAAGTGATAAGCTTTGTGATACATTTTATAATTTATATGCCAAAATTAATAAAAAATATTATATAAAAAGAGATGCACGGCCATCGCTAGTGATATAAGTCCCTGATCTGCTCCTGCCCCTTGGTCGTCTTGCCCTTCCTGAAAGGTGAAAAAGGGGAAAGACGGCCTCAAGAGTCTGTGATGAAGAGACATTTTCAACACCTCTTTTGAGGAGGAAACGACAGACCACAGGATTTTTTTAATGTTGTTTGTGTCATTTGGGCAAGGGGAAAACCTAACAAATAAATGGACGGACTGCCTCGAGGTTTAAGAATGCAGCCCAGAGACAACCATCGCTCAGCTGCAATGACCTGCTGAACTGCTGCCCAGTGTCTAACCTCCGCTACTTAGGGGGGCCACGAATCATCCAGAAAGGAGCCCCCATTGCCGTCTGTCAGCTGCCATTATCTGAGATCCCTCTCAAAGAGGCTCCGTGCCACAGACTGGCACCAAGACAGCTGCGAGGGTCGGTCTCTGGAATGGAGAAAGCGCCCTAAAATGGTTGAGATGAACACAGAGAAGCCTTTTCTGAGGGTTGTGAGGAGTGTGAAAGTAACTTGAGATTTCAACCTGCCTGGGGTTCTCCTAATCGGAGAGAATTGGGTGTAGGTAAATTAGCCTTTGCCAATTTAGCGCCATCCAGATATTTGGGGTTACAACTCCCATCAGTGCCAGCCAGGGGCTGGTGGGAGTTGTAGTCCGAAAACAAGAAGAAGAAGAAGAAGAAGAAGAAGAAGAAGAAGAAGAAGAAGAAGAAGAAGAGTAGTAGTAGTAGTAGTAAAGATGGATGAATATGGTGATTCTCTGTTCTCTCTGAGAGCCAGTGTGGTGTAGTGGTTGAGAGTGGTAATCTCGTGATCTGGTGAACTGGGTTCGATTCCCCACTCCTCCACATGCAGCCGCTGGGTGACCTTGGGCTAGTCACACTTCTCTGAAGTCTCTCAGCCTCACTCACCTCACAGAGTGTTTGTTGTGGGAGAAGAAGGGAAAGAAGAATGTTAGCCGCTTTGAGACTCCTTAGGGAAGTGATAAAGCGGGATATCAAATCCAAACTCTTCTTCTGTTTCCTGTCTTTCCAATCTTAAATTCAGTTAACATTTATGAGGCAATTCATTTTTTTTTATTTTTTAAAACCTTCAGCATTTTTGTACGAATGTCTCCTATTTTGGGATACAGTTTTGACAAATATACACATTTTGCAAGCAATTTCCCTATATATGATGCTCGCAAATATATGCAGTTATATGCATGCAAGCGGCAAACATTTTGCATGTGTCCAATTGATCTGTGACAGCTGATGTGCTAGTCATTTTGGACCCGGAAGAGGGCAGGATGGGAGTGGAACAGGGGATGGAACAGGGGGACAGAATAGGATGGGCTTATTCACACTCAACCAAGACCACGAACAGAGCCCCTGCACAAAATGGTTGCCACCTGTAGAGTGGTATAGAAATGAAATGAATAATAGCAATAAATAATGTGTTTACATGCATATTTGTACTTACTGTATGGCTGGAGACTGCATTGCAACATCCAAAAAAAGTGTGACTTTTTAAAGGTTGGCTCTGTTTTGGTTTTCACATTGTTTCAGAAAGTATAGTTTTGGTAAGCTCACATTTCTCCCCATCCCTAAGGGTGCTGGGTTCACAAAGATGGGTAGAAATCCTTAGCCATTCCATTGCCGCCAGGAGAGATTCAGCCCCAGTCCTTCATTTGATGTGCTACCTGTTCTTGGAATTGCTCACAGGAGACACATTAACAGTGGAACAACTCACAGGCTAATTGGGCAAATTTCTCTGTGTCCCTCACAATTTGGAATAAGGGAGTCTGGACCCATCATTTTCATTAGATACATAATGTTTCTGGAATTTGAAGGGTTGGCAAAAGCAACGTACCCACAAGCCTTGCCCTGATTTACCATTGCTTAATTGCCATCATAGGTAAGTTCCCTGGCGAGATATTTGTTTTGCATATATTTGTTGTTGTTTAGTCGTTTAGTCGTGTCCGACTCTTCGTGACCCCATGGACCAGAGCACGCCAGGCACTCCTGTCTTCCATTGCCTCCCGCAGTTTGGTCAAACTCATGCTGGTAGCTTCAAGAACACTGTCCAACCATCTCGTCCTCTGTCGTCCCCTTCTCCTTGTGCCCTCCATCTTTCCCAACATCAGGGTCTTTTCCAGGGAGTCTTCTCTTCTCATGAGATGGCCAAAGTACTGGAGCCTCAGCTTCTACCCTGTACTATATACCTATGTCCCTCCATATGCTGCTGAACTCGTTGCCCATATTCCCTGGCCATTGGCCAAGCTGGAATCCAACAGATCCAGAGGTCCACAGGTGCCAGATATCTGCTATATGTGATGGAAAGAGAAAAATGGAAACCATGGAACGGTCAAAGTGAATTTTGTTGGAAACGTGCTTTAGGTCGGGGTAGGCAACCTAACGCCCGGGGGCCGGATGTGGCCCAATCGCCTTCTCAAACCAGCCCGCGGACGGTCCGGGAATCAGCGTGTTTTTACATGAGTAGAATGTGTCCTTTTATTTAAAATGCATCTCTGGGTTATTTGTGGGGCATAGGAATTCATTCATCACCCCACCCCCCAAAAATATATATATCATCCGGCCCACCACATGGCTGAGGGACAGTGGACTGGCCCATAGCTGAAAAAGGTTGCTGACCCCTGCTTTAGGTCATAGAACAATTCCCAAGACCAGGAAGCTGGACAGTTACCTGTTTGTGATAAACTGGCCACTCTCCCTGAAGGTTAAAAAAAAAAAAAGGTAAAGGACCCCTGGATGGCTAAGTCCAGTCAAAGGCGACTATGGGATTCCAGCGCTCATCTTGCTTTTAGGCTGAGGGAGCTGGCGTTTGTCCGCAGACAGCTTTCTGGGTCATGTGGCCAGCATGACTAAACCGCTTCTGGTGTAACGGGACACCGTGTCAGAAACCAGAGTGCACGGAAACGCTGTTTACCTTCCCACCACAGCGGGACCTATTTATCTACTTGCACTGGTGTGCTTTCGAACTGCTAGGTTGGCAGGAACTGGGACAGAGCAACGGGAGCTCACCCCGTCGCAGGGACTCGAACCACTGACCTTCTGATCAGCAAGCCCAAGAGGCTCAGTGGTTTAGACCACAGCGCCATCCGCTCCCCTGAAGGAGCAGGTACAGAGCTCAGGAGTACTGCTTGAGCCATCATTGTCACTGGAGGCGCAGATGTCTTCCATGGCTAGGAGCATTTTATTCTGCTAGCACACCAGCTATGGGGTTACTGGATGGTGGAAACCTGGCCGCAACGGAGCAGGTCTTGGTGGACTGGACTACTGCAATGTGTTCTGCATGGAGCAAACCTTTGAGGCTGGTTCAGAAATGGCAGGTAGTGGAAAAAGCTGCAGCAAGGCTTTTGGCCGGATCAGCTCTGTAGTAACATCTTACACTGCTGCTGAAATCTCTGTGCTAGCTGCCAGTATATTGCTGAGCTGAGTTACAGTCAGTCACTGCTAAAGTAAAAGGTAAAGGGACCCCTGACCATTAGGTCCAGTCGTGGCCGACTCTGGGGTTGCGGCGCTCATCTCGCTTTATTGGCCGAGGGAGCCAGCGTACAGCTTTCGGGTCATGTGGCCAGCATGACTAAGCCGCTTCTGGCGAACCAGAGCAGCGCACGGAAACGCCGTTTACCTTCGCTCTGGAGCGGTACCTATTTATCTACTTGCACTTGATGTGCTTTTGAACTGCTAGGTTGGCAGGAGCAGGAACTGAGCAATGGGAGCTCACCCCGTCGCGGGGATTCGAACCGCCGACCTTCTGATTGGAAAGTCCTAGGCTCTGTGGTTAACCCACAACGCCACCCACATCCCTCACTGCTAAAGTACAAAACCCTAAATGGACGAGGACCAAGTTTATAAGGACTTGTCTTTATAAACCAGCCAAACCCCTGCAATCCTATTGCCTCGCTTTCATTGAGTTTGACCCAAATTGACCCACAGTTTTTAGTGTAGTGACACTAGTATTTTGGAACATTTTCAAATGAAAATTAGGCAGGCAACTGAAATTTCCATGTTTCGCTGTCTGCAGAAAATGTTCTTGCTACATCAAGCATTTCTTAGAGTTATGGCAGTGGAGGAGGTATCATCAGTCAGCAATTGCTGGTATTATTTTATGTTAATATCTAATGCTTCTCTGCAATTAAATTCTTTGCCACATCCATTTCCTTGTATGAGGGAGCTCTATAATTCAACTGCCCTCAAGTTAAGTGTGCATTGGCCCAGGAATCATAACGATTCAGCCTCTCTATTTGGGGCAGGATTTGCAGAGCCAAGGCCCTTTTTATTTTATATTTTTACCACCTAGCAATTGTTTTCTCTGCGTTGGATAAGTTCGGCCTCATTGAGGGGCAGTATTTCAATATGAGTAGGAAAATGAGAGGGACGCGGGTGGTGCTGTGGGTTAAACCACTGTGCTGCTTGGGCTTGCGGATCGAAAGGTCGGTGGTTCAAATCCCTGCGATGGGGTGAGCTCCTGTTGCTCAGTCCCTGCTCCTGCCAACCTAGCACGCAGTGCAAGTAGATAAATAGGTACTGCTCTGGCGGGAAGGTAAATGGTGTTTCTGTGCACTGCTCTGGTTTCACCAGATGCTACTCTTTTTTTGAAGGAAAAGCAATCACAGGGTCGAGATCCACATTCTGGGCTGCAAGCAGCAGTTTCCGAGGCAAGTAGCAGCCAGAAAGGTTTTTAGGCAAAATAAATAAATAAATAAATACAGATTCCCCGCCCCGCCGCCACTTTTAAATTAAAAGTAGCTTATTAAAGCGTGTAATTTGGCCCTTTGTCTAAAAAGCGTGAGATGTCCCCGAGTTTGTACCCAACTGAATTTTGACCTTATTTTAAATAAGCTACATGTGACCTGATCCAGATATCAGTGTGTTCCTGTATCTCTTGTTTGCACAAGGCTACTGTACTTTTCTGGGTATTAGATGAGGGGGTTTTTACTCTAAAATAAGGTCAACGCTGTGCAAGCCTCCCCCCAAAAAAGCTCAACAACTTCGGGTTGGCCTCCTGCAATGGGCCATTTTCTTAATATGGAGTCCCCCAAAATAGTGGGCATCTTATACAAGGGGACATGTTATACACGGAAAAGTATGGTACTTCCATCACACCAGAGGGAGGGAAAGACTGCTGTAGGCAAGGGAGAGTGTCCATGGGTCTACCTCATGGGTAGGCAAACTAAAGCCCGGGGGCTGGATCCGGCCCAATTGCCTTCTAAATCCGGCCTGCAGACGGTCCAGGAATCAGCATGTTTTTACATGAGTAGAATGTGTCCTTTTATTTAAAATGCATCTCTGGGTTATTTGTGGGGCATAGAATTCATTCATATATTTTCTTCAAAATACAGTGGTACCTCGGGTTAAGTACTTAATTCGTTCTGGAGGTCTGTTCTTAACCTGAAACTGTTCTTAACCTGAAGCACCACTTTAGCTAATGGGGCCTCCCACTGCTTCTGCTGCCGCACCGCCAGAGCACGATTTCTGTTCTCATCCTGAAGCAAAGTTCTTAATCCGAGGTACTATTTCTGGGTTAGCGGAGTCTGTAACCTGAAGCATATGTAACCTGAGGTACCACTGTATAGTCTGCCCCCCCACAAGGTCTGAGGGACAGTGGACCGGCCCCCTCCTGAAAAAGTTTGCTGACCCCTGGACTCTACCTCCTTCATTGGAATGAATAGGGAAGTTGTAGCAGCTATGAAGCTCTGAATGGCTACCAAAGCTTTTGTGCCTAGAGCAGATTACTACATTGGAAGGATTGGTTGCACAATTCACCAGGAAGTTCTAAAGCGCCAGGCCTACTGAAACGAATGGGAACAGTGTTAAGAGCAAATTCCATTCATTTGAATGGGGCCTTGTGTCCCAGGGAGGTCATTTCACCTCCAGAGGCATACTCCATTGTCTCTCAAGACGGACGGATGTCAACAAAGTGCAGGAGACATTCTGAGCAGGTTGCACCCTAAAACTGGGACGGGCGATATGTTGGTCTTCCAGAAGTTGGGCTCCATTTTCCATGAGCTGCTCTTAGCATGGCTAATAGTCAGGGGTGACGAGACACATATTCCAACACAACTGAAAGCTCAAAAATGAAGTCATGTTCATAAAACAACACCATTTCCCCAAGCTTGTGGACTAAATGCAAAAACACGAGAATGGAAGGCGAAGAATTTGTCTTTTCTTTTTAAAAAATGGAACAACTTTAAACATTTTATTCCCATTGTGCCTAAATTTCCTTAGTAAACTACCAAAGCAAAACAGTAAACTTTCCCAAAGCATTATAAATAAGTACAATGTCAAGGTCATAATTTACAAAACTGTAGGTATAAAAAAGTTTGTTTTATTCTTTATTAACTAAACCTATATACCCAAGGCCTTTGCTCTGGTCAAACTGGAAGGCTAACAACTTTATGTCTTTGGTACTAAGCTTACATCAAAGCGATTGCGCCAGAAGAAAACAAATGAATCCCTGATCCTGACACCAAGGTCTGAATGTATCACGTGGAAGGAAGGACTCAGCATCTATGATTACAGCAGTCAAATCGCACAGCCCTTTATCCGTCCCATGTCTGGAACACAATTCCATCCAGCGAATACAATCAGTATTTGCTGCTATTATTGGTCTTAGCCTGTAAACCATGGGTAGGCAAACTAAGGCCCGGGGGCAGGATCCGGCCCAATCGCTTTCTAAATCTGGCCCGCAGACGGTCCGGGAATCAGCGTGTTTTAACATGAGTAGAACGTGTCCTTTTATTTAAAATGTATCTCTGGGTTATTTGTGGGGCATAGGAATTCATTCATTTTTTTCTTCAAAATATAGTCTGGCTCCCCACAAGGTCTGAGGGACAGTGGAGGGACAGTGGAGAAGAGGAGAAGAGGAGGTTAAGGGGTGATATGACAGCCATGTTCAAATATATAAAAGGATGTCACATAGAGGAGGGAGAAAGGTTGTTTTCTGCTGCTCCAGAGAAGCGGACACGGAGCAATGGATCCAAACTACAAGAAAGAAGATTCCACCTAAACATTAGGAAGAACTTCCTGACAGTAAGAGCTGTTCGACAGTGGAATTTGCTGCCAAGGAGTGTGGTGGAGTCTCCTTCTTTGGTGGTCTTTAAGCAGAGGCTTGACAACCATATGTCAGGAGTGCTCTGATGGTGTTTCCTGCTTGGCAGGGGGTTGGACTTGACGGCCCTTGTGGTCTCTTCCAACTCTATGATTCTATGATTCTATGGACCGGCCCCCTGCTGAAAAAGTTTGCTGACCCCTGCTGTAAACATTATGCCATTTTTACACCCAGGGCTGTAGCAAGGGGGGTGCAGTAGGTGCGGACTGCCCCAGATGTCCCCACAGAGGGAGGGGGTGACAAAATGGTGGGCGGCACTCACAGTGGGGCCTGCAGCGCCTCCGAGTCACACATCTCTCCTGGGAGTGATGCGGTGGCTTGAGTGCCCTGCAGGCTCCGCGCAGCCCCAAACGGTCCGCCCGCCGTCTCCCCCTCAGCTGTGGGGTGGCTGAGTGGGAGGAGGCAGGCAGACTCTTTGGAGGCCCCACGGTGCCCCCATGAGGCAGGGCACGTGTGCTGCCCCAGGTGCCCGATCGGCTTGCTCTGCCACTGTTTACCCCCCAATATCCCCCTTTGCCCCGTGGTTTCACTGCAATGAAATGAATGGGGTGGAATAACTCAACACCCCGTAGGTTTGCCACACGTCCTCTTTTCCCAGGACGTGTCCGCCTTTTCATGGGTATCGTATATTTCGCTCTATAAGACGCACCCGACCATAAGACGCACCCAGTTTTTAGAGTAGGAAAACAAGAAAGCAACGCAAAGCTTCCTGAGCGAAGAGGGAGGGAGGAGCGCTCCGGCTGCGCTCAAGAGGCTTTGCGTGGCTATCCCTGAAGCCAGGAGAGCAAGACGGATTGGTGTGCACCGATCCCTCTTGCTCTTCTGGCTTCAGCGATAGTTGCGCAGCCTGCATTCACTCCATAAGACGCACACACATTTCCCCTTACTTTTTAGGAGGGGAAAAGTGCGTCTTATAGAGCGAAAAATACGGTATGTGAAATGAGAGTTGTCGTAGAGATCTGTAGTTAAAAGGAGAAGTCGGCAAATGTGTCCTCTGTTTTGCTCGTCAAACCATGGCAACTGAATTTGTGTAATTAATGATGTAAATTGTGTTTTTTCGCCACAGCAGACAGTGGGACAAATAACAGGAAACAAACTGCAACAGGAGACATACATAGCATATGTGGCATACATAGAGAAGGGCAGGCCTGCACTTGCGATATCGCCAGCCCACCAGGGGCTCAATAAACCTAAGTTCGGTGCCTGTCTGTAGACGGCAGAAATGGGGCTGGGGCTGGATAGATATAAGCACCTGTCAGGTCAGCTTTAGGATCTAAGAGAAGCTTCAAATAAGCCATGACTGGCAAAGGCAACTAGAATTATTATTATTATTACATTTTTCAAGGCACTTCATAAAATCTCTTCATCTGTCTCTCTTACACCACAGCACTTGTAAACAGAGACTCAAGAAACAAGCAACAAAACCCAAGCAACAAGCAGTACTTCGGCGGCTACTCTTCTTCTATATTTGGCCCTAATTTCGATTTCATTTCATTTCAGTCCAAACGACCCTCGTTTGCAGAACTCGGTGGCCTGCTTGCAAAATGCAACGGGGAGAAAGATAGTTGTCTAGTCTGGGCTGCACAATTCCCCCATTCCAATATATATGAAAAAGAGAGATCCGTATCTTTCAAACACTTTCGCTCCTGGGCGTCACAGGTGTCCCTGTGCGAAGTCTGTTTTCGGAAACGACAAGAAAGGCACGTTCTTCCTGGGTGCAGAAACATAAACTTGGCCTCTTCCTGCGACCCCTTAAGACCCTACACCTCAGTGCCCTCCCGGGCATAGATGAGACTATTGACTGTGAAGTTGTATAAGTGGTTGTACTGCCCTGACTGGCCCCCGCTGCCGGGGTGGAAGGGGCTGTAGTAGGCGGCAGCGGGCGCCGAAACTCGCTGGAGCTGCTCTGCGGGGGCGACTTCCTGGGTGAAGCTGCAGCCGCCCGGGTGTCCCGCAGGGAGGTTCCTGTGGTGTAGGTCACCGCTGAGGCTCCCAGCCAGGCGCCCGCCATTGCTCAGCGAGTTCATGCTGCTGAAAAAGCTGCTGAGGCATCCGGCTGCGGGTGAGACGATCACAGGTGGGGAGGCGCTCTTGGAATGGTCCCTCATGGACGCCATCGGCTCCAGATCGGAGGAGGGGCTTTCCCCACACGGCTTCCCCGGGACTAAAGGGATGGCGTGGCCTTCCTCTGACTTCAGAGTCCCCAGCGTGGAAGCCGTGGCTGGCGCTGTAGAGCTGCTGGGGTCAGAGCGGCGCTTGCGCTTGCGCCGGAAGTTCCCGTTGTCAAACATTTTCTCACAGTTCGGGTCCAAGGTCCAGTAGTTTCCCTTTCCTGAAAGACGATAAGAGAGCAGGGGGTTAAAAGGGAAGACTTTCCTTTAGACTGCAGAACCGCACACTCCAAATATAGCATCTTAGTCCCGGCCCACCCGTTCCGAACATTTGTGGAGTTACGTGATTTATGTTAACTTGTTTTTAAACTTTTTAAGATGCTGTCGTTTGGTTTCAATGTTTTTCTATTGTAGTAAACCTCTGCGGTATATTTTTTTGATATCAGCGGTATATAGATACCTTTATAAGTACAGTCATACCTCTAGTTATGTTCGGTTCAGGTTATGTTATTTCAGGATACGTCCCGCGGCGACCCAGAAGTAACGGAACGGGTTACTTCCGGGTTTCGCCGCTCGCACAGACGCTCAAAATGATGTCACGCCCATGCGCAGAAGCGGTGAATCACGACCCATGCACGCGCAGACATAGGTTGCATTCTGCTCATGTTGCGAACGGGGCTCCAGAACGTATCCCGTTCGCAACTAGAGGTACCACTGTAATTAAGATAACGCCAAAGAGAGACAAAGGTCCTACAGGCCTAGCGTCAGGAACATGGCTGAATCGAACCCCTGGGAAGAGTCTGACTCTGGAGATGAAGGAATGTCAGTACAGAGGGAGCCAGAATCAGACTCTAGAGATGAGGGATTGCAGCCACAGGCAGAGCAGGAGTGGGTTAGTTCACCCCCCCTTCATCAAGAGTTCCCAGACTCAGATAGAGCAGCAGACTCAGAAAGCTCGCAAGCAGAGGAAGGGGAGGAGATAGATGGCTTTGAGGGGGTTGCTATGCAACCAGGAGGCAGGCAGTGTTTAGAGGGATCTTTGTTTGATAGCGGGGGGGGGGGGAGTTCACCCACCTTCTCCCCGAACCAGAAGAGCTGAAAGGGTTACAACACAACAGAAGTACAAGAGACGAAGGACTGGACTTTGGCGCCCTTCATTCTGCAAAAGGGACGGAGACTCAGTGTGACTGACTCATAGCTAAGAGCGGAAGGCTCAGAGCTCCACTCTGGATGTTAATTGTAAATATTGAATGAATTCATTATTACGGTCACAGACCAGGTCCTTAACTGTAAATAAACGTACCATAAAACTGTCAGAGACTCATGAATTCTTATCGGGGCTTGCTTGCCTGCCTGAGATCATTACACCTAAGCAACCTGTGGAACGCAGATGTTGCTGCAATCCATCTCCCATCAGCCTCCCCAGCATGGGCAGCAGTTAGGAATTATGGGAGCTGTAGTTCAGCAGCATTTCCAGGGGGCAAAGGCTCCCAATCCCAGTAGTTGTTTTTCCCCAGGGGGTGCTCAAGGGTACGCAGTACCAGAACCTCTTTTCTTTGTTGATAAAAGGTGTGGCACTTACTGTAACTACAGTGGTGCCCCGCAAGACGAATGCCTCGCAAGACGGGAAACTCGCTAGACGAAAGAGTTTTCCGTTTTGGAGGTGCTTCGCAAAACGAATTTCCTATGGGCTTGCTTCGCAAAACGAAAATGTCTTGCGAGTTCCTGCGGGGTTTTTTTCCTCCCCCCTTTTTCTAAGCCGCTAAGCCGCTTATCAGCTGATCCGATAAGCCAATAAGCAACTAAAAGCAGCTAAAAGCCGCTAAAAGCCGCTAATAGCGCTAATCCGTCAATGGGCTTGCTTCACAAGACGAAAAAACCACTAGACGAAGAGAATCACAGAACGGATTATTTTCGTCTTGCGAGGCACCACTGTACTTCATGGTGAGTACCAGCACCTATTTTTCTAGGTGCTCCCATACCTAGGACTAGAAAAGAATAAGCATACAGTAGTACCTCGGGTTACAGACGCTTCAGGTTACAGACTCCGCTAACCCAGAAATAGTACCTCGGGTTAAGAACTTTGCTTCAGGATGAGAACAGAAATGACGCAGCGGTGGCAGCAGGAGGCCCCATTAGCTAAAGTGGTACCTCAGGTTAAGAACAGTTTCAGGTTAAGAACAGACCTCCAGAACGAATTAAGTTCTTAAACTGAGGTATCACTGTACCAGGGATATTATTTTGAGGGTCGCAGCTCCCAATCCCTGAAGTACCTTATTTCTCACTGTATAAGACAATGTTTTTTATTACAGTGGTACCTCGGGTTACATACGTTTCAGGTTACAGACTCCGCTAACCCAGAAACAGTACCTCGGGTTAAGAACTTTGCTTCAGGATAAGAACAGAAATTGTGCTCCTGCGGCGCGGCAGCAGCGGGAGGCCCCATTAGCTAAAGTGGTACCTCAGGTTAAGAACAGTTTCAGGTTAAGAACAGACCTCCAGAACGAATTAAGTTCTTAACCCGAGGTACCACTGTACCAGGGATAAAACTTAACAAGCTATAAAATCTCTCCTTTTGGTCAACTAAGAATTATTACGTTGTAATCCTATGGATGTCCACTCAAAAGCAAGTCCCGCCGAGTTCAGTGGGGCAGATGCCGAGGTACATGGATGTATAGGATCGAAACTGAAGGCTTTCTAACCAATTCTTTGAATCGCTTAACAGATCATTAACCAAGCCTTGTGAGAAATGGTTGAGGGAGTTGGGTATGTTTAGTCCAGGAAAGAGGAGACCAAGACAAGATATAATAGCCATCTTCCAATATCTAAAGGCCTATCACACGGAAGGTGGTGCAAGCTAGTTTTCAGCTGCTCTGCAGCGTGGGACCCTAAGCAATGGCTTCAAGGGACAAGAAAGTAGATTCCGACTAAAGATTAGGAAGAACTAAAGATCAGGAAGAAATGAGATAAAGAGAAAGGATTGTAAATTTTCCCAATATGCAGTGACAGCAGCAAGAGTGCTACTGGCTCAGAAATGGAAACAACAGGAAATACCGATGGCGGAAGAGTGGAGAATGAAGTTGTTAGACTATGCTGAGTTGGACAAATTGACTGGGAAGATTAGATATTTAAGAGACCAAAAGTTCATCGAGGACTGGGGGAAATTTGTGGAATATCTGGAAAGCATAAGTGAGGGACAGATAACAGAGGGACAGAGGGGTTTAAAAAAGCACTGTGAAAAACTGAGAAGTATTGTCCAAAGGGAAAAGAAATGAAGGGTATAAACAATGACAATACAAACTAGGGGATGCGTAATTAAATTAATGACTATGGATGATTCACGGAAAAGCTGAAGGAAGTCCAGAAAAGAAACAATTTGTGAAAAATTGGATGTGAAATTAGTATGTATGTTTTGTTTTGTTGTAAATTAATAAAAATTATTATTTTAAAAAAGGAAGAACTTTCTGACTGTAAGAGCTGTTTGACAGTGGAACAGACTCCCTCGGGAGGTGGTGCACTCTCTCTTTCAATGGAGGTTTTTAGGCAGAGGATGGATGGCCAACGGTCATGGATGCTTTAGTCGAGATTCCCGCATTGCAGGTGGATGGACTGGATGACCCCAGGGGTCCCTTCCAACTCTATGAGTCTTTGGGGGTGGAGAAATCCATATTAGCAAACTTATAATGTAGAAGCTTTTGGCGAGGAAGGGGAGTTCCCTGGGAAGTGTAAGAAATTACTGTGTAATTAACAAATATTTATCCATCTTTGCTGAAAGGCATGTGTGTATAGACATACAGTGGTACCTCGGGTTAAGTACTTAATTCGTTCCAGAGGTCTGTTCTTAACCTGAAACTGTTCTTAACCTGAAGCACCACTATAACTAATGGGGCCTTCCTGCTGCCGCGGCACAATTTCTATTCTTATCCTGAAGCAAAGTTCTTAACCTGAAGCACTATTTCTGAGTTAGCGGATTCTGTAACCTGAAGTGTATGTAACCTGAAGTGTATGTAACCCGAGGTACCACTGCAGATACTCACTCACTCATTCATTCCCTATTGTACTTAACACCAACCAAAACAGCTTCAAACAAATAAACCTGTGTTTTAATTAATTCTGCTTCCAGATCAATCCATTGCTGATGATAGTCTGCAGTCCCTGACATGCCATGTGCCAAAAAATGAATGCCACCGTTCAAATTTGAAAATGCAGTATGTATGCAGTTCAACCGAGAAAAAACAGCTCCGAACCAAGTTTCTGTTATTCAAGAACTCGATGCCAAGCTCTCACATTTACAGTGGTACCTCGGGTTACAGACGCTTCAGGTTACAGACGCTTCAGGTTACAGACTCGGCTAACCCAGAAATAGTACCTCGGGTTAAGACCTTTGCTTCAGGATGAGAACAGAAATCGTGCTCCGGCAGTGCGGCAGTAGCGGGAGGCCCCATTAGCTAAAGTAGTGCTTCAGGTTAAGAACAGTTTCAGGTTAAGAACGGACCTCCGGAACAAATTAAGGACGTAACCCGAGGTACCACTGTATTTCCCCAAGGAAATAAACAGCGGTGAGCTCTATTGCTCTGTGCTTTGCAGCTCCCGAGCACTGAAGCATTTTGACCTATAAATGGCTTGGACTTTCCTAGTGCAGGCTCTCTTCAGGAATGACTATGGGAAGAAAGGGAACATTTTTCTACCACCCCTGACGGAAGGTAGGATGACCCGAGTTTCAGTTGCCGGGAATCACAAGCCAAGAGAGTGTTCTTGCACCCAGGTCCTGTCTTCGCAACGGCATCTGGCTGTTCACTGTGTTCTTATCCACGTGTGGGAAGAACGCATGAAGCTCCCACAGCACAAAATAGTTGGACATATTGCAATCGGGGAGGGGCCGTTAAGCAGAATATGGGGTCCCCATCCATCTCACACAGCCACACAGCAGCTGCTGGGTCATGACCCTAGTGTTTGGTCAATAGTAGGAAACTTCGGAGCAGTTACTGTATTTTTCGCCAGATACCACCGAACCAAGTTTGAAAGACAGGTTGCTGCTAAGACTTGGCTTCCGATAAAGGTTTCCATTTAAGAAAACGGGCAAATTTTTACTGGGCATTGTTGGGAGTGATATAAAAAGAAAGGAATATAAGCTCTTTTTATATGCAATAACAGCAGCAAGAATATTACTGGCCCAAAATGGAAGCAAGAAGAATTACCGACGATTGAAGAATGGAGGATGAAGTTAATGGACTATGCAGAACTAGATAAACTAACAGGAAGGATTCGAAACCGGCGGGACCAGAAAGACTGGAGTAAATTTATGGACTATTTGAAAAGTATTTGTGAAGATCAGACGACGACGTTTGTAGGTTTGCAAGAAGTTTTGTGAGGAGTATTATTGGAAGTATTGCAAAAATGGAGAAGGGGAAGGATGATTTGTTAAGAGATGTAAAGGCAATATAGAGTTAAGAAATGCATAAGAAGTGGTTAAAACGGTGGATCATCAGAGGTGCTGATGGAAATCTAAAATGATTGTATAAGTGATAAGTTTTGTGGTACATTTTATAATTTATATGTTAAAATCAATAAAAATTATATATATATATATATATATATATATATATATATATATATATATATATATATAAGGAAATGGGCAAATGACCATCTTTACCCATGTTTGTACTTGAAGCTTCAAGCCTGGACCCAAAATGAGCACACTCAATCCTACAAATGAGGGCACAGTCCTCTAAACATATCCCAGGATTTTAACCAGAGAGCAACGCGTGCAACTCAGTTCACCAAGTGAATGTGCAGGTTTGCAGATCCCAGTAACAGACTGAAGGCTGATGTTCTATTTGAGATTGTTTGGCTTTTTGTGAAATTTTGCATTGTCCTCCCCCCCCCCCTTTTTGCACGATGTGCTTTTATGTGTGAGAAAAGTGTGGTTCGAGTTTATAAAATTAAATCAGGACGTTCAGACTTGAGCTCTTTGTTTCTAGAAATCATCACAGCTCACTTTGACTTTGTGAGTTAGAACCTCTTCTTTTACCAGGTTAAGTTTGCTGTATAATAAAACTGAGAAATCTCCACTAGCAAATATAACACATTCATAACCAGTGCCGGGTTTGCGTATAAGCTAAACAAGCTATAAGCTATAAGGGACGCGGGTGGCGCTGTGGGTAAAACCTCAGCGCCTAGGGCTTGCCGATCGCATGGTTGGCGGTTCAAATCCCCGCAGCGGGGTGAGCTCCCGTCTTTCGGTCCCAGCTCCTGCCCACCTAGCAGTTCGAAAGCACTCTTAAGTGCAAGTAGATAAATAGGTACCGCTTTATAGCGGGAAGGTAAACGGCGTTTCCGTGTGCTGCGCTGGTGCCGGCTCGCCAGAGCAGCTTCGTCATGCTGGCCACGTGACCCGGAAGTGTCTCTGGACAGCGCTGGCCCCCGGCCTCTTAAGTGAGATGGGCGCACAACCCTAGAGTCGGACACGACTGGCCCGTATGGGCAGGGGTACCTTTACCTTTACCTTTAAACAAGCTATAGCTTAGGGCCCCACTCTCTTGGGGGCCCCCAAAAAATTTAAAGGGAAAAAACAACTGGCTGTACATTTCCAAAATATAAGATAAAACAAACAAACAAAATAATACCTATATACAGCAACAGTGTTTTGTGTTGTATAGGCGCCTATGATGTAAGTAATGATGCTAGCCTGCTCCCTAAAATATCACTGATTTGCTCATTTTTATATCAATCACTTTGGTAAAATACATATTTTGTTACAGTGGTACCTCGGGTTACATACGCTTCAGGTTACAGACTCCGCTAACCCTGAAATAGTACCTTGGGTTAAGAACTTTGCTTCAGGATGAGAACAGAAATCGTGCTCCGGTGGCGCGGCAGCAGCAGGAGGCCCCATTAGCTAAAGCGGTGCTTCAGGTTAAGAACAGTTTCAGGTTAAGTACAGACCTCCGGAACAAATTAAGTACTTAACCCGAGGTACCGCTGTATGTGCAAATGGCTTTAAATAGCTATTAGGTCCATAAATTACCATGCAACATATATTCAACACAAAAAACAGCAGCAATTTGTTGTTGACAAAGGACGGCTGGACATATAAAGAGCCCCATTACCTTCAGGAGCTATGGGCCTCATCAAACCTAAATCCAGCCCTGTTCATAACTCCCTGGTTCTAGCCAGGATCCAAAGAGCTATGCGCATACATACTACATGCGCACACATACGAACACACAGACTTCCCAATTTTCACTTTTAATTCCAGTGCTCGCACTCGCACAAGACCACTTCAGAACGTCCCCCAACCTTCAGGAGCAGCTGGCTGAAAAGTTATGGAAGCTTTTATTTAAATCCCACGTACAATGCACCTCCTGATCCACAGTCCTGTCGGCATTACTTAGTATCTTACTTCTCCCATATGCTTGCTGCTCATTAAACTGGGTATCTTTTGTTCTGCAAAGGGCAGGGCATCAGAGGCCAAATATTTTATTACAACTGAAATAAATCATTTCCTCAATCAGTGTGTTGTTCCCTTTGGGCCTCTGAAACCAAGTAACTTGTAACAAATGATTCACACACCTGATGGGAACCAGGATCCAACAAAATCGATGGCTACAGGTTCTCCATCACTGTTTGTCTTTTTTTGTTTTTAACGGTAAAGAAAGCTGGAAGCAGTGAACATTTGCAGAAAAGCAGACTTGTTCAATCCTTCTTGCTAAGAAAACTGTTACTGTTGACATTCTACACTGCAGTTTAATATATGAAGTGTAAAACGGCTTTTGCTTCAATAAGCCTGTGAGTCGAACTGTGTATCAGAGCGAGCGGACTTCAGATTTATTGAATCATTTCTGGAGGTTTTTGCCCCTAGCGCTCCATTACGGAGTCCCTATGAGCACCTCTGTGTTGCAATGAGTCCGTGTGTCTGGCTCTTAACCAGAAGGTTGGTGGTACGGCCCCACCCAGGGTTGACTGTGGGTAGGATTCCTGTATTGTAGGGGGCCGGAATGGATGACCCCTGGGGTCCCTTCCGACTCTAGAATTCTGTGTGCTGCGCTTAGGAATTTGTTTTCAGCACTAGAACTGAACTTGGCTCCTTTCACACCAAAGTCCACTCCGGGTTAGCTTTCTTCATTTTGGCAGCTTAATTTCAGAGGTGGGGGGGAGTTCTTTTTGTCGCTAAACAATTCAGGAGTCAGATCGTCCAGAGATCTACCGGCAGATCCCAATCCACTGTCTTCCCACCTCAGGCTTACACACAGTGCTTTTTTTCTTCTAAAAAAAAAAATATTTAGGGGTACCTTCATTTTCCTAAATGTAAAGGGAACCCTGACAATTAAGTCCAGTCATGAACGATTCTGGGGTTGCAGCGCTCATCTCGCTTTACTGGCCGAGGGAGCTGGCGTTTGTCCACAGACAGTTTTTCCTGGTCATGTGGCCAGCATGACTAAGCCGCTTCTGGCGAAACCAGAGCAGCGCACAGAAACGCCGTTTACCTTCCCGCCAGAGCGGTACCTATTTATCTACTTGCACTTTGATGTGCTTTCGAACTGCTAGGTTGGCAGGAGCTGGGACCAAACAACGGGAGCTCACCCCGTCACGGGGATTTGAACCGCCAACCTTTCGATCGGCAAGCCCAAGAGGCTCAGTGGTTTAACCCACAGCGTCACCCGCGTCCCTCTCATTTTCCTACTCATATTAAAATACTGCCCCTCAATGAGGCCAAACGTAGATTCACAAAAATGTTTAGGGGTGTGCGTACCTCTGCGTACCCCCAGAAAAATCCTACATGGATCAAGGTGCTTCATTTGTATTACAGTGGTACCTTGGGTTACATACGCTTCAGGTTACATACGCTTCAGGTTACAGACTCCCCTAACCCAGAAATAGTACCTCGGGTTAAGAACTTTGCTTCAGGATGAGAACAGAAATTGTGCTCCGGCGGCGTGGCAGCAGCAGGAGGCCCCATTAGCTAAAGTGGTGCTTCAGGTTAAGAATAGTTTCAGGTTAAGAACGGACCTTCGGAACAAATTAAGTACTTAACCAGAGGTACCACTGTACAAGTATTCTCTTCTGCTGTAACAATGATAAGAAAAGGTTTCTAGGGAGTCTCAAAAGGTGAACTAAGCCTCACAAATGGAAATTACATGATATCTCTTCACCAATTTTTGCTCAATAACTGGATGCTGATTTTGTCAATGGGTGTTGTGGGTTTGCCTCCTACCCAGCTGCGTACAAGACACGCATAGCCCAGAACTCCTGACTCATTTATCAACAGCCACCACCACCCGGGAAGGTAGATTAGGCAATAATTGGAATAAAAGCAGGACAGATGTTGTTGGACTATGACTCCCATCAGTCCGAGTCCACATGACCAATGGTCAGGGATGATGGGAGTTGTAGTTCAACATCTGGAGAGCACCCCATTGGCTGGCCCTGTGATGGAAGTAGCATTCTTGGTTGAGCAAGGGTTTGAGTCTGGCTTCCCCACGCCCAAACTTAATACCATCTACGGCACCACAGAGAGCCTCTTCTCTTCCCAACCTCCTCTTCCAGAATCTCCCATCTGCAAACTGTACCAAAGATCATGTGTTCACGAGTTGATTTTAAAAGCACACACCAGTGCTTTAAAAGATAAATCTGTTTTTAAGCATACTTTCCCAGCTCTTGCAATGAACAATGACGGTCAGAAGCTGATTTCTTGTTACGAAAGAGGAGGATTTCTAGCCAATTATAACAGCTGCTAAAACCTGAAGTCGACAAGCGTTCAGGATGCCCATCACCCTTAAATCCCTGCCTCGTTCATCTGAAATTAAGTCTTTCTAAACTGCAGATTATTTTTTTCCCTGTTCAAGATCCGCACTTTTAACACTTGTTCAAGCCATTTGGAGAAATTGTATTAGCCCTACATTCCTTGTACGACCATTTGAACAGAGACTTGAACACCTCCATGGATAAGGTGGCATCTTCTCCCACCCCTGACACATACACTTGTGATGTCCCCAGTTTCTCTCTTGCCATCGTCAATAGCACCCACAAATGCCCCTCAAAGAACGACTGACATAACAGTCTGGCATAACAAGCCCCACATCGCCCGGGGCATGGGTATCCAAATTTGGGAGGAGAACACACCGAGGAACCTTTTTTTCTCACCGAAAAAATGGAGAATTGTACATTTTGCCTCATATCTCAGGTTCTACGAACGCTAGAAACGCACTCTTTCTTTGAAAAAAGAAAAATGAAAGCTGGGGATCTGTAGATTGTGGTTCATCTGAAGGAAATAACTGCCCTTTCTTTTCCTCCTCATGGATGTTCACAGAAGGAGGGATCCCCAATTTTCATTTAAGCTGCAGCCCAGCTTCTCAGTTACCAATTTATCCCCGGAAAACATTTTGCGGCAAGTGAGAAAGTGTGACTGTGTACATCTACGTACACAATCTATGTTTGTGTACGGCTGTGTATAGCGAGGTTTCCTCACCGCTGGGGTAATTTACTACACACTTGATCTTAGCCAAGTGTGGGAAGGGAGCACAACTTTTAGCCAGGCACCTCAGCAAGCTACTCCTTCTTGCCTCTTTGTCCAGGACAGCTTCCCTGCCTCGCTCAATGTGCAAGAGCAATGCTTCTCCGAACAGAAACTCTAACCCATTCCTCCCTAGTGCTTGCTTGAGCCATTGGTTTTTCTTTTACTAAAAAAGTCATCATCTGCGGCACAGGATTCATCTTAGGGCATCTCAACCCGGCTGCCAAGGAACACGGAGTTTGGGAACGGCACTTCCGTTTGGCAAAGGGAGACAGTTGCTTTAGGCGTCAGATGCTGGGGGCAGTGACAGCAACCACCCACAACAGTTCCTCCTGGCCATTTCCCTCTGTTGGGGTACAGACCTGGATATGTCCGGGGACCCCTAAACTAGCCTGAGGTACAGTAACCCTCATCACCAGCGCTGAAATTCTGGTCCAGCTTCCGGTCCAGTCGGCTTCTGTCTGTGGAACTGAGAGGGACTCCATCTTGCTCTTTGCCTCGGGTGGCAAAATGTCTTGGGCTGGCCCAAGTTGCGTCTGAGGCAAGAGCAGGCTGTTGTCAGGCTCATACGCACACCAGCCCCGGGCAGTAAGGCCAACAGTCAGGGATGATGGGCACTGCAGACCAGTAAGGGCTTTTTCTGTGGCAGCTTTGTGCCTACGGAAAAGCCCCCGCTCTGGGGTGTGTCTCGCCACAGCGCTGTTTCCTTTCCATCGGCAGGTGATGATGAACATCTTTGTCCAAGCCTTTGGGGAGGGGTGAAGTGTTGTGAATCATAAGAATGCTTTTGCTGCTGCTGCTCTGCGGTTTCACTTTGTTGCAATTTTATGACAAGCTATATTAAAGTTGTCGCGTGTTGTGTTCCAGCTTTTTTATTGTTAATTTTTAAAAACAATATATCTACCTAGGAAACTAATTTTATCATGAGCATTAGATTTTTAAAACACTGTCTATTGTACCTATATTCTGACAATTTCATTATGCTTACTGTTTTTACGGTCTTTTACGGATTTGTTAAAATGAATTTTTTTATCCTATTTTATGAAAACAACTTCCTTTTAGTTAAGTGGTATATAATTTTTGCATACAGGGCCAAAAAGTTAGTCCCAAAGCCGCCCAGAGTGGCTGGGGAAGCCCAGCCAGATGGGCAGGGTATAAATATATTATTATTTTTTATTATTATTATTATTATTATTATTATTATTATTATTATTATTCATTTAGTTCATACAAATGCTATGTTGCCCTATTATTTTTATCCTGCATGTCCATATAAAATGATTTTTACAAGCTGCATACACTAGAAATACAAGGGGAAACAAAACAAAGCTGTGAGCCGAGGCTCATATTAGATGCGACAGAGGCGGCCATGTTCGGCCTGTTCATATGTCTGCCCATCCACATATAAAAGGGTGCATGATTTGAGGTCAATGGGAGAAGGAAGCAGAGCCTTTACCTTTCTGTGGTCTGTTGCCACAGGTGCATTTCTCTGGGGCCCAAGGGCCAAATGAACTGAGACATCAGTCACGCATATCGCAACAACTGCTTTACTGTGTATTTTCGACGCCAATAACATCTGCAGGTGTGTTTGTGTGGGGCCACGATGGAAGTTAAACCTCCCCACACACTCCAACTGCTATTTAATTTCTTCAAAAAGAAAACGAAGAATAGCAATCTATGCAGAAACATGCAAAGAGTGTTGCTACTTAACTGTGATTTCAATCTGCAGGCCAGACATCCAGCAGTTATCTAACACTGTGAAGAGCGTGAAGATATAGGCTCAGAGAAAAGGAGGTGACCAGCTCCCCAAACATCTCAGCCTTTTACTGCATTTGTATGGATGGAAATAGGCAACACCTGGTATTTTATTTTGGTGGCCCTGTGAACAGATTAGCATGCCTAGAAAGAGCTGAGGAGCAGCTGCCCTTTGTAGCACTCTTCTACTCTGTGTGTGGTACGCAGAAATCATCAAGGTTGTCAACAAAGTTGCTAACTTAATGACCAATGGCAAATTCATGCACCAAAACTCCCAATTAGGGGACGATCAGCAGAGTTTATAGGGAACTTCTGAGTATTCAAGGCGCATCACAAACTTTACCTCAGGAATCCTTAACAATTAGATCAGAATTATTGTCCTCCTATTGCAGATGGAGGGAGGAAAAAGATCTTTTTTCATCTATGAGCTACCGTAACTGGGAGCAATTCAGTTCTTAAATACGCATTGCATACCATTTGGGGTTTGTTTGTTTTTTAAAAAGACAGAAAGGGGATAGAAATCCTTCTATGAAGCAAATGGCTTCTTATGATTTCCATGGGCATCTAGACATTGGAAGCGCTCCTATGCTCAGCCCATCAGCACATTACTGTTTACATTAACCAGCAGAGGTTATCCAGGGTTTCAGACTTCTCAGGAGATGCCGGGGTTGGAACATTTATTTATGTGTTCAGTTTATATACCGTTCTTTATCCAAAGATCCCAGAACATGGGACCTTCTACGTTAGAATCAGATGCACTATGACTAAGCTATTGCTCTCTCCCATAGGATGCTGACAGAAGCCATTTTGTAACTAGAAAACAAAATGCGCAAGATTGGGACTAAGGCAGAAGAGAATGTATTCAAGAATCAAACTCCACAGGGCTTGCACTGAGACAACTTAAAATAGGTTGCTTATTCCCAAAACAAATCTATGTGCCGGCGTGTATATGAGCGAGAATTTCTAATTCTCCCATGTGCAAAGGAAGACCGTTACTACGAACTGGGTGCGATTATGCACCTTATTTGATCGGAAAAGGAAATTCCTTTCCAAGGCCGAAGAAATCTCAGCTTCTTTCAGCAGGGAAGCGCATCGCTCCAAGGCATGTCGAATCGGAGAGATGAACACATACCACACACAGATCACATCCCTTTCACTCTGCCGTAATTAATCCTGAATTATTTCCAGCTATCGAGGTCCAAAATCCTAACTTCCCTTAAGGAATGGCGGGAGGGAGTGTGTGCATTTTGCAACTGCATGTGCAAACATGCTTGGCAAATAGAAAGCATTAAGGGGACTCTCTTTTGAATGAAGTGATGTTTAGTGGGAGGCCACCTGTACAGCTTACCACCTGATCCTAAGGACACTAGCAGTGCAATCCTATAAGCATGAAGAGGCCTGAATTGCACAGATGCTCTGGTGCGTATTTAGTTAGGAGTTAGGCCCATTGCGCCTGGGACTTACTTCTGATTAAACCGCGCCGGGCACGGTGTGGCAAAGTCCTCTGCAAGTTAACTAATGGCACTCACTTCCGCACAACTGCCTCGGATCACTGACACCGGCCTTCCAAGTTGATCTGTTTAGGACTTGGGAACCACTCTAGTTCTCCTCCCAAGTCCCGCCGGAAGTTACTCTTTAAAAGAAAAGCAGGTATTGACCCACACCCCAGTACCCAGGCAATGTGAGGGGCCATTGGGATTTTGGCACCTGAGGGAGACCCCAAAATTGTGCCTCCCCTCCCGGCCAGGGAAGGAGGGATCAGGGAAGATCTAGATCAGGTACAAGAGGAGAATGTTTTGACATCAGGATCAGATACTCTAGTTCATTCATTCATTCAGCATTTATGGGCATAATTTTTAGGCAACAACAAAAAATGTCCAGACATAATAAATGCATATGACATATAAAAGACCGAGCAGCCTCCATTAGGTAAGGTTAAGAAGAGTGGATCAAATTTAATGATTATTTAGTTAAATATATTAAGTTAAATTAACTGAAAACAGCTTGCAGATACTTAATTGGCTGAGGATTTTATTTATGTTAAGTGATGAATTCATATGTTTAATTTCATAAAGTGAAGATTTAAGGATGCTAATGTTCAAGTTAAATTTTATAAGAACTGTGATTTGGGAAACAGTTAAAAGGATATGCAATGAAATCCAACCAAGGGGAAGCGGGGAAGTCACTTAACAAAGTTAATAAGTGTCATTTTCAGTAAGGCTATGATTTATGCTTGTTTGTCTTATGTGTTTATTTGTTTATAATATTGTGAAAACCAATAAACATTTTTTTGGGGGGAAAGAAGTTTTAAATTTGACTTTAAAAATCTCAGCTAAGGATGCTTTGAGATTCCTGCAAATGCAGATAGGGTCTCTCTCCCAACCCTAAAATCCCGTGTTTTGGGGGGGATGTGCTAGCCTGGAGTGGCCGGGGACCCCTGCCTCATGCGCCTCTCCACCCATGCTCAGAGGCACTCTTTCCCCGCTTCCCCGCCATCCCCACGCGCGGCGATGCACCCACCGGGATCGTCCTCGTCGCGGGGCACCTTTCGGAAGCAGTCGTTGAGGCTGAGGTTGTGTCGGATGGAGTTCTGCCAGCCGGCCTTGCTGCGCTTGTAGAAGGGGAAATTCTCGGCCACGTACTGGTAGATGTGGCTTAGCGTCAGCTTGCGCTCGGGCGCGCTCTGGATGGCCATAGCGATGAGCGCCGAGTACGAGTAGGGCGGGCGCACCAGGCGCAGCAGCTCCTCCTGGCTGGCCAAGCTCAGCCAGCCCAGCTCCGACGGCGCCCCGGAGCCGCCCGCCGGCCCCGCAGCCGAGCCCAAGAGCGCCGGCGCCCCGACGCCCCTCGGCGGGCAGCCGTAGGGCAGGAAAGGGGCTCCCGAGCCCCCGGGACCGCCACCTCCTCCTCCTGCTGCTGCTCCTCCTGCGGTACCCCCGACGGCCCCTCCGCTGGGCACGTAGGGGCCCCCTCCGCTCACCCCCCACAAGTAGCCCCCCGCGCCCGGCGGTGGCCCGTAGTCGCCCAGCGCGTACGCGGCGCCCGGCTGCCTCTGCCCCGACGTGCCCGCAGCCGCCGCGGCTGCTGCTGCTTGGGGATACACGCTGAAAGCCTCGCTGCAGTAGACGGCCATGGCGGGAGCGTCCCGGGCGCTGCTGCTGCTCCGAGACCAAGGCGCCAAGGGGCTGCCGGGCGCCGTCGGGGGCGAGCGAGGAGCGCGGGGCGCGGGCTGGCGAGGCAGCTCGCGGGCGCTCATGGCCCAGGCGGCAGGGAGGCGCGGCGAAGGCGGACCAGTCCCCGCCCAGAGCCGTCTGGGCCAGCCTGGAGGGGGCTGCCTCTCTGCCGCCGTCGACGAGCCTTATAGCCCCCGCGCGCTTTGCCCAGCCTCCCGGCCCGGGGCCCGGGGCTGGCTGATCCCAGAAGGAGGGGCTGTGGCGCGGCTGCAGCCCGTCGACGGGGCGGGCGGAGGCGCCGCCGCTGCCAGGGAGGGGGATCTGGTCCCTTGGCCTCGGTCGCCCCGGGGGTCCCCTCCTCCGCTCCTCCTCTCTCAGCCAAGCGCTTGTGGATCGACGAGGCTTGCTTCTGCCCGTCGGGGGGAGGGTGGAATTAAAGTGAACGTGGGACAGGTTGGGGGGGCCAAAGAGCAGTGGCGTACCTTGGGGGGTGCAAGGGGCCGGCCGCACCGGGCGCAACATCTGGGGGTTAGGGTTAGGGGGCGCAAATCCACGGGTTAGGGGGCGCAAATTACTTGCCTTGCCCCGGGTGCTGACAACCCACGCTACGCCACTGCCAATGAGTTGAATGTGTTGGTAGAATGAAGGGGATCGCAGTCCCAGCGCATCTTTTCGCCAGAGATGCTGCCCGCGCGCTTTCGACGGGGCTTACTTCCGAGTAACAGGACGGTCCCAGCTCAGGCTCCCTGCTTTGTGTCTGCGGGACCCTCGCCTCTCCGAAGTTGCTGCGCCCTTGCAGCTGCCCTGGGAGGCGAGGGAAGAACGCAGAGAACTTTTCGACAACAACTGAAACTTGGTCTTTTCTGAAGTCAGACTACTTGGAGGGGTTTGTGTCAGTGGGGCTTCGGGTCCCAAGGAAAACGATTCGAAAGGCGTTTCAGGATCGACTCCAGGGAGAATACTTCATGCAACCTGCGTCTACGCGTGTTCGCGTTGCAGCGCCCCGGAAGCCTATTCCATCACTCCACCTGGCCAAACAGGATGGGTGCAAATTATATTACACCGTGTAAATAATCACTTTGCTTGGCCCAAAGATGAAACAAAACGAGCTCGCACTCACCACCACC
Source organism: Podarcis vaucheri (assembly GCF_965113315.1). Lineage (NCBI taxonomy): Eukaryota > Metazoa > Chordata > Lepidosauria > Squamata > Lacertidae > Podarcis > Podarcis vaucheri. The sequence goes on along the minus strand of NC_138751.1, from coordinate 48,849,767 downwards.
CATTCCAGCACGCTCAACTTCATTTTATTTCAGACTCAGTTTTCTATTTCCAATGTCCGATCAGCTCGGTTAATAATAATAATAATAATAATAATAATAATAATATCACGCCCTCGATTCTCGAATTTTTGGCGTTCATTATATGCATTTTTGGAGACTGGATTCTGCGTCCCCAACATCCCTAGTTCGTGAGAAACAATTCAGTTGTTTTGCTCGTGACATTTCTAATTTTGGGGAATCCACCGCCTTTTATCTCCCGCCGCATGTAGCAGTCGCCTTCAGATGTTTAGCTCTACAGATCTCCCAGGTGTCTATCTTTTAATTAACGAACGAAATAAAATTAGAATCGGCGAGGGAGAATATATTACGAAATCTTGCAGAGCAGAAAGCACCTGAAGAGTACCGTTTTGATCAGAATTCATCCACGAGGTACAGATGCCTCATTAATCATCGTTAACAATGAATTAAACAGCACTCCCTTGGCTGGATATCCAAGAAACACGTGGTTTTGAAAACCTGCTTTCAATTGTGAGTCAACAGGTGTGCATAAAGAAAATTACCTGATTTTTTAAAAAAGAAATTACTTGATGAAATTGCATCCTACGCGGACGACGACGTACTGCTGCCTTGAACAGTTTTTAAATATATATATACATTTTTAAGTAATCGTTTTGATTTCCCTGAACCATTCAGAAGAGATATCTGTGCATTTACGATATTTTGGTTCCACCCTGAGATCAGAAGAGGCCGTTTCTCAGGGTGAGATCCTATACATCACGAGGCACTTACATGAGAGTAAATCCCAGTGTACTTCATGGGACACCCTTCCAAGAAACCACGAGCAGAACTGCGTGTTAATTCCTGATCCCTGATCTGAGATTGCCGTGAATACACAATCCCGTCCGAACTATTTATGATGTAGTTGACCACTATTTTCCTCTCCCATTTTATTGGTGCGTAAAAGGCAGTTCTGAAGCTTTTCTGCCACTCAAAATTTGCATCCTTTAGAGCCTCGCCACACCGGACTCGCAGGGCTATTGGGCAGAGAACGGTAAGGCAATGGCAAACTTTCGAAGATAAATGGCTTTCTACCCACACCACTCAGTTTAAAATTCCCCCTTTTTATTTATGGCGCTATTGTCGCGAAAAGCATAATTTTCAAAGTGTTCTTTAAAAAAAAACAACAACTACCATGCAAATGATCCGATCAACGATTTTGGAGCCACCTTTTCTGTAGGGAGAAAAATAAATCGGTTGCAAAGAGAGAGAGAAAAATAATAATCCGCCGTTCAGGGGCAGATGCTATAAAATAAAATAAAATTAAAATATTCTCCTGCGGACGCGCCTTCGTTGCAGCCTACTTTAAAGTTTATTCGTAGGCACTTGAAAGCCTCATTCTGAGCACAACGGTGGCTCGAAAAGCAATTTCTATTTAAATCACCGAGGCTTGTATCCAAATCTCCCGTGTGTGTGTGTGTGTGTGTGTGAAAAAATTCAGGGCAGTGGAGCGGGAGGAAAATCTGAGGCTCTGATCCAGCCAGAATTAAATAAACCCTAGTAGCAAAAAGGCCCATTCGCTGCCTTGAAGTCGAGAAAACGAGCGCGCGTAAAACTGCGGTGCGCATTTCTCGTATTGAAAGCCAAGATAGTTTATTTTACGGCAGTCCCTTCTCCGCCCCCCAACATATACAAATGCCCTTCGGATTTATCAGGACAATGTTTTTTGGTTTTTTTTTCCCTTCGTGGCGTGGCCTTTTATGCTAGCTAGGCAATTTTTTAGTAAGAAGCATCCCTTGTAAAAATAAAATTAAAAATTCCCAAAGTGAAATATGGTGTAAGGAAGCACGAGAACGAGTAAATATGCTAAAGACAACTCTTTTTAATGCAACGGACATTTTTCTCACGAAGGATAGTGCTCTAACTTTCGGTCGACACATTTAATGCTAAGGAAGCACTAGTGTGTGTTGCTGTTTATTAATAAGCCCTGGCGATCGCGGTGGAGGAGCGGGGTGCGCGGAAGGGAGACGGACTGGTCCCATTTCAAAGCTTTAATTCGGAAAAGTTGGCTTCGGGGTGCGTTCCCATAACCACGAGCCCCCTACAGGTATCCGACGCGCGTTACAACTTGGCCAGAAGCCCAATGTAAACGGGGTAAAATTAGACGTGCGTCTCTGTGCATCTTAGTTTGGGTTAGGAGAAGAGGCTCGCTGGAAACCAGTGCGCCTTTTCTGTTCCAAAAAGGAGGATAAACGCCGGGCCTTTTCAACTATTACGCACAGGCAGAGTCCAGCGCGCTTCGCTTCGTGGTGAATATGGGCTGGTTCACACGTGATTTGGCACAGTTCTCGGTGAGTGGAAGCTTGAATGTGTAGGCAGATGCCTTGCTCAGCTTTGCCTCTGCGGTGACATCAGGTGGTGTGAAAGTTGGTCCGTGGTGGTAGATCCACGAGAAATCCTCTAACAAAGGGGATTACTAAACCAGTCTTTAACTATTGCAAACTCAAGTTTGCATTCCCTCCCCCACTGATTTCTCTAAGATTTACTATTTCCAAGTGTATCCTTGTTGTTGTTGTTAAGTTGTTTAGTCGTGTCCGACTCTTTGTGACCCCATGGACCAGAGCACGCCAGGCACTCCTGTCTTCCACTGCCTCCCGCAGTTTGGTCAAACTCATGTTAGTAGCTTCCAGAACACTGTCCAACCATCTCGTCCTCTGTCGTCCCCTTCTCCTTGTGCCCTCCATCTTTCCCAACATCAGGGTCTTTTCCAGGGAGTCTTCTCTTCTCACGAGGTGGCCAAAATATTGGAGCCTCAGCTTCAGGATCTGTCCTTCCAGTGAGCACTCAGGGCTGATTTCCTTAAGAATTGATAAGTCTGATCTTCTTGCAGTCCATGGGACTCTCAAGAGTGTATCCTTAGAACTTCTTAAAGGTAAAGGTAAAGGAACCCCTGACCATTAGGTCCAGTCGTGGCCGACTCTGGGGTTGCGGCACTCATCTCGCTTTATTGGCCGAGGGAGCCAGCATACAGCTTCCAGGTCATGTGACCAGCATGACTAAACTCCTTCTGGAGAACCAGAGCAGCGCACGGAAACGCCGTTTACATTAGTGCCAGAGTGGTACCTATTTATCTACTTGCACTTTGAGGTGCTTTCGAACTGCTAGGTTGGCAGGAGCAGGGACTGAGCAACGGGAGCTCACCCCGTCACGGGGATTCAAACAGCCGACCTTCTGATCGGCAAGTCCTAGGCTCTGTGGTTGAACCCACAGCGCCCCCCGCATCCCTTTTAGAACTCCTTAGGTGTTCACTTAAGCAAGACCAGGCATAGGCAAATTCGGCCCTCCAGATGTTGAGGGACTACAACTCCCATAATTCCTAGTTAACAGGACCAGTGGTCAGGGATGAAGGGAATTGTAGTTCCAAAACATCTGGAGGGCCAAGTTTGCCTATGCCTGAGCAAGACCATAATGCTTGTAAGCTGAGTGCAAGCAAGGTGCTGGCTGATTTAAATCTCTGAATCCATCAGCTTGCTTCCTCAAAAAATTACATATCAGCAGTGTTTTGGCTTTGCTTTTTTAATACTGAGATTGCAATCTTGGGCAGTTTATAATACCAATTTCATTAAATATTCTTCCACTTTATGTTCTCTTTAAACACCTGGAGCCAGGTCTTTAGGCTTGTTAAAAGAAAAAGAAAGAAAGCATCAGGTAAAAAACAGTATAGACAGGCACTCGATGATTATGATAATAATAATAAAAATAGTGTCTGGCATTTATATCATACTGTGTCTAAAGTGGTCATATGTGCCTTACTTGAGAAATCCTTGCAACAATCCTGTAAGGTGAATCAGTATTATACCCATTTGCAGATTGGGCACTGAGAGACAGTGACAGGAACTACTGTATGTTTTCGTGTATAACATGCCCCCTTGTATAAGACGACCCCTATTTTGGTGGGAACCCAAATTAAGGAAATGGGGGGGGGGGATTGCCCAGAGTTGTTAAGCTTTTTTTGGGGGGGGGAATTGCCCAGAGTTGTTGAACTTTTTTTGGGGGGGGTGCCGACAATCACTCACCCGTGCCTGACCGCCACTGCTAATCATACGCTTCGCCAAAGCCACCAATCATCTGCCCACTCACTGCCAGCAGCCGCCCATTGCCCGCCCAATTCCCACAGCAGCAGCCAATCACCCGCCCAGTCGCCGCTGACAATCTCCTGCTCGCAGCTGCCACCAATTGCGCGTCCCCCTTCTGCATTATCCATGTATAAGACGACTCCCAGTTTCCAACCTTTTAAATACAGTGGCTTCATTTCAACCCCCCACCCCTTCCCTATTTATTTATTTTTTAAAAAGGCACGATCTGCTTTTTGCCCCTGGGCAATTTGGCTCCGGGGATCACACATTCACTTCATAAGACGCACAGACATTTCCCCTTACTTTTTAGGAGGAAAAAGGTGCGTCTTATGGAGCAAAAAATACGGTATCTACCCTGAGACCTCCCATTGCCCAGAAATTCAGAAGCAGAGTGATCCTTCAGTTGGAGCCAGAATGATAATAATAATAATAATAATAATAATAATAATAATAATAATAATAATAATAATTTATTATTTATACCCCGCCCATCTGGCTGAGTTTCCCCAGCCACTCTGCGCGGCTCCCAATCAGTGTTAAAAACACTACAGTGTTACATATTAAAAACTTCCCTGAACAGGGCTGCCTTAAGATGTCTTCTGAATGTCAGATAGTTGTTTTTCTCTTTGACATCTGGTGGGAGTTCCACAGGGCGGGTGCCACTACCGAGAAGGCCCTCTGCCTGGTTCCCTGTAGCTGATATAATGCTTAGAGCAGTGGACTGGGAAGGACTGGGAGATGCCCACATTCAAGTCCGGTCATCATTTCTCTCAGCCTTGCCTACCCTTGCAAGATGGTTGTGAGGATGAAATAGGGGAGAGAACCACACTCACCACTTTGAGCTCCTCAGAAGAAAGCTTAATATAAATAAATCTGAGTCCAGGGGCAGGGGAGAAGGAAGAGGCTTCTGAGCACTTGTGTGTCAGTCATTGGGAAGCAAGATGAAACATCCCAGGCATCCTGGGTGATGAAGGGCTGGGGTGTCGTTTAGGGGCTTTTGTTCGGGGACAGAGTGCTCTAGCTGTTATTTATAGTTTTGCGTACCTCTCTTTTAGATCTTTTAGCATCTCCACCCCCATCGTTCTGCCTGGACACTGAGGTCCAGCACCGAGGGCCTTCTGGCGGTTCCCTCGCTGCAAGAAGCCAAGTTACAGGGAACCAGGCAGAGGGCCTTCTCAGTAGTGGCGCCCTCCCTGTGGAACACCCTCCCAGCAGATGTCAAAGAGAAGAACAACTACCAGACTTTTAGAAGACATCTGAAGGCAGCCCTGTTTAGGGAAGCTTTTAATGTTTGATGTATTACTGTTAAGTTGTGGGTGAACATATCAGACGACACAGCGATTCTTCAAACAGCTCTTGTTTACTCACAGGCCAGAACAGAACTGAACTGAAGGGTTCAGCCAGCCTGCTTATATAGAGCTCCACTACAACACAACAGTAGCAACTTTCTGTAACTATCCAATCACTGAACGTCGCTTTCAATGCCTTATTTGCATATGTGGACCTGAGTGAATACTATCTACAGTATCCCCCTGCCAGCCCAGGGTGAGAACTTCAGTACATAATAATTACAGTATTTTAATATTTTTTTGGAAGCCGCCCAGAGTGTCTAGAAGCCCAGCCAGATGGGCGGGGTATAAATAATAAATTATTATTATTATTATTATTATTATTATTATTATTATTATTATTATTATTTTACTATGTTTTATGCAGAAATCCCCCAGAAATTGTTCAGTTTGGTTGTGTGCTTTCTTAGGTTTTATTTATTGTACGTGACGACTTTTGCTACGTTTGTAATTACGTAATTTTTTTCCATGTTGTATCCCCCTCAGGCATGGGAAGGCACCATACAAATAAAATGATGAATGGATGGATGTAGCCTTGCCCAGTAAGAGATTCTAAAATGTTGAAAGTGTTGTAGAAATATTGTTAGCTGCCTTGAGAACTTCAATTTGCAAGCGAGGGAGGGGGGATATCTCAAATAAATAGGTTCCAACATCTCAAAAGACCAGAAAAGACTGTTTATGTATGTGACAACAGCTGCAAGGATGCTACTAGATCAAAGATGGAAAGAACCAACAGTTTCAACTAGGGAAGAATGGCAAGCCAAACTGCTGAACTATGCAAAACTGACTGGGAGACTCAGGAATCAAGAATATAAGGACTTTAAAAAAGAATGGGGGAAATTCCTAACTTGCTTAGGAGACGATTGCAAACAAATAAAAACGTTAGCTGGGCTTTAAAAATAACTTGTAAAGAAACGAAGGGTATGTGAAAAACTACATAATGATATGTAGTTTTAGAAAAATTATTTTAAGGACCCACGCAGGAGACCGGAGGGAAGTCACGAGATTCAGAGAATCTCATATATGGGTATGTTAAAAGTTTTTTCCCCTTTGTTATTTTGAATTTGTTTTTGTAAAAAATTAATTTAAAAAATATTTTTAACAAATATATCTCAAATAAATAAATAAATAAAACAGGTCAGCAGCTAACTTTTTGCTCTGGGGCACTTTGGGGAGAAAGGGGGATGGTGGAATCCCATGACTGCCCTCCCCCCTGCAAAATCCCTGCAGGAAAGTCCTGTTTCTGCAGCTGCTCCTCTGCAAATCTTCCGCCCTCTTTTGCATCTTAAGTGGTAGCAGAGAAACAGATATCCTTGGGGTGGATTTGGCTTGAGAGACTCTGCTGACTGTCTCTGATAGTAGATTATATACGAATGGAGTGGCTGAGAATTGTGCCTGCAGGTAAAATTAGGGTGTCTGATCGTTATTTTTAACAGACCCCCACCCCTCTACCTTTTACAGTGGCCTGGTATTCAGATGCAGCTTCTTCTTGGCTTGAAGAGGAGCAGGAGGGGTGGAATTCCACCTGCTTAAGCTGTGCATATCAGATGTATTAAAGGCAGGGATACAAAAAACGGCTAACAGTAGAGGCAATCCCTGACAGATGAAAAATTAAAAAAGGGTCCAGTAGCAGAGACCAACTACGTGTATCTGAAGAAGCGTGCATGCACACGAAAGCTTATACTCAGGACAAACTTAGTTGGTCTCTAAGGTGTTACTGGACAATTTTTTAATTTTTTAATTTATTTCGACTGCGTCAGACCAACACGGCTACCTACCTGAATCTTGACAGATAAGTATTAGACCATGCACACACATACACATCTTGGCTATGAACTTTTTATCCAAAGCGGGCAAACAGAAAACTATTGAATTTATTAAAAGATAACAAGCTCTTGGTTGAAACTGAAGAAAGACCATTCTTCGGGAATGCCAGTATTTGTCAAGACAATCTCTCCAGATTAAATCTTCTGGGGATGTTCACCCTCCAGGCGTGGGTTTTTTTGTGTGTGTTTTTTTTAAAAGCCAATTAGGATATCAGAGATCATGATCAGCTGATATGGACTATTTGCCATGAGTGCTTGAGGTGAAGAGACCATTGCGAGGTTTTCAATTATAGAAAGCTCTAAACTCTGGTTCAGTAGCTCAGTTGCGGGAGAGCCCGTTGTTTGATCTTCTAGAAATTATCCATTTTAGCAGATTAAAGGATTTGCTTCTATTTCGCCCCACCTACGAAATCTGGGTGGTGGTCCAGTTCTTAACAGATAGAAGAGGTATATCACATTGTCTAATTAAAATATATATATAACCACACAGCGGGGAGAGGGGAAAAAAGCAACCGAGGCATCAACTTCACTTCTGGGGAAATTCACGTTGATTGCTCCCCTTTGATGCCGTTTAATTGCTTTACTTATTGTTCCCCTTTATACCATAGATCAAACCAGCTGCTCCTCTCTCACCTTTCAGCCTTTTATATTCCGAGAATGACTTCAAACCTTCAGCTTGTGAAATCATAGATGTAAATTCTCTGCTGAAATCGCCTGACTTTCATGAGGTCTCAGATTATCCTCAGCACCTGCCCTTTGGCATACCTATTTGAACCTATTAGTTAGCGGGTGAATCACTGAAACAGAAGAGTTGGAAGGCACCCAAAGCACCATCTAGACCGACCGCCAGCAATGCAGGAATCACAGCGAATCTCACAGCCTTGACCTGCCCACTGCCAGGACTTCATTGGAGAAATTTCCATGTTTTCCAAGTTCCCTCATGAGCCATAGAAATATGTGTAGAGTGGTTTACAAGTTCATGCAAGCGTTGCAGGCAACATTAGACTGCACCATTCATGGTGGCCACATGTGAATTATGTAGTCAAGGGGTGGGGAAGTTGTCCAGCAATATACGCTGGATCACAACTCTCATCAGCCCTAGTTAGCTTGCCCAAAGGTCAGGGATGATGGGACTTGTAGTCAAACAATTATTTTGAGGGTCGCAGTTCCCAATCAGGAGGAGAGATAAAGGACGCTAGAGATAAAGGAGACTGCCTGGGAGGGCGGAGGTAAAAGCCCATGGATCCTCAGGATATTTGCATTGGGTCACCCCAAATTCACCATCAGATCACATAGCATGTGCATGGCTACAGCCTGCACCAAAAAAATCACACATCCACTGTTTCGTGGGGCCGCAATGGCACAAAACGTGGTTACAAAGCATGGATCCACATGGATCCTCAGGATTTTTGCATTGGGTCACCCCAATTTCACCATCAGATCACATAGCATGTCCATGGCTATAGCCTGCACACAAAAAAACACGCACCCACTGTCGCCTGGGGCCGCAATGGCGCAAAAACGTGGTTACAAAGCACGATTCTGCCTCTTGGTGCGAGATGGAGAGGACAGTAGTGCAGACTGGAACAAGATGTGTTTACGGGCAGTTTGCGGAACAATGAATATGTTTTAATTCTACAACTGCCAAGTTAGGGCAAGGATAGGTAACTGGAATACCTAACCTTGTTTTACAGAGCCCCAATTCAGCTACCATATGAAGAACAGCTGCCATGTTCTGAGTTAGCTCAGCCTACAGTCGGGTAGACCTTTCAGTTTTGGCTTTTGGTCAGTTTCTAATTTTTCCAAAGTTAAATTCGCTTATTTCTGTACCAGTTCGCACCTGTTGTGCCTCAGTGACACAGGAGATTGTCTTCATTAATATGGCCGGTTGCTCCAGACAAATATCTCACCACATAGAAACATCCCTGTCATAGGTTCCAAATCCCTGGGGCCCTGGGTGCCTGAGCACCCACAAAATTCCCCACAAATGGGCCAGGAACCCACGAATTTCAATGCCAGGGCCTTGCACACTGTATGGTATCCATGATCCCTGTGGCACGTCTGATGCCTGTGAAGTCTGATTTAAAGTAAGCAGCTATGACAGATGTTATTGCTCTTTGCTAGCCATTATTGTTGCTGTATGCAGTAGTACCTTGGATCTCTCAGGCCTTGCGACTTGAACATTTTGGCTCCCAAATCCAGTGTGGTGTAGTAGTTAAGAGCAGTGGACTCATAATCTGGTGAACCAGGTTCGCTTCCCTGCTCCTCCACCTGCAGCTGCTGGGTGACCTTGGGCCAGTCACACTTCTCTGAAGTCTCTCAGCCTCACTCACCTCACAGAGTGTTTGTTGTGGGGGAGGAAGGGAAAGGAGATTGTTAGCTGCTTTGAGACTCCTTAAAGGTAAAGGGACCCCCTGACCATTAGGTCCAGTCGTGGTTGACACTGGGCTTGCGGCACTCATCTCGCTCTATAGGCTGAGGGAGCCGGCATACAGCGTCCAGGTCATGTGGCCAGCATGACTAAGCTGCTTCTGGCGAACCTGAACAGCGCATGGAAACACCGTTTACCTTCCTGCTGGAGTGGTACCTATTTATCTACTTGCACTGGCGTGCTTTCAAACTGCTAGGTTGGCAGGAGCTGGGACCGAGCAACGGGAGCTCACCCTGTTGCGGGGATTCGAACTGCCGACCTTCTGATCAGTAAGTCCTAGGCTCTGTGGAGTCTGTAACCTGAAGTGCATGTAACCTGAAGCGTATGTAACCCAAAGTACCACTGTATTGGGAAATGGAATCCAATTGGCCTTCCTAGCTCATATGAATCAGAAGGAGCCCACAACTCTGACATTCAATAGTGCTGTTGCCTAGTGTGTAATACTTATAGTCTCCTCCTTCAACTGGTGGTCTCAATGGATAAAAGACGGCGTATAAATCAAGCTCCCTGGGAGCTGATACATATCCTATGAGTGTAATTGAGGTGCTGATGTAAAAGTGATGTTGGGCGTGGGGGGGGCGGACGAAAGAAACCCCTGAACCTTTGTTGTGTTCCACATGGTCGGTGTCTCATTTAAACCAGCTTGCCTTGTCTGCATCAGACGGTCAGGGATCTGTGGCTCGTGAATGCACCACCCTTGAATCGGAACCCAGTTTAAGCAAGACGACAGCAAGGGACATTTTATCATATGTGATGGGATTGTAAAGCAATTAAAAAATTCTGGGAAATGATATATAACGAATTGAAGAAAATGTTCCATTTAACATTTGTTAAAAAACCTGAAGCATTTTTATTAGGGATTGTAGGGAAAGAGCTGCCAAAAAAGCTGAAAAACATCTTCATTTATGCGACAGCGGCCGTGAGAGTTCTAATAGCACAAGGATGGAAGACTGAAGAAACCCCAACTAAAGAATCATGGCAAGAAAAATTGATGGACTATACAGAACTGGCAAAACTGACATATAAACTACAGGACAAGGATAACTGTGACTTTAAAGATGAATGGGAACCCTTTACAAAGTATTTGAAGACGCAACAAAGCGAACTGGACTCCTTGGCTGGTTTTGAATAAACACTCACAAATCACTTTTTATTGATAATTATTACTCAAATAGTTTGAGGATCTATACAACTGTGTAACATGCAGAAAACAGCATTTTTAGAGAAATCAAAGACTGGAACTGAGGGAAGTTGGGAGGTGGGGGTGGGTGGGTTCTGTGGGGGGGAGGGAGGAAAAAAAAGGGGGAAATAAGGATGATATGTTTCTGGATAATATGCTTTGTTTTAATTTGGAATAAAAAAGTGATTAAAAAAAAAGCAAGACGACAACTGCACAGAGTGCTGCATGGGCAACTTTTCACAAAACACTTGGAGGCAACGAGGGGATCAATGGGGAAAGCTGAACGCAATGCAAGGAGCCACCTGGACTCGGCTGAGATGGTTCTTTGCTATGGGCGTCCAAACCCGATGCTTAGAATGTTCAGACAGGAATTATAGGTGATTTTCTGCCCGCCTTAAAACTCCTGTTCACACACCTGAATCATGAGTGAGTAATGCTCTTTGATCTAGGCTGGCAGGGACTGACTCCTCTTTTTAAATTAAGGTATTCTAGCATAAGAACATAAAAAAAAATAGCCTGCTGGTTCAGGCTGATGGCCTGTCTGGTCCAGAACGCACTTCTCACGGAGGCCACAGAGATCCCTGTGGGAACCCCGCAAGCGGGACTCGAACACAAGAGCACACTCCCTTCCATTAACTGGTAGTCAGAAGCATCAATGCCTCCCGCTGTGAAGGCAGAGCACAGCCATCGTGGCAAGTACCATATTTTTCCATCTATAAGATGCCCCCATGTATGATGAACAACACTTCTTTGACCCAGTTATTTGACCCAGAGGGAGAAACCTACAGATACAGGCCAAAAGGCAAACCAGGAGTTCTGTATATTTGGGTTCCAGAGCATTCATCATACATGGATGGTGGATGTCTCTTGGAAGGTTCTGGTTTCTCCTTCCTTGGAGACTTTTAAGCAGAGGTTGGATGTCCATCTGTCATGGATGCTTAATAATAATAATAATAATAATAATAATAATATATTTATACCCCGTCCTTCTGGCTGGGCTTCCCCAGCCACCCTGTGCGGCTTCCAACAAAATATTAAAATGCCATAATGCATCAAACATTAAAAGCTTCCCTAAACAGGGCTGCCTTCAGATGTCTTCTAAAAGTCTGGTAGTTGTTGTTCTCTTTGACATCTGGTGGGAGGGCGTTCCACAGGGTGGGCGCCCCTACCGAGAAGGCCCTCTGCCTGGTTCCCTGTAACTTGGCTTCTCACAGTGAGGGAACCGCCAGAAGGCCCTCGGCACTGGACCTCAGCGTTCGAGCAGAATGATGGGGGTGGAGACGCTCCTTCAGATATCCTCAGCTTTAGCTGAGTTTCCCGCATTGTAGGGGGTTGCATCAGAAAGATGACCTTGGGGTGGGGGGGGTCCCTTCCAGCTTCACGCTTCTATGTTTTTCTGCTTCTACAATATTTCATTATGTTCCTATCATTTTACGTAATTGTATTTTGAATAATTATAAAAAAATATTAATAATACATGTCAGGGCTGCCTCAGGTCTCAGCTCACAAAAGACCAACGCCAAGCTCTTCTTATATACAAAGACGTTTATTGCAGTTCATTATAGGTTTCACAACCGAGGCGCGCAGCCCCGCGTCTCTTAGCCTAGACATTTGAAGTCCCCTCTGAATCGGTCCCGCCTCTACACCAGTTTAAGAGGCTTGTGCTAGACCACCTCTTCCTGTCCTTTCTTTTCCGCAGGGTCTTTCTGCCCCCCCTACTCCCTGTACTACTCTCCGCCCCTTCCGGCTCTGCTCCGTGTGTTACACTGGGAACTCCACCCTTCTCACTCCGTTCCTCCTGGGAAGCCAACCCCGATCTCCCACTCCCACTCGGGGTTTCCCTGCTGCTTCCCTGCTCCTGGCAGGTCCCCCCTGTGACACCCCCCTTGGCTTGACCAGGGGCGCCCCCTTCTGGGAATCCTCCGATTCACTTGAGAGACTCATGGAAGACCCCAAGTCATTGTCATCCTCTTCCTCACTGTCCTGGGTTTCTTCCCCATCGCTCTCCGTCTCCCCCCTCACCTGTGCCTCTGTCCCTGAACCCCTGACATCACATGTTCTATTTACAAACAAAAACATTTAACTACTGTAGCTACCTTTCTACCGGTAGGACAGGGTGAGGGCATAAGCATAACCAGGATTTGGGGGGCAGGCTTTTGTTAGGGGGCAGATTTGTATTGATTTTTACTTATGGGGGGGTCAGCTGCCCCCTGCCTACACCCATGGGGGGCACAGGAGGGAAACCAGGTCAGAAGGGGGCCATGATCAGAAAAGGGTTGTGAAATACTGCTTTTATGACTCTGGGCCAGTTTGTTTTTATATATATATATAAATATTTATTAAGATTTTACAAATTATAACAAACATAACAACACACACACAAAGATAACATAAAAAAGAACAAGTATAATTTCAATACCTTATTTTCTTAAAACTTATTTCACCGACCTCCTCATACCTCCCCTTTCTGCGTTCCCATTTCAAATATTTAATTCAGCAAATCCTCACCCTTGATTTTATCTAATTGTCATCCTTACTTTCCTTTCACTTAAATCTTTACAGCTGTACTCCATTTAATTTTAAAAGCCACATTATTCTAAAATTCATAAATTTTACAATATTTCTTAAGGTAGTTCTTAAATTTCTTCCAATCTTCTTCCGCCGTCTCTTTTCCCCGGTCTCGGATTCTGCCAGCCATTTCTGCTAGTCCCATATAGTCTATCACCTTCATCTGCCTGGGCCAGTTTGACCCATCCGTCTTCCTATAAACGTTTCGGCAGCTGCCTCACCAAAACTGTAAATAAAACAGCAAGTTGGCGTTCCCTCCCCCTTGATCCCTTCAGCTGAAATAAGTCTGAATTTAATCCTGATGCATAGCACGTCTTCGGCCTGTTCCTTCCTTCACCTGTTGACAGGTACTTGCCAGGTTACCTTTGATATCACCGTAACAGCATCCTAGTACTTTGGTGCCTCTTGGCCTATAATCCTCTCAGAAGTCTCCTTCAGTTTGTAGAGTAACCAGAGAAGGATTCCTTCCTTCCCCACGGTGTCATTTTTTGTTCACACAACAAACAAAGCGCAGAGCAGCAGCAGCAATCACACGGAGTCTACTTCCTCAAAATTCTTGAGAATTTCTTCAAACCAAATATCTGAAGAGGTTTGGTTAGAGGCAGGCAGTATGGCATGCAACTAGTCAAGTGGTTTCAATAGAAGATGGTGAAGGTATGCCAAGTTGAAGCAATATTATGTCTGGCCTATTCAATAGTTAGTGGTTTGCTAAATGCTTCACTGGGACACAGGTGGCACTGTGGGTTAAACCACAAAGCCTAGGACTTGCTGATCAGAAGGTCGGCGGTTCGAATCCCCGCGACGGGGTGAGCTCCTGTTGCTCGGTCCCAGCTCCTGCCAACCTAGCAGTTCGAAAGCATGTCAAAAGTGCAAGTAGATAAATAGGTACCGCTCCAGCGGGAAGGTAAACGGCGTTTCTGAGCGCTGCTCTGGTTTGCCAGAAGCGGCTTAGTCATGCTGGCCACATGACCCAGAAGCTGTACGCTGGCTCCCTCGGCCAATAAAGCGAGATGAGCGCCGCAACCCCAGAGTCATCCGTGACTGGACCTAATGGTCAGGGGTCCCTTGACCTTTTTTAAATGCTTCACTAACGCAAACAAACCAACCCATTTCTAGGGATTAACAGTATGACAGGCAAACACAATAACAGACGATATGAGACAACAGAGTTATTGAAAGTACCTGAGCTGTATTCCTCTCAACCTGGACACCTCTAGTTTTGTAGTTCAGTCAAGGGATGGGTTCAGAACACTATCTAGTCTTATTTTTATGAGATGAAGTTCAGCGACTGCTGCTTGAGGATGTGGAGAGATGCGGTCTTTCTCTGTCCCCTTTTATAACATCCAACAGAAGCAGACTTCTGTCCCAGAAGTTAATACCGTATTTTTCACTCTATAACACGCACCCGACCATAACACACACATAGTTTTTAGAGGAGGAAAACAAGGAAAAAAATATATTCTAAACGAAATAGTGGATGTATGATTTTTGTGGTTCATGCTGTGGCCACAGACATGTGATCTGACGGTGAGTTTGGGGTAGCCCAATGCAAAAATCCTGAGGATCCATGTGGATCCATGCTTTGTAACCACGTTTTTGCACCACTGCGGCCCCAGGCAACAGTGGGTTCGTGATTTTTTTGGTGCAAGCTGTAGCCATAGACATGCTATGTGATCTGATGGTGAATTTGGGGTGACCCAGTGCAAAATCCTGAGGATCCATGTGGATCCGTGCTTTGTAACCACGTTTTAAGTGGGGAGGGAAGGAAAAGCACTCAAGGGACAAGGAACACGCGTGGGGTGGGTGGAGAAGGATGCTGTTAATAATGCAGAAGAGGGGTTTAAGGGGAGAAGGCTCCTCTCCTCTCCTGCTTTGCTCCTCTAAAGCAAGCAGGCTCTCTGTCCCTCTCTCCCCCCCACTCAGCGGCTCTTCTCCCACTTTGCTGTTTCAAAGCGAGCCATGGAGGAGGGAAGGAAGGGAACCATGGATCCTCTGCTCATGACTGCAGCAGATCCCACCGCATTCACTCCATAACACGCACAGACATTTCCCCTTACTTTCTAGGAGGAAAAAAGTGAGTGTTATGGTGCAAAAAATACGGTAAGTGCCTCACGGCACGAAGGAACAGTTTGAGACTTCCTCATTGGACTACAAGGATGATAAACTTTCTTGAACCCCAAGGGTTGCAAGAACTATTAGCTGGTTGCAAATACAGTGGTACCTCAGGTTACATATGCTTCAGGTTACATACGCTTCAGGTTACAGACTCCGCTAACCCAGAAATAGTGCTTCAAGTTAAGAACTTTGCTTCAGGATGAGAACAGAAATCGTGCTCCGGCGGCATGGTGGCAGCAGGAGGCCCCATTAGCTAAAGTGGTGCTTCAGGTTAAGAACAGTTTCAGGTTAAGAACGGACCTCCGGAACGAATTAAGTACTTAACCTGAGGTACAACTGTATACAATTATTGGGCAAGGCGCTGGAGCAGGTGCTTGCACAAAACATTAGACCAGGGGTCAGCAAGGTTTACCTCGCCTGGGCCAGTTCACTCCAGCGGAGATCCCTCCATGGGCCGTAGGGCAATTTCTGGAGTCTGCGTCTGCACAGACATGATTTCCGGCGCCGCAGAAGCGAGTCCCCATGCCGCACCGCACTGGTTTAGCGCCGTGCGCAGGGACTCGCCAAGTGGGCGGCTCGGTGTGGGGGCGGCTTGTGGGCTGGTCAAACGACCCCCATGGGTTGCTTGTGGCCCATGGGCCTTAGGTTGCCGACCCCTGAATTACACGCTCTTGGATGAGACCAATTATCTGGTCTATTTCAAACCAGTATCAGCCCTGGGCTTGGTAAATAAACTGCCTTGTTCATATCCTACCTAAAAAACTGATGATGGGGGTGTCATCTTAGTCCTGTAGTAGCATTAAAATAATACAGTGGTACCTTGGGTTAAGAACTTAATTTGTTCTGGAGGTCCGTTCTTAACCTGAAACTGTTCTTAACCTGAAGCACCACTTTAGCTAATGGGGCCCTAATCCAGCCCAGTCGCCTTCTAAATCTGACCTGTGGATGGTCCAGAAATCGGTGTGTTTTTACATGAGCAGAATGTGTCCTTTTATTTAAAGTGCATCTCTGGGTTATTTCTGGGGCATAGGAATTTGTTCATACCCCCCTCAAAAAAATATAGGCTGCCCCCCCACAAGGTCTGAGGGACAGTGGACCGGCCCCCTGCTGAAAAAGTTTGCTGACCCCTGGATTTCTAAAAGGGGGTGGACCTTAGGGGAGATGGTCTCCAGTCAGAAGCTGAAAGGGTCTCAGTTCCCTGCCAACCTTGTTTCTCACCCTTGTTTCTCTCCATGGTGCTGCAACAACTAAGCAACTCTGCCATCTTTCTCCGTGGTTTCCTCTATAGGACCAGAGTAGGGCAAATAGCCCCGGATACATGTATGCCTCAGTTCTCCTGTAAAAAGAGGTCAATCATCATGGTTTGGTATGCTGCCTTAGGATAGCTAGCTGTCGAATAAATCTCCGTTTGCTAGACACCTGTATGCTGTCTAACACACCTCCGTTCCAGTTTTGTTTGATGTCACAATCCTAATAACTGTAATGCCACTTTATAATTATAGAGTGAGAAAAATTATGTTGATTCTGTGTTTCTGCTCTTGAAGGGCTCTGGTAAATAAAATAAAATAAATCTCTGAGTCCCTGCAGACTGATCTTCCATTATGACTGCAGAGATAGCTTGTCTGATTTGTTCTGTTTGCTGTGGTCCACTTGACCAAGGCACTTCGGCCTCCAGCCATATTACACAGATACCCATTTCTTCTTCCTTCCAATATCCACTTTCCTCCTTTTGTGCCGTGTCTATTCAATCATAAGCCATTCCGGAAGTGGCTGCAGTTGCATCCTATTAGGTCTACTTTGTGAAGTTTGTTCCATTATCATCATCCTCTGAACATTTCTGCTTGGAAAACAAACACTCGAAGTAGGGCAAAATCACGATTAGGCTTCCGAAGATGCTCAGGGAGAAAGAGCGAAAGGAAAGGAGAAAGGTAGATGAACGAGACGTGTGGGTGCTATAGAAGAGCATGAATTTGGGGTGCATGCTTTTTTGTGCATTTCAGATCCTTTCTAGTGACGTGAGATCACATCTCTGAGCCTTCATCACCTCAGAAGTTAACCACGATGGAATGGATACCTCAAGTCTTTAGACTCTTCACAAAGCCTTGGATATTTGATACGAAGAAGCACTGGGCCACAGGTATGTTTACCTTAGACTGAGTGACTGAAAACGTTTTCAAGAGAATATGTTTCCTCTCCAAGGTAATGAGGGGGGGAAGAGGCCATTAACAGCAGGTGTGAAACCCCCCCCCCAATTTAAATATTTTTAACTTTTCACGTAGCTTTTCTAAATAAACGTTTATGTTTGCTTTACAATCACTCTTAAACTACACCTTTGATATTAATATTAAGCCTAAGTAAGTAAATATATGACTTTGCTCGAAATGAGGCAGTGCGTTCCTCCATTTGAAACTAATGCCTATCTGGTAGCGTGCTTGCCGCTGAAATTTGATGAAATATTATTATTCTGTTTGCTGTGTGCGAGTTGGTGGCTTGTGTGTTATTTGGTTATCCCTTCCAGGCCTTCATGATAGAGTGGGTCCTCTATATGAATGAATGATCTTTCTACACAGGAAAACAAATGATTCCAGTAGTAACATGAAATAGGCTCTTTTTGGAGGAAGCACGGAGTATAAATTTAATGAATAAAAGAAAGAGCTATGAACACCACTAACCATTGTTCAAGGACTCTTCACTTTTTATGTTTTTTAAGCCTATTTCTTAGTCATCCCCCGCCATACTCACATTTTATAATCACTTGGTAGCTGCATGTTATTTTATTTTATTTATAAAAGTAGTTACCGTAAATACTGTCAGTTCATACAATACAACACGGTTCACAAAAATATATACAGGGGAAAAAGAACACCATAAAAACAGTATAAATGATTGCTAAAAGACCTGTTCAGAAACCACCAAGAAGACTTGCAGAATGACAGGATGGGACCACATGCTACAACAACCTGAGTGCTGGGTGGTGAAAGAATAGCTATGCTGCATATGTGACCATGCAGACACATATATTTGTATGATAAATAAAACATCATGCATGGAGACAAAACATACAATGAAAAGGGGATTTTAAAAATCCTCTAGCCGTGTGGCCACAAAACTGCAGTGTATGATAATATAAAGGTAAAGGTCAAGGGACCCCTGACCATTAGGTCCAGTCGTGCCCGACTCTGGGGTTGTGGTGCTCATCTCGCTTTATTGGCCGAGGGAGCCGGCGTACAGCTTCTGGGTCATGTGGCCAGCATGACTAAGCTGCTTCTGGCGAACCAGAGCAGCGCTCAGAAACGCCTTTTACCTTCCTGCCAGAGTGGTACCTATTTATCTACTTGCACTTTGACGTGCTCTCAAACTGCTAGGTTGGCAGGAGCAGGGACTGAGCAACGGGAGCTCACCTCGTCGTGGGGATTCGAACAGCCGACCTTCTGATCGGCAAGTCCTAGGCTCTGTGGTTTAACCCACAGCGCCAGCCACGTCCCTGTATGAAAATATACCCACAAACAAAATGCAATGTGAGGTTATGTTCATACCACCTGTAAATGTATTGTGACTGAGTACAAGGCCTAATATGTTTAGTGTACATTGAAGGCACATGTCTCATGTACATACATTCATTGGGATTGATAGTGGCACCCAGCTGAATGC
This sequence comes from Podarcis vaucheri, assembly GCF_965113315.1. Classification (NCBI taxonomy): domain Eukaryota; kingdom Metazoa; phylum Chordata; class Lepidosauria; order Squamata; family Lacertidae; genus Podarcis; species Podarcis vaucheri. The sequence continues at coordinate 48,830,514 of NC_138751.1, read as the reverse complement.
AATTTCACTGGCAAACTGGAGCTTGCTATCGTGTAACGACCCTGTTAGTGCAACACATCAAGCCATAAACCATAAAGCACAAACCTTGGCTTAACGCCATTGTTTAATAGAAGAGCAACAAACCATGAGTGCTGATTCCTATGTCATGGTAGACCACTGACTCGCTGGATCAGCACCTTGTCGTGGTGAGTGGGCTTGCACATTTCTATGACCCTTGTGATCCAAGCCATTGGGACTTTTGTACTCCCAGCAGGGTCACCCAAGGAGGTAAGGTCCAAGGGAAGGAGCTAGACAAAGAATGATCCAAGAAGTCCTCAATGGCAGAACAGGCAGTTGATAACAAGCGGTATGTTACAACGGCTGTGAAGGCAGATGAAGGCTGCAGCAGATAAGAATCAACCAGTCGTCATCACTACTCATGCCATCAGAACAGAGCCTTACTGCAAAGACTGTGTGCTGGTCAGTGTGCACTGATCTACACACATAAAACAAATTCACGCACAAGCGCCTTCCAAAAACCCATCCCAAACCCGAACCCCCAAAGTCCCATGGCGATCAGCAAATGGTAATGGGATCAGGGTCATGAAATCTGGAAGCCCCTAGTCATGAACCGGCACATGGGTGGTGGATACAGATTCAGTCGTTCTGACTCAAGGAACGAGGCAGTTGAGCAGCGCGGCAGCTGCATCCATGACTGAGCAGCCCTTTTTAGGATCCACTCTGCTCACCCCACTGTGGGTTAAACCACAGAGCCTAGGGCTTGCTGATCAGAAGGTGGGCGGTTCAAATCCCCATGACGGGGTGAGCTCCCGTTGCTCGGTCCCTGCTCCTGCCAACCTAGCAGTTCGAAAGCACGTCAAAGTGCAAGTAGATAAATAGGTACCACTCCGGCGGGAAGGTAAACGGCGTTTTCCGTGCGCTGCTCTGGTTCGCCAGAAGTAGCTTAGTCCTGCTAGCCACATGACCTGGAAGCTGTACGCCGGATCCCTCGGCCAATAAAGCGAGATGAGCGCTGCAACCCCAGAGTCAGCCACGACTGGACCTAATGGTCAGGGGTCCCTTTATCTTTACCTGCTCACCCTGAAAAGGGGGAGTGGCTAGAAAAGGTGCCCTAAACATAGTCTGCCTGCCTTTTTCACTGACTGGATTACTGCGCCCAGTGGGGTCACCACTCAGCGGTCGTAAAAGACAATTGAACATGGTAGACCACAACCCGTGGTTTGCTGCTTCCGACCTGACAAAGCGAGGAGGAAAACAGGAGCGGTTCAGCATTCTTACTTGTTAGCACCAACATATTGCTTGTTCATGGCCAGCCATGGTTTATGTTGCAAACTGGCCAAAGGTGTGAAAAGGCCCTCAAGCCAGCAAGGCTTTAACTAAGTAAACGTTAAGCGTGCTCAGAATCCATCAGCTCAGCTCAGCAATGCTCATGCTAACCCCTTGAAACTAAGAAATAAATACAACATATACATTTGCCAGTAGGGGGGAAAAAAGGACACAAGCCATCACATTGAGCGCATCCCTAAGAGTTTCTGTTATTAAACCGTAATCGGGGTTTGACCTCGTACTGCCCAAATAATCTGTCAACACTTAAACAGATTTTCTCTTCTCAGATTCTTCTCCCCGGGTGCCCTGTTAACACAAGTAGAGATCACACCACAGATTACGTGTGTTGTATGGTCTTATTGCTCAGAATCGGGGTATTGCTTGCTCTCTTTTTTAGCTTTCAGCATTTTTAAAAAGCCATTAGGATAACAAGCCATTATTTCCATCTGGATGGAAATTTGTTTACCAAAAGGTGGTGGAGAAGGTTTTTAACACCTCTAATGTCTTCGAGTTGTCTTCAGTCTCAAAAAGCAAATATATTTGTCCTCATTTTTACAGCAACTGAAGCAGCAGTAAAAGCAGTTTTTAAAAAAGTATGGAAGGACAAGAGAGATGCCTGGGCAAAGATACTTGAGCCATAGCCACAGGGTGGGGGAACAGATGAAGGCTCTTCAAAAAATATCCCAGGTCCTTTCCCAGATTTTCAGTTTGGGCTTCTTTATTTCAACCTCCAGATGTTTGTGTTTGTGCGTTACATTTACAAATCTACAGGCTGGGGGGAAAATAAGTCAAAAACTGAAGGACCTGGAACAATTTTGAGAGAGATGAGTAATATATAATTATTACTCAACCTCCAGTCCTTTTGCTCACAGAGATAAGGGGAAATAAGCAGGCAGGATTCTACCCAGTTTGCTCAGCAAACTTGTCTGTGCTTTCCACTGTTCTGATACTCCATAAATGCAAAGGGTGAAAAACAAACAGGCTTTGGTACTTCTAATTAAACATTGAGCTATTGCCTTTGCTCTTCATCAGCAGATATGGGCCGTCTGAAGGCAGCAGTCTGAAAGACTGCCTCCTGCCAACAGTCCCTATCAGGTGCTAAGATGGGCAAAAGGGACCCTCTTGCGAATTCTGCCATCCTCAGAAGCTCTGGGTGGCAGTGGCCCAGGAGAAGGCAGTTCCTAAGCTGTGGAAGTCCCTCTCCAAAGAGGTTCATCTTCATTATACAATGGTACCTCGGGTTAAGAACTTAATTCGTTCTGGAGGTCCGTTCTTAACCTGAAACTGTTCTTAACCTGAGATACCACTTTAGCTAATGGGGCCTCCCGCTGCTGCTGCGCTGCCGCCACACGATTTCTGTTCTCATCCTGAAGCAAAGTTCTTAACCCGAGGTACTATTTCTGGGTTAGTGGAGTCTGTAACCTGAAGAGTCTGTAACCTGAAGCATCTGTAACCCGAGGTGTACCACTGTACAGTTTTTAGCAGATGATGATATACCTCTTCACCCTTGCCAATGACAACTGCGATGAACATTTTTGTGGACCAACCCTACTTCTGTGGTTGCGTTTTCCCTTCTATTGTAAGCTTTGGAAACTGGCGCTGTGGGTTAAACCACAGAGCCTAGGACTTGACAATCAGAAGGTCAGCGGTTCAAATCCCCGTGATGGGGTGAGCTCCTGTTGCTCGGTCCCTGCTCCTGCCAACCTAGCAGTTTGAAAGCACGTCAAAGTGCAAGTAGATAAATAGGTACCGCTCCGGCGGGAAAGGTAAACGGCGTTTCCGTGTGCTGCTCTGGTTCGCCAGAAGCGGCTTAGTCATGTCGGCCACATGACCCGGAAGCTGTACGCCGGCTCCCTCGGGCAGTAAAGCGAGATGAGCACCGCAGCCCCAGAGCCGGTCATGACTGGATCTAAATGGTCAGGGATCCCTTTACCTTTAACCCACACTAAGACCTTAACACGGAGGGCGGGTAACATATATTAAAATAATAACAATGACGAAACGACAACAGAGTTCATACTTGCATTTATGTATTTGTTGTACTTAATGGGCTGTATGCCCCCAACTTTGTTTGATGTTCAGCTCTACACAGAAATGGGTAACTTAAGCCAATTTGAATGAGACCTGCCAAGGAAATTGAAGAACATTTTCATGTATGCAACAACGGCAGCAAGAGTCTTAATTGCACAAGGATGGAAGAACGAAGAAATCCTGACCAAAGAACTGTGGCAAGAGAAACTGATGGACTATGCGGAATTGGTGAAATTGACACACAAACTGCGTGATAAGGACAACTGTGACTTTAAAGAAGAATGGGAACCTTCTACAAAATACTTGAAGAAACAACAAACTGAATTGGACTCCTTGGCAGGTTTTGAACAAACATACACAAACTTATTACAGTGGTGCCCCGCAAGACGAATGCCTCGCAAGACGAAAAACTCTTGCGAGTTTGTTTCCTTTTTCTTAAAGCCGCTAAGCCGCTAATACCCGCTAAGCCACTAATAGCCGTGCTTCGCAAGATGAAAAAACCGGAAGACGAAGAGACTCGCAGAACAGATTAATTTCGTCTTGTGAGGCACCACTGTATTGGTAACATATAGCTAGATAAATTAAGGATCTTTACAATTTTATAATATGCAGAGATTAACATGTGCTGAGAAACCAAAGAGAGGAGCTGAGGGAAGTCCGGGTTTTCCGGTTTGGGGAGGGGAAAATAGGAGGGGAATGAGGATGATATGTTTTTGATAAATTGTTATGTTATCTGAAATGTGTATGTTTGTATGTATTGGTTTCTGCATGTGCTGTAGAGGGAAGTGAGGGGCAGATGGGACTGGTCAGTCTAAGAAGGTAACTCATCTAGGAGAAGGAAAACACTTATCCCCAACCTCTGCTGCCTTGTGGAACATCTTCAGCAGAAGAAAAGGCTGAGGAATAAATCCTACACAAATCAGGAGTGGAGTCCCTAAGCTGGTTGGATGGCACCTTACATGGCCTTCTTCCTGTAGCTCCTCTACCAAACATCTAGCTGTGGTTGCCTGGATGAGTTTTCAGTTGGAGGCCCTAACGCCTATCACAGCTTCCATTTTAACAACTGGTATTCAAGGAATTCTGCAAAGAAAGGAGGAAAATGTCGTTTTGTTGACGTGGGAATTTAAGTAGTACTCTTGGGGTCAAGAGGAAGAGAACCTGCTTCCTTATAGGGTGTTTTTGGTTTACGGCAGGGGTTGGTTCCTAATTAATTGAGCGAACGCTTAAATCCCAGGCCTGGGGGGATTTCCCATCAGGGGCCTTAGCCAGATTAGGAAGGAAGTAGATTGTAATCCCTTTAATGCGAGCTGAGATCTTTCTCCTGTTGTTTTGGGCAATCCTAGGCAGCCCGCAGGATCCCAGGTTTCAGAGAAATACTACTTTGTTGTTGGAACTGTAATATTAAGTAAAGAACACTGCAAAGTGTCATTCATCAAAGTTCCGCAGTGCTAAATTTTCACTTGGGAGTAAATTCTGCCAGCACCAGTGAAATTCACTTCCCAGTAAACAGCATGCAGTTTCCACAAATTAAAGACTGAAAGTACAGTGGTACCTTGGGTTAAGTACTTAATTCGTTCCGGAGGTCTGTTCTTAACCTGAAATTGTTCTTAACCTGAAGCACCACTTTAGCTAATGGGGCCTACTGCTGCCACCGCACCGTCGGAGCCCGATTTCTGTTCTTATCCTGAAGCAAAGTTCTTAACCTGAAGCACTATTTCTGGGTTAGCGGAGTCTGTAACCTGAAGCGTATGTAACCTGAAGCGTATGTAACCTGAGGTACCACTGTATGGGATATATTGTATAGGATAAAGTTAATACACTCCAGGCATTAGTCAGAAAAAATGTTACTCAGAGGAGACCCATTGAAATTAATGCACCTGGTTCATAATTTTAATGGGTTTACTCTGAGTAAAACATAGCTGAATGCCACCCAACGTGAGCTTCTGATAAAGCTGTAAAGGGATTATTTCTATTACAAGCTCGAACTGTTTGGGGGTTCCAAACAGTGTGTATATATATATATATATATATATATATATATATATATCCAAGGGGGAAAGCCCAAATTTTTATTAGGCATAGCAAGCCCTCAACTAGGGCCGGCCCACCCATGAGGCAAGGTGAAGCGATCACCTCAGGTGGTAGGATCCACAGGGGCAGCAGATCTGAGAATGAATTCATGGCAGCCAACCCCAGTGCTGCCTCTACAGTGACCTCTTGGGGAATAGGAAGCACTGCTGGTCTTCTTTTGCCCTCAGAGATCTTCACTCACCCCTTCTTCCCAGGTGGAGGGTGGGGCGCCATTTTGTGGTTTGCCTCAGGTGCCAAAACGTCTTGGGCCGGCCCTGCCCTCAGCTATGCCAAAAGTACAGGTGAAACTCGGAAAATTAGAATATCGTGGAAAAGTTCATAGACCCTGGACTTAATGAAGCACAGTGGACCAATACCAGCTGATGACATGGCTCCTCAAATCTCTTTTCTGATGAGAGCAGCTTTTGCATCTCATTTGGAAACCAAGGACCCAGAGTCTGGAGGAAGAATGGGGAGGCAAGACAATGCCAGATGCTTGAAGTCCAGTGTGAAGTTTCCACAGTCTGTGTTGATTTGGGGGGCCATGTCGTCAGCTGGTGTTGGTCCACTGAGCTTCATTAAGTCCAGGGTCAACGCAGCCGTCTACCAGGAGATTTTGGAGCACTTCATGCTTCCTTCCTCAGACGAGCTTTATGGGGATGCTGACTTCATTTTCCAGCAGGACTTTGGCACCTGCCCACACTGCCCAAAGTACCAAAACATGGTTCAATGCCCATGGGATTACTGTGCTTGATTGGCCAGCAAACTTGCCTGACCTGAACCCCATAGAGAATCTATGGGGCATTGCCAAGCCAAGAGAAAGATGAGAGACATGTGACCGAGCAATGCAAAAGAGCTGAAGGCTGCTATTGAGGCATCCTGGTTTTCCATAACACCTCAGCGGTGCCCAGGCTGATAGCACCCATGCCACACCGCATTGAGGCAGTAATTGATGCAAAAGGGGCCCAAACCAAGTACTGAGTACATATGCCTGCTTCTACTTCTCAGAGGTCCAATATTGCTCTATTTGCAGTCCTTGTTTTGCTGATTTCATTTAATATTCTAATTTTCTGAGATTGTTAATTTGGTGTAGGCTTGACATATCTCACTTTGCATGTCATGAGTCTATCTCATATATTAGTTTTATCTTTTAAGTTGAATTACTGAAATAAATGAACTTTTCCACGATATTCCAATTTTCCGAGTTTCACCTGTATTTTGTAGCATACCATTTGTAACATACCAAACACATGTTTAAATCCGAACTCTCTCAAAACTAAGCCTCGCCTATTCCTTCAAATACTCTCAGGAGGAGAATTTTTGACTTTTGCCATTGGGTGGTGTCTCTTCTGGCCTGAGGAACCATGGAGGAGGAAAGAGGAGGACCATTTGGTTTCCGTGGCATCACATGGCTTTGGAACATGCCAAGAGCTCCAATACCTCATAAAGGGTGAACATTCTTCTGCCTCTTCAGAAAGAGTCCAGCCTTATACTCTTGGCCTAGCAAAGCCCGGTCAAGCAATACCACCACCATGCCAGAACAGCAGCAGTCAAGACCCCAGCTCAGAGGTAATGGCTCTTTTGCTTCCTTGTGGCAATCGGGGGCCATTTCCCCCTGCACCATATTATACACCATTCCCAAAGGTCCCCCAGCCCTCAGGAGCAAATTTTCCAGGAACCCAATGGGGACGCTACGGTTGTTTCTCTGTGTGTTTTAACTTGGAGCAGTGGCGTAGCGTGGGGGGTGCAGGGGGGGCCGGCCGCACCGGGCGCAACATCTGAGGGTTAGGGGGCGCAAATCCACGGGTTAGGGGGCGCAAATCTACGGGTTAGGGGCGCAAATCCACTAGTTAGGGGCACAAATTACTTGCCTTGCCCCGGGTGCTGACAACCCACGCTACGCCACTGACTTGGAACAAGGCTTCCCTCTTCCATTACGTTTTCCCATCTAGCTGGCTTCTGTCTGTTAATCAGGGGAAATTCAGCAGCAAGGGGGAAGTTTTCCCCACCGCTCTATAGAAATGAGAGCTTATACTTGGCCAAGAGCCAGGGCCGTCTTAAGCATATCTGGCGCCGTGGTGCAAAGCTCCCTCCGGTACCCCCTCCCCCCTTTCCCAAAGTTTTTTAGGGAGGACGGAGCTGCCAGCAGGGCTGGAGGAGGCGGGCAGCAGCTGGAGGGTGGCTCCTCTGGCTGGGAATAGGCGGAGACTGGACGTGATGCTTGCCTTTGTGCCACGGTGGCCACAGCAGATGGAGGCTCCGGGCGTGGCGCTGCTTTGGCAGAGGGCGGTGAGCTGATGCTGGGAGGCGCCATGTCCAGCCTCTGACTCTTCCCTGGCGCCCTCCAGAACCTGGCGCCCTGGCGTCCCGCGCCACTAGCTTCAATGGGTAAGACGTCCCTGCCAAGAGCTCTCATCTAATCCAACAGCGGCTAAAGAAAGCGCACATTCCAACACCAGCCCTGCAAAGTTCTGCAAACCATCGCCAGGCACATTTTGAACTGTAGTAAGTCATACAACAGGGGGTGGAAATCCCTTAATGTCTCCATTGCCGTTTTTCTTTGTTCCAGAGAACCAGTGCAACATGACGGACATAATGCAAAGAATTGCCCTTTCCAAGGTAAGACATAAATTGGTGTTTTTAGACTGTGGGGCCAAGGTTGAAGGTCTCCTTGTGGGATAGGTGCATATTGCTGCATTGCAGGGGGTGATTCTTAGGGTCCCTGTTAGGATTTTTATCTCACCAGCTGCTCAGCAAGTAGCACTATGGTTGTTTATACCACGTCAGTGTCTGAGAGCGTGAGACAGGAAGTCTCATGACTGTTGGAGTACTGTGAGAAGTTACTTTCACTTTTGTGTGTGATGGTTGTTCTGTACTGCTGCTGAGAGAAGACATGCTGATGGAGTCTCTCTCTATAGACTGTAAATAAAGTAGTTTTAGAGCTACTGATTGACTTTTTCTTCTGCAATGTGATGCCAGAAGACAAGCGTGCTCCTCTCAGGAGGGAGCAGTCGCTTATCTCCTGTTATGTACTGAAGTTCTCACCCTGGGCCAGCAGGGGATACTATAGATAGTTATGCAAATGAAGGATCGAAAGTGACGTTCAGTGATTGGATAGTTTTAGAAAGTTGTTACAGTTACATTGTACTGGAGCTCTATATAAGCAGGCCAGCTGAACCCTTCAGCTCAGTTCAGATCTGGCCTCAGAATAAAGAAGAGCTGTTTGAAGAATCACTGTGTCGTCTGATATGTTCGCCCACAACTTAACATCACCGGTCTCTCTGGACTGAGGAAGGTTTACAGCCAGAGGGTGACCACCAGAGAGACGCCCCAGTGTCTTGGGAAGGTAGTGGCGTTTTTCTGACTCTATGATTCTATGATGCTAAAATAGGCCAAATTATTAAAACCTACCGTATTTTTCGCTCTATAACACGCACCAGACCATAACACGCATGTAGTTTTTAGAGGAGGAAAACAAGAAAAAAAATATTCTAAATGAAATAGTGGATATATGATTTTTGTGGTTCATGCTGTGGCCACAGACATGTGAGTTGACGGTGAGTTTGGAGTAGCCCAATGCAAAAATCCTGAGGATCCATGCGGATCCATGCTTTGTAACCACAGAGGAGGGAAGGAAGGGGAACCATGGATCATCTGCTCATGACTTGGCAGCAGATCCCCCCACCACCCGTAGGCATTCGCTCCATAACACGCACAGACATTTCCCTTTACTTTCTAGGAGGAAAAAAGTGAGTGTTATGGTGCAAAAAATACGGTACTTTAGGGAGTGCTCACGTGCCCGGATCCTGCTTGGGGATTTAACGCAGGCATCTGCTTGGCCACTGTGAGAACGGGACGCTGGACTAGATGGGCCATTGGTCTGATCCTGCAGGCTCTTAAGAAATGCTTTTGCAATTAAAAATCTGCAGCAAAATGGATCTACCGTATTTTTCGCTCTATAAGACGCACCAGACCACAAGACGCACCTAGTTTTTGGAGGAGGAAAACAAGAAAAAAAATATTCTGAATCCCAGAAGCCAGAACAGCAAGAGGGATCACTGCACAGTGGAAGCAGCGATCCCTCTTGCTGTTCTGGCTTCTGGGATAGCTGCGCAGCCTGCATTCGCTCCATAAGACGCACACACATTTCCTCTTACTTTTTAGGAGGGAAAAAGTGAGTCTTATAGAGCAAAAAATACGGTACCTAAATTGCAGCTTCCAATCAGTAGAGTATATTCAGAATAGAATGGTTGTGAATTAATTGTTTTGATGCCGTGCCTATTCCAGATGTATCCACATTGCACTGACTGTCTGAAAGTGCAGCATAATTTAATTTTAAATTTTTAAAATTTCTATACCGCTTTATATTTTTAAGGAAAATCTCAGAGTGGTTTACAGCATATTAAATCAATAAAAGATAAATAAAACAATCTGAGGAAATTCGAAGGTAGTCAAAGCAACATAACAGAAAACGAAAATATTATCTTAAAGATTTCAAAATAAAACATTACAAAGGAGGTCAACTACAGAATACATATTTAACATAGTAGGGCTGATGAGTCTGGGCCCTGCCCCCTAGGCCAGGTGGAAAGGGCCTTGCAGGGAGCAGCCTTCATGCCCCACAGCCCATCACACACACACACACACACACACACACACACACACACACACACACACCTTTTCAGACTGACCCCAGAAATAAATTCTATTCTCTCTCTTTGCAAACTGTTCAGGGGGGAAAGTTTGTGCGTCACAGAAGAACTTAGAACCTCTCTCCATTCTGCTGCTGCTTTAGTGAGCAACCTGACGATGGAAACCATAATAATTTTAATGATCCCTTTCTCCCCCCCCCTTCTCCCCCAATGCTCAGCCACCTGTGAACAAAGATATGTACAACACCTTGTACACTAAGGACTACATACACTATGATGACTATCACTACCAGGTGCCGACAATGGATGCCTCAGAGGTAGGCAACGTTCTTCTCAACCGTTTTCTGATTTGATCCCAGAATGTCCCGCTTCTCCTTAGGACGTCCCTATTTTCATCAGAGAAATGTTGGAGGGTATGGAGTTATGTGACCCCTGGGCTAAGGAGATTTGTAACTACACAACCTTTGGAAGACATCTGAAGGCAGCCCTGTCCAGTGGTACCTTGGTTTACGAACAGTCCTGTTTACGAACTGTTTGGTTTACAAACTCCACAAAACAGAAGTAGTGTCCCGGTTTGCGAACTTTACCTCGGTCTATGAACGGAAGCTGAACAGTGGAAGGGCACCAGCCGTGGGAGGCCTCATTAGGGACAGCATGCCTTGGTTTAAGAACGGATTTGGTTTAAGAACAGACTTCAGGAATGGATTAAGTTCCAAAACTGAGGTACCACAGGGAAGCTTTTAAATGTTTTGTTATGTTTTTATATATGTTGGAAGCCACCCAGAATGGCTGCAGCAACCCAGTTGGATAGGGCATGCCTATTTTCTTCAGAGAAATGGTGGACACTGAGCATTGTGTTTGCAGGAAGTTTCTAATGAATCTTCCCAGCCAGATCCACAGCTTGTGTGAATTGTTTGTGCAGATGCTGAAACTGGAAGCCCAGCTGAAGGCCAAGGAGTTCCATACACCTGTTGAGCCTGAACCTGTGAAGTACGTTGAAGCAGCTGGCTGCCAAGAAGTTCGACCACCTTATCCTATGGACCTGGGCCGGAGGCTGACCACAAGCCAAGCAGCTCCACCACCATTTCAGCAGGTCCAAGAAGATCCACAGGTCTGCCACCTTCTTCCCAAGCAAAGCGCAGTACAGAAGATGGAGGCGGAGAGACTAGCTCAGCAGGCAGATGCATGTATTCCACCAGGTAAAGAGTCCAGCAGTTCTTTGCCATGCGAGTCTTAAAAACTTAAGGAGATCACTGTGAGATCCAGCCAAAGTCACATCTAGACCAGCAAGCATGACCTGAGCACTGTAGCATGCATTCTCACATTCATGATCTCCAGCGACTGCCTGTAATACTGGAGGCAATATCATTATGTATTATACTATTCATTTCATTTCTATAAAACTTCATATTTTTAAGGAAAACCTTTTAAAATAAAAAAATTAATTTTAATTGTTAAGTGGGGGGGGGGAATCAACACAATTTATTTCGCCATTTCTAGCCTCCATAATTTGTCTACCGTATTCATTGCTCTATAAGACGCACCCGACCATAAGACGCACCTAGTTTTTAGAGGAGGAAAACAAGAAAAAAAATATTCTGAATCAAATGTTGTTGAAGAGGCTTTGCCCGGCTATCCCTGAAGCCAGAACAGCAAGAGGGATTGCTGCGCAGCAATCCCTCTTGCTGTTCTGGCTTCAGCAGTAGCTGCGCAGCCTGCATTCGCTCCATAAGACGCACACCATTTCCCCTTCCTTTTTAGGAGGGAAAAAGTGCGTATTATAGAGTGAAAAATACTGTTTTCAACCTGTCCAAGTTGGTAGTCATGACTACATCTTATACAGTGGTACCTTGGGTTACAAACACCTCGGGTTACAAACACTTCGGGTTACCGACTCTGCTAACCCGGAAGTAGTACCTCGGGCTAAGAACCTTGCTTCAGGATGAGAACAGAAATCGTGCGGCGGCAGCAGGAGGCCCCATTAGCTAAAGTGGTGCTTCAGGTTAAGAAGGGTTTCAGGTTAAGAACGGACCTGCGGAACGAATTAGTACATAACCCAAGGTACCACTGTATTTTGATTATCCAACCCAAAGGGCAGATATTCTTTCCATTCTTTACCAACTCAGCTTTTGCAACTAAGGGACCCAACACTGTTAGCAAACCTTTCTTTTCTAGCATTTATTTTTTTAAAAGAGAAAGCTGTGGTTTTTTCCCCCATCACCCAGCAAAACCTACAATAGCCTCTTAGCACAGGTCATTGCTGTAGTAGCGAATGAGTGAAGTAGGGCATGAGTGAAGAACAACTAATTTTGCAGTGCCCGTCTTACAAATGTGGACTTGCCCCTTCCCCAGATCAAGTACCGTCTCCTTGCGTCTGCCCAGAACAGGGCCAGAATTGGAGCGACTATCAACAGTTTCTCTTGGAATCGCAGCGAGCTACTCAAATGCAACTTCGTGAAATTAAGAAATCACATGTGGGATCTACTGTGTTCCAGCCAGGTCAGTTGAGTTAAATTAAACACACACAACCGCTTGAGGATATTTTGGTAAATATTCCCAAAGAAATACAAGATGATGCATAATACAGTGGTACCTCGCAAGATGAATGCCTCGCAAGACGAAAAACGCGCAAGACGAAAGAGTTTTCCGTTTTTTGAGTCGTCCTGCAAGACAAATTTTCCTATGGGCTTGCTTCGCAAGACGAAACGTCTTGCGAGTTCTTGCGAGTTTGTTTCCTTTTTCTTAAAGCCGCTAAGCCGCTAATAGCCGTGCTTCGCAAGACGAAAAAACCGCAAGACTCGCGGAACGGATTAATTTCGTCTTGCGAGGCACCACTGTACTCTTAATGACAACAGAAGACAAACAAACTGTGCCAATTCCTGTTGGTGGCTGAATATTCTCTCTTTTCATAGAAGTTTATCCCAGGACCGAACCAAGTACTTACCAAAGAGATTACGTACCCTGGCCCAGACTACGAAGTGGATTTTGTAGCGCAAATAGGAATTTCTCCAATCTTGTCTTTGACGATGGCTACTACACTGAGTAAGAGTCTTTGCAAATACTTTATTGGTGCGGTGGGGGGACTAAGGGAAGCAACAAAACAGTAACATTTACACACATACATTACATTACGGGTCTCAGGATCCGTTCAATGCAAGGTATCTTTTGTTGGCGGTTTGCGTGTCCAAAAGGATATCCAAAGGAGATGGACAATTATAAGATGTACAGTGGTACCTTGGTTTTTGAGCATCTCGGAAGCCAAATGTTTCGCCAAAAACCTGGAAGTAAATGCTTCCGTTTTCAAACACGCCTCAGAAGTTGAACAGATTCTGCTGGATGTTTATCAGTTTTCTCAATGGAACTTGCAGCCAGCCCTTTGGGCCTCGGTTTTCGAACATTTCGGAAGTCAAACGGTCTTCCGGAATGGATTACGTTCGAGAAGCAAGGTACCACTGTCCTTTACAATGCAGTAAATTCTTCAAACCAAAAATTAAAAGGTGGGTGTTTGTCCTTCCAAGCTCAAATTATTGCACCCACAAGGGCTTACACCAGGGGTCAGCAAACTTTATCAGCAGGGGGCCGGTCCACTGTCCCTCAGACCTTGTGGGGGGTTGGACTATATTTTGAAAAAAGAAGAAATGAACAGATTCCTATGCCCCACAAATAACCCAGAGATGCATTTTAAATAAAAGGACACATTCTACTCATGTAAAATCACGCTGATTCCTGGACTGTCCGTGGGCCAGATTTCGAAGGCGATTGGGCCGGATCCGGCCCCCGGGCCTTAGTTTGACTACCATAGCTCTCAACCTTTCCCTTTTCTTGTGAGGAATTTAAGGGAATTTCCCTTTAAAAAAGGGAAAGATTGACATCTATGTTGCCTACCCCTGGCTTACTCCGTATTTCTGAAAGAGGCGTTCTCAGCACCGTGTTGCCAGAATCCGTCTGAACTAGTCCATCAATTTAGCCTTGAAACTCCACCAAAAGGCTGCAGAAATTAAATAGCCCACTTCCAGAAGTTACTGGTGCTGGGGCCATTTTCTTCATGCAATGGGATTCCCATGAGCAACAGTGCAACTGAGCAGAAGGCTACAAAGTTGTCTGACTTAGTTGAAATATACTCAGAGTCAAGAGTGGATTTCATGCTCTTTATTCAGCTCATAGTGGTGAGGAGGAATGAATGTCCCCCTCACAGTATCTGCTTTATATACATTATTTACACAGTGGGCTGCACATGATTGGCTAATTCCAGAATTCTCTTGTAGGCCAATCAGGTTGTGGATTCACTTCCATCTAGAGCTGGATTGGGTGGCTCCTGCAGACCAATCATACTGCTGCATTGTTCTAGGACCAATCAGAATGCTGCATTCTGAATCCTATTGTTCTAGGACCAATCAGACTGCTGCATTTTGGATCCTATTCAACTCAGTACATAACATTAGCCATATGGCTTCTAAAGTTAAGAGGGTACACCCACACACCCCGGATTCTCCATTTTATCCTGCCATGACTCTCCCTCGCTCTTTCTCTCTCCTCCCTCCCCCCAATACAGGAACCCCTGGGTATCTGAATACATGGACAACTACAATATTTTCTTGAAGAAGCTGAACTGGAAGAATCGGAACCCTGTGTCATCTTTCTGCTCAGCAGTCAAGCCTGTAACCAATTTCTGTCACCGGATGCCCTCTCAAACACCAATAGCAGTGAACACAGCACCTTGAAAGTGTACAGCGATAGTTATTATGGTATGTTCTAAATTGGACCCTGTGGTATCAGGGGTGCCATTGGCAACAGTAATTGAAGGTGGGGGTCCAGTCCATGGTGTGTGGATTTGGCTGTCGGCTCTACTTACAAAAGAGGGCACACACTTAGCATAAAATTCTCATGTTCTTTGTGTCTTGTGCAAATTTGTGTCCTCTTTTGCAAGCAGGGTAAAGGACTACCTGCCCCCCAGTCCCGAATTTACGTACTGTATAAGCTAAACAAGCTATAGCTTAGGGCCCCACTCTCTTGGGGGCCCCCAAAAAAAATTTAAAGGGGAAAAAACTGGATGTATATTTTCAAAATATAAGATAAAAAAACAAGTAAAATGGCTTTAGATACCTATTAGGTCCATAAATTACCATATAGCATATATTCAACACAAAAAACAGCAGCAATTTGTTGCTGACAAAGGACAGCTGGACATAGAAAGGGCCCCATTACCATCAGTAGATTAAAGGTAAATGTAAAGGGTCCCCTGACTGTTAGGTCCAGTCGCGGACGACTCTGGGGTTGCGCACTCATCTCGCTCTATAGGCCGAGGGAGACGGCGTTTGTCCGCAGACAGCTTCCAGGTCATGCGGCCAGCATGACTAAGCCACTTCTGGTGAACCAGAGCAGCACACAGAAATTCCATTTACCTTCCCGCCGGAGCGGTACCTATTTATCTACTTGCACTTTGAGGTGCTTTCAAACTGCTAGGTGGGCAGGAGCTGGGACCAAGCAACAGGAGCTCATCCCGTTGAAGGATTCAAACCACTGACCTTCTGATCAGCAAACGTAGGGCCTCATCAAACCTAAGTCCGGCCCTGCCCCACCCCCAACTAATCAGTGGCCACATCCAAGTAATAAAACATCGGACAGACAGTGTGCCACCAGGTGAAGCTTTTTCTAGAATTATTTCCGTATGAGAAAAAGGCTAATGTGTCAAATTTCTGCCTGTTTAAAGACACAATATCCCTGCTTTCTCTCTGTGCCAATCCTAAATCACATAAAGAATTCTAGAAGTGGTAAAACAGTTGCGATATTGTAGATCATGGGTGGGAAACCCTTTTTTGGCTCTGCAGGTTGGGCAAGGCTATCTACCTGTCAGTCATCTGGCACCACAATAATGTGATTGGGTGCTTTGAAGTCCCGAAGTCAGAGCTTCAAATCACCACACACAGCCCAGTTCGCCCTATACGAACTGAAATGCAGCTAGCCTTTGAAATCCGCCTGTCTCCAAATTTTGCAATGCAGTTCTCCAAACAATAACATGTGGGGAAAAAATCTGTGAAACTGCATCTAAAAATGAACATATCAGTGAAAGTAACATGCAAAATATGGCACTTAAGGCTGGAAAAATTAGAAACAGAAAGAAACAGGGGTGGACAAATCTATCCATCTCTGATCTCAAGTGAAACTTGCATAGGAGCATTTTGTAGTGAAACGTTCACAGAAGGTATGAGGATTTCTTATTTGGAAATGATCCAGCTGTACTAAAATCATTTAAACTATTGCTGGGTCAAAAGAAATCTCAGCAGTTCTTGACACTTCAGTCTTTGGGTTTGATTGTGAGGAGACACAGCAAGCAGATTCTTTTATATTTAAGCATGTATGCCTTATGGGACGCGGGTGGCGCTGTGGGTTAAACCACAGAGCTTAGGACTTGCCGATTGGAAGGTCGGCGGTTCAAATCCCCGTGACGGGGTGAGCTCCCATTGCTCGGTCCCTGCTCCTGCCAACCTAGCAGTTCGAAAGCACACAAAAAAGTGCAAGTAGATAAATAGGTACCGCTCCGCCGAGAAGGTAAACGGCGTTTCCGTGCGCTGCTCTGGTTTGCCAGAAGCAGCTTAGTCATGCTGGCCACATGACCCGGAAGCTGTACGCCGGCTCCCTCGGCCAATAAAGCGAGATGAGTGCCACAACCCCAGAGTCGGCCACGACTGGACCTAATGGTCAGGGGTCCCTTTATTTACCTTTACCTCTATTTACCTTGCTGGTTCATTCCACATGCTATTCCACATGCCTTGCTGGTCTATTCCACATGCTAAAGTGACACAGAAGGAGATGGATTTATCAATCCCTGGCTCTATTTAGTTAGCACTAAATAGAGAATATTGTATTGAAGCCCTCTATGCCAGTGATGTCACATCTTGTGGCAGTAGGTTCCGTAAGTTAATTATGTAATAGGTGAAGAAGAACTCCCTCTCTTTCCTGCATAGAGCTCTGCATTTATTCCCATTATGAAAGTTATTGTTTTAGCTTCTGGAAGTATCCAACCCTGAAATGCACGCTAGATATATTTATTTTATTTTTTCTTTCTTTCTGGTTCTAGTTCTGCAAGCAACACAGGATACCAGCTATGGACATTTGGACACAGGACCTTGGAGGCCTAAAGACCTGTTAGATACCAGAGACAGTTGTTTATATTTAGTGTATTTTTACATTTGTGTATATCATAGCAGGGATATGATATACCTGCTTACCAAAGTAAAACCAGAGCCCTAATTTGAACGGTGTATTGAAATGGACAGTACCACTGTGCAATGCATGTATCTTAGAATCAATAATCAAAGATAGAATTGTTCAGGTCGCTGTGCCTTTTAAATAAACAACAAATGGACAAAACAAACTGGGGTGGCTTGCTGCACTCATTTTGTCTAAGACTATGTTTGGCCACCTGAACGATTCTTCGTGGCTGGCTTGGGGTTTTTTAAAATGAAATTGTCCTGTCCTTATTTTTAGCTGTAAGTCACCTTGAGTCCTGGTCAGGGGAAAAGGTGGGGTAATAATAATAATAATAATAATAATAATAGCCCCCCCCATTTAGCATGCTTCTGGGAGTTCTCTGAACCTTGCATGTTGGACTCTCAAAATCCATTTGGAATAAGCATCCTGAGCAGTTTTGAGAATTGATTCAGGTAGGTAGCTGTGTCGGTCTGACGCAGTCAAAATCTATAAGAAAATTGTCCAGTAGCACCTTAGATACCAACTAAGTTTGTTCTTGGTATAAGTGCATGCACATGAAAGCTTATACCAAGAACAAACTTAGTTGGTCTCTAAGGTGCTAAAGGTAAAGGCACCCCTGACCACTAGGTCCAGTCGCAGATGACTCTGGGGTTGCGGCGTTCATCTCGCTTTATTGGCCAAGGGAGCCGGCGTACAGCTTCCAGGTCTTGTGGCCAGCATGACTAAGCCGCTTCTGGCGAACCAGAGCAGCACATGGAACACCGTTTACCTTCCCGCCGGAGCGGTACCTATTTATCTACTTGCACTTTTTTGTGTGCTTTCGAACTGCTAGGTTGGCAGGAGCAGGGACCGAGCAACAGGAGCTCACCCCGTTGCGGGGATTTGAACCACCGACCTTCTGATCAGCAAGTCCTAGGCTCTGTGGTTTAACCCACAGCGCCACCCGCGTCCTTCCTCTCTAAGGTGCTACTGGACAATTTTTGTATAAGTTTTGAGAATTCTTAGCTAGGGTGGGGTGGAGGGATCAGGCTTTTACATTCATCTTAGATTTCAACAGAAAGACTGGGCCCTATTCCAAATGCTCCCTCTCAGCCTTCCAAAATCCCAGCCTTAACTGCTGCCCTTGTCTAGCAACAAACTGAGTCACAGAGGAGCCAAACCAGGTGTACAATTTCTAGAATTGCATATGCTGCCTTCCTTCCTGCAGGTGGTGGTGTTTCCATGCTGATCTTTATATAACCAATACTAAAAGTGTTCAGAGAGGATAATTTCAATACAGTGGTACCTCTGGTTACGAACGCTCTGGTTACAAGCGCTTCAGGTTATGAACTCTGCTAACCTGGAAGTAGCTGCTCCTGGTTGCAAACTTTGCCCCAAGATGCGAACAGAAATCGCGCACCACAGGCGCAGGCGCAGCGGGAGGCCCCATTAGTGAAAGCTCGCCTCAGGATAAGAATGGTTTCAGCTTAAGAACAAACCTCCGGAACGAATTAAGTTCGTAACCAGAGGTTGTTGTTGTTTAGTCATTTAGTCGTGTCCGACTCTTTGTGACCCCATGGACCAGAGCACGCCAGGCACTTCTGTCTTCCACTGCCTCCCGCAGTTTAGTCAAACTCATGCTGGTAGCTTTGAGAACACTGTCCAACCATCTCATCCTCTGTCGCCCCCTTCTCCTTGTGGCCTCCATCTTTCCCAACATCAGGGTCTTTTCCAGGGAGTCTTCTCTTCTCATGAGGTGGCCAAAGTATTGGAGCCTCAGCTTCAGGATCTGTCCTTCCAGTGAGCACTCAGGGCTGATTTCCTTAAGAATCAATAAGTCTGATCTTCTTGCAGTCCATGGGACTCTCAAGAGTCTCCTCCAGCACCATAACCAGAGGTAACCAGAGGTACCACTGTATAAATAACCCATATTGCATAAGCCTTGGCTGCATCCCATACACCTATCTGCCTCCTCAGTGGTCTTACATGGGAGGAGAAAGACAAATACAGTGGTACCTCGGGTTACATACGCTTCAGGTTACACACTCCGCTAACCCAGAAATAGTGCTTCAGGTTAAGAACTTTGCTTCAGGATAAGAACAGAAATCGGGCTCCGGCGGCACGGCGGCAGCGGGAGGCCCCATTAGCTAAAGTGGTGCTTCAGGTTAAGAACAGTTCCAGGTTAAGAACGGACCTCCAGAATGAATTAAGTACTTAACCCGAGGTACCACTGTACTTTGTGTAAAGGAATCACAAAGCTGCTTTACCAACAGTTATTAAGGCATTTTCCGTGTAATAAGCAGCCACTTCTGCAAGAGATGCTAAGACAGGGAATTAACAGAGGCTCACCGGGCACAGACTGAAATTCCCATCTCTTTCAGATTTAGCAAGTGCAGAGCAGGAGCAATTTGGATCAGGAACAGAACATTGGGGGAAGAGCTTGCTGCCACACAATTTTCTCCCCACCCTCCACCCCCGCTGGTATTTTTTAGAGAAAGTGTTTGCATACCATTCTGAATGCACAGTCCTTAACAAGGCAAATAGTAGCTGTTTGGGCAGCAACCTTCACTGGAAAAATGCAATGGGGTGAAAGGGTTAAATTTCCCCCCGCAGTCGCAATGCAGCCCAGTGTAGTTTTTTATTTGTGGAAGAGACAGCCTTGGATTTGTGGTATCTCACATGGTTTGGTCCTTTGGCCTTGAGGTGTTTTTTGTGAAGAGCAAAGATTCATACAGTTACCTCTGAGGATGTGGACAGGCTGCTTGGATGAGCGAAACCTGTCTCCTTGCCCATCCTGGGTCATAAAAGCCAGCCAGGAAGGGCTGGGTAATGGGCTCTGCAGGGTGGTGAACGCTTCCCTCTGTGAGGGAGTCTTCCCAGGCCCTCTTCAAGAGGCGATTATCCAACCGCTTCTTAAAAAAACATCTTTGGACCTGGCCACTACGGCCAACCATAGCTCCGTCTCAAATTTGTGAAGGGAGCTCTGTGGTGCGGCAAAGGTTCAAAGCTCTCATGCAGGGGGAGAGGGTGAAATCATTTTGTTTGACAAGGAAAGGGAAGGACTAAGCTAAACAACAACGGAAGCCACAACTACACTAGGAAGGCCAGGTCTGTTTTCAGTATTACTGCTATCTCAGCAGAGGAGAACATTCAGGCCATCACCTTTTAAACACGGGACTATTTTCAGATGTCAGCATTCGGCCCTACAGGTGAAACTCGGCAAATTAGAATATCGTGGAAAAGCTCTTCTGCATTGCTCGGTCTCGTGTCTCTCATCTGTCTCTTGGCAAATCTCTTTTCTGATGAGAGCAGCTTTTGCATCTCATTTGGAAACCAAGGACCCAGAGTCTGGAGGAAGAATGGGGAGGCACACAATGCCAGATGCTTGAAGTCCAGTGTGAAGTTTCCACAGTCTGTGTTGATTTGGGGGGCCATGTCATCAGCTGGTGTTGGTCCACTGTGCTTCATTAAGTCCAGGGTCAACGCAGCCGTCTACCAGGAGATTTTGGAGCACTTCGTGCTTCCTTCCGCAGACGAGCTTTATGGGGATGCTGACTTCATTTTCCAGCAGGACTTTGGCACCTGCCCACACTGCCAAAAGTACCAAAACCTGGTTCAACGCCCATGGGATTACTGTGCTTGATTGGCCAGCAAACTCGCCTGACCTGAACCCCATAGAGAATCTATGGGGCATTGCCAAGAGAAAGATGAGAGACATGAGACCGAGCAATGCAGAAGAGCTGAAGGCTGCTACTGAAGCATCCTGGTCTTCCATAACACCTCAGCAGTGCCACAGGCTGATAGCATCCATGCCACACCGCATTGAGGCAGTAATTGATGCAAAAGGGGCCCAAACCAAGTACTGAGTACATATGCATGCTTCTAATTCTCAGAAGTCCAATATTGCTCTGTTTGCAATCCTTGTTTTGCTGATTTCTTTTAAAATTCTAATTTTCTGAGATTGTTAATTTGGGGTTTTCATCAGCTGTACGCCATGATCATCACAATTATAACAAATAAAGGCTTGACATATCTCGCTTTGCATGTCATGAGTCTATCTCATATATTAGTTTCATCTTTTAAGTTGAATTACTGAAATAAATGAACTTTTCCACAATATTCTAATTTTCCGAGTTTCACCTGCAATCAGCTCCGACATCACAAAAGAACGCCGTGATTTATTTTGCCGACAACTAAATTGCAGCAACACGACAGCCCCCATCTTGCCATGCTTACCAGGACGGAAGTCCCACTATGTTTTTTTAATGCTACTTCTGGCAGAAATGTGCTTAGGATGGACCTATGCCAAGCGTGTTTAGGAAGAGACCATCCTTCAGAAATCATAGAATTGCAGAGTTGGAAGGGATCTGTTATGTACTAAGCTTGGATCCTAGAACAATAGGCAAGTAGGATCCTAGAATGCAACAACTGATTGGCCTGCAGGAAAAGACCAATCAGGCTCCAGGAGAGAATCAGAATCAGCCAATCAGACGGGACTCATGGTGTAAATAATGTATATAAAAGCCTGAGGTTTGGGGGGCAATTCAATCACTGTTTTACAAGCTGCAATAAAGAGCATGAAATCACTACAGGACTCCAAGTAGATTTCAGGATCCCAAGAATCATCTAGTCCAACTCCCTGCATTGCAGCAGTGAAAGCCGGAAAATATTTTGCCTTTTAAAATCCCTTCATGGTTTCTGGTTCATTCTGCACTGCCAGATGCTCTCAGCTTTCATCTTTTAAAATTATGAACGTTGAGAGAAATCAGGTTTGGAAGCCGTTCTATTAGATTTCCTTTGCTCCAAACATCCTGACTTGCCTGCTTTATTTCAATTTCCTGTTGCATCTCTTTCGAGTTCATGCTATTATTCCTTAGACATGCTGGCATTTGGGCTATTCTTGGTCCTGTGAAGGTTTTTCTCCTCCACGATGCCCCTATTTCTGTTCCTGCTGCTTCAAAGTGGCCTTTAAATTATTGTGCGGCAGTTCATGAAAGCTCTGTGCCAAGCTAACAGCTTTCTTCCTTTAGTTCTTCCTTCCACACCAGGGGTAGCTAACTTGCAGATTTCCAAGTAATGTTGGCTCCCCATTTCCCATCATTCCTGGAGAGTGGCCCGCTATGATGGGAGTTGTAGTCCAACAATACCTGGAAGCCGGCAGGTGAGCCACATCCTGTTCTACATAGAGTCCATGCAGTTCAACAAACAAACCCAAGTCTCCAATATTATCTCCAAGGAGCATGTGGGATTTGTTTCTGTCTTGCTCATTTCCAAACCCTGCTTTCCTTTAATGCAAAGGTCGCCGACATGTAATCTTCCGGGCTTTGTTGGACTACAATTCCCATCATCCTTGGTTAGGAACGATGGGAGCTGAAGTCCGCAATATCTGGAGTAGATCATGCTGGCTTCCCCTGCTCCATTCACCCCTTGCCAACAACAGCTAATTCCATTTCTTTTTTAAAAATGTATTTTATTGGCTATATTAAGAAGGTTGATTGCCAAAGAATTGAAGCTTTTGAATTATGGTGCTGGAGGAGACTCTTGAGAGCCCCATGGACTGCAAGATGCTATTACTATCCTAGCTGTGGTGGTCTCATTTCAGAAAATTCTTTTTTCGATTTTGTTATTTCTTTTCCTAAAAGGCCCAGTTGGTAAGCCTCTGGTTTTTTCCTTAATGGGATTTTAAGTATTTTTTTCAACTCCTCAGCATGTTTCTGTGAGGTGTGATCTGATAGATCCTCTGATCCATGGGACCTCATCCCAGGGGGCCATACAATTGCAGCTAAAAGCTTTCTGTTTGAATTTCCCAATGAAAATTTCTGCATTCTACCATTTCTTTGCAGACAACCTATCCTTGATTTCTTTCTCTGTGATGATCTTTACATATGTAGTTGCAGTCTATCCCTGAATGAACCATGATGACCATATTTTAAAGTAAAAGATCCCTTTACAAACCGTCTCACGGACCATTTGCCTGCCCACGTGCATCAATAGCAATTGGCCAGGTGCCACAACAAAGGATGGCAGTGCAATTCGGTTGGGAAATGGCCACAAACTTGATCTTTTTTCCAAAAAAAATTGAAGAGGACAGCAAACCCATTGCCAGAACAAATGAGTGTGTGAGGATAAGCCAGATGGAGAACAGTCTGTTAAATAGGGAAGAGAACAGTTATGTAAATGATAAAAAGAAATGGTTTGCTTGATTTTATACTAGTTGGGTTTCCAGTAACAGGATGAAAGTAGGTAGTTTTAGGATTCTAAATTATTGATTGTGTTCAGTGGGTCTTGCTTCCAGATAACTCCAAAGGACTGGAGCATCAGCAGCTTATTTCCTAGTGGTGGGTTTGGTTTAAATTTGTTATAAGAAACAGACATTAAAGGCGGCAAATATGAAGATGGCATTCTTCTCATATTTTCCCAATTTGCAAGGAGTGTCTCAGTAAGTGGGCACATTTTTCCATTATATTTTTCACACACCCCCCCCAAAAGAACCCCAGAATCATACCCCCACCTTATGGAAGTAAAGGTAAAGGTAAAGGGACCCCTGACCATTAGGTCCAGTCGTGGCCGACTCTGGGGTTGCGGCGCTCATTTCGCTTTATTGGCCGCGGGAGCTGGCGTACAGCCGGCATGACATTTGGCCAGCATGACTAAGCTGCTTCTGGTGAACCAGAGCAGCGCACGGAAACATCGTTTATCTTCCCACCGGAGTGGTACCTATTGATCTACTTGCACTTTTGAGGCGCTTTCGAACTGCTAGGTTGGCAGGAGCTGGGACCGAGCAACGGGAGCTCACCCCATGGCAGGGATTCAAACCGCCAACCTTCTGATCGGCAAGCTCTAGGCTCTGTGGTTTAATCCACAGCGCTACTCACGTCCCCCTTATGGAAGTAGAGTGGTCTATATTCAAGGGCCAAACTACATGCTGTATACTAACAGTTCTGTGTGCAGCTTTGCCTCCCAATTTCCTTGAATTTCTAGAGAAACAGAGGCATTTGGGAAGGTGCAACAGAGAAATGGGGTTCATTCCTTCCCATCATCAGCTCCTCTCCGAAATGTCCAGACACCCCAGGCTACAAGTGATGGGGAGGAGACCCTATTCTTGTTCGCTCCAGGTCTGACTCCAGTTTCTACTGGAGTGGACAGGATACGGCCTTCAGGAGAGATCTCCAGACACAGTAACTGAAAGTCAGCACACAGATTTCCTAATTTTCCTCTTCTCTTCCCATTCTTTTTAGATATGTTGTTGCTTAGTCATTTAGTTGTGTCCGACTCTTCATGACCCCATGGACCAGAGCATGCCAGGCACTCCTGTCTTCCACTGCCTCCCGCAGTTTGGTCAAACTCATGCTGGAAATGATATATAATGAAATGAAAAAGGTACTTAAATGTACTTTCCCTAAGAAACCAGAGGCCTTTCTCTTGGGCATTGTCGGCCAATTGGTGCCAAAGAAAGACAGAACTTTTTTTATGTATGCTACAACAGCAGCAAGAATACTTATCGCAAAGTATTGGAAGACACAAGATCTACCCACTCTGGAAGAATGGCAGATGAAGGTGATGGACTACATGGGACTGGCTGAAATGACTGGCAGAATCCGTGACCGGGGAAAGAGACGGCGGATGAAGACTGGAAGAAATTTAAAATTTATCTTAAGAAACATTGTAAAATTAATGAATGCTAAAATGTTGAGGTTTTAGAAAAAGGGATTACAGCTGTAAAAGATTAAGTAAAAGAAAAGAATAAGGGAAAATTTGGTAAAACTAAGGGGTAGGATTTGCTGAAACAAATTTGGAAAATGGGACGCAGAAAGGGGAGGTATGGGGAAGTCGGTGAAGTAAGGTTTAAGAAAAAAGGATTCGAAATTATACATGTTTGTTTATGTGTTCATTTGTTTGTATTGTGTAATGTTTGTGTTTATAAAAATTGTGAAAAACCAATAAAAATTTTATAAAAAAGAACAAACTCATGCTGGTAGCTTCGAGAACACTGTCCAACCATCTCGTCCTCTGTGGTCCCCTTCTCCTTGTGCCCTCAATCTTTCCCAACATCAGGGTCTTTTCCAGGGAGTCTTCTCTTCCCATGAGCTGGCCAAAGTCTTGGAGCCTCAGCTTCAGGATCTGTCCTTCCAGTGAGCACTCAGGGCTGATTTCCTTCAGAATGGATAGGTTTGATCTCCTTACAGTCCATGGGACTCTCAAGAGTCTCCTCCAGCACCATAATCCAAAAGCATCAATTCTTCAGTGATCAGCTTCAGCTTTCACTTCCATACATCACTACTGGGAAACTTTTTAGATATATAATATATTAAAAGTACGAGCCATTGTTTTAAACTAAACTTCCGATGTTGACAGAAAGACGGTGTTTGTGCCTGTGAATTCAGGGAAACCTTTTGCGGCAAGAGATCATATCTTTGAGGGAAACAGGTCCTCTTGTGATGATCTGGTGTGAGTCACTTGAAAAAGATGCTTGTATTTATACCTCCCAACCGCCCGACTCTTCATCTCTTCGATTCAGCTGCCAGCATAGGAAGTGTAGGCAGTGGAAGTTTTTCCCCATCCTTTTTTCAAATGAGCGCTGGGAGAAATATCAGATTATAACCAACTCTGTTGCAGAGGAGGTGGATTAATCATGCACACTGGCTAAAAGAGACTCTGCTTTTTCCCGGCAAGCCAGAGAACAGCCTAGTGCTGAAATCAGATTTTTAAAAATGTAATACCATCATTACCAAAGAGACAAGAGAAAGGTGAGTCCCCTTGTCATTCCTTCATTGTCATTGCGTTGCTGTATTTAGTTTCCCATCCCAGTGCTGATTTTATTTGGAAGTGTATTGTGGATATGTATTTTCCTTCTTTCAAATTCCGTCTGATTTTCACCATACAGCTTAATGGCAAAGGAGGAGGTCAGTTTGTTAACATGAACGTTGTACATTACAGGAATTTGTGTAGATGTTGTTTTGATGTTATGTACTGAAAAACAGAAGATGAGCAGAGCTGTGCATTTTTAAATCAAATATCCAAAAATATTGGGCATTTTGACTGCTTCTAAAGCATATGGAAGTTCTGCAAACATGCAACTTCAAAGGCTGTCAAACGAGTCAGAAAAGAAGAACAAAAAAGAGCAAAGCTTAGAAGCATTGTTGTTGTTGTTTAGTCGTTTAGTCGTGTCCGACTCTTCGTGACCCCATGGACCAGAGCACGCCAGGCACTTCTGTCCTCCACTGCCTCCTGCAGTTTGATCAGACTCATGCTGGTAGCTTCAAGAACCCCATCCAACCATCTCATTCTCTGTCGTCCCCTTCTCCTTGTGCCCTCCATCTTTCCCAACATCAGGGTCTTTTCCAGGGAGTCTTCTCTTCTCATGAGGTGGCCAAAGTATTGCAGCCTCAGCTTCACGATCTGTCCTTCCAGTGAGCGCTCAGGGCTGATTTCCTTCAGAATGGAGAGGTTTGATCTTCTTGCAGTCCATGGGACTCTCAAGAGTCTCCTCCAGCACCATAATTCAAAAGCATCAATTCTTCGGCGATCAGCCTTCTTTATGGTCCAGCTCTCACTTCCGTACATCACTACTGGGAAAACCATGGCTTTTACTATACGGACCTTTGTTGGCAAGGTGATGTCTCTGCTTTTTAAGATGTTGTCTAGGTTTGCCATCGCCTTTCTCCCAAGGAGCAGGCGTCTTTTAATTTCGTGACTGCTGTCACCATCTGCACTGATCATGGAGCCCAAGAAAGTAAAATCTCTCACTGCCTCCATTTCTTCCCCTTCTATTTGCCAGGAGGTGATGGGCCCAGTGGCCATGATCTTCGTTTTTTTGATGTTGAGCTTCAGACCATATTTTGCGCTCTCCTCTTTCACCCTCATTAAAAGGTTCTTTAATTCCTCTTCACTTTCTGCCATCAAGGTTGTGTCATCTGCATATCTGAGGTTGTTGATATTTCTTCCGGCAATCTTAATTCCGGCTTGGGATTCATCCAGTCCAGCCTTTCGCATGATGAATTCTCTGTCACTAATGTCGCCAGCGGTATTTCATTCGAAGGACAGAATTTTCTCTTTCTTTTCCATCCAAATCTTGGAGCCAGTCCTCCATGCTCCCCTGATCTGAAGGATAATCAAACATCTACTGTCTAGAAACACCCATTTTGATAGCCAAATTTTGATTGGGGGGGGGGTTGGTTCTGTTACAATTTTCAAGTATTATTCAGTGTTGTGCCTGCTCTCCCTACTCTGACGATGCTGTCCTCAAAGAGGAACATTCATGGTGCTGAAGGCATCAGAGACGGCGGTATTAAAGCACCATCTACAATAGCAACAAAATGGGAAAACAGGGGTCTCCTTGCTCATCGTGGTCGGTTCCTGCTGAGGAGGTGTGCAACATACAGTTGACTGATTGCTGTAATTTGAAGCTTCTTTTATTTGGCCTTCCTTGCTGACACTTTTAAACGCTAGCTTGCACCTTTAACTAATGGATGAAGCGGCTCATTCGCCTCAAAAGTCTTTCATCCGTTATCCTGTGCACACTATGAATGTTGTTGTTGTTTAGTCGTGTCCGACTCTTCGTGACCCCATGGACCAGAGCACGCCAGGCACTCCTGTCTTCTACTGCCTCCCGCAGTTTGGTCAAATGAATAGATTTCTATGAATAAAAAGGCACAGTGGTACCTCGGGTTAAGAACTTAATTCATTCTGGAGGTCTGTTCTTAACCTGAAACTGTTCTTAACCTGAAGCACCACTTTAGCTAATGGGGCCTCCTGCTACTGCCACACCGCCGGAGCACGATTTCTGTTCTCGTCCTGAAGCAAAGTTCTTAACCCGAGGTAATATTTCTGGGTTAGCGGAGTCTGTAACCTGAAGCGTCTGTAACCTGAAGTATATGTAACCTGAGGTACCACGGTAAAGGTAAAGGACCTCTGACAGTTAAGTCCAGTCACAGAAGGCTCTGGGGTTGTGGCGATCATCTTGCTTTACAGGCCCAGGGAGCTGGCGTTTGTCTGCAGACAGTTTTCCTGGGTCATGTGGCCAGCATGACTGAGCTGCTTCTGCCGAACCAAAGCAGCACACAGAAACACCGTTTACCTTCCCGCCAGAGCGGTACCTATTTATCTACTTGCACTGGCGTGCTTTCGAACTGCTAGGTTGGCAGGAGCTGGGACCGAGCAACGGGAGCTCACCCCGTTGTGGGGATTCGAACTGCTGACCTTCTGATCGGCAAGCCCAAGAGGCTCAGTGGTTTAGACCACAGCGCCACCCGCATCCTCTTTCTATGACTAGATAGCGACAAGTTGCTCAATATATTGAATCACCTCTGTTAGTGAATAAAGCAGTCTCCCCCCCTCTTTTCACAGACTTGACTTCGATGTCCTTGGTTTCTTCGTCTTTAAGCCCAATGAGAAGAGATGGATATAAATATCTCTTTACTATCCAATATCTGTTCAGCCACCATGTCCTTGGTCAAAGCAGGCACCAATCAGACAGAAGCAGGCATTGGATTCCAGCAGGTGGCAATTGGACTGATACTCGCTTTTATAGATTTGGCGACTCTTTTGGGAAACACAGTGGTGTTTATCTGCCCCTTGATGGAGAAGAGGCTCCGGACAGTCACCTATATGTTCATCATGTCCTTAGCAATGGCAGATTTTCTTGTGGCTTGCCTGGTGATGCCATTTAGGTAAGAAATCTGACAAAGGTAAGCTGCTTCCTGGGGTTTGGGGTTTAATCTTTTTTTAAAAAATAATAATAATTTATATTAAATTTCCCATTTTAACAATCCAATCAAATCACATTAAGTATTCCAAATTATTACGAATACATATCATATAGTCCAAATATTCTGCCAAATTATAAATTTTTGTTGGGGCCTCCCATGCTTCAAGTTCAGTGGGGTTCTAATCATCTTATGTTTCTACTGCCTTGAGTTTCCAATAGTTCCTTCTTTAAATCTTCCTATTGTTATCCTTCCTTCTTTCATAGCCTCTGAGTTGTTTCCACAGGCAAGTTGAAATAAACAATGATGTGCTTCTGTGTGAAATTTATATGACTCTCCTTTTTTTTTTTGCAGCTGGTAAGTCTGTTGTTTGCAGAATGTCCTCACATGCTGGTGTTCATGCCGAATCAATCCAAAAGTCCTTCTCTGGTGGCAGACGCCATCTTCACTCAGTTCCGATGAAATAAAATCTGGGCGTTTGCTCATTCATTTTCTCAGACAGGTTGCATCAAACATTAGTCTTTCTAGGGGAGATTTGCCAAATCGGACTTGAAGTACAGATATAATAACAAATTAAGAGCTCACCTCCCCCACAACTATTTATCTCTGCAACTCGTTCTTTCCCATAATGGCGGATCCCAATTAAAGAATGCGTCACATCACCCTTCTCAGAATCTGTCCAAAGTTTTTTGGTGTCTCTCCAGCGGCTAACGAGATCCTGCTTCTTTCTCATATCAATATTTGGAGAGTCTTTTATCTTCTTCCAAACGTTTCGAAAAACATAAGCTTTAGTTATATAGTATTGTTATTTCCACACAGTTTATATTTTCCCATCTCACTTGCTGTAAATAATGTAAACGGTTCTTCGGGGGGGGGTGTTAAGTATTATCGTAGTAGATTGGGGTTTAATCTAGTTGCACGTTGCTATTCCCTGTGCCACTGATACTGAAAGCATAGAATAGATGGTTAGAAATAAGCTGGAAATATTTTACCAACAGAAAGTGTCAGGAAAGAGCTGGGCATCTTCTAGAATGCCTCCAGTTCACACAAGGTCAACAATAAATCTGGCCACGTCCCTGTGTGCCATTGACCATGTTCCAGAATCCACAGCTGGCATGCAAGCCATTTCTATGCAAACAAAGCAAGGTGGAATGTTTTCCCTGGAGATGCAAAGCTTGAAAATCAGTCTTGGGGGAAAAAACCAACTCAATATTTAATGGATTGTAGAGCGTGCTGAGTGAACTGGCTCAAAAGGAATGCCATGAGACAGCCCTGATGCTAGCATATCTGAAGGAGCGTCTCCACCCCCATCGTTCAGCCTGGACACTGAGGTCCAGCTCTGAGGGCCTTCTGGCGGTTCCCTCACTGCGAGAAGTGAAGTTACAGGGAACCAGGCAGAGGGCCTTCTCGGTGGTGGCAACCGCCCTGTGGAACGCCCTCCCACCAGATGTCAAGGAAATACAGTCTAAAGGAATCTGTTCCGGAAGTCCGTCCGACTTTCAAAACGTTGAGAAACCAAAGCGTGGCTTCTGATTGGCTGTAGGAAGTTTCTGCAGCCAATCGGAAGCCACGGAAGCCCTGTTGGATGTTCAGCTTCCAAAAGTCATTCGGAAACCAGAACACTCACTTCTGGGTTTTGATTGTTTGGGAGCTAAGGCATTCGAGATCCAAGGTACAACTGTAAACAACTACCAGACTTTTAGAAGACATCTGAAGGCAGCCCTGTTTTTAATGTTTGATATTTTATCGTGTTTTTAATATTCTGTTGGGAGCCGCCCAGAGTGGCTGAGGAAACCCAACCAGAAGGGCGGAGTATGAATAATAAATTATTATTATTATTATTGGACCTATGTTCGGTATTCTCCCCGCATAGTTGTGATGTGAAGGCTGGGAGGAAAACAGCGAAGTGGCCCCAGCCATCAACTTAAGCTTCATCTCTTGGTCTCTCCTTTCAGCATCGTTTATGAAGTGACTGGAATGTGGATATTCGGGAGAGAGTTCTGCAAAGTCTGGATCTCATTTGACGTCATGTTCTGCACGGCTTCCATAGTCACCTTGTGTTTCATCAGCCTGGACAGATACTGTTCTGTCGTAACACCCTATCGTTATTCAAAGAGGATGTCGCGGCAAAGGCAAGTATGTTTTGTCCCCTTTGTTGGTTAAGAGCTGCCGAAGCCTCTTTGGAACACGGACAAAGCTTCCGTTGCAAAACCTGATTTGCAGGTTTTAAGGATTGAGAAAATGCCATTGTTGCTCTTGCAACTCAGGAGGAAATGAAAACATAGGAGCCAATTCATTAATACCTTTTGGCCTCAAAATATAAGCTGTCATCAAATATACATATATGTAACTGTTTTATGGAGGGATGTGGATGGCGCTGTGGGTTAAACCACAGAGCCTAGGACTTGCCGATCAGAAGGTTGGAGGTTCGAATCCCCGCGACGGGGTGAGCTCCCGTTGCTCAGTCCCAGCTCCTGCCAACCTACCAGTTCGAAAGCACGTCAAAGTGCAAATAGATAGGTACCATTCCAGCGGGAAGGTAAACGGCATTTCCGTGCGCTGCTCTGGTTCACCAGAAGCGGCTTAGTCATGCTGGCCACATGACCCGGAAGCTGTACACCGGCTCCCTCAGCCAATAAAGCGAGATGAGCACCGCAACCCCAGAGTTGGCCACGACTGGACCTAACGGTCAGGGGTCCCTTTACCTTTACCTAACTGTTTTATGTATGAAATTGTAAATAGCTTCAGGATTCCTCATGGGAATAATAATAATAATAATAATAATAATAATAATAATAATAATGTGCAGTCTTATGTCTGAAGGTGAATTGCATATATTTTACCTTCATCGCCAGCTGGAACTTGTATCGCCAGCCATGAGATCTTAAAAGGGTTCTGTGGGTTGAGAAAAGGAGGCTGCGTATCACTTAACTGGTTCAAAAACATTAGGATCTTCTACAAGAATTGAATCCTAAAGCCAGTGAGCGATCTGCAACCCAAGAAGTTGGTGCTTCGAATCTTTTCTCTCCCAAGAAACAAACAGGTGGCTTCAGACTAACTACTAAGCCTCAGTCTCCCTTTCTGCTGTACTTATGCAAAATTGACTCATGTGCAACCGTGTATATGTGCAGAAGCAGGAAATTCATAGATGCAAACCAGGAAGTGGCGGGAAAGGTGCAGAGTCTTTGTGGCTTGCAAGGAGACGACGACTCCTCCCCCGGAGCGGGAAGAGGACTTCAGTGAGCCCTGAAGCCCCAAAGAGATGGGAGATGCAGCAGGGCTTTAGTTTACGCTGCTGAGCCTCCCTGCCTAGCAAGTGATGTGCGGGGTGACACAACAGCACCAGTCACTTTTCTGCATGGCCTCCAGACTAGTTGAAAAGTGTTATGTGGAGAGTGGGAAAGCAGGGGGAGAATGTGAGTTTAGAGGCTTTTTAGAGGGTGCTCCCCACTTGAGAGGGACGCGGGTGGCGCTGTGGGTTAAACCACAGAGCCTAGGACTTGCCGATCAGAAGGTCGGTGGTTCGAATCCCCGCCACGGGGTGAGCTCCCGTTGCTTGGTCCCTGCTCCTGCCAACCTAGCAGTTCGAAAGCACGTCAAAGTGCAAGTAGATAAATAGGTACCACTCTGGCAGGAATGTAAACGGTGTTTCCGTGCGCTGCTCTGGTGCGCCAGAAGCGGCTTAGCCCTGCTGGCCACATGACCCGGAAGCTGTATGCAGGCTCCCTTGGCCAGTAAAGCGAGATGAGTGCCGCAACCCCTAATGGACCTAATGGTCAGGGGTCCCTTTACCTTTTACCCCACTCAAGATTTCCACTTAGGTACGCAGGGGCCCAGAATGCGACCCCCGCTTAAGTGGAGAGAACGCCTGTACAGCGGTACCTCTGGATGAGAACGGGATCCGTTCTGGAGCCCTGTTTGCATCCTGAAGTGAACGTAAGACGCCACTGTGCGTGCCGCGCATGACGTCATTTTGAGAGACTGCGCATGCGGCGAAACCCAGAAGTAACACGCTCCGTTACTTCCGGGTTGCCGCGGAGCGCAACCCAAAAATATTTAAGCTGCAGAGTATTCATCCTGAGGTATGACGGTATAGGATAAGCAAAGGCAGCAACAACTTTACTAAGATAACGTGAACATCCTTGAACCCTGGAGCGGAAGCATGCATCGAAAATCCTGATCTTTCCTCATTTTCCATCCGCAAGGTGGCCAAAAGCATTGGCTCATCTTCAGCACCTGTGCACCAGTTACAGCAAGTGGGATGTAGCAACAGGTATCCCAATAATTCTTTTCTTTTGATTCACAGGTGCATCATAATGACTTGCGCTGTCTGGATCTATTCTTCCCTGATTTCCTTTTTGCCCGTCATGAAAGGCTGGAATGAGATACCCGGCGTGGATTTCGACGCGAGCAAAGAGTGCGTCTTTGTCACCAACTGGGTTTTCGCCATTGTAGCTTCAGCTCTGGCCTTCTTCATCCCCTTTGCCATCATGTGCAGTATGTACTTCTTCATCTACCGCGCATCCAGACTCAAGGCCTCCCGCATCGTCTCTCAGACCCTCGACCTTCACTACCACCCACAGAGTAAACGCCAGAACAGCCTGCAGCTGGAAAACAAGGCCACTCGCACCATCAGCATCCTCATCTCAGTCTTCATACTGTGTTGGCTGCCATATTTTGTCTTCAACGTATGGTTGGCCACCAAAGGGGCCAATTCCACCAGCAACGTTCTTGTTGGCACTTTCAAGATCATCACCTGGCTAGGCTATTGCAATTCGACAATCAACCCAATGCTCTATGCTTTCCTCAACCGGGACTTTCAGCGAGCTCTGAAGAAACTGCTGACCTGCAGGCGCGGGTCTCAAGTGGACATGGGCGAGGATATCGTTTCGATAGTGACGTTCACAAAGACGGCTCAAGACCCCAGAGTGCAAGGGGAAAGAAGATCTATGTTCTGCAACTCTGAATAAGTCTTCACACATGTGGGCAGGAGGAGAGTCACTGGAATCCTTCACCATCCAGTATGGGAACCCTAGATATAAAATGGATTTTGGGCTGAACTTGTATTGCAAAACATAAGCATGGTGAAGTTTTTTCTTGTCCAGCAGGTGAATAGCTACAGGGGGAAATAGCTAGAATATGCCGACAAAAGAAGCCATTGATTATTCTAGCCAGGGCTGGATTCAAGCCCTTTCAGTGCCAAATGTAGCAGAGTACCAGTTAGATCCATTAAGCTACAGACCTCGGTTTTAGCTTTCTATAAAACACAGCCATTCTGAAAGGTTGTCTGCAACAGCCTTTGCCACTACTGTTATTCCCTTTGGCTCAGTTTCTCCACCGCTATTTTCGATTATGTCTCCAGCTTAAATCACCACTTGAATCGATGGCTAGGTAGGGTTGATATTCCTTTTGTCTGTTTTTGTTCCTCGCTAGTGTCCTTCTTAAACCTCTGAAGGGACAACTGCAGTAAACTTTTAAGAATCGATGGTCTAGGATTAACCACAAAATCAAGACCTTTCTGGTCAACTCCCTGGTCTTAGTAGGCATGTTGGTGTTCAGCAGAGACTAAATACCATATTTTTCGCTCTATAAGACACACCAGACCACAAGACGCACCTAGTTTTTTGGAGGAGGAAAACAAGAAAAAAAATATTCTGAATCTCAGAAGCCAGAACAGCAAGAGGGATCGCTGCGCAGTGAAAGCAGCAATCCCTCTTGTTGTTCTGGCTTCTGGGATAGCTGTGCAGCCTGCATTCGCTCCATAAGACGCGCACACATTTCCCCTTACTTTTTAGGAGGGAAAAAGTGAGTCCTATAGAGCAAAAAATGCGGTAAATTGCATTATACTTCGTAAATGGCAGCAGAAATCAGAATATACTATCTAGGATCCAAAAGGTCAAGTGTGCTACGGGATGTTTTCAGTTCTTCTTCCTACTGCAGCCTGCAAAAAAAGAGGTTAATATGGCTTGGGTAACCCTCCAGAGTTAGGTACAATGTGAGGGATGCGATCCATCTGTGAGACAGAGAAATATTTGGCAAAGATGTATGTCTCTTTGGATTGCAGCCAATGGAAAACGGCAAAAGGAGTTACACTGGTTATTATTTAAGGGGAGGGGGAAACAACTGCATCTAAATAAAAAAAGACTTTATTAAATCAGACTTGAAAAAAGTCACAGTAATTAAATGCACCTAACAATTGTTCCAAGTGCATACTGTACACCGCCAACCCAAATGGATTGATCTTGCCATTTTATAAATAAAATTAACATATTTACAGTGAGAAAAGGGTCTTATTAAGCAATAACATCCTGGTAAAGAAATGTGTCAGAATGATTACTACAAGCCTGCAAGATTACAGTGGATGCTACATCCAGGAAATACAAAAAAATAATAATGAATTAATGCTTAATTTGTTATTGTTGTAATTCGAACCCAGGTTCAACCAGATTTTTTATTACTAAATCTTCTTCCATCTTCATCTAAACACTTTTCAATAACTTCTACTGTGTAGAAACAAATCACCATTTGCTCTAGAACTGGCTACCAATAGTAAAACTATTCTTACTTTATCCTCCAGGGACAAAATATAGAGGGTTTTTATTATATATTTTAAGCTTGCTTTAAAGGTCTTCATGTCTTAAATGAATGTAATCAGGACCTAGATGTCAGAGTTAGAGAGACCACTTGGTTCTATAAAAATACAGAATTTAATTCTATTTACATAACAGGCATCTTTTCCAAATTCCCTAGAAAATATTAGCACAATCCAAACACCAAAGGGTGTATTGCAGCTAAGGTAGGCCAAGTTATGGTGTGAAAGTCATCTGAAAAGCGTTAAACAGAAACGATTAGCTTCGTCCCATGATAATTTTGTGCATAAAACTGAAATGAGAAAATAAAGCTCTGAGCAGGAATATTCCAGTGACATTGCTTGATGGTGGATTATCCTGCTGGGTGACCGCTCTGAGATCTGTCCAGTGTGCTCATAATAATTGTGCCATCTTGTTTACTCAGCTATCTTGAATGTTTCATTCCGGATGTACTCATTGTCCGTGACCTTTGCCTGAGCACTGGCGTTGCTGGGAACTCGACATCTTCAAATAAAGGGTTTTCGATGATGTCTGCAGCCTCTGGTCTTTCCGTGGGGCTTGGAGACAGCATGTGTTTTACCATTGCATACTAAATGGAAAATAGGGGGAATCTGTGAGATTTCAGACAGTGGAGATGTTTTCAGTTATCCTCAGCTCTAGTCTCCTTCCCGACTACAGAAGAAATGCAAAGACTCTCTTTGCACTGCATTTGAGAAGCAATTTGGGCTTCTCAATCTTTTATTTTTAAATTCCAGTGATTAAATACTGTATTTTTCGCTCCATAAGATGCACCTTTTTCCTCCTAAAAAGTAAGGGGAAATGTGTGTTCGTCTTATGAAGCAAATGGTGCTGCGCAGAGAGGGAGAGCGGCGCAGTGCCCCTTCAGCAAAGTGGGAGGAGAAACGGAGTCCCTTCCGTTTCTCTTCCTGCTTCGCTGGAGAGGCGCTGCACAGAAATGGAGAGGTTTTTTTCTTGTTTTCCTCCTCTAAAACTAGGTGCGTCTTATGGTCGGGTGCATCTTATGGGGTGAAAAAGATGGTGCAGTGGTGCCCCGCAAGACGAATGCCTCGCAAGACGGAAAACTCGCTAGACGAAAGAGTTTTCCGTTTTGGAGGTGCTTCGCAAAACGAATTTCCTATGGGCTTGCTTCGCAAGACGACAATGTCTTGTGAGTTCCTGCTGGTTTTTTCCCCCTCCCCCCTTTTCTAAGCCGCTAAGCCGCTTATCAGCTGATCCAATCAGTAGATAAGCCGCTAAAAGCTGCTAATTGCGCTAATCCACTAATCCTTCAATGGGCTTGCTTCGCAAGACGAAAAAACCGCTAGACGAAGAGAATCACAGAATGGATTCTTTTCGTCTAGTGAGGCACCACTGTACCTATTT
The DNA here is from genome assembly GCF_965113315.1 of Podarcis vaucheri. NCBI lineage: Eukaryota > Metazoa > Chordata > Lepidosauria > Squamata > Lacertidae > Podarcis > Podarcis vaucheri. The sequence continues at coordinate 48,793,566 of NC_138751.1, read as the reverse complement.
TATTTATTACTTACTTCTCTTGGAGGTCTTAAGACTCCTTTTTCCTTTGCAAAACTCTAAGGGATTTTTTACAAAAATGAACCATTTGCTCAATGAAATGAGTTATAATTAAGTTTTTGCCCAACAGAATGGTAGGGAGGTACCTGATATTTCTATCTCTGAAGCTAAGATAGAAAACTGCTTGTGGAACCCACACAAATTGATTTAATTAATATTAAGGAGAGCCGATGCTTCTAACTTTTGGGTTATTTGGGTGTTGTGTGGACACCGTGGTACCTAGCCCCTGTTAAATTAATATCGTGGATTTCTCCACTTATTTCTATAGGCAGCATTTAAAAATAGTTTATTATATGCCCACTTACTTTTTCCTGCAGAGGTTTTGTACCTTAAGGCCAACCTAAGTCTACTGATAATTCCTCTCTTGTGTGTGGCTGGTGCAGTTTTGACTACATAAGCATGTGACTGGGAATACTTAATTTGTAATTAAAAGGACTGGGTTGCTTGTGCATAGCAAATAAAAGGGTGGACAAAATACATTCCTTTTAACGTGGTGCCAGTCTTGAATAAATGATTTAACGACACACAGTACTAATGTTAGGAGAGCAAGCATAAACCAGAAATGAAGCCCAAATAAGATGCAATGGAATTCCTTTCAACTTTAATTATCTTATGGACTTCTTTCATTAACATCAATTGACGTCATGATAAAAATCGTTCCCTTTTGAAATCACAATAAGACATGTGAATTTTCTAATGAAGTGATGCACCACCATTATTTATTTCGGCTTGTTAAAATGTTATCCCCCAAGATAGAAAAAAAATCCACAGCTTAAAATTATAATCCAAGCAAAGTTTGAAAATAAACCACACAACCAGACCAAAGTTATATGAAAACTTACCTCCTGTGGATATTTCTGAATGAAGAGTGGAGGGAAAGTCAAATTCCTTACTTCGCTCAATGTCTGTAACAAGAAAAAAAAATTAAGCCTCTGTATTGTCATTTGAAACATTGCTCTTTACAAGCCATACACTTGCTTTAGCTTGAAGCCCTGAACTGTACTTCTTTAGATAACAAAAGCAGAAATCACACTTTCCACAGAATCATGCATATCCTAAAACCATGTAAGCTCCCCCGCATTTCTAGCAGTGCTGAGGGCCTTCTGGCGGTTTCCTCCCTGCGAGAAGTGAGGTTACAGGGAACCAGGCAGAGGGCCTTCTCGGTAGTGGCACCCGCCCTGTGGAACGCCCTCCCATCAGATGTCAAGAAAATAAAGAACTATCTGACTTTTAGAAGACACCTGAAGGCAGCCCTGTTTAGGGAAGTTTTTAATGTTTGATGTTTTATTATGTTTTTAATATTCTGTTGGGAGCTGCCCAGAGTGGCTGGGGAGGCCCAGCCAGGTAGGCAGGGTATAAGTAATAAATTTATTATTGTTGTTATAGCACTACCTCTGTTATTTATCCCATCACACATTGAGTTTTAGATTGAAAACCATCAGAGTAGGGCCTGTCAGCTGGAAATTTTGTAATTCTGTGTGCCAAAGGGTCTGCCCTGCTACTGAAATAGCAAATATTTCACGGTATAGAGAAATTATAGAAATCATGAACATTTCTATCTGCACAGTTGTATTAAAATACTCCAGTTATTTTAGGTCTTCCTAGATCAGGGATAGGCAACTTAAGGCCCGTGGGCTGGATGTGGCCCAATCGCCTTCTCAATCCGGCCCACGGACAGTCCGGGAGTCAGCGTGTTTTTACATGAGTAGAATGTGTCCTTTTATTTAAAATGCATCTCTGGGTTATTTGTGGGGCATAGGAATTCAGTTTTTTTCCCTTCCAAAATATAGTCCGACCCCCCACATGGTCTGAGGGACGGTGGACCGGCCCACGGCTGAAAAAGGTTGCTGACCCTTGTGTCCTGGATACATAAAAATGTAAGGTGTCATCACACTTTGCAGTTCATTTGACCGCCAATAGGTGGTCACAGTAACTGCCATGGATGCTGTAGTTCAGATTCCTGCTTTATAAGGGGTTGGACCAGATGACCCCTAGGTGCACCCAACTCTACAATTTTATGGACGGCCAGCCCAGGAGAGCTGTTTAATGAAGGGGGGGAGCAGGCAGTGTGCTGGATCCAGTCTCTCCCCCCCCCCCAATTGAATGCTTTTGGGCTTGGTACACATTTCAGGTTCCATGGAAGCTCGTATCCCTTTTATATGTAACATTTGGAGGTTTCCCTTTAGTGGACGAACATATTTTAAAAAGAATAATTTACAAAATCAAGCCCATCAATTACCAGAGCAAAGGCCCACTGTTATGCTGCTTATTTTGGGGTGGTGATGGTGGAGAGATCACATCTTGCTTCTGATGCAAGAAAGCTTCCCAAAATAGGTATTGCAACCACCATTCCCTTTATATTGTACAAGCTTTCAAAAGTGTGCAATACAAAAAACTGATATGAAAACCAGCCCCAACTTGGATTCAGGGTGGCGCTGTGGGTTAAACCACAGAGCCTAGGACTTCGAAAGCACACCACTGCAAGTAGATGAATAGGTACCGCTCCAGCGGAAAGGTAAACAGTGTTTCCGTGCGCTGCTCTGGTTTGCCAGAAGGGGCTTAGTCATGCTGGCCACATGACCCGGAAGCTGTACGCTGGCTCCCTTGGCCAATAAAGCGAGATGAGCACTGTAACCCCAGAGTCGGCCATGACTGGACCTAATGGTCAGGGGTCCCTTTACCTTTACCTTACAATCTACATGGCAACATACTTTTACGGGTGTCCCTGCCTACAGTGTCTCCAGAACACCCAAGGTGTATTTAGTTTGCTTCTCAAGCGATATTATAAACCCACAACTCCATGCCAGTACTATTTTGCACACCCAACTTTTATCTTATTACTAAGCTAAAATCTACTTTCTCACTGGGAAGAGATAAGGATATCTTCTAGGAGGAGGTACCTACCCTGACTCTCTCCATTTGAGTGCTGAAAGGGTAAAGGAGCTCAAACAAGATCAGCCCCAAAGAAAAGATATCCACTTTGTGTGAATAAGCGTTTCCATAGACCTAGAGAATTCAAGACAAAAAAAGTGATGGTCAAGCAATTGGATCTTTTGAACTCATACAGGCCACAATTATTCCTTCCTACACCTGTCTCTGACCAAACCCAACAAAATATACAGAACTGGAGCGAACTGTGTATCAGCTGATATCTAATCATCTTTAGCTGGTTTTAATAAACGTTAATGGATAATAATTTCATTGTAAGACACCACAATTAGTTGAAGAGCATGAAAATGGTACAGACTTACTATGCCTGTAACTCAAAAATCTACTTCATAACAGCAGCCAACTAATACATGCAACAATACTGAGGAATGTGGGAAACTCTTTCACACATATACACCAACCCATGAATGGTGTGTATTTTCGAATAAAATGTTATTCGCAACAGTAACCCCTCCCTCTAATAAACTGTAACCAAGCGGCACCAACCGAGAAGAGAATGGGATGTTCAGGGGTCCCATGAGGCTGCAGAGATAAGCATCTTTAGAAAGAACCCTAAGGGACTCCAGCTCAAAACAGACCAATGAGGACAGCGCATCCATTAAGAGTCCCTTGAAGGGTGAACGGATAGCAGGGACAGGATGGACTATAATGCAAGAGGGCGTGGCTGGCTGGACAGGAAACGGGCACTTCACACTGCAATGTTTTATTGCAGGCCACACTTGCAAATAACTGTTCCTTGACACCCTATACAGTGCTCACTGGAAGGACAGATCCTGAAGCCGAGGCTCCAATACTTTGGCCACCTCATGAGAAGAGAAGACTCCCTGGTAAAGACCCTGATGTTGGGAAAGATTGAGGGCACAAGGAGAAGGGGATGACAGAGGACGAGATGGTTGGACAGTGTTCTCGAAGCTGCTAACATTAGCGTGACCAAACTGCGGGAGGCAGTGGAAGACGGGCGTGCTCTGGTCCATGGGGTCACGAAGAGTCGGACACGACTAAACAACAACAACTGTCTGAAAACACGTAATGACACCCAGAAATATTTTAAAACATTATTCTACATTTACAAAAAGTTGAAGTTATATGATTCTCCAGTGTACAGAATTTTTAAAAACCAGCCACCAATGAATGTAATGAAAGCCAATATAATATTTAAAGCCTGAAAAGGCTACATACACTCTCAGCAGTCCTCACTACAACCTTGTAGAATGGAACAGAAATATTATTATTATTATTATTATTATTATTATTATTATTATTATTATTATCTGATTTTATTTACCGCCTTATACCTGGAGGTCCCTATTCCCATATTGTAGAGGAGTGCTAAGACTGGGGAAAAGAGTTGTTTGTCCAATGTCACTTAGTCAGCTTGTACAAGATTTTAAAAAAACCAACAGCTTCTTGGTTCACAGTTCATATTTACAGTCAATAAGCTACTCTAGCATCTAGGTTTTAAAAATTAAAGTGGCATTTAGCTCTGCTGATTAAAACCAAGGCATAAGGCGCACCTGTTCTGGGCTCATGTAGAGCTTGGTCCCAACTTGCCCCGTGTGCCTGTCATAAGCTGGCATTGGTGTTAGAACAGAGTTGTCTTCTTCGTCTTGGTCCATTTCAGTCACGAGTCCGAAATCCCCAACTTTTACTATGTCATCCATTGTGAAAAATATGTTGGAGGGCTAGAAGAAAAACAGATCGAGTGAGCACATGGAGGACCAAGTCAATATATTAAGTAAGACCTAGCTTGCTGTCCACATCTAGCAGGTCCTGTTCAACTGTGTCAATACATTTTCCTAATTTGCTGAGCCCTACAACATTTGGGACGTGGGTGGGACTGTGGGTTAAACCACAGAGCCTAGGACTTGCCGATCAGAAGGTCGGCGGTTTGAAACCCTGCGATGGGGTGAGCTCCCGTTGCTTGGTCCACGTTCCTGCCAACCTAGCAGTTCGAAAGCATGTCAAAGTGCAAGTAGATAATTAGGTACCGCTCCGGCGGGAAGGTAAACGGCGTTTCCATGCGCTGCTCTGGTTCGCCAGAAGCGGCTTAGTCATGCTGGCCACATGACCCGGAAGCTGTACGCCGGCTCCCTCGGCCAGTAAAGCAAGATGAGCACTGCAACCCCAGAGTCAGTCACGACTGGACCTAATGGTCAGGGGTCCCTTTAGCTTTACCTACAACATTTGTGAAAGATAGCCTTTGTTTATCCAAAACGTAAAACACACATGTGCTGATCTGAAAGCCATCCTGAAGATTCTGTTGACTTTGCTGCAGGACAATAGCTTAAAAATAAAATAGAAGCGGTGGTGGCACACTTTACAGGTGTAAAGCAGAAGCAGAGTGTCCCACAGTGGCAGAATTATGCCAAACAAGGATAGGGGAAGTGAGGTGAGAAGCACACACCTTTCTCCCTCTTCCTCCTGCTTGCCGTTTGCTCTGTGACTGAAACTCCTTGGTTTCAAAGGCCAGATTGTACCTGCTCTAAAGCTCACAGAAGTGCAACCAAGTCCTTGAAGGAACTTTCCCCCTCTTTTGAGAGCGCATCCGCCACCTTTCTGCCTTATGTCAACCCCCAAGGTGGTTCACATTAAGAAGCTGCCACTGCAGCTGGGGGCAGCATGGGGGAGATCAGGGGAAAAGTTATCCGAGTTGCCAAAGCCATTGCTGATCCCTTTGAGACTGCATAGCCTTCTCTTCAGTGGAGGGCAATGATCCTTGAAGGCAACTGGAAAGGTTGAAGAAACCAAAGGAATCAACAATGCTCTCAACTGAAGATGATTGCCACTGCTCCCACTTAAGCTGCAGTGTTTTTAGTAGAAGTGTTTTGCCTTGGTTTGCTTCTTGGCCATAAGGGACCTTCTGACGCCTGAATGGCTTCTGCTGCACTGAAAGTGGTACATGACCAATGGACAGAAACCAAGGACATGGTGTATTCATCATCACCCTTACACATTCGTAATATTTTTCCCAAGTACTAGATTAAGGCCTTAGCGCTATGGGTTAAACCACAGAGCCTAGGACTTGCCGATCAGAAGGTCAGCGGTTCGAATCCCCGCGATGGGGTGAGCTCCCGTTGCTCGGTCCCTGCTCCTGCCAACCTAGCAGTTCGAAAGCACGTCAAAGTGCAAGTAGATAAATAGGTACCGCTCTGGCGGGAAGGTAAATGGCGTTTCCGTGAGCTGCTCTGGTTCACCAGAAGTGGCTTAGTCATGCTGGCCACATGACCTGGAAGCTGTACGCCGGCTTCCTCGGCCAATAAAGCGAGATGAGGGTTGCAACCACAGAGTTGGCCACATCTGGACCTAATGGTCAGGGGTCTTTTACTTAAGTGCATAAGCCAGAAACAAATACTCTAGTGCCCAATAAAATGGGGAACCTGGTATTACACGTTTTGGGATTGTAGTCAACTTAGTTCTACTCAGTGAAGGCCCACCAAGTAAGGCATGCATTGAATGGGTCGACTCTGAATTTGACTAAGCTCCCTCTTAAATCAGACTGCCTCGAAAATACTCCTCAGATTCTTTTCAGTTTATAGACATGCTAGAGGATGAAGGGACATGCGAAGATATACAAAGGGGAACAAGTGAAAGCTTAAGCTGCATGTGTAACACACATCTACAACTAATGAACAGGAAGGATGCTCTGACACAGGTAGAATGCACAAGAAGAAATAATCATATGGAGAAAGAAATCTGAATTGATGTAACCAACTGCTTCAGATCCTATCAAGTATATTTCAAAGAGAACAATGGTTTCTTAAGGTCAGGTCAGAACAGCAGTTCCTTGAAAAGCTGTATAGTGGTACCTCGGGTTAAGTACTTAATTCGTTCCGGAGGTTCGTTCTTAACCTGAAACTGTTCTTAACCTGAAGCACCACTTTAGCTAATGGGGTCTCCTGCTGCTGCCGCACTGCTGGAGCACAATTTCTGTTCTCATCCTGAAGCAAAGTTCTTAACCTGAAGCACTATTTCTGGGTTAGCAGAGTCTGTAACCTGAAATGTCTGTAACCTGAAGCGTATGTAACCCGAGGTACCACTGTATCTTAAATCAAACAGAGTGAAGTTGCACATGGAAGATGTAGCAACTACTGTGGGAGCATTGTGCTACAGTTCCCAGTTTGGACTCTGGGTCAGCCACACTAATCCCTCATTTGATACTCTGCTAAAGGGCAAAGGGACGCGGCTGGCGCTGTGGGCAAAACCTCAGCGACTAGGACTTGCCGATCACATGGTCGGCGGTTCGAATCCCCATGGCGGGGTGCACTCCCGTTGCTCAGTCCCAGCGCCTGCCAACCTAGCAGTTCGAAAGCACCCCCGGGTGCAAGTAGATAAATAGGGACCGCTTACTAGCGGGAAGGTAAACGGTGTTTCCATGTGCTGCGCTGGCTCGCCAGAGCAGCTTCGTCACGCTGGCCACGTGACCCGGAAGTGTCTGCGGACAGCGCTGGCTCCCGGCCTCTAGAGTGAGATGAGTGCACAACCCTAGAGTCTGTCAAGACTGGCCCATACGGGCAGGGGTACCTTTACCTTTAAAGGGCAAAGAGCAATGAACACAATTCATGGGGTTCCCAAGCATGCACATGCAGACTCCTAAATAGCTTGTGCTAAGGAACTGAAAGTTTATAGTCAACGGTGTTGTTTTCCGGTACAAACCTTGAGGTCCCGATGCATTAACCCTTTCCCATGCAGAAACTGAACAGCTTCTGCTATCTGTAGAAAGATCAGCAGGCAATCTGTCCTGTCTCTCTCCTCTATCGTACATCTTCTGTTCATCCAGTCTTTGAGGTTTTCTTTCCTACAGAGCTGCATCTGAATGTAAAGGTACACTTTTGGAGTGGTAGGCATGGCTTTTTGTGCAGAGTTCTTAGAGAAGTCTAGACTTAAGGTCGTTGGTCTTGGCGGAGAAACAGACAAAGGGCTTGTGGAAGAGGACTTCCTGTTACTGGATCCTTTTGTGCTTGTTGCTTTATCCTCACAGTGGCTATTGTCAAGTGAGCCGTCCGTGTTACTTTCTTTACTAGAAGTATTATCACAACCGGAGTCTTCAAAGACAATAGACGAAGAGGTCCTCTCCCTCACTCTCACTGCTGGCATGGCTGGAAGACAAAGTTCAAAGGAGTTTCCAGGATCATTTTCATCAACAGTACTACCCTCCATATCACAGTCGGCAAGGAAGCTGTCTTGCATGTTTGACACAGGATCTGCCAACTGGCTCAAGTCTCCGTTATCAATGGCAGAGAATTCCAAAGGGGAGAACTGGCTCTCTGATGAATCCGATTGGCCACAAGGTATCCCAACAGAAAGCAAGGTCTTCCTTTCTACAGATGTAGCAATAACTTCAATGTGTTCCTTTGCAGAGAATGGCTCAGTTCTAATTTTAAATGATGGCACTTCCATTGGGCTGGGAGAACTGAGTGGCCAATCAGTACTTAATTAAAAAAAAAGGAGAACAGAACATTACAAAACTTTTGGTCATTTAAAAATGCATTACCTAAAGAACAGTATCAGCATAGCTTTGGATTTTCTTTCTCAAAATACTGTAGAAGTATAAACAAGTTAAACTAAAATAAAGAAAACTGTCACCACCTACTGGGAACCACCATCAAATATTTTTTCACCATTATTTTTTCAACCATCAGTGTTTTACCTTTTTTTTTACCTATGGACAGTATAACAAGGAATGTCCCCTGAACCCTGTGAGGTGGCACTCCTACCACCAAATGTTCCAGAAAACCACATCACTGATTGGACAGGACACAGCATGAGGTTTCATCCTCACCCCTTTTCTAATCTCCCCCTATTAAAGAATCTAGGGCAGGTAATTCTTTAAAAAGCAATACAATCAAAAATTTAACTTACTTTATGCAAAAACAAATTTGAGATAGCCCATGTTTGCTTATCCCTAACCTTCAATCTGTTCTAGGTTCCCCTGTAAGTCAATTCCTTATAAGCCATTTCTAAGTCTACAGTGTGCCGTAGTCACCTTCTATTGGAAATAAGTGCAGGGACGCGGGTGGCGCTGTGGGTAAAAGCCTCAGCGCCTAGGGCTTGCCGATCGAAAGGTCGGCGGTTCGAATCCCCGCGGCGGGGTGCGCTCCCGCTGCTCGGTCCCAGCGCCTGCCAACCTAGCAGTTCGAAAGCACCCCCGGGTGCAAGTAGATAAATAGGTACCGCTTACCAGCGGGAAGGTAAACGGCGTTCCGTGTGCTGCGCTGGCTCGCCAGATGCAGCTTTGTCACGCTGGCCACGTGACCCGGAAGTGTCTCCGGACAGCGCTGGCCCCCGGCCTATAGATGTGAGATGGGCGCACAAACCCCAGAGTCTGTCAAGACTGGCCCGTTCGGGCAGGGGTACCTTTACCTTTACTTACCTGTAACGCACATTCTTCAAGTGGCCTTCTGCAAAGGTACACATACAGAAATTGCAGCTCCACAGAGCAGCATCCTGGAAACTTCTAAAGCTAAAAATGGTGGGAGATTGTTACCCCTTCCCTGGAGAAAGAAGTTCACTACATTACGCCTGTGCCTTGCTGGGCAGGTGAGTGAGTGCCTTCCCATTCCTAAGTACCCACTTCTGGAAGACCAACCGAAAAGAGAGCCTGCAGGGGGAAGGAGTAACTGAACAGAAGGCAGTCAAAGAATCTTCCTTACAAGTAAGCAACCTGCCTTGCCTTGTTTGAAGTTTCTTACAGGCACACATATGGCAGAGTAGCTGGCTGGCTTACTGGTGGTGAGTGAATACTAGTCAGCTGAAGACACTACAGGGACCACCATTCCAAACACATGCATATAGAATGGACCAAAAGGGTGCTGTCTTGCCAAATGTTTGAACGTTCAAAATGTGGACTGTCCACTCCACATCATTCTTAGCGTCAGAGAAGAACGCATGAAGGACCAAGTCCCGATTCAAAAAGTGATGACTAGTTGCACTTGAGCAAAGAGCCTGAAACATTCTGCCAAAATGATAACAACCCAAAAAAGCAGTTTTGTGAGACATAACTGCGGTTCACAGGTAGCCAGAGGCTAAAACAGGCAGCTGCAAGTTAAGCCCAAGCTCCATAAAGGGATGGACACATAGGCAGGAAAATGGGAGTTACAAAATAATGTCAGAAGATACTTATAAGGGATGAGACCACACTGAGTAGTAAACAACTGAACAGCAATAGGCTGATAAGCAGAAAAGTGAAGAGGCAGGGAGGAGCTAGCCAGATCCAGGGCATGTTCCAAACTCAACGGGGGCAACTAAAGGCAATGTATCCTGTGGAGCCATATATGATTTCTGAGTACCTAGCTTCTACAAGTTCAAAAGTACCATAGATGTAAAGGGACCCCTGACCGTTAGGTCCAGTCGCAAACAACTATGGAGTTACGGCGCTCATCTCACTTTACTGGCCGAGGGAGCTGGCGTACAGCCTCCGGGTCATGTGGCCAGCATGACTAAGCCCCTTCTGGCGAACCAGAGCAGCACACGGAAACACCATTTACCTTCCCGCCGGAGCGGTACCTATTTATCTACTTGCAATGCGTGCTTTCAAACTGCTAGGTTGGCAGGAGCAGAGACCGAGCAACGGGAGCTTACCCTGTTGCGGGGACTCGAACCGCCGACCTTCTGATCGGCAATCCCAAGGCTCTGTGGTTTAACCCACAGCGCCACCCGCATCCCTTCAAAAGTACCATACCCCAAGGTTAAATAGGGGATGAAAGCTTCTACTGCACAAAGAAGTAGCAGCCCATTTAGCTAATGGGGCCTTCCGCTGCCGCTGCACCTCCTCACCACCATTTCTGTTCTCATCCTGAAGCAAAGTTCTTAACCCGAGGTACTATTTCTGGGTTAGCAGAGTCTGTAACCTGAAGCTTCTGTAACCTGAAGTGTATGTAACCCGAGGTACCACTGTACTAGCATTGTTTTTATACTTCTTGTTATGTGCAGATGATGCCACTTGGTAACTTTGGGGCACTTTGAGATACTTGGATCCCATGTCCCAGTAACCCCGGAAGCCAAAAATGCTCATTGTGCATGAAGAGGTGTATTCTCCCACATTCAGAGGCATGGTGCCCATTGCAGGCATGTCTTAAATATTTTTCCTGTCTTCTCTATATTAATCATCACTTCACTTGACATTCATTCAATGTTCTTCTTGTCATTCCATCTGTGCTCAGACTCAGATAGTCCGTAAGTGGGTTGTGCAACTGACTCAGCTTGCCCTTCTCCCTGTGAGTCAGTGTCCAAGCCACTGTCGGTTGCCTAGGTCACAGCTAAGTCCCTGGGCTTTGACTACATAGTTTTTACAATATTCCTTCAAGCCCAAACAATGCACGGAGCTTACAAGGGTCAATGATGCCGATAGAATCCCATTTGAGAATCCAGGCTGTGCTGAAAGTTGTACTAAAGAAGTCTCAGAACTCGAAGGCCTCAACCCTCAGAAAGCAGAAATGCCAGCATCAGGGTCAGGAGACAAACCCTGTCCAAAAGCCAGCAGATTGGGTCATGCCAGGGTAATGTGATGTTAACATATGAGCGTGCTGGAGGTGAAACAGTTAAACAGGTTACCTAATCAGGACCCAGGGGGTGGCGTCAGAGGGACTATAAAACCAGCTCTGGGAGGGGCAAAGGGAGGAGTTCGTTGAGGAGTTCATTGGGAGTTGGGTGGTTGGTTGGAGTGGGAGTGAATTGGGATAGAGTTTGTGAGTAGGTTGAGTTGGTGTAGCGAAATAAACTGAGTCAGGAACAGTTAGGGGCTAGGAAGACAAGTAAATATCTGAGAGGTGGTTTACTGAGTGAGAGCAGGTAGTGGAAGTTATAGGTCTGGATAGGCACCCCATGAATGTGATTGACAGATACCGTTTATGAAACCACACGCTTGTTACACTGCAATAAATAAACAGATGTTTATGTTCCAATTTAAACCCTAACTGGACTCAGTACTGTACCAGGTAGGGCCTGGGTGGTGGCAGTGAGAAATAGTGGTGGCACAGGGATCAATAGACGGTGAAACGTCCGGGGACCCTGTGCGATCGCCACACAAGGGTCAATGATGCCGATAGAATCCCATTTGAGAATCCAGGCTGCGCTGAAGGTTGTACTAAAGAAGTCTCAGACCTCGAAGGCCTCAAACCTCAGAAAGCAGAAATGCCAGCATCAGGGTCAGGAGACAATCTCTGTCCAAAAGCCATTACAGGTTTTTAAAGCCCATTCCCACAAAGCAACAAAGTGCAGAGTACTATTTAATCAAGCCTGCTTAGTAAACCTGAGGCGGAAAATGCACAATACCACCCTTTGCTCCTCTCCGAAGAAGAAAGGCTTGTTGTTCCTGGGGACTGGGGACCTTCATCCCATAGCAATGAGAGTTTTAAAAGGTGTCATAGTACATGCAAGGCCAGGCAGTTCTCATGGCTACTGAAGGCCTAAGAAATAACTTACAGGGGGAAAAGCCCACAAAAGCTCAAGAGTAAATTCTCCATGATGCTCCTCTGAAACTTCTCTTAAAGGGAGGAAGTGTGCTTTCTCCCACCTTTTTAAGCTCTATAAGTCTCTGATTATTGTACTAACATCTCACTTTTCTTCCATCATGGATTTCAAAGTGGGGGTTCTCAGATAAATCTCCCATCCCGGCACCAGCCAGACCAAAGCCTGCTTAGCTTCTACAAGGTGGTTGCATCATTTGCCTGAGACCATGTCCTGTTTCCTGTGCAGCTGCAGTTCCTGTATGTGTACTTGCATAAAGCCCATAAAGAAAAAACAGAAGTTTTGAAACAAAGCAGTAAGATGAGCCAGCCGAGAGGCTGTCCAAGTACATGCATGTTATATTTTAAAAGCTAGTGCGAAACAAATCCGGTAGAAGATAGGAATAGCTAAACAAGGACTCATAGAATAGACAATTTTTATACAAACTAGAAGTTACAGTGCAGAAATATAGAGCTTTCTCATTTCTTGCAGTTGGAGTACAATACTTTCCAGGGAAGTATAATACTTTCCCGAGACTTTCCAGGAACTGAAAGTGATACCTTTCGTCTTTTAGCCACAGTTTGTCCATTCTTTCCTGCCAGCTTTCAGGCGGCGCTTCCAGCCATGCATTGAAATAGCGAACAATACAAGGGTGTTCAAGTTTTGCTAATGCTTTTACTTCCCGCATCACCTTCTCACGAGCCAATTCCCTAAAATTGAAAGGGTCATAATGTAAATTAAAGAAGAAGTCAGTTCTCTGTGGGGGATGAACTGGAACGACTTTTAACTGTCATGGTTATTTTAATTTATGAAAGACAAAATTCTGCTTCGAGTCTCATGCTCTGGTGTGTGGACACCACACTACAGGTACACTTTGTAAACAACAGGTAAGTGCAGCAACTTATTATTAACACAGTTTTTTCTCTTGCTTTGTTGGGATGAGAAAAAGTACCCAAGAAAATGTTCAACAATGCCCCAGGAACTCTTTTGGTGTGCAAGACATGTCCTAGGATGAGACCAAGTAGGACTGACATGTGGACCACAGTGCCACCTAGAGATGCATCACAGAAAGGAAACTAGAAAATAAAGTGTGCATGCACACGAAAGCTCATACCAAGCTTCAGATGTGTATCTGAAGAAGTGTGCATGCACACGAAAGCTCATACCAAGAACTAACTTAGTTGGTCTTTAAGGTGCTACTGGAAGGAATTTTTTTATTTAGAAAATAAAAGACATTTACAGTGGTGCCCCGCAAGACGAATGCCTCGCAAGACGAAAAACCCGCTAGATGAAAGGGTTTTCCGTTTTTTGATGCGCTTTGCAAGATGAATTTCCCTATGGGCTTGCTTCGCAAGATGAAAACGTCTTGCGAGTCTTGAGATTTTTTTCGCTCCCCCCCCTTTTTCTAAGCCGCTAATAGCCTTTTAGCCGCTAAGCCTTTAATAGCCGCTAAACCGCTAATAGCGCTAATCGGGTTGCTTCGCAAGACGAAAAAACCGCTAGACGAAGAGACTCGCAGAACGAATTATTTTCGTCTTGCGAGGCACCACTGTACTCACCTATTTGGAAGACGAATTCTTTTAATAGCGTAGTTGCAGTCATCCACTTTATTTCTGGCTTCAAACACTACTCCAAATCCTCCACGACCTAGACACTGAATTGGCTCAAAGTCTGTTAGATATCTGCAAAAGAAAGGAAGGAAAATGCTTGTGATTAAGATCTGATTATGATGATGATGATTAGCAGTTCATCTAAAATACTGTCATACGTCGAGTTGTGTTTGCTTCATGTTGTATTTTTTCAGGTTACGAACGCGGCAAACCTGGGAGTGTTTACTTCTAGGTTTGCCGCTTTGTGCATGTGTGATCTGTGTGCATGCGCAGGAGCGCTCTATCGCATTGCACGCATAAGCGATGGTCTACTTATGGACTTTTTGGGGTGCAAACGGCACCCTGGAACGGATTGCGCCCGTAAGTAGAAATACCACTGTACTAGACGTATTTTGGTTTACTTTTGAACACAACAGTGGTATAAGTACATTCTGCCAAATATTCCTCTTAAAACATAGGAAGATTCCTTACACCGTATCAGCCCATTACTATGTCCAGCTGGGTATTGTTGAAGCGAGATGAGCGCCGCACCCCATAGTCACATTTGACTGGACTTAACCGTCCAGGGGTCCTTTACCTTTATCTGTTGACAATGACTCAGAGCAGCTCTCCAGGGTTTCATACAGCAGTCCTGCCCAGCCCTAACTGGAGAATCTGGGGCCTTCTGCTCACAATGCATGTGCTCTTATCACTGAGCTAAAACCTACCACGCTGTACTCCAATGTAACATCTTCTGGCAACTAGAGCATTTTATTTATTTATTTAAGGAAACCCTTTCCACGCAAACGGCATCTTTTAAGTAAGGAAGCCTCCAACAGCACCAACTCCATGTTTCAGAGCCACAACAACAGAGAGGCATACACTTTCCACTTAAAGGTAAAGGACCCCTGACCGCTAGGTCCAGTCGTGGCCGACTCTGGGGTTGTGGCGCTCATCTCGCTTTATTGGCCAAGGGAGCCGGTGAACAGCTTCTGGGTCATGTGGCCAGCATGACTAAGCCACTTCTGGCGAACCAGAGCAGCGCACGGAAACGCCGTTTACCTTCCCACTGGAGCAGTACCTATTTATCTACTTGCAGTTTGATGTGCTTTCAAACTGCTAGGTGGGCAGGAGCAGGGACCGAACAATGGGAGCTCACCCCATCACGGGGATTCAAACCACCGACCTTCTGATTAGCAAATCCTAGGCTCTGTGGTTTAACCCACAGCGCCATAACATATACTTTCTATTTAAAGGTAAAGGTAAAGGTACCCCTGCCCGAACGGGCCAGTCTTGCCAGACTCTGGGGTTTGTGCGCCCATCTCACATCTATTGGCCGGGGGCCAGCGCTGTCCGGAGACACTTCCGGGTCACGTGGCCAGAGCCGCACACGGAACGCCGTTTACCTTCCCGCTGGTAAGCGGTACCTATTTATCTACTTGCCCCCGGGGGTGCTTTCGAACTGCTAGGTTGGCAGGCGCTGGGACCGAGCAGCGGGAGCGCACCCCGCCGCGGGGATTCGAACTGCCGACCTTTCGATCGGCAAGCCCTAGGCGCTGAGGCTTTAGCCCACAGCGCCACCCGCGTCCCCACTTTCTATTTATTTCCTCTTAAAAACTGTACCTTGTGCTATGTAGGAGGCTGCTTTTAAAGCTCCCCCGAGTTTGGGGGATGGCTTGTTGAGTTTTACAGAGAAGGAGAATTGCTTTTGGAAAGAGGGACTCAGAAAGAATGCAAGTCCATTACATTCCAAATGGTGCACAGAAGAGAGGGAGAGAAAAGTAATTGCTTTTACCTTGACACATATCCCGAGTTCTGAAAGTCTCCCCAGCTGTTATCTTTAGCCTGTCCAACTGCAGGTTCATATTTACTGTCCGTCTGACACTGAGTTTCAGACTCCTTCCGCTGCTGAGATAGGAACAGACTGTTTATAACTGAGGCAGCTCAATACTAACTTTATTGACAAGGATGGAAGAACAAAATTTAAAAAGGTAGTGCTACATCCTGGTCACCACACACAAAAATTGGGGGAGGGGAGAGAGAAGGGACATGATCTTCATAAGCTAACATTTGGAGGTTGTTTTAGGTAACAGTAACTTCCTGCATGACATGGCAGGGAGTTGCTTTGAGGACAAAGCAATAGTTTGCTAACAACATTTTTCCACACCCTTCTAATAGTAAATGAGCTTTTCCACTCTGCAGTGACACAGCAGAGGCTTGTTGAAGCCTTGAAAACCTTTAAATAATTAAAAGTAACTAAGCTGCAAGATGGGATAGGCACCGAGGGAGTGGTGTCATCATTCACAATCTCGGGTAAATCGTAACTGCACATGGCAATTGCCACGTGCTTGACACCTGGAATAACATTTTATCATTTATAAACTGCCTCAAACTCTAGACGCTGTACAACCGTTTGTCAGATAATTAGAAAAGAGGAAGGTAAAGAGTTCACTACATCTAGAACTGCGAAAACATGACCATTGCAACTGCAATGTGGAAGCTTCAAAGCACAGCTTCAAAGGGAAGTTCTTGCTCTGGATGTAACTACCTGGTTGTATAAATTTCTATTAAAAGTAATGATCAGGACAAGTGCCTGAGACAATCTAGTAGTCAGTTCTTATGACAACCTACTGATTTATGTGAAACCAAAGCAAGCTCGTATTAAGTTCATAAGCGCTGCATTTCATTACTTGAATAAATGCAATCTAAAACATGAAAAGCCTCAAAAGGGAAAACATGCAGTTACACTTCAAGAATCGATTCACTCTACTTACTCGATTGCGAACATGCGGATGGAAAAGTCTACGCACAATAAAAGTTGTGGCCACAATGCATAATATGATGGTGCTAATGATTTCTTTCCACCAGTGCAGAAGTAGAACTGGATCTTTTTTGCGGATGTTTTGTGGATAGTTCATGTCAGCAAATCTCACAGTGATCTGGGTGCTTCGTCTGTGCCTCTCTCGAGTGTAGTAGGGCAAAAAATAACCGTTATCTATATTTTTTTAAAAATGAACAAAGGGTATAAGAATGTTTTCGTAAATCTACAAACCACCAGGTAGTACTAATCTTTCGATAAATAAAATTTCCCCTTTCAAATGTTGTTGACCAGTGAAAACCCCATGTAGTGGCCAAAGACACTGGCTAGAATCTAAAGAATATGTCCAACTTTAGGCAAATCCAGTGAGAATTTTGATATTTTGCCCTTTGAACAGTGACTCTCTATACCAGGGATGTTCAAGAAGTCGATAGCGATCTACTGGTAGATCCCCGTGGGGTTTTGGTAGATCGCGGCCGATCTCTGGCTCCCTTTCCTTAGAGTTGCTAAAACTGACTCCTGTCACACCCCCTCGCCCTGCCCTCCATTGTTGTATGATCTCTGTAAGGGAAGAGAATAGGTTTCTCAGTGCTGCTGTTCTGATCCATAACGATGTTTTTGTGAGTGACTTTGCCCCTTGCCTTTAACCCCCCCAAAAGAGAACTCTCCCCGCCAAAAAGCTTTTTAAAAAATGGGGCTTTCCTCCTCCCTAAAAAAAGCTCCACAACTTTGAGCTGAACCCCCCAGTTCACTGTAGATCACTGCCAGTTTTTAATTCTGAAAGTAGATTGCAGTCTCTTGAGAGTTGGCCACCCCTGCTCTATACCATAGTAGAAGATTTTTGAAACCTCATAGAAAGCTACCAAGTCAAACCATTGGTCCTTTTGGTTCAGTACAGTCTACAGCAAGTAGACTGGGGAATCTTTGGCCCTCTGTATGTTTCTGAGCTACAACCAGCTAGCATGATGGGAATTGTAGTTCTGCAACATCTGGAGGGCTAACAGTTCCCCACACTTGGTCTATGCTAAATGGAAGGCTTTCCTGGATTTTAGGTCTCTCTTAGTCCTAACTGGAGATACCAGGGATTGAACCTGTGGACTTTCCTCGTGGCTCTCCTTCCTTTCAAGATGGGTTTTGCAATGGAGGCTGCTCTTCAAGAATGATGCAGAAAGCCTCCTTGGGCTGAGGTTCTCTATAGGGCTGACAAACTCTTCCAGTACAGTGGTACCTCGGCTTAGGAACTTAATTCATTCTGGAGGTCCGTTCTTAACCTGAAACTGTTCTTAACCTGAAGCACCACTTTAGCTAATGGGGCCACGCCGCTGCTGCACGATTTTTGTTTACATCCTGAAGCAAAGTTCTTAACCCAAAGTACTATTTCTGAGTTAGCGGAGTCTGTAACCTGAAGCGTCTGTAACCTGAAGCGTATGTAACCTGAAGTACCACTGTATTCAGAAGACAGCCATCTCAATTTATTTAGGGGCTAACAATTAGGGTTCCACAGATACTATGATTTATTTCAACTAGGTTTTGTTACTGTAAGTATAAAAAGGAGCTAGGGTTTTCACCTATCAAAACCATGGATGAAAACAAAGCATAGCTCACACACACCATAGGGATACTGCAGGACGGAAAGGGCACCATTACTGTATTCTTCATGGGAAAACTTGTCATTGCTGAGACATTTGTCAAACTCATCTGATCCCACCAGCACAGGAGTTCTAGAAGGAGAATCTAGAAACAACGCATAATTTTCAGAGTGAGTCTGTTTCACACATTACATTTGAATGAGCATTCCTGCAGGCATAAAACCTTTCAGAAATCCTAAATAGTGCTTCTAGAAATGGCTACCATCATCCAGAGCAGGGGTGAGGAACCTTTTTGGCCTGGTGGGCCAGATCTTCATCTTCCTCCACACTGAGGACCAACATAATAATAATAATAATAATAATAATAATAATAATAATAATAATAAAATTTATTTATATCCCGCCCTCCCCAGCCGAAGCCGGGCTCAGGGCAGCTTACAACAATAAAATAGTACAACATACCAAAATCATTCATTATAAAATTAACTCAAATCAAACTGATGGCAACCACTGGGCCAGAGCTCTGTGCAGCTTGCCAAAGGAGGGAGTCAGGCTGTGCCCTGACCAAAGGCCTGGTGGAACAGCTCTGTCTTGCAGGCCCTGAGGAAAGATGTCAAGTCCCGCAGGGCCCTAGTCTCTTGTGACAGAGTGTTCCACCAGATCGGAGCCACAGCCGAAAAAGCCCTGGCTCTAGTTGAGGCCAGCCTAACCTCTCTGTGGCCTGGGATCTTCAAGATGTTTTTATTTGAAGACCGTAAATTCCTCTGTGGGACATACCAGGAGAGGCAGTCCCGTAGGTGCAAGGGTCCTAGGCCGTATAGGGTTTTAAAAGTTAAAACCAGCACCTCAAACCTGATCCTGTACTCCACCGGGAGCCAATGCAGCTGGTATAGCACCAGGTGAATGTGATCTCGCAGCAAGGACCCCGTAAGGAGTCTCGCCGCGGCATTCTGCACCCGCTGGAGTTTCTGGGTCAGTCTCAAGGGCAGCCCCACGTAGAGCGAGTTACAATAATCCAGACTGGAGGTGACCGTCACATGGATCACAGTGGCTAGGTCAGGGCGAGAGAGGTAAGGAGCCATGGAAAGGGAGGTGTCAAAGATTACACCCAAACTCTTAACGGACGGTGCTGGCATTAATTGCACCCCCGCAAGAGATGGGAGTTGCCCCCCCCCCCCATTAGACAGGTACCACATCATGATGACAGGTAACTGACAAGTGGGTGGTCCTGCCCACCCTGGAAAGTTGACCTGACGGTGGAGAGAGACAGTCAGCTTTGCTAGCACATTCCCCACTGGGAAAATACTAGTAAAGCAGCACCAAGCAGGACTGAAACTCACCAGTCAGGTGACTGATTGACAGGTGGGTGTAGTTGGGGGCTTTGGGGGGGGGGATTGCCTTGCAAGCCAAATTTGGATCACCTGGCAGACACCTGGCCTGCAGGCTGGAGGTTCCTTACTCCTGTTCTATGAATTTCAAGTTTTTCTATTGCCAGAAAAAACGTACACCTGACAATCGTTAAAACGCCTCAGCTGGAAAGCTCAATAAGCAGTGATAGTTTTTCTGTGGAAAATCCTCCATTTTTAGAAATGCCTTATGTACTGAAATTAGTAACCTAATGAATAAATATAATGCCAGCTAAGTTGGCTCTTTGGAATGAGCAATATACAGTCTAATATCAGAAATTAAAGTTGCAATTAACTTTTTTCAGATGGCTATCCTTAGAATGAATTAACAAATAAATGCAAAGCACAGCTTTGCAGGCATGCTAAAATTCCCAGCACTTTTTCAGTGCTTTCATTTCCTCCCACCACTCAAAATGTAAACAAGGTTAGAAAATAATTTGCCATGCTGTGTCATGTCTTAAAATATTTAGAAGTATTCCGGTAAATGTAGCTTTTATGTAAAGCAAGTGTGGGGAGCATGTGAACCTATAGATGTTGCTGGACTACAACTCCCATCATTCTTGGCCATTGGCCAAGGTTGCTGGGGCTGATGGGAGTTGTCGTAGTAGAGCAATGTCTGGAGGGCCAAGGGTTCCCACACTTGATGTAAAGCTTTGAATTAGTTTCAACGAAACACTTGAATCCACTCGGAGTGCAGTTTCGTGACACCCCACCATCAGTAATCAGACTTCTCGTATCAACTATGTTCGAGATATACTTTTGAAAACAGTAATAAAACTCTCTATCAATATTATTGCCTATAACCTTCCAATCTGAAAAAAAAGGATAATCCTAGGAACATCACTTACGAATCAATGGTTTCCACTTGATGACAGGCAAAGGGATAACAGCATTATCATTTCTGGACTCCAAAGCTTTAGGGTTGGTTGGGAACTTATCAGAAATTCTGACTGATGACTGAAGGTACAGCTGGCCTTTGTACATTCCTGCATAATAAACCACAGATCATTATTTATCTCAGGGATTATCATTTTACTTGTGTGCACCTTTAAGAATAGAGGGGAAGAGAATACAAATGCGTGAATTCTAGAGCAATGCAAAAGATGCACTGCCTACATTGTAAGATGATATTATTACATCTACCTACCATATTTTTCCGTCTATAAGACACCCCCATGTATAAGATACCCCCTATTTTGTGGGACTCAAATTTAAGAAAAGAGGGGGAGATGGTCCAGAGTATAAGACGCCCCCTAATTATTGACATTATTTTTTAGGGGGGAAACCTAGTCTTATACACGGAAAAATACGGCACCTAAGAATACGAAACATGTACAAGAAACGAATTAAGAAATGGAATCATTTTCATAACCTAGCAGCTATTTAACATTCTTGCTCTATGCAGCTTTTAAGCAAGAAAAACTGCAGAAGTATAAAACTGAAGCAACCACTGGAGACTCCACTTGCCTTAGTTGTTAAATCCCCCCAAAATCCAATTGGAAGGAACCACCCTATCCAGGATGTCACCCTCTTCCAAAGAAGGACAATCGGTGAGCTCACAACTTCATGACTCATGAGCTCTGAGGATTGGTTCATTATTTATAAGAAAAGCCAGAGATAAAAATACAAGTAAACACTACTGCAACATTGCATGCTTCAGCCCAAGGCCAAATGAATTTTGACAGATGGTCAAGAAGTTAGTTACAACAAAATCTAGCAGTCTCATTTATTAATTTTCAGGAATGTGCACATAGTAGTGGAAGGTTGGAAGCACAGACAAATATTTCTGAATTTCAATTCACTAGAAAGAATGAAAGCCACCCACTGTAGGAGTAGGGGAAACTCTGGAAAATAAGAGCGAGTGAAGGACAGATACTTTATAAGACGTCATGTCTATGGCAAACATTAAGTCTTATCAGCAATTCACCGACAACAGAGAAAAGGCCTACTCTAATCGAACTACTCTCTATTTGTGGGTTTAGTTAAAATCATACTATTTGTGCATATAATGGGACAGTACTTTACATTGCTTAGTAACTCCAGCTGCAATAATAAGCTAACGTCGTACTTAACATCCAACATTTACTAGAAATGAGATCCCACTGAATTAAACAGAATTTAGTTCTGAGTAAACATGCACAGGATCAGGATGAAAATGCATAGTTCATATTGAATTGATGGATGGCTTTTTTGTCAAGAATAATGCACTGATGCAACAAATATTCCACTGCCAAAGCAAAACACACAATACTTTAGATATCTACCATGTTGTTCTTTGGCTTTTGCTGAAACACTTAAATTAATTATACCCACCTAAAAAGAAAAGAAAAATCAAGAAGCTGTCTACTAAGGGTTTGGACAATGCAAAGATTATATCTTGTGTTGAAAGTTGGTACTGTACCTAAATAGACACTGGACTCTGTAGCTCCTCGAGCAGCTTCCACTATGTCTTCTTCATCTTCTAAGACATCACTATTGGAGGTGTAGCTTGTGTCATCAAAGAGGCTAATTGGAATTACCTTGCCATCCTTAACCAGCCAGGCAGAAGCAACAGGTGTGCAAAACTGCAGATAAAGTATGAATATTTGAAAATCAGTTCAATGCATTTTCTCGGTAATACCAAATCTTTTAAGAGCACAGCTTTTAATGAACTCAAAAAATGAACATATTACAAAAGAAAAACATTTTTAAAAGCCTCAAATTCCAGAAAGATGCAAGGTATTTTTGGCAATGCTGTAGTATTTCTAGAAAGTGTCAAGATGTTACCATCTTTAGTACCTGGTATTCCCATTCCAGATGTCCTCCCTGCTTATTAAATGCCATCACCTTCCAGTCGGCTACTGAGACCTTTATCACTGTATCCTTCATTACAGCCTCCTGCTCTTCCACATCTGAAATTATTTTAGAATCTTCTTTGTTTAGATTTGGTTTTAAATTGCCTTCAAGAAATCCCATTCTCTTTTCAGTGTCTGGAACATAGCGCAGTTCAAAGTGACCAACACTAAAATTCCACCTTTAAGTTAAAAAAAGAGAAGATGACGACCGTGACTGCAAATCAATCCAGTTTTTATAATATGTAAAAGGAGACAACATGGTATTTCTAAAGTACCGTACTTTTCGCCCTATAGGATGCACTTTTTCCCCACCAAAAATGAAGGGGAAGTGTGTGTGCGTCCTATGGGGCGAATGCAGGCTTTTGCTGAAGCCTGGAGAGCAAGAGGGGTTGGTGCACACCGACCCCTCTCACTCTCCAGGCTTCAGGAGAGCCCCAGCGCCAGCCCCACAAGGTCGGGGGACAGAAGGAGGCGGAACGCCGCCACCCCGCTGTCTCCCGAAGTGGTTTGGAGGCTGACGGCGGGGAGACCCCGCCGCCAGCCCCACAAGCTCCGGGAACAGTGGGGAGGTGCAGCGCGTCTCCCCGCTGTCCCCGGACCTGATCTGAAGGCGGGCTGCGGGGAGAAGAGCGCTTCTCCCCGCTGCCGGCCCCACAAGCGCCTGTGGGGGAAATAAATTTTTTCCCCTTTATTTCCCCCAAAAAAAACTTGATGCGCCCCATGGGCCGAAAAATACGGTAATGTAAGCCTATTTTGCACTGTTGTAGTAAAGCATGTTATCTTGTAACACAGTACACAAGCTTTTGACTTCACACAAATCTTTTCCACAGACTGGGTGGTTGATAAAGGAAGAAGGGAAAAGCAGTACTTTTGCGCCAAAGGTAAAGGACCCCTGACAGTTAAGTCCAGTTGCAAACGACTGTGGGGCTCATCTCGCTTTACTGGCCGAGGGAGCCGGCATTTGTCCGCAGACAGTTTTTCCGGGTCATGTGGCCAGCATGACTAAGCCGCTACTGGCGAAACCAGAGCAGCACACGGAAATGCCGTTTACCTTCCCACCGGAGCGGTACCTATTTATCTACTTGCACTTTGACGTGCTTTCGAACTGCTAGGTTGACAGGAGCTGGGACTGAGCAACGGGAACTCACCCCATCACGGGGATTCGAACCTTCTGATTGGCAAGCCCAAGGCCAAAGCACGTTTGAAAACAAACAGCTTCTCTGCGTCTTCAAAGGAGGTTGCTATAATGTGAATAGAGTTACAGCAACCTCCTTTGAACTTTGACAAGTGTCAGTCACCTGACATCATCATCAAGATTCAGTCCCCCACCCCTGCCTTAGGGCATCAATGCAGGCAGCATATCCCTCCAGTTCCTCCCAGCTGGTACCTGCAAAATACATCAGGACACTGGGCAACCTTCTCCTAGTTACTACATTGTTGTGAAAATAGTAAAATCTATCAGAATTCAATGTCTTCTGGGTAAAGGAAAGAGAGAGCAAATTCAAGCATCTTCATAAAAACTAGACATGTCAGATTCCTTCTAAATTGTTGGAGTAAGAAAGAACATGAACTCTTCAAAGGGCAACAATCTGACAATGCACCTTCTGTTGCAGAAATTATGTACAAATCTCATATACTATGCGTGTCCGTACTTCTCATTGCCGCTGCGGGGCCCAACAGCACGAACAGTTTTCTGAGTTCGATGTAAAAGAAGAATATCTTCCTGTTCCATCTCGTCTTCATCCCAGCGACGACAGCCCATGGCAGAGCAGATATACTTCACCTGAACAAGAAAGAGAAGTCTTAAAGGATCAGACATAGTATTTTCAGTATATCCTTCTATTTACTAATCATGCAAAAAGTGTGACTCCACTCCATTTTGCTCTCACCTTCCCATTATATTTGTACCCAGAGATGTAAAAATGGATTCCATACACAAAACAATACTGAGGAAAAGTTGACAACTAATATAAAAATTCACCAAAATAATACTTAGCATTAAAAACAGGCTATGCCCATCACATAGGCAATTATTGTTGCTATGTTTAAATGCATGGAAGTTGGAGAGAGCTACTATTTTGATGCTATCATTGGGTTTCTATTGTACTGGATGTGCAATGTGCTCTACATGGGGCTGCCCTTGAAGGCAACTCAGAAATTTCAGTTGGTCCAAACTGCAACAGCCAATTACTGGCTGGAGTTCCTTTAGATTGCACAGAATCCTGTTTTAAAACAGCTGCATTGGTTGCCGGCACAATTCAAGGTGCTCAAGCTACCTTTTTAAATCCCTAAATAATTTAGGCCCCAAATATTTGAAAAACTGCCTTCTTTGCTACAGACCCTCTTGGCCAGTGATGGCCAAATTAGGCTCTCCAGCTGTTTTGGGACTACAACTCCCATCATCCCTAGCTAACAGGACCAGTGGCCAGGGATGATGGGAATTGTAGTCCCAAAACAGCTGGAGGGCCAAGTTTGGCCATCACTGCTCTTGGCTGTTAAGATTGGCGGTGGGTGGCTGTAGTCTGGGAGACTGCATTCTCTGTGGCAGCCCCAAGTTTGTGGAGCACCCTCTCGACAGTGGTGTGTCTGGCAACTTCACTGTACAGTTTTCGGTGAATGCTGAAGACATACCTCTTTCCCCCTGCCTTTGAAACCAGGGATGTCAATTTTAAGGAGTCACTCTATTTTTCTGGCTGTAGGTCACTTTAAGCTGCTTTTAATGTTATATTTTAAATTGTTATAACCTGTCCTGAGGCTCAAGGATGAAAGGCAAGTAATACATTTAAACAACCACCCTGCCCCCTGGTGGCTTAGAAATAGAAATAGGAAATAGAAATAGAATAAAATAAAATAAAAATAATACATCTTGGAAGCAGAATAGAAATTTGTAAAAATAAGCCAACCTCTGTAAGACCTAGAAAACTTGAAGGTGGGCCAACATTGTTACTGTATACAGTGGTACCTCGGGTTACATACGCTTCAGGTTACAGACTCCGCTAACCCAAAAACAGTATCTCGGGTTAAGAACTTTGCTTCAGGATGAGAACAGAAATCGTGCTCCGGCGGCACGGCGGCAGCAGGAGGCTCCATTAGCTAAAGTGGTGCTTCAGGTTAAGAACAGTTTCAGGTTAAGAACGGACCTCCGAAACGAATTAAGTACTTAACCCGAGGTACCACTGTATTACACATAGCGCTGAAATTCAGAGAGAGAATGGCTTGCCTCAATCCACCTTGTATGTGAGATTAAAACTGAGGCCTTATGTGAAATATGAAGTTGGATCCAGACATCTGCCAGCAAAAGGAGCTGGCTTTCCCACCTCCTCTTCCCTTCTCCCTCAACTTCTGCTGAGTGGAGTGAGCTGTGGTACAGGGAAACTGCTCAGCCCCACTTCCCTGTGCAAGATCCCTGAGCAAGATCCAGCCACTCAGCCCTCCTCTCCTGGAGGATTTTGGTGGGAGCCCTGCCTGGTATGATACTAGGGAAACACAAGGGCAAGAAATGCTACTACAATAACCCTGGTTCCATACAGGTTATTCCATAAGAAATTATATAACAAATCATCTTTAAGCAGTAGCTAAGTAAGTGCATAAGTAGCCTCATCAATTTCAGTGAAGCTTACCTTGCTCCATCTGGACTAAGTGAGAATGTCTTTCTGGGAAATTGGTAAATTTCCATATACATACAGCTTTTATTAAGATTATGCAGCTGATAGCCAGACGTAAAATGGGTCAGTACTATCTGGCGCTGAGTACATGATATATTTTGATGTGCTCTCTTGCAAATATGTAAGAAAAAGTCTATCGTCAGTAAGAACCTTTTTACCTTTCCTGAATATGAGCTCAGCCCATATGTTGTCAAGGACTTCCCTCCAACCAGGACAACATCATCTCCAAATTTGTATGATGATTCGAGAAGAGATTCCACAGTGAAAGGAACAGCTTCCATGCTTTCTCTGTCACGATCCCATTGAAAAAGGTCCCCATCCAAGGAAGGAATTATCATCTTATTCCCAAATACCTACAAAGCATTAGAACAGAAATACATATAATGGCAACCAGGACACAAACATATTTTGTACCAAATGTGGGGCACAATGCAATAATAATTTGTAGCTTAATCTTCATAGTTTGTCTTTTACATGTCTACTGTAAATGTCTACTATACATTTTACATGTCTACTGTAAATGTCTACTATACATTTTACATGTCTACCGTAAATTGTGAATATTCATTTTTAGCTACCGGTACTTCCTCCACCTTTAGCTTGGCATGGATGGAAATGCCAGTTTGTGTGTTGTGTATTGGAATCTGCAATAGCTTTTATATGCACAGACATTCTCAATATTTATTACATAGCACTCAACAAGTGTTCTTTAGGCAGTTTACAGTAACAGTTAACACTATTTAGCAAACAAATAAAGCAAACAAAAAATTTAAAGCAGAATAAAAAAGCTGCAGAATAAAACCAAAGTAAAACTAGAAAGGGAAAAAAAAAATAGTGCGGTATCACAATGCCCCAAACATCTTTTAGGACTGAAAAGCCCACCCACAAGACAAAATAGGTGCTAGGTGAGCCTCTCTGACACCATTCATTTTGCAGAGGCACCCAGAGGAGGAGGGAATATTTATTCATATTTCACCTCTCCCCATGTTGTTCAACATCTTTATAAATGACACTGATGAATGTATTGAGAGGATGCTTGTCAAATTTGCAGATGGCACCAAACTGGGAGGGGTAGTCAATGCTACTGAAGACAGAATCAGGATTCAATATGACCATAACAGATTGGAGAACTGCTCTCAAACTAACAAAACAAATTCAAATAGGGACAAATATAAGGTTCTACACATAGGGAAGAAGAACCCGCTGCACAAATTTAACATGGAGGGCACCTGGCTTGCCAGTAGTTCATGTGAAAAGGATCTAGGGAGCCTTAGTAGACAACAAGCTTAAAACAAGTTAACAGTGTGATGCAGCAAGAACCCAACAAAACAACAAGAACCCAACAAAACAAAACTAATGCTATTATAGGCTGCATCAACAGAAGTATAGTGTTTTGAACCAGGGAAGTAATAGTCCCGCTTTACTCTGCCATGTCAGACCACACCTGGAGCTCTGTGTCCAGTTCTGGGCAATACTATTTAAGAAGGGTAGTGACAAGCTAGAATGTGTGCAAAGGAGAGCAGCCACGATGGTCAAGGGTCTGGAAATCAAGCCTTATGAGGCACAGTTGAGGGAAAAGAGGAGACTGAGCAGAGATAAGATAGTCATCAAATATCTAAAGGGCTGTCACGTCTGGAGACTAGCTGGGTTAAGGGGCTGTGACTGGCCCAACGTCACCCTATGATCTTCATAAGTGAGTGGGGATTTGAATGCTGATCTGCCAGGTTCTAGTCTGACACACTAACCACTACACCACACTGCCTTCCTGGAGCCCTCCTGCTATGGGGCAGCTATATAAATTCAGTAGGTAAATAAATATGGGGAAAGCAAAATCTCACTTAGAGAAGCATCTGAAATATTTTCCTTGAAGCTTGAATTTGTTCTGTATTGTTTTATTTGATGTTTTAATGTGTTGTGAACCGCTTTGAGATTTAATAATAAAGTTTGCTGCAGTAAAGGCACCTGGACATTCCATTGTAGCGACTGTAACCTAGGTTTAAGGCACCATTTGACGATTAGCTTATATGTCAGTTTCTGACACTGATCTTGGCCTCTTCCAGCAATTGTTCCCTAGGGGAGAGAGTTGTTAACAGTGTCTAAAGCAGGGGTCGCCAAGGTGGAGCCCTCTTCAAGTTGCTGGACTACAGCTTCCACCATCCCTCTAAACTGGCCATGCTGCTTGGGACTGATGGGACTTGGCTACCCCGGTCTAAAGGAACTGGGAAGTTCCGTCTATCTTAGATAGTGGTGTGAGTGACTTCCTTTTTAAAATATCTGCTTAAACTGCCATCTACGTTCTTGGATGTTCAAATTTTAAAAAACAGAAACGAATGTTTATCATTGCGCATGCACAAAGAATTCCCTGAGTATGTAGAACAGCTTTCTTATTTTGGGGCAGCCTCATTTCATATCAAAACAGAAAGGCACTTGACTATATGAATTAAATATAAGACAGAATTAGAATGATTTCTGTTCGGTGAAGTTGAACAAATGATGACTTAAATTGACAGTTCACAAGGCATGTGTAAGTACCTTGTGATACCCTACATCCTTTGTATCAAGATAATTGGACATGACTGCCTGAATGACTCATTCTTGCATTAGATGAGATAATGCTTTAAGCAAAAAGGAAGAGGGGGTGATGTCATTTCTTTACCTAACTTACATGCCTTTGCTGATTCTTACTGCCTCCCATGAAATCCCTTTCTACTTCCGCATGATAGTACACATTATTTGAACCTCTTCCTAATTCCACTGGGAGCCCAAGCTCCCAATCTTTCTGGAGCATGTGGTGATCTCATCACTTGACTTATGCATACATCAACCAGAAGAGTCTGGTTTTAACTTCACTTTACTTCCTGAACTCTGAATTGTCTCCACTGGCATTGATTTCTGCTATCACAATCCTTCCTCACGACCTTTGAGCCCTCCAATTTATAGTCTGGGTTTTCAGCTGGGAGATTCCAGGTGAACTTTTTAAATTATACATTGCAAGAATATCCCTATTTAGAATGTTCTAAAGCAGTATAACCAGTTTCTTTATTTCTATGTTCTCAAAAATTGATGGTTCTTTGTTCTCATGCATAATGTGATTTTTCACTAATTTCTATTTATATAATCTTAGCTGTAATATCTGTTCAGCTGTTTTGTATTGGCCATCCCAGAATACCATACAGGTGCACTTCCTCTTACTGAGTGCTACAGGAAGCTTTGAACATGATCTGCAGTGGCAACTATAAGCAGACTGCTGTCTTTATGTGCAGGCTATGCATAGGCAGCCTAACATGGAATATGTATAATCTGTGTGTCCTTGACTGCTTTTAGGGATAAACCCTATAAATAGTGCAAGATAGGCATATCCCAACTGAAACTCATTGGCTTCTTTCTTGGTTTCATCTACAGACTTCCAGTTCTCCTGCACTGCTTCTTTAGAAGATCTTGGTTTTTTCCCCTTAGATATAAACTTTGTCTAGTGCTGGAATGTTGATTTAGTTGGTTAATGTACACCTGCTGATTCATTGGTTTGTGGCCAAAAATACCAAATAAGTAGATCACCTGATTACCTAGTTTGCAAAGGTACGGAAGACAAGAGGTCAGAACAACCCTAACTCCTGCTACCTTAGATTTTGAAAATTTAACCCTGTCTTGCCCACAGAGTACTCTGGTGAATTTGGTCACTTTTCTGTATAGTTATTTGCGTTTATTTATAATCTACAAATTTAACTGTAATTAGGGTTCGCTCTTCCTGTCCACTGTCTACATGTCAGCCTGTGAATTCACTTGGGCTTGTTTTTTGCAGTGCTATGCTTATGTTTGCAGGGAAGGAAATGAGAGAAGAGTGATTCCTTCCTTTAGGGAAAAGGCAGGCTGGTCATTCGCCTTTCAAAAGCTGCATGATATGAGATTGGACTCTGATATTCCTGAGAAAATCATTAGGGATTCTTCTTAAGTTGCCTTGAGTCCCGTCATAGGTCCCTGCAGGACCCCATGTGACACATATTCCCCAGGATGATGAGGAACTGTTACTGAGCATTCTTTGGGTTTGGTCAGTCAACCAGCTACAAATCCACCTACAAGTTATCTCATCCAGTCCACATTTTACCAGTTTCTCCGCAAGAATAATATCCCACTCCCCATTTTAAAAGGCCACGGATTGTTTAATTAGCCAAAGGCCTGGGAGAAGAGGAATGTTTTCCTCTGGCGCCTAAAGATATGTAAGGAAGGCGCCAGGTATATATAGAAAACAAGTAACACAATCCCAGTGAACCAGGGTCTACAGTAACTCTTTATTAGAAATATATTTCAAGCACTTGCAACCATCTTTCACCTTTACTCCAGCTGGAGTAAATAAAACAATGAACAGAAAAGAGGTGTGGCAATACAGGAAGATGAAATAGTCTGTAGCTCTAGTATCTATGATAACTAGTCTGAGCAAGCAAGGATTCAGAATTAAAAACAAGGTTTGGAAGGTGAGAACGCAACTCAGTTCCCTACTTTGATCTGCAAAATGTTGTAATCACTAATTAAAGGTCTTTTACCTCAGTATCAACTAATCTTAACTGAAAGATTAAGAATTAAGTAATTAAAATTAAGTAGAAGAATTATTATAAATTTTTAAGGTGTGGGAATAAGAATTAAGCAAAGGATAAATACTTCTCTCTCTTCTTTCTCTCTCTCTCTCTCTCTCTCTCTCTCTCTCTCTCTCTCTCTAAATTCAGACCAGCTGTTATAACCTTGGGTAATTATTTTGATTTAGTACAACTTCACATTACTGCATTTCTAATTAAAAGTTAAACTCAAGTTGCATTTCAGCTGACTGAACAACCTTTAAGAAAATGCTCAGTGTGTTCTACAAGATGGAAAATAGATTTTTACTCTGAGGGAAATACCACTGATTACAATACAACTCCAATGTAAATATATAAGGTCATGTAAGAATATTTTATAGTCAAAATTCAAAGACATGAAGTGTTTTAGAAGTACATATTTCGATTGTTTCTTTGCTGCCAAATGGATATAGGAATGCAGCCTAAAGATATTTTCTTCCATAGGGTTAATGCTATTCAAAATTAAGATACTAACTAGCTTATTGGAGGATTGTCAACCAGTGTGACTTTCAGTTCTGACAGGCTCTTAATGTTCAGGTCCCTAGACAGGCACGGGGAAAAGGACTTTGACCTTTTTAATGCTGCCATTAATGGCCCTATTTGTTCTATTAATGGTCAGAAAAGGGAAGATTTGCAAAAGCAACTTAAGGAACTGCTACAATGGCATTCTATTGTAAGGAAGAAAAGTATTCTTTATTCATTTATACACTGCCTTTTGGCCAAGAAACCCAATAGATTTACAATTTAAAGTATCAGAGTCAACAAATAATATCCCCCCATGTCAACTTTAGGAACTGATGGAACAGGCTCTCTCCCCTAGCGTTCCTCACAGTCTTACTCAGAAGTAAGTCCAAGAAAATTCATTGGTGCTTACTTCCATGTATTTTTGTAATAAATTTATTGGCTAGAAAATAAAAGAGTCAGATTAGGACAGGATCAAATCCATAATATCCCCACATTTTGTGTTTGGTACCAGAAAAACAATGCAAGTATTTAACATATGAGTTTATATGGACACATTTGTGTGGTAAAGAGTAGTTTTAAAAATTAGAACACTGATATCCAAGTAAATACTAGTGAAGTTGATAACGTTTTTTTCTGGTCCTTACAACAGATGCAAGAGTCAAGAGAGCTTTTTGCAAATCTTAACTTAAATGAAAATAGAAAAAGATATTAAACTAGTAATAAACAAATGAATATTTTAGAACCATGCAACAATGTATTTATCTTACCTCTGGTTTACTGAGGCTAGAGGAGACCAGAGAACCTGAGCCCACATCCAGATCCCACTGCTTTCTACCTCTGTTCTCTGGGTCTAGAGCAGCAATCCGTCCATCCAAAGTGCTTATGATTATTAATGATCTGTAAATGGAAGACACATCCACAAGTCAGAACTAGAAATCACACTATTCCAAGGTTCATGTTTTTAAGACCCAAGACCCACTTAATGCCAACATTTGACAGGAAACCAACATCAACCCCAACAACAAAAAAATAAGAACCCAAAATAGTTTGACCCACTCTTAATAGAGGCATAACACATGTGGGATCATTTTCACATCATGCAGCCTGGTGATGTGTCCATCCGTGTGTTCCCTTGACCCTTCCCCTCTTGGCCTATTAAAACATGCTGGTAATGGCTAGTTGTGGGATCAATGTATTCTTGTGCGAGGGACTGGTCCCAGGCATCTTGAACAGGCAGCAATATGACTACTACTGAAAAAACCGACCTTGGAGCCGTTGCTTTGTGGCAATTATTGCCCAGTCATAAACACCCAATTTGAGGGGAAGATAATGAACAGGGTCATGGCAGGAAAGTTACAAGCACTCTTGGATAAAACAGATTACCCAGACCAATTTAAGTCTGGGTTGAAGTCTGGTTATGGAACTGTATCAGGTTTGGTCTCTCTGAGAGATGTCCTTTATCAGGACGACAGCAGGAATGGGACTCTATTATGTCATCTTGGCTGTGAGTCCTTGAAGATCTGCTCCCTGTCTTGCTAGCCTTTCTCCACCTAACCTGGGAGGGTGGAGCCCTGACTGACTCCAGCTACAAAAGCAGTTGAACACTCTTGTGCTGTTTTATAGTGTTTTGCTGAGGGAAGGGAGGTGTTGTTATTGATATTAATTTTTGTATATTTATATCTTCTTATGATTTATGTGGAAATTGTTTCAATTTGGTTGTCTACTTTTTAATGCGTTTTATCTATTGCCTGTGGCTTTTGTTATGTTTGCGGTTAGGTAACTATTGTCATGTTGTAAGCATGGTTTTAACCATGGAAAGAGAGCGTACAAATAAAATTATTATTATGATAGCTCAGACACTTTTGATACCACTGCCCATGGTATCTTGATGAACCAGCTCTGTGATGGGCACCAAGGGCACAGTATTGCCATGATTTCAACCCTATCTTCAGGGTTGGTGTAATAGAATATCACTAGGTATTCAGCCCCCTAACAGTTGTGCTGTTGGGTGCCAATTTAGTACCTAAATAAAACCACTGGGATGAATAATTAGATTTCCATTTTTCTGTAGCAAGGAGAGGAACTGGGCCAGTTTCTGAAGTCTGATGACTAGATGAAGGCCAATGCAGTGTTTTTTTTAAAATATTTTATTAAATTTATCAGTAAGAAAATTCAGAGAAAATACAAAAACAGAAAAATACAAAGTCAAAATACAAAAATACAAACATTAAGCACAAAAAAGAAGAAAAAAGAAAAACACATAAAGAAAAAACAAAACTCCCTCTTTTTTAATTTCTCATCTTTAGTTAACTTATTTTCCTGACTTCCTCACGCCTCCCTTTTTTGTATCCCTTTTTTAAAATTAGTTCAGCAAATTCATATCCAATTAGTTTATCTATTATCAGTCCCATCTTACATTTTACCTTGTTACTAGAACCCCTTCAATTCATTTCAACATCATCAACATTCAAAAATTTTACAGTGTTTCTGTAAATAAATTTTAAATTTCCTCCAGTCTTCTTCCACCAGCTCTTCTCCCTGGTCTCGGATTCTGCCAGTCAGAAGGCCAATGCAGTTTGAATCCTGGCAAGACATAGGAGCTGTGGGTGAGCAGTTTCTTAATCTATTCTCGATAATTGGTCAAGTCCCTGCTTCAGATGGGGCCGTATTCCCACTGAAGGAGCAGGTTGGTAGTCTGGGGGTTTCCATGGTTTCATTTCTATCACTACAGTTGCAGGGGATGCGAGTGCCTCGGAGTGCCCTTTTCAGCTCTGGCTGGGTCATTTCTGGACTGTAATAGCCTGGACACTGCAATATGCTTCATGGGGTACTCCCTCCAAAGCTTGCCTAGAAGCAACAGTTCAACTGTTCACTGGGGAAGATATTGCCATCACGTTATGCTGCTGCTGAAAGAACTCCGCTGGCTGCCAATTAGCTACCAGACCTCCTACAGATACTCTTACATCAGGAGGTTTATTCTATGTACCATGCAGAACTTGGGATGTTTAATGTGGCAGCACCTACCCTTTGGAACTCTCTTCTGTTGCATATCAGGCAGCTGCTGTCTCTACTGACTTTTCAGCAGCTACTGCAGACCTTTTTCTAACAAGATTTTTAAGTTGAGATTTTTATCCTAGCCTGCACAAGCACTGGATTAGAAATGGTTTTTCTTGTTAAATTGCCTTAGGACATTTCATAGGAAGCAATGCTTAAATGAAGTCAAATAATAAATAAACATTTCCTTCCCCATTTGCCACATATTTGTATTGGCACTGGATAATCTCTTGTCTTTTCAACCCCTTGGGGAGCGGGGACAAGAGCAAAGGCACAGCAAGATTAGTAGCAGGGCTGCAACCAAAGTAGGATATACTGTACTTTCACAGTACAATGCAAGTAGATCTAGATCCTCACAATTGTTAAGCAGTTGCATTGTACCTTATGCAAAGCACGTCCTGAATCTCACTGCTGCATGGCATCCCTTCAACAAATGAGCCCTACTCACAAGCAGAGATTCGTCTCAGCAAAATTTTATAGTTTTAGACAAAGTTTCTTATTTTTAAAGGTAACTCTTTAAAAAATGTTCAGAGTCATCTTGAGCATCTCTTTGGAAAACCCTCAGTAGTCTAATACAGTGGTACCTCGGGTTACATACGCTTCAGGTTACAGACTCCGCTAACTCAGAAATAGTACCTCGGGTTAAGAACTTTGCTTCAGGATGAGAACAGAAATTGTGTTCCGGCAGCGCGGCAGCAGCAGGAGGCCCCATTAGCTAAAGTGGTGCTTCAGGTTAAGAACAGTTTCAGGTTAAGAACGGACCTCTGGAACGAAATAAGTACTTAACCCAAGGTACCACTGTAATAGTGTAATTTCTTTCATAAGCCATACCTTTAGACAAACAATTCTTTCCAGAGCCAAAAGGTAGTGCTTTTGTTTGAACAATTATAGTCACAAGACAAGTCCAGCCTTATCATGTTCAAGGCTGATGCCATGTTTATTCAGAACAGAAATAACTACCTCAAGCAGGAGTTACCGTATTTTTCGCTCTATAACACGCACCCGACCATAACACGCATGTAGTTTTTAGAGGAGGAAAACAAGAAAAAAAATATTCTAAACGAAACAGTGGATGTATGATTTTTGTGGTTCATGCTGTAGCCACAGACATGTGATCTGACGGTGAGTTTGGAGTAGCCCAATGCAAAAACCCTGAGGATCCATGTGGATCCATGCTTTGTAACCACGTTTTTGCACCACTGCGGCCCCAGGCAACAGTGGGTGCGTGATTTTTTTGGTGCAAGCTGTAGCCATGGACATGCTATGTGATCTGATGGTGAATTTGGGGTGACCCGTGTAAGCGGCTCCTCTCCTCTCCCGCTTTGCTCCTTTAAAGAAGCAGGCTCTCTGTCCCTCTCCCCTCCCCACTCAGCGGCTCTTCTCCCGCTTCGCTGTTTCAAAGCGAGCCACGGAGGAAGGAAGGAAGGGGAACCATGGATCCTCTGCTCACGGCTGCAGCAGATCCCCCCCGCCACCCGTAGGCATTCGCTCCATAACACGCACAGACATTTCCCCTTACTTTCTAGGAGGAAAAAAGTGAGTGTTATGGTGCAAAAAATACGGTAATTACTACTATGTACTCTGGTTTCATATTAAGAATGTCAAACAGATATAGGAAGCTGGAACACATTAATAGCTGTATTATAGTGATTCTACACCACAACCCCATAATACTAAAAAATTACTAAATTGTGTGTTGTGTACAGTCGTACCTTGGTTCTCGAATGGAATCCATTCCAGAAGGCCGTTCGACTTCCGAAAATGTTCAGAAACCAAGGTGCGGCTTCCAATTGGCTGCAGGAATTTCCTGCACTCAATCGGAAGCCGCGTCAGATGTTTGGCTTCCAAAAAATGTCCACAAACCAAAACACTCACTTCCAGGTTTGTGGCGTTCGGGAGCCAACACGTTCGAATAACAAGGCGTTCGAGAACCAAGTCACAACTGTACACATCTCAGATGTTAACAAACACTTAGGGTGAGTGAAGTATTTCTGATTTGACAATATATAATCTTATTTACTGATTCCAAATACTTGCAGATATTTGCCTACTTGGATGTCAGGACTTTATAAGGCATTTGACATTTGTTACCAACCAGTTTTCAGACATTTTTTTCTAATATCATCACTGTACTATTATATTTTTTACTATTTGTACACCACTTTGTATTTCTTATGCAAGTGCCATTTATAAATATTTAAATATATTACACATATCCAATGTGCATTTCTGCACCTAGAGGGTACTGCCGTCTTCATTTATTATGAACCCCAGCCTGCCCCCTTTCTATGACCTCTCATGCAATTAAGAGATACTGACCTGTAAGTCCCATTGCCTTCAAAAAGGCTTACTGTATGCATATGAGGTTGCAGCCTAAGCCTTTCATATGGTTGAGGCTGCAATCCTATGCTTACTTACCCAAGAGAAAGCTCCACTAAACAAAGGATATACAGTGGTGCCTCGCAAGACGAAAAGAATCCGTTCTGTGATTCTCTTCGTCTAGCGGTTTTTTCGTCTTGCGAAGCAAGCCCCTTGAAGGATTAGCGCTATTAGCGGCTTATCTGCTGATCGGATCAGCTGATAAGTGGCTTAGTAGCTTAGAAAAAGGGGGGGAAGGGGAAAAAAAACAGCAGGAGCTCGTTGCGAAGCAAGCCCATAGGAAATTCGTTTTGCGAAGCACCTCCAAAACAGAAAACTCTTTCGTCTAGCGAGTTTTCCGTCTTGCGAGGCATTCGTCTTGCGGGGCACCACTGTAATATTTATGAGTAAACATGCACAGGATTCCATGAAGCAAGCTGATGTGGGGCATCCCTCTGAAAGGAGAAGCTAGCGGCAATACAAGCGAGGTTGGTTGGGGGCTGCATCTCCTGCTGCCTGACCCCCAACAGCAGCCACCACTCACCAAACCATCATGCACCCCCACACACAGATGGAGCTGGT
Organism: Podarcis vaucheri; assembly: GCF_965113315.1. Lineage (NCBI taxonomy): Eukaryota > Metazoa > Chordata > Lepidosauria > Squamata > Lacertidae > Podarcis > Podarcis vaucheri. The sequence goes on along the minus strand of NC_138751.1, from coordinate 48,756,149 downwards.
GCCCCCGCAGCCACTTCCTGCTCAGCACCCAGCCGTCCCCACTGCCAGGGGCTTACTGCTCACCACTGCCGGACACTTGCTGCCTCCTGCTCCTCAATCCCAGCAGAGCACTTATGGGTGGTGGTTCACTCCCCTACCCACCCCCCTGGGTCATCTTCCTCCTCCTTGCCCTCTTCAGGGCAGCCCAGGCATGAGTAAAGGAGTGTGCCACTGCAGACAGGGCTGAGGAGCAGGAGGCCGCAAGCACCAGCAACAGTGAGTGCCTGGCAGTGATGAGGGCCAGGTGCCAAGCAGCAGCAAGGGGCAGGAGGTGGTGGGCAGTGCCAGGGGTTTTGCCAATAGGATTGTTTTATAAGATTCATGAATATGCAATATTGTACAGTTTTATTTGTTAAGCTATAAATAATTTTAATGCTGTTAAAGCCATAAAATAAGATTAAGTCTAACCAGCAAGCAGTTTGTACAGTACTTTGATTTTTCACAAACCACTTTTTCTGCAGCTTCATATTTTATAAAAATGTCATATCTCTAGCCTTAGCTGGCTTGTGGAGCCAGCAGAGTCACCAGGCTACTACTGAAGCCCAGGGGATGCTGCTGACCCAGAGTTCATGATGGGGGCACAGAAGCTAATGCATAGGAAACTGAGGCACTTTGGTTGAGACATCTCAAGTACCTTAAAATCAATTATAGAACCGGGGGCAGGGTGTGTGTGTTAGGCCTCCAAAACACTCATTTCCCCTTGTCCCCTTAAACCTCTCTCAATCACCCTATTGCTTTCACCACATCCGCTTTTGGGGCTGTCCCACTGTCCTATCTTTTGGACACTGCATTCACTTTCAAAGGTGTGAAAAGAAAAAGAGTGCTTTGTGGGTGTTCAATGGTGTGGATGGTGATGTACAAATATAAGGAAATGAGAGCTTTGGGATGGGAAAAGGGTAAATTTGATTCTTGGACATACAGTACTGAACTTAAGACAAAGGAGAATCCAAGCAGATCAAAGGAAGCAGATGCAAGTGCCAGATTGTACAGTATGAATAATATTCTGAGACAGAGAGGTGGACAGCATATAGGCTGTACTGAAAGCAGATGGATGACTATTTAATGGTAGTCGCTTCAAAAGTAAGTCTGCATAGGAATGAGCTATAAGGACTTTTTGTGGCTGTGCAGTGGCTTGCATACACAAGATTCTTCAAATCATACCACTACCAGAGGCATGCAAATATTACAGTTGCAAAGGACTGTGATCATGGTTTAAACATTTTAATGCCTCTGGAGGTTTCAGCACAAGCATGGACTTTCCAAAATCTACCTTTGGGCTAAGTGATGACTAAAATAACAGTATCTTCAACTTCAGCATACAGTACAGTACTCATTTGCCATCACCCTCAATGGATCTACTGGGAAACTATTCACTTAACACTTTCGTTACTGGTGTGATCAAATGTATAGTTTGTCAAATATAACATAGAACATAAGAAGAAGAAGAAGAAGAGTTTGGATTTGATATCCCGCCTTTCACTCCCCTTCAGGATGTACCAATACAGGGCATGAAGGAACAATCTCACTAAACTATACAAGTTCTCAGAAACAGGTAGACAGTGCATTGAATGCTGTAAGCATCACACAGATTTTTGCATCTTTGCAAATAGGTCCACATAAGAAGGCAGATTTGTCTCCTAACACACACAGAGGTAGGTAGGTAATCTGAAAGATGAAAAATACCACCCTTCGAGATTAGAATACTTAGAGAAAAGTATATCTATCGCTGAACATGTGGGCAAGTAACAGCCCATGCAGGGACCCAAGCTGCCCCAACTGCCAAAATTTTGTGTGACTGCAATAAGGAAAGTGCATTCAAAGGGCACTTCTTTTCCTGCTGGAGAGGCCATAGGCCTGCTAGTCTCCACCCCAGCAAGAAAAAACCATGTTTGTGTGTGTATATGCGCAATTGTGTACCTGTCCAAGCCACACTCACCATCACCTCAGGCCACACCCACTGGGCATGCAATCCCCAGCACCTATCCAACTGCTCAAGGGCCAAATAAACACCCACCTGTGGCTTTTCCAGCAGTCTGGTTTGCACACAAACACAAGGCTCTCCCGCCAACTCGCACAGAAATGGCCACCAACAGAAGTGGGGCGATGAAGACCCCAAACCCTATCAAGTTGCAGCGCAGTGAGAACAGGATGGTGGAGTTTTGATGTGTTGTGTTTAAACTTGAAACAAATAAATAATAAAAAAGGATGGTGGACCAGCAGCAGGTTGTTCTTATACTCAGGGTATTGCTGGTGAGCGTTTCAAACCAGGGAAGGGTTACTGAGAGGAATACCTTGGGCCAGTCCATTCCACACTTAGCCTAACTCAATGGTGTGTTAACTGCAGGAACACAAAAACGAGGTGGGTGGGCGGGGGGGGGTTCTTGCTTCCTTTTGTTCTTGTTATTAATCTGATTTGAACTGATTTTATAATGAAATGATTTTCAAATGTTGTAACATTTTACTGTTGTTAGCCGCTCTGAGCCCGGCTTCAGCTGGGGAGGGCGGGATATAAATAAATAATAATAATAATAATGCATTTTGTTTTTTTATACTGCATTGTTATGCTGTGAACCACCCTGAGGTCTGCGGATGAAGGGCTGCATACAAATTCAATAAATAATAATAATTATTATTATTATTCTTGGGAGAGGGAGAAGCAAATAAGAAAAAACCAAGACATTATAAAGCCCCTCTTCTAGTCGGATTCTGCATCATGAAGGGCGCTTGGGACAAGAGCGAGATGACTGTCAACAACAACAAGCAAGAAGAAATACCAACAACAACAAGAAGAAGAAGCAGCAAGAAGAAATACCAACAAAAGAAGAATGGAGGATGAAACTGATGGACTATGCAGAATTAGACAAATTAACAGGAAGAATTCGAAACCTGCGGGACCAGAGATTCATCACAGAAGACTGGCGTAAATTTACAGACTATTCGAAAAGTAATTGTGACGATCAGATTACGCTTGTAGGTTTTGTAAGGCGAATTATTGCAAAAATGGCAAAGAGGAGAATTATTAGTTAAGATAATTAAAGGCAATATGAATTTAAGAAATGCAGAAGAAGTGGTAAGAATGGTGGATCATCAGAGGTGCTGATGGAAGTCCAAAAGGATTGTATAAGAAGTGAAGTTTTGTTGTATGTATGAAAAGCAATATATTTTTATATATATATACAGACACCCCGACTCTTACACGGGAAGACACCAAAACCTGCATTCCTGTACCCGTGAAAATCTACGAAAGCAAATATATATATATATATATATATATATACACACACACACACACAAAAACCAACAACAACAGGAGCCTGGCCCGTGTCTAGCGATGGAGGAGAGAGCAGGGATCGCGGAAGCAAGGCAACCGGATCCAGGCCTCTGCCGAGGTCCCCGCCGCGCTCCGGTGCCTCACCTGCAGCTGCCGCCCCGGGCGGGCGTTTCCGCGCCTTCCTCCTCCTGCTCCCCGGAGGTGAAGGCCGCCGCTTGGGCCACTTCGCCGCCGGCCTCATCGTCCTCCACCGTCACGTCGGCTGCCAAGGGGAGCGCGGCGGCGGCGGCCCCGCCGAGCCCTAGCCCGGGCCGGCTGTCCTCATCCAGGAACGCCGCCGCCGCCGCTGCCGACCCCCTCACGGGGACGCAGAGCGGCAGCAGCCACAGGAGCACCAGGGCGGCGGCGGCGGGAAGAAGAGGCCGAGCGCTCGGGCCTCGCGGCCCTGGCATGGAGCGGCCCTCCCCGCTCCGGTCGCCTCAGCAACACCGTTACGCTCCGGGCATAGGAAGCCAGACCCGCCGCCGAAAAGGGCTCGGTCGGTTTTACCTCAGAAGCCGGAGCTCGCCACTGCGCACGCGCGAGCTCCAGCGACGCAACGCAACTTGCCTACACCCACTACCCGCCAGCCCGCCTTTAACCAATCCCCGCCTCTTCCTCGGCCACGTTACCAGAGCGCTTTGTTTCACAGAAACCGAGCTCGCTTGTTTCCCCCCCTTCAGCCTTCGGTTTCATTAGTGAGGAAAGCTGTCGTTTTTGCGCGGCTATCCAATCGGAGGTGCGGACGCCTTTTGTTCCCGCCCCCACAGCGGGAAAGGAGAAGCGACGCGCGATGTTTTGTCAACACGGTTCGATCCGAGCCAATGGCAGGGACGACGCCACAAATCTCTCCCGCCAATTAAAAGAGCTCACTTTCCCATGTTTCCCTATGGTTGGTTTAAGTAACATGACCGCCCCGCCCCCTCTGCTATTGGCTTTCCGCGCTCTGATTGGAGTGCCGTGGCGGTTGGTGGAGCTCAGCGACTGGCTGCTGCTTTTTTCCCGCCCCTTCCTGATTGGGCAACGCCAATGCTTCCTACGTGGCCGATTCTGAATGTGGACCACGCTCCCCAGTGCCCCAGGACGTCAAGGGAGTTCGCGTCTTAAAGGGGCCGCAGCAAAAGAGCGCTTAGCCATGCTAGTTATTGCAAAAGGGAAAAGCATCGCGAATGTGCTTTGTGGAATCTGAAGGCTTCTTTCGCACGCGCCCAAGGCAGCAGCTGAGAATATATAATAAATAATAACAATGATAATGTGCTACATTACGTGAACATTAATCCCAGCAGCAAAAATTAAAAATTAAGTGCCCTGTTTTATAATTAGGCCAGGTAGAATGAGACTTTGGGGATTCCTGAATGCACAGTGTGGTGGTGGTCTACACTTTGGAACTCAGTCTGATTGGTCCTACAACAAGAGGATCCAAAATGCAGCAGTCTGATTGGTCCTACAACAATAGGATCAAGAATGCAGCAGTCTGATTGGTCCTGCAACAAGAGAATCCAAAATGCAGCAGTCTGATTGGTCCTAGAACAATAGGATCAAGGATGCAGCAGTCTGATTGGTCCTAGAACAACCCACAGCGCCACCCGCCTCCCTAAAGTTGCTTAGCTGCCAGCAATTCAGAAGTGTGCATGCACATGAAAGCTCATACCAAGAACAAACTTAGTTGGTTTCTAAGGTGCTACTGGACATTATGTAGGAACAGCCTTTGTATAAGGAAGTTCGTTGGAAAACTGCCCCGAGATGTAAAATAATAAATAACAAATAAAGTAAAACAATTTTTTTAAAAAAAAACCCTGAATAACCAGCACAAAACTTCCATCTAGCAAGTCTGAATCATGCGGGCGTTGTCATGGGAGGGGTATTTTTAGGATCAAGGCTAAACTGTCAAGCCCCACCCCACCCCACCGTGTTGCTATTTTGCTATTGCCAGGAGGTGCAAAGTTGTCAGTGTAATGAAAGGCGGTATATATAATTGGAATATTGTTTTTGAAAAATGATATTGGAAAACTGCTACATTTAGTTACAAGGAAATTCAGATGGGAGGGACTGGAGGAAGTCAAGTAATATGTTTATAAGGTTGGAAGTTTAATTAATTATTAGTTTGTATTGTATTTGTGTATTTGTTGTTATATCTTTTGTTGTTATTTGTTTTATTTCTCTTTCTATTTTTTCCTTGTTGGTTTTTTTTTAGTTTGTGTTATATTTGTAAGAAACCTAATAAACATTATGGGCGGGAATGAAAGGCGTTATAGAACTTTAAATTAAATTAAATTAAGACATGACATAACATAACATGACATAACATGACATAACATGACATGACATAACATAGTCAAAATAAAAAAATTCCTTCCAGTAGCACCTTAAAGACCAACTAAGTTAGTTCTTGGTATGAGCTTTCGTGTGCATGCACACTTCTTCAGATACACTGAAACAGAAGTTGCCAGATCCTTCTATATAGTGAGAAGGTGGGGAGGGGTATTACTCAGAAGGGTGGTGGGAATGGGAGATTGGCAGATAGCTGAGATGAGCCTGTTGATGACTCTTAACGACTGCAATAGGTCTTACAGGAAAAGGCAAGGGCCTGCAGTCGTTAAGAGTCGTCAACAGGCTCATCTCAGCTATCTGCCAATCTCCCATTCCCACCACCCTTCTGAGTAATACCCCTCGCCACCTTCTCACTATATAGAAGGATCTGGCAACTTCTGTTTCAGTGTATCTGAAGAAGTGTGCATGCACACGAAAGCTCATACCAAGAACTAACTTAGTTGGTCTTTAAGGTGCTACTGGAAGGAATTTTTTTATTTTGACTATGGCAGACCAACACGGCTACCTATCTGTAACTGATAACATAACATGACATGACAATACATAACACAACACAACACAACATAACGTAACATAAAACAACATAACATAATACGACATGACATGACAATACATAACATAACATGACAATACATAACATAACATAACAACATAACATAACATAAAACATAACATAACATAACATAAAACATAACATAAAACATAACATAACATAACATAGGTAAAAGGTAAAGGTACCCCTGCCCGAACGGGCCAGTCTTGACAGACTGTGGGGTTTGTGCGCCCATCTCACATCTAGAGGCCGGGGGCCAGCGCTGTCCGGAGACACTTCCGGGTCACGTGGCCAGCGTGACAACGCTGCTCTGGCGAGCCAGAGCCGCACACGGAACGCCGTTTACCTTCCCGCTGGTAAGCGGTACCTATTTATCTACTTGCCCCCGGAGGTGCTTTCGAACTGCTAGGTTGGCAGGCGCTGGGACCGAGCAGCGGGAGCGCACCCCGCCGCGGGGATTCGAACCGCCGACCTTTCGATCGGCAAGCCCTAGGCGCTGAGGCTTTAGCCCACAGCGCCACCCGCGTCCCTAACATAACATAACATAACATAAAACATAACATAACATAACATAACACATAACATAACATAACATAACATAACATAACATAACATAACATAACATAACATAACATAACATAACATAACATAACAACATAAAACATAAATGTTCAGCCACTGCAAGGACAGGCTACTGGACTAGCCGGCTGTTCTCCCGTCCTTCACATGAGGCCCTGGCGCGCCGGGGTGCATTGTGGGCGCTGTAGTTCCCCGGCCGCCTGGACCAGGCTCTCCGCCTGGCGGCGGCACTACAAGCCCCATGCGGCCGCGGGGTGGCGAGGCCGCTCAGGTGAGGAGGGAGAGGCCGGCTTCCCTCAGCCGCGGAGCAGCAGCCAGCCCCGAGGTGGCTTCCATGGGGCCGGCGGCGGCGGGCCGAGGCAGGCGGAGCTGAAAGGGGGCGGAGGAGGGCAGGCAGGCAATGCGGAGCCGGGGGCAGCGCGCCGCCCTTCTCTGCCGGAGGCTCGGGGCGGAGGGGACGAGGCGCGTGCACAGGCGCGCCCCGCGTTGCAGCAGCCAAAGCATTAGCGGCAAAAGCGGCGCGATGACGGAGGAGGCGAAGAAGCTGGCCGCCTGGGCTGCGGTGAACAACCACGTGCAGGTGGGGAACCTCCTTTTCGCTTGGGCTTTTTGCAAAGTTCCCGAGGTTAACAGCAGGCTGCGGGAGCCGGGCGCGTCTGCTTCCGCCAGAAATGAAGGATCCCGTCTCAAATGTTGGGGGTGTGGATCTCGTGCACATTGCCTCGGCTGGGGTTTTGGAGGACAGCGGTTGGTTGTAGGACTACTGCGAAGAGTGTGTGTGTGTGTGTGTGTGTGTGTGTGTGTGTGTGTAGATAGATAGATAGATAGATAATATACACACACGCACATGTATTCATATATAAACACACACACACACACATAGAGAGAAAGAGAGAGATGCACGCTCAAAAGTTTCACCCAAGAATTCATAGAATTTCATCCTATAGAATTGTTTTTAGATATATACTGTACTGTATATATATATCTTATAGAATTGTTTATATATATACACACTGTACTGTGTATATATATATATATATATATATATATTAGAATTGTTTATATATATATATATATATATATACACACACACTGTACTGTGTGTGTGTGTGTGTGTGTGTATATATATATATATATATATAATAGAATTGTTTATATATATATATGCACACACACTGTACTGTTTTTATATATATATATATATGTATCTTATAGAATTGTTTATATATATATATATACACACACACACACAGTGGTACCTCGGGTTACATACGCTTCAGGTTACAGACTCCGCTAACCTAGAAATAGAGCTTCAGGTTAAGAACTTTGCTTCAGGATGAGAACAGAAATCGTGCTCCGGCAGCGCGGCAGCAGCAGGAGGCCCCGTTAGGTAAAGTGGTGCTTCAGGTTAAGAACAGTTTCAGGTTAAGTACAGACCTCCGGAACGAATTAAGTACTTAACCTGAGGTACCACTGCAGTTATCTTAACTAATAATTCTCTTCTTTGCCCCACGTTGGGCAAAAAGATTCCTGCATTGCAACGGCTTGGGCTAGATGACCGTGGGGGGTCCCTTCCAACTCTACAATTCTCTGATTCTGTTATTGGAACAAATGAATCAAGCAAACAAAACCCTCCAAGCGGTTTATGAAAAGATGCAACAAGAAAACAGAAAAATCCGCAACCACGCTTTAAAGAGTACAAAAGTTAAAATGCTGAAAAGGATTAAAACGCACCTCGGCTTTCTAAGCATCTGTGTAAACGAGTGTTTTAGAAGGTGCTTTTAAAAGAATGCAGTGACTGAGGGCATTTGCTTGATCTCAGTCTTGTTAATATCCCAGGAATTGTACGTTTGGCTTGGACCTAAAGTAGTAAAGCACTCATAAGATTTGTTTGTTCACAGCTAGGAACTTTTGCAATGCATGTTTGCTAAGTCCCGCCAAACTTCATGGGTTACTCTTTCAGGTATTTCATAATGTTGTTAAATACACACTTGAAACAGGAAATTCAAAATCAGACAGTCATCAGACAAGTAGCAGAATTCTGTATTAAATACAATGGTGAAGTACAGCATTTAACTGTACATGTTAGTTTTTAATGTAAGGAAATTAATAAATGTGACCTCATACTTTTTCCCATCTGCTTAGTTTTTAACACGGAAGCGTGCTTTTTAGCTTTTAAATCAAAGCATGTCTTATTTTACTGGGCCCTATCTTACATGGGAAGGGACGCAGGAGGCGCTGTGGGTTAAACCACAGAGCCTAGGGCTTGCTAATCAGAAGGTCGGCGGTTCGAATCCCCGCGACGGGGTGAGCTCCCGTTGCTCAGTCCCTGCTCCTGCCAACCTAGCAGTTCGAAAGCACACCCAAAAGTGCAAGTAGATAAATAGGTACCGCTCCGGCAGGAAGGTAAACGGCGTTTCCGTGCGCTGCTCCGGTTTGCCAGAAGCGGCTTAGTCATGCTGGCCACATGACCCGGAAGCTGTTTGCGGACAAACACTGGCTCCCTCGGCCAATAAAGCAAGATGAGCGCCGCAACCCCAGAGTCGGTCACGACTGGACCTAATGGTCAGGGGTCCCTTTACCTTATCTTACATGGGATGTCTTTTTGCCTCCTTAAAACTAATACCGTGGTTCAAGGATTGGGAATCTCTGGAACTCTGTACATGGCCCTGCTACTCAGTTTGATGGGAGTTGCGAGTCCAACTGTACCTGGAAGGGTACAGGGTCCACACCTGTGCCATAGATTATCAAGTATTCTAGAAGTTGCCACTTTTTGCATATGCTAAATACTCTCCAGTAAACTCAAGCCATGTGGTTTCTAAGTAGACTAAATGAGAACAAAATATTTCTGTCTTTTTTCTTTAGAATAATCAAGTCCTCGGAATTGGAAGTGGGTCTACAATTGTTCACGCTGTGCAGAAATTGGGTATGCATTTCCGCTATTATTTTTGTCAGAAATCATGTTTCACTTATTTAAACATCTAGAGTCTGTTCTCAACAAGTGTACTTGGTTCTACTTGCCAAACAGCCAGCCCAGTGTGTGGAGTCTGTGTCAGGCCAAGGGCTGAGATATCTCTATCTTGGACGTAATCTTTGTACAGTGACTCCATGGATTAAATCCAAAACATACAGTAGGCCCAAAACATACAGTTACTTTGTGGTTTTCATGTGTGTAGCACAGTTTTCTTCAGTCTGCTGATCTCCAGAGGCTTGAGTTATTTATTAAATTTGTATACCACCCTTCCTCTGAAGATCACAACACAAAAACACAAAATAAGAGCACAAAATACATAATAAAATAAACCAATAACTCCACCACCACAAACACACTTAAAAGGACACCTAGCTGCTTTTCACCATCGGTTCGTGGAAGCTGAGAGCCACCCCCCGGGCAGGAGAGTCACCACCAACCGTGGCCGAGGAAGGCATTGCTGCTGGAGGTGTAATGGATGTCAACACCGCCCTTCAAGAAGTGCTGAAGACCGCACTTATCCACGATGGCTTAGCCCGTGGAATTCGTGAAGCTGCCAAAGCCTTAGACAAACGCCAAGCCCACCTTTGTGTCCTTGCATCCAATTGTGACGAGCCCGTGTATGTCAAATTGGTTGAAGCACTTTGTGCTGAACATCACGTCAACCTGATAAAGGTTGATGACAACAAGAAGCTGGGTGAATGGGTAGGTCTCTGCAAGATCGACAGAGAAGGAAAACCCCGTAATGTTGTGGTCTGCAGTTGTGTCGTTGTCAAAGACTGTGGCAAGGAATCTCAGGCCAAAGATGTCATCGAAGAGTACTTCCAAGTGCAAGAAATGAACCAATAAAATATATTTGCGCCTGGGGGGGGGGGGGAGGACACCCAGCTCTACCTGTCTTTCAAATCAGAACCAGTGAAGGTCCTGTGTGAGTGCCTGGAGGCGGTTGGAGGATGGATGGCAGCTAACAGATTTAGATTGAATCCTGACAAGACAAAAGTACTATTTTGGGGGATGGGACGGGCAGGTTTGGGGAACTCCCTGGTCCTGAATGGGGTAACTGTGCCCCTGAAGGACCCGGTGCACAGGCTGGGAGTCATTTTGGACTCACAGCTGTCAATGGAGGCACAGGTTAATTCTGTGTCCAGGGTGGCTGTCTACCAGCTCCATTTGGTACGCAGGCTGAGACCCTACCTGGCTGCGGACTGTCTCGCCAGAGTGGTGCATGCTCTAGTTAGCTCCTGCTTGGACTACTGCAATGCGCTCTACGTGGGGCTACCTTTGAAGGTGACCCGGAAACTACAACTAATCCAGAACCTGGCAGCTAGACTGGTGACTGGGAGCGGCCACCGAGACCATATAATACTGGTCCTGAGAGATCTTCATTGGCTCCCAGTACTGAGCACAATTCAAAGTGTTGGTGCTGACCTTTAAAGCCCTAAATGGCCTCGGTCCAGTATACCTGAAGGAGCGTCTCCACCCACACCATTCAGTCGGACACTGAGATTCAGCGCTGAGGGCCTTCTGGCAGTTCCCTCATTCCGAGAAGTGAGGTTACAGGGAATCAGACAGAGCGCCTTCTCGGTAGTGGTGCCCGCCCCGTGGAACGCCCTCCCATCAGATGTCAAGGAAATAAGCAGCTTTCCTATTTTTAAAAGATAAATGAAGGCAGCCCTGTTTAGGGAAGTTTTTAATATTTAATTCTGTATTGTTTTTAACACTCAATCCGGTATAGGGAATTGGTCCACTTAAGGATCGATAAGTGCAAAGGATTAAGGTCTCAACTACAGATAAGATTCCAGGATAATTATGTTAAACTTTCTGAAGTTTTCTAGGACCACCATCTTGAAAAGTTATTCAGAATCTAATTTCAAAGGTGCTTCGAGCTACAGTTTCACGTGATAACAGCCCACTCCCCTCTTTAGCACGGTTATTGTAGCGTTTTCATGTGAAGCAGTTGCCAAGCTGCAAGTTGCATGGTTGTGACTTGAATCAAATCTCTGTGTGGTCTGCTGAGGCCTCTATGTTGTGCTCCTGGAGAGAAGCCAGTTTAATCTTGTGATATGGTACGCTTCCTCATGTTTCTCTGGTTACTGGAACATGCTAAGAGCTAGAGATAAGTAGCCTGCAAGGCATGCTTGGAACAGATTCTGAGAGGCTGGAGGGCTCAAAATGCTGCAGTCCCATCCCCACCAATGAATGCAGTGCCCTTGTATTGCCCTCATGACAACAGGAAGGGAGCAGGAACCTGCACAATTGGGATCTAAATAGCCAGCAGTCCTAATTAAAGTGGTACATGGCTTTTCTGCCCAAGCACAGGGACACGGGTGGCACTGTGGGTTAAACCACAGAGCCTAGGACTTGCCGCTCAGAAGGTCGGCGGTTCAAATCCCCTTAACGGGGTGAGCTCCCGTTGCTCGGTCCCCGCTCCTGCCAACCTAGCAGTTTGAAAGCATGCCAGTGCAAGTAGATAAATAGGTACCACTCTGGTGGGAAGGTAAACGGTGTCTCCATGCGCTGCTCTGGTTTGCTAGAAGCGGCTTAGTCCTGCTGGCCACATGACCCGGAAGCTGTACGCCGGCTCCCTCAGCCAGTAAAGCGAGATGAGCGCCGCAACCCCAGAGTCGTCCGCGACTGGACCTAACGGTCAGGGGTCCCTTTATCTTTATGCATGGGAGAAGCCTCCTCTGACAGGTCCAGTTCCTCAGTTCCTTGAAATAAAGCAATACCTCTGGATTGGGATTGGCTGAGCAGGACAGAGCGCTGATTGGCAGAAATATCTCCAGAGCTTCTCTCGAGTTCAAATGGAAGTACAGTGGTACCTTGGGTTACATACGCTTCAGGTTACAGACTCCGCTAACCCAGAAATATTACCTCAGGTTAAGAACTTTGCTTCAGGATGAGAACAGAAATCGCGCAACAGCAGCAGTGGGAGGCCCCGTTAGCTAAAGTGAACGGAAATTGTGCTCTGGCGGCGCGGCAGCAGCAGGAAGCCTCATTAGCTAAAGTGGTGCTTCAGGCTAAGAACAGTTTCAGGTTAAGAACAGACCTCCAGAACGAATTAAGTACTTAACCCGAGGTACCACTGTATAACATGTATGTGGGACAGGGAAGAGTATGTGGCCTTGAAATTTGGGTGCTCTTTTGTTTTGTTTTGTCCTTGGGAGTGCTGTTCCTCAGTAGCTCTGGTTGGAAGAGTCCCAACCATTGCTTTAGCTGAGTAGTGATGAATGTTAACACCAAATGACAAAGCTCATGGATGAGAAAAGGGCCATCTTCAGAAGGACAGCAATACTAGCTATTCCATGATAGCTGCTAACCAGAATGGACATAAATTTTCTTATTTGTTAACGGCTATCCTCCATTAGTTGTAACACCTTCAAGATGGTTTCCTCAATCTATAGCAAGTAGTTTGAAGAGTCTTTTCTGAACTTGTAAGGTAGCAGCTTGCAGTTTTTTCGAGGTAGGAGCTGTAAAAGCTGGTATGTTCAGTAAATTTTGCGGCATTAGCTTTTGCTTCATTTGCTGCGCAGAAATGACACGGATAATTAGCTAACTGCTAATGTGCTGCTAACTGGACATACCTTTTCCTTCATTTGCTGTGCAGAAATGACAGGGATTGAAAGTGGTAATTTTTCTCCATTCGGCAGAAACCGTAAACTGCACCAGCAACGGGCATTTCCTTCCTGTTTCCTTTTGCAAGCAGAATGAAGCACAATATAGTTGCACCTTGGAAGTTGAACGGAATCCGTTCCGGAAGTACGTTCGACTTCCAAAACGTTCCAAAAATAGCTTGCAAACCGGAACAGTCACTTCTGGGTTTGCAGCATTCGGGAACCAAAACGTTCGAGATCTAAGCTGTTCGAAAACCACGGTGCGATTGTAACTGAAAAATAAATAAATGAATAAACTAGTTTAAGCAGGAATATTTTAATATGGGTGCATGACTCTTTCTGGTCTGAGTATGTATTTAACAAAGCAATTTCCCCCCCACAGCTGAGAGAGTGAAGCAAGAGGATCTCAACATAGTCTGTATACCTTCGTCTTTCCAGGTAAAATCTCCCCCTTGACATCTCCATTTTTTAAAGAGCCAGATCTTGATCAGCCACTCAACAGCTACGAGGCTGTTTTCCAGTATGTAAGCAGCTAAATTAAGGTTATTTGTAGACTAGCTTTCTGAACTGATCTCGTGTGGACCCCTATCCCATTAGGACTCCACTTCTGACTTCCTTAAGAAAATCTATATGCCACCACAGAGGTGTTAATAATACCCCTTGTGGTGTCTCAACCATGGGGAAACTCTCTTCCAACAGCGAGTTGTACTTGTAAGTCTTCAAGGCAGCACACTGGAAAGTCATTGCTAATTTGCCTTGTTTCTTTTTTCCATTCATTTTTTTCTTAATGCCCCTCCCGAGATTAGAGCTCGGAACATGACAGCACTGCTACCTGCAACCCTGTCCATTTTTGAACTGTGTGTTGAACTCACCTGAGGTCACAGCCTAGCAACTGTTTGTTTCCTAGCAACTAACACCAAATTAGACCGTTGGTGCAGTACGGCTACATTCAGCTGGGCAACATAATAATGTTCTTTAATGTTCATTCCCACAATAACGTTCATTTTCATGTGTGAGTAGGATGTTTGAATGGCCACCGTAGGTGTTCCTTTTGGGACTGGAAGGTGGGGTTTGAGTAAATATCCAAGTTCTATTCATTCAGAAGATCTAGCGTGCATTTACATGCTTTGTTATCCTGTTGAAATAGGTAATCTGATGGGTGAGACCTGCAAGGTGACTAAACACTGGAAAAGTCAGTTTTGAAATGTGGCTGTGTCTCTAGTACAGAGAAGGCTTTCTTGGTTTGTGGGATATATGGCCGTAGTTGTAAGAATCAATTGACAATATGTGGTTCTCCAACAATATTAAGCAATTTCTTACTGGGAAAGGTGGCCTGTAAAAATATCTTTCAACTGCTTTAGGGCTTGATTTTACAAGAGTGTTTCCTGGGGCTGGAGTTACTAGAAGCAACAGGCAGAACCCCACACCCTCCAGATATTTTGGGACTACAACTCCCATCATCCCTGACCACTGGTCCTGTTAGCTAGGGATGATGGGAGTTGTAGTCCCCAAACAGCTGGAGGGCCAAGTTTGGCCATGCCTGGATTAGGTGGTGCCCAGGTTGCTTTTGTTAAATATAGCATAGCTGTCAAAAAAGATGTACTCATAGGAGCATCAACTGTTGCTTATATCGCTCAAAATGTACTGCTGGTATTCAGCGTTACAGGTATACATGCCACAGTGCGTTAATATCAGAGTCCAGCAAATCATTTTAAGAAATCCCAGCCTTTTCTAATCCTCATGGAATATGATCTTGCTTGCAGAGGGCGTCAGGCCACACCTAATAAGTAAACAGGCTTAGGATTGCAGCGTCGTTCAGTTGTATTGGTGTGAACCTTGTGCAACGTTTTTAATGCGAGTATCTTTCATAGTCTGTCCAAATACTAAATGGGTCTAAATGAAATACTAAATGGGTCAGACCATTAGTCTGTGTAGCTCAGTATTGCCTGCACTGGTTTGGCAGCATCCCTCCAGGGTTTCAGGCAAAGTTACAGCAGATTAAATTTGGGACCTTTTGCATGTAACGCATGTGCTCTGCTGTTAAGTTTGTGCTGTTTTGACACCAGAGATTCCATGTTGATTCTGAGAGGGCCATTCCAATCTCTTACAGAAGATGATGGATTTTATATCTGCCTGGCTCGTTAATGAAGATGAGAACTTGAGTGTGCAAAGGCTTTAACACTCCTTCATTGTGGGAGAAACGATTCTTTTCTTGGTTGAAAACCCGCTTTCGTTGGATCAAAATAGCATGCTCCTGAAAGATTAACATTCACTCCATTATAGTGCAGTTTCTTAACCACTAATTTGTATTACAGCTCCCAATAAACATGTCGAAATGACTCTGATTTCTCCCCTATAAACTCTGGGAAACAATTTTGCCTTTTACTTTCCGTTTAGGCGCGTCAGTTGATTCTGCAGAACGGCTTAACCTTAAGTGACTTGGATCGACACCCTGAGGTAAAAGATTTGGGTTTTACTTGTGCTCTTCAGCAACTGTTCAGTTCCCATGCAACACTACTCTGTCTTAGTTTTCTCAGTACAGTGGAACCTTGGTTCTCAAACTTAATCCATTCCGGAACTCTGTTTGACTCCCGAAGCTGTTCAAAAACCAAGGCGCAGCTTCCGATTGGCTGCAGGAGCTTCCTGCACTCAAACGGAAGCTGCGTTGGACGTTTAGCTTCCAAAAAAGATCGAAAACTGGAACACTTAATTCCGCGTTTCCGGCATCCGGGAGCCGATTTGTTCTTCAACTAAGCCGTTTGAGAACCAATGTTTCCACTGTGTAAATGATTCTAATGGTTCTAATAATTGCAGATTATACAACGGTGGAATTCCTGCCGGGCTCCGCAGGCTTGCGGAGAGCTGCCCGAAGCCCGGGGTGCACAGCGCCGCACTCCCCGGGGGGCTTCGGGCTGCAGGCAGCTATCCGCAAGCCTGCGGAGCCCGGCAGGAACTTCCCCTTCATTTTTGGAGGGGAAAAAGTGCGTCCTATAGAGCGAAAAATACGGTACATTCAAAGAAGATTGGAAAACATTTATTGAATATATGGGGGGAAGTTGTGTACACCTGAAAATGCTGGCAGCGTTAAGATAAATTCAGCAGTGTAAATAATTTTGGATGGATGGAAAACCGATTGGTATAGTTTTTGTAAAACATGCAGAGATATAAGATATGCAAAATGAACCATGGAACGAAAAGGGAAGTCATTGATTTCTTAAGGATGCAAAATGTTGATCTGAAATTGGAAAACAGAAAAATTAATAAAAATCATATTTTTAAAAAATCTCTTTTCTTTCCTGAAGTTGAATGTTGCCATTGATGGTGCCGATGAAGTTGACTTGGACCTCAATCTTATCAAAGGAGGAGGGTAAGAAATAATGCCTAATTATTTTACTTGCAGATGAAAGTACTCAGAACAAGGGTGGAAAGCTCATTGAAAGCTGGTGGACCCTATAGCTGGTAGACTGGTGACCAGGCAAGGCTATGGAAAGCAATCATTCCCCTCCAGCTTTTATTTTTCTAGGCCTGCTTTTCAGAAAACGGAAACACTAGAATACCAGTTGCTGGAAAACTGCAGGAGGCTGATTTGCACAGAAGCAGGGCTGGGCATTCCCAGAACAGAAAAGTAATTCTAATCGGCTTGCCAAATTGCCAAGGCCTTGGGGTCCCAGACATTTTGGGAGTGTTTATTTAGGATGCCTGCTAATTTCTATGCCCAGATTGGCTGGATTGCCTATACAGATGCAGGTGGAGATTTAAAAAATGAATGAACAAACAGCAAAAATGCCTGGGGGGCGGTGTGCCCTGGTGTTTGCTATGGGAATGTGTTTTTCTGCCTGGAGGTGAGTGAGAGAGACCTTCAGGCCACAGCAATAGTTTTGGCTCGGGATAATAATAATAATAATAATAATAATAATAATAATAATAATAATAATAATTTATTATAATTATTTGTACCCCGCCCATCTGGCTGGGTTTCCCCAGCCACTCTGGGCGGCTTCCACCAAGACCAAAAATAAACTAAGATGTCACACATTAAAAGCTTCCCTAAACAGGGCTGCCTTAAGATGTCTTCTGAATGTCAGGTAGTTGTTTATCTCTTTGACATCCGATGGGAGGGTGTTCCACAGGGCGGGCGCCACTACCGAGAAGGCCCTCTGCCTGGTTCCCTGTAGCTTCGCTTCTCGCAATGAGGGAACCGCCAGAAGGCCCTCGGCGCTGGACCTCAGCGTCCAGGCAGAACGATGGGGGTGGAGACGCTCCTTCAGGTATATAAGACCAAGGTCATTTAGGACTTTATAGGTCAGCACCAACACTTTGAATTGTGCTCGGAAACGCACTGGGAGCCAGTGTAGGTCTTTCAAGACTGGTGTTATATGGTCTCTGCAGCCGTTCCCAGTCACCAGTCTAGCTGCCTCATTCTGGATTAGTTGTAGTTTCCGAGTCACCTTCAAAGGTAGCCCCACGTAGAGCGCATTGCAGTAGTCCAAGCAGGAGATAACTAGAGCACGCACCACTCTAGTTGGGGTTGACTGAGCAGTGGAAGGAGCTGATTGACAGAAATGGCTACAGCAGTTATAATGGAAGGCTAGGGAGTGCTCAGGGAGAGCAGGAAATAGTATGGTTTTCTTGGCGGGGTGGGGGTTATATTTGTGGGAATCTTGCGATGGGGCAGGGCCCCAGTTGTCCTAAGCCATGGGTAGGCAAACTAAGGCCCGGGGGCCGGCCCCAACCCAGTTGCCTTCTAAATCCGACCCGCAGTGGTCCAGGAATCAGCGTGTTTTTACATGAGTAGAATGTGTCCTTTTATTTAAAATGCATCTCTGGGTTATTTGTGGGACATAGGAATTCGTTCATTTTCCTCCAAAAAAATATAGACCGGCCCCCCTCAACGTCTTGAGGGACAGTGGACCGGCCCCCTGCTGAAAGGTTTGCTGACCCCTGTCCTAAGCTGACCAGTCTCCACTGGTCTGGATTAAATAGCTGCATTGATATCTGCGGCTCCAAGATTCTATAGATAGACTTCCTTCCTAAGCCTTCAGTTGCTAAATCCTTAGTTGACTTCTGATCAGTCTGGGCAACAGGGTTTATATTTTGCTGTCTTTCCTCCTCCAGGGGCTGCCTGACGCAGGAGAAGATAGTCGCTGGCTATGCGAAAAGCTTCATTGTCATTGCTGATTATAGGTAAAATACGCTGTTTGGTGCTTTTTCCAGAAGAGAGAGAGAGAGAGCTGTATTCATTCCTAACATACCTGAAAGACTGTCTCACCCCATTGACGGTTGCACATTGCAGGGGAGGACCTCCCGCAAGTTTATCAATAAGCCCGTTCGGTAACATATTGGAATCGGGGATGTTAGTGTTGTGACGCCTACCCTTTTGTATAGGTAAAGGTAAAGGGACCCCTGACCATTAGGTCCAGTCGTGGACGACTCTGGAGTTGTGGTGCTCATCTCTCTTTATTGGACAAGGGAGCCGGAATACAGCTTCTGGGTCATGTGGCCAGCATGACTAAGCCGCTTCTGGCAAACCAGAGCAGAGCACGGAAATGTCATTTACCTTCCCGCTGGAGTGGTACCTATTTATCTACTTGCACTGGCGTGCTTTTGAACTGCTAGGTTGGGAGGAGCAGGGACTGAGCAACGGGAGCTGACCCTGTCGTGGGGATTCGAACCGCCAACCTTTCGATCAGCAAGTCCTAGGCTCTGTGGTTTAACCCACAGCGCCACCCGCATCCCTTTTGTATACAACCCCATTAAATATTGTAGGGGCACTATCTCCCCCACGCACACACACACCGTAAAAAAAAGGAACCCCGGAACTGTAGTTTAAAGTCACTGAGAGTTGTTTTTAAAATTTTATTCATTTTTAATTTTCATTCATTACATACATCTCAAATTCTTAACGTTTACTATATATTCTTCCCCTCCAAGACTTCCCCCAACTTGCGTTTCTGGATTCTTTCTATTTTCATCCGCTTTGCTATCTCTCAACAGAAAAGTTTATTAATAACATAACATCAAACCTATGAACATACAAATAAAATTAACTCCATCCTCCTATATCACTATCTTCTAAATGTTTCCTGATGCTAATAATGTGAATGTTTATTTAAATCCTGCCATCAAGTCTATTGCCTTTCTTTGTTTCTGCAAATATAATATGAATGGTTCCCAATCTTTTTCAAAGTCTCTGTTGTCTTTTTCTCTTGGTCTTTCTGTCATTTTTGCCAGGTCTGCATAGAAGGGCACTGAGAGTTGTAGAGAGAGCCCTATTCCCTTCGCGGAGCTACAATTCCCAGAGTGGTTCATCAACCAGTCCCTCTTCTCAGGAAACTCTTTCTTGTGCAACCAGCTGCAAAAGAAGTGTGCATTTGTACAGTGTCTTAATTCCGGTTTTGCTTTTAAACAATGTCCCTGTAGGAAAAAGTCTGAAAGCCTCGGAGAGCAGTGGAAGAAAGGTATTCCTATTGAAGTCATCCCAATGGCCTATGTTCCAATTTCCAGAGCTCTGGCCAAGAGGTTTGGGGGCGTTGCTGAGCTGAGGATGGCTGTGAATAAGGCAGTAAGTTTTTATTTCTTTGATTTATGCGCCTTCTAGAAGGAATAGAATTTATTTCAGCTTGGGCCTGTATGATTTTTCTCTTTGATCAACTTGTAGGATTGTTGCTTGAGACAGTATCGCCCTATAGGTAATACTGTGCTTGCAATATGCTTTACTGAGTATCTTTCATCGTCCAATTATATATTTTTTCCCCAAAATTTTTACTGATTTTCACAAAATTAAAAACACACTAACAAATAAACAGACAAACATAAATCATAACCTTATTAAAACTAATCTTCTTAACATTGTTAAGTGACTTCCTCTTATCCCCCTAGTTGAATTTCAATGCATATCATTTTAACGGTTTCCCAAATCAAAGTTCTTAACTTAATCACTTAACATCACTCTTTTTTCCCAATTCAGCATTAAACATAATAATTCATCACATTACTTATTTAAATCCTAAGCCTAACTGGTAATTGCAAGCTTTTTCCAATTAATTTAACTTAATGTATTTAACTAAATATTAAATTTCGTCCATTCTTCCTGGTACTCCTCCTCATTCTGGTCGCAGACTCTTCCGGTCAGGTCAGCTAGCTCCCAAAAGTCCATCACCTTCATCTGCCATTCTTCCACAGTTGGTACCTCTTGCGTTTTTCACTTCTTAGCTAGTAAAATTCGAGCAGCAGTTGCGGCATACAAAAATAATTTAACATCTTTCTTGGGAAATCCCAAACCTGTTATTCCAAGAAGAAAGGCCTCTGGTTTCTTTATAAATGTATATTTCAACATTTTTTTCAATTCATTATAAATCTTTTCCCGGAAGTCTTTCACCTTGGGTCATGTCCACCACATACATGTGATAAAAAGTTCCTTCTTTTTCTTTACAGTTCCAACATAGATTATCACAGTTATGATAAATCTTTGCCAATTTAACAGGAGTCAGATACCATCTATATATCATTTTCATTGTATTTTCCTTTAACATTGTACATGCAGTGAACTGGACCCCTCTCTTCCACAATCTTTCCCAGTCCTCAAACATTATGTTATGACATCGTCCAATTCTAGGTATCATCACACCGTTGAATCTGTTCTGCAGTATTCATCCAGGGGTATACAGTATAACACACATTCGCCCCCATTTGTGCTTTGATTTGCATTAAATTAGGGAGTCGTTATCACATGTGAATATGGTGACTTTTCTTCTTTCAGTCCAGCAGTCCATAATTCCATATATGATGATTCTGT
This sequence comes from Podarcis vaucheri, assembly GCF_965113315.1. Lineage (NCBI taxonomy): Eukaryota > Metazoa > Chordata > Lepidosauria > Squamata > Lacertidae > Podarcis > Podarcis vaucheri. Next base: position 48,734,957 of record NC_138751.1, on the reverse strand, counting down.
TCTAGAGTGCTTAAGTTTTCACTTGGAAGTTGGGGTTTGTTTTGTTTCTGTTTCACCCGTTTTGATTTTTGTTTTTTAAAAAAGAGTCTCTACCTATTCTCTTCGCTGCTAGGGCCCTGTCGTGACTGACAATGGGAACTTCTTATTGGACTGGAAATTTGATAAAGTCCATAATTGGTGTGAAGCGAATGTGGCAATAAAGATGATACCAGGTAGGTAGTTTTGCAACAGAAGCATATTTCATGAGGTTTTTTAAAAAAAATTCCCTTGTGTAGCTGGCGTATTAACAGCTGTACAACTGTGGAACTAAAAATTCTAAAAAGTTATTAATTAGAGAGTCCAGTCCTCTTCTTTATAAATGAGGAAAAATATATGCCTAATGCCTGAATACCACTAGAACAGAATTAAGTGCTTTGGAACTTATTTTTGCCCCTGACTGTACATCGTCTTAGTACAGTGATAAATATGAATTCTTAGAAATATTTCTTTTACTGAAAGCCTAGTGGTGTTAATGCTGTATTTGCAACTGTTAGACAGCAGGTGGCGCCATTGGTGTAGATTGCTCTATATGTGGTTATCTCAGATCTCCTGTGTTAAGATATATTGTAGCATCATTTATTTTATTTTGCTTTTTGTGACTTTATTAAGAGTTTTAAAACGAATATTTTGTAAATACAGTAACAGGAAAAACAAACTTGAGGTCTAGGACGGTGGCACATGTCGATAACATTGTTCTACCATGATATAAATTATTGGTTCTCAAACTTATTTCTCTGGACCACACTTCCAGGAAAAAAAATTGCTCGTGCCACACCATTTTTTATTATTATTATTATTATTATTATTATTATTATTATTATTATTGATAGGAAATACATTGGAAAACAGAAAGAAGCAGCTCCTAGCAGTGCTTGCTTCATAACATAGAATGTGACTGCTTTATAATATGAAGACGAATCATCCAGAAAGTGTAAAACATAAATCATTCCCAAAATATAATTATGAATGAGCCTCTTACATATATCTAAGTATGTATATGCACCTTAAGTGTGTATGCAAACTGAACAAAAGTTGTGAGCTCGCAGTATTGCCTGATGCTCATTCCCTCATTTTGAAAAGATATCTATATTCTGCAAATAATAAAAAATATTTTGACGCTGTGCTACAATATACTGCACTGAAATGTTTTAAATGTTCCTGTTTTTTATTATTAATTTTTATTGAAGTTTTTATCTGTACAAGATAACAGAAAGAAATGTTTACACATATGTACATGTTAGTAACACAAAGCATCCCACCAACTCTCACAAACCCCACCCCCATTGGTTTGACATAACTCAAAATGTGAGTTAAAATCTGACTTGTTTCCATCGTTGCTTGACCTTGATTCTATAACTTATCTTTACAGTTGTGTTGTTCTATTGTATTTGACAAATATTCTGATTTTACTAGCATTTGTAACCTTTCCCCCTTACAAACTTTGTTCTTTACATAGCAATATTTCTGTACCGGAGCATTGTTTTTTCATATATTCATTCATGCAACTCCATTCTTTTATTAAATTTTGATTTGTTTGACCTCTGATATCTGCCGTCATTTTGGCCAAGTCAACAAAACACCCACAATAATAGATTGGCAAATCAAACTTATTGAATTGGTTAAATGTTCCTTTGGTTGTTCTTGAATCTTCCTGCCACGCTTGCCACCCTCTCCTCCCACACCCTTTGAGAACCACCAATATAAAGGATCAGTATGATCCTTTATGATCCAGTATGATCAGTATGATCCAGCATTTAGCAAAACGTGCATTTCTGGTATCTCTCTAATTTTATATTTTAAAAATTTAAATATAAACAGGCCCAAAGATAGCACAGTTCAGAAATTTATTCTGCCCCCAGTGGGATGAAATTACAAACCTATGACTTGTATCTTACAAGTCCAGTATTTTCAGTGAAAATAAAAAAATTCCTTCCAGTAGCACCTTAAAGACCAACTAAGTTAGTTCTTGGTATGAGCTTTCGTGTGCATGCACACTTCTTCAGATATGTACACACTTCTTCTTCAGTATTTTCAGTGGTTATTAATACTTCTGGGCCACCCAATTGAATATAATGAATGGGAAAGACTATGGACAAAAAATATAAATTTTACAGCATGTTACCTAATAAGAGAGAACTATATGAAAATGCATCACAGGTGGTACCTGGCACTAGAAAGGCTTGCAAAAATGAATAAAACATATAATAATAAGTGCTGGAGATGCAAGATACAAAAAGGAACCTTCTACCATATTTGGTGGACATGCCCCAAAATTGGGAAATTTTGGAGCATGATCCACGAAGAAATAAAGAAAATACTAAGAATATCATATAGTAAAAGGCCAGAGGCATTCCTTTTAGGAATTTTAAATGACGATATTCCAAAAGACAAAACTATTTTTTTCTTATACGCAACGTCTGCAGCAAGAATCCTGGTGGCTAAGTACTGGAAAGGGAATCAGTTACCCACTAGGGGAGAGTGGCTATGTAAGCTCTCAGAATACTTAGAATTAGCCAAATTGACAGACATAATAAGACAAAAACCAAAAAGTGAAGGAAAAAAGGAATGGGAGTGCCTAAATGAATACGTCAAAAGTCAAGGTTCGAGGGCAGAAATCTGGTTGAGTCTGGAATAATCCTTGTGAAAGGATAAGGAAGAGGGATTTATATCTAGATGCTAGGATAGAGATGATAAAGAAAACAGGAAGACACAATGAGACATAAAGGAGGTGCTGTGGGATTGGTGGATGTCAATATCTTGTTGTTGTTTTAGTGTTTCTAATATTAACTTGTAAGATATGGATTTTTATTTTGTTTTTGTTGCTGTTGCTTTCTTTAGTTTTCGAATGTTGATTTTTGTGTGTTGTGTATTGTTATTTTTAGATATCTTTCGTGTTGTTGTTGTGTGGAAAATACTAATAAAATTTATTTTTTTAAAAAATACTTCTATTGCATTCAGACGTGATTTTGCTTTTCTGTTCTAGGGGTGGTGGAAACAGGCCTGTTTATCGACATGGCGGAACGGGTTTACTTTGGCATGGAAGATGGTTCTGTCAGCGTCCGGGAGAAGCCAGTCCACTAACCGCCACCCAGCCCCCAAATCTACTCTGCCTTCAGCCCATTGCATACAGTTTATCACTCTGGTGCCAATTTGACATCTTGCCTTAAATCTTGTCCCGATCTTGGTGAATGTAACCGAAGGTCCAGCAGATCTCACTAATACTGGAAATGAATGTTGTTTTAAATTATATTTTTTACTATTTTTTCATGTAAATCATTTTTTTTAAAAAAAAAAGCAAAATGTGATCAATCATTTTGAGCATTTTAAACTTTTTTTTCACTTTGGTTTTTATACAAAACATTTTACCAAAAAAGATATTTTATACAGTACTTGAACCATCTGGTCGCTCGGAGTGTGTCTAGCGGGGGGAGAAAATAGAAGCTGCATTTTGTGGTATTTGCATAAACACCCCCGCAAAATGCATTGACGCAGAAGGGTTGTGCCCAGTTGGTACTCACAGATGCCTTATTAGAATCTTTTTCGGTTCTCTGATTTATGCCTTTCAATGATTTTTACCATAACTGTTTTTAACAGGGAATGTTTAGTCTCAGTATAGATAATTTGCTGATAATTTGTGCTGTTGGCCTCCATGGAATTTGTACGGCATGAGATCAGCCATGACGCCCATTCCACGCAAAGAATTCATACCTTTAAAATAATATATGAAATAATAAAATAATATACTTTGGAAATGTTTCAGGCCCCACCCCCCAACTTCCCCAATAATGGATGGCTGAAATTCAAGGCTGCCTAGCCATCCGTACAGGTGAAGGTGCACTGGGTTAATGCCCCGTTTAACAATTTTGGGCCCAGTTGGAGTTTCAAAGAGTTCCTGGCCCTCCCTTTGCATGATGACATTTTCACAGAATGCTGCTTCGAAACACGTCCAAAGAACGAGCCTTACTGGAAGGATTGTATTAATGTAGCAAGAGCAAGGCACTTTTTTAAAAACAAAAAACCTGTTGTCGCTCATCTCTTAAGTGCTTTGCATGATAGCCGTGTCAGAAATGTACGACTCGTCGTTTTTGTTTTAGGCACTGAAATTAAAGAGCTGTAACGCCAGCCATTAGTGTGTTTGTGTTTGTTCTTAAATGCCTTCCTGATCTGCCAAAGTGCCCTGTGCCTCATCTGCCCCAAATTGGTGCCTGAAACAATTCGGGGACAGGGCTATGGGTTTTTCAAAATCCTGTTTTAGAAACGCAGTCAGTAGTGGTGAACCGGCATCATGCAAGATTGGATCCTGACGCTTAACAGGATCCAATCCTGTGCCCGGTTGCTTCAGGGAAACAACATCAAACCTAGCATTACGTAAAATACATTCAACAGACTCACAAAACGTAACCGGCTGTGCATTCACATAAACAACGCTCTTCTGTATTTATCACAGTATCAAATATTTCTCTTGCACATAATCAACACATAAAGTACAACAAAGTAAATAGAAGCCAGAGGGCAGATTGTCGTCACCCAGACCCCAGCTTCTTTACAGGCGAATCCTGGGGACAGAGTCACCATCCAGTGCAAAGCTTCCTCTTCCATGAGTGATGATATGGCCTTAAATCAGTTTAAACCAGGACAGAGACCCAAGCTTCTTATTCATGATGTTACGAGCCGTTTTGAAGGGACCCCACGCTTCAGTGGTACCTACAGGAACACTGACTTCTCCTTCACTATCAACAGTGTCCATGCCGAGGATGAAGCAGACTATTTCTGTGGCCAAGACTACAGCTTTCCTCTACACAGTGATACACTTCAGTACAAAATCCACCTCAGTGAATTAAGGCAGGGGAGAGAAATGGAACTGGTGTTTTGCAGCAGCAGCAGCAGCAGCACCCCTTCTAGCTTGCTGGAATGGAGGGTGAGAGAACAACTGAAAGCCCATGCAGATCAACCAAAAGAAAGCCAGGTTTTTGGATTCTCTAAGAACTTTGCTTCCAGGGAAGCTGTGCACAATGTTAAAGAGGTGGCAGCTTCACCTCAGCCTGAGTCCGAGGCACAGGTACATCAGAAGCTGCCTTGCACTGAGTCAAACTATTGATTCACCCAGCCCAAGGCTGGATTAGCCACTAAGCAAGATAAGGACACGGGTGGCGCTGTGGTCTAAACCACTGAGCCTAGGGCTTGCCGATCGGAAGGTCGGCGGTTCGAATCCCTGTGACGGGGTGAGCTCCCGTTGCTCGGTCCCAGCTCCTGCCAACCTAGCTGTTCGAAAGTAGATAAATAGGTACCGCTCCGGCGGGAAGGTAAACTCTGGGGTTGTGGCACTCATCTCGCTTTATTGGTCGAGGGAGCTGGCGTACAGCTTCCGGGTCATGTGGCCAGCATGACAAAGCCACTTCTGGTGAACCAGAGCAGCGCACGGAAGCCCTGTTTACCTTCCCGCCGGAGCAGTACTCCTCCTCTCCACAGTGATACACTTCAGTACAAAAACCAACTCAGTAGCCTAAGGCAGAAGGATGAAATGGCAGCAGGTGTCTTGCATCAGCACCCTCATTTCAGCTTGCAGAATGGGAGAAGACTGGAAGAGAGAATAGGAAAGGGGGTGAGGACCAATGGCCTCTGAAGCTGAACCAGGAGGAAGGCTGCTTGGACATGGCTGTTGAAGAAGACCACACTTTCTTCTCTGTTGAAGGCACATGAACTGCCTTATAGTGAGTTAGACATGGCGTCCAGAACTCTGTATTTACTACACTGACTGGCAGTGGTTGTCCAGGATCTCAGTCTTGAGTTTTTCCCACCATACTTGGAGAGGTCAGGAACCCAAGACCTTTTGTATGCAATGTACATCATGTGGGCCCTTCCAAATGACAGAAGGCAAATTGGCAAGGAGTGGAACAGCATGAGGGCTTGATGTGTACCAGGCCAGAAGGCCATCTGCCACTTCTTCCAGGACTTGGGACAGAGACCCATGGCACAAAGGTGCTGTTCCGAGAATTAAGATTTCACGTGGCTGGCCCATTGAAGTCCAGCATATCCAGCGACCTTGTAAGAAAAAGTTTTTTTTAAAAAAATGGTTAAAAAGAGTGAAGCTGAGGCTCCAATACTTTGGCCACCTCAGGAGAAGAGAAGACTCCCTGGAAAAGACCCTGATGTTGGGAAAGATGGAGGGCACAAAGAGAAGGGGACGACAGAGGATGAGATGGTTGGATGGTGTTCTCGAAGCTACCAGCATGAGTTTGACCAAACTGCAGGAGGCAGTGGAAGACAGGAGTGCCTGGCGTGCTCTGGTCCAGGGGGTCACGAAGAGTTGGACACAACTAAACAACAACAACAAAAAGAGTGGGGGGGGGAGGAGGACAGGACGAGCTCTGTGGCCCAGTGCAAAAGTCCTGGGGCCTGGACCACATGGACCATTCCGTGACAACAACTTTCCTTGCCTAACTGAGCAACTGGTGAAATGAGTGGAGTTGGCAGTGATGGTCTTGGTCTCTGCATGGTGGAGAGTACAAAGGGTCAAAGCTCAAGGGTAGAACCTCTGCTTTGCATGCATAAGGTTCCAGGTTCAATCCTTGGCATTTTTAGGTATGGCTGGGGAAGAAACCCCTGTTTGAAACCTGGAGACCTGTTGATGATCAGTGTTGACAGTCCTTAGCTTGATACACCAATGGTTCAAACTTGGTCAAAAGCATCTTCCCTATCTTTCTACTACAGAGTCCACTGGAATGACGTTAGGCCCTCTGCGGTGGCCCTCTCTGCCTAGTGAAGGTGCTACAAGTGTGGGCATCAAACAAGAGCATTCGGAAACAAGGGCCTGAAAGCTCATTAAGACAGATCTTGGGAATGGACCACTGAGATGAAGCCAACCAGCCTGGGCTGTTGAGGGGCCTCTACTTTTGGAATACGAAGTCAATGCATAACTGGTGCTTTTTTCTGGGGGGACACAGGGGTATGCATACCCCTAAACATTTTGTGAATCTAGGTTTGGCCTCATTGAGGGGCAATATATCAACATGAATAGGAAAATGAGAAGGGTTGCGGGTGGCGCTGTGGGTTAAACCACAGAGCCTAGAACTTGCAGATCAGAAGCTTGGCGGTTCAAATCCCCGCGATGGGGTGAGCTCCCGTTGCTCGGTCCCTGCTCCTGCCAACCTAGCAGTTCGAAAGCACATCAAAGTGCAAGTAGATAAATAGGTACCGCTCCAGTGGGAAGGTATACAGCATTTCTGTGTGCTGCTCTGGTTCGCCAGAAGTGGCTTAGTCATGCTGGCCACATGACCCGGAAGCTGTCTGCGGACAAACACTGGCTCCATTGGCCTATAGAGCGAGATGAGCACGCAACCCCAGAGTCGGTCACGACTGGACCTAATGGTCAGGGGTCCCTTTACCTTTACTTTAGGAAAATGAGAGTACCCCTAAACATTTTTTTTCGGCAGAAAAGAGCACTCATGTTCAGCTGCAACTGACATTATTCTGTTTTGTTGTGTTTGTGGCCAATAAAGGCTCTGTAACCATGTCAGCAAACGCAACTGACTAGTTCATTTCTGGTTTGCATGAAATCATTTCCAAATAAGGAATATGATTTGTAAGGATCACATTTCCAGAGTGAGGTGGAGGAAGTCAATACAGTGATAACTGTTGCGACTAAGTGTCTGCAAGTGCCATGTAGGATGCATGAAACAAGAACAATGGAGTACCCATGGATTTGGGCTGTGTTTTGCACTCTGATTTCACAATAAAATCATTTGGGAAGAAAGAAGCAACCAAATCAATTTTATAGGAGGGAGGGAAAGACATGACATGGTAAATCACCACATAACTGTCACTCTGATTGGTTAAATCCTAAATTGTATCGTTTTCCAACAATTAACCGTAAACAAAGGGCCCTGAGTTGACATTGGCCTATCATACTCCAACATGCACAGTTGTTTTATATTCCATGTTAGAGCTTTCCGTAATTCCCACTCAGCCTTACTAACAACATATCCTCCAATGTTACCTTCTTCATATTGGGCTTTTTGAAGACAATGTGCATTTTAAATTGGAAATGCCCATTCAGTGCTTATTTGAATTCATAACACTGACAAAGTTACTTGAGCCAAAAGCTCATGAATCCCACACCATACAAAAAATTCTTACATCTCTATTCAACAATAGGTAAAAGTAAACGTATCCCTGACAGTTAACCCCAGTCACGAACAATTCTGGGGTTGTGGCGCTCATTTCGCTTTAGTGGCCGAGGGAGCCAGCATTTGCCTGCTTCCACAGACAGTTTTTCCGGGTCATGTGGCCAGCATGACTAAGCCGCTTCTGGCAAAGCCAGAGCAGTGCACAGAAACGCCGTTTACCTTCCTGCCGGAGCGGTACCTATTTATCTACTTGCACTTTTGATGTGCTTTCGAACTGCTAGGTTGGCAGGAGCAGGGACCGAGCAACAGGAGCTCACCCCATTGCAGGGATTCGAACCCACATCCCTCTATTCAACAATAGCTCATCTTAAAAAGAGTTTCAGAAGGTCATGCTACTTCAAGTTGCCTCTTGACTTCAGGAATGATTCCAGCTCACCCTTGTTCCTGTTCTGTACATGGAATGTGAAGAGTGGAGTTCTGGGGTGATGATTCTATATCCATGTCATTGGCATGAAGAACAACTCCCTTCCTCCTCCAAGACAACATGTGACGACACTTGAATTCTGTCCATGTCAAACAGCATAATATTTATGTTGTAGGTATGTAGCTGCATGTATCACTTCATATTCAAACTGCTGCTTTTCATATATATTTTTCCTCATGCTGCCTACCAACGTGCTAGAAAACTGTATTGACTGCACTTTAGCAATTGCCAGCTGGCACCTCGACCATGCCCCACTGAAATCCCCTGTGGCCACCCGCTCAGATGGCAGAATTATCGTTGCCACTTGGGCAGGTGCTGGTGCAGCTGTCAAGTTTCTGAACTGATATTCAGTCCTCGTCACAGGTTCCCGTGGCCCCAAATTGCTATGTCTTGACACAACTTCCATCGTTCCAACAGTCTCTCCAACATGGCACAGCACCACCAGAGCACGATTTCTGTTCTCATCCTGAAGCAAAGTTCTTAACCTGAAGCACTATTTCTGGGTTAGTGGAGTGTGTAACCTGAAGCATATGTTAACCCGAGGTACCACTGTACAGGGCTGCCTTCAGGTGTCTTCTAAAGCTTGTATAGTTACTTATGTCCTTGACTCTGGGGATCACATAACTGCCAAAATTCCTCTGATGGAAACAGGGACATCCTAAGGAAAAGTGGGACATGCCAGCATCAAATCAGAAACTGGGATGGTTTCTGGAAATCCAGGACTGTCCCTGGAAAGCAAGGGACCCTTGGAGGGTCTGTGTTCCCTCACCTTTCTGGTTCCCTAGGCCTGTTCTAGACTTCACAATGGTTCATATTTGCAGAGCACATATGAGAAAGCTAATCTCTTGGCATGCACATAGAACAAAGTTGTGCATATTTACAATGCATGCGCTTAATGGACGGCAAAATGGGGAAACCTGAAAGAATGAAGAGAGGCAACAGAGACTAAGCGGGTTTTTGGCATGATCAATCCTACATATGAGTGCAAGTATGCTATAGGCAGTGCTAGACAATTCTTAGACCAAAAATTATCCATTAATGAAGATGATTGTATCTGAGGAGGTGAGACCCTCTCTGCATATAATTAAGTTTGCTTGAAATCTCCCTTGCTTTTCTTCTGCTTCATGCGTTGCAACATCCACCACAGACATTTCTTCTGCCCTGAAGCATGATCCCACAGGGAGGGACATTCTTCTACTCGTTTGCATAGATTTCCATCCTTGACACTTCATAACTCCCCCAGTTTTATCCCTGTCGTTCTGGAGGGGTTGTCTGCCGGTGAGAATATCCCAGAGGGAAAGGGAAAGGTTTCATGAACAGCAGCATCATGTTTCAGATTTGTTTGATTTGGCTGGTCTCAAGTTTCTTTGAGGGTAGGTTTTATGGCAGGGGTAGGCAACCTAAAGCCGTTGGGCCGGATGTGGCCCAATCGCCTTCTCAATCCGGCCTGCGGACGGTCAAGGAATCAGCGTGTTTTTACATGAGTAGAATGTGTCCTTTTATTTAAAATGCATCTCTGGGTTATTTGTGGGGCCTGCCTGGTGTTTTGACATGAGCAGAATGTGTGCTTTTATTTAAAATGCATCTCTGGGTTATTTGTGGGGCATAGGAATTCGTTCATTCCCCCCCCCCAAATATATATATATTCTGGTCCACCACATGGTCTGAGGGACGGTGGACCATCCCACTGCTGTAAAAGGTTGCTGACCCCTGTTTTAAGGGAAGTGTTGTACTTCCCGAGTTTCTCTGGGAAATGGGCTGCCTTCACCATCTTCTTTTCTCTCCTCCTAGAATCCAGAGGGCAGATTGTCATCACTCAGACACCAGCTTCCCTACAGGCAAGTCCTGGGGACAGAGTCACCATCCTGTGTAGGGCTTCCTCTTCTGTCAGCAGCAATATGGACTTCTATCAGTTTAAACCAGGGCAGAAACCCAAGGTGCTGATTTATTCAGGTTCAAGCCGTTTTGGAGGGACTCCGGATCGTTTCAGTGGCAGCCACAGCAACACTGAATTCTCCTTCACGATCAACGGTGTCGATGCTGAGGACGAGGCAGAATACCACTGTTTCCAACGCCAGAAGTTCCCACTCCACAGTGATACACTTCAGTACAAAAACCAGCTCGGTGGCCTAAGACGGCAGGAAGGAAGGACGGTGGGTGTTCTGCATCAGCGGCATTCATTGGCCGAGCATCTTTTTTGAAGTCAGTAGGTGTGGCGATCACACAGGGCCCCCGGACGTTTGACGGTCTATTGATCCCTGTGCCACCATTGTGCTCACTTCCCCGCTGCCACCAACCTGTTACTCCTGGGTACAACACTGAGTCCAGACAGTTGTTAAAAGTGAACAAAAAAACAAACAAGTTTATTTTACAAACATTAACAAGTTTATGGTTTCTCAGACCTGTCAGTATCTTAACTTTAGTTTCTTTACCGGCCTATACCTTCCCAATACCTTCTGACTGATTATCTCAGTGGTTTGACTGACTCCTCTTAACAAATTCTCTTACTCTCTCACAGCAAACTAGTCCAAGCCACAGACTTATCTTCTCTTTCTCTTCTAACTCCAGACTGTCTTCTCAACAACTCTAGTAAAGGGACCCCTGGCCATTAGGTCCAGTCGTGACCGACTCTGGGGTTGCAGCGCTCATTTCGCTTTATTGGCCGAGGGAGCCGGCGTACAGCTTCCGGGTCATGTGGCCAGCATGACTAAGCCGTTTATGGCGAACCAAAGGAGTGCACGGAAACGCCATTTACCTTCCCGCCTGAGTGGTACCTATTTATCTACTTGCACTTGCACTTTGACGTGCTTTCAAACTGCTAGGTTAGCAGAAGCAGGGACCGAGCAACGGGAGCTCACCCTGTCATGGGGATTTGAACCGCCAATCTTCTGATCGGAAGTTCAAGAGACTCAACAACTCTAACTCCCTAAAAACCTCTGTGCTTAAAACTTATACACAGTTAACTCTGCCCCCTGGGTTCCCATTGGTTAGTCATTTTACAATTAGTTAACCCTTTCCCTATGAACCCAGTATGATGTCATACACGTAGCAGGGCAAACGCCACAGAAGGTTCCAGGTTAAATCCCTGATATTTCCAGCTACAGCACAAGGATGTGATCCCTGATCTAACATCATGGAGAGTCCTCTCAGACCTGGAGTACATGGACGGGGTGTGTGTGTGTGTTAAAAACTTCACCTGCCGGATCCAGTTCCTTACTCCTAACCTAGCTAGTTTGAAGAACATTTTTGGAGCACTCAAAAGCTTGCTTGCATGTTATGTGTTGACATTTGGGGTTGCCTATTTGCCCCGATTCATATTCAGAAAGCTATTTTTCATCTACTGTGTATATTGTTATGCTACCTGCTAACATGATTTTTTTTAAAAAAACTGTACTGATGGTACTTCTGAGCTTTCCAGCTGACATTTCAAGCATGTCTCACAGAAATCCCCTGTGGCCGGTTGTTCAGATTTCAGCGTGTTCGCTGCCACTTTGACAGGTGGCAAAGCAGGCGTCAGTTTCTGAACTGGTTCCCAGTCATTGCCACGGGGCAGGAGGGGGCATACATTAGATTTGGTTCATATTTAAAGGTGAACCTACCAGATTAGCACTTTCCCAAACTACATGAGAACCGAAACACAAGTATGCTTAAGAATCTGCACTTACCTGAATTTTCCATAAATTTCCCCCACCAAACCACGTATACAAAAAAAGGATATATTGGGGGAAAGTAAGCACCAAATCAACATACTAGTGAGAATAACATACAAAATCACATTCTGCTTAGGGGAAATTGCCAGAAAAAAGATGTACATTAGTCAAAATTCTTTAACGGCTTTACCACACCAGCTCTGAGAATATTAGTTCAGAAACTGACATCTGCTCTTGAAGCACGGGAAAGTTAGTGGGTACTTGCTAGGTGCAAAATAAGGATCAGGCAGACTCAGCAATGGAGAATAAGAAGGTGAGGTTTATTGCCAGGCAATAAGGACTCAGTTTGGAATCTCTTCCAAAAGGAACTGGGACCCCGATTGACAGAAATCCAGAGGTCTTTATACCTGAGCAAATCACAGCAAATCATAGATCATGAGACAACCATGAGGGACTCACAATATTGTCAGCAAGAATCAGCCAATCAGCAAGCTGTTGTCACGCTACCAGCTCCTGGTCAAGCACTGGTCAAGCACAGAGTTCAAGTTCTGCTTTCCGATGCTTGCAGTGATGCTCAGTCTAACCTCTCCCCTAGTTATGACAGGACAGGGAGTTTTGGAGATTTTGTGGTTTTGCTCTTCCTGTTCTGTGGATTAATTTAGCCTGTATCTGAGGGGAATTTGTACCAGAATCTCTGATTCACGTCTTCCCCTTGTCCAGGGTACACGGATGTTTGTAGGGGAAAGGTCAGTTGCTAACTTTGCTGTTCCAAGCAGTTTGCAGTTAGCTAAGGCACAGTTTCCCTTTGATTCAAAATGGATTATAAAATACTGTAAGCCTTGATTATGTGTAAGCATATATGAATATATGTTGAATATATCGATTACTGATAACTGATTATATGGATAGCATAGGGGTAGCCCTTCTTCCTTGCCTCACTCTGCCAATCTCAACTCAATGCCACAAACTGAATTGAATTTGGAAGAGAAGGCCCAATTGCACTCAGAGTATACAGTTGTATCCTGGTTGCTGAACGCCTTGGAACTTGTACGTTTTGGCTCCCGAATGATCAAAAACCGAAAGTGAGTGTTCGGGTATCCGAACGATTTTTGGAAGCTGAACATCCGGCACAGCTTCCGATTGGCTTCAGGAGCTCACTGCAGCCAATCAGAGGATGTGCTTTGGTTTCCAAATATTTTGGAAGTCGATCTGACTTCCAGAACGGATTCCGTTCAACTTCCAAGGTATGACTGTACTAGAAGACTGTATTGACTGCACTTTAGAGATTGCTGGTTGACACCTCAACCACGTCCCATAGAAATCCCCTGTGGCCGGCTGCTCAGACTGCAGCTTTTCATTGATACTTGGGCAGGTGCCAGATCAGCTGTCAGTTTCTGAGGTGATATCCAGTCCTTGTCACAGGTTACCATAGCTACCTGTTGCCATGTCTTGACAACACTCGCGTAGTTCCAACATAAAAAAATTCCTTCCAGTAGCACTTTAAAGACCAACTAAGTTAGTTCTTGGTATGAGCTTTCCTGTGCATGCACACTTCTTCAGATACACTGAAACAGAAGTTGCCAGATCCTTCTATATAGTGAGAAGGTGGGGAGGGGTATTACTCAGAAGGGTGGTGGGAATGGGAGATTGGCAGATAGCTGAGATGAGCCTGTTGACGACTCTTAACGACTGCAATAGGTCTTACAGGAAAAGGCAAGGGGTGAGAAGGTGAAAAATGGCTTAGTCATGTATAATGAGATAAGAATCCAATCCTTTGTTCAGACCAGGTCTCTCCATGGTTTTAAGTTTGGTAATGAGTTGCAATTCAGCTGTCGCTCCAACCTACCATAGCTTCAGTGCCATCTTGAAGAGCTATCCAAGATGGATTTATTCTATTCTAACACCCACACACCACGTTTCCTCCAAAGAGATGAGGCTAGCATGCTTAATTCTCCATCTCCCCATTATATCTTCACAACAATCTTGCGAGGTTGGCCAGGGTGAGAGAGTGTGATTAGCCCAAGCTCACCCAGTCCACTCCTTAGTTGAGTGGGATTTGAACCCTGGTCCCCCAACACCCTAGGCTGATACTGTCACTGCTTCAGGCACAAAACTGGAGCTGGCCTGAAAATATATCAAGGCAATATATTATTTCTGGAAAGATGAATTATTTTGTAATTCAGCAGGTCAGATCTCACTGTCTTGTATTTCAGAAAGTGAGGCCTTCTCATTTACTGCTGTCTGTGGGTCAGCAATGGGGCAGTCTGCCTTTGGGGCTGACGTCAAACTGTTGGAAGGTTGCAGTGCCTCGTGGTTCCCTCTGCTTCATGAGCTGGAACCTCGACCACAGACATTTCTTGTGCCCTGAAGCAAAATCCCCACGGGAAGGGACTCTCATCCCTTGAACCCCTTCAAGTCATTTGCATAGATTTCCATCCCTGACACTTAATAACTCCCCCAATTTTAACCCGTCATTCTGAAGCTGGGCTACAGAAGGACCAGGTGCGTAGCCTGGGAGTCATTTTGGACTCACAGCTGTCCATGGGGGCACAGGTCAATTCTGTATCCAGGGCAGCTGTCTACCAACTCCACCTGGTACGCAGGCTGAGACCCTACCTGCCTGCGGACTGTCTCGCCAGAGTGGTGCATGCTCTAGTTATCTCCCGCTTGGACTACTGCAATGCACTCTACGTGGGGCTACCTTTGAAGGTGACTCGGAAACTACAACTAATCCAGAATGCGGCAGCTAGACTGGTGACTGGGGGCGGCCGCCGAGACCACATAACACCGGTCTTGAAAGACCTACATTGGCTCCCAGTACGTTTCCGAGCACAATTCAAAGTGCTGGTGTTGACCTTTAAAGCCCTAAACGGCTTCGGCCCAGTATACCTGAAGGAGCGTCTCCACCCCCATCGTTCTGCCCGGACACTGAGATCCAGTGCCGAGTGCCTTCTGGCGGTTCCCTCATTGCGAGAAGCGAAGCTACAGGGAACCAGGCAGAGGGCCTTTTCGGTGGTGGCGCCCGCCCTGTGGAATGCCCTCCCATCGGATGTCAAGGTGATGGACAACTACCTGACATTCAGAAGACATCTTAAGGCGGCCCTATTCAGGGAAGCTTTTAATGTATGATATTTTAGTGTTTTTTGGTTTCTGTGGAAGCCGCCCAGAGTGGCTGGGGAAACCCAGCCAGATGGGCGGGGTACAAATAATAAATTATTATTATTATTATTATTATTATTATTATTATTATTATTATTATTTGGTGGTGATAATATCTGGGAGCCAAGAAAGAGTGTCATCCCCAGCAGCAGCAACATGTTCCGGATCTGTTTAATTTGGCTGGTCTCCAGTTTCTTTGCGGGTAACTTTGAAGAGCTGCGTTTTTCTCTCTGAATTTTTAAGGCAAATGTTGCAGATCCACTAACTTGTTTTATGCCTCTCCTTCCAGAATCCAGTGGGCAGATCGTCATCACTCAGACACCGCCTTCTTTACAGGCAAGTCCTGGGGACAGAGTGACAATCCAGTGCAAAGCTGCCTCTTCTGTCGGCCGTTATATGGCCTTATATCAGTTTAAATCAGGTCAGAACCCCAAGGTACTGATTCATTCGGGTTCAACCCGCTTTGAAGGGACCCCTGATCGCTTCAGTGGCAGCCAAAGCGGCAACGACTTCTCCTTCACTATCAACGGTGTCCAGGCTGAGGACATTGGGGAATACTACTGTGGCCAGCACAACATGTATCCTCTCCACAGTGATACACTTCAGTACAAAAACCAGCTCAGTGGCCTAAGACAGAAGGAAGGAAGGAATGACTGTGGGTGTGTTGCAGCAGCCCTTGCAGTTTGCTGAATGAGAGGGGGCTGGAATGGAGTATGAGAAAGGGGGTGAGGACCAATGGCTCTGCAGATCAACCAATAGGAAGACAGCCTGGGCCTGACTTCCAGGTGATCACACCTTTTCCTCAGACTCATCCTCCTCCTATTATTGTTGTTGTTATTATTATTATTAACTGAATTTATATATGTCCATATGACATATATATGACATATAATTTTTATATGTCAGACCATGTCTGAGCCACAAGAAGATGGCCCATGTTTTTTTTATTCTGATTTTGTCATAAAATTATTTGGGAAGGGGAAAAGAATCAAGCAAAGACATTTTAAAGGGGGGGGGAGAACTTGGTAAATCACCACAAGACCAGTGCTTTTTTCTAAAATAATGTTTAGGGGTACTCTCATTTTCCTACTCATATAGAAATACTGCCCTTCAATCTTCATTCACAAAATGTTTAGGGCTATGCGTCTCCCTGTGTCCCCCCAGAAAAAAAGCACTGCGTGACAAGACTGACCCAGGACAGATTATATTGTTTTCCAACTAATTTATGAAAACTGAAGAAACAAAGGATTATCAACCATAAACAAGTGTACCTTAGTTGATATTGGCCTATCATATTCCCAGCATGCCTTGTTGTTTTATACTCAGTATTGGAGCGTCCTGTAATTTCTGTTCAGTCTTACTTCAGACCTTTTTCTTCATGTCGAGCTTTTAGATCACAATATGCATGATGCCATGATTCTAAATTGTAAATATACATTCAGGGCATACTTGAGGCACTCTCACATCCAGATTATTTCCTGAACTCCCCCAATATTTCAGATATTTACATCTCATCCTTGTCATTTTTCTGTTCATTGAATTTGCAAAGGAGTGTCCAGGGGTGACTATCTTATATTCATGTCATTGGCATGAAGAATAATTCCCACCCTCTTGCTTGGCAACATGGGATGACACTTGGCTTTAATTCTGTGCATGTCACATAACCAGGATATTTAGGTTCTAGGCATATAGCTGCAAGTATTATTACGCTGGCCACGTGACCCGGAAGTGTCCCCGGACAGCGCTGGCCCCCGGCCAATAAATGTGAGATGGGCGCACAAACCCCAGAGTCTGTCAAGACTGGCCCGTTCGGGCAGGGGTACCTTTACCTTTACCTTTATTATTACTCCCTATTCAAAGAATGATTTTTCCTATTTTTCTCTCTAATGCTGCCTACCTATGTGCTTGAAACCTGAATTGGCAGGACTTTAGAGATTGTCAGCTGACACCTCAACCGTGTCTCATAGAAATCCCCTGTGGCCAGCTGCTCAGATCGCAGCGTTTTCATTGCCACTTTGGCAGGTGACAAAGCAGCTGTCAGTTTCTGAACTGATATCCAGTCCTCGTCGCACATCATCACGGCTGCATGTTGCCATGTCTTGACAAGATGGCTTTCTTCCATTTCAACACTCACCACCTTTCCTCCAAAGAGTTCAGGCTAGCACACTTAATTCTCACTCTCTCCGTTGTATCTTCACAACAACCCTGTGAGATCAGCCAGGGTGAGAGGGTGAGACTGGCCCAGTGAACTCTTTAGCTGAGTGGGATTTGAAGTCCAGTCCCCCAGCTCCTAGGCTGATATTGTAACTGCTACGCTGCACTGTCTCTCCAGACATCAGTTCAGGAACTGACAGCTGCTCTGCCAATCAGCCAAAGTGTCAACTAAAACACTGGACTCTGAATATGTTGTGGGCGAAGACCTACTTACTACAGATGCATTCTCAGTACAGCCAACACCAACACTGGGAAGCTGTCTGAGCAATGCAACCTAGGACAGTTATTATGCAGAAAAGAGCAGTGATGTTCTCTCACCTATTATGCCACCAAAAGGTCTTTGACAGAACCTTATTCAAAATTTGTATTCTCAGCATGCTTCCTTATTGCCTTGGCTGAGGGTTCCTATGGGCTTTTTGGCCATGACAATGCCTGCCATACCTTCCAACATTTCTCCGATCAAAATAGGGACATCCTATTCCATAGTAGTAGTCGTTGTTGTTGGAATATTTATATCCCCGCCATCTGACTGTGTTGCCACAGCCACCCTGGGTGACTTCCAACAGTGGAACCTCGGTTTTCGAACGTCTTGTCTGCTGAACGTCTTGGAAGCTGAATGCCGAAAACCCGGAAGTGAATGCTTCGGTTTTCAAACACACCTCAGAAGTCAAACAGCTTCTGAGGTACATTTCTCTATTTTTTCAATTGAATTCTCCAACCGCCCATTGAGCGTCGGTTGTTGAACGTTTTGGAAGTCGAACTGTCTTCTGGAATGGATTATGTTTGACAACTGAGGTTCCACTGTATATAAAAAAATTAAAACCCCACTCACCTCAGCCCCACTCACCTCACAGAGTGTTTGTTGTGGGGGAGGAAGGGAAAGGAGATTGTTAGCCGCTTTGAGACTCCTGAAGGGGAGTGAAAGGCGGGATATCAAATCCAAACTCTTCTTCTCTCTATACAGTGATACCTCAGGTTAAGTACTTAATTCATTCCGGAAGTCCGTACTTAACCTGAAACTGTTCTTAACCTGAAGCACCACTTTAGCAAATGGGGCTTCCTGCTGCCGCCGCACCACCAGAGCATGATTTCTGTTCTCACCCTGAAGCAAAGTTCTTAACCTGAAGCACTATTTCTGGGTTAGTGGAGTGTGTAACCTGAAGCGTATGTTAACCCGAGGTACCACTGTACAGGGCTGCCTTCAGGTGTCTTCTAAAGCTTGTATAGTTATTATCTCCATGACTCTGGGGGTCACATAACTGCCAAAATTCCTCTGATGGAAACAGGGACATCCTAAGGAAAAGTGGGACATGCCAGCATCAAATCAGAAACTGGGATGGTTTCTGGAAATCTAGGACTGTCCCTGGAAAGCAAGGGACCCTTGGAGGGTCTGAGTTCCCTCACCTTTCTGGTTCCCTAGGCCTGTTCTAGACTTCACAATGGTTCATATTTGCAGAGCACATATGAGAAAGCTAATCTCTTGGCATGCACATAGAACAAAGTTGTGCATATTTACAATGCATGCACTTAATGGAGGGCCAAATGGGGAAACCTGAAAGAATGAAGAGAGGCAACAGAGACTAAGCGGGTTTTTGGCATGATCGATCCTACATATGAGTGCAAGTATGCTATAGACAGTGCTAGACAATTCTTAGACCAAAAATTATCCATTTATGAAGATAATTGTATCTGAGGAGGTGAGACCCTCTCTGCATATAATTAAGTTTGCTTGAAATCTCCCTTGCTTTTCTTCTGCTTCATGCGTTGCAACATCCACCACAGACATTTCTTCTGCCCTGAAGCATGATCCCACAGGGAGGGACATTCTTCTACTCGTTTGCATAGATTTCCATCCTTGACACTTCATAACTCCCCCAGTTTTATCCCTGTCGTTCTGGAGGGGTTGTCTGCCGGTGAGAATATCCCAGAGGGAAAGGGAAAGGTTTCATGAACAACAGCATCATGTTTCAGATTTGTTTGATTTGGCTGGTCTCAAGTTTCTTTGAGGGTAGGTTTTATGGCAGGGGTAGGCAACCTAAAGCCGTTGGGCCGGATGTGGCCCAATCGCCTTCTCAATCCGGCCTGCAGACGGTCAAGGAATCAGCGTGTTTTTACATGAGTAGAATGTGTCCTTTTATTTAAAATGCATCTCTGGGTTATTTGTGGGGCCTGCCTGGTGTTTTGACATGAGCAGAATGTGTGCTTTTATTTAAAATGCATCTCTGGGTTATTTGTGGGGCATAGGAATTCGTTCATTCCCCCCCCCAAAAAAATATATATATTCTGGTCCACCACATGGTCTGAGGGACGGTGGACCATCCCACTGCTGTAAAAGGTTGCTGACCCCTGTTTTAAGGGAAGTGTTGTTCTTCCTGAGTTTCTCTGGGAAATGGGCTGCCTTCACCATCTTCTTTTCTCTCCTCCTAGAATCCAGAGGGCAGATTGTCATCACTCAGACACCAGCTTCCCTACAGGCAAGTCCTGGGGACAGAGTCACCATCCTGTGCAGGGCTTCCTCTTCTGTCAACAGCAATATGGACTTCTATCAGTTTAAACCAGGGCAGAATCCCAAGGTGCTGATTTATTCAGGTTCAAACCGTTTTGGAGGGACTCCGGATCGTTTCAGTGGCAGCCACAGCAACACTGAATTCTCCTTCACGATCAACGGTGTCGATGCTGAGGACGAGGCAGAATACCACTGTTTCCAACGCCAGAAGTTCCCACTCCACAGTGATACACTTCAGTAAAAAAACCAGCTCGGTGGCCTAAGACGGCAGGAAGGAAGGACGGTGGGTGTTCTGCATCAGCGGCATTCATTGGCCGAGCATCTTTTTTGAAGTCAGTAGGTGTGGCGATCACACAGGGCCCCCGGACGTTTGACGGTCTATTGATCCCTGTGCCACCATTGTGCTCACTTCCCCGCTGCCACCAACCTGTTACTCCTGGGTACAACACTGAGTCCAGACAGTTGTTAAAAGTGAACAAAAAAACAAACAAGTTTATTTTACAAACATTAACAAGTTTATGGTTTCTCAGACCTGTCAGTATCTTAACTTTAGTTTCTTTACCGGCCTATACCTTCCCAATACCTTCTGACTGATTATCTCAGTGGTTTGACTGACTCCTCTTAACAAATTCTCTTACTCTCTCACAGCAAACTAGTCCAAGCCACAGACTTATCTTCTCTTTCTCTTCTAACTCCAGACTGTCTTCTCAACAACTCTAGTAAAGGGACCCCTGGCCATTAGGTCCAGTCGTGACCGACTCTGGGGTTGCAGCGCTCATTTCGCTTTATTGGCCGAGGGAGCCGGCGTACAGCTTCCGGGTCATGTGGCCAGCATGACTAAGCCGTTTATGGCGAACCAAAGGAGTGCACGGAAACGCCATTTACCTTCCCGCCTGAGTGGTACCTATTTATCTACTTGCACTTGCACTTTGACGTGCTTTCAAACTGCTAGGTTAGCAGAAGCAGGGACCGAGCAACGGGAGCTCACCCTGTCATGGGGATTTGAACCGCCAATCTTCTGATCGGAAGTTCAAGAGACTCAACAACTCTAACTCCCTAAAAACCTCTGTGCTTAAAACTTATACACAGTTAACTCTGCCCCCTGGGTTCCCATTGGTTAGTCATTTTACAATTAGTTAACCCTTTCCCTATGAACCCAGTATGATGTCATACACGTAGCAGGGCAAACGCCACAGAAGGTTCCAGGTTAAATCCCTGATATTTCCAGCTACAGCACAAGGATGTGATCCCTGATCTAACATCATGGAGAGTCCTCTCAGACCTGGAGTACATGGACGGGGTGTGTGTGTGTGTTAAAAACTTCACCTGCCGGATCCAGTTCCTTACTCCTAACCTAGCTAGTTTGAAGAACATTTTTGGAGCACTCAAAAGCTTGCTTGCATGTTATGTGTTGACATTTGGGGTTGCCTATTTGCCCCGATTCATATTCAGAAAGCTATTTTTCATCTACTGTGTATATTGTTATGCTACCTGCTAACATGATT
Source organism: Podarcis vaucheri (assembly GCF_965113315.1). Lineage (NCBI taxonomy): Eukaryota > Metazoa > Chordata > Lepidosauria > Squamata > Lacertidae > Podarcis > Podarcis vaucheri. Next base: position 48,713,274 of record NC_138751.1, on the reverse strand, counting down.
TTTTTTAAAAAAACTGTACTGATGGTACTTCTGAGCTTTCCAGCTGACATTTCAAGCATGTCTCACAGAAATCCCCTGTGGCCAGTTGTTCAGATTTCAGCGTGTCCGCTGCCACTTTGACAGGTGGCAAAGCAGGCGTCAGTTTCTGAACTGGTTCCCAGTCATTGCCACGGGGCAGGAGGGGGCATACATTAGATTTGGTTCATATTTAAAGGTGAACCTACCAGATTAGCACTTTCCCAAACTACATGAGAACCGAAACACAAGTATGCTTAAGAATCTGCACTTACCTGAATTTTCCATAAATTTCCCCCACCAAACCACGTATACAAAAAAAGGATATATTGGGGGAAAGTAAGCACCAAATCAACATACTAGTGAGAATAACATACAAAATCACATTCTGCTTAGGGGAAATTGCCAGAAAAAAGATGTACATTAGTCAAAATTCTTTAACGGCTTTACCACACCAGCTCTGAGAATATTAGTTCAGAAACTGACATCTGCTCTTGAAGCACGGGAAAGTTAGTGGGTACTTGCTAGGTGCAAAATAAGGATCAGGCAGACTCAGCAATGGAGAATAAGAAGGTGAGGTTTATTGCCAGGCAATAAGGACCTAGTTTGGAATCTCTTCCAAAAGGAACTGGGACCCCGATTGACAGAAATCCAGAGGTCTTTATACCTGAGCAAATCACAGCAAATCATAGATCATGAGACAACCATGAGGGACTCACAATATTGTCAGCAAGAATCAGCCAATCAGCAAGCTGTTGTCACGCTACCAGCTCCTGGTCAAGCACTGGTCAAGCACAGAGTTCAAGTTCTGCTTTCCGATGCTTGCAGTGATGCTCAGTCTAACCTCTCCCCTAGTTATGACAGGACAGGGAGTTTTGGAGATTTTGTGGTTTTGCTCTTCCTGTTCTGTGGATTAATTTAGCCTGTATCTGAGGGGAATTTGTACCAGAATCTCTGATTCACGTCTTCCCCTTGTCCAGGGTACACGGATGTTTGTAGGGGAAAGGTCAGTTGCTAACTTTGCTGTTCCAAGCAGTTTGCAGTTAGCTAAGGCACAGTTTCCCTTTGATTCAAAATGGATTATAAAATACTGTAAGCCTTGATTATGTGTAAGCATATATGAATATATGTTGAATATATCGATTACTGATAACTGATTATATGGATAGCATAGGGGTAGCCCTTCTTCCTTGCCTCACTCTGCCAATCTCAACTCAATGCCACAAACTGAATTGAATTTGGAAGAGAAGGCCCAATTGCACTCAGAGTATACAGTTGTATCCTGGTTGCTGAACGCCTTGGAACTTGTACGTTTTGGCTCCCGAATGATCAAAAACCGAAAGTGAGTGTTCGGGTATCCGAACGATTTTTGGAAGCTGAACATCCGGCACAGCTTCCGATTGGCTTCAGGAGCTCACTGCAGCCAATCAGAGGATGTGCTTTGGTTTCCAAATATTTTGGAAGTCGATCTGACTTCCAGAACGGATTCCGTTCAACTTCCAAGGTATGACTGTACTAGAAGACTGTATTGACTGCACTTTAGAGATTGCTGGTTGACACCTCAACCACGTCCCATAGAAATCCCCTGTGGCCGGCTGCTCAGACTGCAGCTTTTCATTGATACTTGGGCAGGTGCCAGATCAGCTGTCAGTTTCTGAGGTGATATCCAGTCCTTGTCACAGGTTACCATAGCTACCTGTTGCCATGTCTTGACAACACTCGCGTAGTTCCAACATAAAAAAATTCCTTCCAGTAGCACTTTAAAGACCAACTAAGTTAGTTCTTGGTATGAGCTTTCCTGTGCATGCACACTTCTTCAGATACACTGAAACAGAAGTTGCCAGACCCTTCTATATAGTGAGAAGGTGGGGAGGGGTATTACTCAGAAGGGTGGTGGGAATGGGAGATTGGCAGATAGCTGAGATGAGCCTGTTGACGACTCTTAACGACTGCAATAGGTCTTACAGGAAAAGGCAAGGGGTGAGAAGGTGAAAAATGGCTTAGTCATGTATAATGAGATAAGAATCCAATCCTTTGTTCAGACCAGGTCTCTCCATGGTTTTAAGTTTGGTAATGAGTTGCAATTCAGCTGTCGCTCCAACCTACCATAGCTTCAGTGCCATCTTGAAGAGCTATCCAAGATGGATTTATTCTATTCTAACACCCACACACCACGTTTCCTCCAAAGAGATGAGGCTAGCATGCTTAATTCTCCATCTCCCCATTATATCTTCACAACAATCTTGCGAGGTTGGCCAGGGTGAGAGAGTGTGATTAGCCCAAGCTCACCCAGTCCACTCCTTAGTTGACTGGATTTGAACCCTGGTCCCCCAACACCCTAGGCTGATACTGTCACTGCTTCAGGCACAAAACTGGAGCTGGCCTGAAAATATATCAAGGCAATATATTATTTCTGGAAAGATGAATTATTTTGTAATTCAGCAGGTCAGATCTCACTGTCTTGTATTTCAGAAAGTGAGGCCTTCTCATTTACTGCTGTCTGTGGGTCAGCAATGGGGCAGTCTGCCTTTGGGGCTGACGTCAAACTGTTGGAAGGTTGCAGTGCCTCGTGGTTCCCTCTGCTTCATGAGCTGGAACCTCGACCACAGACATTTCTTGTGCCCTGAAGCAAAATCCCCACGGGAAGGGACTCTCATCCCTTGAACCCCTTCAAGTCATTTGCATAGATTTCCATCCCTGACACTTAATAACTCCCCCAATTTTAACCCGTCATTCTGAAGCTGGGCTACAGAAGGACCAGGTGCGTAGCCTGGGAGTCATTTTGGACTCACAGCTGTCCATGGGGGCACAGGTCAATTCTGTATCCAGGGCAGCTGTCTACCAACTCCACCTGGTACGCAGGCTGAGACCCTACCTGCCTGCGGACTGTCTCGCCAGAGTGGTGCATGCTCTTGTTATCTCCCGCTTGGACTACTGCAATGCGCTCTACGTGGGGCTACCTTTGAAGGTGACTCGGAAACTACAACTAATCCAGAATGCGGCAGCTAGACTGGTGACTGGGGGCGGCCGCCGAGACCACATAACACCGGTCTTGAAAGACCTACATTGGCTCCCAGTACGTTTCCGAGCACAATTCAAAGTGCTGGTGTTGACCTTTAAAGCCCTAAACGGCTTCGGCCCAGTATACCTGAAGGAGCGTCTCCACCCCCATCGTTCTGCCCGGACACTGAGATCCAGTGCCGAGTGCCTTCTGGCGGTTCCCTCATTGCGAGAAGCGAAGCTACAGGGAACCAGGCAGAGGGCCTTTTCGGTGGTGGCGCCCGCCCTGTGGAATGCCCTCCCATCGGATGTCAAGGTGATGGACAACTACCTGACATTCAGAAGACATCTTAAGGCGGCCCTATTCAGGGAAGCTTTTAATGTATGATATTTTAGTGTTTTTTGGTTTCTGTGGAAGCCGCCCAGAGTGGCTGGGGAAACCCAGCCAGATGGGCGGGGTACAAATAATAAATTATTATTATTATTATTATTATTATTATTATTATTATTATTTGGTGGTGATAATATCTGGGAGCCAAGAAAGAGTGTCATCCCCAGCAGCAGCAACATGTTCCGGATCTGTTTAATTTGGCTGGTCTCCAGTTTCTTTGCGGGTAACTTTGAAGAGCTGCGTTTTTCTCTCTGAATTTTTAAGGCAAATGTTGCAGATCCACTAACTTGTTTTATGCCTCTCCTTCCAGAATCCAGTGGGCAGATCGTCATCACTCAGACACCGCCTTCTTTACAGGCAAGTCCTGGGGACAGAGTGACAATCCAGTGCAAAGCTGCCTCTTCTGTCGGCCGTTATATGGCCTTATATCAGTTTAAATCAGGTCAGAACCCCAAGGTACTGATTCATTCGGGTTCAACCCGCTTTGAAGGGACCCCTGATCGCTTCAGTGGCAGCCAAAGCGGCAACGACTTCTCCTTCACTATCAACGGTGTCCAGGCTGAGGACATTGGGGAATACTACTGTGGCCAGCACAACATGTATCCTCTCCACAGTGATACACTTCAGTACAAAAACCAGCTCAGTGGCCTAAGACAGAAGGAAGGAAGGAATGACTGTGGGTGTGTTGCAGCAGCCCTTGCAGTTTGCTGAATGAGAGGGGGCTGGAATGGAGTATGAGAAAGGGGGGTGAGGACCAATGGCTCTGCAGATCAACCAATAGGAAGACAGCCTGGGCCTGACTTCCAGGTGATCACACCTTTTCCTCAGACTCATCCTCCTCCTATTATTGTTGTTGTTATTATTATTATTAACTGAATTTATATATGTCCATATGACATATATATGACATATAATTTTTATATGTCAGACCATGTCTGAGCCACAAGAAGATGGCCCATGTTTTTTTTATTCTGATTTTGTCATAAAATTATTTGGGAAGGGGAAAAGAATCAAGCAAAGACATTTTAAAGGGGGGGGGGGAGAACTTGGTAAATCACCACAAGACCAGTGCTTTTTTCTAAAATAATGTTTAGGGGTACTCTCATTTTCCTACTCATATAGAAATACTGCCCTTCAATCTTCATTCACAAAATGTTTAGGGCTATGCGTCTCCCTGTGTCCCCCCAGAAAAAAAGCACTGCGTGACAAGACTGACCCAGGACAGATTATATTGTTTTCCAACTAATTTATGAAAACTGAAGAAACAAAGGATTATCAACCATAAACAAGTGTACCTTAGTTGATATTGGCCTATCATATTCCCAGCATGCCTTGTTGTTTTATACTCAGTATTGGAGCGTCCTGTAATTTCTGTTCAGTCTTACTTCAGACCTTTTTCTTCATGTCGAGCTTTTAGATCACAATATGCATGATGCCATGATTCTAAATTGTAAATATACATTCAGGGCATACTTGAGGCACTCTCACATCCAGATTATTTCCTGAACTCCCCCAATATTTCAGATATTTACATCTCATCCTTGTCATTTTTCTGTTCATTGAATTTGCAAAGGAGTGTCCAGGGGTGACTATCTTATATTCATGTCATTGGCATGAAGAATAATTCCCACCCTCTTGCTTGGCAACATGGGATGACACTTGGCTTTAATTCTGTGCATGTCACATAACCAGGATATTTAGGTTCTAGGCATATAGCTGCAAGTATTATTACTCCCTATTCAAAGAATGATTTTTCCTATTTTTCTCTCTCATGCTGCCTACCTATGTGCTTGAAACCTGAATTGGCAGGACTTTAGAGATTGTCAGCTGACACCTCAACCGTGTCTCATAGAAATCCCCTGTGGCCAGCTGCTCAGATCGCAGCGTTTTCATTGCCACTTTGGCAGGTGACAAAGCAGCTGTCAGTTTCTGAACTGATATCCAGTCCTCGTCGCACATCATCACGGCTGCATGTTGCCATGTCTTGACAAGATGGCTTTCTTCCATTTCAACACTCACCACCTTTCCTCCAAAGAGTTCAGGCTAGCACACTTAATTCTCACTCTCTCCGTTGTATCTTCACAACAACCCTGTGAGATCAGCCAGGGTGAGAGGGTGAGACTGGCCCAGTGAACTCTTTAGCTGAGTGGGATTTGAAGTCCAGTCCCCCAGCTCCTAGGCTGATATTGTAACTGCTACGCTGCACTGTCTCTCCAGACATCAGTTCAGGAACTGACAGCTGCTCTGCCAATCAGCCAAAGTGTCAACTAAAACACTGGACTCTGAATATGTTGTGGGCGAAGACCTACTTACTACAGATGCATTCTCAGTACAGCCAACACCAACACTGGGAAGCTGTCTGAGCAATGCAACCTAGGACAGTTATTATGCAGAAAAGAGCAGTGATGTTCTCTCACCTATTATGCCACCAAAAGGTCTTTGACAGAACCTTATTCAAAATTTGTATTCTCAGCATGCTTCCTTATTGCCTTGGCTGAGGGTTCCTATGGGCTTTTTGGCCATGACAATGCCTGCCATACCTTCCAACATTTCTCCGATCAAAATAGGGACATCCTATTCCATAGTAGTAGTCGTTGTTGTTGGAATATTTATATCCCCGCCATCTGACTGTGTTGCCACAGCCACCCTGGGTGACTTCCAACAGTGGAACCTCGGTTTTCGAACGTCTTGCCTGCTGAACATCTTGGAAGCTGAATGCCGAAAACCCGGAAGTGAATGCTTCGGTTTTCAAACACACCTCAGAAGTCAAACAGCTTCTGAGGTACATTTCTCTATTTTTTCAATTGAATTCTCCAACCGCCCATTGAGCGTCGGTTGTTGAACGTTTTGGAAGTCGAACTGTCTTCTGGAATGGATTATGTTTGACAACTGAGGTTCCACTGTATATAAAAAAATTAAAACCTTTCCTATACAGTGGTACCTCAGGTTAAGTACTTAATTCATTCCGGAAGTCCGTACTTAACCTGAAACTGTTCTTAACCTGAAGCACCACTTTAGCAAATGGGGCTTCCTGCTGCCGCCGCACCACCAGAGCATGATTTCTGTTCTCACCCTGAAGCAAAGTTCTTAACCTGAAGCACTATTTCTGGGTTAGTGGAGTGTGTAACCTGAAGCGTATGTTAACCCGAGGTACCACTGTACAGGGCTGCCTTCAGGTGTCTTCTAAAGCTTGTATAGTTATTATCTCCATGACTCTGGGGGTCACATAACTGCCAAAATTCCTCTGATGGAAACAGGGACATCCTAAGGAAAAGTGGGACATGCCAGCATCAAATCAGAAACTGGGATGGTTTCTGGAAATCTAGGACTGTCCCTGGAAAGCAAGGGACCCTTGGAGGGTCTGAGTTCCCTCACCTTTCTGGTTCCCTAGGCCTGTTCTAGACTTCACAATGGTTCATATTTGCAGAGCACATATGAGAAAGCTAATCTCTTGGCATGCACATAGAACAAAGTTGTGCATATTTACAATGCATGCACTTAATGGAGGGCCAAATGGGGAAACCTGAAAGAATGAAGAGAGGCAACAGAGACTAAGCGGGTTTTTGGCATGATCAATCCTACATATGAGTGCAAGTATGCTATAGGCAGTGCTAGACAATTCTTAGACCAAAAATTATCCATTAATGAAGATGATTGTATCTGAGGAGGTGAGAACTTCTCTTTGTTTCATTAAGTTTGCTTGAAATCTCCCTTGCTTTTCTTCTGCTTCATGCGTTGCAACATCCACCACAGACATTTCTTCTGCCCTGAAGCATGATCCCACAGGGAGGGACATTCTTCTACTCGTTTGCATAGATTTCCATCCTTGACACTTCATAACTCCCCCAGTTTTATCCCTGTCGTTCTGGAGGGGTTGTCTGGCGGTGAGAATATCCCAGAGGGAAAGGCAAAGGTTTCATGAACAGCAGCATCATGTTTCAGATTTGTTTGATTTGGCTGGTCTCAAGTTTCTTTGAGGGTAGGTTTTATGGCAGGGGTAGGCAACCTAAAGCCGTTGGGCCGGATGCGGCCCAATCGACTTCTCAATCTGGCCTGCGGACGGTCAAGGAATCAGCGTGTTTTTACATGAGTAGAATGCGTGCTTTTATTTAAAATGCATCTCTGGGTTATTTGTGGGGCCTGCCTGGTGTTTTGACATGAGTAGAATGTGTGCTTTTATTTAAAATGCATCTCTGGGTTATTTGTGGGGCATAGGAATTCGTTCATTCCCCCCCCCAAAAAAAAAATTATATATATATTCTGGTCCACCACATGGTCTGAGGGACGGTGGACCATACCACTGCTGTAAAAGGTTTCTGACCCCTGTTTTAAGGGAAGTGTTGTACTTCCCGAGTTTCTCTGGGAAATGGGCTGCCTTCACCATCTTCTTTTCTCTCCTCCTAGAATCCAGAGGGCAGATTGTCATCACTCAGACACCAGCTTCCCTACAGGCAAGTCCTGGGGACAGAGTCACCATCCTGTGTAGGGCTTCCTCTTCTGTCAGCAGCAATATGGACTTCTATCAGTTTAAACCAGGGCAGAAACCCAAGGTGCTGATTTATTCAGGTTCAAGCCGTTTTGGAGGGACTCCGGATCGTTTCAGTGGCAGCCACAGCAACACTGAATTCTCCTTCACGATCAACGGTGTCGATGCTGAGGACGAGGCAGAATACTACTGTTTCCAGCGCCAAAAGTTCCCACTCCACAGTGATACACTTCAGTACAAAAACCAGCTCGGTGGCCTAAGAAGGAAGGAAGGAAGGACGTTGGGTGTTCTGCATCAGCGGCATTCATTGGCCGAGCATCTTTTTTGAAGTCAGTAGGTGTGGCGATCACACAGGGTCCCCGGACGTTTGACGGTCTATTGATCCCTGTGCCACCATTGTGCTCACTTCCCCGCTGCCACCAACCTGTTACTCTTGGGTGCAACACTGAGTCCAGACAGTTGTTAAAAGTGAACAAAAAAACAAACAAGTTTATTTTACAAACTTTAACAAGTTTATGGTTTCTCAGACAATATTCCTGTCAGTATCTTAACTTTAGTTTCTTTACCGGCCTATACCTTCCCAATACCTTCTGACTGGTTATCTCAATGGTTTAACTGACTCCTCTTAACAAATTCTCTTACTCTCTCACAGCAAACTAGTCCAACCCACAGACCTATCTTCTCTTTCTCTTCTAACTCCAGACTGTCTTCTCAACAACTCTAGTAAAGGGACCCCTGACCGTTAGGTCCAGTCGTGACCGACTCTGGGGTTGCAGCGCTCATCTCACTTTATGGGCCGAGGGAGCCGGCGTACAGCTTCCGGGTCATGTGGCCAGCATGACTAAACCACTTCTGGCGAACCAAAGGAGTGCACGGAAACGCCGTTTACCTTCCCGCCTGAGTGGTACCTATTTATCTACTTGCACTTTGACGTGCTTTCAAACTGCTAGGTTAGCAGGAGCAGGGACCGAGCAACGGGAGCTCACCCTGTCATGGGGATTCGAACCGCCAACCTTCTGATCAGAAGTTCAAGAGACTCAACAACTCTAACTCCCTAAAAACCTCTGTGCTTAAAACTTATACACAGTTAACTCTGCCCCCTGGGTTCCCATTGGTTAGTCATTTTACAATTAGTTAACCCTTTCCCTATGAACCCAGTATGATGTCATACACATAGGAGGGCAAACGCCACAGAAGGTTCCAGGTTAAATCCCTGATATTTCCAGCTACAGCACAAGGATATGATCCCTGATCTAAAATCCTGGAAAGTCCTCTCAGACTTGGAGTACATGGACGGTGTGTGTGTGTGTTAAAAACCTCACCTGCCGGATCCAGTTCCTTACTCCTAACCTAGTTTGAAGAACATTTTTGGAGCACTCAAAAGCTTGCTTGCATGTTATGTGTTGACATTTGGGGTTGCCTATTTGCCCCGATTCATATTCAGAAAGCTATTTTTCATCTACTGTGTATATTGTTATGCTGCCTGCTAACATGATTTTTTTTTTAAAAAAAAACGTACTGATCGTACTTCTGAGCTTTCCAGCTGACATTTCAAGCATGTCTCACAGAAATCCCCTGTGGCCAGTTGTTCAGATTTCAGTGTGTCCGCTGCCACTTTGACAGGTGGCAAAGCAGGCGTCAGTTTCTGAACTGGTTCCCAGTCATTGCCACGGGGCAGGAGGGGGCATACATTAGATTTGGTTCATATTTAAAGGTGAACCTACCAGATTAGCACTTTCCCAAACTACATGAGAACCGAAACACAAGTATGCTTAAGAATCTGCACTTACTTGAATTTTCCATAAATTTTCCCCACCAAACCACGTATACAAAAAAAGGATATATTGGGGGAAAGTAAGCACCAAATCAACATACTAGTGAGAATAACATACAAAATCACATTCTGCTTAGGGGAAATTGCCAGAAAAAAGATGTACATTAGTCAAAATTCTTTAACGGCTTTACCACACCAGCTCTGAGAATATTAGTTCAGAAACTGACATCTGCTCTTGAAGCACGGGAAAGTTAGTGGGTACTTGCTAGGTGCAAAATAAGGATCAGGCAGACTCAGCAATGGAGAATAAGAAGGTGAGGTTTATTGCCAGGCAATAAGGACCCAGTTTGGAATCTCTTCCAAAAGGAACTGGGACCCCGATTGACAGAAATCCAGAGGTCTTTATACCTGAGCAAATCACAGCAAATCATAGATCATGAGACAACCATGAGGGACTCACAATATTGTCAGCAAGAATCAGCCAATCAGCAAGCTGTTGTCACGCTACCAGCTCCTGGTCAAGCACTGGTCAAGCACAGAGTTCAAGTTCTGCTTTCCGATGCTTGCAGTGATGCTCAGTCTAACCTCTCCCCTAGTTATGACAGGACAGGGAGTTTTGGAGATTTTGTGGTTTTGCTCTTCCTGTTCTGTGGATTAATTTAGCCTGTATCTGAGGGGAATTTGTACCAGAATCTCTGATTCACGTCTTCCCCTTGTCCAGGGTACACGGATGTTTGTAGGGGAAAGGTCGGTTGCTAACTTTGCTGTTCCAAGCAGTTTGCAGTTAGCTAAGGCACAGTTTCCCTTTGATTCAAAATGGATTATAAAATACTGTAAGCCTTGATTATGTGTAAGCATATATGAATATATGTTGAATATATCGATTACTGATAACTGATTATATGGATAGCATAGGGGTAGCCCTTCTTCCTTGCCTCACTCTGCCAATCTCAACTCAATGCCACAAACTGAATTGTATTTGGAAGAGAAGGCCCAATTGCACTCAGAGTATACAGTCGTATCCTGGTTGCTGAACGCCTTGGAACTTGTACGTTTTGGCTCCCGAATGATCAAAAACCGAAAGTGAGTGTTCCGGTATCCGAACGATTTTTGGAAGCTGAACATCCGGCACAGCTTCCGATTGGCTGCAGGAGCTCACTGCAGCCAATCAGAGGATGTGCTTTGGTTTCCAAATATTTTGGAAGTCGATCTGACTTCCAGAACGGATTCCGTTCAACTTCCAAGGTATGACTGTACTAGAAGACTGTATTGACTGCACTTTAGAGATTGCTGGTTGACACCTCAACCACGTCCCATAGAAAGCCCCTGTGGCCGGCTGCTCAGACTGCAGCTTTTCATTGATACTTGGGCAGGTGCCAGATCAGCTGTCAGTTTCTGAGGTGATATCCAGTCCTTGTCACAGGTTACCATAGCTACCTGTTGCCATGTCTTGACAACACTCGTGTAGTTCCAACATAAAAAAATTCCTTCCAGTAGCACTTTAAAGACCAACTAAGTTAGTTCTTGGTATGAGCTTTCCTGTGCATGCACACTTCTTCAGATACACTGAAACAGAAGTTGCCAGACCCTTCTATATAGTGAGAAGGTGGGGAGGGGTATTACTCAGAAGGGTGGTGGGAATGGGAGATTGGCAGATAGCTGAGATGAGCCTGTTGACGACTCTTAATGACTGCAATAGGTCTTACAGGAAAAGGCAAGGGGTGAGAAGGTGAAAAATGGCTTAGTCATGTATAATGAGATAAGAATCCAATCCTTTGTTCAGACCAGGTCTCTCCATGGTTTTAAGTTTGGTAATGAGTTGCAATTCAGCTGTCGCTCCAACCTACCATAGCTTCAGTGCCATCTTGAAGAGCTATCCAAGATGGATTTATTCTATTCTAACACCCACACACCACGTTTCCTCCAAAGAGATGAGGCTAGTATGCTTAATTCTCCATCTCCCCATTATATCTTCACAACAATCTTGCGAGGTTGGCCAGGCTGAGAGAGTGTGATTAGCCCAAGCTCACCCAGTCCACTCCTTAGTTGACTGGATTTGAACCCTGGTCCCCCAACACCCTAGGCTGATACTGTCACTGCTTCAGGCACAAAACTGGAGCTGGCCTGAAAATATATCAAGGCAATATATTATTTCTGGAAAGATGAATTATTTTGTAATTCAGCAGGTCAGATCTCACTGTCTTGTATTTCAGAAAGTGAGGCCTTCTCATTTACTGCTGTCTGTGGGTCAGCAATGGGGCAGTCTGCCTTTGGGGCTGACAGTGGCGTAGCGTGGGGGGTGCAGGGGGGGCCAGCCGCACCGGGCGCAACATCTGGGGGGGGCACTCGCACTCTCAGCTCTCTGCCCCTACCTGGCTCACTCACTCTCTCTCACTGCAGTGCTGGCTGTGCGAATCCGATCCGAGCCGCCGGGTCGCTGCCCACTGTGGAGGGGGGGGTGCCAGGCGTGCGGTGCGGAGAGAGGGCGAGGGACTATCTGGGGGAGGGACAGTGCAGCGGCCGCCCAGCGCAGCGCTGAGCGCGGGAGAGAACCACACCAGACCAGACCAGGCAGCAGCAAGAAGAAGCTGGCAGCGGTGGCAGGTTAGGGGTTAGGGGGCGCAAATTACTTGCCTTGCCCCGGGTTAGGGGGCGCAAATTGCTTGCCTTGCCCCAGGTTAGGGGGCGCAAATTACTTGCCTTGCCCCGGGTGCTGACAACCCACGCTACGCCACTGGGGGCTGAAGTAAAACTGTTTGAAGGTTGCAGTGCCTCGTGGTTCCCTCTGCTTCATGAGCTGGAACCTCGACCACAGACATTTCTTGTGCCCCGAAGCACAATCCCCACAGAAGGGGACTCTCATCCCTTGAACCCCTTCAAGTCATTTGCATAGATTTCCATCCCTGACACTTAATAACTCCCCCAATTTTATCCCAGTCATTCTGAAGCTGGGCTGCCTGGTGGTGATAATATCTGGGAGCCAAGAAAGAGTGTCATCCACAGCAGCAGCAACATGTTCCGGATCTGTTTGATTTGGCTGGTCTCCAGTTTCTTTGCGGGTAACTTTGAAGAGCTGCGTTTTTCTCTCTGAATTTTTAAGGCAAATGTTGCAGATCCACTAACTTGTTTTATGCCTCTCCTTCCAGAATCCAGTGGGCAGATCATCACTCAGACACCGGCTTCTTTACAGGCAAGTCCTGGGGACAGAGTGACAATCCAGTGCAAAGCTGCCTCTTCTGTCGGCCGTTATATGGCCTTATATCAGTTTAAATCAGGTCAGAACCCCAAGCTACTGATTCATTCGGGTTCAACCCGCTTTGAAGGGACCCCTGATCGCTTCAGTGGCAGCCAAAGCGGCAACGACTTCTCCTTCACTATCAACGGTGTCCAGGCTGAGGACATTGGGGAATACTACTGTGGCCAGCACAACATGTATCCTCTCCACAGTGATACACTTCAGTACAAAAACCAGCTCAGTGGCCTAAGACAGAAGGAAGGAAGGAATGACTGTGGGTGCTTTGCAGCAACAGCAGCATTCTGCGGTAGAGCATCTTTTTCCAGGTCAGATTGTTCCAGGTTACATCCCTGGCACTATCAGCAACAGCAAAAGCGAGGAACCCCTGGCAAATACCCTTTTGAGCTCTGTCAGACTTGGATTACATTGACAGAGAGTGATATGGATGAATCCAGTACCTCTCTCCTAACCTAAATCCGAAGAAGAGTTCTGGAGCACTCAAAAGCTTCCATGTTCTGTGTTGCATGTCATGTGTTGATATTCGGGGTTGCATAATTGCCCCAATTCATATTGGGCATCAGTTTCTGAACTGAGACTCAGTGTTTGTCACAGGTTAGGATGGGGGATAAATTAGATTCAGTTCATATTTAAAGGCGAATTTACCAGATTTGCACTTTCCTGAACTATGTGAAAACAGTGACACAAGCAGAAATTCACGCAGAATTTCCCCCGTGAATTTCTCCCACCAAAACAAAGCATATATTAGGGGAAAGTGAGAATAAAATTAACATAAAAGTGAAAGCAACATGCAAAAATGCATTTTGGTCAGGAAAAATTGCTAGCAAAAGTGTGTACATTAGTCAAAACTATAGGCAAAAATATATTAATGGGGAGAAATTCACAACAAAAAGCTGAGGAATTTCCATTTCCTTTTTCTTAAAAAAAAAGGAAGGTTCTCGAATTGCTTCAGGTCATCCTCTCCCCCACCCCTCTTCTAATGTCTCACAACAAATGTAACTGATTTGTGAGAACAAATGTACAACCTGAAAAGAGAGACAAGGCATGTACTTTTGTAAATTGAGAAAATCTTCAATAAATATATATTTTTTAATTGCTTCAGGAGCGTGAAGAACTGAATTCATGGTTGGAAAACTCAGAAGCAGAGAGAGAAGAAATTGAAAATACCTTCCATTTCTAATCACAGGTCATCCTGGCTTTGTGGCACATATTTTCAAAAGTCTAATGATCACGCCAACCGATCAGTGGTTGGTGCCATCTTGTTTGTTAATCCAAGAGGCTTATTCAATTTTAGTGCGTATATACACACACACACACACACACACACACACACACACAGATGTTGGGGTGGTATATTGTCAGGCATGAACAAGCTGGCAGTAAATCACACCACGTGAGTTGGCGTTAACTCTTTATTAGCAAAAACCCAATCTGCACAGACCTGGCGGAGTGTCAGGCCGAAAGAGCACAGCCACCTATCCCTGGAAGGTCTTGCTCCCATGAAGCAGCTGCTGAGACTGAAGGTCCGCAACTCTCTGCAGCTGTTTAAGTCTCCTCCTCTCCAGGGTTTTCCCCAAGCCACTGGAGACTGCTTCTGCACATAGCCAATATCTCTGTTCCACCCATTTCATGCCTCTCCTGGTTCTGGGAGACTGCAAAGAGGGGAGCTTGCAGCAGCAGGAGACATCTTGGCTTCTTCACCAGCCTCACTCTTGGCCTCTTTCCTCCCATCCTGCTTCATTTTCTGCCTTTGAGTCTGATTCTGGACTTCTGTCTGCCACAGACTCTCCCAGCTCACTCAGCCCTGTTGCCACCTCCACATCCGACACCTCCTCTTTCCAGTCCTCCCCGTCTTCTCCCTCTGACCACTCGTCATTGTCTCCTCACCACTCCCCAGGCTCTAAGCCTTCTTCCTTTGAACCCTCTTCTTTTGGTGGTTCCCCAGCTTACCTTGGCGTGGTGCTGTATAATATTGGCATGGTCACGTAGCCTTGGCAGTGTCTTGCGCCCGATCAAAACATGGGATTGGGTTTGATTCTAAGCCAAAGCGGACTGTGGGGTCATTGGGTTTCCTCCCATTCAGCTTTAAAGAGCAGGTTTTGGTGGAGAAAGCTCTGGGGCAAAAACAAACAAGGGTTAAGAACTTTGCTTCAGGATGAGAACAGAAATCATGTTCCAGCGGTCTAGTGGCAGTGGGAGGCCCCATTAGCTAAAGTGGTGCTTCAGGTTAAGAACAGTTTCAGGTTAAGAACGGACCTCCAGAATGAATTACCGTATTTTTCGCTCCATAGGGCGCACCGGACCATAGGGCACACCTAGTTTTTAGGGGGGGGAATCAAGGGGGGAAAAAATCTTATTCCCCCCCCCCCAGCCTCAAAGAGCAGCGTACAGGCTAAAGAAGCCACAGCCCCGTCCAGCTTCTCCATGCCGGAGGGGTTGCGCATGGAACAAGCCAAGGCAGCCAGCGGGATCCATCCCGCTGGCTGTTTTGGCTTCCTCTTTAGCCCCACGCAACCTCTCCCTGCCAGGAAACGCTGCGCAGGGCTAAAGAAACCATAGCCCCGTGCAGCCTCTCCCTGCCGGAGGGGCTGTGCGGGGCTATCCCTGAAGCCTGGAGAGTGAGAGGGGTTGGTGCGCACCAATGCCTCTCGCTCTCCAGGCTTCAGCGAAAGCAACACGAAGCCTTTGGAGCACAGAGGGAGCGCTCCCTCTGCGCTTCGGAGGCTTCGCGTTGATATCACCGAAGCCAAGGAGCCTGCATTCGCTCCATGGGACGCACACACATTTCCCCTCAATTTTTGAGGGGGATTTTTGAGGGGAAATGTGTGTGCGTCCTATGGAGCAAAAAATACGGTAAGTTCTTAACCCGAGGTACCGCTGTAATTGTTATGTTGTCAGCAATGGGAGTTGCAGTGTCACTATAACATGGTGTCAAAGACAGGAATAGGTTCAAGTCTGGCCGGCAGACAGCAGTTCTGAATGCTCTCCAGAAATTGGGCTTTGCTCCCCAAACCCTCATAACTATGGGCCTGGGCCAAGCAAGATCTGTGGTCAGGCAAAGAATCACGGACACAGAGACACAACAGGACGAGAGGTATGTTGCGGCCCTGGCAGCATACCTCTATTTTCTTGTATCAAGAAACAGAAGAAGGGTCTTTACTCTAGCCAGAAGCTTGGCCTTGCCCTCGCCGGTTTTGGAAGGAGCATTTGGAAAAGTCCCGTATGCTCGGAGACTTTGCGCCTGCCCATTAGGGGAAATAGGAGGCCCCGAACATTTATTTTTTAGATGTCCTTTTTATGACGTGGTATGCAGAGATACCATTGAACCCCTGCTGGTGAGGCTTGCTGACCTTCCGGATAAGTCCAAACTCAATTTTCTCCCCTTAGGCAAAGACCACAAAATGGATGACCTGGATGGTCGCCAGATTCTGCACGCTGATTTGCAGGCGCAGACCACCCCCAGAAACAAATTAGTTCGCCAGGAAAACAGTCGAAGTCGCCCTCCAGGGTGTCAGGGCCAATTTGTATGGTAGCACAAATTTTTAGGTCTTTATGTGTATATGCGAAGCCAGGAGTGCCTGGCGTGCTCTGGTCCATGGGGTCACGAAGAGTCAGACACGACTAAACAACTAAACAACAACATGTGTATATGCGCTTATCTTAGGTTTTAATTTTTAAGCTGTTGTTGTACACTCTTTCACATGTCTATTTTATTCTTGTGAAAGCTATCCCAGTTGTGCTTTTCGATGCTGGTCTTTGACCGTAATAAATTATGATGATGACAGGAATATAGGACACTGGTTTATCCTGAATCAGACCATTGGGCCCATCTAGTTTAGTATCACCTGCACTGGGGGGCAGCAGCTCTCCAAAGCTTCAGTTGGGAGGTTTTCCCAGCCATACGTGGAGATGTAGAGTAGATGCGTCTGAGGGTGCACTGAGCAATCTGTTGGGCAATCTGTTTTCCAGTGCCTATCATGGACTTCAGGTTAAGCTGCCGATTGTCATGGATAGCGTAGAATGAAATTCCCTTCCTCATTTCTCTTTACAACATGAAATGCTGGCTCAGCAGCAAAACCAGCACACAAGAAGAAGAGTTTGGATTTGATATCCTGCTTTATCACTACCCGAAGGAGTCTCAAAGCGGCTAACATTCTCCTTTCCCTTCCTCCCCCACAACAAACACTCTGTGAGGTGAGTGGGGCTGAGAGACTTCAGAGAAGTGTGACTGGCCCAAGTTCACCCAACAGCTGCATGTGGAGGAGCAGGGAAGCGAAGCCGGTTCACCAGATTACGAGTCCACCGCTAAGAAAAAGAAGAGGAGGAGGAGTTTGGACTTGATATCCCGCTTTATCACTGCCCGAAGGAGTCTCAAAGCGGCTAACATTCTCCTTTCCCTTCTTCAGCCCACAACAAATACTCTGTGAGGTGAATGAGGCTGAGAGAATTCAAAGAGGTGTGACTAGCCCAAGGTCACCCAGCAGCTGCATGTGGAAGAGCAGGGAATCAAACCCAGTTCACCAGATTACGCGTCTACCTCTAAGAAGAAGGAGGAGGAGGAGGAGGAGGAGGAGGAGGAGGAGGAGGAGGAGGAGGAGGAGTTTGGACTTGATATCCCGCTTTATCACTACCCGAAGGATTCTCAAAGCAGCTAACATTCTCCTTTCCCTTCCTCCCCCACAACAAACACTCTGTGAGGTGAGTGGGGCTGAGAGACTTCAGAGAAGTGTGACTGGTCCAAGGTCACCCAGCAGCTGCCTGTGGAGGAGCGGAGACGCGAACCCGGTTCCCCAGATTAAGAGACTACCGCTCTTAACCACTACACCACACACAAACATCTGCACTTGTCTTGCTTGTAAATGGGTCTTGACTCAAGGAAAGGAAGGGTGGTTGGTTGGGTTGGGTTCTTGTTTTTGTTGTTGTTTGCATGGATCAAGGCCTCAGGACTGTGAAAAGACCCAGCCCCTCTGAAATACTAATAAAGGACAATAATGCAAGCGAAGACCACCAGGCACCCTTTCCTTGAAGTCTGAGGTTTGAAGAAGCAGAAGTAATAAAGTGTTTCGCAATGCAAATAATATGCTGGAGACGAGGCCTGAAGGCCCTCATTTGCTTTGCTCCACCCATATTCCATTCCTATCAGCTCTGGGCAGTGATAATAAATCCTTGGGTGCCATTCTGGGGCTTCATTGGCAAGGACCTTGAAGGCTAGGCAGTGAACACCATGCGGGTTTCAATGCTTTTCCCCATAAGTCTCTTTTTCTGGATCCAAGGTAAGAGGAACAGTTAAAATGGATTTGATTATTTTTAATGCATCTGGTATTTGATATTTGTCAAAGATTTCTTGTTGGTCTTGATTTCTCTGAAAGGCTGTTCCAGTGCTAACTGTTATCATGTGGGGAGTCATATAGATTTTTCTCCCTATATCTAGACGCCAGAGGGGACGTTGTGGTGGTGACTCAGTCTCCAGAATCACTCTCCTTATCCATTGGAGATATGGTTACAATTAAATGCCAGACCGTTCTCAACATCGATGATGATATCAACTGGTACCAGCAGAAACCAGGACAACCTCCGAAACTCCTCATCGCCGAAGAGCATAAACGCCAAAGTGGGGTTCCGGATCGGTTTAGCAGCAGTGGCTACGATACGTATTTCACCTTCACCATTAGTAACTTTGAAGCTGATGATGCTGGAGATTATTACTGTCAGCAAAGCGACCGCGTTCCTCTGCACAGTGATTCAAAGCAATACATAAACCCTTCCTCAGAAGCTTGCATCTGATATATCGGCCACTTGTTAGCTCTGTCGCGTGCGAATGAACCACAAAACTCTCTGAACAGTAACTTCTCCGGATGTCCTCGCAGCTGCCAATGAGGCATGAAGCCCTTCAACAGCCCCCCCCCCCCGTTCTACCTTAAAACATTTCACAGGGCGCTTGTGAACTTTTGAGAAGAGCACTGTTCTCACACCAAGGATCGCTGCCTGAGAACATGCCCACATGAAGCAATGTACCCAGGTTAATACATTGGCAGGGTTTTAAGATTACTGGTAATTTTATTATGATTCAAATGGTTAAAGCTTTACAATGGACATGTAGTACATTGATACACAATGGAACCAAAGAAGTCTGTTTAGTCTTGTTTTTGTTTTTATTGTTGTTTGTTTTATTCTTATTATTGTTGGGAAATTAATAAAATGTTATGAAAGAAAGAGAGAGAGAGAGTATGGACACATGAGCATATGCATTTTTATTTTCATTTTCAAAAAGTTAATTGTCCAGCTCAATTTCAAGCATGTGTTGCACTCACCCCAATCTCTGAGCAGGGAGAGACTCCAGGAGTGTCAGTGCTAACGTCCGGGTTTGGTTTCCTTGGAATGAAGGTCCAACAGGAATGCTGTGCTGTTATGACATTGATACATACCATCTCAATATCCATGAGAGGTGCGAGATGCCAGGGATCTCAGGCGTGCGTTACCCAGGACGTGTGTTATCTTTTGAACACATGAGGCACAGCAGAGACTGTGGTGTCTTTATCATATATGGTTTATTTACACCTGAGCCTTGAAGGAAGAGAATCCCAGCATTAGATGCCAAGAAGGTCATTTGCTCTCTCATAAGCACAGCAGGCTTCGGTCTGCAAGCAGAGAAATGACCGCTCCCCGCATTAAACGGGGGGCGCCCTTTGCGTGGACGCACGCAGCCCCTGGACCTGGTGTGGCTCCATCAGCACAGGCTTGGCTTCACCTTCCCCCAGGTGGGATACCTGGAGGTCTCCGCCTACCTCAGTCAGTTGTCCAATCCCGCCTGGGCGAAGCGTTGCCAGGGAGACCAGGCCAGGTAGGGGGAGGGACTACCTGCCCACACAATAGAGGGAGGATCTTACCTGGGAATCCTCAGTTGGCTCCAGAGCTTCTCCCACCCTACCCACCCTCAGTTAAGACTTCTTTTGCAGGTTAACCTTTTCTTCACAGGTATGCGGGCGCTGCTACGTCAAGGTCGCTGTTGAAGGGCCGGAAAGGAATTCCCCTGCATTGGCAGGTTTTGCCTTTCCCGTAGCAAAACGTCACAACTTTGGCGGTATCAGGCCTTGGGCGGAATCCTTTAGGGGTTTAGGCTATCATCCTGAATGGGGGGGGCGTGCAGCGGTGACCCACGCCCCCTTCCTCTTTGCAGCGGCGATACCAGGGTTCCCCGTTAAAGGGGTTTCTGAGGGGAGGCTTTGACCGTACGCCGAGAGGTCGTCATTGCTCTCCCCTGCGACGGCGGTGTAGCAGGGGCAGCTGTCTCTGCTTGAACATATGTTCTCCAGAGCTGGCCTATCCCCCCCCCCACTGGATAACCCTGATGTTCCCTAGATCCCCGGGGAGGGATAACGCCCAGTGCCTGAGTCAAGGTCTACCCACATCTGAAATATAATAACATTGTGGCCAATTTAATCCCATAGCACCGTTATTCCACATGGGGGAGGGGTGCCCAGGGTTTGGGGGACTCCACCTGCCCACGCAATGAGCCATGGTCTCTATGTCTTTGTTCCAGCCAGCCCAAATAGTGTTTTCTTCCTCCACCTTCTCCTTGCTAACACTAATAACTAACTTTTCCCAGCCAAAACTGAAATCCCAAACCCTTCTTGGCCTTGCCCACTAACACACAGCTGGAGGAGGAGGCAGGTGATCGAGGCTGAAAATGACATTTCAAAGGAGGAAAAATGTACGTCGTCATGGAAGGAGTAGTGATCAATTTTATGATTGTCAGATTAATGAAGTTTGCCAATGATTTCTGAATTGTTTTATCATTGTTATTGGCATATGAAATAAACAACACCTTATGGCAAAGAAAGTGCCCAGTTTTTCCTTTCCTTTTAGGGCAGTGATAAGATATATAAGATGCTGTTATATTCTGAAACACACCCTGTGGATCATTTAAAATAATTGTGGGAGCATGAAGATGGAGATCGAAGACTCTTCCTCATCATCTGTGTGGGACAAAACTTAAAATTAATTTTTAAATGATTCAGATTTGGATCATAAATAAACTTGGATTGCCTTTTTATTTATAATTTAAAAGGTCAGAAAACAGGAAATTATTTATGCAGAAACAGGAGCTGAAAACAATCTCCATGTAATATTTACTTTCTGGAATGACTGAACTATTTGTTAATTTGAGAGAGCAAATCTTTGCATTAATTGGCTCCTTGGGTTCCACCTGCTCCATGAGCTGGAACGTCCACCACAGGTGGCGGTTCTGCCTTGAAACACAATCCTCGCAAGAAGTGACAGTCACCCCTTGCAACCCCACTATTCATTTGCATATATTTGCATCCCTGGCACTTGATAACTCTCCCAGTTTTACCCCTGTCCTTCTGAAGCCGGGCTGCCTGGTGGCAATAATACCTGGGAGGCAACAGAAAGAGTTACATTAACAGCAGCATCATGTTACCGATTTGTTTGATTTGGCTCATCTTGAGTTTCTTTGAGGGTAAGTCATAAGAGGTGTGTGGCTCTGTCTGAGTTTCTCAGGCCAATGTTGTGGATTTTACAGTGCGCTTTTTGTTCCTCTCCTTCCAGGATCCATGGGACAGATTGTCATCACTCAGACACCAGCTTCCATACAGGCAAGTCCTGGAGACAGAGTCAGCATCCAGTGCCAAGCTTCCTCTTCCATGAGTGATGATATGGCCTTATATCAGTTTAAACCAGGACAGAGACCCAAGCTTCTTATTCATGATGCTACGAGCCGTTTTGAAGGGACCCCAGATCGCTTCAGTGGTACCTACAGTAACACTGACTTCTCCTTCACCATCAGCAGCGTCCATGTCGAGGATGAAGCAGACTATTACTGTGGCCAAGACTACAGCACTCCTCTCCACAGTGATACACTTCAGTACAAAAACCAGCTCGGCAGCCTAAGACAGAAGGAAGAAATGGAAGTTTGTGTCTTGCATCAGCACCCACCTTTCAGCTTGCAGAATGGGAACAGGTGGGATGGAGATGGGAACTGGGCTGAGGGCCATGGGCATCTGTAGGTCAACCAACAGAAGGGCAGCTTGGACATGACCTCTGAGGCAAGCCAGAGCCACCACTGTGAGGGAACAGGAGAAAGAAAACTGGACACCAGCGTCTGTGGAACAGCTCAATCCGAGATGTCTCCTGACCTGAAGACGCTCCTTCCCCAAAGTTTTTAGGTCGCTGTTTCCTCCTGGCATTCTGGGCCACATCGTGTACAGAAATAGGCCAGTCCCATACAACTGAGTTGAAAGAGGTCATGGCTTCAAGTTCTCTTCAGACTTCAGAAATGCTTCCAAATCATCATTGCCCCTTTTCTGAGCATCGACAGATTGAAGTCCACTGATGAGATTCGCCTCATTGGCATGGGATGAAGTCCCCATCCTCTCCCATCGCTGACGTGCGATGATGCTTTAGTCCTGTCTGTGTGAAACAGCAGAATGTTTATTTAGGTTCTTTGTATATTGTTGCAAGTATCACTTCACTTTTTTAAAAAAAAAAACTAACACACACACACACTTGCTTCCTACTGACTGGCTAGAAACCCAGATTGCTGGTACTCTTGAGATTTGCAGCTGACCCTTCAAGCATATGTCACAGGAATCCCCCGTGACAAATGGTTCAGACTGCTGCATTTTCGCGCCGCCTTTGCGGGTGGCAAAGCAGCTGTCAGGTTTTGGACTGTTGCCCAGCCATTGTCACAGCTTGGGTTGGGGAAGAGTTTAGGTTCAGTTCACGCCGAAGTTGATTCTGCAAAGCAGTTCTCCAGCCCAAAAATGTATACCAGTGGTCAGCAAACTTTTTCAGCAGGGGGCCAGTCCACTGTCCCTCAGATCTTGTGGGCGGCCGGATTACATTTTTTGGGGGGAAATGAACAAATTCCTATGCCCCACAAATAACCCAGAGATGTGTTTTAAATAAAAGGACACATTCTACTCATGTAAGAACACGCTGATTCCCGGGCCGTCCACGGGCCGGATTTAGAAGGTGATTTGCCTACCCATGATGTATACAAAGGTGCATGTATTATGAGAAAGTGTGAATAAAATGTGTGGATGACGTACACTGCATTACATTATTCAAAGCTGTACAGTGGTACCTCGGGTTACAAACATCTTGGGTTACAAACACTTTGGGTTACAGACTTCCCTAACCTGGAAGTAGTACCTCGGGTTAAGAATTTTACCTCAGGATGAGAACAGAAATCATGTGCCAGTGGCACGGCAGCAACGGGAGGCCCCATTAGCTAAAGTGGTACTTCAGGCTAAAAATGGTTTCAGGTTAAGAACGGACCTCCAGAACAAATTAAGTATGTAACCAGAGGTACCACTGTATTCTAAAATGAATTTATAATGAGAAATTAGCACAAAAGTCTAGTGAATTATCATGAGGATTAAAAAAAAAAGCTTAACCAATTGGAGAAGAAGTTTGGCAAACTGAATTCAAGATGGAAAAATAGGGAAACAGAGAAAAGCAAAAGCAGTAGAACCACCATTCCCTAACCACAAGTCACCATGGCTTCATATTGCCACATTTGGACAAAATTCCTACAGTCCCATAAGGTCATAAATTAAGTCCCATTTTGTAGGCCTATCAAAGATGGTTTCTTCTTCTTCTTTTTTTAAAAAAAAATATTTTTATTGTTTTTTATCATACAAAATTATAAAACATACCACACAGTTTATCACAAATACAATCTTATTGGACTTCCATCAGCACCTCCGATAATCCTCCGTCTTAATCACTTCTTATGTATTTCCTAACTTACCGTAATATTGCCTTTACATCTCTTAACATATCATCTCTCCTTCTCCATTTTTACAATATTTCTAATCTTATTTCTCACAGAACTTCTTGTAAACCTACAAACGTCGTCTGGTCATCACAAATACTTTTCAAAGAATCCATAAATTTACTCCAGTCTTCGGTAAATTTCTGGTCCCACTGGTTTCGGATCCTTCCTGTTAGTTTATCAAGTTCCGCATAGTCCATTAATTTCATCCTCCATTCTGCCACTGTTGGTAATTCATCTTGCCAAAGATGGTGTCTTCAGTCCTCTCTCTCTCTCTCTCTCTCTCTCTCTCTCTCTCTCTCTCTCTCCCTCTCTCTCACACACACTGCTCTCTCCATTCTCCAACCATGCCTATTCCTCTGCACTTCTTCCATACCTGACCAAACCCCTCTCTCTTGTGAGATCCAATTGACTGAGCTGGAGCAACCGGCTCAAACCTCCTCCCACGCTGAGTTTCTCAGGTAGAATGGTGCAGCTGGAACAACTCGGAACAGTTTAGGCATTGGGTAGGCCTAGTTTTGGAGGGAGGGGAGGTTGTAGCCTCTGCCTGCCCCTCCGGAAAGTGGGCGATCCCATTAAAGGGATCCAGGTGAGATGCCTCTGTCTGGACGCCCAGACTCTCCAAGTAAAACCCAGAAGGTTAATGACTCTTTGATGTAGGTAAAGAACTCCCTCTCTTCCGGTTGACCCCATATTAGGTACTTCTGTTGGGGGCCCAGAAGGGGTGAGGTCTACCTAATGCCTGTGCCAAACCTCTTACATCTGTAGTCAATAAAGTTGTGTCCTGATTTGACCCAAAATAAAACTTGTCGTGCTTCGTTATTTGTGGTTTAAGACAGTCCGTCGGATGGGGGGCGCTTGGGCGCGCAATGAGGAAACCAACAAATGCCTATAACTTTTTAATGCTTTGGCAAAATCGATTAAAAATCTTGAGCACAGTAAAACCTTCTAAGAGAACGACTCTTTACATGAATTGACTCCCAGGTGTTTCTCCTGCTTTGTGAGCTGGAACCATGAGGTGAATATGGCATCGTTTCTGTTGCCATTTTGGCAGGTGGCAAAGCAGTTGCCAGTTTCTGAACTGACACTCAGCCGTTGCCACAGGTCCGCGTGGCATGATATCACCAGCTCTTGACAAAACTCCCATAGTTTAATGTTATATCAGCCCAAGACGTTTTGGCACGTGAGGCGAACCACAAAGTGGTGCCCCCTCTGCTTGCTCTAGCTTTAGGGACATGGTACTGTTGCTGTGAACCAATGCATGATTCTAAAATAAGTAAATACCATTTTTAAACTTACTTTACAAGTTCTTGCCCGATCCTTTGTGAAGTGGGAGAAGAAAGGGAGAGCCAACTTACTTCATAGCTGGATTTGTTCAAAACAAGGTTTTGCAGCCTAATTCCTGTGCTTTTAATTTTGCACCGTGGATGGGATTTTGAAACTGTGGTCAACCCAAACACAGGGGCAGCTGGAGGGGCAAATTGCAATTTTTGTATCCTCTTTTCCCCATTAAAACCCATCCTGCAGAAAGCCACTAAGGGGTTAATGTACCTGGGGGTATGGGGCTGGTTGGCTTTCCTGAGATCTGAGTTTGGTTTCTGTTTACTATCCTAACCAATATTTTCTCCAAAAGTGTTTCAGTATAAAGATATTATCTCTTGATTTCTAATTCTGAGAGCCAGAAGATGGGATATTTTTCACCCAGAAAACTGGAGCACAAAATCTCTTCCTATTATTATCTTTCTTTTTGGAAAGATCAAACTACAGTGGTACCTCAGGTTACATACGCTTCAGGTTACAGACTCCACTAACCCAGAAATAGTACCTCAGGTTAATAACTTTGCTGCAGGATGAGAACAGAAATCGTGCTCTGGTGGCGCGGCGGCAGCAGGAGGCCCCATTAGCTAAAGTGGTGCTTCAGGTTAAGAACAGTTTCAGGTTAAGTACGCACCTCTGGAAACGAATTAAGTACTTAACCTGAGGTACCACTGTTATCTTACAATTCATGATGGGAGAACTTCTCGTGAATTGTTCTCCTTCAGATTACTGCACATCTTCCTGAGCTTCCTTCTGCTTCGTGACCTGGAACTTCATCCACAAGCGTTTTTTTCTGCCTTGAAGCACAACCATGAAGCAACACTTATCCCTTGCACCCCTTCTCTTCATTTGCATAGATTTCCATGCTGAACACTTAATAACTCCTCCACAGTTACCCCTTTCATTACCAAGCTGGACTGCCTGGTGGTGAAACCATCTGGGACACAGGAGAAAGAGTTTCATAAACAGCAGCATCATGTTACAGATTCCTTTGATTTGGCTCATCTTGTGTTTCTTGGACGGTAAGAGAGGTGTTGTTCTGTCCGAGTTTTTATATAGATAGATGATAGATAGATAGATAGATAGATAGATAGATAGATAGATAGATAGACATGTAAATCATAAAATGTACCACAAAACTTATCACTTATACAATCTTTTTAGACTTCCATCAGCACCTCTGATGATCCACCATTTTAACCACTTCTTATGCATTTCTTAACTTTATATTGCCTTTCCATCTCTTAACAAATCATCCTTCCCCTTCTCCATTTTTGCAATACTTCCATTAATACTCCTCACAAAACTTTTTGCAAACCTACAAACGTCGTCTGATCTTCACAAATGCTTTTCAAGTAGTCCGTAAATTTACTCCAGTCTTCCGTGAATTTATGGTCCCGCCAGTTTCAAATCCTTCCTGTTAGTTTATCTAGTTCTGCATAGTCCATTAACTTCATTCTCCATTCTTCAATCGTCGGTAATTCTTCTTGCTTCCATTTTTGGGCCAGTAATATTCTTGCTGCTGTTATTGCATATAAAAAGAGCTTACATTCCTTGTTCTGTCCGAGTTTCTCAGGCAAATGTTGTGGACTCACCCGTGTGCTTTATTCCTTTCCTTCCAGAATCCAGGGGGCAGATTGTCATCACTCAGACACCAGCTTCTATACAGGCAAGTCCTGGGGACACAGTGACCATCCAGTGCCAAGCTTCCTCTTCTGTCACTAAATACACAGCCTTGTATCAGTTTAAATCAGGACAGAAACCCAAGCTACTGATTTATGATGCTACAAACCGTTTTGAAGGGACCCCAGATCGCTTCAGTGGCAGCTACGGCACCACTGACTTCTCGTTCACCATCAGTGGTGTCCACGTCGAGGATGAAGCAGAATATTACTGTGGACAACGCCAAAGCTTTCCTTTACACAGTGATACACTTCAGTACAAAAACAAGCTCAGTAGTCTCAGATACCAAAAAGAGACAGCAGTCGGTGTTTTGCAGCAGCAGCACTTAGTGGCAGAACATCTGCTTTGCAGTCAGAAGGTTGCAGATTAGATGCCTGGCATCTTCAGGTCCAAACCCTCCAACAATTCACCGATGAAAATAAGGACATCTTAAGGAAAAGCTTGGGCTCCATGATCACTGCAGATGGTGACAGCAGTCACGAAATTAAAAGACACCTGCTTCTTGGAAGAAAAGCGATGACAAACCTAGACAGCATCTTAAAAAGCAGAGACACCACCTTGCCAACAAAGGTCTGTATAGTTAAAGCTATGGTTTTCCCAGTAGTGATGTATGGAAGTGAGAGCTGGACCATAAAGAAGGCTGATCACCAAAGAATTGATGCTTTTGAATTCTGGTGCTGGAGGAGACTCTTGAGAGTCCCATGGACTGCAAGAAGATCAAACTGATCCATTCTTAAGGAAATCAGCCCTGAATGCTCACTGAAAGGACAGGTCCTGAAGCTGAGGCTCCAATACTTTGGCCACCTCATGAGAAGAGAAGACTCCCTGGAAAAGACCCTGATGTTGGGAAAGATGGAGGGCACAAGGAGAAGGGGACGACAGAGGACGAGATGGTTGGACAGTGCTTTCAAAGCTACCAGCATGAGTCTGACCAAACTGTGGGAGGCAGTGGAGGCAGGAGTGCCTAGCATGCTCTGATCCATGGGGTCACGAAGAGTCAGACACGACTAAATGACTAAACAACAATAAAGGAAAAGCGGGACATTCTGGGACCAAATCAAAAACCTGGATGGCTTCTTTAAATCAGGCACGCCCCTGGAAAATAGGGACACTTGGAGGGTCTGGTTGTGATATCTAGGGTTGCCTAAATTGCCCTAATGCAGATTTTGAAAACTAATCGAGCCTCTAAGAGTCCTAAAAGGAGTTCAGGGAAGCATGGATGGAGGCATCAGATAAATGATGTGTTTAATGAGGACAAAAAAGAATAAGAGTTTTGAAACAACAAGATCCAGGCTGGAGAAAGATTTATTGGGGGATAAAAGAAAAATATTATCAAAAATGTATAAATTTCTGTTGGAATGGCATACTAAAGATGAAGAGGTTAAAGTGGTAATGATAAAATGGGCTAAAGATTTGGGTTATAATATGCAGTTAGAATCATGGGAAAGTCTATGGAATGAAAGTATTAAATTCACCGCATGTAGTGCCTTAAAAGAAAATGTTATGAAAATGATGTACAGATAGTATTTAACACCAACCAAACTTGCACAAATGTATAGGTCAAGAGCTAAGGAGTGTTGGAAATGTAAAGAAAAGGAAGGGAATTTTTTCATATGTGGTGGACATGTACAAAGGTAAAAACCATTTGGGAAATGATATATAATGTGTTAAAGAAAATACTTTTGTCAAAAAAACCAGAAACATTCTTTCTCGGTATTGTTGGTGAAGAGATATCAGTTAGAGATAAGAAACTGTTTATGTATGCAACAACTGCAGCAAGAACTCTTTTAGCCCCAAAATGGAAGGAACAAGAAATTCCAACAAAAGAAGAGTGGCAGATGAAGATGATGGACTTTGCGAGATTGGCAAAGCTGACTGGGAAAATCCGAAACCAATGAGATCAAGCATTCCAAAAAGATGGGAGTAAATTTATACAATACTTGAAGAATCATTGTAAACATTTAAAAACACTTGGCAGTGTTGTAAGAAGATTTGTAATGTTAACTATACTTAGCTTTCTATATTTATTTAAAATTTTGACATATCAGATGAGAGAATGTAAATTGGAAAATGCACAAATGCTATGATATAGAGGTTAACTTTGAAAACCATGAGGCGGGCAGGAGGGGAATCAATAGGCTCTTAAGAGCGGTGAATAATGATGATGTGATTAAATGTTATAAAATGGAAAATGAATAAAAATATTATTTTTAAAAAGGGAGGCATAGATGGCTCATTCCTCCCATTGCTTATTTCTCTAAGCATGGCACTGTATATTATTGGCAATGGCCACATGACCTGGGGCATGTCTTGTGCCCAAACATGGGGTTGGGTGTGATTCTGAGCCAAAACTCTGTGGGGTCCACAACCCTATCTCATCCTCTTATTTATTTTTTCACACACTGGGCTAGCATGTTCCCAAGCATTCTCCCACAAGTGGGGCTGTCTGATTTGGGGTGTCCCAAAACAAAACAAAACACCCCTAGTTCTTGACTTCCCATCTAGGGCTCCCAGAGATTTAAAAAGCGTTGTGCAAAACCAACACTTTTGCACAATACATAAATATTCTCTTTTAAGATGAAAAATTGTGAATCTCAAAAGGGACAATCTCCCCCCAAAAGAAGATATATGAGATCCTCTTATTGTGGACTACAGGGACATAGTGACAGCAGTTCCTTATTAAGTTTACTGGCCGAGCTCATTTTCAAACCTTAAAGGAAGTAAGGAACTTGGAATAAGTAACCTACCGTATTTTTCTGTGTATAAGATGCCCCCATGTATAAGACGACCCCTATTTTTTTGAGCCCAAAATTAAGAAATAAATATTTTAAACATTCCGTGTATAAGACGATCCCCAATTTTAAACTTAAAAAATTTGGGGGGAAATATAGTCTTATACACGGGAAATACAGTACTTTGTCCTTGTAATGTATAGAGATAGAGAGCAGATAGCAGTATCTTATTTGCATAGCCCAGAAATCTTTCAAGAGAACAGCTGTGGGGGTGGGGTGGAATCAGCAAATGCAGTTAAAATTAAACTTTAAACAAAAATTTATTTATTTTTGCTTGTTAAACAGGGGGCAGGTAGAGAACAGCAGACTCTTCTTAGCTCTGTCACATATGAGTGAACCACAAAACTCTCTGAACAATAACTTCTCAGGATGTCATGGCAAGCTGATGAAGCACAGATTACTTGAGCAACCTTCCAGCACTGCAATGGCTTTTAAATATTTCACTGGTGAAAATAGGGACGCTTGTGAACTTTTGATAAGGGCACTGTTTGCACGCCAAGGATCGCCACCTTAGACGGTGCGCGCATTCACATGCTTTAAAAAATAAAATAAAAACAGCCAACTCAATCTTATGCACATTTACTCAGACCTCAGTCTCACAATTTGATGGGATACCAATAAAAAACAGTCATTTGCAAACTAATCAGTCTCCCTCCTGGATAATTTCAAATTAAAACAAGTGCAGCTTACAGGATACATATATTTCTAAGGATTTCTTTCCCTGCTTACCATCCCAGCTGAAAGAAAAATAGGGGGAAATGTACTTGGTATACATACTTAATTTCACACCTTACGGTGCAGCAGCTTGCAAGACCATCTTTAATACTGGGAATTTTAAAAAGATTTTGTTTTTATAGAACTAATGCATTTTTATTCTAAGGCTGTGTCCTTATACAGACTTACCTGAGTGTGCAGTCCTCTGTCTGTCCATACAAACGTACCAGACAGCTAAATCATACAAGACACATATCATATTCTCCAAGTAGGCAAGTAAGTTTAGATTAGTATTTTTTTAAGTGTGTACATTTTATTTCCCCCACTGCCACTGGTGTGCATTTTTGAGGGAAGACTATTTTCTTCCATGCCATTGAAGCATCTGATCAGGATCTGCATTGTAAAATGAGCTTAAAATATATATATATTAAAATATCTGTATCTCTTATGCCAGGCAGCATCTCTCATGCCAGGCAGCTGAGTGCATCGGCAGATGTGCTCATCTTAAACAGGGCGCCTCTGGTTTATTGCGGTCATAAAAAGCCTGAGAGCAAAAGGTCACTGACCCTACATATTACAGAATATAATAAAGCTGTAATAAAGGCGGCTAAATTAAGAGCTGGTAAATAGTAAGGTTTTGCCATTTGGCCTCTCATCATACAAAGAGTCATTTGCCTAAAGGTCAAAAGGCTAAGCATCTGGCTGGCAGAAAGGGAGGGAGTATTTGGGGAAGCCCTTTTAAAGTTGTTTCTTTTTAAACAGATCCTTTTACTCTGCAAAGATTTCTTTTCCTTTTAAAAGGTTATTTATGTTATGTATAATATAATATTCTGTTGTAAGCATCTAGAGAGTAAGAAATGTTAGATTCTTATTTCATAGAATCATAGAATCATAGAGTTGGAAGAGACCACAAGGGCCATTGAGTCCAGCCCCTGCCAGGCAGGAAACACCATCAGAGCACTCCTGACGTATGGTTGTCAAGCCTCTGTTTAAAGACCTCTAAAGAAGGAGCTCTTTCATAGATGGTGTGTGAAAAGGTGAACAAAAGATCTGTTTAAGATAAAATTAGAACAATTAGCCATCTGCTTTGCAGTGAATAGGGCAAGAGGCCAAAGGTTATCTGGTAATTAAGGTGCCTTGTTGAGGTTAATGGCTACTTATTTGCCATTTATAAATAGAAGAAAATATAGCTCTCTGTCTCCCATAAAAGGTAATAGGAAATGGGTGTATCTTTTATGATTGGTTCTAGCAAACAGCCAATAGGAATTTCAACCAGGCTGATTGGACAGAGGCAGCCAAAGGAGGAGCAAGGGGGCTGGGCTGAGGGAATATAAGTGCTGGCCATAATGGCAGGAGGGCAGGCCAGAGCTTGGTAACCATATACCACTGTGCCTCTTATTTATTTGTCCGACAAATAAATTATTATTTTAATTTCTCTATTGCTGCGTTGAATATTTCATTCCAGCTAAGCGTTAACCACAAGCAGGGTGCTACACCATGAGTCTTTCTGGAAATGTTTCATCTGTTGGCCAAGCCCAGTGGTAAAGATTATATGACTCCAAAGTGTACAATTATTGTGCATGTTTGCAAGTTTCCTTCTATCGAAGTATACCTAGATTGTATTAGGCCAACATAAATCAGCCTAATACTCTCAACGTTCCTTTGCGATACAATCAGTTGCAGAGTACCCATGCAAAGTTGATAACGTAAAACTGTGAGCCAAGCCTCAGAACAAGAGAACCATAATAGACAATTGAACACTAAGGCGAAGAAGATCATGAAGGGAAGTCAGCGATGTCATGTGCTGTTGATGAAATGAATCCACGCAGGGACACTCACACAAAAGAGAAGTGGCTCATCTCTCTCATACAGACACACGTCAGATACTCACAAAGGCCTAGTTTGGATAGCAAGTTAAACTATGGTTTGGCATTCCAAGAACAAGCCTTGATTTCATAAGCTCACCCCATCCTCTCTCCTTCAGCATAGCTGTGAGGAGGGATTGGAAAATTTGACTTCCATTTGAACTAATCGCATTTGTGCTTTTATATCCAAACCCAGACAAACTGTGGCGAGTATTAGCTATGGTTCTTCCTCCTCATCATCATATATTATTTGTACCCGGCCATCTGGCTGGGTTTCCCCAGCCACTCTGGGTGGCTTCCAACGAATATGAAAAATACATTAAAATGTCACACATTAAAAACTTCCCTGAACAGGGCTGCCTTCAGATGTCTTCTAAATGTTAGGTAGTTGTTTATCTCTTTGACATCTGATGGGAGGGTGTTCCACAGGGTGGGTGCCACTACCGAGAAGGCCCTCTGCCTGGTTCCCTGTAACTTGGCTTCTCGCAGGGAGGGAACCGCCAGAAGGCCCTTGGCGTTGGACCTCAGCATCCGGGCAGAACGATGGGGGTGGAGATGCTCCTTCAGGTATAGTGGACCGAGGCCATTTAGGGATTTAAAGGTCAGCACCAACACTTTGAATTGTGCTCGGAAACGTACTGGGAGCCAATGTAGGTCTTTCAAGACCGGTGTTATGTGGTCTCGGCAGCTGCCCCCAGTCACCAGTCTCGCTGCTGCAAAACAAAATTAAAGCAGCAAACCATGGTTTATAAAGTTGGCTTGTTTTCCTATCGTTTAGGCAAGCCACAGTTTAGGATTCAGACATAACAATATACTACAGTTCATTAAAAATGGAAGTGAAAGCTTTCAATCTCTTCCTCGCAGGTGTGCAAGAGGATGGAGAATTGCATGTGCCTCAGGTTTAAAACATGGTTTAATCCTAGGTAGATCTAGGGCCTACTTGGTGTCTGCTCCCAAATGTGGTTAGACTACAACTCCCATCATCCCTAGCTAGTTGGACCAGTGATTGGGAATGGGAGCTGTAATCCAACCAAATCTAAGGACCCAAAGTAGTTTTAGAGTGTATTTAGCAACAACAGTTTACAGCCTCTCTGACCTTTGGCAAAAAAATAATAATAAGTCCATTCAAGTCATATTTCTTAAAATCTTTTATCATGGATGTATGTAGGAAAGTCCTAATGAGAATTTTGGCTATCATAATAAAGAACAAGGAAACATAAAGAACTCTGAAAATTGCTTGGCGCAGTCCTATTTATGTGTAATAATAATAATAATAATAATAATAATAATAATAATTTATTTATACCCCGCCCATCTGGCTGGGCTTCCCCAGCCACTCTGGGCGGCTTCCAAAAGAATATTAAAATACTATAATACATCAAACATTAAAAGCTTCCCGAAACAGGGCTGCCTTCAGATGTCTTCTAAAAGCCTGGTAGTTGTTGTTCTCTTTGACATCTGGTGGGAGGGCGTTCCACAGGGAGGGCGCCACTACCGAGAAGGCCCTCTGCCTGGTTCCCTGTAACTTGGCTTCTCGCAGTGAGGGAACCGCCAGAAGGCCCTCGGTGCTGGACCTCAGTGTCCGGGCTGAACGATGGGGGTGGAGATGCTCCTTCAGATATACTGGACCAAGGCCGTTTAGGGCTTTAAAGGTCAGCACCAACACTTTGAATTGTGCTCGGAAACATACTGGGAGCCAATGTAGGTCTTTCAAGACCGGTGTTAATGTGGTCTCTGCGGCCGCTCCCAGTCACCAGTCTAGCTGCTGCATTCTGGATTAGTTGTAATTTCCGGGTCACCTTCAGAGGTAGCCCCATGTAGAGCACATTGCAGTAATCCAAGCGGGAGATAAACAGAGCATGCACCACTCTGGCGAGACAGTCCGCGGGCAGATAGGGTCTCAGCCTGCGTACCAGATGGAGCTGGTAAACAGAAGTAAATCCCATGAATTCCAGTGAGATTTCTGCCAAATAGCCATGTTTAGTTTTGCAGCCCAAGTGGAGAAAATGGATGTTTTTCTTTGTTAAAGCGTGTTCTCCTTCATGGAGCGCACGTGTTGCGGTGGGGTCTGACAGGCCACCCCACTGTTGCTGGGCGGGTTAGTATGGATGACCATCCACAGTGATTGGGCAGTTGGATTACTGGGCAAATTTTGGTGTTGCCATTTTGGGGGACGGACCAAAGGTTATAAAATCAAGTCACGCAGCACTGACTGGGCTCTTTTGCTGCGTGCATCAGATCACCCGCCCACCCTCCCTAATCTAGGGCTATTGCGTTGACTTTGCTATGGGTGTGATGGGGTCGTCTGCTTTGGGGGCAGGGGCGCCTGGTAGGAATTTTGTCCATTTGGCTGATTGGCTGGTGCCATTTGGTTTTTGCCTACTGCGTAGTAAATCGTCACAACTTGTAAGGTTGCTGTTAGTAAAGGTAAAGGGAGACCTGACCATTAGGTCCAGTCGTGACCGACTCTGGGGTTGCGGCGCTCATCTCACTTTATGGGCCGAGGGAGCCGGCGTACAGCTTCCGGGTCATGTGGCCAGCATGACTAAGCTGCTTCTGGCAAACCAGAGCAGCGCACGGAAACACCATTTACCTTCCCGCCAGAGCGGTACCTATTTATCTACTTGCACTTTGATGTGCTTTCTAACTGCTAGGTTGGCAGGAGCAATGGGAGCTCACCCCGTCGCGGGGATTCAAACCGCCGACCTTCTGATCGGCAACTCCTAGGCTCTGTGGTTTAACCCGCAGCGCCACCCACGTCCCAAGGTTGCGGTTAGGCATTGGTTAAAAATTAGTTGGTGGAGGGGTAAGGGTTGGCGGTGCCTGCCCCTCCAATGCTGCTGCAGAAAGAGAATTCCATTAAAGGAATCCAGCGGCTTGCCATTCTTTCGTCCGTACCCCTGAATGGGGCTTGGGCCGTGCAAACCCCTGGGAGCATGCAGGGAGAGGTGAGGGTCTGGTGCCCGGCTCCATGCTCCCTCCAATATTGTTTTCCCTTACTGGCTTTCGCTGGAATCTGGAAGTCAGTTCTGTTCCAGGGAGGGAGAAAGTCAGAACCAATGCCTAAGCAACCACTCACATTTACAGTGGTGCCCCGCAAGACGAATGCCTCGCAAGACGGAAAACTCGCTAGACGAAAGAGTTTTCCGTTTTGGAGGTGCTTCGCAAAACGAATTTCCTATGGGCTTGCTTCGCAAGACGACAATGTCTTGCGAGTTCCTGCTGGGTTTTTTCCCTCCCCCCCTTTTCCTAAGCCGCTAAGCCGCTTATCAGCTGATCCGATCAGCAGATAAGCCGCTAAAAGCCGCTAATAGCGCTAATCTGCTAATCCGTCAATGAGCTTGCTTCACAAGACAAAAAAAACCGCTAGACGAAGAGAATCACAGAACGGATTCTTTTCGTCTTGCGAGGCACCACTGTATGTATTTTAATAAAGTTATGGCCAAAATTATGCCCAAAACCTTAAACAAAAATTATGTGTGAATTGTGAATTATTTAGGGGTGGCTTGAGGGGACCCTGACACGCAAAAGACAAGGCAAGACCATCTTGTAGTCAGTTCAGCTGGTCCTGTGCCTAGTGCCTCATTTTTTGGTGCTCTGCAATGCTCTAAGGAGCAAATACTCTAAGTTCTGGTTTGCATAGCATTTTTTGAAAGCTTTCCTCCAGGGGTCACAGCTGAAAGAAACTTGGTTTTTTTTGTCAAGGGAGCAGTTCTTGCTAAAGCACTGTGTTACACTTTCGGTGCCGGGACCAAGCTAGAAGTGAAACGTAAGTCTGATTTTCCTGCTGCTGCTTTGGGGTGCTGAGTGCGGGAAGTCTATGTTTTTACTGTAATTTTTGATCAGTGTTGGAAAGCAATGTGGCGAACCCTCTACGCATGATGGGGAACGGATAACAGTGTATTGCAGTGGAATTTAGAGTTGCTTGGGCAGTGAAAAATGTCAGCGTGTGGGGCAAATCCATGGGGCAAAAGCTGTGGGTCACTCTCAGCAATGGGATCAAGGGGGCGGGGAAGAGTGTGCCTTATTGTTCTTTTCTTTCTCCCGTCCGTCCCCCAACATCTTGGGACTGTGCATGAAAATAATGCCAGCGGAATTTCAAGCCAAAGTTGAGGTGACGATTAGAATGACTTCTGTAATAGGACTGAGTTGATATGAACTTGTGAAAGCACATACATCACCTGACTCAGTTGGAGGAGCGTGAGTCTCTTAATCTCAGGGTGGTGGGTCCGAGCCCCACATTGGGCAAAAGATCCCTGCTTTGCATGGGGTTGGTCTAGATGACCCTCGTGGTCCCTTCCAACTCTACCAACTCTTCCAAGTCTATGATTCTATGAGTATGAGAAGACCACAGCTGAAATTCTGGACTCTACAGCAATACATTAATTTGTGAATCAGGTATTTCCAGGGAATGTCATGTTTACTCTGTCAGAGGTAGAATTCTGATCACTGGTGCAATAAGGAAAAGAAGTAAAATTATTATTATTAATTTTATTTATTTATTTATTTATTTATTTATACATACCCCTCCCATCTGGCTGGGTTTCCCCAGCCACTCTGGGCGGCTTCCAACAGAACACCAAAATACAATAACCTATAAAACATTAGAAACTTCCCTAAACAGGGCTGCCTTCAGATGTCTTCTAAAACTTGGATAGTTGTTTATTTCCTTGACATCTGCTGGGAGGGAGTTCCCCAGGGCAGGTGCCACTACCGAGAAGGCCCTCTGCCTGGTTCCCTGTAACTTGGCATCTTGCAGCGAGGAAACCGCCAGAACGCCCTCGGCGCTGGACCTCAGATGAAAAATTTTCAAAGGGTATAAAGTGGGCCTCTTATCCCTGTGGAGTCAGATATATCAACCTGAGGTCGCAATAATTTGAAAGTGTACGTTGCAACAGGTAAAACGTGTAAGTCCTTCAAGGATCTGAGGACAAAAAGTGGTCAGAGTTAAACCCATTGTAAGTTTAGACAGTGTTGTGTCATTTGTGCATTTACCTTGCAGGAAAAGGCCCTATCTTTTGTGGGACGGGGATTGTTTCGCAGCAGCTTCAAATCAGCTTTAATTGTGCAGATTTTGCTGGGATGTGTTTGGAATCCTTTGTGGGTTTGCTTTTCAGTTCAATGGCATTTGCTTCCAGGTAGGTGAGCTTAAGACTGCCACCTAAGTGAAGAAAATAGACGTCGTTTTTCTCTGTTAAACGACTACACTTAACGTTCCACTTTGTAGGCACTCAGTTTGTTGTGAGACTGGTACCTTGTTTCCAGATTTCTAGGAGTGAAAACGCTTTGCTTACTCGTAAAAACTTTGAAATCTTCCCTTCAGTGGCCACAGTTGGGAGGGACTTGGGTTTTTGCCGAGGGCATGAGCAATGGCAAACCACTGTGGTTCACTTTTGGTGGTGGGACCTGTAGACATGTTATTTCTATGTGCCTAGTATAGTAAAACATTGGTTCTTTTCCTCCTGCATTCTGGGAATTATTTCTATCTTCTCTTTGCTTCTAAAACAGACTATAAGGCCTGTTTATAATCAATCACGCTTCTCTCCCTCTCTTTCACGCACAAGGCTAAAGGTCTGTGCCTGGCACAGATCTTTCTGTATAGCATTCCTTACATACCACACTTGTCTTCTTTAGTTCACCTTTAGTTCACAATGATGTGTAAATCACAATGATGTGTTAATCCTCAATGTATAATTAATTGTGTGAGTTTATATAACAATCTAAACATTAGTAAACACCTTAGTCATAACATTATCAATCTTAGTCATAGGTGGATTAAGAGCTTATATGCCTGTCTAAATACAGCTCTAACACTCTGTCTTTCATGTGCCAAAGATCTATGGAGCTATGTAAGCCCGCCTTACATAGCAAATGAACCAATAAGATTTCAGTTTCTTTGTCTTGTACTAAGCCAATCAGCCACCGGCACATTCGTGGCCATGCTTTTTGTAACTTTGAATAAAAGGAGATGCTGTGAGGCTAGAGGAAAAAGAATCTCTCTCTCTCTCACTTTCATCTGGCACACACGCAAGCTCTCAGAAAGAAAACATCTCGTTGTCTGTCTTTATTCATCTCTACAAACCTAGAAACCAACATCTGGTGACCCCTTGACGTGATCCTGAAGAAGGGTAAGTAATCAGATCCCAATAGAGATCCCTTTAGAGCCAAAAGCATTCCTCATACTAACCCGACTGGGAAAAAGTCTAAAGCGCTTAATTCGTTAGTATGGGAGGGGATTTAAGTAAGGTGCAAAAGGCTCACGCGAAAGAGCTTCTTTCGTTAGCAAGACAGACAATAGACAAAGTTCAAATTTCTCTAAAAGAGATTGAACAGCTGCTGCAGGAAATAAATCATCAATGTCCTTTTTATCAAGCAGAAGGCTCATTGCAAATTAGCACATGGGAGAAAATCGGCAAAATTTTATTTTCTGAGCCACGTGCTCCAATCAGCTGTCTACTCACATGGCAAAAATGCGCAACGGCCATTGCGAAATTAGAACAGGCCTCTCTTTCAATTTCTCCATTGCTGGCAACTGCAGAAACCTC
Organism: Podarcis vaucheri; assembly: GCF_965113315.1. Lineage (NCBI taxonomy): Eukaryota > Metazoa > Chordata > Lepidosauria > Squamata > Lacertidae > Podarcis > Podarcis vaucheri. The sequence goes on along the minus strand of NC_138751.1, from coordinate 48,674,641 downwards.
CCCCCCGCCATACCCTCTGATTTTGCCCCCTTTGTCTCCTTCATCACCTAGCCGAAATCCCCCTCCCTTTTCTCCTTCCCTTGCTCCTGAACCGTCTCAGTTTACAAATTCCCCCCCAATCCCCCCTCACCCCCCTTCTCTGCCTGAACAAGCAAATCAGCATGCCTTTGTCCCTTCCTCTTTGTCTCTAGACCATGCTGCTTTGCCAAAACAATATGGAGCCGTCCGTGCTGGGCTTTTACAGGCTAAGCAAGATGGGCTTTTTTCATTGGAAGAAACAGCTGCATGGGCTGGTGAAATGCCATTAATTTTTCCTCTCACATATCAAAATGCTCCTGGAGGTCAGCAATTACAAGTTTATCATGAAAAATTGCCTTATGCTGTCATGAAAGATCTCAGGAAAGCCATTAGTGATTCAGGTCTTAAATCTTCTTATGTAATGGGTATTATAGAGGGCATTTCTACCTCTTATACAATGATTCCGAGTGACTGGAAAGATTTGATGAGGATGATGTTATCTCCAGCGCAATTTTTAGTTTTTGAAAATGAATTTAAACATGCCGCCATAGCTCTGGCTGATCCAACGCATACAGCAAGCCAGCTTTTCGGCGCTCCTCCATTTGAGACCTTGGCTGCCCAAGCCGTGTTGTCACCTTCACACTTTCAGCGCACTGCAACTTGCGTGCAGCGTGCATTTCGTAAAATTCCTGTCTCAGGACAGCCACTGAGTTCCTTTGTAAATGTTAAACAGCAGAATACAGAGCCATACCATCAATTTGTGGATAGATTGAAGGAATCTATCTGTAGACAGATAGATAATGAAACGGCTCAGAATGAGTTGCTAAAAAAATTGGCTTATGAGAACTCTAACACGGACTGTAAAAAAATGCTGCAATCAATCATAAGCCGTTCAACATATTCCCTTGCAGATTTGATAAAAGCGTGTTCGGAAGTAGGGAGTCAATCTCATACAATATCTTTGTTTGCCAATGCACTTCAGGCTTCCGTGAGACAAACAGGAAACTGTTATAATTGTCACCGTCCTAGTCATTTTGCAAAGCAGTGCAAGGCCCAAGGTGGGACTGCACAGAAGAATAATAATGCAAATACCACGACCAGACCTTCCAAAAAATGTCCAAAGTGTGGGAAAGGCTATCATTGGGCAAATCAATGTAGGTCTCAGGGAAACTTCACTGGGCCCAGTCTCTCGGGCCCCAAAGAATAGAGAGATGTCAGCCTTTGGTTTCTGCTGCTGCAAAAGTTACTAAAATTATGCCTTCTGAATTTGCCATTGATTTGATTAATCAAGAGACCAAAAACACTGCATTGCCTGGTGAAATCATAATCATGGCCAGCCAAATGGCAGGTCCACTTCCTCCTAATATCACAGGTTTAATTTTACCTAAATTTTCTGCTGCAAAACAAGGCATTCATGTCATCCCAGGTGCCTTGCCTCCTGACTATGTGGGCACAATCATGGTTCAATTTTGGAGCCATATGCCCATGCAGTTAACAAAGGGTGAATCTTTTGCTCATTTGGTGATGCTGCCTTCACCACCTGATGTTGTTTGTGCTGTTGACACTAATTTGCACAGGCTCTCTTTATCTTTTTCCCCACAGCTTCTAGCTGTGACCCAACGTATTGGAAGAGAGAAACTCCTTCGTAAGTATAAAATTAATGGAAAAATATTAGAGGGTCTGATAGACACTGGTGCGGATGTTTCGGTCATTTCCAGTAATTTTTGGGAACAAACTTGGCCGCTTGAAACTTCTCCTGAAGTGTGGGGCGTGGGAGGTAATCAGGCTTCTTGCAAAAGCGCACAGTGGCTGCCTGTCTCTTTGCCTGATAGCTCTGAAGTTATTGCATATATTCAGCCCTGTGTGCTCAAAATTCATCTTAATTTGTGGGGAAGAGATTTGTTGCAACAATTACAAGCAACCATTCAAATAAATGAGTAAGTTTGTGCTTCCACTTACTTGGAAGTCCACTGATCCTATATGGATTCCGCAATGGCCTCTTACTACAGAGAAATTGATTGCTTTGAGACAATTGGTCGATCAGCAATTATTAGCTGACCATATAGAACCTTCTGTCAGCCCTTTCAATAGCCCAGTTTTCGTAATTAAGAAGAAAAATGGAAAATATAGATTTTTGCACGATCTGAGGTCCATAAATAGTATTATTGAACCCATGGGGCCTTTGCAATGTGGTATGCCTAATCCAAATATGATTCCACATTCATATCAATTGGCTATAATAGATCTGCAGGATTGCTTCTTCTCTATTCCCCTGCATGAAAAGGATCGCAAATTTTTTGCATTTACAATTCCAGAATTAAATAATAGTAGACCATCTAAAAGATACCACTGGAAGGTTCTGCCACAAGGCATGATAAATTCCCCCACTATGTGCCAATATTTTGTGGATAAGGCACTTCAATCCTTCCGTCTTAAGTACCCACATCTTAAGATTCAGCATTATACGGACGATATACTTTTCTATGCACCAGTCCTTCCCACTAATTGGAAACATGATTTAATAACCAGTTTGTCTTTGTATGGTTTAAAAATAGCTCCAGAGAAGGTTCAGGAATCTCCCCCCTTTCAGTATCTAGGACATAAAATGATAGCTAGCTATTCTATTCCAATAATCCCTGAACTTCATATTTCAAAAACAATGAAATATGTACAACTGCAACAATTGCTGGGAAATATTAACTGGATAAGGCCTTATTTTAAAATCCCTCTTGAAGTGCTAAGGCCACTGTTTTCAGCCTTAAAAGGCCATCAATCTCCAGGTGAGCAAATCACCTTGAACTCTGATCAACTCAAAACTGTTGCACAGTTGAAAGCACTCATGCGTATTCATTGGGTGGATCGAGCGATTCCTAATGTTATGCCTGATTTGGTCATAATGACGGATTCTGTACAACCTTTTGCTGCAATTATTCAGAAAGGTCCATCAAAAGTTCATATACTAGAATGGCTTTATTTACATCATGCACCAAGAAACACAGTAAACCCTTTAGTGGATCTCCTTGCTCAGCTCATTTGCAAGGGACGACGGCGTTGTAAGCATCTTTTTGGTGTTGATTGTAATCAAATTATTGTCCCTATGCCTTTAGAACAATGGGAAACAGCTCTCTCCACGAGCATGGATTTACAGTGTGCGTTCGCTGATTTTGTGGGTCAGGTGGATTGTCATACTCCACCCGATACGCGCCTGCAAATGAGCAAGCAATTCCCTATGTCTTTCTCTTCTATCATTTCCCCTGTTCCTTTGAATGCCCTGACTGTTTTCACTGACGGGGCTCCTTCTAGAGGAGTTGTTGCTTGGCAACAGAATGAGGAGTGGCATAGCCTGTACACTCTCCCACAAAAGTCTGCTCAGCGTTCTGAACTTGCAGCTGCTGTAAAAGCTCTGCATCATTTTTCTTTACAACCAATTAACTTGATTGTTGACAGTTTGTATGTTTCAAACGTCATAAGCAGAATGCAAGGCAGTTATGTAAGTCCTTTATTAGATGATAACTTGTTGAGTCTCTTCCTGTCTTTGCAACTGCTTCTTTCTAATCGTTCTCACCCACTCTTTGTAGTGCACATTCGCTCTCACCAACCTTTTCCAGGTTTCATTTCAGATGGAAATGCAAAAGCAGATTCTTTGCTAAAGATTTTGCCTGTCTCTCCTATAGAAAGTCATGCTTTTCATCATCAAAATGCAAAAGCCCTTAGCCGCCAATTTCAAATTTCATTGGAAGCGGCAAGAGCTATAATTCAGCAGTGTCCCCAGTGCAGCAATCAGATTGGCCATCCCAGCCCTGGGGTTAATCCCCGTGGACTGGAAGCAAATCAATTGTGGCAAATGGATGTAACCCATTTTGCCCCTTTCTCACCCTGGAAGTTTTTGCATGTCTGTATTGACACATTCTCAGGCTTCCTTTGGGTTACGCCTCAAAGAGGAGAGCAAGTAAAACATGTTTGCAATCATCTTGTTCGTGCAATGTCAGTTATGGGCAAGCCTCATTCTATAAAAACTGACAATGCCCCAGCGTATTGTGCAAAAGGCTTTGCTAAATTTTGTGAAACTTGGGATATTCATCATCTGTTTGGCATCCCTTATAATTCTCAAGGTCAAGCTATAGTTGAACGCTCTCATCGTACCCTGAAAACTGCACTGATCAGGCAGGAAAAGAAAGCAGGCATTCCAAACTCACTTTCAGAAAAGGAAAGTTGGTTGTCAAGTGTGCTTTTCACTCTTAATCATTTGAATATCTCCATACAGGATCACCAATCTTACACACGTCTTCAAAAGCATTTCCAGCAAAAGGAAATTCTTCCAGCTCCACTGGTGCGCTATAAAATTCTACCCTCTAATGAGTGGAGTGAACCAGTGAAATTGATTACATGGGGTAAGGGTTACGCTGCAGTTTCTACTCCACAGGGTGCTCGGTGGGTTCCTGCACGTTGTATCCGGCTGCACCATGGCGTGGCGACAGGTTCTTCCGGATCCATTGCCCCAATTCAACCACCAACTCCAGATCACCCGCGATGTGACGTCCAGCCCCCCCAGGACTCGTAAGCGGGGACATCGCAATCCCCCAGTGACGTGGGGCCAAATAAAATCGCTCTCTCTACAAGCTGAACAGTATAGGAGAGAACAGCAGCTGGAAGCAAGCCCTACTAACCAGCTTCTATCCCTCATTGCTTGTCTTAATATGAATTCCATGATAATTCTCATTTTCAGTATTTTAATTTTGCCTCTCTCTACTTCAGCTCTCCCTATTGGTGATTCCACCTCGTTAAATGTATGGGAATCGTTTGCAAGGACGCTCAATGTCTCAGCATTTTGCCTTACTCAGCAAGTAGCCATTGGTGATATCCTTGGCTCTTGTCTCATTCCTGTTTGCCATGATCCTCATGACATACAAAATGATACTTGGTTTTACACATCCCTACCTCAAAATGATTCACTTCGCACTCTTGGATATACTGCGTACCATAATTGGGGCACTCAAGTGCGCCAACGCCCACCGTTAGCAATTGACTTGACAACACCATATGTGGCTTCTTACAACGTCAGCTGCGCCCGTATGGTAAATTGTAAAAAGACAAATTGCATAAAAATGGGCAAAAATAACTTCAATTGCTCTGATTATGTAAACATTTCTTATATATATAAGTACACAGAACTGCCAGCAGGCTGGTTTTGGTCCTGCCCAGGTTACACATTCAATTACATTCCAGCGAACATTAGCCACGGTACACCTTGCTGCTTAAGCCGTCTGTCTATCATATTGCCTGAGAAACATCATTTCTCTTACTCTAGATATCAGCGCAGTGTTGAACTGTCTGAGGACTGTGATGATCTTGTCTCTCTCCCTAGCAGGTCTGAATACATCTCTTTAGCTGTCTCTCTCTTAGGTGTTCCAGGTTTGGCTGTACGTAATAGCGCAAATATTAATTCTTTAGCTTGCTCTGCAGCAAAATCCCTGAATATTACGTCTAAGGCGCTTCATCTTCTCAACACAGAGCAAGCCGAACTTCGCAACGGTTTATTAAGGTCGAAATCTACTTTGGACTACCTACTCATGGTACATCATTATGGTTGCGAACAATTCAAGGAAATGTGCTGTTTTAACATCACTGACAATTCTAAGGCCGTTCAAAGGCAAATTTCTCATTTGCAAAATCTCACTCATCACATTAAAAAGGATATCGGATTTTCCGGACTCTGGGATTCCTTTTCCTTGTGGTCTACGGCGTGGCTCCCTAATCTCGATTGGCTACGCAATGCCTTTTTTTATGTAATTATTATTGTATGTATATTAATTTTGTTTTGTTGCTTTCTCCAATGCATTCCTAGCCTTACAAATCTTTTTTCTCGCCTTCTCTCTCCTCCACCACCACCTAGCGCGCTCCTTGCAGCCTATTATGCGAAATGGCAACGCCACCAGTAAGAAAAAACAAAAATAAAAGGGGAGATGTGGGTAGGATTATTTTGAGATTCGTTGGCACACCACTAATCTTGAAGTACTTTTGCCCCATCAAGCCTAGCAGTATTATTTCCGGCATTTGATGGCAAACCACTAATCCGGAAGTATTGTTGCTTTATTCACCTAGTTGCCTTACCTCGCAAAGAAGAAAAAAAAGGAGGAGATGTAGACATGTTATTTCTATGTGCCTAGTATAGTAAAACATTGGTTCTTTTCCTCCTGCATTCTGGGAATTATTTCTATCTTCTCTTTGCTTCTAAAACAGACTATAAGGCCTGTTTATAATCAATCACGCTTCTCTCCCTCTCTTTCACGCACAAGGCTAAAGGTCTGTGCCTGGCACAGATCTTTCTGTATAGCATTCCTTACATACCACACTTGTCTTCTTTAGTTCACCTTTAGTTCACAATGATGTGTAAATCACAATGATGTGTTAATCCTCAATGTATAATTAATTGTGTGAGTTTATATAACAATCTAAACATTAGTAAACACCTTAGTCATAACATTATCAATCTTAGTCATAGGTGGATTAAGAGCTTATATGCCTGTCTAAATACAGCTCTAACACTCTGTCTTTCATGTGCCAAAGATCTATGGAGCTATGTAAGCCCGCCTTACATAGCAAATGAACCAATAAGATTTCAGTTTCTTTGTCTTGTACTAAGCCAATCAGCCACCGGCACATTCGTGGCCATGCTTTTTGTAACTTTGAATAAAAGGAGATGCTGTGAGGCTAGAGGAAAAAGAATCTCTCTCTCTCTCACTTTCATCTGGCACACACGCAAGCTCTCAGAAAGAAAACATCTCGTTGTCTGTCTTTATTCATCTCTACAAACCTAGAAACCAACAGGGACCCATTTAGAAATCAAGCGTAAGTCTGTTTTCTCTCTCTGTTGCTTTGGGGTACAGTGTGTCGGAAATCTATATTTTCATTTTTGTTGAGTGTTGGCGAGTTTCTGGGCATTGGGAGAAAAACTACACAAGCTGGGGAACAGACGATGATGACAGAAAACTGAGGTAGGGTTTGGGATTGTATTTTTTCCCTAACTGAAGCTGCTAAGAGCTCCGTTGGGTGGTCAGTAAAAAACGTGCGGGAAATGCTGCGATTCACTCTCAGCAATGGGACCAAACGGGAGATAAAACAGTGTGCATTTTATTGTTCCCTTGTGTCACCTCTGTCTCTTTCCCCACAATGTCTTGAGCTCCGCATGAAATTGATGCTAGCAGAATTTCTAGCCAAAGCTGCAGGAAAGATGGGAATAACACCTCTAACTGGTTTAATTTGGTATAAACTAAGTGATATCCAATGGAGAGCCCCTTTGAAGAAACAGTTTAAAGGTTTTCAGAATGTAGGGGGTCATCCCAGAAGCTAAATTGGGTTGCCTCTAGACAAACCAATAACAATTCAGACTTACTGTTTTAGAAAACTGCTAATTGTTGAAAACTTGATGAAGAAACCAGATCACAGACAGAGAAGTGCAGAAAAAAAGAACTGAATATTCAGTTGAAACAAAACTCCCCCTTTCTGCACATTACCAGGTTTTTACACTGGGTGTTCAGCAGTTGCTAATAAAAACATGCATTCTTCATAGAAAGCGCTTTATTTGAAATAAATTACAGTGGGGAGGGAATGGGTTTTTTTGCACTATCAAGCACTTGGAAACCAGCCCAGTTCATTTCAGGGGGAATTATTTCAATGTAAATGGGCACAATTTGGAATATTTTGGTACCCTTAAGTCCCAATGGATGACTGGGTGGTAAAAATTAGGTACCGTATTTTTCGCTCTATAACACGCACCTGACCATAACACGCACGTAGTTTTTAGAGGAGGAAAATCCGTAGGCATGCCACCCGTAGGCATTCCCTCCATAACACGCACAGACATTTCCACTTACTTTTTAGGAGGAAAAAAGTGAGTGTTATGGTGCAAAAATTACGGTAATTCCTGGGCTTGACTGCATAGAACCAATCCTGCCATCATATGTAAACTTATTGGGGGGGGGATTCAATTAAACTTGCATAGGATTGGGTTGTATGGCACCACTGGGTATCGATTTAGCACACATTCATCTGAACGAATGGAAAGGAATCCCTTCGGAGCAGTGAACAGTGATTTATGCACTTGATAAAGTAGCAAGAACACAACAGATGAATTCTGGACTCATTAATTTGAGAATACATTAATTTGAAAATACAGGTATTTCTAGGTGAGATCCTATTTGTAGTTAAGTCTAGCATTGTAACTAAGATGGTAGAAATACTCTATCATTGATTTCCACAGGGATTTTAGTCTGACTGTTCTGCAAAAACCTATGTTAGAAATAGATATAGATATAGCTCTATAGACTACCGTAATTGGAGGACCTTTGCCCAAATGGCACAGCAAAACCCTTTCCCCCTTCTTTTGGCTGTGGCGTACCATGCATATTGATGGTGCGGTGCAAATATATTGATTGATCAACAAATACATTGATAAATCAAAATCTGTTCTATCATAGATAAGTCAAGTGGAACCTAAAAAAATAAAAATAAGCAGGAATTTTGTCAATGCGCTCTGTCAAAGACAGAGATTGAAGGCTATTGAAGATGGGATTGAAGATGCTATTAATTTATAGCAGAGACAGAATTCTGCAATAATGAAAGTTAGGGGGGAAAGAAAAAGAGTGAAATTTCAAGGCTATTTTCAAAGCGAATATAGTGTTTATTTTGTCCCTACCAATCTGATGGTGCAATACTTTGCACAGATCAGTTACAGCAAGTAAAATGAAATATATGTCCTTTACGAAACTTAGAGCACAAGCTGATCAGCGTTAAGCCCACTGAATGCTTAGCACATGCTTAATTATTTGCCGTTGAAATTAATTGGGGGACTTCATATTTTACTGGTTTGGGCCATTGTTAGTTACTTGGGCATTTCTGAAGTAATCAAGAAAGGAGAAACAATGTAAAATATGGTTAAAAAGTTTTATGATGGAATATAGAATTTAACTCTCCTATGTGATTCATGTATTGGTGCTCAGAGAAGGGTTTAAACAGCGCATTTCATCTATAAGATACGAAATGTAAAAACCATGTACGAAGAAGTAAAGAAATATCTGCACTTACACTCTAGCCAAATTTATAACAATGCACCACACACCAATTATCCAAGCCAAAGTAATGCAGAATATTTCTAATTTTGCAGCTTTCTGTATGTGTTCTCCCCATGAGCTTAATTTCTCTGTCCCTGCTGCCCCACATTAGGACAGGGCTGTAATGCCCTTTGCAGCACCCAGATATGAATATTGGCCCATGGAGTCTTTTCTCCAGTTTTTACTTTACTCAGTAAAGAGTGAAAGATACGACTAGGAAAATGTTCACTTTAAAAATGTGTTGAACTATTTCTTTTACAACGACACCTGCCAAACTTTAGATCAGTTCTCTGCACAGCTACTGCGTCTTCTCTGAGGGTCTGCTGAGCCCAAATTTTACTTTCCTGCAGTACAAACACTGTCACGAACACTGTAGGTTTTGAATTTCTATGGTTTTCAGAACAACCGTGTCCATGTTCGCACAGCAATGAGACATTCTCAATTCAGCAGGGTTTACTTCCAGATAAGGGGACGTAGGGGTGCAGCTTGAAGTCTTTTCTGTACCTTTAACAGCTGTTTAATCTGCAGACATCATCAGCAAGAATAAAAGCATTATACCTCCAATCAGTTTCTGAATGTTGGGCTGCTCCATAATAATAATAATAATAATAATAATAATAATAATAATAATAATAACAACAATAACAATAATTTATTTATACCCCGCCCATCTGGCTGGGCTTCCCCAGCCACTCTGGGTGGCTTCCAACCAAATATTAAAATACAATAACCTATTAAACATTAAAAGCTTCCCTAAACAGGGCTGCCTTCAGATGTCTTCTAAAAGTTTGGTAGTTATTTTTCTCTTTGACATCTGAAGGGAGGGCGTTCCACAGGGCGGGTGCCACTACCGAGAAGGCCCTCTGCCTGGTTCCCTGTAACTTGACTTCTCGCAGCGAGGGAACTGCCAGAAGGCCCTCGGAGCTGGACCTCAGGTTTGGGTAGAATGATGGGGATGGAGGCGCTAAAGGTGTGGGGGAAGCAGTAATAATGATGATGATGATGATGATGATGATGATGATGATGATGGCAAATCTGAGCCTGAATGCTATTTGCATTTCTGGTCTGATCAAGGCGGCCAACTAGGGGGTGTCATGAAACAGCAGCAAATGCTTCACTTATTTATTGGGGGGGTGAAGAAGTAGAGGGGAAACTTGTGGATTTTCGTTGCCTCAAGCACTTGGTACCTTCACAATTTTTTGGACAGTGGCGCCATTTGCAGCAAAATGTTTTTAACTAGCACTGTGGTCTTTCACTGGCCCTCTGGTACACCTGAATGATGCAATATTCCGTGTTCTTGTTCGTTTACGCAGGAAAAGAAGATTCCACCCCATCAGCAATCATTTTCCCACCCTCGCCGGAGCAACTTAAAACGGATTCAGCCACTGCGGTGTGCCTGGTCAGCACATTCTACCCAAGCAGCCTGACCGTGGTCTGGAAAGTGGACGGCACTCCCGTCACTGAGGGCGTCCAAACCAGCCCCCCAGCGTCAGATACAGACAACACCTATAAGCTGAGCAGCACCCTGACGCTCCCTACATCGGATTTCAACACCCACGAATCATACAGTTGTGAAGTGACGCACAAAACGTTGTCCAGTCCTCTTGTGAAGAAGTTTAGGGGGTCTGAGTGTTCCGGATAGGCCCCTCTATAAAGCAGGCTCTTCTTTTACTGGTCATTTATAGTCATTCCCCTGTTTACCACCCCTATAAGAAATCCCCCTAGTATTATGACTGTAGGAAACATCTCATATTGCATGTCCTTTCTCTGCAGTCTGTAACTTCTTCCACGTCCTTTTCTCTCTTACTCATATCACATTAACCTTGGGAAATAATATGAATGCAGAAATAAACGCATTATATTGAAAAGCATGGTGTCTCCCTCCGCTTCTTGTTTTCAAGGTCACAATCAATGGAAATCAAGCAAAATCAGATGAATTATAATTCTTGATGGGGTGGTGGGTTGAGGGAAGAGGGCAGGTTGCTGCTTGCTATCGATCCTAAGGCATAATGAATCAACCATAAGGAATCAATATGACGGAAACCATAGGCGTGGTTGGTAAAAGGTCTTAAAACATCCACCTGCTCTGAAGGGACTTTTCAAAGCCCAGCAAATATGGCCTCCTATGGTCACTACATTCCTTTATCGACTGAACGGGTGAGAATTTGTTGGTTGGTGCCTTTGCCATGGTGCACAGTTAGAGGGTAAATGGCCTAAACATCCCTAAATGGCCTCGGTCTTGTATATCTGAAGGAGCGTCTCCCCCCCCCCCATCGTTCTGCCTGGACACTGAGGTCCAGCGCCGAGGGCCTTCTGGCGGTTCCCTCGCTGCGAGAAGCCAAGTTACAGGGAACCAGGCAGAGGGCCTTCTTGGTAGTGGCACCCGCCCTGTGGAACACCCTCCCTTCAGATGTGAAGGAAATAAGCAGCTATCTTATCTTTAAAAGACATCTGAAGGTTTAGGGACGTTTTTAATATTTAATGCTGTATTGTTTTTAACACTCAACTGGGAGCCTCCCAGGGTGGCTGGGGAAGCTTAGCCAGATGGGTGGGGTATCAATAAATTATTATTATTATTATTATTATTATTATTATTATTATTATTATTACATTTACAGTGCCAACCTATATCCATTTATTTCAATTAAATCCACATAATCCTGGAGCTTGCACTCTCTCTCTCTCTCTCTCTCTCTCACACACACACACACACACACACACACACCCTACAATGTCCAGGGTTCCCTGGAGGAGCGGGGATGACTCTGAGATCTCTTCTGCACTGTATATTTCAAGTACAGTGGTACCTCTAGATACGAATGGGATCCGTTCCGGAGCCCCGTTCGCATCTAGAGGTAAACGTATCTAGCGATGGCATGTCTGCGCACGTGCGCGTCACGTTTTACCGCTTCTGCGCATGCACATGGCGTCATTTTGAGCGTCTGTGCATGCGCAAGAGACGAAACCCGGAAGTAACGCACTCCATTACTTCCAGGTTGCCGCGGAGCACAACTCGAACGTGCTCAACTCGAAGCGTATTTAACCCGAGGTATGACTGTAGTTTCATAGCTCTGCTTCCCACATAGAACTCTGGGGAATGTGGTTTGTTAAGGGTGCTGTGAGTTGTCAGGAGACCCCTATTTCCTTCACAAAACTACAATTCTCAGAGTGGTTTGACAACCAGCCCTTCTTCCCAATGAACTCTTGGGAACAGTAGCTCTGTGAAGGGAAGAGGGCTCTCTTAACAAATTTCAGAACCCTTAACAAAGGACAATTCCTTGTCTCTAATGCTAGGGCGTTAATACTTTATGTGGGTAGCTGCTTGTGTGTGTTTGTGCGCCATCATCCACACACGAGCGCTTTCCATTTTATGCCCCCAAAATCTATATTGATGCTTCCCATCCACACTAGTGGGGGGGCTTAATGTGTTGTACAGTGGTACCTCGGCTTAAGTACTTAATTCGTTCCGGAGGTCCGTTCTTAACCTGAAACTGTTCTTAACCTGAGGTACCACTTTAGCTAATGGGGCCTCCCGCTGCCGCCACACAATTTCTGTTCTCATCCTGAAGCACTCATCCGAGGTACTATTTCTGGGTTAGCGGAGTCTGTAACCTGAAGAATCTGTAACCTGAAGTGTCTGTAACCTGAGGTACCACTGTATACGTGCAGCATGTTGCTGTTCCTTTTACTCAGTTAGTACTTTGTGCTCATCATAACTTCTGGAAACCTGAGGTCTGTTGTGGGTATGCATGCAGGTATTTGTGTGTGTGTGTGCGCGCATTTAAAATATATATGAAATAAAACATTTACACAAAAGAACAGAAAAACCATCATCACCACGACCACCACCTATGGTAATAAATAACCCAGGCAATGATTTTGAGTCACTTGTGTGAAAAATCCTTTCCTTCCCACCTCCTGTATCTGCAAGGCAAACTTCCTTTTTAATAAAGGTGCTTTGCACAACAGCAGTTCCGCGTGAAAGAGCTGTTTTAGAAATAAAATAAATGAACTTCAAACCTGCCTTCAGCTACAAGTGCTACAAGTGGTGAAGAAAAGCACCCTGAATTGTTTCGGCTATTGCCGGAAACATGATGGAAAGGTGTGCATGAAATTTCCGTGAAATGTCACTGCACACTAAAACTAAAACTTAAATCTGCCACACAATGCATTCCTGTGTGTCTACCTGTGGATCAGGAAAATCCTAATTTGGTGACTAAAATGTGTGGGCTGCTGCTTGGATGAGGATGGCATCATGTGGATGCCACACAAAAAACAGAGGCCCAAGCAGTTTCAAATCCACAAGGTCAGTGTGGACAAGCCCTAAATATCTCTGGCACAGGGGTTTTCTCGTTGGCCTCCCTGAATGTCGCCTTGCACTTGCAGTGTTCAGACAGACACTAACATTTTCACCCTTAGGAGGAATGCATCCTGAATTGGACAACACTCCTCAGGATCTGTTGGCCTTCTCCCAGGGATCAGTTTCGTAGCTGATATTCCCCCTTTTCCATTTTAAGCACCGGCAACCTGGTTCTACTCCAGTTAAAATATATATATTAGATATAATATCTGGTTGTTGGATAGAGGTTATAATAGACGAAATATGAAAAGTCAGTTGATGGGGGAAGATAAAGTAGGAATAGTGATGAATTGGGTTGTTTATTATTATTATTGCTGCTTTGTTTACATTTGTCTAGCTATATAAGTGCATTTTAAAAGGGTGCTAGTTACTGAGGAGGACAGTGGCACAATATTAGCCAAACTATTTTTAATTTTACTGCTTTTGCCAAATGAAGAGACAAAATTGTGAAGTACGCTGCTTCTCCAGAGTACCAGCTGAATAGAGCTCAGAGTCTGTAGCTTTCACAATAGGCAGAATACGTGCGGCATTTAATTAGGACCAAATACAGAAGCTTCATTTGGTGAGTTGAAATTCTTGCTAGTTCATCTCCTTTACAACACTGAGTATCAGGAATCCACCAACAGGACTAAGGATGCAATAATCATCTTAATTAAAGGTACCCCTGCCCGTACGGGCCAGTCGTGTCCGACTCTAGGGTTGTGCGCCCATCTCACTTAAGAGGCCGGGGGCCAGCGCTGTCCGGAGACACTTCCGGGTTACGTGGCCAGCGTGACGAAGCTGCTCTGGCGAGCCAGCACCAGCGCAGCACACGAAAACGCCGTTTACCTTCCCGCTATAAAGCGGTACCTATTTATCTACTTGCACTTAGGGGTGCTTTCGAATTGCTAGGTGGGCAGGAGCTGGGACCGAAAGACGGGAGCTCGCCCCGCCGCAGGGATTCGAACCGCCGACCATACGATCGGCAAGTCCTAGGCACTGAGGTTTTACCCACAGTGCCACCCGCGTCCCAATCGTCTTAATTAGTTGTGGTTAATTAATTCCCACAAACAGTGGCACATAAAACTGATGGTATCACCACACCTTTAAAATTAAACATTTTATAATGTTGATATATGATCTTTCAAAGAGGCTGAACATTTGATAAATGAAAGAGGCTAAACTGGACGCCTGAACCTAGTCTTTACTTTGCCTAGGAGTATTTTTCTTGATTCCCAATGCTTTTCTATAGGTCCACGAGTTTAATATTTTCTTTTCTGACAGCAAATTTTCATCTCCTTTTGCAATGTTGTGTGTGTGGTGTCCTCATTACGGTGGTGACGGCCATAGTTCTCATTTCTCAACTTTCTATTTCTCCTGTTCTGATTCAGGTGAAGCAACGTAAGTGAAATCAATCAATCACTTCTTTATTCGACCGTCAGTCAGGAAAAAAAACATTTGTCAATACACAATTAAAACTCCAGGAAGATTTTAGAACTTAGCCAACACTAAAGTGGGCTAAACAGATAGCCCCATATCAATACAGTCAATTAAAGTCTTGCGGCGCTTAAAAGCTAAAAAAAGAAATTTGGCCACCAAAGAAGGTATAGCTCTGGTGACGTTATTCAACAAGTGTAAAACCTGGTTTTCTCTGGGTAGAAAACTAGATTGACATAGGAGTGGGTCTATAAAGTTTTGTCTAAGCTCTGCATAAGAAGGGCAAGTCAAGAGGATGTGTTCGGTGGACTCAACCACACCCACGGCACAATGACAGGTTCTCTGGGCGTATGGTACTCCCCTGTACCTTCCCCACAATATCGCAGAGTCAAGGACATTTAATCTAGCCGCTGTAAGAAGTCTACGGTATGCAACGTAAGTGAAGAACTGGTGCCTGGAATCTGTTATAGACTGGATCAATAAAGGGAAACTTAGGCCCCGTCTGCACTATGTTTTTTAAAGCAGTTTCATACCACTTTAAGCATCATGGGAACTGTAGGCTTAAGGGGGTTAAGGGCGCTGAGTGTTGTTAGGAGACCATAGTCCTCTCACAGGGCTATGATTCTCAGAGCGGCCCAAAAATCAATGCCTCTTCACAGGGAACTCTGGGAATTGTAGCTCTGTGAGGGGAGAAGCTGTGACTTTTTAAAAGTGACACGCTACAGTGTTAAATGTAAAATGTACATGGGGACTTAATCAGTGGCGGAGCAACATGCTGCAGCCCTGGAGCGGAGAACAGGTGGGGGCGTGGCTGGCGCGCATCCTGCAGGCGTGGCATGTGGCGTGGGGTGCGTCCCAGGAGGGTGTGGCGAGCGGTATGCGTCTCGGGGGGCGGTCGCGATAACACCCTTTCTCAAAATGGTACCCGCTGCAGCACGCTCCGCTGCCCCCCTTCATACACCAGCGGCCTTAATCGCAGCAAGATGGAGATTATGTGGGAAGGCAATTCTTCTGCTCCTGCTCAGGAAGAGGGTATTCAACCTATTCTTGAAAGGACTGCACTCCAACTGTAGGATCAGAGCCACTGTCTAGGGCTCCTTTCAGAACACCCTCCCTCAAGCTAGTACCATGATGTTGAACTATTAACACTCATTATCCCCATTTTGGCGTTGAGCCTACTTTGGCATTAAGCCTATGAGTACTGTAGCAGTATTAGCATCAGTATTATTAGTATTATTCTCTGACTACTGGACAAGCTAGGGACGTGGGTGGCGCTGTGGGTTAAACCACAGAGCCTAGGGCTTGCTGATCAGAAGGTCGGCGGTTCGAATCCCCGCGACGGGGTGAGCTCCTGTTGCTCGGTCCCAGCTCCTGCCCACCTGGCAGTTCGAAAGCACATCAAAGTGCAAGTAGATAAATAGGTACCACTCCAGCGG
Organism: Podarcis vaucheri; assembly: GCF_965113315.1. Taxonomy (NCBI): domain Eukaryota; kingdom Metazoa; phylum Chordata; class Lepidosauria; order Squamata; family Lacertidae; genus Podarcis; species Podarcis vaucheri. The sequence goes on along the minus strand of NC_138751.1, from coordinate 48,658,301 downwards.
GAAGGTAAACGGCGTTTCCGTGCGCTGCTCTGGTTTGCCAGAAGCGGCTTAGTCATGCTGGCCACATGACCCGGAAGCTGTACGCCGGCTCCCTCGGCCCATAAAGCGAGATGAGTGCCGCAACCCCAGAGTCGGCCACAACTGGACCTAATGGTCAGGAGTCCCTTTACCTTTACTGGCCAAGCTGACTGGATCTTTAGAAGTTCAGCAACACATCTGGAGCACACCTGAGGTCCAGGTAGCTTCTATGGCGAGGAGTGCCTTTCATCAGGTTAGACTGGTGCACTAACCTATTTTAGGCAAGGCTAGCCACAGTCATCCATGCTCTGGGAGCTATCAGAATTGACTACTGCACAGTGTTGTATGTGGGGCTTCCTTTGAAGACTGCTTGGGCACTGCATCTGATTCACAACAAGGCACTTGGCTGCTAACTGAGACCAGTCACTGGGAAGATACCTTCCAGGTACTTCAAGATCTTCTGGTCTGTTTCTGAGTTCAATGGGCTGGTGCTTACCTTAAAGCCCTATGCTCTTTGGTACCTGGGAACCTGAAGGAATACCTTCACCCTATTAAAAAAGGGGGGGGTAAAGGACCCATGATAGTTAAGTCCAGTCACGAATGACTCAGCGCTCATCTCGCTTTACTGGCCGAGGGAGCCGACGTTTGTCTGCAGACAGTTTTTCCGGGTCTTGTGGCCAGCATGACTAAGCCGCTTCTGGCAAACCAGAGCAGTGCACGGAAACGCTGTTTACCTTCCCACCGGAGTGGTACCTACCATATTTTTTGCTCTATAAGACTCACTTTCCCCCTCTTTTTTGCTTCCCTCTTTTTTGCTGCTTTCACTGCGCAGCGATCCCTCTTGCTGTTCTGGCTTCTGAGATTCAGAATATTTTTCCCCCTTGTTTTCCTCCTCCAAAAACTAGGTGCATCTTGTGGTCTGGTGTGTCTTATAGAGCGAAAAATACGGTATTTATCTACTTGCACTTGGCATGCTTTCAAACTGCTAGGTTGGCAGGAGCTGGGACTGAGCAACGGGAGCTCACCCCGTCACGGGGATTCGAACTGCCGACCTTCCAATCGGCAGGCCCTAGGCTCACCCTATTAGCATGTTGAGGTATGTTTCAGAAGATCTTTTCTGAGTGCTTCTACCAAACGAAGTCAGGGGGCAGGGGGTTGACCAAAGCTTCGTTGTTGGTGGCAACCCCCGGCAGACTCACCTGGAAGCAACATGCTCGCATGTTTTGCTCCAGCCAAATTCTTTTTTTAAAAATTCTCCCCAGCCATAAAAGTTCTTACTGTTTTTAAACTTTTCTAGTGGTCTTCATAATATTTTGTTTCTATTGTGCTTCCATTTTGATAAAAACAAGCATGTCTGAAAGGGGATTCATAGATTTTAAAAACAAACATAACAGTCCTTAAGGTCCACAAATGACAACACTTTGGAGGTCCCAAGTCGCAAGGTGGTTAGATTGGTCTCAACTAGGGCCACCCGACTTGGTGGAACGCTCTGTCACAGTCAAGTCCCACAGGGCCTGCAAGACAGAGCTGTTCTGCCTGGCCTTTGGTTTGGACTCAGTCTGACCCTTATGTTTCCCTCCCCTTATGGTTTTGATCTATGGGCTACTATTAAAATGAGGCTGCATTTTAAATTGTATTTTAACCCGTATTTTAAATTGGTTTTTTTCTTCTTCTCCTCCCTATTATGTTTTTATTGTAATTTTACTGGTGTTAGCTGCCTTGAGCCCGGCTCTGGCCAGGGAGGGTGGGGTATAAATAAAAATGTAATAATAATAATAATAATAATAAGAATAAGAAGAAGAAGAAGAAGAAGAAGAAGAAGAAGAAGAAGAAGTCTGAAGAAGTGTGCATGCACACGAAAGCTCATACCAAGAACTAACTTAGTTGGTCTTTAAGGTGCTACTGGAAGGAATTTTTTTATTTTGACTATGGCAGACCAACACGGCTACCTACCTGTAACTGTAATAATAATAATAGTAATAATATTTCTGAGTCATAGTGCCTGGCAAAGCAAGAGGGAATCCATTGAAGCTCTCAGGCATAGGAGAACCATTTTCTTCCAGATCTTCCTTTCGGCTGGGCAAAAAAATTAATTGCTACTAACACATTATAATGCTTCAGGCAACAATCCTATGCCCACTTACTTGGGAGTACAGTGGTACCTCGGGTTACATACTCTTCAGGCTACATACGCTTCAGGTTACAGACTCTGCTAACCCAGAAATAGTGCTTCAGGTTAAGAACTTTGCTTCAGGATGAGAACAGAAATCGTGCTCCGGCGGCACGGCAGCAGCAGGAGGCCCCATCAGCTAAAATGGTGCTTCAGGTTAAGAACAGTTTCAGGTTAAGTACGGACCTCCGGAACGAATTAAGTACTTAACCTGAGGTACCACTGTATGTTACATTGCACTCAATGGGACTAACTTCTGATAGCATTGTAGTGTTAGCTTTGTTTTTCTGTGGGTAAATATGAAATAATGTTTGTGACATGCTTGGAACACCTAAGATGCTTCTTCTTCTGGTTGAGCAACCATCAGCTTCAGCTTCTGAGACTGGTGTGCTGTTTGTGATGCCTCCAGGTGCGTTTCGGTTTTGGGGTTTCGGTTCCTCATAACGGGGCCCCGACTGATACTGTTGCCTTGGTGATCTCTAAATTGGCCGATGCGGCTACTCCCTTGAGGCCTGTTTAGACTTCTGAAACAAGTCAGGTTGAAACCGTAACCTGTAGAAAATGTTGATTCTCTTATTCTCGGTATGGGACAGATGTCACTGGACTTTTTGGCTGTCGCTACCGGCTGGATGAGAGAGAGCTCCCCACACATTTCAGTTCAGATATAACATACTGTTAAGCGTGTTCTCCTTCATGGAGAGCACGTGTTGCGGTGGGGGCTGCCAGGACACTCCAAAGCTGGGGGGCGGGCTAATTGATTGTTGGCCACTGATATGATTGGGGCTTCCCTTGTTGTTGGGAAGAAGTTAATGTTGCCATTTTTTGATTGACAGCCAGAAATAGTAAAACTCCTTGCACGAGGCTAGAGCTTCCTCTTTTCGCCCGTGCATCAGATTGCCCGTCCCTCCCTCCCTAGAATAGGGTTGTTCGCTTTGACCTTGCTATGCCTGTCATGGGGTCGTCTGCTTTGGAGCGGGGGCCTGGTAGGAATTTTGTCCATCTGGCTGATTGGCTGGGGCCATTTGGTTTTTGCCTACTGCGTAGCAAATCGTCACAACTTGTAAGGTTCGCGGTTAGGCATTGGTTTATGGTTTGGTTGGTTGAGGGGCATGGATTGGCTGTGCCTGCCCCTCTAATGCTGCTGCTGCAAGGGATTCCGTTAAAGGAATTGGGGGCTAACTATTGCTTGTCCACTCTGTCAAGGGGGCTCGGGCCATAGCAATGAGCTCCTGGTTGCATTTGGGGTGAGGGCAGGTTCCCTGCTCCGCGTAACCCCCAAGTGTATTCCCCCATTCTGACTTTCGCATCGTGCGGAATGTCAGTCTGTCCCCCATGGTGGGGGCAGATAGTCGCAACCAATGCCTACGCAACCACTCACAAATTTGTATTTTAATAAAGTTGTGGCCAAAATTATGCCAAAAATCTTAAACAAAAACTTCTGTGTGATGTGTGAGTTATTGGGGTGGACCTGGGGACCTCGACAGCAATAGGTTTTTCTGAGATGCAGCGTTCTGGTGTTTAAGGCTGTTCTTGCAAAGCAACACAAATATCCTTCCATTGCAGGCCAGGCAACCATTTTTATGGCGCTATTTCCCCCACTGCTTCAATTGCTAGCTCAATTCAGCAAAATGGGTACTAAGATCAGATTTGTGAGTCTTTCACTGTATTGATTACCCTGAAGCCTGCTTAGATGTGATGACAGAGCATTTAAATATGGGACGCAAGAGTTGAGAGTTAAGAACTTTTTTTGGCAAAGTTGTTTGGCCTTTTTTTTTTTTAAGTTTTGCCTGAAGTTGTTGAGCTTTTCTTGCAAACTCTCAAAAAACTATTTTTAAATTTGCCAAAATCTAGACTTACAACATTGGTTGCCGTATGTCCAGATTTGCTCCAGTACTCTACTTGCAGGGCTGAATCTCGGACTGATGGCAACCCTAATTTAGTGTCATGCTACTTCAGTCATAGCTTTCCCCAAAGAATCCTCAGAATTGCAGTTTGTTAAGGGTGCTGTGTGTTGTTAGAAATTTCCCAGAAGCTACGGCATGCACTGATGCACTGACATCATCGTCTTATGTCATGCAACTTCCTGCAAGTGTATTCTAATATGACTTCATTGTGTCAATTAATATTACATATAGATATGCATCTGTAATGTATATACAGTGGTACCTCGGGTTAAGAACTTAATTCGTTCCAGAGGTCCGTTCTTAACCTGAAACTGTTCTTAACCTGAAGCACCACTTTAGCTAATGGGGCCTCCCACTGCCGCTGCGCCGCCGCGATTTCTGTTCTCATCCTGAAGCAAAGTTCTTAACCCGAGGTACTATTTCTGGGTTAGCGGAGTCAGTAACCTGAAGCGTATGTAACCTGAAGCGTCTGTAACCCGAGGCACCAATATGTTAGAGTAGTTTGCCAGTTTGCCAGTCTTTCTTTTATTTGGGGAGGTGGGAAGAGAGGATGCTGAGCATTACAGTTAACCCTTTAAACTCACTGAAATCACAGCACAAATCATGCCTATGGGAATAAAATAAGGATTGCTTCTGCGGGCCTGAAGCTGAACACATTTCCTTAGGAGGAAGCACCATTTTTTTTGTAGAGAAGAATAATATATTTTAATGCAAAAGGAGGTGAGGACAGGTGACCCCACCTAGGCCCGAAGTCACCCCCCCCCCAAAGCAGGCTCAAAGCTTTTCAAAATCATTTTCTCAGCAGCTAAGCATCTGCTCATTTGCTCCGCTGTTGCAAGGCAAAACCGTTACTTTTACCAGCACAAGAAGGCTTCAAAAAGCTCATGAATAGACTCTGTTCAAAGCAGGCCTGAGAACTGAATCTTATCTCATTCGGTTGCAACATCTTGGACATGCTGAAGCACCAGGGCTCCTCGACCCCCTTGGCTCTCACCCCCCTTTCCTGGGAAGGGTGCCAAGAGTCCAAGAGTCCCAAGGCAGCTTTCTGTTCATGCTCAGGGGAACTCAAGGCAGGACTCCTGAGGGAGGAGAAAGGGGAGGGAACTAAAAGGGGAATATACCCTATTTTTTGCACCATAACACTCACTTTTTTCCTCCTAGAAAGTAAGGGGAAATGTCTGTGCGTGTTATGGAGGGAATGCCTACGGGTGGCGGGGGGGATCTGCTGCAGTCGTGAGCAGAGGATCCATGGTTCCCCTTCCTTCCCTCCTCCGTGGTTACAAAGCATGGATCCACATGGATCCTCAGGATTTTTGCATTGGGCTACTCCAAACTCACTGTCAGATCACATGTCTGTGGCCACAGCATGAACCACAAAAATCATATATCCACTATTTCGTTTAGAATATTTTTTTTCTTGTTTTCCTCCTCTAAAAACTACATGCGTGTTATGGTCTGGTGCGTGTTATAGAGCGAAAAATACAGTATACTCTGTGCATATGACTGTGAACTCATGCATGCTTTTGTGAGTTATCACACTTGCTCCTTCTACCAGTTCATGGATGGTAGAAATAAAGCCTTTTCTCCGAAACTATTCCTTGAGTGTCTGTTGACTCCCATCTCCCGGGCGCAATATTTTCCCCACCCGAGGGCAAAGCCTCATAAGGCTACATTTCAACGATCACCTGTAACGGGCCAGCCTTTTCCTGACTGTAAAATGTCCTTTAAAAACAAGAGGAGGAGAAATGATTTTGCAGTGACCAGTGTCAGCTCTGACAGGGCTTGGCATGCTTATGGCAGGCCTGCTCTGGTCACCTGCCACTCTCTGGGCAGGGGTTACTGGGAACCCTGGGCTATGGAGTCCTTTTCGGTCCAGTGGTCTAGCTCTGAGTGCACTGTTTGCAAGAGCCAAACTCAAAATCTAAATGACTTAGATCATGCACAAGGAACATGAGAGAAAGTCAATAAACCAAGGAACTTAGGAAAAGAGAGACATAGGAGCATGGATGTTTACCTATTCAGGAGAGGGTGGAAGATACAGAAGCTCTATCCTGAGTGCTCATACTGGCCCATTTACTGGAGCCCCATCACACAGATTATGGTTGGGTAATCAGCCCTGCCCTGTCCTTTGAGGTAGGACACCCAGGCCCCCTACCCAAGACTAGGAGAACATCTGGAGGGATGCAAGTTGGGGGTGCCTGTCCTAGAGTGTAGCGCATGAAAGGCCTACTCTCCAAATTTAACAGCATGATCCTATGCATGCTAGTTCAGAAGTGAAGCTCATTGACTTCAATGGGGCTTAAAGGTAAAGGTAAAGGTATCCCTGACCGTTAGCTCCAGTCGTGACTGACTCTGGGGTTGCGGCGCTCATCTCGCTTTATTGGCCGAGGGAGCTGGCGTACAGCTTCTGGGTCATGTGGCCAGCATGACTAAGCCGCTTCTGGCGAACCAGAGCAGCGCACGGAAACGCGCTTACTCCCTGGTAAATATGTATAGCACACTATCTGAGAAAAGAAAAGCTATGAAACTATGTCGCTAACAACTCTGCTAAGCCTGTATGATTTTGTACCAGAGCATCTCCTCCCATGAGCAGATGCCAAGTTTTATTTGTCGATTTGTAGAGCTCTTTCTTCTCTGTACGCCAATAAAGGTTGATTGATTGATTGATTGATGTTTAGGATTGCAGTTTGCTGCAAAAAAGGGGGAAGACAAGTGCATTTAAAGAACACATAATGGTTACCTTGTTTTTAGATATAAATTTTCTTTATTGAATTTTGATGATACAAAAAAAAGAAAAATACGTAAACAAACAGAAATAGGCTACTATTTACACAAACACCATTTATTTCCCCCATCCCTGTGACAACCCATCACCACTCCCCACCGCTTCCCTCCACCTTGACTTCCATGTATTTTCAGTTTGGTACAAATCATTGCAATCTTTTGGGTTTTGTATTTTAATCTCTTTATAACTTATTAATGGTTTCTTTTCTGCTTTACTCCTTTAATCTAAACATATCAGCATATTCTTTTTTGAACAGTGTTTATCCATATATTATTCGAAGCATTGTCTAAGTTTTTGATTTGAATGCATTCTTATGTATGCTGTTAGTTTTGCCATTTCCATAAATTCACTTAATTTATGTAACCAGCCATCTTTTGTAGGTATTGTCTCATTCTTCCATTTGCTGGCAAACACAATCCTGGCAGCTGCTGTAGCATATAGGAAAATTCATTTCTTTTTCTGGGGTATATCTTTCCCCAGTAGACCTAATAGAAATGCCTCTGGTTTTTTTTGTATAGACACTTTTAGCATTTTTTAAAAGTTCTTTGTGAATCGTACCCCAATATACCTTAGATTTTTCGCAAGTCCACCAGGCATGGGAAAATGTTCATTCTACTTTCCTGCATTTCTAGCAAAGGTTAGATTTCTGTTTGTAAATTTTGGCAAGCTTAGATGGTGCTAGGTGCCACCTGAAAAACATCTTCTTAAAATTCTCTTTTATCACATAACAAGCGGTGAACCTAATGTCTTTACGCCAAAGTCTTTCCCACCTTTTAAAATACTTCACATTACCCAGTAATATAGCTGCTTCTGGGGAATCATTGTATGTTGGCAGTGCCCATACTATATACCTTTTAAAGCACATTCCAAGCACATTGTTTTCCTCAGAGAATTGTGGGCGCTGAAGTTTAGCCCTCACAGCGTTTCAATTCCCAGCATCCCTTTACAAATGGAAGTACCGATTGGGAGCTGATGGTTCTCTCTGACTAGAACCACAACAAAATGGTTCCCTGGCCTGCAGTGAAAGGAGATGTGCTTTGCTTTGCTTTGCTTTGCTTTGCTTCGTTGGGTGAAAAATTGGATAGCCTTACATACCAGAATGTCACAGTCCAGAAACACTATAACTTTAACGTTCAGGGTTATAGTGGACATTTATCTGTATGGACTATAAAAGTCCAGTGACATCTGTCCTCTACTGAGAATAAGCCAACTTTCTTAAGAGTGCCCCAACATTTTCTGCAGGTTACGGTTTCGCCCTGACGTGTTTCGGAAGTATAAACAGATGTCGAGGGAGTGGGCCCACCGGCCACTTTTAGTGATCTCCAAGGCAACAGTATCAGCCGGGGCCCCATTTTGAGGAACCGAAACCCCAAAACCGAAACGCACCTGGAGGCATTGCAAGAAACACCCAACGGGCTGTTTTCCGTCTCGGAAGAGATGCTGAGGCTGACTGCTTGACAACAAACATTGAACCAGGAGAAGAAACAGAAGCATTAGTGTCTCAGGTGTTCAGAGTATGTCATAAACATAATCTCCCAAGTGTCTTTATTCATAGAAAGATGAAGCTAACAGGGCGAGCCTTTCCATGTCTACTCTGAAGTTAGTCCCCTCGAGTCCAGTGGACAGGCATGGGACTGAAGCCTGAATTACAGCAATGTGAGTGTAACAATTCTTTGCAGCCCAGGAAGACCGGAAGTGGTACCTATCCTGCCTAAAACTCCTAATGGGTTGTCTATTACTAATCTGGCAGCATCGTGATAGGTAGGAAACGAAAAAAACCTGCCCAGGTGACTATCAGGTATACAGTAAATGCATTTTTTTGTTTTTTTAAAAACAATTTTATTGAAGGTTTGTAACATATTGAACACTAAGATCCCAAAGACATTCATAAAATGATAATAAAAAGCAATATAGTGGTACCTCTGGTTACGTACTTAATTCGTTCCAAAGGTCCGTTCTTAACCTGAAACTGTTCTTAACCTGAAGCACCACTTTAGCTAATGGGGCCTCCTCCTGCTGCCGCGCCACCGGAGCACGATTTCTGTTCTCATCCTGAAGCAAAGTTCTTAACCCGAGGTACTATTTCTGGGTTAGCAGAGTATGTAACCTGAAGCGTATGTAACCTGAAGCATATGTAATCCAAGGTACCACTGTATATCCAAACAGAAACCCACCATTTTCCAAATCTGTTTTGTGCCTTGTTTGGTGGCAATCAATCCTGGATTTCTCTATTGATGCAAAGAAGGTGGGCCATACAACTATACTGGAAAACAAGACAGAAGGGCATCTTTGCTGGGTAAACTATATTTCTGGTTTGCTTTGCAGTGAATTCTGTTCACTTTAGAGCAACTGCCTTCAGTTCAGGAAAATAAAAGGTAAAAAGGTAAAGGAACCCTGGATGGTTAAGGTGACTATGGGGTGTGGCGCTCATCTCGCTTTTCAAACTGACGGAGCTGGCATTTGCCCACAGACAGCTTTCCTGGTCATGAAAATTAAAGCCCAAAGTAAAAGGCTCACCTTGTCTGGAACAACTGCAAGAGCTCTATATGGGGGAAAGGTTTGAAGGGGCAACGTTTTCCATCATTGCTATTCCACTTCCATAATCCCGTTTCAGCATTTATCAGGAAACACAATGTATTTCTGAAGCACCACCAAGAGTGATGGCACTGTCAGTTTCAGTGTATATTAAATGCAGAAAATGACAGATGTTGCCCACTGCCCATTTTCTTTTTTGAAAAAAGAATTTTCCATTGCTATCAAAAGTTTGCCTTTTGCTCTTTGGGGTTCTGTCTTGTAAAACAATATGTAAAACAGGGGTCAGCAATCTTTTTCAGCCCTGGGCCAGTCCACCGTCCCTCAGACCATGTGTTGGGCCAGACTATATTTTGGAAAAAAATATGAACAAATTCCTATGCCCCACAAATAACCCAGAGATGCATTTTAAATAAAAGGACACATTCTACTCATGTAAAAACATGCTGATTCCCGGAACATCTGCGAGCCGGATTTAGAAGGCGATTGGGCCTCATCCGGCCCCCCAGCCCTTAGTTTGCCTACCCCTGGTGTAAAAGGACAGTGGCTGGCCTTGTTTGTTCATTGTGCGTTTATTACTATTTGTGTACAACATACTTTGCAGTTCTTCTTAAACTGATCTGTACAATAATCTTGCAAAGCTGCTCATTACTACCACATTGTTATTCCTCATTGATATGCAATTCATGGATGGCATGAACAGACACTTTGTCCCACTGAGGCCAATGGCGCTAAGTTACTGTGAATGCAAGCACCATAGTTTAAGCCTGGCATGGGGACTCTGTAGCCCTCAATACTGATGGACTACAAATCCCAGGAGCACAGCTAGGGACTAGGGATGATGGAAGGTGTAGTTTAACAACATCTGGAGGGCTAACAGTTCCCCCTAGGCTGCAGCCTAGCAAGATCTGCCACACAATGTTTACTACCCTGTAAGAGAGGGCAACTGGGGTCTTATTGGTAGAGTGGTACCTCTGGTTATTTCTTGGGAGAAAAGCAATGACAAACCTAGACAGCATCTTAAAAAGCAAAGACATCACCTTGCCGACAAAGGTCCGTAGAGTTAAAGCTATGGTTTTCCCAGTAGTGATGTATGGAAGTGAGAGCTGGACCATAAAGAAGGCTGATCGCCGAAGAATGGATGCTTTTGAATTATGGTGCTGGAGGAGACTCTTGAGAGTCCCATGGACTGCAAGAAGATCAAACCTATCCATTCTTAAGGAAATCAGCCCTGAGTGCTCACTGGAAGGACAGATCCTGAAGCTGAGGCTCCATAATTTGGCCACCTCAGGAGAAGAGAAGACTCCCTGGAAAAGACCCTGATGTTGGGAAAGATGGAGGGCACAAGGAGAAGGGGACGACAGAGGATGAGATGGTGGGACAGTGTTCTCGAAGCTACCAGCATGAGTTTGACCAAACTGTGGGAGGCAGTGGAAGACAGGAGTGCCTGGTGTGCTCTGGTCCATGGGGTCACGAAGAGTCAGACACGACTAAATGACTAAACAACAACCACCACCTCTGGTTATGTACTTAATTCGTTCCGGAGGTCTGTTCTTAACCTGAAACTGTTCTTAACCTGAAGCACCACTTTAGCTAATGGGGCCTCCCGCGCTGCTGTGCCGCCGCGATTTCTGTTCTCATCCTGAAGCAAAGTTCTTAACCAGAGGTACTATTTCTGGGTTAGCAGAGTCTGTAACCTGAAGCGTATGTAACCTGAAGCATATGTAACCTGAGGTACCACTATATATGAAGCACACTGGAATATCAGGAGTCCAGGGACGCGGACTTATAAAAAATATTGGGGGGGCCCGGGAAAGCTCATGAATAATAAATAAGCTCATGAATATGCAAATAAAGTGGCGCCGCCTCCTCGTGAGCGAATAGGGGAGAGCATGCTGCGCCTATTAATCAGCTCCGGAACAGCTGATATGCGGGAAACGTGGGGCTAGCCGGAGAAGAGAGGGCGAGCCCCCTCCGCTCCGGCCCTAAACCGCTGAAACCGCCAGGAGGAAGGAAATTCCCCCCGGCAGTGCCTTGGAGGTGGCGGTGGTGCTGCGAAGCAGCGAGGCAGGAGCCCCCGCCCCCGGGGATTCCCTAATCTCGCGGGGGACGGCCGGGGCTCTCCGACTAGGGCGCGCGGCTGGCTGGCTGGCTGGCGAGGGAGCAGGTGGGGAGGAGGCGGGGGACGGCGGCGGCGCTCTGCTGGAAGGGCGCCCGAGATTATTGGGGGGGCTGAGCCCCCCCAAAAAATTTTTTGAGGGGGCTCGAGCCCCCTCAGGCCCCATGGAGTCGGCGCCTATGCAGGAGTCTATCCATTCAGCTGCCTTCACTGCGGGTTTGACTCAGCACTACAAGAGTACGTTTCTGAGCACAATTCAAAGTATTGGTGCTGACCCCCTAAACCAGTGGTCAGCAACCTTTTTCAGCCGTGAACCGGTCCATCATCCCTCAGACCTTGTGGTGGGCCGGACTATATTTTGGAAAAAAAATGAATGAATTCCTATGCCCCACAAATAACCCAGAGATGCAGTTAAAATAAAAGCACGCATTCTACTCATGTAAAAACACGCTGATTCCCAGACCATCTGCAGGCCAGATTGAGAAGGCGATTGGGCCACAGCTGGCCCCTGGGCCTTAGGTTGCCTACCCCTGCCCTAAATGGCCTCACCCTGTGTACCTGAAGGAGCATATCCACACACACCCCATCGTTCAGCACTGAGGGCCTTCTGGAGGTTCCCTCACTGTGAGATGTGAAGCTGCAGGGAACCAGGCGGAGGGCCTTCTTGGTAGTGGCGCCTTCCCTGTGGAACACCCTCCCATCAGATGTCAAACAGATAAACAACTATATGACTTTTTGCAGACATCTGAAGGTAGCCGTGTTTCAGGAAGCTTCCGATATTTGATGTTTTATTATGTTTTTATATGTGTTGTAAGCCACCGAGTGGCTGGGGCAACCCAGCCAGATGGGCAGGGTATTGTTGTTGTTGTTGTTGTTGTTGTTGTTGTTGTTGATAAGGTTCAGCTTTTAGGAAAGTAATGATAAAAGGTGCATCTTCCAACTTGCTATATGGCAGCATTCCTTTATGCTCTTTTATCTTCGGCTTATTTCATTCATTTTTTTTAAAAAGCGCATTTTCACGCAGAAAGTTAACTTTATGGTTCTTGTACTCTTCAATTATGTTAAAACATCTTTCTTGAAGCATTGTTTTTCTATAAAGAAGGTACAATATGTTCACAACTGGAAATGAAGCCACACACCGTGTACTGAGGAAGTGAGGAGTTTTTGTGCAGGAGGCCCATTGTATTCAAGCAGTGTGGTAACCCACGCTTAGCCAGCTCACAGAACTGAGAGCACAAACAACAGAATTAACCACCCACAAACAACAGAATTAAAAATAGTTTTATCACCCTGCAAGGTAAAGAGAGTTTGCTAGCGGCAGTAGCCTTGTCAGACGTTGAAAAGATAAAGCAAAACTCCACTCTTTGCTCAGAGAACGTATTTCACAAGTCTGCAGAACATAGGGTTCTTTGAAGTAAACAGTCGTCTTGGTTACAACCACATACACACAATTACCTTTCAACATAAATTCAAATGAAGAACTGTGTTGTTTTTCAAAAGCATTATTACTCTGCATTCGTGGGAATTCAGATTAGCAAGTTTTGGGAGGAGCAGGACCAGCTGCGAGTTTTCATTTCAAATGGCATCACTCTGGAAGAGCACCCACCTTTCCCTTAAAAACGAGAATGTGGAGAAAGAAATGATCTGCCCAGTCACTAAGCTGCTGCAGGATTTTGGACTGGGTTAGCTTGGAGCTCCCTCTTGTGGTCTTTGAGATTATCAAAGGGTCAGGAGTCAGGCTGAGATAACCCAGGGGGGAAAGGTAAAGGGACCCCTGACCATTAGGTCCAGTCGTGACTGACTCTGGGGTTACGGCGCTCATCTCGCTTTACTGGCCAAGGGAGCCAGCGTACAGCTTCCAGGTCATGTGGCCAGCATGACCAAGCCGCTTCTGGCAAACCAGAGCAGAGCACGGAAACGCCGTTTACCTTCATCAGTTGTACATGTTTGTATGTAGTATATCAAGATAATGGAACTTATCGTATTTTTCGCTTTATAGGACGCACTTTCCCCCCTCAAAAATTAAGGGGAAATGTGTGTGCATCCTATGGAGCGAATGCAGGCTCCTTGGCTTCGGCGATAGCAACGCGAAGCCTCCGAAGCACAGAGGGAGCGCTCCCTCCGCGCTCCGGAGGCTTCGCGTTGCTTTTGCTAAAGCCTGGAGAGCGAGAGGGGTTGATGCACACCGACCCCTCTCGCTCTCCAGGCTTCAGGAATAGCCGCCTGAAGCCTCCGGAGTGCAGCGGGAGCTCCTGCTGCGCTCCAGAGGCTTTGGGTTCCTTTTGCTGAAGCCAGGAGAGCAAGATTCTCCTGGCTTCAGCAGAGAGGGAGAGCTGCGCAGTGCCCCTTCAGCGAAGCGGGAGGAGAAATGGAAGGGGCTCCGTTTCTCCTGCCGCTTCACTGAAGGGGCGCTGAGCAGAGAGAGGGAGAAATTTTTTCCCTTGTTCTCCCCCTCTAAAACAAGGTGCGTCCTATGGTCAGGTGAGTCCTATAGAGCGAAAAATAAGTTTTGACATGGTGGTTTCTGCAGAAACAACTGATGAAGCCCAGGAGTGCGAAACAAGGCATTATTCTGGAAATCCTTGTCAAGATTCTATGGAACTGTAGTAAGCTCCCATTTGGATTTTATGAACATACAAAGTCATACGTGGAACAGAAACTAGCAAATATTTGGACTCTCTGAATGAACTGATCTATTGGGATTTCCGTTTACTTTGTTGTACTTTATGTGTTGATCATGTGCAAAGTCAAAGTCAAAATGTTTATTCGGCTATTATGCCCATCATAAAGCACAACACACAAAACAAATCAAATCAAACAGCGGTCTTGTACAAGCCACAAGTAATATAACACAATTCACAGCTCACAAGGATAAATATTGGCAATTCAAAAGGAAAATTTAAGATTAAGATTAAAAATTTAGACACTACGCTAAAATCAATGTCTGATGTCACTGTAGAAAAATCTTATAACTATCAATAATCAGCTAACATTCCTTTCCGTCTCTTGTACGAGAGGACGGCTGTTAGGAATTTAGCAGCCTGTAAGGTAATATAGGGATCCACATCTTGAAGAACCCAGGCAAGCTGTAGGCCTACTGGTTTGTCAGCCATAGGCTGAATTATGGAGTTTAGTATACTAGCACGAGCTGAACTGTACATGGGGCAGATAAACATAACATGATGTAGAGATTCAGGTGTTTTCATTTCACAAGCACACGTTGAAGGGACTTGGCCCTTGGTGAATCTATGTCTCAGCACGTTTGTTGGAAAAACATTGAACCTAGCTCTAATGAAGGCATATCGGTGAGACGCGGCCATAAGCGATGTTAAGTAGGACGGAGCACGGTAGATAGGGGTTATGCCGAGATTTAACGGCGAGCAGGCTCCACCACCAGCTAAGAAATTTTGGTATAGCTCCGCATCATCCAGCCTTTGATTTATACACCTTTTTGCCACGTTTAGATCCAGTTTGAGCAATTCAGTGGGCGAGATCTCATAGGACAGCAATTTGGCATGGATTTTTCCTGACCACAAATTTGTGAAGTCATCCCGCCACATGCATTGAAAGAGATAGTGGTTCGGGAGTTTATGCCATAGGGATATCCAATAAATCAAAACTCTCCTCCATAAAACTAACTCCACTGTGGGGATCTTCATTTCTAAGCGAATAGCCGCATTACTTACGCATGTTGGTAGTTTTAAAAGTCGGCGTAAGAATTGGCTTTGAAGCGACTCTAAGGGTGAGAGGTTTGCAAAGGCAGCCCATAAAGGTGCAGCATAGGCCATTGTGGCCATCACTTTGATGCTATACACTTTCAAGGCCGCAGGGATGAATAAGGCCCCCTCAGAGTAGAAAAAACGGAGGAGGGAGTGTGATAGGGCTTTTGTCTTGTTTTGAAGATATTCAACGTGCGCTTTCCACCCTAAATTATATTGAAAATAAATTCCTAAATATTTAAATTTATGTACTTGTTCGATTTTCGTGCCCTCCAATTTCCATGAATATAATTTTCGACTCCTTGAAAATATCAGTACTTTGGACTTGGTGTGGTTGATAGACAGATGATTAGAATGGCAATATGACGCAAAAATCTTTAGTGCCCTCCTTAAACCCACTCTGGAGTAAGAGAGTAGTACCGCATCATCTGCGTAGAGAAGTAAAGGACAACGATAATCTGCTATACGGGGGGTGTGGATAAATTTTTGTGAATCGATTAATGGGTTCCTCATATCACTGATAAATAAGTTAAAAAGAAGTGGCGCTAAAATACAACCCTGGCGTACACCCTTATTTACTGGCACTGGGTTAGTTAGGTCTCCAGCAGGGGATATTCTTACCCTGGCCACGGACCCGGCATGAAGTTGGGAGATAAGCCACAGGAGCCTTCTAACTATTCCCCAGAAGGCAAGTTTATCCCATAGTAATTGCCTCGGAATACTATCAAACGCAGCTTTCAAATCTATGGAAAGGCCCAGGGGTGATGGGTTTTGTAGTTTTAGAAGCTGAACAAAATGTACAGATGAAATCATTACTGGTAGTGGTGAAGGATCGACACATTTCCCCACTCTGCCAACATATTAGCCACCAGGCCTCCCAACATGTACTCTTTTATTAGGAAAATAAATACAGTGTCACAATTCTCATCAGTCCAATGGAGCCACATTAAATAAGTCTTTTATAGCAGAGCACAGCTCAATTCCAAATCTAAACATAGCACAGGTCTTCTGAAAGAGTGTTTCACTTTGGGAAATACTTTGCACAGATTCCAGCAGCGATATCTCTGTAAGGAGTGTCTGAATCAGACTTGGTCCGGGGTATGCGGCAGAGTCTACGGAAAGCAGGAGAACGAAGCAGGAGGTTGTGCGAAAGGCCCATGAAACTCGAGGAGACCCAGTACAAAGCCATTGCCTGAAACCAGAGAGGAAAGAAGCATGACTTTCAACAAAGCCAGGATGCTGAAAAAGTACCACAACCACCCAAGAGGACGTACGCTATCTTTCGTTTTTAGGAATATAAAATACAGCGGTACCTTGGTTCCCAAACGCCGAAAAGTGTTTGTGTGTTCCGGTTTTCGAACGTTTTTCATAAGCCGAACATCCGATGCGTCTGTCGACTATTGTTTCCAGGGCGCCTGCACCAATCAGAAGCTGCACCTTGGTTTTCGAACATTTCGGAAGTCAAACAAACTTCTGGAACGGATTACGTTTGGCACTTTTGCTTTTGCTATTTATTTTGCGTTTTTGTTTTTGAGGCTTTTTGGTTAATTTGTTTTTGTGACTGTGTGGAACCCAGTTCAGCTACTGATTGATTGATTGATTGATTGATTGTGTGACTGCGGAAATGGATAAAAGCCCCCCATCCAAATAATGACTATCATCAGTACAGCTAAGGGGACAAAAGAATTTTAATTTTTATCATCTACAATACGGTCTTGTTTATTTTATAGTACAGTACATTGATTATTGCTTTCATTTTATGGATCAATGGTCTCATTATGTAGTAAAATCCATGTTAAATTGATGTTTCAGGGGTTGTTTTTAAAAGTCTGGAATGGATTAATCCGTTTTGCATTACTTTCTATGGGAAAGCGTGCCTTGGTTTTGGAACGGACTTCTGGAATGGATTAAGTTTGAGAACCAAGGTACCGCTATATGTGGAAAACTTGATGGGATACATTTCGGCCCACCTTCCTCCAAAAAGCTCAGGGTGACAAAGCGCTGAGTCCCCTATTTTATCCTCCTCCTAACAACCCCCTGTTTCCTGCTTGGCAGGGGGTTGGACTCGATGGCCCTTGTGGTCTCTTCCAACTCTATGATTCTATGATTCTACATTAGGGTGAAAGATGGCCCAATCACCAAGGCTGAGGGGAATTTGAACCCAGGCCTCACTCCAACCACAAAATTTGGCTCTTCCAAATTTATGAAGCTGTCTTAAAAACCGGAGCATCTTAGAAGCAATATTCTGCCCAGCTTCAGCAGGGATTAACATAGCAGGGGTCAGCAAACGTTTTCAGCAGGGGGCCAGTCCACTGTCCCTCAGACCTTGTGGGGGGCCGGACTATATTTTCAGGGGGAAATGAATGAATTCCTATGCCCCACAAATAACCCAGAGATGCATTTTAAATAAAAGCACATATTCCACTCATGTAAAAACACCAGGCAGGCCCCACAAATAACCCAGAGAGGGGGCCTGTACACACTGCTGGAGCATATTGTTACTTCTTGAAATGAGGCCACGGCACAAAAACCATTTCCAGGCTCCAAACTGGAGAATTAGGGGTTCACTCGCCATGGGTTTCCCAAACCACCTCAGAGCCTGGAAGAAGCATTGGCCCAACTCAGTGCTGTTGTTCTAGTCAAAACAAAATTAAAAAATTCCTTCCAGTAGAACCCTAGAGACCAACTAAGTTTGTTATTGGTGTGAGCTCTTGTGTGCATGCACACTTATTCAGATACACTGAAACAGAAGTCACCAGACCCTTATATATAGTGAGAGGGTGGGGTGGGATATTACTCAGAAGGGTGGCTGGAATGGGTGATTGGCTGATAGGTGTGGTAAACCTGTTGATGACTGTTAAGGACTGATCACCGAAGAATGGATGCTTTTGAATTATGGTGCTGGAGGAGACTCTTGAGAGTCCCATGGACTGCAAGAAGATCAAACCTCTCCATTCTGAAGGAAATCAGCCCTGAGCGCTCACTGGAAGGTCAGATCCTGAAGCTGAGGCTCCAATACTTTGGCCCCCTCATGAGAAGAGAAGACTCCCTGGAAAAGACCCTGATGTTGAGAAAGATGGAGGGCCCAAGGAGAAGGGGATGACAGAGGACGAGATGGTTGGACAGTGTTCTCGAAGCTACCAGCATGAGTTTGACCAAACTGCGGGAGGCAGTGGAAGACAGGAGTGCCTGGCATGCTCTGGTCCATGGGGTCTCAAATAATAATAATAATAATAATAATAATAAATTTTATTTATATCCCGCCCTCCCCAGCCGAAGCCGGGCTCAGGGCGGCTAACAACAATCAAATAATCAGTCGGACACGAGTCGGACACGACTAAACAAAGAGTCGGACACGACTAAACAACAACTATAATGACTGCAATTGGTCTTACAGGAAAAAGCAAGGGGTGAGATGGCTCAAAATAGCTTTATCGTGTATAATGAGATAATAATCCAATGTCTCTATTCAGACCAGGTCTCTCCATGGTTTTAAGTTTGGTAATAAGTTGCAATTCAGCAACTTCTCTTTCCAGTCTATTTCTGAAATTCTATTGTAATAAGACAGCTACTTTGAGATCTTGTATAGAATGTCCTGGGAGATGGAAGTGTTCTCCTACTGGTTTCTCTGTCTTGTGATTCCTGCTATCAGATTTATGTCCATTTATCCTTTGGCGTAGGGTTTATCCTGTTTGTCCAATACAGAGAGCTGAAGGGCACTGTTGGCACTTGATGGCATACACAATGTTGTTCTAGGTTACTTACTGATGGTACAGTTGCAGCGATTGGAATCATAAGCACTGAGACACCTCGGAAGAAGTTAGTGCCATACCTCTGGAGCCGAGACAGTTCAATTTTCCGCAAAGCAAAAATCTGGAGAGACAAATTTCACTTGTAAGAAATTTGGGGAAGAAAATGTCAGCCGGAGCGTCGAGGAGGCAAATATGCAACTCAGGAACTGGTGCATACAGGTCAACGCAAGTTATTATCTATGCTTTAAACTCCTTCCCAGGTTTAAAGCGTGAGAACTCCCAATGTGGCCAGCAATCTGCTTTATATATCAAGCTTCCCACCTCCTTTAAAAACTGTATCTAACGGTCAAAAGACAATGTTAACTGAAACGGTTGTTTTTAAGAAGTATAGTCCTGGTATTCCGAAGCAGAAATGCCATTACAGCGTTTGCTTATCTGTCTCTGCTGACAAACTGCTGGTCTATTTTATTTACAATATAGTGGTACCTTGGTTCTCAAACGCCTTGGTACTCAAACAACTTGGAACCCAAACACCTGAAACCCGGAAGTAAGTGTTCCAGTTTGTGAACTTTTTTCAGAAGCCAAACATGCTCCGTTTTGAGTGTTACATTTCTGTTTTGAGTGTTACACTGAGGCCTATCTGTTTTTGCTATTTATTTTGTGTTTTTGTTTTTGTGGCTCTTTTTGTTTTGTTTCTGTGACTGTGTGGAACCCAATTCAGCTATTGACTGATTTATTGATTTTGTGACTAAAGTACATTGTTTATTGCTTTCATTTTATGGATCAATGGTCTCGTTAGATAGTAAAATTCATGTTAAATTGCTGTTTTAGGGGTTGCTTTTAAAAGTCTGGAACAGGTTAATCCATTTTGCATTACGTGCTATGGGAAAGCGCGCCTTGGCTTTGGAACGCTTTGGTTTTGGAATGGACTTCTGGAACAGATTAAGTTTGAGAACCAAGGTACCACTGCAGAGTAAATTGCAAGTCGGCCAAATAGCTGTAGATGTGATTTGATGGTGGTCCCAGAGTCAGCCTTCTATACCTCCACTATCAGCAGATTGAGGAGTCCAAGAGTGATTGGCAGAATCCAAGTTGAGTCAGGTACAGTGAGATCCGGAAACCAGAGGACACCTCCTGTTGAAAGCTGCTCCTGAATTAAGAACCCTGTTGAAAAACCACACACACGGTTGGCGCATTTTGTTACCTTAAACATCCATCACTTTAGCGGATTAGGTTGAGGGCAGACAAGGCTGAATCCAGACAAGAAAACATTGTTGGCAGATCTTGGATAAATGACTGAAAACTTCTGGAACGTAACCTTTCTCCTCCTCCGTGATTCAGATTAGCAATCGCTAGATCCATCCCTGCAGCTGGAAAGTCAAGTTGGAAGCCATAGCTAAGGAGTCCTTTCAACAGTTTATGCTGTTCAACAGCTAACCAAGTGCGGAAAAGGAGATGCATTCAGTTAAGGGACCAACTCCCTTCTCTTGCGGGGGCCTAATTAGTGCCATTGCCTTCCGTTAAGAGTTTGGGTGTAATCCTTGACGCCTCCCTTTCCATGGAGGCGCATGTTACAGCAACAGCCAAGGCGACATTTTTCCACCTTTGCCGCATCAAGCAGTTACCTTTCCCGCCCCGACCTGGCCACAGTGATCCATGCGACAGTCACCTCCAGGCTTGACTACTGTAATTCACGGGGCTGCCCTTGAAGCTGTCCCAGAAACTCCAGCGGGTGCAGAATGCTGCGGTGAGGCTCCTCACAGGGTCTCTGCCATGGGAGCATATTCACCCACTGCTTTTCAAGCTGCACTGGCTCCCGAAGGAGTACAGGGTCAGATTTAAGGTGCCGGTTTTGACCTTTAAAGCCCTTCACGGCCTAGGACCCTCGTACCTACGGGACCGCCTCTCCCAGTATGCCCCACGGAGAGCCTCAAGGTCCATAAATAGCAACACCCTAGAGGTCCTGGCCCTAAGGAAGTTAGATTAGCTTCAACCAGAGACAGGGCCTTTTCAACACTGGCTCCGGCCTGGAGGAACGCTCTGCCTCATGAGACCAGGGTCCTGCAGGATCTGATTTCTTTCCGCAGGGCCTGCAAGACAGAGTTGTTCCACCTAGCCTTTGGCTTAGAATCAATTTGATTCCCTCCCCCCCTTTCTTTTTTCCTTTCTCCTCCTGTAATGAGGCTGCATTTTAATGTTTTGATTATTTTAATGTATTTTAATCTTGTTTTTAAAGTTGTATTTCAATCAACTTGTTTTTATTATTGGTTGTTAGCCGCCCTGAGCCCGGTCTTGGCTGGGGAGGGCGGGGTATAAATAAAATTTATTATTATTATTATTAAGCCAAGGGATGAGAAATAGGATTTGGGGAAACAGCGTACAGTGGAACCTCTACTCACGACCACAATCCATTCCAGAGGCCCATCCATATGGCGAAATGGATTCCTGGTAGAAGCATCAGTGTGCGCAGGCACATTTAGCGGCAGCCGCTTCTGCACATGCGTAAATCGCAGCAAACCCGGTGTTTACTTCTGGGTTTGCCGCGGTCGCGACTTGGAATGGGCCTAAGTAGAGAGGGACGTAAGTAGAGATTCTACTGTACATTTTATATTGGAGGTTGCTGCCCACACACTTCTACTAAGCTTGTTGCTGGTGTGGTGGCTCCTCTGTAAAACTGCTTTAAACAGCCTAGAGCAGAGTTCCTTCCTTGCGGCAAGAGACTACGAGACTTGTACAAAATACTCAGCCAAGAGTTACTTTATTTCTTGGCTGGTTCACGAGCATTTTAGTCGCGACTATATACAAAACTATTTATATACATCTTTCCACCACGGGGTAAACCAGGCATAGGCAAACTCCGGCCCTCCAGATGTTTGGGACAGCAATTCCTATCATCCTTACCTAACAGGACCAGTGGTCAGGGATGATGGGAATTGTAATCCCAAACATCTGGAGGGGCGGAGTTTGCCTATGCCTGGTATATGCAGGACTTGATCTCCTTCTGCAGGGCCTGTAAGACAGAACTATTCCGCCTGGCCTACAATTTGAATTAGCCTGATCCTCTATTCCCTTTTCCCTTTCCTCTTCTATGAAGAAACCCTTTCTGGGACCCCACATTTAAATTCTTCCTTGCTCTCCTTGCTGGCCCTGGTAGGACTAACTAGGCCAGTTAGCCCTGGTGATCATTTGATGTCTACTGACTGGTTCCCCCCCCCCCCAAAAAAAATGACCCCTGGATTTTTATTGATATTGATGCTGCATTTTATGTTGCATTCTATGCTGTTTTTAAGTCACATTTTAATCAATGTTTTATATTTGCCGTTAGCTGCCCTGAGCCTGGTTTTTAAACCAGGAAGGGCGGGGTATAAATAAAAAATTATTATTATTATTATTATTATTATTATTATTATTATTATTATTATTATTATTATTATCTCACACCATGTGGGTACTGTTTCCTCATGCAGGGAAGTGCAACCTGCAACGTCCTCCTTTTTTCCCCCATCCCCAGCTGTAACCAATCAGTCTAGAGTGTCACTCCTAGCCTTTAAAGAAAACTTCTTTAAAGCTACAAGCATCTTTTTCTGTTTCTTTGAAGAATGACTTCCTAACATTTCACGACACCAGTTTAAAAGCCTTACCATCAGCAGCTGCTCTGCCAATGCTGAAGTTGCGCAAAGCCATGGAAACGAAGACCCACATTGGAATTTGAATCCATACGAGCAAGGTGGCCTTCAAAGGGTGGCAGTTGTCTCGCACGTACAACTCGGAAACAATCCTTTTCAGATTCTTCTTGAAATGGAACCTGGTTGGGCAGAGGGAAACAGAAGTGAGGGAAGAACAAGGAAGAGGTTACATTGACCTTTATAAAGGGGCTTACTAGCATCACTATAGAAATGCAGTAAGTTGGCAATATAAAGGAACAGAGAAGGAGTGGAAGAACCCGTAGACAGGTCTGTGGGAAGTGCTGAAAGGCCAATCGCAGAACAACTGAAATTGAATTGAAATACTTTATTGTGGAGGGGACGCGGGTGGCACTGTGGGTTAAACCACAGAGCCTAGGACTTGCCAATCAGAAGGTCGGCGGTTCGAATCCCCGCGACGGGGTGAGCTCCCGTTGCTCGGTCCCAGCTCCTGCCAACCTAGCAGTTTGAAAGCACATCAAAGTGCAAGTAGATAAATAGGTACCGCTCCGGCGGGAAGGTAAACGGCGTTTCCGTGCGCTGCTCTGATTCGCCAGAAGCGGCTTAGTCATGCTGGCCACATGACCCGGAAGCTGTACACCGGCTCCCTCGGCTAATAAAGCGAGATGAGCGCCGCAACCCCAGAGTCGGCCACGACTGGACCTAATGGTCAGGGGTCCCCTTACCTTTACTTTATTGTCACTTGTACAACTTATATACAGTGAGATTACACAAGCACCCCCCCACTCAGCTCTCTTAGTCTTAATTCCCCTCGTTTACTGACGCACACCCACCAAACTCAAAAGTCAGTTGCCCTGTTGTTATCTTTTCCTTCAGCAGCCTAACAGCCCACGGATAGAAGCTGTTCTTTATCCTGTTGGTGCGACTAATCCTGCTTCTATATCTTCTGCCTGAGGGCAGGAGATCAAGCAAGTGCCGGCCAGGGTGTGAATCATCCCTGGGAATTTTCCTTACTCTCCTGAGGCAATGTTCTTCCGCTATTTCATCCAGCGGATTCACAGGACAGCCCATAATATCTTGTGCTGTATTCACCACCCTCTGTAGGCACTTCCTATCAGTTGACGTCAAACCAGCGTACCACACCGTGATGCAGTATGAAAGGACACTTTCTATTGTTGACTGGTAGATCATCAGTTGACTGGTATTGTTGACTGGTAGATCATCATTGACATCATTCTTCCGCAATACTCTGAGGAGATGGAGTCTCTGTTGGGCTTTCTTAACTACCTGGGTTGTATTTATTTTCCAAGTAAAGTCTTCACTGAGATCAACTCCTAGGAATTTAAAGGAAGAGACTCTCTCCATTGCATTATGCGCCACCTGCTGGCTGGCATCCATCTGTCTCGGGAGACAATGGAGGAGTGCACCTTTGGGGATGAAGTCAAACCGTTGGAGAGTTACAGCGCCTGATGTGGCTGTAGAGAACAATAAGGGAGAGACATGTTTTGTTGCAGCTGGGGCAGAGGAAGGCGTCCGGTTGTGCTGCTGAAGATGAAACAGGGCGTTTATTCTCTCTGTGCTTCTCCCAGCGGTCATTCCTCCTCCGGTCACTGCTATGGATGCATGAACTGACTCCCTGCATTCATGTGCAAGGGGTTCCCACTGTTAGGATATACAGTGGTACCTCGGGTTACAGACGCTTCAGGTTACATACGCTTCAGGTTACAGACTCCGCTAACCCAGAAATAGTGCTTCAGGTTAAGAACTTTGCTTCAGGATGAGAACAGAAATCGTGCTCCGGTGGTGTGGCAGCAGCAGGAGGCCCCATTAGCTAAAGTGGTGCTTCAGGTTAAGAACAGTTTCAGGTTAAGAACGGACCACCGGAACAAATTAAGTACTTAACTCAAGGTACCACTGTACAGTGGTCTCAAATACCTTGGTTCCCAAACGCCAAAAACCCAGACGTAAGTGTTCCAGTTTTCAAACATTTCTCAGAAGCCAAACTTCCAATGCGTCTGTCAGCTATTGTTTCCAGGGCACCAGCACCAATCAGAAACTGCGCCTTGGTTTTCGAACATTTCATAAGTCAAACGGACTTCCAGAAAGGATTAAGTCTGACGCTTTTGTCTTCGCTATTTATTTGGCATTTTTGTTTTGGAGGCTTTTTCGGTTAATTTGTTTTTGTGACTGTGTGGAACTCAGTTCCGCTACTGATTGATTGATTGATTGTGGGACTGCGGAAATGGCTAAAAGCCCTCCATCCAAATAATGACTATCAGCCGTGGAGGTAAGGATTTTTTTTAAAAAAATTATCATCTACAATACTGTCTTATTTATTTTACAGTACAGTACATTGATTATTGCTTTCATTTTATGGATCAAGTGGTCTCGTTAGACAGTAAAATCCACATTGAATTGCTGTTTTGGGGGTTATTTTTAAAAGTCTGGAATGGATTAA
The DNA here is from genome assembly GCF_965113315.1 of Podarcis vaucheri. Taxonomy (NCBI): domain Eukaryota; kingdom Metazoa; phylum Chordata; class Lepidosauria; order Squamata; family Lacertidae; genus Podarcis; species Podarcis vaucheri. The sequence goes on along the minus strand of NC_138751.1, from coordinate 48,633,200 downwards.
TCCGTTTTGCATTACTTTCTATGGGAAAGCGCACCTTGGTTTTGGAACGGATTTCTGGAATGGATAAAGTTTGAGAACCAAGGTGCCATTGTATACCACTAGGTGACTTGCAGTGGCCATGAGCAAGAGAAATGTTTAATGCCACAGAATATTATTCTAGCTGGATGATAATGATGATGATGATAATAATAATAATAATAATAATAATAATAATAATAATAATAATAATTTATTATTTATATCCTGCCCATCTGGCTGGGCCTCCCCGGCCACTCTGGGCGGCTTCCAAAAGAATATTAAAATACTATAATACATCAAACATTAAAGGCTTCCTGAAACAGGGCTGCCTTCAGATGTCTTCTAAAAGCCTGGTAGTTGAGCTGAGATCCTGCTCAAAATGCTCTTACCTGGCTTCCTTTTCAGACCAACTCCGTTGTTTTGCACAAACGGAAACTTCATAGCGAAGGTACTTGGCTAGGCTGTGGATTTCAGGCTTCAGGTTTTCCAGCTAGCTGGAAAGACACGGACGACTTAGTTATAAACCAGTTAAGTGCTTCTCCCCCCCCCCCCCAAAGAACTATCCCTTAAAGAGCTCTCCTTTAGCATTAATGGTTTACTCTTGCTTACCTGCCAAAATGTAGACCTAGGCACACTAGCATCACTATAGAAATGCAATAAGTGGGCAATATAAATACAAGTCTATCTGAGTATTGTCTCTCCCATGGACTGCAAGAAGAGCAAACCTCTCCATTCTGAAGGAAATCAGCCCTGAGTGCTCACTGGAAGGACAGATCCTGAAGCTGAGGCTCCAATATTTTGGCCACCTCATGAGAAGAGAAGACTCCCTGGAAAAGACCCTGATGTTGGGAAAGATGGAGGGCACAAGGAGAAGGGGGCGACAGAGGACGAGATGGTTGGACAGTACTCGAAGCTACAAACATGAGTTTGACCAAACTGCGGGAGGCAGTGGAAGACAGAAGTGCCTGGCGTGCTCTGGTCCAGGGGGTCACGAAGAGTCGGACACGACTAAACAACAACAATTGTCTATGCTGCCCGGCAAGAGCTCTTTGTGGTTTCAGGTGGGGCTCTTTCCCAGCCATAGGTAAAGGTAAAGGGACCCCTGACCATTAGGTCTAGTCGTGGCCGACTCTGGGATTTCAGCGCTCATCTCGCTTTATTGGCCGAGGGAGCCGGCTTACAGCTTCCGGGTCATGTGACCAGCATGACTAAGCCACTTCTGGCAAACCAGAGCAGCGCACGGAAACAGTTTATCTTCCCGCCAGAGCAGTACCTATTTCTCTACTTGCACTTTGACGTGCTTTCAAACTACTAGGTTGGCAGGAGCTGGGACCAAACAACGGGAGCTCACCCCGTGGCGGGGATTAGAACCGCCAACCTTCTGATCGGCAAGCCTTAGGCTCTGTGGTTTAACCCACAGCGCCGCCCGCGTCCCTCTTTCCCAGCCATACCAGGGATAAAATCTGGGGCCTTGTGCATGGAAAAAAATAAATCATGCACGCTACCACTGAGTACAGCTCAGTATTTTGCTAGAGACGGTAGTATCCTCATGCAAAAGTACAAGTTAGAAAGTTGCCATATAAGTGCTTAAAGACTATATAGGTAGTGAAATATCTGGATGAACAATAGCTGAAGGGCTATGCTAAATGGTCTGGATGATGAGACATAAAATCATAGAATTGTAGACTTGGAAGGGACCACGAGGGTCATCCCCAGCAATGCGGGAATCGTTTGCCGAACGTGGGGCTTGGACTCACAACCCTGAGATTAAGAGCCTCGTGGTCTACTGACTGATATATATGACATTTTCCTAGGTGTACACTGGATTTTTTATTTTATTTTTTACATGGAGTAGCCAAAAAATAACCCCAATTCCAGGCCATGAGACAATCTGAGCAAGGAGCTCTGCAGCCAAGAGCACTGATTCGTTTGACAGAGAAAGCTATCTCTTTCCCACACTTCATCCTGCATCTAGATAAAACCCCCTTCAAAAACATATTAAATTATACGAGCTCATTTGCAAGGCGGCAACTTTTATATATGCACTTTTAAGAAAAACTTTAAGCTAATTATAACCTAACCTAACATTTCCAAATTGGACAAATATATATATATATATATATGCTTTCGTAGATATATATATATATATGCTTTCGTATATATATATATATATCGGATCCTTACACAAATAAGTATTAAAATAACTTGTATCATGTGCATATGGACAGGCTTAACCATTTTCAAAGCTTTACCGGACTCGAAATACTTTGCCGGATTTGGGTCATCTGCTGTTTAGTTAAATTTCGCGCGGACCACACCTCCTCCCAGTTTACGCGTCCCACCCTCCCCGTGCGCCCCTTGGCTCGGGACGCGCTTGGCAGCCCTCTGCAGATGCTCAGGAGCCCCCTCTCCGTGCGCCCCTGCGCAAAGCCCACCTTGGCGAGGACGCGGCTCTGCAGAGCGGCGAGCGGGAGGGTGACGCCGGTGCGCAGGAGGGCGCTGGCGGCGACCACGGCGGCCCACCAGGGCAGCCCGGACGCGGCCTGCAGCGCCACCAGGCTCGACTCCATCCACGCCACGGGCGCCGAGGTCGACAAAGCTTCGTACCAGGCCCAGGACGCGGAGGGCTCTCCGGGGGCGCCGCCGGCGCCGCCACCTCCGGACGCGCGGGAAAGCAGCAGGAACCGTGGGCCCGGGCGGAGAGGGGCGCGCAAGGTGCGCGCGGCCGAAGCGGCAGCCAGGAGCGCAGGGGAGGCGCAGGGCACCATCTTGGTCACCGCGCAGCGCGTGCGCCCAGGGCGCGCGGTGGCGCTCCACCCCGCGCTCCTCCTCCAAGCCCCGTGGTTGGAGCGCCCCAAACGGCCCGCGCGCAACCCTCGGAAGTTGCTTCCCAATCGCATGCAGTGCCGGGTTTACGTAGAAGCTAAACAAGCTATAGCTTAGGGCCAAAAAATTTAAAGGGGGGAAAAAACTGGATGGACATTTCCAAAATGTAATATAAAAAACAAATAAAATAAAACCTACAATTAGAATTTCAGGTTATAGCAAGTTTCTAGAGACTAGATTAGGAGTCTTTGTAAGTTGTGTTTCTAAAGGAACTTTTGTGTTTGTTATGAATAAAAAAATCAAGTTAGAGCTTAATAATTATTTCACTATTAATATACTTCTTCTTAATTGTAGTTCACTATTAATCTACGTCTTCTGAATTGTATTTCAGTTCAACAATTACTTTGCTAAAATACATATTTTGTTATGTGCAAATGGCTTCAGATACCTATTAGGTCCATAAATTACCATACAGTCATTCCTCGGGTTTAATGTGCTTCGGGATGAGCGTGTTCGAGTTGCGCGCCGCGGCAACCCGGAAGTAATGGAGTGCGTTACTTCCGGGTTTCGCCGCTTGCGCATGCGCAGACGCTCAAAATAACATAACGCGCATGCACAGAAGCGGCGAAAAGCAACGTGCGCGCATACATGCCGTCGCTGGTTACGTTCGCTTGTATATGTGAACGGGGCTCCGGAACGGATCCTGTTCGCATCTAGAGGTACCACTGTATAGCATATATTCAACACCAAAAGCAGCGAGCATTTGTTGTTGACAAAGGACAGCCGGACATATAAAGGGCCCCATTGCCTTCAGGGCCCCATTAAACCTAAATTCGGCCCTGATTGCATCCTGAACGTGTAGAGTCAGAAGGGACCCTCATCTAGTCCAGGGTTTCCCAAATGTGTTCTTTTGGACTACAACTCCCATCATCCCACTGGTCCTGCTAAGTACAATGGGAGATGTAGTGCCAACAAAAGACAGAGACCAAAGTTTGGGAAACCAGTCGAAAACCCCTGCAATGCTGGAATCTCAAGTAGATAATCCCATGGGAGTAGCCAGGATTTATGTTAGTGGGGACAGGGCACCCACCTGTCATCATCCTCTGTCTAGCAGATTCGGAATGAACTGTCTCCACGACAGTTTAATTGCTTTCTTTTGACCCTAAATGCTCAGAAAAATCATATCAAAATCTCTTTACAATTTCTACTTTCAGCTAATGGAATTTTTACATAGGATCCCTCCAAACTACTGTCAAATCACAGATCATATCTGTGTCCGCACATGGCACTGTTGTTGTTTTAAATTGCAGATGCTGTGCCTCATGGCACCCACATGGTGGCAAAACATTGCTAAGAGGCATGGGTGGGTGTGCGCCTGCCTCGGGCACCGGGAGTTCACACTGCATGGATGGTGGCACATACCTGTCAACTACCTGGGACACCCCGCTTTTTGGGGGGGCGTGCCCTCACATGAGAGCATGGCACCCAAAAATGTGCAGGGTTGCAGCAAGATGCACATCTCAATATGAGAGCACAGCACCCCAAAGGTGTTTTTTGGGGGGTGCTGTGCTCTCGCACAGGTCACGTGACTCACGCAGGAGCACATGCTTCCCAGTTTTGCACTGGGTCATGTTGGAGGGTACGGTGGCACCATTCACACAACAAAACCTACCAGAGACATATCAACGTTTTCAGAAGTATGGTTTCCATGGATTGGCTTTTGAAACACAGGGGGCTTGCAGCACTTAGCTAATTGGGAACTACTGACCTAAAGCATTAATGTATCAAGGCCTGGGACCAGAAAGTGGCCGTCCCAAGTTGTGTTTCTCTTTCACTTTTCCGCTTTGCAAGCAATAAGGATGCTGTAGGAAAGCATCCAGGTTAAGCTTCCCATCTTGTCTTCTTTATGGGAAGAATGAAACATTCTCTACAACAGAAGCATCACTGTGACTATGACTCAGTACACCTGACCATAAGACGCACATACAGTGGTGCCCCGCGAGACGAATGCCTCGCAAGACGGAAAACTCGCTAGACGAAAGAGTTTTCCGTTTTGGAGGTGCTTCGCAAAACGAATTCCCTATGGGCTCGCTTCGCAAGACGAAAATGTCTTGCGAGTTCCTGCTGGGTTTTCTTCCTCCCCCCCCCTTTTTCTAAGCCGCTAAGCTGCTTATCAGCTGATCCGATCAGCAGATAAACCGCTAAAAGCCGCTAATAGCGCTAATCCGCTAATCCGTCAATGGGCTTGCTTCGCAAGACGAAAAAACCGCTAGACGAAGAGAATCACAGAACGGATTCTTTTCGTCTTGCGAGGCACCACTGTAGTTTTTAAAGGGGGAATGCAAGGGAAAAAATATTCTTTAAAGGGAGCGCAGAGCAGAGCCTGTATACATCCCAGGTTCTGCTAAGCGCTCCCTTTAAAGAGCTGTGCGGAGCGTGTGTGCGGCGCTTGCAGGCTTTTCACCGAGGAGGGAGAAGGGCAGCCCGTCAGCTTTGTGCACTCTTTAAAGGGAGCGCTGAGCAGAGCCGCCTGCATTTGCTCCGTAAGATGCATACACATTTCCCCTTACTTTTTAGGAGGGGAAAAGTGCGTCTTATAGAGCGAAAAATACAGGGCTTTTTCCAGTGAACCACCCTTTGTTGCTGGTTTGCAACCACCTCCTTGCTTCTTGCACCAGCATAACTGAAATGAACTTGGGAAGCTGCTGTTTCAAATATCATCACAAATCCAATAGGGAGCGTTATTCTCTCAGCCTCAGCTCACTGTATGCCCAAGGTGGAATTGTTGCTGGCATCTGTTTTGAGAGACAACAGAGTGTATTTCCAGGGGTGAAGTCAAACTGTTGTGTCGGCAGCTCTGATGTGATATACCTGGGTCACAAGCCTGGGCAGCGTGTCTGGAAATCCTGGGCTGCCCAGATAAGACTAGCCCCCTCTCGGCCTCCCTGATGTGGTCCAAAGGAAAGCAGAGCAACAGGTTTGACACCAGCTTGGCTGCTAAATTTGCCAGAAGGATGCAAGACGCCACCCAACCATCTTAGGGACGCCAGATTTCTGTTGGGTTTACTCCTTAGGCTTTTGATATCCCGCAAAGCAGCAGAGGTTGGGGATCAGTTTTTTCCTCTTCCTAGACAGGCCACCACCCCAGACTGACCAGCCCCACCTGCCCCTCACTTCCCTCTGCAGCACGAAACTGCCTGCTTGACCGCCAGACCCACATTTGGCCTCATTCGCTCAATCCACCGGAGCCTGTCTTTGCATGCGGGGGAAGTCCCTAACTCATCAAGGGTTTAAGAGCCATCAACTAACCTCACCGGGTTTAGCTGGCTGGCTGAAGCTGTTCCCAGGGTGTGGCTGCTGTCACATACGGACAGTTTCTAGGAACCACAGGCGACAGCTGAGTGCACGGTGGCGACCAAAGGTGGACAAGCTACCCAGCTCTCAAAATACAGTGGATGCTTGGGTTGTGAATGTGATCTGTGCGGGAGGCACGTTCGCAAACCGCAGCACTGCATCTGTGCACACACGGATTGCGATTTGGTTCTTCGGTGCTGGTTTTGACCTTTAAAGCCCTTCACGACTTATGACCCTCGTACTTATGGGACCCTCTTCCGGTATGCCCCACGAAGGACCTTAAGGTCCATAAATAGCAACACCCTAGTGGTCCCAGGCCCTAAGGAAGTTAGATTAGCCTCAACCAGAGCCAGGGCCTTTTCAGTGATGGCTCCGGCCTGGTGGAAAGCTCTGTCTCATGAGACCAGGGCCTTGCAGGATCTGATTTCTTTCCGCAGGGCCTGTAAGACAAAGTTGTTCCGCCTGGCCTTTGGCTTGGAGTAATTTTGATTCCCTCCCCCTTTCTTTTTTCCTTTCTCCTCCTGTGAAGAGGCTACATCTTAATGTTTTAATGTTGTATTTAACCTTGTTTTTAAGTTGTATTTCAATCAACTTGTTTTTATTATTGGTTGTTAGCCGCCCTGAGCCTGGCCTTGGCTGGGGAGGGTGGGGTATAAATAAAATTTATTATTATTATTCTGCACATGCGAAAAGCACGATTTAGCGCTTCTGCGCATGCGTGACTGCTGAAACCCGGAAGTAATTCGTTCCGGTACTTCCGGGTTTCGGCAGGTCTGTAACCCAAAAGAAACGCAACCTGAAGCGTCTGTAACCCGAGATATGACTGCACAGCTTTTCCTCCCATCTCAGCAAGCAGAGTCGAGGAAGCTAAAGCTTCCCATTTTGGCATGTTGATATTGCAATACTCCCAGTGTCTTGCTGACTGGCACTGGGGGGGAAATCTTAAGTACCTGTCACCAGTCAGTTTGGCAGGGGAGGCAAATGATGGGACCTCAGGAATCGCAATACGCCTGCTCCTCAGCTTCTGCCAGTACCAATCCTGAGATGTGCAGGAAGGATGCCATTGACCGCATGTGGAATGCCAGTATGTGTTATACAACTTTCGTGAGATTGTTCTCATATAATGTAGGCAATCGGAACACTTTAGTCTGTATAAATAGTATTACTTCACGTGGTTCTCTCCTGCTATGAATTGTGTGGAGCAGCGGTTAACATGGGAAACGCAGAAGTAGAAACTGTAAGAACATGGTCGTGGACTTGGATCGAAAGAACTGTGCAACTCCTTCCAAGAGCTCAAGGGAGGTTTTGACTTGTGTTTCTTGAACAGCAGGCTCTCAGCCTCTGCATTTTGTGGTATGTTTACGTCTGCCATTCAAAATGGAGAAAGCTAAAAACTCAACCAGTGAAGTCCCTTAGGTACAGAGAAAACAGCAGGTTAGATACCACATGTGGTCTGAAATGTACTTCAGCACATTAGGATTTTAAAGTGCCTGGGTGGGTCTATGAAGCAAGTTCAACCACATTTAGCGTGCTGAGATTTTAAGGAGTGAATGTGGGGCGCCTCTTTCATACACCAAAACAAATTAAAAAGACACCACATCAGCCCTAAATCACACGGGGGGGAATTCTGCTTGTACACGGTTCTTGTATATTATAAATGAATATGTTTTAAAAAATAGAGAAGACCTAGAAGGTCTCAGAAGAGGATGTTCCTTGTTTTTATTGGTCAAGTACGCATTACATTTGAAATATAAAAAAGTGTTCCAAAAATGTTGCTAATACAGACTTCTATCACACCCCCACCCCACCCCAAATATTTTGTTCAACAAGCCTCATCCAGGAAACAAGACACGGGGCGTTGTTCTCCTATTAACAGTTTTGCTTTCAAGTCAATAAAATACAGATAGCTTTAATAAGAAACCACATCCTAAGAAATTAAGCTCAGCTGATTCTGGCAATATAGTTTTGTTGTAATAAATACTGAGCATCTACTCCAAGCTGAAGGATTATTTCACGTGAGCAAAAATAATCCTAGTTAGTTGTGGAGAGGCATTTTGCATACACTAAAGGGGAGTGGTGTTATATAAAATACTTGAATAGCGTTACTCCCCCCTTCTACATAGTAAAGTGCTGAAAATTAGTTTCTCTCCCTCTCCTTTCCACCAGCGGCTGTTTGGTTAGGTTAGGCATTCATTTTGCTTCAACCAATTTCAGACATATCAGTAGGAATAGTACATGACAATGGAAAGGCTATTTTTTATTTTATTTTAAGAGCACCAACAGAGGGCATGTACACAGATGAACTGGTATTTGTCCACAAGCCTCTCAACATCTTTTAAGTTGCAATCAGAAGGCTGCAGGGTTCTTTGGGAAAAGAATTATTCTTGCTGGCTTTACAGGTGAAGCAAGCATTTTAGAGCTCGGGTTTTGTGGCTGAGAAATTGAGCTGGTCTAGGTAATCTGAGATTTCCATTCATCCAAATCTTGAGTTGGAGCCACTAGCTCTGTGTGAGAAATGGCTAATCTGAGTGCCAGTGTAACATTAAAACAGACTTTCAGTTCACTTTCTTCAAACTAGCAAAGGAAAGAGACAATGGACTGTTTGTATCCTAACATGCAATACTAAACATGATTAATAGATCAGTTTATAAATTTTAAAATACACATCACACATTCACAGACATATCAGTTATATGTAGGGTCTTCTGTTAAGATAATTGGGCGTCACCAGTTGCCGCAGGCACTTCTACAATCTCCTCTAGAGCTAAACAGCTTCTTTCTTAATTGGAACGCTGATGCTTTCATGCCATCCAGCTTTCTAGGTGAGGCAAGTAACTAAAGATGGCCACGTTATTCATCTTAGATTGGAATCTTGCAAATCAATACAACTGAGCAACGAAGCCGTTTCATTTCAGAATAGATCGTTTTCTTGGCGTAGTAGCCCAAGGTCTTCTGAAGAATGCTTGTATTTGGGACACGCCCGATAGTGAAGTTCTATTAGCAGATGATGCTCATCCAGTCTTCAAAAGTTGCTAGCCTGCAAAACGTTTCACTAGCCTGCTAAGAGTACAGTAGCCTAGGGTCTTGTCCACTCAATCTGCCCTGAGCCTGTATTTACATGCAGGAGAAGTCAGAAGTGTCCAGCCCTCCTTCACCAGTTCGATTGACCTCTACGCTGTGGTGAAGGAAGGGGATTTCCTTCCTTTGTGGCTAGCACAGAAACCAAGCGGACAGGTGGAGGGAGGAATAGAAAGAGCTGTCCCTTGTCTACCAGTCTCCTTACTCACCTGCATGGAATCCCTGGTTGCTTTTGGCTACCCAGCAAGTTGTTGAATACACGGCTGCTCGCTTCACTGTATTTATTCAAAGAACTAATGAAACTCACTTGAATCCAAAATAGATTTTAGGGGCAGGACGCGTTAAGAATTTAAAATCCACAACGCAATATTAAGACATAAATTAAAGGAAAAAGCAACAAAATCGAGAGGAAAAGAACTATTCAGCCAGCCGAAAGCAAGCATTTTAAATGCCTGGGCAAATAGAATCGTTTGAACCAGAAAGAATACTGTGTCGGTGCTACCACCCCTTGCAGGAGAATTTCAAAGTCAGGGTGCCACCACCGAGAAGGCCCTCTCTTTTGTGCATGCATAGTGTCGTCCTCCTATAGATGGAACACAGCGAAGGGCCTCTCCTCTGACAATCTGAATACACAGGAAAGTTGATATGCAAAGAGACGCTTGTTCTGAAATCCGGGCTCTGAGTGGTTTAGGGCTCTATAGGTTAAGCACCAGCACTTTGAATTAAGCTTGCTAGCACATAGGCAGCTTATAGAGTTCCTTCCCAACTGACGTGGCTTCTGCACAGTTTGCAGGGCCATTCCCACACATAATACATTATGCAGTAATCCAGCCTGTGTTATCAAAGCATGGACCACTGGGGCCAGGCTGCACCAGGCTGCAGTTGACCACTTGGGCCTCGAGTGACAGCAATGGGATCAAGGAGCACATCCAATCTATGCACCTCCTCCTTCAGGGCGAGCTATCTGTAAAAGGACATATGGCAACAACGATGGATGACAAGAGAAAGCAATGGAGGACTTTGCTCAAACACACCTTAGGGCATCATTCACAAGGCTTTATAAACCCACCTTTAGAGTTAGAGGAGATCTCTGCAGAGCTGCAAAATCACTTAAAAGAACAGCGAAGCTTATTGAGGAAGGAAAAAAATAGCTTAGAAAGCGCCTAACAGGAGATGAGAGATTTGTGTTCATGTGTTGTGTTGCTCAATGTCTGTAAAGGAGCGGGGGAACTAATTCCTCATATTTCTGTTACAAAATTAAACAAAACAATACTGAATCGATGTCAAATTCCGTAGTATAAAACTGTGGGGCACCCCACAAATAATGCCCAATTTTATGCTGTATTTAAAATTACACAAGTAGAAAAAAAGTTATGCTTATTAATAGTTTAATGTATGAAGGAAACATCCAGACTGCTGTATATGTAGATACATCTGTCACATTAAGTAGAGCCTGACATACTGAAAAAATTTACTTTCTGCGTAGCCATTTCTGTTATGTAAACAATTGTACATTTATTTGCCATTCTAAAACTTCGGGATCAAGTTTACATAATTTTGCTAAATTTCTGTGTATGCCCAGAAGCAGCTTACAGTACTAAAAACCAACCAGCCAAAGAACAGCTTCAACAGAAAGTTATGTCCCAAAAATTAATAATAATCAAAGGGGAAAGAAAAATGAAACTAAGAGAGGCTAAGTGGAACCATATGACGGCAGGGAATGGGCAGTCACAATGTTCACAGAAAAGGGTCAGTTAGTACGCTCCTCTGCAAAAGCCTACATCAGTCCAACCTATCAGAAGAATGATCTGAGAGACAAGGAAAACGGTGCTGTCATTTGCATTCTCCTCCAAGCCGAAAGGAAATCTCCGGGCGATCCGAAGAGACCTCCCCTGCTCAACCCAGCTGGTTCATATGCACACTGTTCATATGGGGTGTCCACGTTCCAGTCCATACCTGAAGAAGAAGAAGAAGAGCAGCAGCGAGGTTAAGCTACGCAGAACCAGCTGTTTCATATAGATATAGAAATGGATTGCAATGGGGTTTTATACTGCCTGGCTCTGTATTTCAAGGACAAACTACTGTGCGTATCTCAATTTACTTTTACAGTGGTGCCTCGCAAGACGAAAAGAATCCGTTCTGTGGTTTTTTTGTCCGTCTAGCGGTTTTTTTGTCTTGCGAAGCAAGCCCATTGACGGATTAGAGGATTAGCGCTATTAGCGGCTTTTAGCGGCTTATCAGCTTATCGGATCAGCTAATAAGCGGCTTAGCGGCTGAGGAAAAAGGAGGGGGAGGGGGGAAACCGGGAGGAACTTGCAAGACATTTTCGTCTTGCGAAGCAAGCCCATAGGAGATTTGTTTTGCGAAGCACCTCCAAAACGGAAAACTCTTTCGTCTAGCGAGTTTTCCGTCTTGCGAGGCATTCGTCTTGCGGGGCACCACTGTATTTTTAACCATGTGTGAAATCATCTTAGCGTGCGTACAAGTATACTTGTTAACCTGCTCAGAAGCCTATTTTGGCATTTAGTGGAATACAGAAGAAGAAGAAGAAGAAGAAGAAGAAGAAGAAGAAGAAGAAGAAGAAGAAGAATAGTAGTAGTAGTAGTAGTAGTTTGGATTTGTTATCCCACTTTATCACTACCCTAAGAAGTCTCAAAGCGGCTAACATTCTCCTTTCTCTTCCTCCCCCACAACAAACACTCTGTGAGGTGAGTGGGGCTGAGAGACTTCAGAGAAGTGTGACTAGCCCAAGGTCACCCAGCAGCTGCATGTGGAGGAGCGGAGATGCGAACCCGGTTCACCAGATTACGAGACTACCGCTCTTAACCACTACACCACACTGGCAGCAGCCGTACTAATAGCAGTGGTAGTCATGACGATTATAATAATATTATCACCACTATATGTCACATGCACTTATCACTTCTTTCATTTCCAACGCAAAAGCAAAAGCGGATGTAAAACTTGTTACAACTTGGGGAACATGCTGGCTAAAGGCTTGTGCTGGCTAAAGGAGTGTGGAGTGCTAGGACTTAGACGATGGGGCTTCGCTGTCCTGCAAAACTCAATTTTTCTGCTTTCCCTTTCTTTTCTTCTTCAACATCATTTTCTGCAAAAAGAGAGAGGCCAAAATTCCACGGGAACTCGGCTGTTACCATGATCAGATTAGCAAACAGACCAAAACTGAGCTGTTTTAATGCACCATCAGGATGTCAGTGCAGTGATAACATATGAAGAGCGCCGCCAGCTCAGGCCATCTAAGTCCAGCATCCTGTTCTCACACTAGTTAAACAGATGATGATGATGATGATGACAATGATAATAATAATAATAATAATAATAATAATAATAATAAATTTTATTTATACCCCGCCCTCCCCAGCCAAGACCGGGCTCAGGGCAGCTAACAACCAATAATAAAAACAAGTTGATTGAAATACAATTTAAAAAACAAGATTAAAAGACAACATTAAAACATTAGGATGCAGCCTCTTCACAGGAGGAGAAAGGAAAAAGAAAGAGGGGGAAAGAATCAAACTGATTCTAAGCCAAAGGCCAGGCGGAACAAACTGATTCTAAGCCAAAGGCCAGGCCCTGCGGAAAGAAATCAGATCCTGCAGGGCCCTGGTCTCGTGAGGCAGAGCGTTCCACCAGGCTGGAGCCAGTGTTGAAAAGGCCCTGGCTCTGGCTGAGGCTAATCTAACTTCCTTAGGGCCAGGGACCTCTAGGGTGTTGCTATTTATGGACCTTAAGGTCCTCCGTGGGGCATACAAGGAGAGGCAGTCCCGTAGATGCCAAAGGGAACTCTGCAAGCAGGACCTGAGGGCAACAGCATGTTCCCAACTTGTGATTCCCAGCAACCAGTATTACGCATATTGCCTCTGACTGCAGAGACAGGTGGCAATTTAAATGCCACCTCTGCTCAAAAAACTCATCCACAACTCAGTACTAGGGTCACACATCTGTTATGGAATTAGTAACAATGCCATGTTGGGTATTGGGCCAACGAAATATGTGGCAGGGTCATGGTCAGACATATGTGGAATAGTCAGTCTCATTCAACCAACAGGCTGAAGGGGTTAATGCCATAGAGTAAGCTGTTCTGCCAGGCTTGGCTAGGTCACTTCTCCTCACCTTGGGAGGAAGGTAGTCAAGCCTATTGTTCCCCTTCTGTCTACATGTGAACTCTAAGGAGCTCTGAGCCTCCAGCCACATGGCTCCAACAAGCCTCTCTTGAGTTCCTATACCAATAATTTAGGAACTTCCTTCACTTTGGAACTAGACCAAGTTTTACTGCCTGTGCGTCTTTTTCTGGAAAAGTACATGAAACAGACAATTGAAGAGTTTGTAAGTAAACCCATTTTTAAATTGCCAAACGTGAGGTCTTTTCTTACGCCGGGGGAAAGGGGAAGTTTTGGAACTCACAAAGGCGTATTTTAAAGGTCTAACAGCCTACATTTCCACACTTTACTTTGCTGCGTATTTTGCCATTTTAAATCTCTGCTGGGGTTCTTCCACCAAAGAATACTTGCCCCTAACTTGGATCTCGGCATCCAGGAATTCTCCTGTTAAACCTAACCAACCCCTCCCCCCCCCCCCGCCGCTAGCCAATCAACACTTTTAACTTGGAAAAGGAGGCGGAATAGTAATGTTGTAGTTTGAAAGTTATCAGCACATTTGACTACGCGGTCCCTGAGCTTACCGTCTGAGGGCCATTATTCTCTGTGGAATTTGAAACCATCTTTATAAGTGAGTTCCAAGATGGGTCAGCAGCATGAGGTCCATTGAATATAGGCCCCCCAGTACCATCTGCAATGGGTGCGACAGGAGGAATCATTGCGTTCCCATACACTGAGAAAGGCATGCCCTGTAAGGGGGAAAAGAGCTAGTTATATGCTTTATATTTCTACAGTCACAATAAACATCATTTCACCTTCTCAAATTTCGAAAAGTGTGTGTGTTTTCATCCCAATTATAAAATCAACATACAGTGGTGCCCCGCAAGACGAATGCCTCGCAAAACGGAAAACTCACTAGACGAAAGAGTTTTCCGTTTTGGAGGTGCTTCGCAAAACAAATTTCCTATGGGCTTGCTTCGCAAGACGACAATGTCTTGCGAGTTCCTGCTGGTTTTCTTTTCCTTTCCCCCCTTTTTCTAAGCCGCTAAGCCGCTTATCAGCTGATCCGATCAGCAGATAAGCCGCTAAAAGCCGCTAAAAGCTGCTAATAGCGCTAATCCGTCAATGGGCTTGCTTCGCAAGACGAAAAAACCGCTAGACGAAGAGAATCACAGAACGGATTCTTTTCGTCTTGCGAGGCACCACTGTACTTAATTGGCCAAAGAAATTTGTTTCACAACTTCTCTGCGAAATGATTTTGTTGGCATCGTTTTGAATTAATAGTTCTGCGTGTGTCAAGGTAGCCCAAATGTGGCTCCCAGGAACCTCTACTGCTGCTCCTGGTCAATTTAAGGAAGTAACTAGGAACAGTCAGGCAAACTGATACTTGCTCACCCTCTGGCTATAAAGAGGTTTATAATACAAGGCCCACCCAAAACTACTAAAAAGGAATGACAAAGGTGATGCAGGCTCCGATAGAAAAAGCAATGTATGATGTAGCTTTTAAACAGGGTATGCATATTAGATAGCTTCTATGTCTGAGTTTTTAGCAAAAAAACAACAACATTTGGATCGTTACCCCAACTTTAGGGAAGTCCATGTATCCAGCAGGGACATGCTGATGGAATGTACCGGAAGGAGTTACAATTCCTGTGCTGTCTCTCTCCATTGTTTGATGTTGCGAGAATACACCTGGATCAGACATTGGTCTGTGGATCATATGGTTCCCCATTCCACTGTGACACCAATCTACTTTATCTGGCAAGAAAGAAGTGGGGATTACCCATTAGTAGCATGCTTTAACCTAAATTATTCCGTTGAGGTAGTAGCAGTTAGCGTCCTGAACACTTGGCAGAACCATCTAAACAAGAAGTACAGAGCCAGACTGGTCATTGGAAAGGTAAGGTATACTTAGCGGCAGCTAATACTTCATGGTGAGACTAAAAAAAAATTATGTTCTTAAAGCAGGATTAAATCATTTGTGAACTTTAAATTAGTCAATTCATGAACAATGATGCAATGCAGATTTGTCAAGGCTACCATTTGTAGTGTGAATGTTATTTCTGCATTTTAAGTTGTCCTAATCAATTGTCTTTTTAGGACAATTAGGACGCGGGTGGCGCTGTGGTCTAAACCACTGAGCCCAGGGCTTGCCGATCGGAAGGTCGGCGGTTTGAATCCCCGCGATGGGGTGAGCTCCTGTTGTTTGGTCCCAGCTCCGGCCAACCTAGCAGTTCGAAAGCACATCAAAGTGCAAGTAGATAAATAGGTACCGCTCCGGTGGGAAGACAAACGGCGTTTCCGTGTGCTGCTCTGGTTCGCAGAAGTGGCTTAGTCATGCGGACCATAAGACCCGGAAGCTGTCTGCGGACAAACATCGGCTCCCTAGAGCAAGATGAGTGCGCAACCCCTGAGTTGTCCACAACTGTATCTAACAGTCAGGGGTCCCTTTACCTTTACCTAATCAATTGTCTTAGCTCTCCTCTAATAGAAAATCAGAAGATGATAAACAAGTATGTCTGTTCAGGGGCAATACATACCAGCTTGGTTTCCTCCTATCCCTTCAAAAGACCATATACCGCTGTGCCCCACTGGAGTGGCCAAGTTGCTCCCTATAACAGAGGGTGTAGACGTTCCAGTTTGTCTGATACGCGCAGAACGCTCTGTTCCAATTGGGACAGGGACCTTTCTGTCCTGAGAGACATTGCTGGGTTTTTCTGACCCCAGGGAAACAGAGGAAGGGGTTGGAGATGGTGCTCGAACTCCCGCAGACACCGGCTGAGCAGGTGGTTCTGGAGGAAAACAAATATTTGAACGGGTTACAGACATCCGTCCTAGTATTTAAAGGCAATATGACGGCATTCAAAAATACTCTCTCTACACCAGTCTCAGAAGTAGCAGCATTGCAGGCTCAGGAAATTTCATGACTGAAGTATTAAAATAGCATTAGCTACAAAAAGCCTACTAGAGGTTTGCCACATCATGCCACATTGAGCCAGTAGTTTAAACTGGCTTTCTATAATCAACGTACAACGGAATGAATCTTTGTCAGTTGCAAAAATCACTGTCAGAGTTATCAGAACTCAATATATTAAAAAGTGATTATTTAGGATCTAATGGTCCTTTTTGCAAGTCATATTAAGCCACAGTTAAAAATGAACTGTGGTTTAATGTGAATGCTCAGTGTGCTGTACATACTGACGAAACGGTCTCTCTGCTCTACTCCTGCTGCTTGAGAACAAGGCAGCGTCTGGCTGGTTGTGATGTTTCTAGTTTGTTTCCTACAAACAAATCAGGAGTAGTAAGTCAAGAACTTGAATACTGCTCAAGGTTTATTTGGAGAGAAATTCATGAGCCAGGGTTGGCACATCAGATCTGCGTTGTTGTTGTTGTTGTTAACTGACCCAGACCCTGCAACGAGCATCTCAGGCCCTTATTCACAAGAGGTCAGGAGGGTGGCAACATGAGAACAGGGCCTTTTCTGTGGTGGCTCCCCATCTGTGGAATGCTTTCCCCAAGGAGGCTTGTCTGGCACCTTCATTACATATATTTAGACACCAGGCAAAAACATTTCTGTACAATCAGGACTTTGGCTGATTAAAATTCTATGGCCTTTTAAATGTGTTTGGGGGCGTTATTAGTGTCTTTTTGCTTATTATGCATTTTGTGTTCTCATGTTGTATTTTTATGTTGTGAACCGCCCTGTGATTTTTGGATGAAGGGTGATACACACAAAATCTAACAACAACAACAACAACAACAACAACAACAACAACAGCCCCACTCTTCCCTGCGTCATCCAATTCAGAAGTTGGAACACCCAGAGTTATATTACAGCAACAAAATAGTGCAGTTGTGTTTTTTTTAACAGCTTACCATTTGATGCAGAGGAACATGGAGGCAATAGGTTCAGTGGAGAAAAATGCTGTCTGTTAAAATTAGCAGCTGCCGGTGCTCCCCCAAGGGCTGTTCCTGGTGCATATACTTGACTGCTTGAAAGGTTCGAGGCAAAGGTACCCAAGTGCGCAGAAGGTGGTGTTACAGAACCATACGGTGAATCCATACTGACAATACCTACAGAATGATGTGCAAAACGTCAGTACTTTCTGGGAAAATAGCAGCATTCAAAGCAGGGGGTGCAGGGAAGGAACTTAACTTTTGCATCTTGTACAGTTTGCTTCCAGTTTGGACTAAAATAGTTATGATTCTCTTCTATGGAGCCTGGAAAACTAATTTGTTCCAGACTGCTTTTCTGTAACAGATGTTTTTATGGCACTGATTCCTGAGACTATGTGCTTCCTTATAATACTGTATTCTTACGGTTTGACCATTCAGATATATCTCAATGGGTCAGTGATTCTATTTGAAATTAGATAAGATGCTCAGTAACCCACATTTAAAATCATCTCTTTGGAAATTACACCTCCAGCATACTTTCAAACAAATAAAACATCTGCCTTATCCTCTCATGAAGCATAGCACCAATGGGTTATAATTTTGTTCTCATTTTTAATTCACATCCATTTCCATTTGTTTTCTCCATTCATTCTACACTGAAGCCTCTTTTGCCAGTATTGAGTTGCTCCATAAAGTCTAAAAACTGCCTCTGTTTTAGAGAAAATAGGTTATGCAAGGCAAAATCAAGGCATCTGCCATAATGTTTGCATGGCAGACTTAGGGGGAAAGGGCAGCAGAGAAAGTGGTCTCCTGTTTCCAGCTGGGCTACAGGAGAGAGAACCACTCAGCAGCCAAGTCGTTGGGCTGATGTGCCCTTGCTGTCCAGTCGGAAGAAGTGGAGATAGATTTTCTATGCCAAGCCTGCCAGCTGTGTGCAGAGCAGTTGACTCTGATAATTCCATCCCAGATTCCCTACAAAAATAAAAATGCATATTTGACTTCGGAAGTGGGTGGAGAGGGAAGGGATGATTTAATAGGGTTGGGAAAAAGTGGGGGTGCAGGGGAAACCATAAGTCAGAAGAAGATGGGAACCTCAAGGGTCTCCAGGTGACCAGGGCTTCTCCCCACCACCACCACCAAACTGGGCTACTCTGGTCTGCAGAGCTCACCCCGTCTTTCAACCAAGAGAAGGGACTATGCTGGAATGTGGCAACTGCATTCTGGCCATGGAGGAGTATAGATAGGAGGCTGCACAACCTGAATCTATTCTTGTAAGATGCAAAGAATGCTTGTACAATCTCCCAATTCACTCCTCCATCTATTTTCACTGCAGATGATCCGCAGTGGGATTACCCATGTCCGGATCAAAATCTCGCATCCGAAGAACTGAATCAAAAAGAAGTGACAAGGCAAGTTCTAGGGGAAACTGACAAACTGCAAACAAGTCGCCTGCTCCAGTTGGCATCCAAAATTCTATGTCGGTTAACCTAGCAACTGTTTTGGTTAAATTGGGGAAAATAAATCATTATTTAAAAAACCATAGATGCATGAAGCTTACAGAACAACAAGCCTTTCTAGGGAAGAATCACAGCATGCCTTGTATAAAGGGAAGTTCTACCATGCCAATCTTTTACTTTGAGAATGTTAACAAGCATATGAATATATGTGATCCAGTCAACATTATATACCTGGATTTTCAAAAAGCTTTTGACAAAATCCCTTACCAAAGGCCCCTAAATAAATTTGGAACATCGTGGTTTTCCTATGGATTAGTAGCTGGTAATGGAAAGAGAAAAAGGAAGCATTGAAATCTCCGAAGGATCAGTATTGGGACTGGTGCTATTTAACTTGTTCATAACTGGACTAGAGTCAGCAGCGATGTGACCAAATTCACCAATGAAACCAAGACAATGAATGGACAGCAAAACAGCAGGCGAGGTTCAAGGGTTAAGTGTAAAGATATGAATGTTGGGGCAACCCACCCCACCACCACCACCCCACCCAACTGCACACACACAGATGGAGCAATCAGACACGAAGATCACTTTATCCTTGCAGAATATAAAGAAATATTCACCTGAGGGACTCGGAGCTGGTCTCTGAAGTGGGGGCCTAAAACCTGGGGCTTTGGAAGTATCTAACTGGTGCAATGGATCTGAGTTTGGCAGAAATGAAGACTTCCCAGACAGAATGGATTCCGGCGCTGCCTGAGACGACAAGACAGATCCACCCCAGAAGGCGTGAGCAGAGGCCGGGCCGTTCTCAAACAGTGTGCTGAAGGGCCCAAACGGCAAAGCAGCGCTGAAATTTGGAGCCATGGGCTTGTTTGCCGGATGGACAGGATTCTGAGAGACACTTTGCGTACTTAAGGTAGAAGGAAGTTGCACTGAAGAAGGAACACTGTGGGGTCTTTTGATGTGGCTGATATTGAGGACGGCAACCGAAGAACTCTGAACGGGAGCGGAATTCTTGTGCACGGGGTTTGCCCCATGGGATGGCAGCCTGATCGCGGAGCTTTCCATTTTAGCTGGCGGAGATGGCTGAGCAGATCCCGCCGATGCCTGAGGCAAGAGATAGTTCGCTGGCGTACTAGCAGGCGCAGCTACCGGGGCAGCGGAACTCGCAGTTGCTAAGTTTGGAGGCACGGCCATTCGTGGATCTTGTGACGGAACCTGAGGCTGCTGCAAAGGTGGCCTTGCTTCCTGGGAAACAGACCCGAGCGTCTGCGGCTGAGAAAGATGCTCCGATGGAATCCCAGCAGAGCCGCTATTCGCCTGCCTGTTGCTGGTCAGATTTGCTGCTTCCGCTGCTGGGGGGCTACTGGCTTCCTGGTCCGAGGAGGGCACCCCTTTGCTGGGAGAACCCGCGACACATTCTGAAGGGCTGCTTCTGGAAACCCGGGCTGGCGGTGAAGGGGAGGAAGCGGACGACACAGGGTGGTGCTCTTTGGCAGTAGGAAAAGGGTAAGTGGCGTTGGTGGGCGTTGTGCTGTTGTTGCTGGCCGTGGTTGCAATGGTGGTGGTGGTGGTGCTGGATGTCTTGACCACGGTGACAAAGAGCTGCCTTCGGACGGAAGGGGAGCTGGGGCTGCCATTTGCAGGAGGAACAGGCACAGCAGACACGGCCGGACTTGTGGTGGCTGTTGGGCTGGGAGCCGACGAACCCGCCGAATTCACCTGAGAACCGCTGCTGTTCTGATTGTTATGGCGAGGCACCGTGTGAGGCTTAGGTGAGTTAGTAGCTTTTGCGGGGCTGAGAGGCCGAACGGGGAAAGGGCCCCAGGTGGACTGAGCGGGCGGGAATGTCCCTCCAAAGTGGGTCATTGGTAACCTCGGCGGACGGATCTGCTGGAAAGTCTGAGCAGCCAGCAAGGCGTGTGCAAACTGGGGAGGAGGGTATGCCAGCGGCAGAGAAACTGGAAACCCAGGCCGCACGTTATTCACCGGGTTCTTGACTGCTTTATGCGTCGGTGCTGAAGGGAGGACAGGCACGGAAAGCGCTGTGGCCATCTGAGATGAGGAGGAGATTGCGACCGTGGTCACCTTGCTCCCAGCGACGGAATTGTGGGTAGTGGTGGGGCTGGCGTGCGCCCCTGTTTTGGGATAGGCCGCAGAGCTTCTCAGACGGTTCTTTGGAATGAGTTCGTCGATTTCTTTGTCGGGATCCTTGATCAGAGCATTGATGAGCTGTGTTGCTTGTCTTGTTGATTCCGTGCCTCCCCTGCAAGTGAATAATAGAATTGTAGAGTTGGAAGGGACCCTGAGGGGCATCCACCCCACCCCCTGCAATCTCTTGGCCAACATGGGGGTCCAACCCACAACCCTGGGATTAAGAGTCATGCTCTACTGACTTGAGCTATCCTTCAGGTCTACTGTATTTTTCGCTCTATAGGACGCACCGGACCATAGGAGGGGGAGAACAGGGGGAAAAAAATCTCCCCCTCTCTGCTCAGCGCCCCTTCAGCGAAGCGGTAGGAGAAATGGAGCCCCTTCCATTTCTCCTCTTACTTCGCTGAAGGGGCGCAGCGCAGAAAGGGAAAACTGTCCAGCGCCTCTTCAGCGAAGCGAAGCCTGGAGAGCAAGAGGGATCGGTGTGCAACGATCCCCTCACTCTCCAGGCCTCAGATGGCTATCCACAAGCCTTTGAAGCGCAGCGGAAACTCCTGCTGCGCTCCGAAGGCTTGCAGATAGATGCCAGAAGCCTCCGGAGCGCAGCGGGGGTTCCCGCTGCACTCCAGGGGCTTCAGCGAAAGCAACGCAAAGCCTCCGGAGTGCGGGTGTGAGCTCTCCCTCTGCGCTTCGGAGACTTTGCGTTGCTATCGCTGAAGCCAAGGAGCCTGCATTCGCTCCATAGGACACACACACATTTCCCCTTAATTTTTAAAGGGGGGAAAGTGCATCTTATAGAGTGAAAAATACGGTAAATGCACCCTTAGGAAATAAATGCATGAAGACCATTTCTTCATTCGTGGATAAGCTTAAGAAGAAATATTTCCCCTTTTTAGAAAAATGCATGCAAGTGTAAAAACCTTCGCATGAATGACATTTAACGGTTTTATGATGCAATGGTTGAATACACAACCGTTCCCTCGGACAGCAAGGTTAGGTGGTTTGGTGCAGGCCGGACTGATTCCATTTTTAAAATGTTAATGTTTCAGATGCAACGCAGCCTCTGAGAAACAAAAGTGGGGTGTCAGCATATATCTGAGTTAAAAAATAAATAAATTAAAAAGCTTGAGGAGGACTGAGCATGCTCAGTGGCCTCCAGGAGCTACAAAACCCACTAAGTGGGTGGGGAGCATAAATGGGCCTGCTTGGGTAACTGACAGACTTATAGTATCTTGGAAATGAATGGCTGGCTGCATTTTAATTGTTTTAATGTTGTATTTTAATCTTGTTTTTAAGTTGTATTCATTCAACTCGTTTTTATTATTGGTTGTTAGCTGCCCTGAGCCCGGCCTTGGCTGGTGAGGGTGGGGTATAAATAAAATTTATTATTATTATTATTATTATTATTATTATTATTATTATTATTGGAGTTCTGAACAGGACCAACCCGGCTGGAGGGTAAGGAATCACTGAGACATTCTGATTCATACAAGTCCCATGTATGTTTACCACTTTGAAGTTGTTGGGTGGTTGTTGTTTTTTAAAGTAATCAAGCAGTATATAAATTGAAGCAGTGCATAAATTGTATAAAATAAATAAATAAATGTCCATCTAACAGAAATTAGTTTGAAATCTGTTTCCTATAGAAACTGAATGGCAAATTAAATACGGTGTCCTCCAAACCAATTCAGTAACTTAAGGTAAACAGTGCCTGGACAGGAATTTACCTTATTGTTATGATTCTGTCCCCCGTTTTGTCTTTCTGCTTATCAATGTCTATATGCGCGCCAGTAAACTCTCGGATAGCGTTGATGTTGCAACCACCTCTTCCAATTACTCTGGAAATGACAGTTGATGGAACAGAAACCTTCTTTGATCTAAGAAACAAGAGAAAATTACGGCAATCGGGTAGACCAGATTTAGTATAGTATACTTGCATCAAACTTAAAAGTTTGGGAGCGAATGGTCGGAAGCAAGTATGTATGATGCAATGAGATGTGCCAGCGGCGTGTAAGCTTTGTAACATGTGTGCCATGCCTGAAATCAAAGAGGCCCAAAGGCTGGCTATGGATGCGATCCAACGTAGCACAGGCAGGTGTCTGCTTGCACAACTGGGCTTCTTTCTCTTCTCTCCCCTTTAGTCCCCTGCACCCCACGAAATCTGCTCTGGGGGCTGGGGGGCAAAAGAGAGAAACTGGGAGTCCCATTGCGCAAGCAAGACATCAATGGAATTCACCCTATAGATATTTAGTGGAGAAAAAAAGCATTCTTACGAAACATTCTCCTGTTCCTCCACCTTTCAAATGTAAAAACAGAAAAGCTAGTACAGTGGACCCTCGAGTTACATACCACTCTGGATACGTAACTTTCGGGTTGCGAACACAGCACACCCGGAAGTGTATACTTCCGGGTTTTGCTGTGCGCATGCGCACAGAAGGACTCAATCACACCATGCGTGTGCGCAGAAACAGCACCTCCAGTTATGGACTTTTCAGATTAAGTACGGACCCCTAGAATGAATTTAATTCATATACGGAGGGTCCACTGTACACGGCCTTTGGAGACTGTGGTTAGAAAGCTTTGGCTGAAACAAAGCACTGAAGCACTATGCTAATAGTTGTAGCTGTGAAAGTGTCCCACGTCTACACAAAAAGCTGAAGAGAGAGGAGAAAGAGAAAAAGAAAACAGGAAGACACTAGCATGGGGAATGTATTCATATCCTGCTTCTCAGGTGCTGGCACCGAAAACAGGCTCTGATACCATCTCTTGGATGTTACAGACTTTGAAGAGCAAGGAATGAAATGGCCATACCATGACTAATTTTGCCAGCAATGCAAAGCATGGTTTGAAGTAAAATATTCAAAGCAGGGACTAGGGGTGGGTGGATGGATGAGGTAGAGAATCACTGGCAATTACCACCATCACGGAATTGGACTTACCTTCTTACAACCTCCTTCCATCCTTCCTCCCTCTTCTGACCACGTTTAGGGCTAGCTAGGGTCAATTTTCCATTAGGAGAAGACAGTGGCGATGGAGAAGGTTTTGTGCAAGTAGATAAGGAATTGCCAGTTACTTCGCTAATAACTTCTGACAACCTTTCAGAGGAAAGGGGGAGGGGAGGGGGAGGAAAAAGAGTGCTTGTTAACGTAACTCTTATGAGAAAAACGTAAAAGACAAATGCAGAGACTCTTGTTTAGCCCTTTAATAACATCTCTAGTATTAGAATATTAAATTTAACACCGTGCTAAAGAGTAAACTGATCAATCATAGATAAAGTATACTTGGCTTTTGTTTGCTTGCTTTTGTTTGCAAGCCTGTTTAGAATAAAATACATTTGGATATAAATGAGGATGAATCTCAATATCCCAAGATTCACAGTGGGGGGGGGGGAATGAGGCAGACGAAGAACAGCACCAAAGCAATCTACACTAGCAAGACATAAGAAAAAAAAGTTTTCCACTTGCATTTCATGCAAACCATAGCTTGAAATGCACCTAGCAACTGATAATCAAAGTCCATTCATATGTAAAAACACAAGCAGTGGAATGCAACTGAACGCTACCTTCATCACAATCTAACTCAAAATTGGGCCTTTCCCTCTTCATCAGCAGATATGGCCGTCTGAAGGCAGAAGTAAAATCTTAAAGGGGAAAAGCTGCATGCACTTGCATAGTCTAGGATGCGAAAACTGTCACAGGACTCTCTTGATTTCAATGTTTGAATGTAGCCCGATTTTCAGCAGTGTTTCTGGGATTCTGCTGTGGGGATAGGATCTTGAAAAGCTCCCACCTATGATTTTGGTCTTCTGTTACTATGGTCTTCAATTAAGCAACTCAGAACTAAGCCAAATTAGTTTGGCTGCTCAAATAGCTATTGATTATGCTATTTTATCTGCTGCTTCATGGCCAGTTCTACTGGCATCGTATATTCTGGTTTGTTCTTAATAATTCTGATAAACCACTTTGAGTTACCAAAGTTGGAAGAAAGGCAGCAGAGACTTTTCAACAAAATAACAAGTACCGTATTTTTCACTCCATAAGACGCACCTGGCCATAAGATGCACCTAGTTTTTAGAGGGGGAATGCAAGAAAAAAAATTCTTTAAAGGGAGCGCTGAGCAGAGCCTGTATGCATCCCAGGCTCTGCTCAGCGCTCCCTTTAAAGAGCCGCGTGGAGCGTGTGTGTGGCGCATGCAGGCTTTTCCCCGAGGAGGGAGAAGGGCAGCCCATCACTGATGGGCTGCCCTTCTCCCTCCTTGGGGAAAAGCTCCCAAGAGCCACACACACGCTCCACACGGCTCTTTAAAGGGAGCACGGCTCTTGGGGGCTTTTCCAGGAGGTGGGGGAAGAGACTGAGGGGCTAAGCCAGAAGCTAGAACAGTGAGAGGGATCGCTGCGCAGCGATCCCTCTTGCTGTTCTGGCTTCTGGGATAGCTGCGCAGCCTGCATTTGCTCCATAAGACGCACACACATTTCCCGTTACTTTTAGGAGGGAAAAAGTGCTTCTTATAGAGCGAAAAATACGGTAAATAATAATTTCACAGTTCTGGTCCATGAAGTAACACTGGGGGAAGAAGATGGAAGCATTGAGAACATCCCAAGAGATGAGATTACAACTTGTGTGTGTGTGCAAAAGCTAAAGTAGCTTACTTGACTGAAGATTTCCCAGAAACTGCTTTTCGCTCTTCTTTTGGGAAAGTGACCATCACCGATGGCTGCTTCTTGTTGCTCTGAGCATTAGTGACTGCTGTGGAAGAAAGACTGTCACTCTTGTGGCTGCTGTTACTATTGCTGCTTTCATCACTACAGCTGGAAATCCTCATGTTGTCACTATCACCACTTTCACTGGTACTGCTGCTTTTGGATTCGCCATTTATTTTCTCTGGTTGAGAATAGGAGATGGGGAGCTGATCATCAAAGATGATCTGAACAGTATCTTGGCCAATTTTGTTTCTCCTGCTTTTCCTCTTAGAGCTGCTCGTAGTGACAGTATTGTTTCTTTTGCCATGGGAACCTGCCAAAGTTGTCCATGTTGCAGATATACCTATGGTGGTCGTTGTGGTAGCACTGGGTGGTTCTGTTAGGATCCCTGGCTCATCTAATTGAGAACGAGAAGAAGAATTGACCAAATTGACAGTAATCATCTTGCCTGAACAGGTTTTTACTATGCGACTGGCCCATGAAGATCAATGCAAGTCACATACACCACAAACATCCTTCGTATTTAAAACCTATTTACCTTGTGCATATGGCCTAACACACACACACACACAATTTCTAAAAGCAGTTTAAATTAATACCATTGTAATTTGCAAATATCCAGGGAACTGGAACACGTGGGTTTAGGGACTGATTAATAAGATAACTTTATTGCCTTTCCATATGAAGAGGGTTTGGAAAGATTAAGCTCTCAGAACAACCTATGGAAAAGGTTTACAAGCGGACAGTCATATCTGAATGGCCTGGGATAAGGGGATTCCAAATACTCTTGATCAGAAACATGCTTACATGGGCACAAATGATTATTTGCATAGGTGGATGATGACATATTGGAATAAGCCACAATGTATTCACATAAGCAATTTTAGTTAAGTATTTGCAATTGAGAAAGGCTGATTCCTACTTTGATATGCTCTAAGGCAGGCATAAGCAAACTCGGCCCTCCAGATGTTTTTGGGACTACAACTCCCATCATCCCCATCTAACAGGACCAGTGGTCAGGGATGATGGGAATTGTAGTCCCAAAACAGCTGGAGGGCCAAGTTTGCCTATGCCTGCTCTAAGGGATACTTTCCAAAGGCGTAGCCATGTTAGTTGCTTTCAGCAAACAACAACTCAAAGAGTCTCATGGCACAAATTTATTATGGCAACTCAGGATATTATTTTGTCCCTCTGATTAATCTGTGACACGATAAATGTGTATTTACTATGCCACGAGTCTCTTGTTTTTATAATAAATGCTTATTTACTAATATGCAAGTTGAGAACCAACTATAATTAGGACTGAAGAAATGCCTGTCATGTTCTGCCTATTGGCCTTTGTATGCAACCTCTTCAAAACCAGGATAAAAAGAATCATGAAACAACTTCCACAAGTTCAAGGAGTCTCCACACTTATTTTACTTCAAGCAACAACTTTGAGTGCCTTGCGGCAAACTGCTGTTAAGAGAGAGGTTCGATCAGAATTAGACAAATGATTTGGAGGATCAGCTGCTCACAAGGTAGCCGAATGCCCCAATGGGAACTCAATCTCTTTGTGTGAACCTAAGCAGCTACTGTATTTTTCGCTCCATAAGGCGCACCTACTTTTTTTGGGGGGGGGGATTCAAGAAAAAAAAATGCGGCTCTTGGGGGCTTTTGCGGGAGGTGGGGGAAGTGAGAGAGCCTCGCTCTGTCCCTTCCCCCACCTCCCGCAAAAGCCAGGGATAACCGCGCGAAGCCTCCCCAGGGCAGCAGGATGAAGGCTCCCTGCTGCTCTGCGGAGGCTTCGCAAGCTACCCCAGAGCTGCTCGACCCAAAGAGCAGGTCGGGGGGCTAGCGGTGGGGGAAGCCCAGGTTCCCCCCCCCCCCGGGACCACACATTCGCTCCATAAGACGCACAGGCATTTCCTCTTAGATTTTAAGAGAAAAAAAGTGCATCTTATGGAGCAAAAAATACGGTAATTGGATCCCATCCCAGGTGGTTTATCCAAAAGCTCATGAAAGGCAATGTTTCTGCCACTGCACGTGTCAAGAGTGGTAGTCCTTTGCAAAACAAACAAACAAAAAAACCACATTAAGTGAAATGCTTATTATGACGGTTGAAAGGAAAAACCATTTGCAGAGAAACTATGAAATTGACTGCCGTTTATCTTTATCCCATGATTTTAACACTGATCTATGACAATGTCCTATTTTCTTCAATAATTTGTAATCATTTCCAGTTGAATATATTCAAGCTGACAGGATTTAATGATTTAACATTTGGTTGTGTTTCAGAGAAGAGATGCTGAAAATGGAAGAACAGCCATTTTTTGTGTTTTTTAGACAACTGCTCTGAGCCCATGGGGTACAAATCAAATACCTACCTTCAGCTTTTAGTTTTTCCTTTTCTTGAGCAGCTTGCAGTTCAAAATTCTCTTTGTTTTTTGCCTCTATTTCTTCCAGCTTCCTCCTTTGCTCTTCCTTTTTCTTCCTTCTCTTCTCCTTCCTTTTCTCTCTTTTAGCAGCTAATGCCAGCCTTCTGCTTTCTTCCCGTAGCTGCAAGTCAAATTCATTCAACAGCCATGAAAGGAAACTGCCAAAAAGAAACTGCACCTTGGGCAGATAAGGCTGCTACAGCTTAGCATTAGGAAGAGACCGGATGCTGTGCATCAGTCTCAACTGATTACTTATAAGAATACCTTGCCTTCCAAGAGTTCTAAACTAGTTCTCCACACTGTGGGAAGGCTGAGGTGGTGGGAAGAGAAACTTGCCAAAGCTCACTGTCACAGGCCCAAGGTGAAGTGGCTAATTTGAACATCCTCCATTCAGACCAAGAGGAAGCCAGCAGACGAGAAATCATATGGCCTTGAATCTAATTCTGTGGGCAAGCTGTCTATCAATGAGCCCACTTTGAGCCACAGAAGCTGGGATTGCTCGAGTGGTAAAGCACGAGACTTTTAATCTGAAGGATATAGGTTCTCGAGACTCACATTGGGCAAAAGATTTCTGCATTGCAGGGGGCTGGACTAGATGACCCTCGTGGTCCCTTCCAACTCTACAGTTCTGTGAGTCTATTGGAAGAGCCTCTCAAGTTTGAACATAAAGGCTTTCCACTCATGGAGGAGGTTGAACCTCTGGCCCCACAGTGTATTCAGGGCGATTATTTCAGCTGGGAATTAAACATTTTGGCAACTTTTCCTTTTCAGGGAGCTCTGGAGATTTGGAGGGACAGAGCTCCAATTTCCGCGGAGCTCTGTCCCTCCAAATCAGAGGGAAGCGGCCATTACCGATGGCGCCACCCTGGAAGTCCTCGGTTACCGGATTTTTTTCAATGAATCCAGGGACACTTTAATTAAATAAATACTACACGTTCGGGACGTTGATGCTGCAGCGATGGCAGTGGCACAGGGGCGGCTGCTGCCTTGACCTCAACCGCCACATTTCCCCTTCCTCCGAGGCTTCTATCTCTTTTCTCCATCAGCCTGGACAGCCCCTGAGTTGTTGGTTCTTTGGTGGTGGTGGTGGGGAAGCAGTGTGCGGTGGATCAGGCATGAAAGACAGGGGAGGAGGGCAGAGAGCCCAGGCAGCGGCTAGGCTGGGGCAGCGCAATGCCTCCCTTCCCATCGGAGCAGCCCCAATTCCATTCCTACTTGCGTGCAAGCAGGAGGGGATGGGGATCCCTCAGCTGGGAAGGGAGGCTTCCCCTTGCCTAACCGAGAGATCCCTGCCACCTCCTGCTTGCACACAAGCTCTGATAGGCAGCGTGAAGCCTCCCTTCACAGCTGAGATACCCCCGCCCCGCTCCTGCTTGCACGCAAGTAGGAGTTAGGTGGCTGCTCCGATAGGCAGCATGAAGCCTCCCTTCACAGCTTAACTGCTGGGGTCAGGGAAGGTGGAGGCAGCCCGGAAGCTGCATCTTAGAGCCCCTGCAACTCCTGAAGCCAGCCAGAGCCAACTGCTGCGGCTGCGTTTCCTGGGGACATTAGATGAAATCCGGGGACATTCCAGGGATGGAATTTGTCTGGGGACTTATTCGCAAATCCGGGGACTGTCCCCGGGAAACGGGGACGTCTGGTAACCCTACAGTAGGGGGATTCCTCAACTCCACCATAAGGAGTGCTTTTTGATGACTATTTCCCCCCCTATTCTTGCATGCCCTGCCTTGAGCAACTACAGAAAGCCAGCCTATAAAGTGTTTTAAAGTGGAAATCTGAACTTGCAGCGTTACTTACCTTCTCCAAATCCAACTCCTCTAAAAGAATGCTTGCATTCTTGTTTGCTTCAGCAGCCTGCCTGTCTTTGGCTTGAACAATTGATTCTATACAGAGGTGGCACTTCTTCAGCATTTCCTGCGATGACAATGCATAAAAGAACATCATTTCTGAACTGGCACAAGCAGGTGAACAAATAATGGATGTACCAGACTCAAACACTGCAAGAAGGGAACTGGCAGGGAGCATGAGGGGCTCATTGTGGCCTGCAAAGGAAGGGAAGCTGCTTAACAAACAGGCAAGAGTGCAGAAATGAAAGGAATGGATTGGAAGGCTCCTGTGGCATCAAAGGGGCTGAACTGCTAATGACTGTGGATATGCTGTTTCTCCTTGTGTAAGAACGGAAAGATGGCTGGAGAGGAGACAAACAACAGAGAACATTGTGAGAGGGATTTTATTCTGCCAGTAAAAGCGAAAGGGTTGGAATTGCTTTGGGAAGGTTGTGTGGAATGGCAAATGCCGCAGGGACAGAATTCTCCAGAGTGGGAGTCAAGAGATTCCAAATGGCAAAACAGGATTCAGAAGTGCTCTAGTTTTGAAAGAAAAAAAAAGTTTGGTTGGGGGAAAAGACTGGAACCAAGGAAAGGACTTCTTATGCAGAGACCAGATATGAATATAATAAGAAAAAGTGGGAAGGGAGAGGAGCTTTGCAACCTTTGGCTAATTAAATTATTGATGACCTTTTAAACTACGTGAGGGTGTGGGGTGGTGTTATTGTTTTGTATTTTTGTGTTTTTATATTGTAAACTTTCCTGGAATCCTTGGATGAAGGGTGGCACAGAAATTTAATAATGGTAACTTTGGTCTGCATTTTATTCCCCCCCCCCTGTGGTATTTAATTGTGTAACATACTTTGGGATTAGGAAGGTTAAATATTTAAACACACTAAAACAAAGAATAGTGTGCTCTTGAATGAAGCCATACAACTGAATTGGGAGTGTAAAGTCAGAAAAAAATAACCTATTTTTCACTCTATAAGACGCACTAGACCACAAGACGCACCTAGTTTTTGGAGGAGGAAAACAAGAAAAAAAATATTCTGAATCTCAGAAGCCAGAACAGCAAGAGGGATCACTGCGCAGTGAAAGCAGCAATCCCTCTTGCTGTTCTGGCTTCTGGGATAGCTGCGCAGCCTGCATTCGCTCCATAAGACGCACACACATTTCCCCTTACTTTTTAGGAGGGAAAAAGTGAGTCTTATAAAGCAAAAAATGCGGTAGTCTGTCCAATGCTGTTCAGGGTCGAGATATGCAAGGTTTTAATTAGCACTTATGATGTATTCATCAGCTTACTGGGAAACACTGGTTTTACCAACGTTTTACTGAGTAACTTAAGCAGCACATTATTCTTACCTTGTCAGTAACTGTTGCTATGTATCTCATACATTCTGAATCTGATGGGAACTGGTTGACTTCTTTTACCAGGTAGCGTACCACTTTCACATGACCCTAAGAATGAAGGTTTCCAGCATTAGTCCCTTTCACATGAAGGCAGGCTGCACATTTAAATGCATTTAAGTGAAATAACTAAACTATAAAAGATAATTCAGTGAAAAGAGTTACTGCAGCAACCTCAATTCCCCAAAGCAGCAGGAGCTTCAGAAGCATACAAAAATTGCCAATCTGTGAAGCTAGGGAAAGAAAAACTCCCATTTTCTTTAATAAAGAAGGCATTTGAAAATACTCTGAGATACAGAAAAGCAGAGAGGGCAGCTTATTCAATTGCAATATTGCACACACTGCCAATATGATGTTGGGGTTTTTTTTTTTGCAATGGTTATGTAAGTCTCCCCCCTGAAAACTGTACGCTATGGGAAACATAGCAGTCCATTTATTAAATTTCTGCCGTGCACTGTGTGGGTGATGCAGTTCAATTTCCAAATTCATACTGCAACAAATTAGTTCTTTTTTATCAAGGGGGTTAAAAGCAAAAGCTTTCACTCTACCTTTCGAAAGGCTGCCATCAGCGGGGTTATCTTTCTGTTATCAGCAGCATCTACATCTGCTCCAGCTTGCACTAGCAACTGGACAACATCTAAATGACCACCATTTGCAGCAAGCCATAATGGAGTATTTCCTTTTTTGTTCCGGACATCGATGTGAGCTCCCCTACAAAAAAATCAAAAAGCCTGATCAAAATACTGAATGCATATTTTACCATTTAAAAAAACACACACAAAATTGAACTGAAGGACTGGTTACTGCTACTGGCTTTAGAAAGGTGGTGGAAGTTAGAGGGACAACACTTCTAGAAAACATCACCTGCTCTTCATAAAACCATTTCTAAACAACTCTGAAATAGTTCATTTCTGAAACATGAACTCCTGGCATCTGCACACCTTCTATCTTAACAGATGCTATTTTCTTCCTATATAATAAAAATGTAATGCTGTCATCGTGCAGCTAACATAGGAGGACTTGTAGTGCCACATCAGAACTAGAATTTCCTGCTTTGCTCTATAG
Organism: Podarcis vaucheri; assembly: GCF_965113315.1. Classification (NCBI taxonomy): domain Eukaryota; kingdom Metazoa; phylum Chordata; class Lepidosauria; order Squamata; family Lacertidae; genus Podarcis; species Podarcis vaucheri. Next base: position 48,600,887 of record NC_138751.1, on the reverse strand, counting down.
TAGTGCCTCTGGAATTGCAATTATGGAATTGCTGCTCAGGAATGGAACATTTATGCCAGAACTTCAATGAAGACCCACAAGCTAAAGCACACACAGTTGTTTCCCGAAAATTCACCAATCAAAACTTTCTCATCAGACCAACTCTTCTAAGTGCAACTTCTGTGTGGGCTCAACGAAACTCATTAGTAAACACCCATAGATAGCATATCAGGATCCTAGAGCCAGCGGCATTCTTTGTAACCTAGGCCTCTTGAGCCTCCCCTTCAAATCGTATCAAATATGGTACCTGCTAATAAGCAGCTCACAGAACTTGTAATGCCCTTTGTCTGCTGCAATGGTCAGAGCTGTGTCTCTTGAAGAAGGGACTGGCGGAGCGTTTACATCTGCACCTTTGTCTAGAAGAACTCTGCCTACTTCCGCATATCCACCAGAGGCAGCTTCCATTAAGGGTGTCAGGCCGGTCTAGGTTAAGAATACATTAGAAATGTGTGAAAATCTATAGCTACAAGAAGGCAACAATCATTTCTGGCTTATAGAGTATCAGTGACCACTGTTAACGCACAATAATAATATAATAATAATTGATTATTTATACCCCGCCCATGCGGCTGAGTTTCCCCAGCCACTCTGGGAGGCTTCCAACAAAATATTAAAATACAATAACCTATTAAACATTAAAAGCTTCCCTAAACAGGGCTGCCTTCCGATGTCTTCTAAAAGTCTGGTAGTTGTTTTTCTTTTTGACGTCTGGTGGGAGGGTGTTCCACAGGGCGGGTGCCACTACCGAGAAGGCCCTCTGCCTGGTTCCCTGTAACCTGGCTTCTTGCAGCGAGGGAACCGCCAGAAGGCCCTCGGCGCTGGATCTCAGCATCCGGGCAGAACGATGGGGTTGGAGACGCTCCTTCAGGTATACTTCTTCAGGTATGTTTATTATCAGGCACTCTACTGTATGGAATATTCAACTATTAACAGCTGAATGAAGAGAGATCCAACAGATTCATCACTTTATACCCATTCCACTTCTCACCAAATAGAATGTGTTGGGAATAAAGAACTCCCTCCTTTTACTTACGTTTTAAAACTCACCCCCTCATCCACATCAAACCTGTTTCATCTCCATAGTGACGATTTAAAAGAGAAGCAAAGGACTACAAACCACATGTGCTCCTCGGATGGATGGATGGATGGATGGATGGATACCAACCTCAGAAAGGGCCATCAACAATATGAGATAACTATTGGGGCAACCCTGCCTTCCCTTGGGCTGCTTAAGGCAGGTCTGTGTTCCTTGAGGAAAGGCTTAAGAGAAGAAACACAGACCAGTGAGCTAGAGCCAGCAGCAACTCCCAAAATTTGCCTGAAAATATTCTGTCCCATTTTTCCATGTTAGGATTTTGCCTAGTACAGTGGTACCTCGGGTTACATACGCTTCAGATTACATACGCTTCAGGTTACAGACTCCGCTAACCCAGAAATAGTACCTTGGGTTAAGAACTTTACCTCAGGATGGGAACAGAAATCGTGCGGTGGCAGCGGGAGGCCCCATTAGCTAAAGTGGTACCTCAGGTTAAGAACAGTTTCCGGTTAAGAACGGACCTCCGGAACAAATTAAGTTCTTAACCCGAGGTACCACTGTAAACCTCTTTGGGTGCCTTGCCAGAAGGGCAGTATATAAATGTAATAAATAAAAAAGCATGATGGTTTTTTTTGCTGTATTTAATAAGCATATATCCCAGCTTTTGCAAAGTTGCTTGCAAGGCAGTGAGGAACAATATAAAGTCAACACTCCAATGAAGCAAATAAAATTTGTTTACCCTGATGGTGGACATAGAACGGCTGTGTGCATTCAAGGCTGAGCAGACAAACATCTGGAGTGTGAAAAGTAATAGAAGTACTAACAAATTTAAGTTGAAGACATTTAAACCAAGATCTTCCTACCTTAGCTCTGTGCTCAACATTAGCTTTTCTATCGAGGAGAAGGCTAACCACTTCGGTTCTTCCTTGGAAACAGGCCAGTGTCAGGGCAGTATTCCTATTGGTCTCTATCTGTGCATTAATATCAGAACCCATGTCCAACAGCAGCTTAACAGCAGCAGTATGACCATTCATGGCTGCCAACATTAATGGAGAGATGCCCAGCTTGCTACCAGTTCTGGAAAGAAATGAACATGCATTACATTTTAATTTTATATAGCATGGTGAATTTTTAATTTGCATATACCTATTTCTGTAATATGGAAGTCCATGTACATATGAACCTATAGGTGCCTGTAGACCTCTAAATGGGAGCTACAGAGGCCATATACGGCGGACCCTCGGGTTATGTTACCTTCAGGTAACATCACTTTCGGGTTGTGAACACAGCAAACCCGGAAGTGTATACCTCCACGTTTCTGCGCATGCGCAGAAGCGCTCTATCGCGCCATGCACAGAAGCAGCGCATCTAAATGAGGACTTTTTGGGGTATGTACGGACCCCCAGAATGAATTAAGTTAATATCTGGAGGGTCCACTGTACCTGTAAGTGTAATTAGTTATGGTTAGCACCTATTAGTTTAAACATGTTTTGTAAATTTACAAGCCAATAATCAGATTTACAAGCCAGTATCATAATCATTTCAAGAGCTTTTAATTCAGTTCCTCTTTGGATTTGTTATACAGCAGATTGCTCTCTGTACATTTATATTTTAAGTTTCCAGTTCAGCTATACCTCCATGTTTCTGTGCATGCGCAGAAGCGCTCTATTGCGCCATGCACAGAAGCAGCGCATCTAGATGAGGACTTTTTGGGTATGTACGGACCCCCAGAATGAATTAAGTTAATATCCGGAGGGTCCACTGTACCTGTAAGTGTAATTAGTTATGGTTAGCACCTATTAGTTTAAACACGTTTTGTAAATTTACAAGCCAATAATCAGATTTACAAGCCAGTATCATAATCATTTCAAGAGCTTTTAATTCAGTTCCTCTTTGGATTTGTTATACAGCAGATTGCTCTCTGTACATTTATATTTTAAGTTTCCAGTTCAGCTATGTCTTTGATCAGTAAGGTGCATGTTTTGTTCCTTCCTTTCTTTAAGTAACAGTTTCCACTGATGAATTCTCCCCAGATGACTGCTTTTAGAGTTTCCCAAAGCAAAGGCTCAGGAAACTGGATAGGACTGCTATGCACAAAAACCTCTCCTATCCATTGCTTCAGACTATCAACTATTTCTCTTCACTGTAGAAGGAGAGGATTCAATCTCCAAGCAGGATCCCTTCACGGTTCATCATTGAGCTGTAAAATGGTAAATAGGGGGCTGTCATATGAAATCAAAATAAGACTCATAGAAGATGCTTTGACATTGTTAGATAGTGTAGAGGGAGCATAACAAGGAATCGATTCTGCTACAGGGATACATAGCTGCTGGAGAGAAAAAGAGAACTCTATCTCAATAGGATTCAACAGACACCAGAAGTCCACTAAATTATACTGCATCAACAGGGCCACCAGGGCACCTGGTCTGGGCATAGATGCCATCCGTAATTTGCTCTGCTTCCTTTTCTCTGGATCAAGAGCCCAATCTAAAGCTTCTCTCGGTATGAGAAGGGTCCTCCTGGAACCCTGTTGTGAACCTAGGGTAGAATGGAAGAACGTAACAAGAAACAAGAGCAGCATGAAATAAACAGGAGCTTAAAAAGGGAACTTGCCTTGAATTGATCTCTGCACCGGCATTCAACAGTATTTTGATGATGTTCACATAACCACCAGAAGCAGCTAAGCTTAAAGGGGTGTAGTCAGAAACATTTCTGTGCTCTTTATTTGCTCCTCTAGCTAACAGAAGCTCCACCACCTGAATTGTTGTAAAAATACAAATAGTTAACTTCGAGAAGTGAATATCACTCCCTTCCTGAACACAGAGCTGCAGTCAGAGGCCCCTCAGGGAACAGCGTGGAAATGGAGGCTTATTGCCATCTCTGTGTTACCCCAGGCAGAACACACAATTCTGCTCACGTGGCTCAGAGAGAAGGTATGGCTATGTACCACGCTAGTGATGCGAAGCCATGGTATGAACACTTATAAGATCTGCTTTAACCACGCAAGATGATTATACATTGACTTGGGGCTGTAATGGCACTTCATATACAACTAGTGCCTAAATTAGATATTGTTTATTAACATAGAAACACAGAAGCAGCTTCCTAAATACATGTTCCATAAGGTAAATGGGAGCAGAGAACCCTTTTTGAAATAAGTAGTGTCACTTGTTGGATTAGATGACGCTCGGGGTCCCATACAACTCTGAAGTTCTATGATTCTATATACATGGAGCTAGTCATAAAATTCTTTGGATAACTACCGCCATTTTACCTAGTAAATGCCCTTGTTGTTTTCTGGCCCTTTGGGGTACCAAGGAAAATCTGAGTAAACAGAGAAGACTTGACAAACTCCTAACCCGGTTCTACCTTAGATATCTTAAATCACAGTTACAGTATTAAAAAGATGCTAATAGCAGTAATAATGATGACGATGAAAAAGAACATATCTACTAGCGGGTGGTCTTTAGGTAACGTACAACAACATACCAAGTTGCTGAAAACAAGAACCATTGTAATTTGCACAATCAAATAAACAACATAAAACAGTAGATTACACTGGTTATAAAATATGGTTAACAAAAAAATACTCCTGTTAAATATTACGTGTCCAGGGCTGAGCTGGCATTTTGATACTGCACCTCGGTTTGGAAGTAACAGTTTGGGAGACACATGTTTAACATTAGCCTTCACGAGCCTGCAGTTCATGGGCTCTCCCTCCCCTTTGGTACAGCAGTGATGAGATGATCAGAAACACCTATTTTTAAATTGATTAGAATTCTGTAAATTCTAACTGGAGTCAGCTGAACAAGCTTTTGTGGAGTGTGTTCAGAATCAAGGATTAGAGTTATGTGACAAGCGTTAATCACAGTGAAAGGCTTTCAGTTAGTACGCAACAATAGGTACTGTTTACTTCACCTCCTGTCTTCCTCCAGAACAAGCTAAAGATAATGGTGTGTCCTTGGTTCTCTCAGACTGAGCTTCAATATCTGCACCGTTATCCAACAAGATCTCAACAACACCGACATGACCAGCTGTAGCAGCCAAAATAAGGGGGGTAAATCCTGAAAGGGGAAAATAGGCACCGCTCAAGGATATTTGACTTGCACCCATTTCTAAGAAAACAACGAATTTTAACAGGAAACCAAAAGAACAACAACAAACCTGGAACAAAATTAATTTTGCAGGTGGAAAATGTTATCTACAGCAGAAACACACATTAGTTGGAGAAGGATCTCCTTCCACGGGAATATAATCATAAATAATCATAATTTTTTATTTGTACCCCGCCCTTCCCGGTTTAAAAACCAGGCTCTGGGAGGCTAACAGCAAATATAAAACACTGATTAAAATGCAACTTAAAAACAGCATAAAACAGCATAGAATACAACATAAAATGCAGCATCAATATCAATAAAATTCAAAAAATCAGGGGTCATTTTTTTGGGTGGGGGGGACCCCAGTCAGTAGACACTGAATGATCACCAGGGCTAAGTGGCCAAGTTGGTCCTACTAGGGCCAGCAAGGAGGTGTGTGAATAAGAATTTAAATGTGGGGTCCCAGAAAGGGTTTCTTCATAGAAGAGGAAAGGGAAAAGAGGATCAGGCTAATTCAAATTGAAGGCCAGGCGGAATAGCTCTGTCTTACAGGCCCTGCGGAAAGAGATCAAGTCCTGCAGTGCCCTAGTCTCGTGGGACAGAGCATTCCACCAGGTCGGAGCCATTACTGAAAAAGCCCTGGCCCTGGTGGAGGATAGTCTGGTTTCCATAGGGCCCGGGACCTTTAAGCTATTATTATTCATGGACCTTAGGGACATACCAGGAGAGGCAGTCCTGTAAATACAAGGGTCCTAGGCTGCATAGGGCTTTAAAGGTCAAAACCAGCATAAGTAAATCTGTCATCTACAGAAAACTCTGTTTATACCATTACTTTATCAGCAGGCATGTACCTTTTTTGTCCCTGTGTTCAATATTAGCTCCCCGCTCCAGGAGCGTTTGCACCAGCTCCTCATGTCCACCAGCACATGCAAGGGTCAACGCAGTGTCGTGGTTGCTTTCAGTCTGGAAGACAAATGCCATTTCAACACGTTAATGGCTTTCCTTGTACTTTGTGGAGGAAATGTACATCATTTAGCTACTACAACAACAAACACTATTAAATGTGAAATATTATTGCCTGTAGAGTCTTTGGACGAGACGCTCTGCTTCTAAAGCGGCTTCGTAATAAATACAGTGCAATTTAGGAAATCCATCTAATTCAGTCTCTGATAAAGAATCACCAATTCAGGGAAGTTTTTAATGTGTGACATTTTAGTGTATTTTTTGTCTTTGTTGGGAGCCGCCCAGAGTGGCTGGGGAAACCCATCCGGATGGGCGGGATACAAATAATAAATACAAATACAAAAAATAATAAATTAATAAATTAACAAATAAAAATAAATAAATAATAATAATAATTTAAATCGGAAGTCATACTTTCCAAAAATGTTCCTAATGTCTCCATGTCAAAAACAAAACACAAAAGCACAATTCAGAACTGAGTAAATGTACATGCGCAGTTCAGGTCCTATACCACAAGCTGTGATTTGATGTGATGCAACAAGGACACCCTGTGGTAAACACTGGGTTCCTGTTCTCCCATCTTCATGTGTGTTAGGAGGTTTATCTAACAAACCAGGATTGTTTTCTCTAACCATGGTTAGGTTCAAATCGTAGCTCATGATATTCAGATGTTAACAGGCAAGTGTGCGTTGTTCAAAACCACAAGAAGCAGCTTTAAACTACTTAAAACTGGAGGAGGAGTGAGTATGGGAGTCTATGGCTTATTTCTGGCTTACCTGCGCATCAATATCTATGGCAGGGTAGACCGGTAGCATGGCTGAGGGAGAAATGATGGGGCTTGGAGCTGGTGTCTGAGGTTGGGAGACAGACGTCGCGATGCTGTGGGTAGGGGTGTTGGACACTGCAGACGCTCTTCCGCTCACTGCTATTGGAGAGAACAATTGTGCTTATTAGAAGTATGATTAGCTAGAACTTCTGAAAGTTTCTCAAAATGGTCTAATTAGATGTGAAAAGCAGTATTCCTTAGGCTGAATCAATCTCCAAAACATGCCACGCTCTTGCCTTTCTTTCATTGGGGTAAAAACGTAGCCCAGAAGAGTCAGCGGTATGGGGGCAGATGACAGCATTTGGCCCTAATGAGAGCAGTCAAAAATTTAGTCTGTACCAATTTAATTCTTGTTTGGAATGTACTGCTATGTTGGATAAGAGTTGCTGAGAAATGGAAGGTTTGATAGAACAGAGGTTTGACATTTAAAAAATGGCTATCTGGGATTGCTAGAACCCAAGAGCCACCCAATCCCTCTTAAAATATCTCTGCTTCTACCCAACAGTCTGAAAAACGAAAACCACAAAGTTACAATTATGTATGGATCAGAGTATTTAGTGAGAAGAACTATAGGGATTCCTTAACTCAGGGAACTATGCTCAAAATATTTGACCTAGGATAGAAGGCAATGGCCCAGTTTGCATGTCGTACAAAGTCATGCTTTGGTGAGACAACCATATGTAGGAATTCTTGTGAGTCTTGGGCTCCTACACTTTCTGCATGGCCAAGAGGACTATAACTGCTTTACTTTCACCTTTCTTAACACTTTGATTGTTGTGGCATCCGGACCAGAGCCTCTTGTTTAAACTCATATCAGTTTCAGAAAGATCTGACTTCAAATCATGCTTTCTGAAGCTAGTTTAAGCTAACTATACTGTACTTATGCGAATCTAATGCACTATCGAATCTAATGCACACCTCAATTTTCACAACCTTGAAACCAAAAAAGTATTTGCTATGTCAGCCGTGTTTTTCAAGGTTGCAATCGAATCTAAAGCGCCATCGTATCTTATGCACATCCTAATTTTTGCGATGTAATTTCGCCAAAAAAGGTGCACATTACATTCAAGTAAATACGATAATTTGTTACAAACCATGATTTCTGAGTACAAATGACGTAAAGGGATTCAGGGAAAGCGGGGGGGGGGGGGGGGACCTGCCCGAGTCCTGCTCCCAGAGAAGTCATGGTTTAGGATGACATGTGAACCAGTCCTTGAATTAAGTCAATTGTATTAAATATCTTTAGGAAGCTTCTCTCACCCAAAAAAAATATCCAGGGGGAAATCAAAACCTTGGGAATTTGTTGTCGAACAAGAAATAGCAAATTCAGAGTCAGAGCTCACATTATCTTTATTTTAATTGTCTTAGAAAACATTGATACACACTGAAACAAATCTTAACTGCCAGCAGAATATGATTTTTTTGAGCAAGTAAATTACCATTGTTGTGGTCTCTCATACCTTTTATCCTATAATTAAGGTTAACATCTTTATGTATCAGTACATGGCTATAACTATGAGAGCACGGGGCAAGAAGACCACAAACTGCTCAAACTCAGATTCAATATGACTGGTATCAAGAAACAAGCTGTCTACATATCAATATTCTATTAGTATCACCACAAAGCTTCTGAAAGGGTGCTAAACAACTTCTTTGTGTAAATGAAATTCCAACTCACTCCTATACTTTTCAAAAAACAACAACCAAAAAACAGATTTCTGGCCAAGTCACAGACCAGTTGGAATATTAAGGGCAAATAATCCAAGAGCCAGATGTGTGTCAGAATTCTTTGGGTGGATTTGCCAAATGACCCAAATGAAGCTCTTCTAGATACATGTAATAAAGCCGGCTAAGGCTGCTGAAATGAAATGAAGGGCCTGTGGCAGATGCAAGCTTGACTTGCACAGTAAACTCTTTGGACTGAAGGGCAAAGCTTCAATACTTGTAAATCGGTAAAATTTACAAATGGCAGCACAGATCATATTTAAAAAGCCAGGTTACGGTGATGACCCTATTTTCACTACTGCTATCTTTCTGCTTCTTGCATGTTCAAAGGGTTGACCAAAAGACGTCGTCTGGCTGTGATTGGCCAGATGAATCTGAACTGGCAACACCTATTCTGCTAAACCAAAACAACCATGAACTCAGGTTAACCAAGGAATGCTGGTTTAAACCCAGAGTCAATTTGCACAAATGGAGGTCCATGCAGAAAAGGCCTTCCTTGTTTAGCTCTGTTTATGCAATGGGGATGGAAGGGAATGGAGAACTCTGTTGCAGCCACAGAGCTCTGGAAGGAGCGCATTAATATGGCTAGATCGATCTTGGCTATGATCTCTTCAGAACATTACTGTGGAAGTAAAAAAAGTAGAAAATTAAATTTCTTATCCAAGTCCTCCTTCCCAAAGTAATGTTCTTCTATAATTGAAAGTGTTAATTCAAGTCAATTCAAAGTATTTTTCATGTATTTCAGAAACATGAATGGGCTGTAATTAAAAAGAAAAAATAATTCATGGGAGCGGGCAAGGAACACAGCATCCTTTATCAAGGCAAAAACCTCTGACTTCCGTAGCTTGGGACTAAAAGGGACAACGTAACTCGCCAAAAGCAAACTTAAATGTGAATGTTGGTTTCACTTCTATTTCAGGTCATTCTAAAATAAGGGGCCAAAACAACCCAGGCTTTGTAAAGCTGAAAGAAAATAAAAATGTTGGCATGCCTCAACTGCTTTTTTTTTTTTAAGCATATGACATTGCACTTGTATGTAACAAGTTATACACACCTGCCATGATGTCATCCAGCGTGTCATTGAGGGTCTGGGCAGGGCTGGCTACCATTAACCCCTGCTGTGCGTCTGTCAGAATTCCTTGCCCCAGCCCTGTAAGTTGTGCTTGGCCCAGTACTGGCTGTCCAACTATGACACCTTGCAGTTCTGTAAGATTTGCAATAGACCCTGGAGGTAAGGAACCCGCAGAAAGAGGCAAAGCTTGAGGCATTGCAAGGGGCTGGATTGGAGCAAAGCCCATCTGGGCCGCCGTTTGCTGGGGATCGTCTTTGAGCAAGTACGGGTCCACTTGTTGCAACCGTGCATAGTCTCCCTCGGTCAGCTGCTCTCCTACGCCAACGGGAGTCAGAAGTCCTAAGTGCTGGCACGACTGTTGCTGCTGCTGCTGCTGCTGAAGTTGAATTCTCTGCGCTTTAACCTCCAGGTATTGCTTTTTCAGTTGCTGCTGGGTTTTCAGCTGCAGTTCCCGCTCTACTTTCTGCAGCTCCTCCAAGATCTTTTGCTTCTTCTGAATTTGCTCCTCTCTCGTTTTGTTCAGCTCCTCAATCTTCTCCTTGGTCAGCTGGTCGGCATGTGCCAGTTCCAAAGACTGCAGCTGGGCATTCTTCTCTATGGCCTCCTTTATCCTTTGCTCCAACTCTGTCAGCTTGCCCTGAGCCTCCTCAACAATACTCTCTGGAGACTGATTGGCGATGTAACCTTGTACATCTGGGCTGTTTGGTTGCAAATGGTTGCTGGACTTTTGTTTGGAAGTGGCTGTGTGAAAGAGAAACCCCCTCAGAACCAAATGGAAGTGCAGGTGAACAGCATTCTCATTACTGATCAAGAAAGCACAAACACATTGCGGAATCCACAAAAGGTGAACTGTCTCTATGGGGAAAAGAGACACACCTATTTTTCTTCTGAGCATTTTATTGAGGGATTAAGATTGTAAACCAAAAGAGCTTAGTCGCTTCAGGTACAGATTATTGTACAATAGCTGTGCACTTCAGAGAAAAAGGGTACAAAAATGCAGTCAAGTGTTTTGCAACCTAATTGTGATTCAAAGAACACATGTGTGCTTAAATTGTAGGGTGCAGTCCATATGACCCCATTCCCATGTCCACACTATACCCCCAACCTTCCCACATTGATTGGGGAGGGATGAAGGAAGAGGCTATGGACATTTGACTGAAAGTGCTTAGAATCTTCCTCCTGATCTGGAAACCTGCAGGACTGAGGTTCTCGGCAGCGGTGAGATACTAAGCATGTTCAAACCAAATGTGTGAAGAATTCCCATTCAGATCACCATACTCAATGTGGGAAGGATAGAGGTCAAGCGGGAAGGGATGCTGGAAGTGGGGCTGGTGTGTGCATCGTTTAATGCAAAAACACATTCTTTGAATGCCTCTATGAAGTTTAAACACTATATTGGTACCTTACAAAAAATGTTAGCTTGTTAGCGTGGGTGGCGCTGTGGGTTAAACCACAGAGCCTAGGGCTTGCCGATCAGAAGGTCAGCGGTTCGAATCCCCGTGACGGGGTGAGCTCCCGTTGCTCAGTCCCTGCTCCTGCCAACCTAGCAGTTCGAAAGCATGTCAAAGTGCAAGTAGATAAATAGGTACCACTCCGGTGGGAAGGTAAACAGCATTTCCGTGCGCTGCTCTGGTTCGCCAGAAGCGGCTTAAGTCATGCTGGCCACATGCTGTACGCCGGCTCCCTCAGCCAATAAAGCGAGATGACCACCGCAACCCCAGAGTCGTCTGCGACTGGACCTAATGGTCAGGGGTCCCTTTACCTTTTAACATTTGAGGGCTTGTGCACAGTGCCCAATCTTCGAAAACGGAAATCATTAAAAAAGCCTGCAGTGAGTACACTTCCATGTTGTACATAAGAAGTGGCTTTGCACATGCCACCAATATGAGTTTCCTGAACTGAAAAGCAAATAATCCCATCATTGCAGAATAACAACTGCTAGATTACAGTGGTGCCTCGCAAGACGAAAATAATCCGTTCCGCAAGTCTCTTCGTCTAGCGGTTTTTTCGTCTTGCGAAGCAACCCTATTAGCGGATTAGCGCTATTAGCGGTTTAGCGGCTATTAAAAGGCTTAGCGGCTAAAAGGCTATTAGCAGTTTAGCGGCTTAGAAAAAGGAGGGGAAGCGAAAAAAATTGCAAGACTCGCAAGACGTATTCGTCTTGCGAAGCGCATCGAAAAACGGAAAACCCTTTCGTCTAGCGGGTTTTTCGTCTTGCGAGGCATTCGTCTTGCGGGGCACCACTGTACAAGTCTTTTCATCGATGTGTTTTTTTAACCAATCTGAGCAACATTAAAGTGATTTAGCTGCAGATGCATCTCTAGGGGCAGTTACGCTTTTATTTTAATAGACAAACAAAAACACAGTGTGAGTAAGATAGAAGGCAACATCCCCTCATCTGAATGCAAACCCCCCAGTTTCTAAATAAGTTGTTGACTCCTTTCTCCCAAATATAGGAGAGTTATTAACAATCCTTTACAGAGAAGTGTATCTTAAAAAGGATAAATGTGTTAAAAATTATTTATTTTAATGACAGCATTCAAAGTGCACGCATATCAAAATTCATCGGTCTAGTGCTAGCCAGAAATTCTGCCAGAACAATTGTAACACCACCATTATCTCTCAGTTGCTCCACCATGAAAAATGTCTCCTTATTAATGTGAAAACCCAATCCAGCAATTTAGCTGACTTATACATAAAGACAGATTTCCTGGAAAACATCCCTTAATAATTTTGTTTTCCACAAATACCCATTAGAGAAACTAGAGAGATGTTGAAGAATTGAAAGCAATCCTAACATTACACCTACAAAACGTATTTTACTGATAATCTGTAGAGCTACAACTGACCTTTATTTCTGATGGGAAGGGTGGTGGCAACGTTGGCAGGGGGTTTGTCAGGCTCTTGGGGAGGGACGACCATGGGGAGTGCCTGCACTGGTACACGAGGAGCCTAGAACAGGGGACACGAAGATTACATCCTTTGTTGTCCTACATGACCAAAACAAACTGTTCCAACGAAGCGACATATGTAAACATCTCACAATTCATACCATAGACTCAGCACCAACAGTTACAGCTTCAGATGGCTTATGCTTTGATTTGTACTAACAGAAGTAGCTTTCCTAGTGTAATGAAAACTGCTTTAAGACAAGTGTGAAGTCACAAAATTGCCCACATACACATCTCAAGAGAGTTAACTGGGTAAAAAGTACCACTATGCCTACCTGAAAGGTAGATCTGCTTGTCCAATGTAGTATCACTGGGTTGGGTCTTATTGTGCCTCTAGCGGACGAAGGCAGGAGTAGCTTTTACAAAAAAATAGGCTGGCCCCTCTTCAGTTTCGCATACTCAACAAGCATCAACAGTCCAGAACTGAAACTCGGAATAGCGTTAACCTATTTCTCACAACAAACCATTAACTGAAAGCTAACTGTGCAAATAGAGGTGGGAAGAGGTGTTACGGACCATGCAAAAGCGTGGCCCCAGAGCTGTTACACTAGACCAGCAGATCTACCCTTCAGGTAGGTACAATGGTACTATTTCGCTTGCTAGCGTAGCATCACTGGGTTGGGACGTACAAAAGATCACCCAGTTAGGGTGGGTTTCAATTGCAACAAGTTATTACGGTGGGAGAGCCTGCTGTAAGACCCTCAACAAATGCCACTTCAGAGGAAGCAAAGGCATCCAACTAAAAAGTGCCTGGTGAACGTGCTTGGGGACGCTCAGGTCACTGCTCGGCATATTTCTAACAAGGAGGCATTTGTAGAAAAAGCAGCAGAAGTTGCCACTGCTCTCATGGAATGGGCGGTCAGGTGTTTGGGAACAGGTAGTTGCTGTGCTTTGTAGGACAGTGAAATGGACGCTTTTATCCATCTGGGAAGCATAGTTGGTGTCACCCTCTGCTCCAGGAAGAAGCGGTGAAATGAGACAAAGAGGGAGGAAGTTTGTTGTATGTCCTTTGTATGGGCAATATATACCTTCAGTGTTGGGCAAACATCGAGGGAACGCCAAGCCTTCTCCAAGTTGTGTGATGGATTTGGGCAGAAAGTGGGCAAGATGACTTCTTACGGAAAATGAAACAGCCCCTTGGGAAGGAAGGTGGTACCCAACTGGAGAATCACTCTGTCACTATGGAAGACACTGAGATGCCTTGCTACCGAAGGGGAATTGATCTTGAAGACTCTGTGGGCTGTGATGATGGAACCAGGAACAGGACATGAAAAGAAAGGATCTTTAATGGTACTTGTTTCAGTGGCTCAAAAGCTGGTCACTGGAGAGCTGACAGCACCTTGTGAAGATCCCAGGAAGGAAAACAGTGAATAACTGGAGGGCCATGGAGCAAGTGTTTTACTAGTGAGTGGTCAGAGCGGGCATATATGACCATGCCAGAACAGAATGTTTTTAATATTTTGTTGGGAGCAGCCCAGAGTGGCTGGGGCAACCAGTCAGATAGGTGGTATATAAATAGCAAAATTATTATTACTAATATTACAGAAGAAATGGCCACCACTTGTTGTTTAGGCGTATAAGTTTTGAGCCCTTGTTGAAGGCCTTCCTGTAGGAACACCAATAAGTCAGGGATGGAGGTGGTTTCCATCAAAACTTGCCTGGGCCTGGGCCATTTAAGAAAGGCCCTCCACATCATCTGGTAGATGTGGGTGAAGGGGTGTCGGGAGTGAACAATTGTGGAAATCAGTAAGAGCTCCTAGTTCTTCAGACATTGCCATTCAAATGCCAGGCAGTTAGGTATTGCTAGGCTGAGTCCAGATACAGTACTGGTCCCTGTGAAATGAAGTCTGGTCTGGTTAGAAGTATCCGTTGGGGGGGGGGTGTTCACTGCCAGGGTCATGATCCCAATAGGGAGCCACCAGGATTAGCTGTGCCTCCCCCCCCCCGTAGTTTGCAAAGAACTCTGGGCAGAATCATTAATGGCAGGAAGGCATAGTAGAGATCCCAAGACCCAGACTTCCACTCCTGGATCCTTGAACCTTGAGTAGTGGTAAGGGAGCTGGTGGTTCACCTTGGAGGCTAAGAGGTCTATATCTAATGGACCAAGGACTTACTGAAACTGTCGAAACAATGCATTGTGTAGTGTCCATTTCCCTGGGTTCAGTCTGGTGCGGTTCAACCAGTCAGCTTGCGTGCTGGACATCCAGGACATGTGTTCCGCTGAGAAGGGAGTTCTCAAACCCAGAGCAGGTATAATGTTGTTTCCTGTTACCAATCCGCTGCTTTGGTCCAGCCTTCCCCGTTGACATAGGAGCAAACACTTGTGTTGTCCGTTCTGATTAAGATGTGAGACAGAGGCATGCTGTGGAAGAAGTGCTAAGTGGCCAGCTGTGCTAAGTGGCCAGCCATGCTAAAGTTCAAGTCAGTTGATGCTGTGCTGTGACTCAACAGGTGTCCAGTCCACCTAGACCAGTTGCCTCTCACAATGTGCTCCAGAGCCCTGCAGGCTGGCAGTGTCTGATGTTATGGTTGTCTTTGGGGAATCTCTGAATTGGGTTCCTTTTCAGAGGTTGCAATCCCTGCTCCAACAGCACATGGTCTCTCTTAGGCAGTGACTGAGATCATGTGAATGATCAACCACTGCTGTGGTAGAAAGAACCACTGGAGTGTCTCACTTGAAGTTTGGTCCACTGGGAGACTTGTGAGGCTGACATGCATAGGCCCAGGATACAAACCAATAACGTGGTGCCCACCCTTTTGGAAGATATAAGGAACATGGCTGCTGCCTTGATCTTGATGATCCTTTCAGGAGACAGGTGGCATTTATCAGTGCACAAAGATGTATAAGGAACTACATATGGAGGAAATGGCTCTTCCTGGCTGATGATGAATCTGTGAGTCTGGGGGATCCTCAAAATGCCCTGAAGATGGCGGGCTACCTGGCTCATGGTTGGAGAATGGATGAGGAGGTTGTCGAAGTACTGGTAGTTGTGGTTGCCCTGTTGGTGGAGGTGAGCTACCAGGGCAACCATTATCTTCATGAAGACTCTTGAAAATGAGGCCAATCCAAACAGAAGGGCTATGAATTGGTAATGGTGCAGGTCTATGAAGAACTGGAGATACTTGTGGTACTTGGGATTAATAGGATATTCAGGTATGCATCCTGTAAGTCTATGGTTGTCATGAAGTTGTTGAGATGAAGAGACTGCTTGATGGAGGCTAGGGATTCCATCCAGAAAATTCCGATCACCCAGCAGTTGACCACCCAGCTTTGTGGTCTTTCTTGGGAACTACAAAGAAGTCTGAGTAGACACCTGATGAGTGTTCTTCTGAGGGTACTGGATCTATTGCTGCCATGTTGATGAGATGCTGTACACACACACACCCCAATCTGGCATTTGGAGGGTGAGGCAAAGTGAGTGATGGGATAACTGAATTCTTTGCAGCAACCGTAGATGATATGCAGAAGCCACTGATCCATCGTTGAGTGGTGCCAACTATGTATGAATGCTTGAAAGCCACACACACACACACACACACACACACACACACACACACACTTTATCGCTGATGGAGCCTTTGGTGGTTTTGAGGGTTCTTGGTGAAGGTTGGAGGTGCTGAACCTGTCCCCTGCTGTCCCTTCGGAGAAAAACATGTTTTGTTCCAGGATTGTTGTTGTTTTGGCCTGTATTCCTTCATTCTGTCTTGCTGTCTGTAACCTGCTGCATGTTTTGCATGAGGCCTTTCTGAGCTGCTAGGCTCCATTATCATCCATTGGGGCTTTCTGTGGGGCCAAAGGCTGCCATCTCTCCATATAAGGGAGGATATGAGCTCCAGTAGTGAAAGGAATGCTACACGCAACTGCTATGGGGAAGCCATGGGCCCCAAAAGGCCTAATCTGGCCTTCTTGGGAGCGTTGGTGGGATGCTTTTGTGGCTTGGGAGTCTGGGCAGGGAATGGCCCATATCTTGACTAGTGCTGCCTGGACATGTCTCCAGGAATCCACCCCAGCTGAAGCTGCCTCCGTAAGGGCTGAAAATTAAAGCCTGTGGGGAGGTAGGTCACAGTATACTGCCCCCACCCTATGAAGGACGATCCAATGCTCCCTGGGATGGGGAGATCATTCACTGCTTTGCCCAAACATGAAAAAAAAATGTAGACGGGCTGCTTGTCCCAGAAGCCAGTCCGTGGAAAGGAGGGAAAGGAAGGATTCTAATCTTTTTTTAGAAAATACAGAAAAAGAACCGTAAAAAGACTGAATCACAGACGAAGTAAATTGCCAAGCCAAGGTGAAGGATTAAGAGGAG
Source organism: Podarcis vaucheri (assembly GCF_965113315.1). Classification (NCBI taxonomy): domain Eukaryota; kingdom Metazoa; phylum Chordata; class Lepidosauria; order Squamata; family Lacertidae; genus Podarcis; species Podarcis vaucheri. The sequence continues at coordinate 48,583,871 of NC_138751.1, read as the reverse complement.
CCAAAGGAGAATGTGACTGTTTTGTTGAAGGAGCAAAAGCTGAAGAGGGGCCAGCCTATTCCCTGTAAAAGATGCTCCTGCCTTGGTCCACTAGAAGCACAAGTAAGCCCAACCAAGTGATAAGCAAAATATTCTTTCCAAGCAAAGAGTCCTCTGTAATAGGTTTCTTGCAAATCTGGAAGGCAAGGATTAAACTACATCTAACAAAAGACGGCAGTATTTCCTTTGAATTTTAGCAGTTTCTCACTGAAGATTACCGGGACTTCTACAGTATCTGATGACTACAACACCTACTTTTCAGAAGAGAGGCAATAAATTCATCATTAAGAAATTGACTCTAAAACATTTTAAAAAGGGGCAAGCATGCTGCCGCTTTAAATCTTACCCTATTTAAATCGTGAGATGGAGGAGTCAGCTGGGTGGACTCGGGCGGAGGAGCAGAAAGCAGATTGTTAGGGTAGTCCAACAGGTAACAAACCACACTGGTATGACCACCCTTAGCGGCTTCTATTAGCATGGTTGAACCATCCTGGAAAGAAATCATGGGTTAAAATAAGGAGCCACACTGAAAGATGTATTTTGGTTTTGAATTCTAAAAAAACCCAAAAAAACAGTATGTTACATGATATCTACCATTTTACAAAACATTTAAATTGTTTTTAATTTCTCTTAATGTTTAAAAGAGTAAATTTAACTAGTATTTAATGAATTTATTTTGGCTCCTGCCCACGCTTTAATCAGTTTTTGGCTTCTTTAAGCAAGATTCCCAGGCTGCCTGTAAATGGTATAGTGGACAGAAAGTTTACTAGGAAGTTACATTCAGAGATGAATATAAAAATAGCATAACGGCCTTTTTTCATGTAAGAGTTTCTTACAGATTTCCCCCCCCCCATAAAAAAAAGTTAGAGGGGAACTTGATGCAAAACCCATTTGTGGATGAAAAATACCCAAACTGCTATATTCCCCACTGTTAAAGGTAAAGGGACCCCTGACCATTAGGTCCAGTCGTGGCCGACTCTAGGGTTGCGGCGCTCATCTCACTTTACTGGCCGAGGGAGCCGGCATACAGCTTCCAGGTCATGTGGCCAGCAGGACTAAGCCACTTCTGGCGAACCAGAGCAGTGCAAGGAAACACCGTTTACCTCCCCGCTGGAGCGGTACCTATTTATCTACTTGCACTTTGACATGCTTTTGAACTGCTAGGTTGGCAGGAGCAGGGACCGAGCAACGGAAGCTCACCCTGTTGCGGGGATTCGAACCGCCGATGTTCAGATCAGCAAGTCCTAGGCTCTGGGGTTTAGACCACAGCACCACACACTGTTACACTGGTTTATTGCCCTAAAACACAAACACACACACTACAATATATGGAAAGTAAAACATTGCATACCTTCAGTCTGTGCGTAGGATCAGCTCCATGAGCTAACAGCAACTCCACAACCGACAGGTGGCCTCCAGCACAGGCAAGAGACAATACTGTATGGTCATTGTTAGCTGTGGTCCTATTCACATTTGCTCCTGGCATAAAGCATAGAAAGAAGATGAAGAGTAATTTGTATTCTAAATCACACCTTTACTTCTAAGCTTAGACCCTTCCCACTGATCTCCTCCTATAAGGGGCTGGATTCCAATCCCATCCCTATCCCTGAAAAAAACATATCCGTCTGTGGCGGCTCCTATACCATGACTATTTACTATCAAGGCTGATTAAAAGTTGTACATTTCTTTGGAATTGCACACTGTGTTGCAATATGCTCATCACATTTGCACCCAAATCACATAACCAAGAAGCTTATTCCATTTTATTCTCACAACCACCCTATGAATAGTGATCTATCTACCCACTAAGCTTCAAGGCTAAGTGGAATTATTCAAGGCCACACTGGGTCATGTAAGTAACTGAAGGAGACGCAAGTCTGACATAGAAGAAAAAGCATGAGCATATACGACAATTTTTCTTCCTCAACTGAATCACAGGCAAGTGAAAGAAATTAATTTCACCCTTAATTTCTGGAAGACTCAAATCTATGAAATTATACTTTGCTCAATTGTGATTCTGTGAACTGCTGGGCTATTAAACAAACACCTGAAAATCCTTAAAAAGGTGAAACATTATTCAAACTTACCCTTGCTAATTAAGAACTGGACAGTACAGACATGACCGGCTCTTGCAGCTTTCATTAAAGGAGTTCTTCCCCCTTCAGATTCATGTTCCTGGGGGAAAGGAGAAATAGAATCCAACTTGGAAATCAGAAATTCCTAGTTGTTGTTGTTTTTTTAAATGTTTGTCATGCAACCTCTATTTTTCAGAGTTGTTTTACCTAATAGTTATGCACAAATTTGAAAGTGCAGTGTTTAATAATCCGTTAACTGCAATGGAAACTTTCTACACTTTCAAAACTAAATTTGCTGGGTTAGATCCAGATTTGCCCCTTCACAAATGGAAGGCCTCCTTCTATTCATGGAAGCAACTGGGAACCAGTGGAGGCTCCCCGCCGAAGGAAGGAACTAGAAGGAAATAGATGGCAATCTTTATTCAGTCCTCTCCCCACCCTTCCAGAGCAACTTTCCTCTAATCCGTTTAATTATACTTTGTTATTTGCCAATACTTGGGAGAAGTGAGGGTTGGGATGGACCAATATAACCAAGTCCAATAGGGTCCTTACACAATTTTAAGAAAAGCTCAAAGCTTCTACTGGCAGCTTACCAGATCAGCGTCTGCTTGAAGCAACACATCTGCTACATCGGTATGGCCATTCTCACAGGCGTATGTCAGCGCTGTGTCTCCTGTTGCTGTTGTTGCATGCACGTTGGCTCCTGAAACAAGTACAATAAGCTTAGAAAATATGCAAGTGCCTCACCCTCCAGCAAGACATTTCATCACATTTCAAAATAGCCAAGTACAGTGGTGCCTCGCAAGACGAAAAGAATCCGTTCTGTGATTCTCTTCGTCTAGCGGTTTTTTCGTCTTGCGAAGCAAGCCCATTGACGGATTAGCGGATTAGCGCTATTAGCGGCTTTTAGCTGCTTATCATCTTATCGGATCAGCTGATAAGTGGCTTAGCGGCTTAGAAAAAGGGGGGGAGGGGAAAAAACCCGCAGGAACTCGCAAGACATTGTCGTCTTGCGAAGCAAGCCCATAGGAGATTCGTTTTGCGAAGCACCTCCAAAATGGAAAACTCTTTCGTCTAGCGAGTTTTCCGTCTTGCGAGGCATTCGTCTTGCGGGGCACCACTGTATTAGGGTGCTTGGATACTATGTTCCAAAGCAACCGCTTTACATATATTTGCATTGACTACTAAAACACACACAGCAGCCCCGTGACAGTACTGCTTTAAGAATAAGTTTTCAATTATAAACATGAAGAAATGTGTGCAAAGGGAACAATTCCATACCTGCAGCTAATAAGTATTTAACTAGCTCCAAGTGACCCTCCTGAGCAGCTTCCATCAAAGGCGTTGAGCAGCCAAGCTCTATATCAGCTCCCGCTTTGATAAGAAAATCAGCCACTTCCAGAAAGCCTCCACAGCACGCTAAAGTTAAGGCAGTTTCTTGGGTCTCTTCTGTCTGGGCATTGATGTTGGCTCCTTCCAGAAAGAAACATACCAATGGAAATTAAGCTTAGAAAACAGCACAGAAAGAGAGACAATATTTGTACACGGATATCAAGTCTTTTGCAAGATGAATTACTAAATCAATTAAGATAAATCTTCCTCAGGTTATTGACTGGTAGTTTTTCAAGATCTCATGATGGCCCCTTCTTTACGATTACAGTGGTACCTCTGGCTATGTACTTAATTCGTTCCGGAGGTCCGTTCTTAACCTGAAACCGTTCTTAACCTGAGGTACCGCTTTAGTTAATGGGGCCTCCCACTGCGCGATTTCTGTTCTCATTCTGAGGTAAAGTTCTTAACCTGAGGTACTACTTCCAGGTGAGCAGAGTCTGTAACCTGAAGTGTTTGTAACGTGAGGTGTTTGTAACCCAAGGTACCAGTGTACTCCAGTATATGAGTCTGCCAAATGCACTTATTAAGAGAATACAGACTTACTAAGGTGACCTTCTAAGGAATGTATTTTCTGCTGTGATTGACATGTAAGGTATTAACAGAACTCATAGGAAGGTTGGCATTCCCTGGAGTCAACATGTTACATTTTGAAAAGGAGCTTTTATAGAATGTGCAGTACAAGTTAAATAGGAAAAATGGGCAGAATGGTCTTGAAAAGTTGCTTCCTAAAATATACAATTCAGGACATTCAGAAGTTTTCAGTGCCGCTATTAGCGTACTTGTTACAGTCATACCTCATGTTACATTTGCTTCATGATACAGTGGTACCTCAGGTTAAGTATTTAATTCATTCCGGAGGTCTGTTCTTAACCTGAAACTGTTCTTAACCTGAAGCACCACTTTAGCTAATGGGGCCTGCTGCTGCCACCGTGTCGCCGGATCACGATTTCTGTTCTTATCCCGAAGCAAAGTTCTTAACCTGAAGCACTATTTCTGGGTTAGCGGAGTGTGTAACCTGAAACGTATGTAACCTGAAGCGTATGTAACCTGAGATACCACTGTACATTTTTTCAGGTTGCGTCCCGCAGCGACCCAGAAGTACCAGAAAGGGTTACTTCCGGGTTTCACCGCTCGCGCATGTGCAGACGCGCAAAATGATGTCACACGCATAAGCTGTGAATCACGACCCGCACATGCGCAGACGCGGGTTGCATTCTTTTCAGGTTGTGAATGGGCCTCTGGAACGGATCCCGTTCGCAACCAGAGGTACCACTGTGTACTGTTACAGTTACCTTGACCTAGGAGTAATGCCACCATCTCCTCGTGACCCTCTCGGGCTGCTTCCATCAGTGGCGTGTAGCCTTCATCGTTCACCTCTTCCAGGTTAGCCCCTCGCTCTATTAATAAGGCAGCCAGCTCTACATGTCCACCACAGGCTGCCAGAGTTAATGGAGACTCGAAGGAATCAGCAGGCATGTTCACTTGGGCACCACTATCAAGGAGCAGCCTTGCAACTTCCACATGCCCATCCTAGAAAGCAAAAACAGACAAATAAATAAAAGGTTAACTACGCGAGCTCTGGATGAAGAACTCCTTCACTCACACTAACTTACTTCACACCACTAAGTGAGGCAGTTATACAAAGCTTTGCAGAGCACAGTTGGCAGACAGCAGCATGTTCAGGTTTTCGAAAACTGTTGCTGGCATCCATCTGTCTCAAGAGACAATAGAGTGCACCTCCGGGAGTGAAGTCAAATGGCCGTGTTAGCTGCAGGAAAGTGACCTCTCTGGGGTGCAAGCCTGGGCAGTAGAGCCCTCGAGACTGACCCAGAAACTCCAGCGGGTACAGAATACAGCGGCGAGACTCCTTACAGGGTCCTCGCTGTGGGATCACATTCACCCGGTGCTATACCAGCTGCACTGGCTCCCAGTGGAGTACAGGATCAGGTTTAAGGTGCTGGTTTTGACCTTTAAAGCCCTATGCGGCCTAAGACCCTCGTACCTACGGGACCGCCTCTCCTTGTATGTCCCACGGAGGACCTTACGGTCTTCAAACAAAAACATCTTGGAGGTCCTGGGCCACAGGGAGGTTAGGCTGGCCTCAACCAGAGCCAGGGCCTTTTCGGCCGTGGCCCCGATCTGATGGAACACTGTCACAAGAGACAAGGGCCCTGCAGGACTTGACATCTTTCTGCAGGGCCCGCAAGACAGAGCTGTTCCACCAGGCCTTTGGCCAAGGCACAGCCTTTGGTAATCCTCACAGAACTCTAGCCCAATGGTTGCCATTGATTTGATTTTGAATTGATTTTAGAATGAATTGATTTTAGAATGCTGTGTTACTTTTTTTGCTGTTAGCCGCTCTGAGCCCGGCTTTGGCTGGGGAGGGCGGGATATAAATAAAATATTATTATTATTATTATTATTATTATTATTATTATTATTATTATTTTGTCAAGAACCGGTTAGAAGCCCATATTATGATATCGCTTTCATCATTTTTGACCTGGTAATATATTGCAAATCCGGGGGGGGGGGTGTCTGCATGCACACTATGCAAAAATCACAATATTGGAAAAACTGTGAAGCCAGCCAATGCATCTTTCAATTCCTGCAGCTCTTCTTAAAGGGGGAGGCGAATCACAAAAGCAGTTAAACAAAAAAGCAAGCAATTTTAAAAGCATAAAGGAGGGGGGAGGAGCTTCAGAGAGCAGTTTGCGTAATTGCTTTCTAAAATGACCCCCACCCCACCTTGTTAAACTTTGCTGGACCAGTCTTTAAAAGACTGTGGGAGGAGCTTCAGAGAGCGGTTTGCCAAACCGTTCTCTGAAACGCTTCCCACCCTCCTTTAAAACAGGTTGGAGGTTTCTCTGAGCTGTGAAGGGATAGGGGCGAAGGGGGGAAAGTATAAAGGGAAGGGAGTTGGTCAGGTTGAGGGGAAGGAAGTGGCAAAAGGGTGGAGGGTTTGGTGGGGCTGGTAAGTGGAACGAGCAGGGGTGGCAGCCAATAGTATACATATCAACATTTATTTATTTCTTATTATTTTAAAGCAAAACTGACTGGTCTCCTGCTAAGTTTTGAGTTTCACGCACAGTGAGAATTTAGCTCATGAATTTTAAGATTAGACTCCCCGCTGTAGTTATATTTCATATTCATAGTTCTTTCTGGGGATTGTTTTTTCACGTGTTATGTGTTACGCATCCCAAGTCATGATCTGATGTACATGTATTGTAATATTGCCTTGTCTAACAAGTGCAAAAATTACTTGGGAACAGAACCTAGGCAGCACATCTCTACCCAGCCAGTAAGAGTTTGAGTCCCACAAATGACTCGTGCTGTGGAAGAGGAATGCCTCACTAGCAAAATTTCTGCCTTCAGACAAGATCAACATAGGTTGTATGTCATCAAAAAAAATACACGTTTGTCTGTCTGGTGAACAGCGTGAGGTCAAGTCTTCCCCTCCTATCAATTTCGGGAGAAGCAGCTTTATATCAAAAATCGAGGCACAAAAGCAGGCTGATTTCTACTGTACTTCTTACCATGCATGCCTCCATTAATGCAGTGTGCATTTCATCTGTTTTATGCTCCTGGTCTGCACCTGCTTCCAGCAGAAATCTCACCATTTCTAAATGACCTGAAACACAGACAAACACACATTTTAATAAAACAAAACACAGCAAAGATTTATTGGTATCCAATGATGATTTCGGAAAGATATTATTTTCTCTTTAGCGGTGCAACACTTTTCTTTTTCTGTGGGGGTGGGGGAGAGAAAGTGTTCATATTGCTATAAGCCAGGGGTGTCCAAAAGGTCGATCGCAATGTGTTAGTAGAACCCTGCGATGTTTTGGTAGATCACGGTCGATCTCTGACTCCTTTTCCTGTGCACTGTTAAATCTGACTCTTGTCCTGCCCTCCATTGTTATTAGAACTCAGGAAGGGAAGACGGAGATCCCTCCGTGTGGCTATTGTAATCCATAGTGATGTTTTTGTGAGTGACTTAACCCCAAACTCCATTGCCTTCCTCCCACCCCCAAAACAGACCCCTAAAAAAAAGGGGCAGATAACTGCCAGATTTTAATTCTGAAAGTAGATCGCAGTCTCTTGGGAGTTGGCCGCCCCTGCTATAAGCCATGGGGAAACAGCAGAATACAAATCCAAACAAAATCTCTCTTTCTAAAATGTTAATTTCTATTTGCTCTTGAAACTACTAAAATCAAGGAAAGGTGGATGAACAATACCCAAAACAGTGGCTTTGTCCATATTGACACTCACTGAAATGCTGCAATAAAAATAGCTTTCAAATCTCAAAAGTGAAAGCAGGAACAAAACCTGGAAAAGTGAAAAAGATTGTATCCAACAATGTCGTCCTATCAGTGCTAGGGCTTCTGCAACAGGACTCTTCTTCCTCTCCTAAAGAAAATCTGCCCTGAAGGGTTGGGCGATCCACCGGAACAGATTAGGCCAGGCATAGGCAAACTCCGGCCCTCCAGATGTTTGGGACTACAATCCCCATCATCCCTAGCTAACAGGACCAGTGGTCAGGGATGATGGGAATTGTAGTCCCAAACATCTGGAGGGCCGCAGTTTGCCTATGCCTGGATTAGGCTGTGTGCAGGGAGATGAGAGGGCACTCCATTGCGCAGGTGTAAGTCCTTGCACTAACAGGATGACTTCATTGAAAAAAACTAAGAAAATGACAAAGGAACACAAAGCTTCAAAGTTTCTTCCTTTGTGAATCTTGCAGAAAATTGGTTTTTTTTTTATAGCCTCAAATCTTTAGCGGTTTTCTTTCCATGGGGCACTATATTTCACAGCTTAAAATTGAAATATTAATAATTTTAATGTTAATAATCTGCTTTCGAAGTCCTCCACTGCTTCAACCTGTTTTCAGCTCTGGAAAGACCTGCACCTCTCTCCTTAGCAGAAAAGAACAAAAGTATAGCATGACTACTGAACACTACACAATGTTCAATACAACAGCCCCTGTTATTTTGCAGCATGTTCCGGTACTGAACATGTGTAATTTAAGTAGGTGTGTGTTTTTTGGAGGGGGGCTGGGGAGTAATGAAAACTGCTGAACATTGAACAAAGGTAGGGCTGGATTCCGATGGTTTAGGTCAGAAATTAAAACCATTTACATTCTCTCTCTCTTTATTAGTTTGAACCAAAAGTGCAGAAGCAAATGAGAATTAAGATCTCCAAATTCAATCCTAACAACGTAAGTTGACTGAGGGGCTTTGCAAGCCCTGCAGAAGAGTGATGTCAGTTTTTATCAATGAAAGGCTTTAGTTGAGATACTGTACCTTTATAGCAAGCCAGTGTTAGTGCACTTTCCTTAAATTCATTGGAATGCGTATTGATTCCAGCTCCGTTTTCCAGCAGAACTCTGGCAACTTCCACATGCCCAGCGCTCCCGGCTTCCATGAGAGGAGTGTGGCCATTTTCGTTATGGTCCTCAATACTAGCACCCGACTCCAGCAGGGCCTTGACCACATCTACATAGCCTCCAGCACAGGCATACGTGAGTGCTGTGTTCCCTAATTTCAGAAAAGAAAATACACTGAAGTCAGTTTGGATAATCCTCTCTTATCCCCCAAATTCGTATTAGAGCTAGCCACCTGCACCTATACTCCATGCAGCTTTCGTGAGAAAACAGGTGGTCTTGCAGCCAAGAAGCTGAGCTATGAGATTGGAAATCCTAAATTCCAATCTTTCCGCTCATTAGCGGTCCAGAGAAAGTCCACTCTCCCTCAGACCTCATCTGAGATAAGGAAATAATAATAAGACTGCCGCCAAGAGAGAGGAGGTACGTGAAGCACTTTGAACCCTTTAAACTGCAATATAAAAGCTGAGTGTTTGATTGGGCTTTTTGCAAAAAACACCGCCATACAACAAGTGTGTTATCCGGAGGTAACTTCTACGTGACCCAAGAATTCTGGATTGAAAAAAGCAACAATAGATCACTAATTCATCGGTGGCAGCACTGGCTCTCCTGTGAGTTTCAGGGTACTAATTATAAGCAATGAAGCCCTTGCCACAGGGACAATCCTGAATTTCTGTCATTCTCAACATGAATTGAGAATAGTCAGGTTCAGATCCCACGCTGGCAGCCCAAAATCTTCTTGATAGTGGCACAGCCTTTTGTAAGATACTGCAAAATTGTTGTTTTCAAGCAGGAGTTGGACACTATATTATTGTGAAGGTCTGACTGATGTATAAATGAGATGAAGTTTTATTGTTACTGTATTATAAGGATTTTATTATTGATAATTCTGTTTTAAGCCACCCTGAGCTCTCAGAGAAGTGAGTAGTAAATGTGTCCCAGTAATGATAATAAACCGACGCTTGTTTTCATGGTCATTTCTCTTAAGAGTAAAGTAGTAGCAGGCATCCCCAAACTCGGCCCTGACCACTGGCCCTGTTAGCTAGGGATGATGGGAGTTGTAGTCCCAAAACATCTGGAGGGCCGAGTTTGGGCGTGCCTGGTGGTAAAGTGTCCCAAATCTTGCCAAGCACATCTTGCCTCAGTCCCAGTTTTTTTATTCAACCCAAAATTGTTGGAAGTGTTTGCTGGAAAAAGAACTAGTTATCAGAAATGAAAACTCATAGAGGACTAAGAAGAATTAGAAAGTACCTTCCAGATAACTGGAGAAGGCTACACAGAAGGAAAATATGGCTTCTATCTTTGGGAAAATATGGAGTAAGTTGTACCAATGCAACCAAGTTTCCTTCTTTGAAAAAGAAAGCAAGTTGAAGGCCTTTAACCTAGTCCCACAAGACACCCTCTCAAGAAAGCTTGAGAAAAACAGACTAAAGGGAACCGTAACATGAAACGCAACTGGTTGAAACAAAGGGTAACAACAAATAGTGCAATAAGTGGTTTCAATTGTAAGTTAAGCTAGAAAAAAAAGATAACTAGAGACATTTCACTATTTCTCATATGACAGAAAGACAGCAGGAAGGAAACTAACTGGTGTGAAATGAAGTGAATGCACACATCACTTATTAAGAAAAATAATGTGAAGCACTGTAAATTTTCAGATAAAGAATGTGAATCTGGAGGTCACTGTTAACTCACTGTATGTAAACTATATGAAGCCGTTTGAGCTGGTTTGCTCAAAGTTTGTTTTTGGCTTCTTTTCAAGGTTAGTCTGCAAATGACGTAAAGCCATGACTGTGTGGGATGAGTTTTAATGGGTAGGAGAGGAAATTCATTGAAATTTATCCCTCCATGCCCCCACATGTGTGGGTTAAACAGCGTTTCGAAATCCCATCCTTGGCAGCAAAATTAGAAGCACAGGAATTGGGCTGCAAAGCCTCCTTTCCAGCGAGTTCACCTAACGAAGAAAGCTGGCTTCCCCCTTCTTCCCCGCTTAACGAAGAATCAGACTACGACGGGTAAAGTAAATTTTAAAATAAGATTTACTTACTTTGTATTCATGCAGCGGTTCACAGCAGCAGTAGCAGTGAAAGCTATGCAGGCAACATACTTATGTCTACAGTATAATCAGCTTCAGGCATGTGCCTGGAGCTGGAGCAAGCAGAGGCATGTCTGCATCCATCACTGGTCAGATGAAGAAAGAAGAACAGAAAGTACTCTCTGCTCCTCCTTCTCCAGGAGAGGAGGGGAAATGACACGACACTGAGCCCTCCCGAACAATTGTGTTTCCGTGGCCTGAGTATCTGTCTATCAGAAATACAGCCCCTCCTCACGCTAACTAGCAAGAATATGCATCTGAAAGGCTTGGCTGCTCATTTCCCACAGATTGGTTTGTTTCCTCCCTGGCATGGCAGCAGGAATGGGCAATGAGCAACTCAGGAACTTTTGAGCAGTAGCCCCTAGCTTATGGTTACCAGACGTCCCCGTTTCCTTATTTTAAAAAATATATATTTTTATCAAACAATTTCAACAGAACAAATTATCAATCCAAATACCGTATTTTTTGCTCTATAAGACTCACTTTTTCCCTCCTAAAAAGTAAGGGGAAATGTGTGTGCGTCTTATGGAGCGAATGCAGGCTGCGCAGCTATCCCAGAAGCCAGAACAGCTAGAGGGATTGCTGCTTTCGCTGCACAGTGATCCCTCTTGTTGTTCTGGCTTCTGAGATTCAGAATATTTTTTTCCCTGTTTTCCTCCTCCAAAAACTAGGTGCATCTTATGGTCTGGTGCGTCTTATAGAGCGAAAAAAAAAGTAATCAATTACAATATTTCCCCCCTTTTTCCTCCCTCCCTCTCCCCCCACAAGGACTTCCCTCAGCTCCCCTCCCTGATTTCTTTGCACAGATTATCCTCTGCATATTATAAAATTGTACATATTGTTGCCTTATCTATCATATATTCAACTATTAACTTTGTGGATGTTTATTCAAAACAGACATCCCCGTTTCCTGGGGACAGTCCCCAGATTTACAAATCTGTCCCCGGACAAAATCCATCCCTGAAATGTCCCCGGATTTCATTTAATGTCCCTGGATTTATATTTTAAGTGTTGTAGATTTATTAGAAGGGAATGAATGTTGCATGATTACTTCAATGGCACAAGACACATCATATGGAGACTTCTGGCGAGGCAAAATGGTGGGCACCACAGCAGCGAGCAGCTCCTGAAGCCGGCCAGAGCCAGCCAGAGCTTCCGCTGCCACTGCCAAGGGGGAACTGGGGACATCTAGCGCATCAACTAGGGCAGGGGTCTGCAACCCGCGGCTCCGGAGCCGCATGTGGCTCTTTTACACCTTTGCTGCGGCTCCGGGGCAGATACTAGCGAGGGGAGGAGGCGCATTGCGCGTCCTGAGACTCCCCACTGTGGCGGGCGCTGTACTGGCTGTGACGTCGCATGGGGGCGGTGCGTGCGTTAGTCACGCACCGTCCCGACGTCACCTTCCCGCCCGCTGTCAGATCGCGGCTCCAGAGATATATTTGTTTTAAATGTCGCAATGGTTTTGCGGCTCCCAGTTGTTGTTTTTCCCTTCGGAAACGGGTCCAAGTGGCTCTTTTTGTCTTAAAGGTTGCAGACCCCTGAGCTAGGGGAACCACTGTCACACACACACCCCGCGACGCAAATTGAGCGCGGCTGACTGCCCAGCAGCGCTCCCAGGCCAGGAAAACCCCAGAGCCGAGGCATAGAGGAGGAGAGGAGAAGGAGAAGGGAGAGAGAGGAAGAGGAAGGAGAAAAAAGAGGGAGCCCCAACCTTGCTGCACAGCTGAGGAGGAAGGTTAGGAGAGCACCAGGAAGGCAAGGACACATGGCCGAGCCCAGGCCTGACCTGAGACTACTCCATGGCAGCTAGCGCTCCAAGAGAGGAAGGTCGCGTGACAGGGAAGACCACAGAAGAGAAGATATTACTTCTTTATTTGTTTATTTTTTTAAACCCCTTTTTAAAAATACATTTTTTTCCCTCTTTTCCCCCCCCAAAAGGGTCCCCGGATTCTTTGAAAAAAATCTGGTAACCTTACCCTAGCTTGTTGCTCATTCACATTGAGCCACAGATTAAGCTAGTGCAAACGGGGCCAGTGTGTACCCTGATGTGATCATACAATGTCTGTTTTGTGTGTGTGCAGTTTTTGCAACAACAAAAAAGGGGAGGGCAATGAATTGAAATTGAAAAGTTGCCAGCATCGGAACCAAAGTTGCCAGCTCTCCAGAGAAACTGCTAGCATAGCATCCCTTGTACACTCTTTACATCCCAACTTCACCTAGTTGTTTTGCATTGTTTTCTGCCAAACTTAAAAATAATGTCTTCTTGACCCAGATGAGGGAGAACAGTGCATTAAATTCCCTTCCCCTTTCTCTGCACTCACTTCTTTTTTAAACACCTCCTTGCTCCAGTGTGGCAACGTCTCTGTTGCCTGCACTCTAGTGCCAACCAATCGCTGCCAAAATTCTTCAGATTGGAGATAAGTTAGCACTGAGGAAATTTCCCCAACTGATATAATATTGAATAGCCAGCAAAATACTGAACTCCTTCATTTAAGAAATGCGGTACAGCTTCCAGGTTGCGACACGTTCCGTTTACATTTAATTGTAACACGTTCATTACCTGTTGAAGACTGTGCATTCACGTCAGCGCCATGAGCTAGCAGCAATTTGACCATTTTGACATGTCCTCCATTAGCAGCAGCCATTAAAGGTGTTACATCTCCTTTGATGCCTCTGTCTTCAACATTTGCATGCATTGCCAGGAGAACCTGTTGACGGAGAGAACAAAAAAATGGTGAGGTAGAAGGGACTGGTTCAGTTAGGTGCCATTCTTGGGTGCTTACTGTGTCTTGTAAAATAATCTGTGCAAGAACCTTCAAACATAAAATGTACAGTAGGTATATATGGGTTCCATGATGACTACAGATGGTGATAGCAGTCATGAAATTAAAAGACTCCTGCTTCTTGGGAGAAAAGCGATGACAAACCTAGACAGCATCTTAAAAAGCAGAGACCTTGCTGACAAAGGTCCGTATAGTAAAAGCTATGGTTTTCCCAGTAGTGATGTATGGAAGTGAGAGCTGGACCATAAAGATGGCTGATCGCCGAAGAATTGATGCTTCTGAATTATGGTGCTGGAGGAGACTCTTGAGAGTCCCATGGACTGCAAGAAGATCTAACCTCTCCATTCTGAAGGAAATCAGCCCTGAGTGCTCACTGGAAGGACAGATCCTGAAGCTGAGGCTCCAATACTTTGGTCACCTCATGAGAAGAGAAGACTCCCTGGAAAAGACCCTGATGTTGGGAAAGATGGAGGGCACAAGGAGAAGGGGACGACAGAGGACGAGATGGCTGGACAGTGTTCTAGAAGCTACCAGCATGAGTTTGACCAAACTGCGGGAGGCAGTGGAAGACAGGAGTGCCTGGAGTGCTCTGGTCCATGGGGTCACAAAGAGTCGGACACGACTAAACAACAAGAAGGTATATTAGCATGTTTGTGCTTCAATTATGCAGTGTTTTGGCTACATTACATTACACAAACTGTTTCCCAGGGCAGAAGGAGCAGCTGCTGTAGTGTTTGCATCGCAGGAATGACAACATTATTAAAGTACAGTGATAGTTGCCTCCACCCCCAGAAAGATCTAGACAAGCAATCCCACGGTTTCCTCTCCAATTTCCAACTTCTTTCCCATCCCATTCTATGGCTAATTCAGCGATGACTGAATTTGTTCCTTTTTTTATTTTTGCCACACAAAAATTCAAATTTGATCCCCTATAAGCTTTGCAAACCTTGCCCTTATATGCATACATATGACTGGGCGTTGCAAGGGCAGAGAAGCAGCGACTATACCTATATTCTGTGCTATATATCTAATATGAAAACTAATCCTATTCAGGATAATGCTTTCTGACAAGGCAAAATACTTCTATTGCGTTTTGCAGCTATGACCACAACACTGAAGTGGATTTTTCAACTGCAAAAAAAGGCTCACAAAACCCAGAAATTATTGGGACTTTTCTGTGAAATTCTGCTCTTATCAAGGCAAATGGCACCAAGTCCTCGGATAAGCTTGTCGATCAGGGCAATGAAAACAGCCCCCCATTTTCTGTATCCAGAGGAAATGGGGCCTCTCACCTCAAACCCCAGTCATAGTTGGCAAAGCACCCCACTGTTTCAAAGAAAGAAAGAAAAGGTTAAGGAGCAGACCAAATTAGTGAAAAACGTAGGAAAGACTGAAGCAACCTTGGACAATATCAGCAAAAACTAATGAACTTCCCTTGGGTTACAGAAGATGAACTGGCTAAAGGGAAAGGTAACATTATGAACGCTCCAGAATGTTAATATTCTTCTCCTTTATGGGGAGGGGAATCTAACAGCTCAAACGCTTTTGCAGTGAGCACTCCATTCACTTGGTTGACATCTGTTGTGATCACCTCATTTGAGGGTTTCTCTACTGGAATTCCTGGGTTCAAGTGTCATATTGATCCTTCAAGTGATTGAGTTCAATGGACTGTGACTGAACCTGGAATCCTAGGAGTCCTAGGGGTAATGTTTGCCTGTGTGTGCAAAACTCCATTTCATGTGAAATGGAAAGTCTTGACACAAGATCATCATTCTGGTAGAGGTGAAGAAGAGACAGAGATAGGAAACAGTGACTCTACTCAAGCAAAGATGGTCAAAGCAATGTCCTTTAGAAGTTTCTTCACAGAAAAAGAGTAGATTAGGAACCAACCTACAGCAATTGGAGCCATCAGAATCTTAGAAAAGACTCTAGGATGAAGAGACTGCAGTTGTTAAACCAAAGGAATCTGCAGTCTACTCTGCAAACTGGGGATGTGAAGGTAGGCCTCTGAAGTTGATCAAGGTTGATCAAGGTCATGAAATCTCCATTTCTGATACAGGTCATCATCAAAACAAAGCATTTTCATACAGACTTTGCATTTGACTAGGAAGCAGATATGCATTTAAGGACAATATACAGTGGTACCTTGGTTTGCAACTGTTTTGGATTACAGCCGTTTTGGATTACAACCATGTCAAACCCGGAAGTGCGTGTCCTTTTTTTTGGATTATAACCAATTTTCTTTTGGACGCCCCATTGGCGAAAGCACACCTTGGGTTACAACCTGTTTTGGTTTACAACTGGACCTCCAGAACGGATTACGGTTGTAAACCAAGGTACCACTGTAGGTCTCTTCAGCACTGTGCACACTGTAAAATACTTTCCACATGCCTTGCTGCAGCGATGGCAAGCCCAGAGTTCACATATATTTTGTAGCAGCCTTGACAATTTGGTGGCAAAATTCCGCACACATACAATTACACACACCCTTAAAACATTTCACTGTCTACCAACCTTCATTGGGCTCCCTCAATTTTTATTTTCCCAAACCACAGTTTCAAAAAAACCTCCAAAACGTGTCCTTTGTAAGTGTGTTTTGCCGCTATTAATAGTGCTAAACGGGAAGCTGCCCATAACGCCACCGGCAGCCGAAGATCAACTAGGACTGCCAATTCCTGCCAAAGGCATCAAAGTGGCAGATAGAGCTGCAATCAGTATAAATAGGTCAGCGTTCACCTGAAGATTAACCATCACTGTTGAGTCCTTATGAAGGCATCCGGTGCCAGACAGCTCACAGCAGACAGCATGAAGTAGTGAAGAGTGTGGGCTATAACTGCTAAGCAACAAAACTTTTCTTTGGAGAATTTTTGGGGCAGGCGGAGGAAACTTAACTGGAAACTGGCAGAACTAATCAGAAAAAGAATAATTTTACAAAAAGGACTGAAAAAGGAATGACAACCATTTGAAAATGTAACTGTAAAGAAAATAGAAAACAACATTAAAATGAAATGATAATGTTAAAAATGAAGTCTACCTCCTTAGGATGGAAGAAGGAACTAAATGGAGGCAGAGGGTAAAGGAAAGAATTTTGAAAAATACAGATAATTGTGAGAAAATGATTCCTTCAATCTGCCACGTAGTGTGCTATCACACAAGTAACCTTGAGCACGTTGTTATGTCTTTGCCAATACCGGCACTAAGCAGCCCTAGGATACAAACAAGGTCTCTTCCCTCCCACACTGCAGATTCGTGGGAAGCAATCACAGTGGCCTCCAGTTTGTCCCTGGAGCTCAAGGACCGATTGCAAGGTTGCAGGGCAGGTGGCTGAAATGTTATTGAAGTCTGAAACATCAAGCAAAGACTAATTATTAAGGTGGAAGAGTTTGTATTCTGGGGTGCAGGGAAATCGACACTTTCCTCATGTTCAAATTAACTGAGGGCATCTCACTTAATTCTCATCTCACTTAAATTTTAGCCCCCTTTAATCTTAAAATCAGCTCAAATCAGTTTACAAAATGAAAGCAAAACGAACACAGTTAATCAAAAAAAGCCAGAAATCGTAATATAACAAACATCCAGCCCACAAATCCAATATCTAGCCTATTCTAAATGTAGGTGACCCTTTTGGATTATGTATTCTGTAACAGGCAGCTGAAGAACACAGGGTGGTCAACTGGTAGACAGTAGTCTGGATTTGGTGCTCAAAGCAACTTTTATTATTTTACGGAGGCTCTCCGACATCTAATTTAGGGTGTGAGGAAAGAGTTTTGCTGTTTGATTCGAAAGGAAAATCAGAAATGAAATTCTGCATGTATTTGCCAGAAGTTATTTTATTGCCATCTTGTACGCACTTGGGAACAGCAAAGAATCGCTGCCAATATACTCCTTAAAGATTCCACAATTCACACGAGTTTTCCTGTCCTGTCCCCCAATCAATGACATCCCAGCATCTGTGTGCACAAAATCTATACCCACCAAGTCCAGATGACCTGTTAGCAGATCCCTATTCATAAGTATATGCAGAGAAATTGGAATGCTCCAGCCTTCAAAACAATAATTGGAGGGGGGTATATAGCAACAAGAGACATCACCTTGCCAACAAAGGTCCGTATAGTTAAAGCTATGGTTTTCTCAGTAGTGATGTATGGAAGTGAGAGCTGGACCATAAAGAAGGCTGATCGCCGAAGAATTGATGCTTTTGAATTATGGTGCTGGAGGAGACTCTTGAGAGTCCCATGGACTGCAAGAAGATCAAACCCATCTATTCTGAAGGAAATCAGCCCTGAGTGCTCCCTGGAAGGACAGGTCCTGAAGCTGAGGCCCCAATACTTTGGCCACCTCATGAGAGGAGAAGACTCCCTGGAAAAGACCCTGATGTTGGGAAAGATTGAGGGCACAAGGAGAAGGGAATGACAGAAGGCGAGATGGTTGGACAGTGTAATCGAAGCTACCAGCATGAGTTTGACCAAACTGCGGGAGGCAGTGGAAGACAAAAGTGCCTGGCGTGCTCTGGTCCATGGGGTCATGAAAAGTCGGACACGACTAAATGACTAAACAACAACAACAACAAATATAGCAACAAATAGAACAATTCAGATGTTGGCTATCCCTGCTCTAAACACCAGTGAGCTTAAGGATCTTAAGTGTAAAAATTAAAAATGCCCCCCTCCCTGTTCAAGATGGGTTATGGATCCAGAAAAGTCAAATGCCAGTGCTCTGCATTTTCTGCCAAAATAGAGCATAAGGTACAAACCTGAGCAAGTTCATAATATCCAGCTGAGCAAGCCAAACAAAGAAGACTTTCCCCTTCTTCAGTGTGCTCATTCACACTTCGCCCTTCAATTAGCAATTTTCGCACAGCATTTACATCACCTTCTGAACAAGCTTCTGCCAAGCTGCGGCTATAAAGAGAAAGAGGAAATTATGGTTATACACCAGTGCTTTGAAGCGGCAGCACTGGGTCCCCATCAAATACGGACCTGGCAAGCTGCCTGGATACACTGAAATACAACAGGCAAGCCTTAAAAAGCGAAGGTGAGGATTACTATAGGATGTATAGTGGTCATCACAATACTTGCCCCTGGTTCCTCCAAAATTAGCAATATAACTAAAGTGCTAGGAACTGTCCTTGGGCTCAAGGAACTGGATATCAGGAATGGCTGCATGTCATGAATTAGGCCTCTTGGGGAAAAATATGGAGCTAAAAAAATACACTGTCTGGCTATGGTTGTAGGTCAACTTTACTCAATCTGCTGCCCTCCAGTAGCTTTCAATTAGAACTCCAATCATCTCTTACCTCTCATAATCTAACATAGTCATTTACACAAAAGGTAAATCTGCTGGTGAACTAAACAATCCTCACAAACTTATTACCGTATTTTTCGCTCTATAGGACACACTTTCCCCCCTCCAAAAATTAAGGGGAAATGTGTGTGCGTCCTATGGAGCGAATGCAGGCTCCTTGGCTTCAGTGATAGCAACGTGAAGCCTCCGAAGCGCAGAGGGAGCACTCCCTCCGTGCTCCGGAGCCTTCGCGTTGCTTTAGCTGAAGCCTGGAGAGCGAGAGGGGTCGGCACGCACCAGTCTTGCTCTCCCGGCTTCAGCAAAAAGGAACCGGAAGCCTGAGGAGCACAGCGAGCTCGTGCTGTGCTCCGAAAGCTTCAGGGATCTTTGAGGCTGGCGGGGGGTGGGGGTGGGAAGCAGCACTTCTCCCCACCGCCAGCCCCACAAGCTCGGGGGGCAGCGGCAAGGCTGCGCGCAGCCTTTGCGCTGTTTCCCGACCTGCTCTTTGGGGCTGATGGTGGGGGAAAGTAGCCCTTCCCCCCACCAGCCCCAAAGAGCAGGTTGAAAAGAACCTGAAGCCTGCGGAGTCCAGAGGGAACTCCCGTCGCACTCCAGAGGCTTTGGGTTGCCTTCACTGATGCTTGGAGAGCGAGAGGGGTCAGTGCGCACCAACCCCTCTCACTCTCCAGGCTTCCAAGGTAGAGGCTTTGGGTGAACGCACCTTGTTTTAGAAGGGGAGAACAAGAAAAAAATAATTCTCCCCCTCTCTGCACAGCGCCACCTCAGCGAAGCGGCAAGAGAAATGGAAGGGGCTCCGTTTCTCCTGCCGCTTCACTGAAGGGGCACTGAGCAGAGAGGGGGAGAATTTTTTTTCCTTGTTCTCCCCCTCTAAAACAAGGTGCGTCCTATGGTCGGGTGCATCCTATAGAGCGAAAAACACGGTAATGATGAAAACGGGGGGGGGGGCACATGAGGCTTAGAATATAAAAGCTAATTACTAAAAACACTATAATGCAAGTATTTTGGCCAACCTCTTCTAATTTAGGTAATACGTATTCAAATATATGCCACATTAGGAAGGAACACAGGAAGCTCTCTTACACTGAGACAGACCGTTGCTCCATCTAGCTCAGTATTGTCTCCAAGGCTTCAGTCAGGGGACATTCCAGGCTCTACCTGAAGATGCCTGAGATTGAACCAAACCTGGTACCTTGCTCCACCATGGAGCTAGGGCCCTTCCAACTGTTAACTGTTTAAACCTAGCTTAGCTCAGACCCTTTCCTTAAAGGCTTCCTGCAGGAATTGTTGCAAAACACAATCTGAACTTTAAATATTTTTGTCCGAAGCAGATTTTGCAGGCACTGAAGAGGCAAATCATAAACTGTACACAAGACAGGAAAATGAAGTCCAAGTCGGGGGTTTTATGCAGCACTCATCCACTGGATCTTTCAAGACAAGACAACACACTTTAGCAAAACAAAGTCTTACATTATCTTTTCGGAGAAAAAGGTCTAGTACACAGGAAGACAAAGGAAAAGCTTGAATGAACGACTTGAAAAATATTCACAATAACTAGACCAATACTATTGGCTATAATCTTGGGATCTTCAACAAAAGAAATTTTTAAATAGCAAAAATAGATCCTGCATGTGCAGTGATATATGTATATACACGTACACACACAGAGAGAGAGCGCAATTCTATCATGTTAACAGTTTTAGGCATGTGGATAGGGCTGGCAGTAGCAATCTTCACATACCGTATATACTCGAGTATAAGCCGACTTTTTCAGCACATTTTTTTATGCTGAAAAAGCCCCCGTCTTATACTTGAGTGAGGCGGGCGGCGGTGGAGGGATGAACGGCCCGAAAGGAGCCCTTTCTCACCACTGGTCCTGCCACCGCCGCCCGCCTCTCGCAAGGGCAGGCACAGGAGCCGCGGTTGGAAGAGGCGCTGCACTGCGCCTCTCCCAACCGTGGCTCCTATACCTGCTCTTGCGAGTGGCAGAGGCGACAGAGGGATGAGT
This sequence comes from Podarcis vaucheri, assembly GCF_965113315.1. Classification (NCBI taxonomy): domain Eukaryota; kingdom Metazoa; phylum Chordata; class Lepidosauria; order Squamata; family Lacertidae; genus Podarcis; species Podarcis vaucheri. The sequence continues at coordinate 48,562,795 of NC_138751.1, read as the reverse complement.
GGCCTGAAAGGAGCCCTTTTGGGCTGCTCCTTCCTCCTCCTCCACTGCCGCCACCACCAAACCAGCTTATACTCGAGTCAGTAAGTTTTGCCAATTTTTTGCGCTAAAATTAGGTGCTTCGACTTATACTCGAGTACTTACGGTACCTCTGCCCCAAATGTACAAACATCTTCCTCCCTCAATTCTCAGCAATTTGCAGAGTACTTGGAGAGAGAGGTATTTCACTATGCCTGGTATGAAATATTAATCCTGCCTTTGCTGCCGAGTCCTGTGGCACATGCAGAGAACTTGGGGAAGAGAAAGGATTGTTCTCTCTCTTCATGCTGGGTTTTGCAGAATGCAGAAGCCATGAAAGATATTTGCCAGAGGACTCAGAGTGGACCTTGATGGTGACCCCAAACAATGCCTGACTATGAAGACATGCAAAAATTTGTGCACCCCTTCTTCTGGGGGTTCCAAGGTTATTCCAAAGTGCACTGCTTTCTCTTCCTTGAGATCCCTAGTGCCAAATGGATCAAGTAGGAAATAATATTTGTATTAATAATATGGGTAATTTAGCAGACACTTTCGTTTCAACCATCGCAGAAACACAAGGAACAGCTGTCAAGACTGTTAGAACAGGCTCTGTGAAGCAAACACTCACTTGTCCATCTGCCCTGAATTTGCTGTACTTTCAGCTCTCATTCGGGTGAGCGCAGCAGCAGCCTCATCTAACGCACAGCTGACCGAAGACGTCAATCTGCGAAGCACCTCGGGATCTGCAAAGGCTTTTCCATCGGCTGTGGATAATTTACCTATTCCTTTTGTTCCAAGATCAACAAGCCAGTGGATAAGAAGTTTTTGGATGGGAAAGAGAAGAAGACCATTTGAGCCCATACAAAATACTAGCAAAATACTAATTTTAACATATCGGGAAAGGCCAACAAACTTTCAGCGGTGGAAATGTAGTGTGAAAATTCACCGGAGATCAATCTTTTGAGGATATTAAAAGTTACTAGTACATTCTTCCTGGCTTCAATGAGTTTATAGTTTCTTATTTCAGGTTACTAATGATCGCTACCAATCCTCAATTCTGACTTTTGAATCAGAAACTAGAATCTCCACACAACCAAATATGTATAGACCTAATGAGAAAGAAGCTGACCGGTTGTGTTTATAGTGTTACTACAACCTCTCCTTTTATACACTGTTTTTAAATTTAAAATACATTTCCAAAGCAAATATCAAATCAGTAAACTTAACATTTAAGATATAACAAAAAAAGTCTGTCAACCAAGGTACAGGCAGAAAATAAAACCAGCATTAGCAATAAAATGAATAGAACCCGCTCATAAAACAACATAAAACACTTTGTGCAAATGTTAAGCGGGTAAAAAACAAGTTTGTGCTTTGCTAAAAACCTAAAAACTCAAAAAGGCACTGGCAAATGTAAGGAAGTATCTAAATTAAGATCAATAGTTTTTGGCAGGCCTTTTCTGTTAGTGGCTCCCTGTTTGTGGAATCCTCTCCCCAGGGAGGCTTGCCTGCAGCCTTCATTACATCTTTAGGCGCCAGGCGAAAACGTTTCTCTTCAACCAGGCATTCAGCTGATTAACATTCTATGGCTTTTAAAGTGTGTTTGTGGGAGGGGGTTATTGGTTTGTTTTATTATGTATTTTGCGTTCTCATTTTGTATTTTTTCCGTTGCGAATCACCCTGGGATCTACCAATAAAGAGCGGTATAATAATAATAAATAATAATAATAATAATAAACAACTATGGAATAGTTATTTGTTTGAACTTATTCAGTCGGAGATTGTCGCAGTCATGTCACAGGAAACATCGTGGAAGGTCAAGTCCACCACGATAACAAACAGATGGAACCCCTATCTTCAATGGATAAAAACTACTGGAACAAAAGACATCCGGTGGAAACTAAAGACACTATGCCCGTGGCCAAGGATAATAGTTTGAACCCTTCCAATGGAAGGGGGGGGGAGGAAAAAATTGTACGGGAAATTAAAAATTGGTAGGAGATAATATGATGTATGTAAAAATCCCGAACTCGAATTAAACTAATAATAAAGAATAAGAATAAGAATAAGAATAAGAATATTTACCGGCAGCTTCTAGTAAAGCTTCTAACCTAGCTTGGGTTTCTGGATCTACTGTTCTTAGATCAGCACCATCAGCAGTACTCGACAGCAGCAATTTTGAAGCTGTCTCCAGCATTGGATTTTCCAGGTCATCCTGATCCAAAATAAAGGACTCCACCTAAAAGGAAGGAAAACGTTTTAACGCATACTCCATTTGCAATGCTGTGACAAAAATCAAAAAGACGCTGATGATGCCCTTCAATATCCAATTGGCTATATTACAGTGCGAGAATAAATGGGAATACAAGGCATTCATACAGACTTGCTTCCAAAACACTGGCCTTATTTCATAGAGACCCTGAGCACCATCTGGTCCAGCCCTCTGCAACGCAGGAATATGCAGTTGTCCCTTACAGGGATCAAGCATACAACCGTGGCGTTATTGGAACCACGCTCCAACCAACTGAGCAATATTTATGAAAACAACCAAGTTAACCACAATACTTATTTTATTTGTCTCTAAATTTATTGGTTTCTTTTGCACTCCTACCTAGAAACACCATGCACAGCTACTTCTGCACCCCCGGCTGACACGCCACTCCATCTCTAGCCTGACAAAAGCTTCCCATTAGTAAGGGACTTTAGTCATTGTGAGGGATGTGGGTGGCGCTGGAGGTTAAACCACAGAGCCTAGGAGTGGCCGATCAGAAGGTCGGCGGTTCGAATCCCCGCGACAGGGTGAGCTCCCATTGCTCGGTCCCTGCTCCTGCCAACCTAGCAGTTCAAAAGCACCTCAAAGTGCAAGTAGATAAATAGGTACCGCTCCAGCAGGAAGGTAAACGGCGTTTCCATGCGCTGCTCTGGTTCGCCAGAAGTGGCTTAGTCATGCTGGCCACATGACCCGGAAGCTGTATGCGGACAAACGCCGGCTCCCTTGGCCAATAAAGCGAGATGAGCGCCGCAACCCCCAGAGTCGGCCACGACTGGACCTAATGGCCAGGGGTCCCTTTATCTTTACATTTACCTTAGTCATTGTGAGCCATGATCTCATCAAAGTGTCTTAGATTAAGACTAATTGAATAACTGCAGGGCTCATCTCATCTTCTGCATTGTTTACTAGCTTATTTACACAATAAGGAGCAATGAAGTCCAAATGGGTTTACCATGTAGAGTAGGGACACATACAGAAGTCAACCCACACTAACAAACCCTAACTTCACATATCCATTGAAGGGGTCTGAACTGGCAGTTATTAAGCAGGAAAAAGATATGGCGGTCATGGTGGATAGCCCATGTACAGCAGCCCATGTACAGTACATACTGTCCCATGTACAGCAGCCATGGGAAAGGGCAAATTTCATGCCAGGGGTTATTAGGATTGGGAATGAACACCCAACTGCTAATATTGTAAAGCTCTTGTACAAATTTCTGGCATAACCACATTTGCAATACTGTGTGCAGTTCTGGCTGCCCCATCACAAAGAAGATGCTGTAGAGCTGGAAAGGGCATCTGAAATGAGTTGGGAACATCTTTACAATAAGATAAAGCATTTCTGGCTTTTTGAAAGACAACTAATGCAAACTATGATGGAAGCTTGTACATTATATGTGGAGTGGAGGAAGCAGATAGAAACGTGTTTTCCCCCTTCTCTCAAATGATACAATTCAAGCTCATTTTACAGATATCGTTTCATCAGAAGATCCCTTCTGCACAATGTAGGGACCAGGCCTTTAGTATGCTGGTTAGGCATTGGTAGGGGGTATTATTATGTAGATGTGTTGGGGGGGAGGAGCGCCATCACCTCCCCCAAATATTTAAGGGTAATCCGGTAAAGGATTCCGGGGGGGGGGGGGCGTTGCCTCGTCCAAAACCTATGGAGGCCAGGGCCTAAAGCACGCCTCCGAGCGGTGACCCCTGGGGGGAGTTCCTAGTGATGTGCATCCCAGGGCTCCCCCTGCTGGTTTTAACCCTTTCCGGTTTTCATGCTAACAGGCTGAAGCCGGATAGTCTGATAGGACCAATGCCTAAAGCCAATACCGCTCTTAAAGGTAAAGGTAAAGGTACCCCTGCCCGAACGGGCCAGTCTTGACAGACTCTGGGGTTTGTGCGCCCATCTCACATCTATTGGCCGGGGGCCAGCGCTGTCCGAAGACACTTCCGGGTCACGTGGCCAGCGTGACAACGCTGCTCTGGCGAGCCAGAGCCGCACACGGAACGCCGTTTACCTTCCCGCTGGTAAGCGGTACCTATTTATCTACTTGCCCCCGGGGGTGCTTTCGAACTGCTAGGTGGGCAGGCGCTGGGACCGAGCAGCGGGAGCGCACCCCGCCGCGGGCATTCGAACCGCCGACCTTTCGATCGGCAAGCCCTAGGCACTGAGGCTTTAGCCCACAGCGCCACCCGCGTCCCCCTAATACCGCTCTTACCTGTAACTAATAAAGTTGTGACCAATTTTTGCCCATTAACCTTAATCAATGGTGTCCGGTATCTTTATTTATTCCAATTGGGGGGGAGGTGGGAATCGCCACGCAAATCATTTCATCATGAGGTCCCTTCTGCCCAATGTAGGAACCAGGCCTTTAGTATGGCGGCACCTACAGTACTCCCTTCCAATACAGGAGCCATCTTTCCTACCCTTTTGGTGCCTCTTGCAGACTTTCCCTTACCAAAAAGCCTTTTAAGTGGAGACATTTATCGCAGTCTGAATCTGCACTAGACCTGAATTGTTTTTATTTATGCTTTTCATTGTTAAAACATCCAAACGTTATTTACGGGATGTGGTTCCTAAATGAATAAAATCAGTAAAATAATCTCAGCCTTGGAATACTCTACTTAAAATATTCACTTCTGTACAAATTGGACGTATTGCCATTCAAGTAGAAATCACTTATTTTATAGGTTAATAAACATCGATTATGCTTCTTTCAAAAACAGAGCTAAGTCCCATCAGCCAGTTCCATCTCATTCCACCAGCGCTTGGATTTTCCCTTGTGCAGCAGAACTCCCCCTGCACGCCCACTAAATCTGTCCTAGGGGTTTTCTGGAGCAGATTTTGGGAGGCTATAGGGTACATATGGGGAGAGGAGGGGCAAAGTTCTGTTGTGGAAGCATAAATCCTTATCCTAAGTGAAGGAAGGCATTAGATATTACCCCTAGTATGCAACATCTCCATGAAACTGCTGGGAGAGATTATTCAAGGATTTGGAGTGAAGTGCAAATAATAATAATACTATACACACACACACACACACACACACACACACGGAGAAGGGGACGACAGAGGATGAGATGGTTGGACAGTGTTCTCGAAGCTACCAGCATGAGTTTAACCAAACTGCAGGAGGCAGTGGAAGACAGGAGTGCCTGGTGTGCTCTGGTCCAGGGGGTCACGAAGAGTCGGACACGACTAAACAACAACAAATACACACACACACACAGCCCATCTGGCTGGGCTTCCCCAGCCACTCTGGGCGGCTTCCAACAAAATATTAAAATACAGTAATCCATCAAACATTAAAAGCTTCCCCAAACACTCAGCTTTCTTTCAGGAGTCAGGTGAGGCAGTCAAAATGCTGAGTAACTACCTGGACTCAGTAATGGGCTGAATGAGGGCCAATAAACTGAAACTCAAAGTTGAGAAGATGGAGATTCTGTGGGTAGCTGATCTGCCCATCCAGGGAGATGGTGATCAACCTGACCCAGATGAAACTGCACTCCCTATAAAGAATCCAGATCACTGCCTGGCAGTACTCCGAGATCAAGTTGCATCACCAGAGGACCAAGTAGTCACCTTGGCAAGGAGTGCCTTTCAGCAGTTTATGGCCAGTGTGCCAGCTGTAGCCTCTCTTTCAAAGATACTATGGCCACGGCTGTAGGCTCTGGCAACACCTAGGATTTACTGCTGCAATGTGTGCTGTGGCCGGGGCAGCCTTTGAAGACTTCCTAAGCTGCAGTTTGTTCAAAATACTGAGTCTGGTTGGCAGGAACATACCTAGTCAGTTTTGAAAGCTTTCTGAACCATTTCCAAGCATGCTTTGAAGTGCTGCTGCTCACCTGAAACCCTACGCTGCTTAGGACCCTGTGCTCCTTCAGGTATACAGGGCCGAAGCTGACAGCCAGCCAAGCCAAACACATAAGGTTGAGATGGGCAGAAAGTGAACTGGGGAGAGGTTGTCTGTGCCCCTCAGGTGAGCCCTGCTCATTTGCATCTTCCCTCCTAGGGCAGCAATTGGGAGGAGACAACCAATTCATGGAACCCCTCCTCCACTGCAGGAAAAAGAAAGAGAGGTCCCAAGTCTAGGGTTTAAGTGCTCCTTCCACATCACCCTTACTGCCGATAGAATGTAGTATTTGGTGCAGGTAAATTGATGCTTTTGAATTATGGTGCTGGAGGAGACTCTTGAGAGTCCCAAACCTATCCATTCTGAAGGAAATCAGCCCTGAGTGCTCACTGGAAGGACAGATCCTGAAGCTGAGGCTCCAAGACTTTGGCCACCTCATGAGAAAAGAAGACTCCCTGGAAAAGACCCTGATGTTGGGAAAGATGGAGGGCACAAGGAGAAGGGGACGACAGAGGACGAGATGGTTGGACAGTGTTCTCGAAACTACCAACATGAGTTTGACTAAAGTGCAGGAGGCAGTGGAAGACAGGAGTGCCTGGCGTGCTCTGGTCCAGGGGGTCACGAGGAGTCGGTCACAACTAAACAACAACAAATACTCCTGTACATGAAAGCTTATGTCATAATACATTTGCTAGTATTGAAGGTGCACTGGAATAGCAGGTAGAGTTTTGCAGTTTGGGGACATGGGGTGAGGGAAGAATCCTGGCAGGCTTGCCTCACAATCCACCAAAAAGTTCCCGTAACAAATAGATACAGCAGACACTATTAACCAGACTATCAAATTTAACTTCCGTATTCCATCTACAAGTGGAATGTATTTCAGGTGTGGCAAGTAATGGTGAGATAAGGTCTAACGTCCAGATCCTGTTAGAGACCTAGTTACCTAGGCTTAGAAAACATCACCTGGGAGATTTCAAGGTCTGCTCCAAGCTGAATGCTCAGTTACGACAGCAAGTACTGTCACTCTCGTTGCCTCTGTGCGTTAGAACAGAATCTCATTGCCAAATAAAGGCTTCCTGTGCAGAAAGGATGACAGCCTCAAAGATCAAGGTCATTTTCTTGGTAAGCTGTTTAAAATAAAATAAAAATGATCCCTGCTTTCATCTTCATAAAAGAAGGACCAGGAAGAAGGGATGGCGGGGGTGCCTAAAGTGTTTTTTCTCTGTGCAGCTACAAAACAAGGACATAAATAAAAACCACGTTTCAACGGCACTGTATGTACTAGCTTAGTTGGACCTGCTTCCTCACTCTGGGGAGAAATCACATAAAAGGCCAAATCACTTCACACTGCACAACAGGAGATATAAGGTGCTTAACAGTAGCTTCCTCTTAACAGTGTAAATATAAAAAGTTGAAATACAAGGTAGATCAGGCTGCAAGCAACTGTGAATGGGGCAACAGCCCGGCTTGCGCTCTGTGGACTCTCCTGTGGCAATCCCCATACAGCAGTAGTGCGCTTAACCCAAAGTCGGGAATAGCAGCAACAATGAGGTCTCACGTGAAGCCTTTATAACCATACCTGTTTTAAACTGTACAGGGCTATAACCTCTCTTGTAGCCTGGCTGCTCTCTCTTAGGAGAAGGAAGAATGCGTACCTTCTCTCTCAGTAAAGGTAAAGGTAAAGGAACCTCTGACCGTTAGGTCCAGTTGCGAACGACTCTGGGGTTGCGGCGCTCATCTCCCTTTATTGGCAAGGGAGCCGGCATACAGCTTCTGGGTCATGTGGCCAGCAGGACTAAGCCACTTCTGGCGAAGCAGAGCAGCGCATGGAAACGCCGGTTACCTTCCCGCTGGAGCGGTACCTAGAATCATAGAATCATAGAATCATAGAGTTGGAAGAGACCACAAGGGCCATCGAGTCCAACCCCCTGCCAAGCAGGAAACACCATCAGAGCACTCCTGACATATGGTTGTCAAGCCTCTGCTTAAAGACCTCCAAAGTAGGAGACTCCACCACACTCCTTGGCAGCAAATTCCACTGTCGAACAGCTCTTACTGTCAGGAAGTTCTTCCTAATGTTTAGGTGGAATCTTCTTTCTTGTAGTTTGGAGCCATTGCTCCGTGTCCGCTTCTCTGGAGCAGCAGAAAACAACCTTTCTCCCTCCTCTATGTGACATCCTTTTATATATTTGAACATGGCTATCATATCACCCCTTAACTTCCTCTTCTCCAGGCTAAACATGCCCAGCTCCCTTAGCCGTTCCTCATAAGGCATCGTTTCCAGGCCTTTGACCATTTTGGTTGCCCTCCTCTGGACACGTTCCAGTTTGTCAGTGTCCTTCTTGAATTGTGGTGCCCAGAACTGGACACAGTACTCCAGGTGTGGTCTGACCAGAGCAGAATACAGTGGCACTATTACTTCCCTTGATCTAGATGCTATACTCCTATTGATGCAGCCCAGAATTGCATTGGCTTTTTTAGCTGCCGCGTCACACTGTTGGCTCATGTCAAGTTTGTGGTCAACCAAGACTCCTAGATCCTTTTCACATGTACTGCTCTCAAGCGAGGTGTCACCCATCTTGTATTTGTGCCTCTCATTTTTTTTGCCCAAGTGCAATACTTTACATTTCTCCCTGTTAAAGGAGATTTATCTACTTGCACTTTGAGGTGCTTTCGAACTGCTAGGTTGGCAGGAGCACGGACCAAGCAGCGGGAGCTCACCCCGTCGTGGGGATTCAAACCTCCGACCTTCTGATCAGCAAGCCCTAGGCTCTGTGGTTTAGACTCTCTTAGTACTGCCCTCTTAACATGGGATCGGCTAGTGCTTCAAAAGCTGCAAGGAGGCTTGTTCTTCATTCTTTCATGCCCCTGGAGGCAGCTATCCCTCTCCACAAGGCTAAAAGTTGGCATTTAGTCTTATGCTGCAACTGCTGTGCAAACAAATACAGCTTTAAATTAAGAACGGCGGGACATGCGGCAGGGCAATATATAGCAGCTATCTTGTCTGCAGCTCCATGTGTCATTTCCTAAAAGCTTTCCCTTACCACCACCACCCTTTAGGGCAACACCCAATTAAGACTAGAAAGGAAATAGCCTCTTGTACAGATTCTAGGAGGTAGCCCTGGTTGCTACGTGGGATGACCAAGACTGCTTACCCACCCTTTCTGTGCTTCTAAGTGAGCACTCTGAACATATTGTATGGGATTGCTTATGACCTTGTTGCTTAAAAAAAAAATGGCAGTCACATGGAAGAGCCTTGTATTCAACCCTCAGAGTCATCCCTGCTGAACAAAGCCTGCCTCCTAATCCATAGTGCAGAATCAACTGTTTAGGACAGGAGTAGGGAACTGGATGCAGCCAGTGGACCAGATCCTGACCCCCCCCCCAAACTTCCATGAGTCACACTGAGAGAGTGGCAGGTCTCCATGACCTGACATCACCATGGCATCAGTTCAAGTGTTTTCTTTTACAGCCTGAATTGCAAACAAAATGTTCCTTTGCCCCCAGTTTGATTTCAAACCTTGCAGGCAACGGAAGCAGCTGCCTGCTATTGCAAAGCCCATTTTCTTTGCTGGGGTGGTGTGATTTCAAGTTGGCAGGCAGGCTTTACCTTTTAATGTGCCCCACACATGACATGAGGTGTGAGACAACTGAGGGTGGTTTCAGGTAAATAGCTTTGCATGCAAAATTAGGTCCTTCTTGGGCACAATTTATTTTTCTGGGCCAGTAAAATGTATGTGATTTCTGTAGGACTACCTTCATTTGTGCATTCTTTGACTTGTTTGTTTCGTTGAACTCCTTTGTTACTGGATTATACGGTTGTAAATAGGATCTTATCATGAAGTATGGGTAAGAAACAATTTTAATGAGCAAAGTATAGTGAAATCATCCCTCATCTATACAAGTTTATTTCCTTTAATACAGGATAGTCTGTGACCCAAGTAAACACAAATCAAATTCTGCACCAAACACACCACATTTTGAACCCAAATATATGTTCATTAAGCAACATTCTGCAAATATCACATTATGTATATACGTCTTAAGATTTTACAATTTGGTACGAAATTTTTAAACAATTACTAACTAATGCAAAACAATTTATTTCTCAGAATGCATACAAATGTCAAGCTTTATTCACTACTGCTGCTTTTGTAAAATATGCACCTCACTTTTCTTTTGGCAATGATTAATGAAATGAATGTAAGTGAAAAAATGTGACTTGGGACGGGAGCACCTAGTCATACAAACTATCCCTAAGCAGAAAAGCTCCCATTCTTTTTTTCAAAAGCCACCAACATTCTTACATGTATCTAAAGCTGAAAATATAATAGCTAGCTGGAATTCTCAGGAACCTTTGATTGTTGTCAGATTCTGACAGATTCCGCATAAACAGATTATTCAAGTAAATCTTAATACGAAGAAGTGTGCACTGTTAACAGCTGCTTTAGCACTAAAATCTACAAAGAAATTTGTGCCTTAGCACTCAAATTTCTGCAACTGTGAGGGCAACATGTAAGTTTTATTGGGATTGTTAACGAAAACCCATAGGCTGCTATAAAAAGCCAGTGTAGGGTGGTTGAATGCAGCATGCAACTTACAAACCCCCTTAACTCCCCCAAATTATGCTACACAAATTTGATTCTCATGACAAAATCCAAAATGACAGTTGAGAAAACAAAGAGTTCTTTATATATTGTATATATAAATGTGGCTGGAATAATAGCTCTAACACAACAGTAAGCCCTGAACTGTATAACAGAGGGAAGTGTTTTGTCCAGCTCAGATGGCACCACATTTCCTCACTAGAAGATGACAGCAGGGACTTAGGGAGGACCCCTTCTGATTAGCAAGGATCTTCCTAACTGTCCCAACACCCTGGTAACACCTAATGCAAATTTTACAATTAAAAAGGTGTGCAGACAAATATGTTCTAATTTTGTATCATGTACCCAGCATCCTTCTGGGGCCTAAAGGTAATTTGTTTCCATAGGTCTAAACCACTGGCCTTGTAAGGTGAGTCACACCAGGGCACAGTCATCAGAAAGGTACATCCTAAAAGGAAAAGGAAAAGGAGGAGAAGGAGGAGGAGGAGGAGGAGGAGGAGGAGAAAAGTGAAACCCATTTAAAAGATTGGGGTTGGAGGAAGAACCCAACTTTAGATGATTGGCCTAGATCACAACGATTTCCTTTCCATTGTTATAATGAGTGAGTTACGCATAGACTTCCAAAATACTGTTTTATAAATTAGAGAGGGGCGTGCATTATAGAGGTAGTGTTATAGTTAGATTAATGGTCTGATAAATGTGGTTTTTAAGAATAGAATTGGCATTAACAATACGAGGCAATACCAAGTGGACCAGCCATTACTTGAGCAATACCATTTAAGCCAAAGTTACATTCCAGTAAGGATTCCACAAATGCCATGGTCGCAATCACAGTGACCGGCCATTCCTCCCTGCTCATGAGCGTGATCCTCCCTTCTTCTCTGACTTGAGTGAAATGAGGAGATAAGGATAAGGCACAGGCAGGCTTTAAAGTTTACTATTGTTTGTGCTGATTAGCTCACATTCACAAGGTGCATGAGAACATTTGTTCACTTATTTTATCTGCACTAATCAATTGGAAGAAACAGGGTTCCAGCTTAAAAATTAGTGCTGGGGGATGGAGTAGAATTCAGTTCTCTTTCGGTCTGCAAATCACTTAAGAAAAACATCTTCCATTCTAATACTTCAGATTCCTGGTATGATCTGTGAGGTACTAAATACCATCAAATAAAAAATAAAATACAGTCTCTATACTTCTCCCTACTTTGATGAGACTCCTAGATTAGGTTAGTGATTTAAGATTTTTGAAGAAAATTCATTCAAAGTAATATAACTTATTTGCAAGATTGTTTAGCTTTCAAACATAAATGTATAGACTGTACTTCAGCTGGCTTAATAAAAGATATTGTTATCCAAATGTTCAACATATATTACAGATCCTATCCATGTTTACTTGGAAGTAAGCACTAGTGAGCTTAATAGTGCTTGCTTCTGAATATAATATGAATTGCAGTTTTAGAATGATATGGTGAAAAGTCCAAGCTTTTACTCAGGAACAGCTGGAATTTAAAAAGTGTTCTATGAATCAGGATACCTGCCACAAATCCTTTTAAACACTTTTTAAACAGTTAAAATCCTTTCAACTCACTTCTTTAAAATAACTTTTTTTAGGCCAATATTATCAACCAATAATTCATGTAAAACTTGCTCAACAGCTTACCAAATTATGGATTTTCTCAGCAGGCATTTAGAGTAAAGTGGCATCTGCTTGTGAAAGCATGACTGTACCATACATATCATGTGTCATGCAAGCCGGCAAAGGAGAAATCCAATCATGAACTATCTTCACCATTATCAGCACGCTAAATGAATAATCCCATACGCTAAAAATAGTTTCATTATAAAATCCAGAGTACAGCTTTTCCAAACCACATGGCCAGAGAGTTTCAACAATCCATCTTGGAAAGACTGCATATGATAAATAGACTCTCGTCTACGAAATCTCGTCCAACAAAAAAATGTTAGTCATTCAGGGACTCTGCACTGAGAAACTGACAACTATGTCATTTTAGTAATAACGTTTCTTGGTCAGGAAATTAAAACAGGCATCTAAATATCAAAACCCACACATGCACAGCAGTTTGGATTTTGAACCTGAAAATAATTTATGTGTTAAATATGCATGCTTATATAAAATAAATACTTTATGGGGGGGGAACCTCTCAAAAGCTGTGAAATGAATCAAAGAATAAAAGTATATAAGCTTTTTCATGTGTTTATCACATTTATCAACTTAGATAAAGCCTGAGTTTACAAAATTCATCAGACTGAGTTACCTGCAGTATGCACATTTACCTGGCAGAAAGTCCCACTGAAGTGTTGGACTTTACTTCTGAACAAATATGCATAAGATTCACAGCATGCATTGCACAGCACGGATTTAGCATCAAAAAAAGAGCCTAGGGCAATGCCCACTAGGGGCTCAGTGTTCTAGAATGCACCATCAGAATAAAGTAGTCGTTTTATTTCAAATATCATTTAGATTCACATAGACAAAGGTTAGAATAATTTTATATTAGCTCACACTGATTGTATCCTAGTCCAGTAGTACAAAATGTGTATACTTAGTATTAGGTAGACTAACTCTAAAATGTTTTTTGTTTCGTACAAGAAAAACTGTTTTAACTAATTTGAAGAGTGTACCTGACTCGTACAACTTACACCAAAACATGTCTTTTTCTGCTGATGCACCCACCCAAGGAAGCGATTTTTCTTAACAGAGTGGCTGGGGAAGCCCAGCCAGATGGGCGGGATATAAATAAATTATTATTATTATTATTATTATTATTATTATTATTATTATTATTATTATTATTATTATTAACATATTATGGTTGTATCCAATCAGACTGAATTAATTCAATGGGTCTACCCTGAGGAGGACTGGCTCTGAATACAACCCTTATCTCAAAACCACTTCTATAATATACAAAGATGTGACAATGAAGAACTGTATACTTAATATTTTAGCTCTAGAGGTCAACCCACTAAGAGTATTGTTCTTTCTAACTAACACAATGGTCTGTACATTAAGAAAAAAACACCAAGCTTATAAGAGTCACTTATAGCAAGCAATAACTGGTTGTTTGTCTTAAAAGACACAATCAGTGTATCAAAAATAAAATAAAATTATGAGGCAATTTGTCTAGTTAAAAGGGCAATGTAGGCCTACTAAATGTTGTAGACACTTGCAAGGCTAGATTGGTGCTTTTGTTATTACATTTCATGAGAATTCAAATACAATTAATATGAATGAAAAATTAAGCATTCACATGCTCGTTTACTTGACTGCACTTCAGAAGCCAGCTGAAAAACCCAAAATCCGTAAAGAATCCCTCTACCAAACTCCCTATCAAAGGGGATGCTCCCAAGATAATAATTTTTTATTAAGTGTTCTAAATGCAACTTGCCTTACAGAAAGGCCCTCTGTACAACTGTCTGCTTTGTTTGTGTATCAGGACAAATTTCTGTGGGCATAAATAATCCCCAAATAAAATAACCAACTCCCTCATACTTCCTTCTTGCATTTCTAACATTAGGGCAGAACGGCTTGTTTTGACTACAAGGTTTAGTGTGTTCAGTTATGTGCTTCCCCTCTAGAAAGAACTTTCACATTCCAGCAAGGCAAAGCAGCAAGGAAGGTTTTGTCTTAATCAAAACAGACCTTCAGGAGCAACCTCCACTGCAAAACAAGGAGATGTAGCTAGTGGTAGAAAATACATAAGCACTTCAACATGCCAGATCGGACCAGAAGTCCATCTAGAACAGTATCCTGTTTCATATACTTTGGCCAACCACATGCCTCTGCTAAGTCCACAAGTAGCCTCCTCCCACTGCTGCTCTCCAGCTACTCTCACTCCAGAGGCATACTTCTTCTGAAACTGTAGGTTGCCTACAGCAGCCATAAAGGTAAAGGGACCCCTGACCATTAGGTCCAGCCGTGACCGACTCTGGGGTTGCAGCGCTCATCTCCCTTTACTGACCAAGGGAGCCGGCGTACAGCATGTGGCCAGCATGACTAAGCCGCTTCTGGCGAACCAGAGCAGCGCACGGAAATGCCGTTTACCTTCCCGCCAGAGTGGTACCTATTTATCTACTTGCACTTTGACGTGCTTTCGAACTGCTAGGTTGGCAGGAACAGGGACTGAGCAATGGGAGCTCACCCCACTGCGGGGATTCGAACCGACGACCTTCTGATCCGCAAGTCCTAGGCTCTGGGGTTTAACCCACAGTGCCACCCGTGTCCCACGGCAGCCATAGCTACTAGCTATTGATCAACTTTACCTTACATCAGGGGTAGGCAAACTAAGGCCCGGGGGCTGGATCCGGCCCAATCGTCTTCTAAATCCGGCCCATGGATGGTCCAGGTATCAGTGTGTTTTTTACATGAGTAGAATGTGTCCTTTTATTTAAAATGTATCTCTGGGTTATTTGTGGGGCCTGCCTGGTGTTTTTACATGAGTAGGATGTGTGCTTTTATTTAAAATGCATCTCTGGGTTAGTTGTGGGGCATAGGAATTCGTTCTCCCCGCCCTCCAAAAAATATAGTCCGCCCCCCCCCCAAGGTCTGAGGGACAGTGGACCAGCCCCCTGCTGAAAAAGTTTGCTGACCCCTGCCTTACATCAACAAACCATTCCCCTTTTACAATCATCTTATCCAGCGGCTATCATTAACCGTTTTTGGCCAACTTTGAAGTCACAGAATCTGCATCTAGTCACAGTCTTAGGATGGCATGCAGCAGGTCTGTCTTCAACCTTAGGCAAAGCACTGAGTGGATTACTCAAGTAGTAGTAGTAGTAGTAGTAGTAGTAGCAGCAGCAGCAGTAGTAAAACTTGTACACCGCCTTTCATCCAAAGATCTTAGGGCAGTGCATCCCATAAAAATACAAAATAGAAACACAAAATACCTAAGAAAAACAAGAACAAGAACAGAACAAACACGTAACACCCTCCCTCCTACAAACACATTTAAATGGACATTGGATGTCAATCAGCCAAAGGCCTGGCTGAAGAAACAATCTTGCCTAGCGCCTAAAGATGTAAACTGAAGGCATCAGGTGAGCCTCCCTGGGAGAGCTTTCCACAATCGAGGAGCCACTGTAGAAAAGGCCCGTTCTCGTGTTGCCACCCTCTGGACCTCTCATGGCGGCATATGAAGAATGGCCTCAGCCAAGTTGGTTCATATGGGGAGTGGTGGTCCATGAGGCATTGCGATCCTGAGCTGTTTAAGGCTTTATAGGTCAAAACCAGCCCTTTGAATTGGGCCTGGAAACTAATTGGCAGCCAGTGCAGTGGGACCAGGATCAATGTAATATGCTCAAACCGTCTTACCCCAGTGAGCATCCTGGTTGCCGAATTCTGCACCAGCTGAAGTTTCCAAACAATCTTCAGAGGCAGCCCCACCAGGGCCGGATTCAGGTTTGATGAGGCCCTAAGCTACTGAAGGTAACGGGGCCCTTTGTATGTCCAGCTGTCCTTTGTCAACAACAAATTGTCACTGTTTTTTGTGTTGAATATATGCTTTATGGTAATTTATGGACCTAATAGGTATCTAAAGCCATTTGCACATAACAAAATACCGTATTTTTCGCTCTATAACACGCACCCGAACATAACACGCACTTAGTTTTTAGAGGAGGAAAACAAGAAAAAATATATATTCTAAACGAAACAGTGGATGTATGATTTTTGTGGTTCATGCTGTGGCAACAGACATGTGATCTGTCGGTGAGTTTGGGGTAGCCCAATGCAAAAATCCCGAGGATCCACGTGGATCCATGCTTTGTAACCACGTTTTTGCACCACTGCGGCCCCAGGCAACAGTGGGTGTGTGATTTTTTTGGTGCAAGCTGTAGCCATGGACATGCTATGTGATCTGATTGTGAATTTGGGGTGACCCTGTGCAAAAATCCTGAGGATCCATGTGGATCCGTGCTTTGTAACCACGCTCTCTGTCCCTCTCTCCTCCCCACTCCGCGGCTCTTCTCCCGCTTTGCTGTTTCAAAGAGAGCCATGGAGGAGGGAAGGAAGGGGAACCATGGATCCTCTGCTCATGACTGCAGCAGATCCCCCCGCCATCCGTAGGCATTCGCTCCATAACCAGCACAGACATTTCCCCTTACTTTCTAGGAGGAAAAAAGTGAGTTATGGAGCAAAAAATACGGTATGTATTTTATCAAAGTAATTGTTGAACTGAAATACAATTAAGAAGTATCCAGGTTTTTTTCCTTTAAATTTTTTGGGGGGCTTGTTTAGCTTATATGTAAATCCAGCACTGAGCCCCACATATAAAACATTGCAGTCATCTAACCTAGAGGTTACCGAAGCATAAGCAACAGAAGTTAGGCTACCCCTGTTCAGATAGGGGCGCAGCTGGGCCACCAGTCAAAGCTGATGAAAGGCACCCCATGCCACTAAGACAAAAAGCCTTCTCTGTCAACCTTCTCCACACCATTTATAGTAGTTTTATTATCTGATTTATTCTAAGAAAAGTATAAACCACTCAACATTTTAAAAATTGCTGATGTACAATGGCAAATAAAACAACCTAAAATCAATATAAAATGCAGTCTTTTTCCTATATCTAAAATAGCCAGCAGGATACTGCCCACGTTTCTAGCATGTGCTGAAACCTCTGTCATGCCCAACTTACCTTTCCCCCCACTAAACTAAGTCCCAAATGCTTTAACCTTAACTCATAGTAAAGACGTTCCAACTCATTTCAGCTGTCCTTCTCAGCATTGACAATATCTTTTTTTGTGGTGAGCAACCAGAATTGTACACAGTATTCTAAGTGTGGCTGCACTACAGATTTCTATATGGGCATTACAATACAAGCAGTTTTATTTTCAACTTCTTTCACGATAATCCGCAGCATGAAATTTGCCTTTTTCCATGGCTGCTGCATGCTGGGTTACGGTTTTCAGTAAGCTCATGACCCCAAGATGCCCTTCCTGGCTCAACGCTGCCAATTCATACCCCACCAAGTGTATACGTGAAGTTTGGATTTTTTTTGCCCCAATGTGCATTTCTTCACACTTACTGACACTGATCCTCCTTTGCCAGTTTTCATCCAATTTGGGGAGATCATTTTGGAGCTCTCTGCAGAGTGCTTGTGACATCATTTGGTGTCATCCTGGCTCACTGCTTGCCCATCATGCCAGATCATTTACAAACAAGTCAAAAGCATAGCTCCCCGCACAGACACATGGAGGATCCTACTACTTACTCCCATCTATTGTGAAAACTCACAATCTATCACTATTTTCCACTTCCTGTTACTTAACCAGTTACTAGGTTTAAAAGATGACCTGTTTCTACCTTTCAATTCAAAACTTCCAGGGGAGTTTACAATAATAATGCTTTCCACCAGTTTAACCATATTCAATGTTAACCTGACCTGCAATTTCCTGGATCCTTTAAAAATGACGACTATTTTTAAAATTCTCTGACAGGGAATCCACTTTTTGTTAGAAGACCATCAATTTTAAACTCTAGTTCTTTCTGAACTCTTTGCTGAATGCAATCTAGTGAGCTGTTAACTTTTAATTTGTTGATAAGCCCCAAAACTTCATCTCATCAACTGTGTTTGACTCAGTTCATCAGCCTTACATCTTCCTCAGTGAAGAGATTCACAAATAATTCATTCAGCTTTTCTGCAATCACCCTATTCTCTTTTAATACATCTTACACCTCTTTGTCTAATACTCTTAACCTCCTCCCTGGCTGATTTCCTGCTTCTGGTGTGCACCCAAAACCAGGAAGGACCAAAATTACATTCATCTAACTTACATTAACAGAGCAACACAATTAATGGAAGTACCTCCTACTCGTTACACACAATTAAACCCATGGAACGTTACAAAAAAAGACAAACTTAAAAACGCAAGCTGACTAAAAATATAAATATAAATCTTCATAAATGCAAGTCAACCAACAGTTACTAAGCTAGGAGAGAACTGCAGGGGATGGATTCTTGCTATAATTGCTCTGTCACCCATGCTTTTCCCACAAGGCATCTGACAGTCGCTGATGTTTTTCACCTGTATACACTTCTCCCTCCCCATGGAGGGAGATTCAGACTGCCTTTACTGATTATCTGGTTAAGGATTTTTCTGATTGTTTTACTTTACTGCTTGATTCTAATTCTCACACAGTTATGGTATTGTTGTGGGTTAAATACCTAAATCTGCTTCAAGTGTCTTGTGGAATATTTTCAGAAAATAAAAATTAGAATGCCAACCCAAGATGTAGTGATAATCCAAGAGCAAGTACTTTGAAGATGTCCTATATTTGGTACCTAAATCTTTAAATGAATTGTAAACTGGGAAGCAGTTTCATAACATAGTTGCTTCAATCTACCACAACAGTAGATGCACAGCTATGATGCTTACAAACATTTTAGAAACATGGAAAAATCAGCTGCTGTTTTGGAAACTGTAGACGGCATGTACAACTACAAGAGAAAAGCTAGCCATGCACAGGGCACTTAATTGTAAAAGGGAAACTGCATACAAAAATGCTTTCCTACTTTCATTTTCCACGATTTCATCAAGTACATGCATTGCTAAAAAGTATTACGTAGCACGCTGAACATTCCGTAGCACCTTTAGAAGTGAACTTCTAAAAAGTCTTGCTTGAGTCAGAGAGGCATTCAGTCATTGGTGTCTGATGACTGTGGGGTGGGGTGGACTATTTTACAGATTCAGATTGAGTAAAAAATTCAGATTAGTTTTAAAAAAAATATTACAGAAGCAGCTTTCATTCTCCAGATCACAGAGGCATAAAACTGCTGCTGCAGTGTCATCCCAACCACAAAACACACACTCGCTCAATTCCCATCTCTCTCTCTCACTCTCTCTCTCACACACAGACTCCAGAAAATGTTCATTGATCATGCAGCACTTTATAATGCGCAGTAGGCCTTTATCTCCTGCACTGCCTCCTCCCAGCTCAGCATTATTGTAACTGAGAATTCTATTAGTCGGCATGCTATAGACATATTTATTTAAAAAAAACCTGCCAGACCACCCGGCCAAGCTGTCATATTTAAGTAATAACTTGCAAGTCTGCAGTCACTGCACAGTGCATAGGCCATCACCTACTAAGTAAAGACACTGCTAAACAGCACTTCACCTTTAAAACGGCAGTCAAGATGTGGCCGTGTATTTTACTTGGTAATTAATTTTCTGTTGCAGTTGAATCGATGTCAACACTAACGTTAAAAACAATTCTGCTCCCTCAAAACTGAAATATAAAACATATGTTTTCTTCCAAATAATTAAGTATGTCGGACTCAGAATCTAACATGATTATCTGCCGATGTGCAGCCCCACATTCTAACGAGTTAATCTAAAGGTCACAAGCAGGCAGGCGTAATGTGAAATCCCGGACTCCTCTTTCTCCCTCCCTCCCTCCCTCCCTCTCCCCCCACTGCATATTCCACATCCACAATTTATAAACACTGAATGTTCCATTCTCGACTGATCTAGCTGCACTGCAAGTTAATCTTAGCACATCACACACGTAACAAGGACTCTGTGACTTGCCTTAAAGCACAGCGTCACCTGAAAGGGACTTTTTAAAATTATCGGCTTTCAAATGCACCCTGCAATATGCAAAAAAAGCAAGCCCTACCTCAAGAATGTCTTCTAAAACATACGCTTCCATTTCAGCCGCTGTCTCCACCATGTTTTATCAAACTGCCATGATTCTTACTGCACTATGATTAGATCACTGCCAGTAGGAACACTCCTCTGTGTCAGCAAGGGAACAGGAAATGGAATGTTCTATTATACCCCTCAAGCAGCTTTACTGCTGGCAAACCAGGGATCTACCAACAGAGCAGGGGTGACTCACTGGATATCTTTTTTTAAAGACACAGCTGCTCTTTTCTGGAAGCACACAAAGCAAACACAAGGAGATTTTTCTTATTTTGCAATATCCTTTTCTGGACGTGCGTTTGAATTGGAAACAGAAAGCCAACTCTTCTTCTTTTTTAAAAAACCAAACCATCCTGGGTTACCATTTTTTAAAACTTAATTGCAATTCACCTGCACCCAAGAATCCTGCACGCTGTTCTGCTTAGCTCTGTTAGAATACCGGACACTGAATGAATCTGTGCTTAATAAATGTCTGTGACAAATTTCCAATACTCTGCTCATCCATTACAGCAAACGACAGAAAATGCCCGAGTCTTCTAAAACATGAATATTCACGTGTTTACATGGGAAAGCTTCCTTCCTAAGATTATTTCATACCTAACACAAGCTGACCTACAGAATAATACAAACACCGCCTCTCTGCAACAAACCTAAGTAATCTCAGAGCTTTATGTACTCTGCAGTGGAAAAGTTTAAAATTCTGTGCCCAGGCAATGCATTATTCTACAGTACGAAAAAGCAAAACTCAGTTGCATCATCTAGTAATAAGGGCTTATGAAGACAAAGTATATGCACTTCGCTAAGGGACTAAAAAAACTAATACAGTATATTTCCTGGGGGATCTATTTAAGAGGCATCTGGTCAATCTACTGCCATTCCAGAATGCACATGAGATATTAGTACCACACTTATCTATATATGGCATACAGGTGAAAACTAGCTTCTTCTTTTCCTTATAATAGTTCACTATTGTTTTATTGGGAAACTTTGTACACTACTGAGGTATTTCTGATTGATGCCATAAAGTACGACATAATTTCTGAATCAGGAAAAATCCATTAAGAGAGATTATTTATACAAAGTCAGTCCCAGTAGTGTTGAAGGACCCTTGATTTCCAACTCAGAATTAGCATAAATACTCACTTTACTTCATTGCCAGTAAGGTAAAGGTAAAAGGACCCCTGACCGTTCGGTCCAGTCGTGGCTGACTCTGGGGTTGCAGCGCTCATCTCGCTTTATTGGCCGAGGGAGCCAGCGTACAGCTTCCGGGTCATGTGGCCTGCATGACTACGCTGCTTCTGGCGAACCAGAGCAGCACATGGAAACGCCGTTTACCTTCCCGCCAGAGCGGTACCTATTTATCTACTTGCACTTTGACGTGCTTTTGAACTGCTAGGTTGGCAGGAGCAGGGACCGAGCAACGGGAGCTCACCCGGTCGCGGGGATTCGAACCACCGACCTTCCGATCGACAAGCCCTAGGCTCTGTGGTTTAACCCACAGAGCCACCTGCGTCCCTTCATTGCCAGTACCACGCAAGAATATCCCAAAGTGAGCCTTCTCCATGCTGTCCTAACAGCTAACAGCACGTAAAGGTCAAGAGGCTGTCCCTGAAAAGAGGAACGAAACAGTCCCAAGGCTCACCTCCAGAATGCCAAAACAAGTGTCAAACAAGGCTACATTCTGGAGGCTGTATGAAAAGTTCCTTCCTGCTGCCTAACCTTAGATCTACAGCCTCTAGCATTGCAACAGTTACAAGACATTGACTAAGGAACACAGCCCTGCATTCTGAAAGCTGTGAGGCAACTCTTCCTTCTAGACCTAGATTGCAATCCAATGCATGTTTATTTGGGTTATCCCAGGCTTAAAATCTGAGGCAGACAGAACCTGGGCATTTCCAGTCTCAGGTGAACCCATTCAGAAGGAAAGAGAAGAAAAGAAACTTGGAAAAGGATAGACTACTGGGGGGCAGGGGGCAGAGAGAAGAAGAGATGAGATGAGCAACTGTAATCCGTAGCCTTATATACAAGGCTCCATTAACAGCATTCTACGATTATGAAAAACAGAATTAGGAAACAGAATAACCAAATTCATAATGATTTCCATACTGTCTGAATGGCCATTTTCTGGATTTGAAGCAGGGTTGCATGCCTAAAAACACATTTAATTAACTTCTGCAACCCTTATCTTCTGGAAGCGATTTAAAGGGCACATATTTGTCAAGAATAATAATTGCATCAATGAGAGTTTAAAGCGTGGTTTGCTGCCAACACTTGCTAATTAGGATTGACATGATAGTTGCAACATCATTTTAAACACTCTTCTGTCCAATATTTACATGTATTGGAGGACGTGATCAATTTCTGTGGGAAAAGAAGGGGGAAATATTTGCTGCTGTGAAAGAGATGCGGTTCTAATAAACATTTCACTGGATTCCACAGAGAATTATCGGGTTGTAGCCAATATTAGTCCCTCTCAGAGTAGACCTATTGAAATTAACGATTTACTTGGTCCATTACTTCCAATGGGCCTGCTCTGAGTAAAGGTTGAATATAATCCATCATTTCTATTTATAGGACATTTTGACCACTCATTCCCCAAAGTAGGGAGGAGAATATGAGATATTGCATTGAGGAAAAACACAGTGAGATAGGTACCTCATGTCAAGTTAAAGCATGAACCCTTCCCTCCCCAGATTCTGTCCATGGTCACTAACAAGTGATGTCTCAAAGTTCCAGAGATAGGGTCCTAATTTATACCAGGTCTGAACGATTATCCATGTTTTGCCTTATGGTCAACCCCATAGCTGGCAGGACAACCTGAGTCTCAGGTAAAAAGCCTTCTCCGTCACACTTCCCAAAGCAGAAATGCTAAGGATTACAAAAAAACAACAACCTGGACCTTAGATGCTCATGGCACATGTTCTATTTGTGAGTTGCTTGCAACTTGTTTTTACATGCCAACTTATCAGTAGCCTAATGCAGCCTTGCCATATGAAACTTGCCTGCACCCCTGGGGCAAGCAGCAATTGCATCAGGTGAACACCAAGTGGCAAACAACACAGCTCCTCTCCTCTTGCCTTGAAAAGAAATAAACTGGGAACAGTGAATAACTGGACGGTGATCTATATACCACCTTGTATTTAATACAGGGCAGCACTAAGGCTGCTGCATATGCAAACTGAGACAGGAAAAAAGTTCAAGAGAAGCGCCCCCCTAGTCACTTTCACCATGGCAAGCGATCCCTTGAAGTGAGTGTGATGAGAAGTCCCAGCCTTCTATTTTCGCTCAGGGCTAGGGAGGGAAAGTGCAACACTTCTGCAGTACTGAACCTAAGAGCATAGGTCAGTTACAAAGAAAATCCTTGCCCCTGAGACTGGCAGCTTTGGTGGTGGGGGCACTCAGAATGCCCGCCCATCCGGTGCCAGTATAAGGTCCAGCCTTTTCCTCCAGCTCTGTAGACAAAGCTTGGGACTGCTCACTTTGGCATCAAGCACAGAACACTGGAGAACTCAGATAGCCTACCTGCTTAACACAAAAATAAACTCTAACCTCTCTCTTTGGCTCTATGGAAAGAATCTGGGGGTAGCTGACTGGATGCTAGACAGCCAGTGTTCCAACTCCCCCTGCCTCCACACCGCAACAACTTACTCAAGCTCGGACCTGAAGTAAAGGGATCATCCACACAGTTGAACAAACATGGAGATGATCCACATTTCTTACTTCTCCAGCTTCATACTTGGTAGTATGGGGAGGCAGCGTCCCTGACACTGTTCATGGGTGCAGTGTGAAGCCAAAGGGAAGGGGAAGGGAAGGTTCTGGCATCCACAAGTTTTGGCTGGAAAACTAAATTTGTGGAGCCATGAGTATTTCAACTTCCCACTGCAATCATGCTTGTGTATACACCTCAGTGTCCTTCTGCTTTAATGTTGACTAGCCCTTTTAAGGCAGCTGAAGGGCAGAGAGATCTTCCTCTGTGTTCTGTCTCCTACACTCTCTCTCTCTATATATATATATAAATATATGGACAATCAGCACAGGAATCTATCTGCTTTGTCACTTCCCAAGGATTGTGGGAAGTACCAGCAATGGACAGGAGAGCCTAGAGAAATAGCTCAGCAGTAGCCAACTGATTTGCACATTGAATATTACAGGTTCAATCACAAACATCTCCAGGTATGGCTAGGAGCGACTCTAATCTGAAACTCTGGAAAGCTGCTATATACAACAAATGGCTGAATGGTATGACTCAGCACTAGGGAGATTCCTATGTTCCTCATTAAGTGCAAGACTGATATATTAAACAAGTTCACATGGTGTGAAATAGTCAAGAAAGAATTTTCTGACTTCACAAATAACAGCAAAACCATGGTTTAGTCATCGGGACCATGGCTCAGGCTTATGTATTCTTTATTCCCTCCCTCACCTCTTGGTTTGAACAAACCATAGTTGGTCTCTAACACTGAACTAGAAACCATAAAGCTATGGCTTCCAGTTCTGCATTGCAGGCCAACTGTGGTTTGTGAAAACAAATGTAAATGGCGAACTGTCATTTACCCAACCTAGAAAGGAAAGGAGAGCACCTGAAGAGTGCAGACCTGAGGCACAGCCCTGAAACCATGGTTTGCTATTTTAGGTGTACATTCTGCAGAGAAACCTGGGTTTACTGCTACATATTGTACAAAATGGCCCTAAGAAGATGAGACCAAGTAGCACATACAAACCCAGCAAATCTTACATAAATTTATGCAAAAAGGATGCAACAGACACCATACCAGACTGGAATAGGCAGAACAAGATAGGGTGATGTAACCAGTAGGCCTCAGGCACCACCTTGCAAGACCAAACAAGCCAGCTGTTACAAGGCTGCATGGACATAAAGACACAGGGAGTCATTAAGTAATGAGCCCTACCTTCCCTTGCTACATTCTCACTGTACATCTAAGAGTGCAAAGCTCTCATGCTAGAAGAAGCTCACATAGCACCAGAACAAAGCAAGAGAAGAAGAAAAAAGCAGAATGGACTGCCTGGCTTTTCCATCTCAGAACGAAATATTCTTTTTTTTAAAAAAAAAAAATTTAAAAATTTTTATTTACAACATAACACAAACCCCCCACCCCCCAACACAGAAATCCACCCCCATCAGACACAAACATAACAAACAACAAGCATAATTTACAACAATACAAACAAGCAAATAAAAGACTTCCTTTATCCTGTTTCTGGCATCCTTATGTACTTTTTATAAGCTGTTTCCTTTATGAATAATTATTAAGATTTTTCTAATTATAACTTAAATATCCACAAAGTCTCCTGCAGACATTAATCGAAACAAGTCCAGGTATGAATTTTACGGCACTGTTTTGTGAAGTATTCTCTGCATTTTCCCCATGCTTTTTGAAATTCTTGTCTAGTGTGATCTCTAATTGCCTCTGTTAATCGAGCCAGTTCAATATACTCTAACAGTTTGTCTTGCCATTCCATTTTTGTTGGCACAATCTCTTTTTTCCAGTTTTTAGCAATTAGGATCCTTGCCGCTCCTGTAGCATAGAGGAATATTTTCTTATCTTCTCTTGCTATACCTGCATCCGTTATCCCTAGTAGAAAGGTTTCTGTATTTTTTATAAAGCTATACTTAAACATTTTTTTAAGCTCGTCATATACTATGTTCCAGAAGCTTTTGATTTTTTCACAGGTCCACCATACATGTACAAAATATTCTTATGCCTGTTCCTTGTGCAACTGAAGCATATACAGGACAAACAGGAAGACTTTACTGACTCTAGTCCCCAACTGTAGGGGGCTGCTTCCTCTCCTCAGGTGCACCAACCCTATGGGGCTGAGGTGTGTTTGCCCACCAAGAAAATCTGTTGGAAGTGGGCAAAGGAGGCTGAGCATGGAGCCAAGAGCGATACAGGTTCAGTGACTGGCTCCACATAAACGCGAAAGAGGAGCCGCTGGCCACTGAAGCCGCACCACGCTGGGCTCTGGGCTCAGCCTCCTCCTGATTATATGATGCTGTGTGCTACACGCACATGACGTTACGCACACACATGACGCAGCATACATAATGTCACACATGTGTGACATGTGCCATCGTCTCCCAGTCTTGGGCGCAAGTTGGCGCCCCTCCCTCTCCTTGAAAATATTCCATTCCATTCATTTTTTTAGACTGCAAACCTGAGAACAGAGGCTGTTATAGATGACCTCTGAAATCTTCTCTTTGTTTTGGCTGAATTGTGGGATAACAATACTTCAAATAAAATAAATAATATGATTATGATTAAGAATGAGTTGTAAGCTTTTCTACTATGTTCCTTCCGTCGCTGCTGCAAACAGTTTCAAAATTACTATAGACTGCAGGTTCTCCTGGAAATTGGGGGTGGGATGGGGGAGTTCAACACAACGTTGTTGGAGTTTTTTCCAGGTCATAACTGGAGCCAGGTAATTACATGCTTCCAACAAACGATACAGAGAACCCTGAAGTCTGACAGATATTAAATCCAACATACTTTGTACATACAGTGGTACCTCTGGATACAAACGGGATCCGTTCCGGAGCCCCGTTCGCATCCTGAGTAGAATGTAACACACGACTGCGCATCTGCACGGGTCGCGTTTTGCCCGCTTCTGCGCATGACGTCATTTTGAGCGTCTGCACATGCGCGAGCAGCGAAAGCTGAAAGTAACATGTTCCGTTACTTCCGGGTCACCGCGGAGTGTAACTTGAAAGCACTCAACCTGAAGCATATTCAACCCGAGGTATGACTGTACTGTGTGCAAAAGAAAATGGCAACTACATTAAAGCCAGTGTGGATGCCAAAGCCAGCAACTACACACATCTCTCTCTCTCCCTCTCTCCCCATACCCAACCCCACATCAATTATGTTTAAAGCAAAATGCATCATGGGACTTCATCCCTTAAGAATTCTGGATCAGGCAAATGGCCCAGTCCAGCGTTCTGTTCTCACAATGGCCATCTTGATGGGAAACTTGCAAGCAGGACATGAGCACCAGGGCCTTTTCCCCTCCTGCAGTTTCCAGCAAATATTTGCTACACATCCAAGATGTCAGCTATCTTAGTATTACAAATTGCTTGGCAATGAAAGTTGGTTCTCACCGCATTCTTCTCACTACAGCTACTATTACACTACACCAGTCTTGCAGCTGTGCCACTGCCCCCACCCCTTGGCAGCACTATGGTCGCTATACATTATCTACTCAGATATTTTAAGGATCAGGGTGCTCTTTCCTCTTTCCCTTTCCGTATAAATCTCCACTAAAAGGAAGAACACACTGATTTATTAACTACAGGAGGAATTCAATAGCTACTAACTGCCTAGAATGGCAAGGAAACCTTCACTGTAGGACAAGGAAAGGCTTCCATCTTAGGACAGGGAGTTGAACTGAATGGACTAAGGCATTCACCCCAAATCTTAATGTGTAATTTTAAATTAAAAATAAAATAAAACGGGAGAACAGCATGGCAAAGGATTGGCAGAAACATGTCACTTCTGATGTCAGCTTCCCTCCACTATTTTAGTTAAATGCTTTATTTACATGTTTGTTTTGAGAATAAAACCTGAAGTTGTAACCATTCCGGAAGAGAAAGCAATTTTATCCATGGTTTCAGTGTTTCTGTAAAAGACCAACAAGGCCAGGTGAACCATTATTTTTCCCTCAAGGCTTAAGTGTCATTTTTTCCTTTTACTTTACAGTGGAGCCTCTGGATATGAACTTAATTCAACCCGGGGGTCCGTACTTAGCCCGAAAAGTCCATATCCAGAGGTGCCGCTTCTGCGCACACGCAATAGAACGCTTCTGCGCATGCACGAAGAGCACTTCTGCACATGCTCGTGGGGCGAACCCGGAAGTATACACTTCTGGGTTTGCCGTGTTCGCAACCCAAAATTACGTTACCCGAAGCTAGCGTAACCCAAGGTACCACTGTATTTTGTCAAGCTTGAGCATCATATGGGGTTCAACAGCACTTGTGAAATTATTAGTGCTGAAATTATTAGTACAACAGGCATAGGCAAACTCACCCCTCCAGATGTTTGGGGACTACAACTCCCATCATCCCTAGCTAACAAACCAGTGGTCAGGAATGATGGGAGTTGTGGTCTCCAAACATCTGGAGGGCCGAGTTTGCCTATGCCTGTGGTACAAGGTTAGCATGGAACCAAACTAAGAATCGCATTTGCTATTTTTATTTCTCTAGCTCCAAAGCAATGGAATATATTGACTTCATTCACTAAATAAATAGATGCTATTTATTACTCCAATCAAAGCAGTCTTGGCTCTCTCTTATTGACTCTTTAAAGAAAGTACAGGGGTGGGGTCAGGGAGAAAAGCTGGGGGGGAAACTTCCTAAATATTTTCTCTATACAATGATGTCATCATCAGCATGTATACTAAAAATGATATCACATCTTCAGATGCCTTTACTTATATGGCCAAAATGCCAGCACCATGGTACTACAGCAAGTTTTCCGAATCTTGGGTCCACAGATGATGTTGGACTACAACTCCCATCAGCCCCAGCCAGCATGGTCAATGGTTGGAAATGATGGTCATTGTAGTCCAACAACATTTGGGGCCTCAAGAATGAGAAAGGTTGTGTAACTGGAGGAATATATCAGCATGCTTTGAGAGGAGCGGTAGGAACTGAGGTATGCCAAGGACAAAAGTACGGGGGGGGGGGGTGTTTAAAGAGTAAATGTTCATGTTCAATGGGCACAGAATGCTGACAAGCCAAACGGAATAAAGGGAACTATTTATTTACAACATTATTTACAACATCCTACCTCCAAGAAGCTCTGAGTGATACTCATAGGCTCTCCCCAACAACCCCCCCCCCCCGCTTTTATCCTCCCATACCAGTGAAAGGTAAAAAGATAAAGGTAAAGGACCCCTGACAGTTGAGTCCAGTCGCGAACGACTTTGGGGTTGCAGCGCTCATCTCGCTTTACTGGCCGAAGGAGCCGACGTTTGTTCGCAGACAGTTTTTCTGGGTCATGTGGCCAGCATGACTGAGCCGCTTCTGGCGAAACCAGAGCTGCACACGGAAACGCCATTTACCTTCCCGCCTACTTGAACTTTGTCGTGCTTTCGAACTGCTAGGTTGGCAGGAGCAGGGACCGAGCAACGGGAGCTCACCCCGTCACGGGGATTCGAACCGCCAACCTTCCGATTGGCAAGCCCTAGGCAGAGTGGTTTAGACCACAACGCCACCCGCGTCCAGTGAAAGGTAGGAAAGGCTTAAAAGCAGTGGATGGCATTGAGCAACTAAAGGAGCTTCATGACTGATTATGAACTGGAATCAAGCCCAATAAGCTGAACCTCAATAGTTACAAATACAGTCATACCTCGGGTTACAGATGCTTCAGGTTGCACGTTTTCGGGTTGCCCACCGCGCCAAACCCTGAAGTACCAGAATGGGTTACTTCCATGTTTCGGCGCTTGCGCATGCGCAGAAACACTAAATCGCACTCTGCACATAAGCGCCAAATCGCGACCCACCCATGCGCAGATGCGCCACTGCGGGTTGCAAACATGCCTCCTACATGGATCACGTTCGCAACCCAAGCGTCCACTGTAGAGTTTTCTGTCCTCTTGACAGAAAGTGGGGTAAAAGGACAGAGCAACATAATTTTGTTGCCAGCCAATCTTTGCTGCTGCAAAGGTGGTGGATCCAAGTTTCAAATGCAGAAACGTAAATGAGCATAGCACTGCTTCTGCATTTGAATGGATTACAAACCAAGAAGCACAGTTAGGGTCTGGTGTTCGAAAGGTAGTTTCATACATTGCAGAGAACAGCACATCTTCAGGTATTTAGCCAAGGAATGCAGTCTGCAATTCTGCCAAGGATATCCCTCTTGCAAAATGATGGCAAAACCTCTGCACAACATAGCCTCTGTAATCAGTGGCACAGCTGCAAATAAAACGTCTTAAATGTGTTGTAAAGCGCACAATACAAACATGACACTAGATGGCGACAGCGAGCTATGCAAAATTCAATGTATTTTTCACAGCGATTTTGTGTGTGTGTAGATTCCACCTCTAACTCAGATTCCCCCATCTTCTGCAGTATGTGAAAGAAATTGTCTATGTTTGGAAAGACACCCAATTGGGGGGGGGGGATCTGACATATGAAATGGTAGAAGCTTGTTTCAGTTTGGGAAAACCTTCAGACTTTAGAAGGCCGTGATAAACATGATGACAAATACAAAGAAACAGAAACAGATAATGACAGTGTAGAAAAGAAGACTGATTAAATTTCATGTTGTGTTCACTGAAACTTATTTCCCCTCTTTTTCTCATCTCCTTTTATGTCTGCTTGACACTGTGGGGGATTAGAGAAGACATAATAATTTTCAGAATAAGAAAATAAATGGTTTTACAATATTCGTGGTTTCTATTTTTTTTTTTTTTTTTTTTTGCCTACTCCTTATTCACGGCCACAAGCAAATAGTTGCTAGATTCCCTGAAGTTCAGCAGCCTGTAATTGTTGTCTGAATAACCTGTACTTTTAATATGCCAGACATTATACCTATGGTAAACATAATACATCTTATGCTCCTAAAGTAAAAAAGTAGCTGTTGATATGTAAAATGCTTTTTTAAAAAAATCTGCATTTTAAAAATATTTTTCCCCAAATCCATCTTTACCCATAGAATGGGAGGATGGGGATTCCCATGGTTTCAAAATTTCTGGAAATTTTACAACTCTAGATTTCATACAGTAAGTGAAGAGTAAGCAGTCTTTAAGTAAACAAAAATGAACTTTTAGTTCTTTAAGATAACAACAACAAGACTCGGGTAGTATAAGAATCTGACCCTAGAAGAACATATAACACTTTGGTATTTTATTTGACTGCTTTATCTAGAGTTTGATTTGGTTAGCAAAGATATTACGATTGACATATATTGCTTTTTCTTTATTTACAGCCTTTGCCAATAAGTAGCTTTGCCAGAAGACCACCAGCAAGTCTTTATTTGGAACTTATCTGAAATATTACATGGAAGGAAAAGGCGCAATCTTATGCTGAATATATGTCAGCTGAGAAGCAACAGGATTTGCTGAACGCCTCCTTTACAGTCACAGAGTGCCAGAAACGCCACTGCAACGAAAAATGTAGGATCTTACATCTGCAGAACAATTCCCCAGCAAAGATATGCCAGCGGAAGAGTTTAAACAGTGCACTCATGGGCAACAGAGAAGTACAGTTACATCATTCCCTATGCCCCTTCAATCACACCATGTTCCTGTAAACAGTGCAACTTTACACCAGAACCTGGCACCAATAAGTTGCTGCCATCAACTTAAATGAAAGGGGAGAATTAAAACAGCCGCTCGCATCAATAGTTGCCACAACAGAGCATAGGATGTAGTGCAATTCAGCATCCAATCAAAACACATCACCATCAATATACAAACCTCAAAGAGGAAGACCACAACTCAGATGATAAGAGTTTACGGAATGGGTTTTAATTCCCTGGCCTCATGTAGTTCACACTTCGAGTTTACAAGTGGGAACTTTGGCGATGTAAAACTATGAGGAAAGGGCACTGTGCACAAAACAGAAGGTTTTTTTATGATATTTATTAAGAGTTTTAGAATTACAGAAAAAAACAAAAAAGAAAAGGAAAGAAAGAAAACAAAATAAAAACAAACCACAATCAAACAATACAAATTGATCAAAATCAAAATCAAAAAATAACACAACACAATCAAAAGACAAAAATAAGCCACAAACATTTAAAAACAAATCCAATATTCTCAAATCCTTAACTGTCATTACCTTCTTTCTTTGACCTCCCCACTCCTCCCTTTTTTGTATCCTAGTTGTTAATTGTCACAGCAAATCCTTTCCATTTTTCATAATATTCTGTCATTACATTACCTTAGTCTATTTTAACCTTATCTTACTATAAAAGACCCTAAAACTTGAAACTTATATCTTATTTATACCAATTTCTCATAAACATAATATTCTTACATAATTCTTTTAACATTTTTGCTAAAGCCAAATGATTTCGTTCCAACATTTTTCTAACATTCATCAATTTTATAAAGCAAGCCTAATATTTTTTTTTCTTCCAATCTTCATCCAGCATCTCTTCCTCCTAGTCCCGGGTTTTGTCAGTCCTTTCTATCCCATCAATCTAGCACATTAACCTGGTAATCTTATGTCCGAGGCCCTTAAGTCTCTTCCATGTCCCTACCACGGCTCTTCTTCATATTTATACCTGTACTTTACTTTACCTCCTGCTCCTTTCATTCGTGGGAACTCCAACTTGACAGTGTTTTTGACCCTTCTCGACAAATCAGTCCCTTTTCCATATTCCACACTAAACTCCATGTGGTATTTAAAAACATGTTTCAGAGTCCCTCCAAAATTAAGAGCCCCCACAACCCCAAGCATCTCACGGCCCATTGCCAGGCTTGAAAAGTCCAAACATCCCTGCATAGGGGGGGGGGGTCTATCCAACCCCCCATTTCCAAACCAAACCAAACTTTATCTTTCCAAATCTGGCTTTTTCCAAGTTCATTTGTCAGATCCAAAAACTCATGTTCCTGCTGGGCCACAGCTCCCTCCATCTCTGGCGCCCGAGGTTCAGCAACATCCTCTTCCCTCATCTGATCTGTCAGAGCACACTCCTGATTTGATTCCTGGGTGGGCTCTGTATAGTTTCCCACTACCTGTCCAAAATTTCTAATCGCAGCAGTCATCAAGTCCGTCTTCTCATGTAGCTGTTCCAGTAGGGCACTTGTTTTGCAAAAAGCACTCACCAGAGCTTCTGGATACATTGTTGAGAAGTCTATTCCCACGATCGTAATCTGTTGCAGCTGCAGAGCTCCCCGATTCAGATTTAGTAACAGTTTCACAGGCTCCCTCTAGGGGAAGAACTTCTATTTGTTCTTTTCTTTTAAAGGCAGATCTAACAACAAAGTTTCCTTTTTCAGATATTTTGTCAATATTTGTTCCTTTAAAATGCGAAGGAGAACAATGGAATCACTATGTTTCTCGTCTTTTAACTATCTGTCAAAAGACGTTTGTCTCTGGTCAATGAGCTTCCCAAAGAACGTCAGTCCTGACACCCCGCTCCCAGGATCAAGACGGTGAAAAATTACTTTGCTTTACACTCTCTTCTGCAGGTTTAAACAGTCCGGAAAAAATCCCCCCTCTTCTCCTGCTTCCGAAGGGGGTTCAACAGTTTTAAATGATGAAAGTTAATCCTTTACAGGCGATTTTCTGAACTCTAGTTTGCCATGTCTTTGCTTTAATCTATCTACAAGAAACGGAAGGCTGACTTCCTATTTAGACCTTCCCGTTTCAGTGCCAAATTAAGATGAATTTCTTAGTCCAATTTTCCTTTCTGCTCGCAGGTCATTATTTAAAGTCCAATTGTCCGAAATTAAAGTACTCACGGGTAATTGTTTTAAAAGCCAAATTGTCCCAGGAAAAAGGCAGTGCTCTCCGGCAACGGCTGTGCAGCTTCGCTCCACGGAAGAAGCAGTTGACTCAGCACCGCGCCACTTCCCCCTCTTCGCTCCGGAGCCCGTAAATGGGCTGGGGGGCACTAAAGGTGCCCGCTGAGTCCCATGGTCACAGGCTTCATCCGTCTGTGATTTTTGAAAGGGTCCCCGCTTCGCCGTAGCGGGAAAGACCCGTTTTCCGTGGAGCTGGTCCCTCCGGATCAGAGGGAATCCGCCATTACCGATGGCGCCACCCCGGAAGTCCCACACAACAGAAGGTTTGCAGAGCCCACATGGCTAATGTTCCTGAGCTGAGAACCCCACTGGATACACGCCTCAGGACCTCAGGCACACACCCAACACCAAACTCCACTCCCACATCTAAGAGTACCAGGAGAAGGCACCCAACACAGATAAGCAAGAGGAAAAGACACATTGCAAAAATTAACTGCTGGGACTGTCTTGTTTTCCCCACCTTGTTTGCTGTAACTGAACAATGGTGTGTTGTTTGAACTGACCCACTCCAAGACCAACAGCAAGGACCAGGATTCTCCTGGCTGTTTCTTTATTGAATTAGTAACCTACTTCCTCCAGGGCAGTTGCCTGTACCCTTGCAAGCTCCATGACAGATAAGTGTTCCTGCCATGAAGCTGGTGCAATCAGGAAAACTACACCTACTATGTTGTTGTTGTTTAGTCGTTTAGTTGTGTCCGACTCTTCATGACCCCCATGGACCAGAGCACGCCAGGCACTCCCGTCTTCCACTGCCTCTCGCAGCTTGGTCAAACTCATGTTCGTAGCTTCGAGAACACTGTCCAACCATCTCGTCCTCCGTCGTCCACTTCTCCTTGTGTCCTCCATCTTTCCCAACATCAGGGTCTTTTCCAGGGAGTCTTCTCTTCTCGTGAGGTAGCCAAAGTATTGGAGCCTCAGCTTCAGGATCTGTCCTTCCAGAGAGCACTCAGGGCTGATTTCCTTAAGAATGGATAGGTTTGATCTTCTTGCAGTCCATGGGACTCTCAAGAGTCTCCTCCAGCACCATAATTCAAAAGCATCAATTCTTCGGTGATCAGCCTTCTTTATGGTCCAGCTCTCACTTCCATACATCACTACTGGGAAAACCTACTCTGCTGCCAAACCACTGTCTCAAGCACAAAAGGGTTGCTGGGGTGGCCAGTCAGCAACCCTATGCACATTTATTTACCTTTCAAAATCTCTTCCATTCAGGATACTGATCAATGAAGGCCATGGCTTCATCACATATTTTATCTCTTTGTTGCTAGGGGATGGAAGATAACTAGCGTGATCTCACTTCAGCTGGCTTCAGAATGGGACGATGGCAGTGTGGGGGAAGAGATGAATGATAAATCTCTCCCCTCCCATGCGTGATATTAGTACAGAACTGCTCTGCAAGTTTCATACTTTCAAGTTTTAAATCAGTGTTATCCCATGCTTATTGGTCCCAAATGAAGGTTTTTCATAGTGTGATGCAGAAAAATAAAAGTGATTAACAGGGTAATGCTATACTTGTACCCAATGAGGTAAATAGGTCTTAGCTGGAAGTAAGTATTAATAAGATTGCTGCCTAAATTCTTCTATAAATCATTGTGAAACAAACAACACAATAGTTAATGCTATTAAGCAGTGGTTTTTTAAAAAAAATATACAGTATTATTCCGTGTATAACATGTAAAAATGTTTGGTGGACGTGCCCAAAGATTAAGGCTTTCTGGGAAATGACATATAATGAACTGAAAAAGGTATTTAAATATACCTTCCTGAAGAAACCAGAGGCCTTTCTCCTGGGCATTGTCGGCCAATTGGTGCCAAAGAAGGACAGAACTTTTTTTATGTATGCAACAACAGCAGCAAGAATACTTATTGCAAAGTATTGGAAGACACAAGATCTACCCACCCTGGAAGAATGGCAGATGAAGGTGATTGACTACATGGAATTGGCAGAAATGACTGGCAGAATCCGAGACCAGGGAGAAGAGTCGGTGAAAGAAGACTGGAAGAAATTCAAAGACTACTTACAGAAACATTGTAAAATTAATGAATATTAGAAGGATGTTGTTGGATAGAAATTAAGCGGTTTCCAGCTGTAATGCTTTAAGAGATATGAAAAAAAGAGGTTTTACAAATGGGTAAAAGTTTAATGGTAAGGATTTGCTGAACTAACAAATCGAACTGGAATACAAAGAAGGGAGGTATGAGGAGGTCCGAGGAAATAAGTGTATGGAAGTTATGTTATTGAAAATTAATGCGTGTTTTTAACTGTTTTTTATTTTGTATGTTTATTTTTCTTTTTTATTGTTATATCTTAAAAACTTTTAATAAATATCATATATATATATATATATATATATATATATATATATATATATATATATATGCTTTCGTAGATTTTCACGGGTACAGGAATGCAGGTTTTGGTGTCTTCGGGTGTCTTCCCGTGTAAGAGTCGGGGTGTCTGTGCGACGTTTCGACGAGGTCTCACTCGTCATCTTCAGGCTGGTGCTTTCGGCTTCTTGTTACTGGAACAGAGCAGAGTCTGGTGTTTGAGTTCCTATAAATACTGTTGAGGGGTGTGGTGTATAGCCTCCAACGTTCTGGGCAGAGAGGAAGTTCCTAGATTAGTGTGCCTTTTCTTCTTTTGTTCCTTAATTACTTGAGGGATATCTTGGGTGATTTCATGATCACCCAAGATCATGAAATATATATATCACCCAAGAACCTGCATATATATATATATATATATATATATATATATATATATATATATATATATATATATATTTTGGTGTCTTCGGGTGTCTTCCCTTGTAAGAGTCGGGGTGTCTGTGCGACGTTTCGACGAGGTCTCACTCGTCATCTTCAGGCTGGTGCTTTCGGCTTCTTGTTACTGGAACAGAGCAGAGTCTGGTGTTTGAGTTCCTATAAATACTGTTGAGGGGTGTGGTGTATAGCCTCCAACGTTCTGGGCAGAGAGGAAGTTCCTAGATTAGTGTGCCTTTTCTTCTTTTGTTCCTTAATTACTTGAGGGATATCTTGGGTGATTTCATGAGTGATATTCTGAATATCACTGGGTGGGTCATTAAGTGTAGATTAGTTGCTAAAGCTTTCGTGTCTTGACCTCTTGAGCTTGTGAAGAGTTTTTCTGAGAAGATGGCTGTGCTGCATTTAGTTGTGCTCTGGCTTGGCTTCGTGTATAGGGGCGAGCTATGGTTTTGTGCCTTGTGCCAGCCAGATCTGTGTAGGGATTGCAGGGGGGTGCAGCATCCGGAGGTGCCACTATAGTTTGGCTACTGGATGGAGTCTGTAATATGTCTGTGGAGAGGGTCTGGGTTTGGGTCTGGTGTGGTTGATTGGTGACGGCGTTCTGTGTGCCTCTGGTTCTGGTGTCGGTTTTTGTGGGGAGGGCTAATTTCCAGATGTCTGGCAGGCGGGACGTGTCGTCACGCTTGTTCATGTTGTGAGGGTGTTTCTCTATCTCGATGGCTTCCATGATTATTCTCTTGTGGTGATGTTCCATGTTAAAGAGCAATTTGGAATCTGCAAAATTAATTTCGTGTCCTGTTTCTTTCATGTGTTGGAAAAGAGAGGAAGTTTTTTCTTCTTTTTTGACGGCATTCTTGTGTTCTGCGATACGTGCATTTATTCGTCTGTTTGTTTGTCCAATGTACGTGGCTGGGCAGACTTTGCAGGGTATTTCATAGACCCCTTGGTTTTCCAGCTGGATTTTGTCTTTTGGGTTTCTGAGGATATTGGCTATTTTTTGGTTGGTGCAGAAGGCTGTTTTGATATTGTGTTTATGGAGGATTTTGCTGATTTTGTCTGTAGTGCCCTTGATATAAGGAAGGAGGGCCATGCCATTGTTTTCTTCTGTGTCTTGGTTTTTGGGGGGTGTTTCTTTTTGGATTAGCTTCGTAACCCTGTTTTTCTGGTATCCATTGGCGATTAACACATTTGAGAGATTCTGTAACTCAGTTGTCAAGTGGTCTTTGTCAGCCAGGCGTTTGGTTCTGGAGATGAGAGTCTTGGCTACGGAGTTTATTTGTGCAGGGTGGTGGTGTGATTGTGCATGTAAGTAGCGGTTGGTGTGTGTTTTTTTCCGGTAGATAGTGTGTCCTAGGGAGCCATCAGGTTTTTTGTAGATTAGGACGTCAAGAAAGGGGAGTTGGTTGTTGTCTTCTATTTCCATAGTGAATTGTATTTTGGGGTGTAGGCTGTTGAGATGTGTGAGGAAGCTATCTAGTTTTTCTTTCCCGTGTGGCCAAATTACAAAGGTGTCATCAACATATCTGAGCCAAAGTTTGGGTTTGTGTTCTGACTTGTCTAAAGCATTGGTTTCAAAGTGTTCCATGTACAAATTTGCGATGACCGGTGAGAGGGGTGATCCCATAGGTGCTCCTTCTATCTGTTTGTATCTTTGTCCATTGTGGATGAAGTACGTGTTGCTCTTTAACATGGAACATCACCACAAGAGAATAATCATGGAAGCCATCGAGATAGAGAAACACCCTCACAACATGAACAAGCGTGACGACACGTCCCGCCTGCCAGACATCTGGAAATTAGCCCTCCCCACAAAAACCGACACCAGAACCAGAGGCACACAGAACGCCGTCACCAATCAACCACACCAGACCCAAACCCAGACCCTCTCCACAGACATATTACAGACACCATCCAGTAGCCAAACTATAGTGGCACCTCCGGATGCTGCACCCCCCTGCAATCCCTACACAGATCTGGCTGGCACAAGGCACAAAACCATAGCTCGCCCCTATACACGAAGCCAAGCCAGAGCACAACTAAATGCAGCACAGCCATCTTCTCAGAAAAACTCTTCACAAGCTCAAGAGGTCAAGACACGAAAGCTTTAGCAACTAATCTACACTTAATGACCCACCCAGTGATATTCAGAATATCACTCATGAAATCACCCAAGATATCCCTCAAGTAATTAAGGAACAAAAGAAGAAAAGGCACACTAATCTAGGAACTTCCTCTCTGCCCAGAACGTTGGAGGCTATACACCACACCCCTCAACAGTATTTATAGGAACTCAAACACCAGACTCTGCTCTGTTCCAGTAACAAGAAGCCGAAAGCACCAGCCTGAAGATGACGAGTGAGACCTCGTCGAAACG
The DNA here is from genome assembly GCF_965113315.1 of Podarcis vaucheri. Lineage (NCBI taxonomy): Eukaryota > Metazoa > Chordata > Lepidosauria > Squamata > Lacertidae > Podarcis > Podarcis vaucheri. The sequence goes on along the minus strand of NC_138751.1, from coordinate 48,523,753 downwards.
TCGCCCAGACACCCCGACTCTAACACGGGAAGACACCCGAAGACACCAAAACCTGCATGCATATATATATATATATATATATATATATATATATATATATATATAATGTAAAAATGGGGGAGAGATTGCCGAGCTTGGGGGGGGGTTGCCGCTCACCCGCCTTATCGCAGCAACCAATCGCACACCCAATTGCCACAGCAGCCATTCGCCAGCAGTCACCAATCACCCATCAAATCACTGCTGACAATCTCCTATTCGCAGGTGCAACCAATCGCCCGTCCACCCTCTGCAATATCCGTGTATAAGACAACCCAGAATTTTTAACATTTTTTTTAAAAAAAATTAAAAAGCATCATCTTATACACGATAAGGTAAAGGTAAAGGTATCCCTGACCATTAGGTCCAGTCGCAGACGACTCTGGGGTTGCACGCTCATCTCGCTTTATTAGCCGTGGGAGCCGCCGTTTGTCCACAGACAGCTTCCAGGTCATGTGGCTAGCATGACTAAGCCGCTTCTGGCGAACCAGAGCAGCGCACGGAAACACCATTTACCTTCCCGCCGGAGCGGTACCTATTTATCTACTTCCACTTTGATGTGCTTTCGAACTGCTAGGTGGGCAGGAGCTGGGACTGAACAACGGGAGCTCACCCCGCTGCGGGGATTCAAATCGCCGACCGTCTGATCGGCAAGCCCTTGGCTCTGTGGTTTAGACCACAGTGCCACCCGCATCCCGTCCTTATACACGGTGAAATATAGTATATGGATGACAGACAATAAGAAATAACTGGTCATGCTAGAGACAGATATGCAGTGTGATATTTCCCACATAATGGAATAAGGAGGATATTAAAGCAAAACAAACTAAGATCTCTAAAATAAAAAAGCAGCATCAATATCACTACTGAAATTATCTCAGGCTAAGGTCAAAGGAAACTTTGTTATTCAATAGGAGTGTAAGAGGATGGGGCAAGTAGGTGGCAATGTCACCTCTAAGAAAGTGAGAAAATTATTTAGAACTTCTGACAGGCAGTACATGTGGTATTTGGTCATGAAGACTTTGGAACATGCAAATAACTGTGCTTTTATGTTTCATTAATAGTTCGTTTGCCCAGTGAATTACTAAAATAGTGTGCATTAGATCTAACAGAGAGAACCAAGAAAATCCTGTTCCCTTGGCTACAAAACATTGCAAGTGCCTTAAACTATAAATGTGTCCTACCCCTTGAAACTTTTTCAGACTGAATTTATTCCAGTTTGAGAGATAAAGCTACACAAGGCTTATAACTTATTAACCTAAATAAGAGGCACAGCATAGATTATACATAGGGTACTTTGATCCATTCTCCTTTTCCTTTGGAGGGGAACCACACTAGAACCCAGTTTGAATAACAATAGGAACCATGAAGAGCAATGCATTGTGTTGACTGACCAAACTCAACAAGTGCTCACTAATGGTTCCTCATCATCCTGGGAAAAGGGGTCAGATGGGGTGCTGCAGGGTTATGTCCTGGGCTCATTGTTGCTCAATGTCTTTGTAAATAACTTGGAAGAGGGAATTGAGGAGATGCTCACTGAATCTGCAGGTGACACCAAAGTGGGAGGGGCAGCTATTGCTACCAGAAAGGGGGGGGGCAGGAATCAGGATTCAAGTTGACCATAACAGATTGGAGAACTTGACCAAAACTAACAAAATCATTTTCAATAGAGACAAATATAATGTTTGATACTTAGGGAGAAAGAACCAGCAGCACCAATATAAGATTGGGAACATCCGGCTTGCCAGTGGTACATGTGAAAAGACAACAAGCTTAAAAAGAGTTAGCAGTGTGATGCAGCAGCAGCAGCAGATAATGCAATTCTAGGCTGCATCAAGAGAAGTATAGTGTCTTAATAGTCCCAATGTATTCTGCCTTGGTCAGATCACACCTGGAGTCCTGTGTCCAGTTCTGCACACCACAATTTAAGAAGGATATTGACAAGCTGATGATCAAGGATCTGGAAACCAAGCCTTATGACGAATGGTTGAGGGAGCTGGGCGTGTTTAGCCTGAAAAAGAGGAGACTGAGAGGAGATATGATAAGCATCTTCAAGAGCTATCACATGGAAGATGGAGCAGGCTTGTTTTCTCCTGCTCTGGAGGTTAGGACCCAAACCAATAAGAAAGGAGATTTGAACTAAACATCAGGAAAAACATTCTGGTGGCAAGATCAGATAGCAGAACAGACTCCCTTGGAAGGTGATGGACTCTCCTTCCTTGGAGATTTTTAAACAGAGGTTGGATAGCCATCTGTCATGGATGCTTTAGTTGAGATTCCTGCATAAAATCAGGACTGACCAATAACTAGGAAAACACTAAAACTCAGGAAGACCTTGCTGCTCCGGCAAGACTCAACTGAAAAAGGAAGTCCTCTTATACTCTTTGACGCCCAGCAATAATCCAATGGTCAACATGGGTGGACCGAGTTAGTCTGAAACCTGAAGGTGTATCATTGACAAGTTGCAACTTGCGGTTCAAAGGTCAGATCCAGCTGTTCCTGCAATATAACGGCAAGAAATAGTAAAGTTCTGTGTTCCACAAGACAGAGGTGCTCCAGGGCAGTAAAATTTAAAGCAGGGGATAGGATTCAACCTGTGCTAGATAGCGTAAAATTCCCATTGCGAGCCTAGATGCACAGATGTCAGTGATGGCCAGGGGTAGGTTTGCACAGCTTATGCTGATGCATGCACTGTGCCCATTCCTTGAGGCTAAGCTGACAATCAACCTTAGTTACATCTTGACAGCGTTATGACAACATACTACATGGAACTGCTCTTGAAAATCATTTGGAAACTTCAGCTGGTCCATAACACTACTGATCAACTGCTAATCCAAACCAGTTAGTAGGACATATCTCACAGGGATATAGGGGGGAGGGGGGACTTTATTGATAGCTACATACACCCAAGCTCTATAACACACTTCCTTCCAGTGCTTGAAATTCCACCGGCGCGTGTTGCTACTGCCGCAGGTCCAAATGTGACTGACATCTCCGACGAGTCAGCTGACTTGGGCACAGCAAAAGTTGTCTCTTTAGCCTTGGATTGGGTCCAGCAGTCATCACAGTTTTGCTTTTGAGGGCAGCAAGTGATGAAAATCCCACCTTGTACAAATATTTGAAAAATAAAACATGCTTTCCCCATCATCACCATAACCAGCACTGCATTATGAAAATCGTGGGGTCTAGGGCCTTGTTAACCTTTTGATAATTCAGTCCTCCAACATCATATCAAGGAAAGTAAGTGCAGGGCTGACTACAGATACATTTGACCGTGCAGCAGCCTTTCCACAAGCCACCCAAATGGAATTCACAGACCACAGTTTAAAAACCTCTGCCTTAGTCAACAGTTAATACCATTTCCATTTCCACTGTGTGTGTTTCTCCTTCTTGCATAATAGGACAAGTGAACTGTTGTAAAAGCAAGCTACAGTCAAGCAATGTAGTTGAGGTCATAGAATCATAGGATTGTAGAAATGTAGCGTTGGAAGGGACCCTGAGGTTCATCTATTCCAATCCCATGATGAATAGATATTCCATTGTGGTGACTGAAACCTAGGTTTAAGGTGCCATTTGGCATCTAGCTCATATATCTGAGTTTCTAATACTGCTTCCTTCCTTTAGAGGCCCATCTGACCCCTTCTTTGAGGTAATTCTGTCAGCATGTAAAGCCTTCTTTGTTCAAATAAGCTGTTCCCCTAAATTAATGTGTCTTCCAAAGCTGAGTGATAGATTATATCTTTCAGGGTTTTTTAGCTGCTTTGTTGTTCAATTGCTTCTTTTATCTGCTTTGCTTCTGATACTATCTGCATATAAAGTATAGTATTTATTGATTTGTATATTTATTGCTGTAAGATGCCTTGGACATGATGTACAGTGGTACCTCCGGTTGTGAATGGGTTCCGTTCCGGAGGTCTGGCCGCATCCCGAGGAATTTGCAACTGGAAGACCACTTCTGTGCATGGCGCGTAGAGCACTTCTGTGCATGTGCATGCGCATGCGGTGAAACCCGGAAAAATACTTCCAGGTTTGCCAAGTTTGCATCCCGAAGTTTACATATCCAGAGTGATACATAAGCAGAGGTACAACTGTATTATTATTTCGATAGTATATATAAGAACAATTTTCATGGGGAGGGAAAATGTGGCTAATAATAGCCACATCAGCTTGAGGGAAGTTCACGCAAATGTATTTTCCTTTATCTATAAAGAGATGTCTAGATATGATTGGTGCCAGAAAATCTAACAAGAAGCAGTTATTAAACCAAAGAAATGGCAGTGTATAACTACAGATTTATAAAAGATGCAAGTCCATTACTCTGTCCAGCTTCTTGGTTGACTTGGATGTACCACTTCCTAAGGGTGCTTGCAAAACCATGGTGCGCAAAGCTTATGCATGCAGCTGAACAGCAGATTCATTTTGGGATGGGGGATAAAGAGGGCTGTTAAACAAGGCCCATCTTTGTTGCAATCTGAGCTCTGTTCTGGATGGGTGGTTTGCCCCCTAGAATATTTAAACTACCAAGAAGCAGAAAATAATTTTTCCATGAAAATACACTTGGAGGGAGGAGCAACACAGCTGGAGTAGCTGCTTTAGTAATCAAAGTCACTACATATATCTGCCCTGCATGTCTCTAAGCCCTCCCCACCCACCCCATTCTCCTAGCATCTTTGTTAACAGAAGTGCATTATATAGTCACAAAGGAAATAGCTTGCTCTGTGCTGCCCATCTCCAAACTGCCCTCCCTAAGGAGACACATCACGTGTTGACATTACCACCTTTCTGACACCAAATTAATACTTTCTTACTTGTACTAGTGATTGCTAGGTTGCCTTTTGATTTGGTTTTTCCACAATCCTGCATTTCTGTTGTACATACAGTGGTACCTCGGGTTAAGTACTTAATTTGTTCCGGAGGTCCGTTCTTAACCTGAAACTGTTCTTAACTTGAAGCACCACTTTAGCTAATGGGGTCTCCTGCTGCTGCCGCGCCGCCGCAGCACGATTTCTGTTCTCATCCTGAAGCAAAGTTCTTAACCCAAGGTACTATTTCTGGGTTAGCGGAGTCTGTAACCTAAAGCGTCTGTAACCCGAGGTAACACTGTATTGTTTTAACACTTTTATATGCAACCCTGAAATCTTTCCAATGAAGAGTAGTTAAGAAATTTTAGGTAAGCAATAAAATTACAGTTAAACAAATATGCTGGATTTTCCCATTGTTTCCACCAGGCAGCTGTCACTTCTACACTGTGGTTGACCTTCCTCCAAAAAAAATGTCAAAAGGAATTAGGTAGTCTAGTCCTCACACAACGGAATGATCAATCTATATTTTGACATAGGTCTAGAGCAGATATTGCGACAAAAACTTGTCACTTCAGAATGTGTTATTTGTGAAAGTGAGAAAGAGAGTAGTATGCTACCCTATGTCACATGCTCTCTCAAGAACGACAAGTCCCAAGACCCTTGCATCCTGATGGCATTTCCTGTGCACAGGCAGGAGCCAACAGAGTATGACAGCTAACTGGCAGCAGGAGGGAGAAACAGGCAGCATAATAATCAGGAACAATTAGATCACAGGAACAATAAGAGTCAGTGCTGCTGGTAAGGTTTACAGACCATAGAAAATGTGAGTAAACAAGTTAGGCCTCTGGTCTCTAGGCTCCACAGAAAAAAAATGATAGTAGATCCCAAGATGAAGAGTGTCTAAAGCATATATTATTTGTAAGAATAATATATGCATGTTCCAAACTGCCACGTTTGGCTATAAGTACAGTTCAGGCAGTGGAAAACGTAAGAGAGTCTAAGCAAAGAAAAGAAACTAAAAAGACAATAATCAAAACATCTTAGTGGTTCTTCCCTCAACCTGCAGTGAAGATTTCTTGGCATTTCAATTGCCACCCTCAAAAAATTCCAGAATTGCAGCAATGGTGGCCACATGGAGCAACACCTCAACTGCAACCAGTGATCAAAATATGGGCCGTCATGACCACAAGCATTATAATAGTGATTCCATAAACATCAATTTTTCCTTTGCATTTGGATGCACCTTGTAAAAGAATGCAGGATGAATGCAGAAAAGTTGGAGGAGGAGAGGAGGCTGAACGACTTCTGTGAGACACCATTGTATATGAACACTAGAGAAATCATAGGTTTGTTGATGCAGTCGTCCAAGGCCACATCAGAAGTGCTGTGCATCTAATATAAGTCATCACACTAGGAAAGAAGCTCCTGCACACTTAAGATTCTCACAGATGAAAATCTCCCAGGAGCCTGACTGGGAGATGATAAATATACCATCCATGTGAAATGAATACGACAGAAGATTTAGATCATTCTGTATAGACTGATACTCACAGTGTAACAAAATAGTTTTAACTGTGTTTTCATTTGGAACTACTGCTAGCAATAGCTTGATAGAAATGTAAACTGTTTCTCTTTGGTTTTGGAAGATGCTGGAGATAAATTACTACCAGTTTTAATAATGTTTCAGAACATTTAATAGCACCTGGTTTTAAGTTTAGTCCACAGAACTCGTATCTATCCTGTAGAACTTATTTGCAAAATAGATGAATAGTACACCGCAGTAGGTGTCCTGTGCTTAAAACAAACACCTACAGGGTAGGATTTTTCTCCTCTCAAGTTTCTAAAAGGGAATCAAGAGCAAAAGAAACCTAGCTAAAACAAACAGAGCTATTTTAAGGCCATACAGAATGTTTTTTTCAATACAAATGCTACCGTTGCACAGATTTAAGAAAACCATGCATTAATGCCAAATGCTTCCTACCTTAAAATTCTAACAAAGCAATACAGCATAGATATATTGTGGCCTTCCCAGCAGCTGAATACTGAAGTATTCACCAAGTGCAAATTACAATGGGGTTGAGGACAAAAACATGCAGTTGACAACATGCCGTCTCATTCATCACACAGGTATACTGACTTGGGAATACATTATAGCTTCTCTGCCAATGGCATTGAGTTGACCATGAGCACTCTCAGTCAAACCTACTTCACAACCTGTCAAGAGGCTGAAATGCTGCTCCAAGTTACATGGAGGAAAACTGAGATGCACATGTATGGAAAGAATTAATGTGGCTGCCCAAAAACGTCTTTAAAACTGCATTGGATGTAGAACAAAGCAGCCTACCTCCTATGATGTACTGTAGAACCACTTGATGGTGGATTATTGCACAAAATATCACTACCAACCTTGTAGCAGCCTCTCACCTAGCCATCGGGGAGAGTAAGAATTGCTTCCAGGTGACCAAGCAGGGAAACTCTGCTAAAGCTGGTCTGTTTTCCTTTTAGGCCATGAATGCTTCCGCAGATGTGAGTGGTTGGAAAACTATTGTTTATGTCAGACAGAAACGGGTCAGTACTGAACTATACAGTATATCCCTAAGAAGCGTGGGCTTTCCATATCATAGATACTGTCTTATTCCCATTGGGAATTAGCTTTCTTGACTGCACTCTTCACACAAAAATTAAACGGTGGCCCACACATTCCTCTGTCCTATCCACCAAAATCTACAATTCCGTCAAATCCATGTCAGCAAGATTCTGATAGGTTAGGAAATTGATTTCCTTGGAAGCTGACAATACTGCCCTGTAATCAATCTTAAATCTTAACCTATGTTCCCTTTCCTGCCTTTTTTAGTCTAATCTCAATATTTATTTCATAACCAGCGTTGGGGCTGAGGTTCCAGGGATTGTGTGTAAAGTCAAAATTACGTTTAGCCAGAATAATCCTAGAACTACCCCTGCACAACCATCCCCACCATTTTGGAGTTGGTGCGCCAAGCTGGCATCACCCCCAACGATGGGCTCTGGGAACCTCACAGGGTCCACACAGAATCTTTCCAGAGCCCGGTAAGCAAGGCAGAGAGCTTAAAGGTGCTTTCAGTGCCGGGAAAGTGCTTTTAAGCTCTCGGTGTTTAATTTGTGCAGTCACAACCAGCTGGCCGCCAAGTGTAAAGCTGTGATCACGCAAGTTATATGTGTGCAAGATGCGAGTCAACTGTACCTGTCCACATCCATTAATATACATAGGAACTCTGGTTTCCTTGCTATTCTATGGAAAGGAGCCAAGTATCATCCACATATAGAATATGGTATATTCTTCACGCTCACTGATTTAAGTGGGATATGCTTTAAAGGCTTTCTTCTTCAGGGAATGAGCTTGCCAGTGAGGGAAGAACTTCATTGTATTAACTGTGCATGAATCATATGAACAAATCTATGCTAAATTATACATGGCCTGTTTCTATTATATAAATAGCCACACCTTGGTTTTAAAAAAGCTAATGATGCTCAACACAATATATTCCCACCAGCATGCTGCTTTCATATATTTAAATTATATGTATGTTTTTATGCACTTCTTTATATGGCTCAAGAGTCAATTGCACATATAAAAATCAAATTGGTGGGAGACTCACAACTTCAGAGACATCAAACTTTTAAGTATATTAAGCAGTTATGGGTTTTGTAGCACACCAATCAAGCATGCATTAATTGGTCAAAACAGAGGAAATGCCTACAGATAAGAATTACCTCCATTTGAGTTTTAAAATATGGAGCCATTGCAACCACACTTACCTGGAATTATCTGCAATCTGAACCAACTGGACTTATGATTAGAATAAGGCTAGAATCATGCTGTAAGGCTGGAACTATATGGATTCATACTAGGAAATTAATCTCATAAAAAAGCAAACAGCCAAGCTTAAGACAGAAGGCAACAGGGGCTGAACAACCAGCACCTAAGGCAGGGATAGGAACCGGTGACTCCTCAGATGTTGCTGAGCTACAACTCGCATCAGCCCCAGGCATCACAGACAGCAGTCAGGGATGATGGGAGTTGTAGTTGACACAGAAGCGCATGCCACGCAAATACAAAAGACAGCGCTTGAGAATAGTCTGAGACACCTATGTCTTTATTTGAACCCATCAGTCTCAAGAGACAATGGAGTGCACCACCAGGGGTGATGTTAAATGTTGCATTAGCAGCTCCCCAGGGTGCATGCCTGAGCAGTGTGTCCTGGGCAGAGGTCCTGGGCTAGCCAGATGACCCACCCTCTCGTTCTCATTGATGTGGTCCAAAGGAAAGCGGAGCAATACGTTTGGCACCAGCTTGATTGCTGGAGTTGCTGACAGGGAGCGTACAAGGCACCATCCATGTGTCTTAGGGTCTCCACTCTGGATTTGTGTAGGGTTTACTCCTTAGTCTTTTCTTCTCCTGAAGATATTCCTCCAGGCAGCAGAGCTTTAGGATCAGAATGTTCCTTCTCCTAGATGAGTTGAAGAGCCCCATCTGCCCCTTGCTTCCCTCTACAGCACATGCAGAAACTGCCTTAATTTAGAAGGCAGCAGATAAGAAACTAGCTTTCGAAATAAAAACTGATAGAGAAAACAGCTAACACACCAAACAAGCAGGCCTCTCTCACATTGCCTCCAAGAGCCTTATGCATGTTTCTAGCTCAAAGATCCCTTTTCCTTTCCCCCAGCCCATAGCAGAGGCCACTCAATTTACTGACCCACTCCAGGAGAAAGCAAGAGACATGTGCAAGTGGCTGCAACCATTCCCATGGAGCAAAAACCCAACAGATCCCAGCAGGGCCTTGTCCTGAAGAAGCACTTCCAAGATCATTGCAGCCTGAAAGACTCCCACGGGGGTGATGACAGCTGTGGTTTGAAGCGTGCCACAGCGCAGCGCAGCTTCTGCCGGGACATTTGTTTTGAGGAGAGTGGCGGCGGCGGCAGCTCCAAGCCCTGCTGCCAGCTTTGGGGTGCAGAGCGGATCCAGGCCGCCCGGGCCCCATTTCACCCCCAGAGTCCAGATGGACCCCCACTCATGCTCTCTCACTCCCCCCCCCCACAGGCAACATGAACTTCCTGACTGTCAAGTAGACTGGTGGCTTCGGTCCCTACACTGGGCAAAAAGATTCCTGCATTGCAGGGGGTTGGGCTAGATGACCCTGGGGGAGCCCCTTCCAACTTCACAATTCCACGATCCTCCTCAGGGAGGGAAGGCAGGCAGCAGGGCTGAAGAAGCCCAACGGGGCAGATGCCTCCGCCTGGCTGCGCTCTCAAAAAAAAAAAACAAGGTTATGAAACCAGATCAGAGGCGGGGGGGGGGGGGTTGAGTGGTTGGTTTGGAGAGGCTCCCCTCTCCCCGCCCCGGAGACCCATTCAGGGAGGAGGGGGGGCAATAGGAAGAGGTGACCCCCCCCCGGCTATCCCCCCCACCCGACCCACCTCAGACACTTCCTCGTCGTCCTCCTCTTCCTCGTCGTCCTCCTCGTCGTCTTCCTCTTCCTCCTCCTCATCTTCCTCCTCCTCCTCCTCCTCGTCGTCGTCGTCCTCCTCTTCCTCGCTGCTCTCGCTGCTGCTGCTGTGGCCGACGCCGACGCCGCTTTCCCCGCCCGGCGGTTGCGGCTGCTGCCTCCGACGACGCCGGGTCCAGCTCCGCTTGGCCGGCGGCGGCTGAGGCGGCTGCTGCCCGTGAGGAGGCGGCGGCGGCGGCGCCTCGCCGCTGAGGAGAAGCAGGTCGCACACCCTGGCCAGCCCTTCGGGGTCCCCCTCGCACCCGCCGCCCTTCACCTCCGCGGCAGTGGTAGCCAGAGGAGGCGGCGGAGGCTCCATGGTCGCCCGCGCCACCGCTCTGCCGCCCGCCCGCCCGCGCCGTCTCGCAGCCGGTCACCTTCTGGAGCCGTCGCGGTGGAAGTGGCGGAGGTGGGAGCGGGGGGGGGAGGCGGAGGAGCAGCAGCTCTCGCGAGACCCGCAGGCCAGCGCCACGGCCCGACCCGGCTGGCTCCTGCGCCGCCCGCCCTCAGGCTCGCCGTCAGGGCTGGACCCGCCCCCGACGCCCGCCGACGCCGCGTCGCTGCCGCGCAAGCGCAGACGCCCTCGGCCGCAGCCGGAACGAGCTCTGAACACCAACAGGGAATAAGGGGGGAATGTTTTGCTTTAGCTCACCCTCTGCGCTTGCGCCGAGGTTTGGGTTTCCGGGTAGCGGCTGGTGCGTCATCGCCGTGCGCCCTTTCCGCGCGAGTTGGTGTCTGCGCGCGAGAAGCGCTGCGCTGGGGAATCTCTGAGTTGTCAGTCTAGGGTTGCCGCCTGTCCTGTATAATACAGTACAGGGTGGTCCTATTTTTCCATGTAAAATATTTCTTCCTGTATTGATACAGTTTTGTCCTGTGTTTCATGTCTTCTCTCTCTCTCCCTTTCTGCCTATATATGTATATATGTATGTATATATGTGTATATGTATGTATATGTATATATATATATTGCTTTCGTAGATTTTCACGGGTATAGGAATGCAGGTTTTGGTGTCTTCGGGTGTCTTCCCGTGTAAGAGTCGGGGTGTCTGTGCGACGTTTCGACGAGGTCTCACTCGTCATCTTCAGGCTGGTGCTTTCGGCTTCTTGTTACTTTTCTTGTTATTTTTCCAGTAGCGCCTTAGATACCATATATATATATATATATATATATATATATATATGCAGGTTTTGGTTCTTCGGGTGTCTTCCCGTGTAAGAGTCGGGGTGTCTGTGCGACGTTTCGACGAGGTCTCACTCGTCATCTTCAGGCTGGTGCTTTCGGCTTCTTGTTACTGGAACAGAGCAGAATCTGGTGTTTGAGTTCCTATAAATACTGTTGAGGGGTGTGGTGTATAGCCTCCAACGTTCTGGGCAGAGAGGAAGTTCCTAGATTAGTGTGCCTCTTCTTCTTTTGTTACACGGGAAGACACCCGAAGACACCAAAACCTGCATTCCTGTACCCGTGAAAATCTACGAAAGCATATATATATATATATATATATATATATATATACACACACACACACACACACACATATATATATCCTCTCTCTCTATATATATATATATGCCGTGTCCAGGGCAGCTGTTTACCAGCTCCATCTGGTACGCAGACTGAGACCCTACCTGCCCACAGACTGTCTCGCCAGAGTGGTGCATGCTCTAGTTATCTCCCACTTGGACTACTGCAATGCACTCTGTGTGGGGCTACCTTTGAAGGTGACCCGGAAACTACAACTAATCCAGAATGCAGCAGCCAGACTGGTGACTGGGAGCGGCCGTCGAGGCCACATAACACCGGTCTTGAAAGACCTACATTGGCTCCCAGTACGTTTCCGAGCACAATTCAAAGTGTTGGTGCTGACCTTTAAAGCCCTAAATGGCCTCGGTCCAGTATACCTGAAGGAGCATCTTCACCCCCATTGTTCAGCCTGGACATTGAGGTCCAGTGCCGAGGGCCTTCTGACAGTTCCCTGACTGCGAGAAGTGAGCTTACAGGGAACCAGGCAGAGGGCCTTCTTGGTAGTGGTGCCCACCCTTTGGAACACCCTCCCATCAGATGTTAAGGAAATAAAGAACTATCTGACTTTTAGAAAACATCTGAAGGCAACTCTGTATCGGGAAATTTTTAATGTCTAATGTTTTACTATTTTTTATGTGCTGTAAGCCGCCCAGGGTGGCTGAGGAAACCCAGCCAGATGGGTGGGGTATAAATAAAATTATTATGATTATTATTCAATCCCTGGATCCAGCATGTGCTACAATCTAGCTTCCTGTGAGGTGATAGCCTCGGTGATAAACCATTAGGGGGATTAAGGAGCTTGGTTTAAAATAGCAAATGGGTGGGGGGCCCTCAACAGAAAAAGCCAGAGTAGAAAGAGTGTGTACGATGTAAACTAGAAGCAAAGAGTCTGAGTATGGTGTTTGATGTGTGCTTGAATCCAATGCTGTGGCTATGGGAGAAAGAAGACTCTTGGGTTAATACTGTGAACCCCTCCATCATAGGCTCAGGTTATATGTGTGTAAATAAACCATATATCCTAAAGCACCTCATTTCCAAAAGGAAACACGAGCCCTGTGTAAGCTCCTGGAACCTTTGTAATCTTCAAGGTATGTTGCCATATGAGATTGAATCCTGACAAGACAGAAGTACTGTTTCTGGGGGACAGGAGGCGGGCAGGTGTGGAGGATTCCCTGGTCCTGAATGGGGTAACTGTGCCCCTAAAGGACCAGGTGCGCAGCCTGGGACTCATTTTGGACTCACAGCTGTCCATGGAGGCACAGGTTAAATCTGTGTCCAGGGCAGCTGTGTACCAGCTCCATCTGGTACGTAGGCTGAGACCCTATCTGCCTGCGGACTGCCTCGCCAGAGTGGTGCATGCTCTGGTTATCTCCCACTTGGACTACTGCAATGCACTGTATGTGGGGCTACCTTTGAAGGTGACTCGGAAACTACAACTAATCCAGAATGCAGCAGCCAGACTGGTGACTGGGAGCGGCCACCGAGACCATATAACACCAGTCTTGAAAGACCTACATTGGCTCCCAGTACATTTCCGAGCAGAATTCAAAGTGTTGGTGCTGACCTTTAAAGCCCTAAATGGCCTCGGTCCAGTATACCTGAAGGAGCGTCTCCACCTCCATCGTTCTACCCGGACACTGAGGTCCAGCACCGAGGGCCTTCTGGCGGTTCCCTCACTGCGAGAAGCCAAGTTACAGGGAACCAGGCAGAGGGCCTTCTCGGTAGTGGCGCCCTCCCTGTGGAACGCCCTCCCACCAGATGTCAAAGAGAACAACAACTACCAGGCTTTTAGAAGACATCTGAAGGCAGGCCTGTTTAGGGAAGCTTTCAATGTTTGATGTATCACAGTATTTTAATATTCTTTTGGAAGCCGCCCAGAGTGGCTGGGGAAACCCAGCCAGATGGGCGGGGTATAAATAAATCATCATCATCATCATCATCATTATTATTATTATTATTATTATTATTCTATAAAGGGTCATATATATTCTTTAAAGGATATATATTGACAAGTAACAAGTTGAGGGTCAAAGGTGGTTTCTTCCAGCTGAGCTGGTTAATTACCTGTCCTTATGAGTTTTGGAGGAAGACAGTCTCTTTAAAAGAAGGGGAAGTTCTCAGCAAAACAGCAGATGAGCCACCCAGTGTTTGCAATCTTCAAAGCAAATAAAATTCCTGCTGTGGCACATCCATGTAGTGGCTCAAAAAATGAATGTTGAGGACTACATCCCAGTCTTAACACACACACACACAAGAATATAGGAACGGACTAAGAGCCCATCTACAGTGGCCAACCAGATGCCTGTGGGAAACTAGCAAGCAGAACATGAGCACAAGAGCATAAATAATATGCCTAGCTGGGTACTTTGGGTTGTTACTTATATATGTTTGTGTGTGTTTTTGCTTTGAAAGCACACAGCAGCTGGAGATCAGTGTTAGGATCCAGATGCTCAAAAGCCGGGAATGCTTTGTAAAGAGGACAAATTGGTTTTCTCCTCACCACCCTTCTGAACTGTCATTTAAATCAGTGGGGGGGGGGGCTAACCCTCCTGCTGCTCCAGGCTGGCTCCACTTGGGAGTCTAGGAAAAGGAGGGAGAAACACGTGGAGGAGGAGGAGGAGGAGGAGGGAAGAAATTGTTTAGGGCAGTGCTTTGCCTTCTCCACCCCGCGCTGCCCGCTGTTGCTGTTCTACAACATGAATATGTGTAGGGTCGGGTGGACTATTGAACATTTACACAGCTTTGTAACTATTGCGGACTTGCAAAGTTATTTTACATGTCAATATCAAATAGGCCTATAGTGGTTTCTGGTGTCATTTGAAGTGTGAGTACACACATGCAAACACAAGAATCTGGAGAACGGTAGTTTACCCCTCACAGAGCTATACAGGGGAGTTATTAGGTTTTTTTGGGGGGGGGTTGTTATGTATTTTGTGTTCCCATTTTGTATTTTTATGCTGTAAACTGCCCCGTGATCTGGTATCTAAGTTAAATTTTAAAAATCTATAAATAAAATTCCCAACACCCTTAACAAATTACTTTAATAGTGGCTAAATTTTTGAGCGCTGTCCATGTGGAAAGACTGAGCCATTATAGAGAGATTTAGTGGTTCTTGATTGGTCGGTGATGTCATAGTGTTATACTGTATTATTTATGCAAATTGTTATGCTGAATTCATATTTTCCACAATTTGTATACGGTGTTTGTTTTATAATGTGTGCTTTGCTATGCCTAATAAAGGATTGATTGATATTGAGGCATCTAATCATAAGCCTGCATTTTATTAATGTTTGATCAGGTTCCTAAATTAAATGGGCTTAGATTTTCAAATGTTTCATGCCAGGCAAGAAGACTAGCTGTTTAGAGAACCTTGGCAATGTTTTCCTCCTAGACAAGGGGGCCCCTTGATTGATAGCAGAAAACAATTCTCAAAGTCGTAAAAGCTGGAATTACAGACTGAGAGTGAGGACACTGACCCTACATGTTACAGAAGATAAAAAAGGCAGAGATAAACATAATTAGGAATGAGTAAATAGTAAAATAATACCAATGTGCCTCCCAGTAAAATGAGCCAGATCTTCTTTCTAAGGTTAAAGACCAAATGGAGAAGCATCTAGCTGGCAGAAAGAGAGCATTTTTGGGAAGTCTTTTTTTAAAACTGTTTCTTTCTTAAACTGAGAGAGTTAGAGGGCAATAAATGTTGGGAAGAGCTAATGGGAAAAGCAGCTGGCTGAAGGGGGGGGTGTAAACTGAAGAGGCTTCTTTTGAAACTGCTTTAAACTGAGTTCCTTTTTCTACTTTACAAAGGCCTTATTCCTTTTAAGAGGCTACCTGTGTTGTGTATTAAATATATTGGCTTAAATGTAATTATGCAAAGGATTTAAGAAATGCTAGATTCTTATTTCATATAGTTGTAAGAGTTGTATTTATCCTGAAATTAAGTCAGCCACCAGCCTAGCCCCCCTGCCAGACAGGAAGACGCCATCCAAGCAGTCCTGATATATAGTGGTCAGGCATTTGTTTGGAAACCTTCAAATGAAGGAGATCTTTCAATGTTGATGTGAAACTCAAGATCCTTGACATATGTTTAAGATAAAAATTTAAGATTAACCATTTGTTTTGGAGGGCAATAGGGCAAGGAGGGCAAGAGGTGAGCTGGTAATTAAGATTCCTTGTTGAGACACATGTAAGATATATTACTACTTATTTGTCATTTATAGATGTAACAATATATAGCTCTTTGTGTTCCATATAAGGACAGGAGGATATGGGTGTATCTTTTAGGATTGGTTATAGCAATCAGCCAATAGGAAATTCAACCAGGCTGATTGGACAGAGGCAGCCAAAGGAGGAGCAAGGGGCCTGGGCTGAGGGAATATAAGTGCTGGCCATAATGGCAGGAGGCCAGGCCAGAGCTTGGTAACCATATACCACTGTGCCTCTCATTTATTTGTCTGACAAATAAATTATTATTTTAATTTCTCTATTGCTGCGTTGAATATTTCATTCCAGCTAAGCGTTAACCACAAGCAGGGTGCTACAATATAACAAACTACAGTTCCCATTAGGGAATGTGCTTTAAATGTGCTTTACATTTGTGGTGTGTATGCAGCCCCAGTCTTCTGCCTTAATCTGGAATGGGGTACTATGTCACTCTCCTATTTTGTGGATATGGGTGGGTACAATGTTTGACCCACCTCCTTTTCTGGGATGGGCAGGAGCAGCGGCAAGCGCAGTGACAACATGCAGTACCACCCATCCTATGGGGCTGTGGCTTGGTGATAGGCAGCACCTAGGTGAGGCTGCCAGCAGTGGGGAAGTAGCACCAGCACCAGCCCAGATTTCAGCCCAGAAGGTATGTTGGAGAGCATGGTAGGACATCCCTATTTTCACTGGAGAAATGTTGGAGGGTACAGTTATGCGACCCCCGAGCCAAGGAGATAAGTAACTAGACAATCTTTAGACATCTGATAAAATAAGATCCAACCATCTTGTCCTCTGTCGTCCCCTTCTCCTTGCACCCTCAATCTTTCCCAACATCAGGGTCTTTTCCAGGGAGCCTTCTCTTCTCATGAGGTGGCCAAAGTATTGGAGCCTCAGCTTCAGGATCTGTCCTTCCAGTGAGCACTCAGGGCTGATTTCCTCCAGAATGGAGAGGTTTGATCTTCTTGCAGTCCATGGGACTCTCAAGAGTCTTCTCCAGCACCACAATTCAAAAGCATCAATTCTTCGGCGATCAGCCTTCTTTATGGTCCAGCTCTCACTTCCATACATCACGACTGGGAAAACCATAGCTTTAACTATACGGACTTTTGTTGGCAAGGTGATGTCTTTGCTTTTTAAGATGCTGTCTAGGCTTGTAATTGCTTTTCTCCCAAAAAGCAGGCATCTTTTAATTTCGCGGCTACTGTCACCATCTGCAGTGATCATGGAGCCCAAGAAAGTAAAATCTCTCACAAGGCAGTGGAAGACAGGAGTACCTGGCGTGCTCTGGTCCATGGGGTCACGAAGAGTCGGACACGACTAAACGACTAAACAACAAAATAAGATAAAACTTTATTCGCATTAGCCAATTGCCATAGCAGCAGTAAAACATTACAGTATATCCAAAAAAGGAAATGTGATATAAGAGCACAATTTTAAGTCCTGAATCAGCCGTCAGTTAGTGGCCCTTATTCTGATTGCCCTTGCTATGAACCTAGCAACCTTTGCTGTTATCTGCTCATTTTGATCTGATAGAAGAAAGGACATTGTGGCAGTGGTTGAGCGCCCTGGGATGGTTAGTACGAGTGGGGTGACGATCTCGTTCCTCAGGTCTTTGTAGAGAGTACATGACAGGAGGACGTGTTTCGTGGCTACCATCTCCACAGGGGCCAAGACGTTTCTCAGGTGGGATCTTTTGGAATCGACCCTCAAGTACTGCAGATGGCAAAACATCCAGTCTTGCAAGTGTAAAAGCACGTCTGTATTTTGGGATAATAAGTTTGTGCAGATATGGGGCCAGAGAATCAAAATAGAGAGGTGGAAAATGAACATACCAAGGGCAGAATTTCCTTATAGTGGCCAGGTTGTTCTGATGCTCAATATCTTTTAGATGTTGACCAATTAGACTATTTGCTTTAGTAGGGCCCATAGTGAGTAGGTGTTGTGGGGATAGGCCACAAGAGTGAAGTTTTTGATAGACGGTTTTAAGCCAGGCACTGTTATGGGAGTCTTGAAGTACTAGGGATAGTAAACCAGGGGGATGGTGGCGCCATAAGTTAAGAGTTCTTTGCCAAGTCCGTACTTCTACTGAAGGGAGACTTGCCTCCAGTCTCAATGATGTGTTTGGGAGATCTGAAGGCAGCCCTGTATAGGGAAGTTTGTTAATGTTTAATGTTTTATTATGTTTTTACATAGGTTGGAAGCCACCTAGAGTGGCTGGAGCAACCCAGTCAGAAGAGTGAAGAAGAAGAAGAAGAAGAAGAAGAAGAAGAAGAAGAAGAAGAAGGGAATAGGACATCCCTGTTTTCATCTGAGAAACGTTGGATGGTATATATGAGACAATCTAACAAAAAACTTTTATACACCTCATGCGCAAAGGACTTAGCTCACTGGAAGTAGTATTTGGCAGTGGAATTGTTCATTACTTCTTCTTTTCATACAAAACTTGGGCTTTGTACACCCTCAGAGAGGTCTGGGCACAGTGGCTTAAGGCTTGCTGGGAACTGTAACCCTGTGAGAGGGAAAACAACAGTCCCCAGAATTCTTGGAGGGAAAGAATGGGCTTTGAATGGGCTTTAAAGGTGTACATATGAACACTCCATTCAGCTGGGTCTCTTTGTATTATTGAGAAAGAAGCCGTGTTTACTGAAGTGTTTTGGATGCTCATTCCCAAGCGTACATTCACTTCTAGCCCACGAGATCTTTAGTTGTGCTGGCTTCCCGTAGAACATGTACGATGCTACCACTGGGCAAAACGAGCGTGCTGTGGCAAGCCCCACCCTTACTATGCTGGATCTTTATAGAGGCTGCATGGATAGACGTACAAGCTAAGGAGCTTTGAAGCTGCCAGTGCATGTTTGGGCATGGTTGGTATTCTGGCTCAGCGAGTTGTCTAAGCCGTTTTTATAATGGTTGTTGCTAAATATTTTTACTAGAAGAATAAAAATATTTTGGGTGCTAGGGACAGCATGGCCCAAAGAAATACTGAGGCACATTAATGACATATTCTTGTAAGTACGCAAGGGGAATCACAGACAAAACAATACGCTGCAGAGTGAACAGGGCAGAGAAGTTAGCTTCACGCAGGTATAGTCTCTGATTGCTTTGGGGGAACCCGGAGAGCAGGGTACTTAAGACGGCTGTAAGGAGGCTGGGATGGACGCGGGTGGCGCTGCGGGTTAAACCACAGAGCCTAGGACTTGCCGATCAGAAGGTCGGCGGTTCAAATCCCCGCAACCGGGTGAGCTCCCGTTGCTCGGTCCCTGCTCCTGCCAACCTAGCAGTTCGAAAGCACGTCCAAGTACAAGTAGATAAATAGGTACCACTCCGGCAGAAAGGTAAACAGAGTTTCTGTGTGCTGCTCTGTTTCGCCAGAAGCGGCTTAGTCATGCTGGCCACATGACCCGGAAGCTGTACGCCGGCTCCCTCGGCCAGTAAAGCGAGATGAGCGCCGCAACCCCAGAGTCAGCCATGACTGGACCTAATGGTCAGGGGTCCCTTTACCTTTAAGGAGGCTGGTACTTTCAGTCTCAGCAACTGATCCATGGAGCAAGACCTACTGGACATGAGCTGCTGATCTCCTTAGGCCTGACATTCCGCCAATTCTGTACAAATCGTACTCTTGCTAATAAAGAGTTAACTCCAACTTGCACAGTGTGATTTCCTGCCAGTTCTTTCCTGAAAGGAGGTAATGCTACCAGTGTTTTGAACACTGGGTCAGTTGCAGCACCTTTATCCCAGCAAAGATCAGCCGTGCCCCAGCTGCATGATAATACCTGGATATAACTTGTCCTTTTTTCCCACTTGTTAACCCGAAGGCAGGGCCTGTCTCTCATTTTTTGCATTGATGTGAGCCGCTGTAGGAGACACTATTTGTCTGGAAAGGAGGATAAAATTACAGTTAATTAACTTAAATTAAACAGCCCTTGGTGTGCGGACAATACTGCATGGAATCAAGTATGAGGCTTTGAGAAGCGTGACTCATGTGCGTAGCTGGCCTCTAGCTAATGATGAATCAAAATCCAAACATGTTGGGATAGATAATTGCAACACTTTCTTCACCCCAAATTTGCTGGCAAGCAAGAATGCCCTCCCCTCTGTTCGTAGACCTATTCGTAAAACATGGAAAGGGTAAATGGGGAGCTGGGGGCAAATTTCAGGGGGCTGCTGAAATTTAAAGGTAAAGGTAAAGGGACCCCTGACTGTTAGGTCCAGTCGCGGACGACTCTGGGGTTGCGGCGCTCATCTCGCTTTACTGGCTGAGGGAGCCGGCGTACAGCTTCTGGGTCATGTGGCCAGCATGACTAAGCCGCTTCTAGCAAACCAGAGCAGTGCACGGAAATGCCGTTTACCTTCCCGCCGGAGTGGTACCTATTTATCTACTTGCGCTTTGACGTGCTTTCGAACTGCTAGGTTGGCAGGAGCAGGGACCAAGCAACGGGAGCTCACCCCATTGCAGGGATGCGAACCACCGACCTTCTGATCGGCAAGTCCTAGGCTCTGTGGTTTAACCCACACCAGAGTGCTTAATGCTCTGTTCTGTTGACAGTGGCAACAGAACAGCAACAGAAACTGTTTAGAAGCGCATGGGAGGGGACTGACTGCTGTAATAAAAGGAGCACTGTTCCCCATCACCACCAAAATCCCTTCAGAATGGGGCTTTCTTCAAAATCTAAAATGGTAAAAGGCGAAAGATTTATACGATCTGAAGAGAAACCAGAGTATTAATTAATGAATGTTAGAAGGATGCTGCAATGAAGCTATATGGTTTTAGCAGAAATGTAATAAAGAATTAAGTAAAAGCTGATTGATAATGGGCCAAAATGAAAAAAATTAAGGTTAGACCGTTAAGATAAATTATAGAACAAAAATTGAGAAAGATGGAAAGAATTTGCTGAAATAGTTAATTGAACTAGAATACAAAAAAGGGAGGTGTGAGGAGGTCGATGAAACAAGTAAATGAAAGGTAAAGATATGGAATATTGGATGTGTGTTTTAGTGTTTTTGTTTCTTTTTGCTGTATTGTTGTATTGTTTTTTATGTTTTTCTTTTTATGTATTGTAATGTATGTTCTGTTAAACTTTTTATTGTTTTCCTTTTTTTCTGTAATCTTTAAACTTCTAATAAATATCATTTTAAAAAAAATCTAAAATGGTGACTGTCATAACAAGAAAACTTGCAGAACTCTGGTCAGTGCCCCTCTAAAATCTGCAGGGGGTTCCTCCACCCTAAAAGTGAAACAAGAGAGTTTGCCCCTTCTTAGATCTTCTCCCCAAATACAGGATTTGAAAGAACAGCAAACACTGCAGTTCATAAATTACAACATTGTTGTACACAGAGCCATCTTGCTTCCATTAGCGATATTGCTGAAGTTCATAGATGCAGGCCTTTGAACATGAGTTTGGCTAGCACATAATGCTCTCAGGAACATTACAAAGCAAGCACGGTATGTCCTGCGAGTTCTACTTTGGATTTCATAATGATTTGAACCAGCGCACCTCCCTTTCCTCCCCCAAACTTCCTAAATACTCAGATGCCCTGGGAAAATTAAACTTCCAAGGATGCTTGGGCCTTGGGCACTACCATTCCTGACATTCCACTACTCCAGCTGCTGCCAGGTAAATGTGAAGAAAACCTGCACGTGTTGGTGGGCTGGGGGGTTAGGCATTCACATGCTGTCGCAATCCTCATTATGTCATCAGGAGTGCAACAGATTCCAAAGCTGGAAATGTGAAATTGATAGTTCACTTTTAAAAGCTGTGTGGTTTGCTGAGTCCAACACTGAATCAAATTGAGGAGAATTCTCTCAGTACAGGTACCATTGGGGCTGCTCATTCTGCAAACGTCACAGGTTCATTGTCCTTAATTTATCCAGCCTATCAAGTGCCACTTTGTTTCACTGAAAGAGGTATAGATCTGTATTTGAGATTATGAGGTGTACTGTTGGATTTAATGCCTGTTGTTGTTCTTATTCTTCTTGTTGTTGTTGTTCTCCTCAATTTCTTACCCACCCTTCACCATAAGGTCCCAGGGCCCTTTCACCCGACCCATTTGATGTTGACATCTGGAGCCCAGGCAGTGCCCAGTTTCAAATCACATTCCAGCTGTGAACTAACTGGATAGTCTAAGTCGTTGTTCTTAGAACTGCACTAATTATAACAAGCCAAGCTTGATTCACTCAGGCATTGTGGCTTGTCAGGATCGTGCTGGTTCAAAACCCTTAGCAGCAAAATTGGTGAATTGTGAAACCACTGTTAGGCCACCACATGTGGCTGGTAGAATGCTTTCAACCTGGTGAGTCACCTATCCTGTGCAGATGTGCACCACTCTCTCAACAAGAACTCCCACAAGAAAAAAAATCAGCGTTGTCCAAAAACGCTTCTGTGCAGGCATAACTCTTTTCCACAAGGTGGAGTCACACACTGACTTATTACTAAGGTTCAGTCCTCACTGCAAGAGGAGGGAACCACTTCTAGGTCAGCTCTTCCTACCTGGCAGATTATAACTCCCCACATCCCTGATCCTTGGCTGTGCTAATTGGGGCTGATGAAGACCAAAACATATAGAGGGCACCAGTTTGTGGGAGGCTGCCCTAAATAAGCACTTGGAGCTTCCAGCTGGTTTCAATTGCATCAGTGCAGTAATCCAGAACCCATAAGCATTCTCAATTGACGTGCACGCAGAGTAACCTCACAATATAAGTCCTATATCTTTTGGTTGTCCCACCCACGCACCTGGCCTGGACCTATAGGCTTTAAACTTTTGTTTAGAAGTTATGTTAAAATGGATGCCACTTGTATATAGTTGCTGCTTTTAGTGCCTTTTAATGCATTAGTAATCTTTATGGCATTTTATAATATTCTATTGGAAGCCAACTTGACAATGCATTTGAAGAACAGGGAATAAATCGATAAAATCCTGAGAACTGGGGCATGGGAAGAGGGTGACCTGAAAGTGGGGGAATATTGACATCGGTCCCTTGTCATGGTCAGAGCGGTGGTGTTATGTACTGAGTTGAATGGGATCTAAAAGGCAGCAGTCTGATTGGTCCTAGAACAATAGGATTCAGAATGCAGCAGTCTGATTGGTCCGCAGGAGCCACCCAATCCAGCTCCAGGTGGAAGGGAATCCACAACCTGATTGGCCTACAGGAGAATCCCGGAATTAGCCAATCACGTGGGGCCCATGGTGTAAATAATGTATATAAGACAGACATTCTGGGGGAACTCCATTCCTCCTCCTCACTATGAGCTGAGTAAAGAGCATGAAGTCCACTCTCGACTCCGAGTATATCTCAGGTTCACTGCCTGCCTCTTCCATGTGGGAGAGATTGCATGCAGTGGAGATCCTTGGCATGAAATCCTTGGAGATCCTTTCTGCTTTGAACTAGTAGGATTGACAGTCTAAAGATGCAGTGAAGTTGCTGCTAGGTCAGATGGCTTTAAAAAGAGGCAAGAGGGCATGCAGACATAGAATCATAGAATTGGAAGAGACCACAAGGGCCATCGAGTCCAACCCCCTGCCAAGCAGGAAACACCATCAGAGCACTCTTGACATATGGTTGTCAAGCCTCTGCTTAAAGACCTCCAAAGCAGGAGACTCCACCACACTCCTTGGCAGCAAATTCCACTATCGAACAGCTCTTACTGTCAGGAAGTTCTTCCTAATGTTTAGGTGGAATCTTCTTTCTTGTAGTTTGGATCCATTGCTCCGTGTCCGCTTCTCTGGAGCAGCAGAAGACAACCTTTCTCCCTCCTCTATGTGACATCCTTTTATATATTTGAACATGGCTATCATATCACCCCTTAACCTCCTCTTCTCCAGGCTAAACATGCCCAGCTCCCTTAGCCGTTCCTCATAAGGCATCGTTTCCAGGCCTTTGACCATTTTGGTTGCCCTCCTCTGGACACGTTCCAGTTTGTCAGTGTCCTTCTTGAACTGTGGTGCCCAGAACTGGACACAGTACTCCAGGTGAGGTCTGACCAGAGCAGAATACAGTGGCACTATTACTTCCCTTGATCTAGATGCTATACTCCTATTGATGCAGCCCAGAATTGCATTGGCTTTTTTAGCTGCCGCGTCACACTGTTGGCTCATGTCAAGTTTGTGGTCAACCAAGACTCCTAGATCCTTTTCACATGTACTGCTCTCAAGCCAGGTGTCACCCATCTTGTATTTATGCCTCTCATTTTTTTTGCCCAAGTGCAATACTTTACATGGTGGTGGGTTGCGGTGAGGTGGGCAGTCCTAGCAAGAGCTGTTAGATGGCCCTAACTGAAGTAGAGTCCCCAACTTCAAGGGCACTCTACTTCTGAATACCAGATGGGGGCACCATTTTCTGGTTCACCTCAGGTGGCAGAATGTCTTGGGCCAGTCCTGCCTTGCACCAAATAAAAGGATAAGCTGCGAAGTTTGGAAGAAAAACCCTTTCAAAAATTTTATTCCTTTTTAAAGGTTCTTTGGCATTTAGTTAGCCCTTACATAGAGAATGGGGGACGCGGGTGGCGCTGTGGGTAAAACCTCAGTGCCTAGGGCTTGCCGATCGCATGGTCGGCGGTTCAAATCCCCGCGGCGGGGTGAGCTCCCGTCGTTCGGTCCCAGCTCCTGCCCACCTAGCAGTTTGAAAGCACCCCTAAGTGCAAGTAGATAAATAGGTACCGCTTTGTAGTGGGAAGGTAAACAGCGTTTCTGTGTGCTGCGCTGGTGCCGGTTCGCCAGAGCAGCTTCGTCACGCTGGCCACGTGACCCGGAGGTGTCTCCGGACAGCGCTGGCCCCCGGCCTCTTAAGTGAGATGGGCGCACAACCCTAGAGTCGGACACGACTGGCCCGTACGGGCAGGAGTACCTTTACCTTTTACATAGAGTAGTGCAAAACTTCGCTGTCTAGGCAGGATCTCTCAAACAGCCTCTGCTATACAGGGCCTAAAACTTACGTAGCTGAAAAATATGTTTGCTAGACTGAACCACATGAAAAATATTTTACAGACAGACATGGCACATGAGTGTCCCAGCCACAGCAATGAAACAGGGAACCCCCTCATATTCCATTCTGCATAAGTCTTCTTTTAATACTGGAATAGCAAAGAAACAGGTAGTAGAATCATAGAATCATAGAGTTGGAAGAGACCACAAGGGCCATCGAGTCCAACCCCCTGCTAAGCAGGAAACACCATCAGAGCACTCCTGACATATGGATGTTAAGCCTCTGCTTAAAGACCTCCAAAGAAGGAGACTCCACCACACTCCTTGGCAGCAAATCCCACTGTCGAACAGCTCTTACTGTCAGGAAGTTCTTCCTAATGTTTAGGTGGAATCTTCTTTCTTGTAGTTTGGTAGTAACAATTCAGTCCCTTTGAAGGGAAACAGAAAGTAACAGGTAGTAACAATTCAGTCCCTTAGAAGGGAAACAGAAAGTAACAGATTGTTCAGAGATACTGGAACCCCAAATATTTAAGTGCAGGTCCTCCTATTTAATGCCTATAACAGCACCTCTGTCCTCTTTTTCTTCAGAGAAGGGGCAAGTTTGAGTACCAAATGGTAGTATTACCATGCACCAGTTTGTCCCATAGTGTTCTAAACATATAATAACCCTCACGGTTCAGTTACATGCATTTGTGTATAACCTGTATTTAGGCCCCCAATTTCAGTGATTTTGCTGAGATTTAATGTAAACATCCTTAGGATTGCAGCCATGCGCTTCTCCTTTTTTGTCCATCCGGATGAATTAAATATTTTGCTTTATGGATTTCCCAGGTTCAGACTAGGCATAGCTTTGCATGTCACAGAATTACTCCAGAATCAGATCTATCTGGTGGCTTCTTTATATTTGTGGGGCTTAAATTCAAATAGCACAACCAAGTTTTATAAGAACAGCAAATCAGAGAGTAAGCAGGTGGCGTGAACTTCTGTTTCCCCCCTACTTCAATGCTTTTCTGCATCACAGTGACTCTTGTGTAGGTAAAAAGTGCATTTGTAAATGGGGAAAAGACAGTATCAGAAAGAAAATGTTGAGGAGAAAGGAAAGCTCCATGAACAGTAAGTATAAGACAAACTTAACGCTTTGTTACATAAAGAGAGCGGACCATATCCTTAAAATGACCATATAGTCTATCAATCAGTTGCTTCAAGGAGATTCCTTAGTTCTGCTACTTTTTCTTCCATTTGCTGAAGGTTACAGCGCCGCTGTCTTTTGCTGGACTGAAATTTGTTCACTTGACAATGCAAACGCTTTAGTATAGCTTCATATCTTTTATTCTGCACCTGTTAACAATAAGAATAAACACAGCTGAGAAATGCTTGAGCACAACAGACATACAGCAAACAGATATAAGGTCACAAAGGTTTTTTAGGATACAGTTCTCTCCCACAGTGGGTTTTATTTCTGAGTTGACATGTATGGGATTAAATACCGCCCCTTCCATCATCCCTGACGGTTGGTCATTCTGACTGTGTAGAGAGAAAGACCATGAGGCCAGAAGAGAGAGAGAGTGGGTATTGTCAGCATACTGCTAGCAGACTACTCCAAAACGTCACACCAAAGTGGGCAAGGCAGACTCCTGTTGGACTTCACAGAGATATCTTGAGATACCTACCACAACTTTTTGGAGCTTCATTAAAATTTCTTTGCATGCAGTTATTAAACCCTCATTTGCATTGCTCATGTTATCTATTATTATTATTTCCTGCCCTTCCCCAGAAGGTCTCAGAGCAGGTTACAACAATACAGTGGTACCTCGGGTTAAGAACTTAATTTGTTCTGGAGGTCCGTTCTTAACCCGAAACTGTTCTTAACTTGAAGCACCACTTTAGCTAATGGGGCCTCCTGCTGCCACCGCGCCACCAGAGCACGATTTCTGTTCTCATCCTGAAGCAAAGTTCTTAACCCGAGGTACTATTTCTGGGTTAGCAGAGTCTGTAACCTGAAGTATATGTAACCTGAAGTGTATGTAACCTGAGGTACCACTGTATAACCAGTGTGGAGAGGACCCACACACAATGTTTGTTTGACTCACCAATGTACCATTTTAGGAATCAATATGTTGTAGTCATTTGCGCAAAGATCAATTAGCTCCTCTATGTGCTGATTTATAGTACACAGTCAAACAGACGACACAACCACCAGGGTCTATGTTGAGAGTCAATAAGACCCAAATATTCACAATACTGGTACCCAACATTTGATTCTGTAACATAGCAATATTTTTCCAGCTCATCATGCGCTACTGATACAAATTGTCAAGCAAGTGGTTCATGTGATAAATAATAAATAACAATAAACAGAATATCATAACTATTCCACATTGCAATAAAGTAAAATACCAGCTTTTGATGTTCTGTGTTTGTGGAATGGAGGTGGGAGAGAACCCCAGCAATACTGATTTGTTTTTATTCATATTCCTAGACTACTGGGATTTTTCAAAAATGTATAAGTTTTAGAATTAAGAGTTCTTTTTCTAGAAGACATGAACCACACCACAGCTGGTGACATATTCTATTCTATTGACTTTGCTCGTGTGCTCAAGACATCGATTCCATAAAACATATTTTGTTGCACTGTGCAAAATATGAGCAAGCCAGGGCTGAACTGATATTACCCTTGCTGGTACCTTTCCCAGGAAAATCAGAGGCTCACTATGTCAGGTTCCTATTGGAAGACCGGACAAATGCTAGAACATTAGCAGTGGCAAAGTTTTTATCGGTGGTTGCAAGAACAAATGATCCCTATATTCTGAACAAAATGCTTGTTTAACCTGGAGGTAGGCTGTATGAATTGTGCATTGCTTTGTAATGATTTGTTGGGTCTCTGGACCGTAATAAAGATTGATGATGATCTATTGACTGAAAATCACCTGAATTTCTTTTTGAAGCCTTGCATGCACATTTCTTTCGTCTCTAAGTGCATTTTCCTTTCCATTGATCGCTTCTTTCAACGCATTAATTTCAGCTTCCAAATATGCGATTTCATCCTACAGATAGATAAAAGAATATGAAAATATTTTTATGTTCACAGATCGTTTTGGAATTTAAATGACAATTGGGATTGTTTCAAGATTCAGTGCTAGAGGTTTTAAGTAAATGCCAAAATTGAATCTAAATAGTAATTGGCAAATGAACGACAACACAAGGAGAAATGAAAAACAAAATAAACATAGAATGGGTAGGATACATGATCCTCACATGATCTCCCAAGATCAACTCGCTCTTAAAAGTAATATCTAAAGTTGTTGAATACCCAAATTTCATCAGAAACAGAACTTTGGCTTTTCAAGCATGCAATACTGTGCTTAGCAACTAATGTGGTTTTCCATGTCCAAGCATGTTGATTCTTAGACCCAAATTAGATGTGATAGAGGAGATCCATAATTGGACCTCCCAATATTTTCTCTTTGTTTTAAAGCAGTTATGGGATGCTCCTGATCTCATAAGCTAAGCAGCTCTGAGGGGCATTTGATCCTAATTCATTTCCTGATTGAAATGACACCCAAAGCTGCTACTACAGAAAGTGTCATCACTTGAGGTCAGATTGCAGCAACAGGACATTATAAGTAAGTACAGCTACTACTTCTCACAGCTGAAGCCTTGGGTACTGTTGCTATTCCTGATTTCTTCATGGACTTGGACATGTCTGTGATACCCATGTAGGACATGTATATTGAAATTAGTTAAGCAGTTTTAATTTTTGCTTTAGATATGCTCTGTATAGTTCATACTTTGTTCCTACTGTGTATTCTACATTGCTAAGTCAAAAGGTTGCCAGCCACCAGTTGGCTATTTACTTTTGCTGTGGTTTTGGGCTACTTCTACAACACCCAAACACATACACTGACATACACAGAGAAGTGTCCAGGGCAGCTGACCACTAGCTCCACCTGCTATGCCGGCTGAGACCCTGCCTGCCTGTGCACTGTCTCGCCAGAGTGGTACACTCTTGGACCACTGCAATGCGCTCTACGTGGGGCTACCTTTGAAGGTGAGTCAGAAACTACAACGAATCCAGAATGCAGCAGCTGGACTGGTGACTGGGAGCGGTCACCAGGACCATATAATTCCAGTCCTGAAAGACCTACGCTGGCTCCCAGTACGTTTCTGAGCACAATTCTAAGTGTTGGTGCTGACCTTTAAAGCCCTAAATGGCCTCGGCCCAGTATGCCTGAAGGAATGTCTCCACCTCCATCCCGGACCCTGAGGTCCAGCTCCCAGGGCTTTCTGGTGGCTCCCTCACTGTGTAAAGTTACAGGGGACGAGGCAGAGGGCCTTCTCAGTGGTGGTGTCCACCCTGTGGAATGCCCTCCCCCCAGATGTCAAGGAGAATTGCCAATTAATTGGACCTGAGACTGCAGAGGCTTGACAACCATATGTCAGGAGTGCTCTGATGGTGTTTCCTGCTTAGCAGGGGGTTGGACTCGATGGCCCTTGTGGTCTCTTCCAACTCTATGATTCTATGATTCTATGGTTAGTAGT
Source organism: Podarcis vaucheri (assembly GCF_965113315.1). Classification (NCBI taxonomy): domain Eukaryota; kingdom Metazoa; phylum Chordata; class Lepidosauria; order Squamata; family Lacertidae; genus Podarcis; species Podarcis vaucheri. The sequence goes on along the minus strand of NC_138751.1, from coordinate 48,494,207 downwards.
ATTTACCGGTACTTCTGGATTCTGAAGAACAGACATTAATTCCTCCTTGTTTGTAATCATCTCTTTGACTGCAGCTTTTTTCTTAGTGAGCTCAGTCATGAGTGGCAATTTGTTTTCTGCCTCCACAAAGTGGTCTCTATGAGCAGCCATTTTTGCATAGTAGGCACTGTTTCTTTGAAGCATCAGTTTATACTCTTCTTGCAGTGTTTCCGTATCAAACGCAAGCTTTAGATTCTCAACATACAAGGCTGTGATCTGAACCTCCAGATTTTCACAGTGATCTTTTGTACTTATTATGGCTTCATCTTGATGATACATTTGCCTTTCTGTTGCCTTTCTGTCTGCCATAACAAGTTTCATTTGTGCCTCAAGATCCTGAAGCTGAGTCTATGGGAAAATATAGTAATATACAGTGAAAAGTTAATACTTTTGGTGGATAGCATTAAACTATTTATACAATGGTGTAATTGCTTGAGGTTTAGTTAACTAGCTATTTTCATTTATTTAAAAGAAAACAAAATTGTGAAAGCATTATAATTAGTAGTATAAAAATTTATAGCACTGTAAAAAAGTACATATGACTCTGCTTTATCTCGAAATTTGGCTTTCTAATTTATTAAATTGAAAAGAATGATTTTATTGTTTTGCTGTTGGCCTTTCCTGATTAAAATGATCTGTGATGTCACAATACCCAATCAACATGATTAGTTCTTTACATTCAAGGGAAGCTTGGAATTGTCATCCTCAAACAGCATCTGCTTCCCCTCCCCTACCACATGACAGACTTCTTTTCTGGGTAGCCTAAATGACTCTAGAACAGCAAGGAAGGTGATTTATTCCAGTCCTTGGCTCAGAAGCCACAAAATGTGTGTGCACACATGCCGATAGGAGAAAAAACTATCTTCACCTGCCCACACTTGTTCGAATTGACTTTTATACTGCAGATCATCTAATTGTTATTATTTTAATAAATAAAAACTTCCCACCAATTTGCTGTATTTCAAGTCTTCTTCTAGGGTGCTGGGGCAAGGAGACTGCAGGAAATCATACGACTTTTCCCACTTGTCTTTAGGGCAGAAGACATAGGACATATCCTTGTGCCTGAACTAATGTACGCAGGAGGAGAGAGAGTCCAAGGAACTGGGGCAAGTAGAGTTGACAAGAGATGAGGTTCCAGGCCTTAATGACAAGATAAAACTGACAGGTTGGTGGGTCCAAGTAACAATCCACCCAGTAATTCTTAAAGAACTCGAATGTGAAATTGCTGCTCTTCTAAGAAAAAAATATGTACCGTATTTTTTGCTCTATAAGACTCACTTTTTCCCTCCTAAAAAGTAAGGGGGAATGTGTGTGCGTCTTATGGAGCGAATGCAGGCTGCGCAGCTATCCCAGAAGCCAGAACAGCAAGAGGGATCGCTACTTTCGCTGCGCAGCGATCCCTCTTGTTGTTCTGGCTTCTGAGATTCAGAATATTTTTTTTTCTTGTTTTCCTCCTCCAAAAACTAGGTGCGTCTTATGGTCTGGTGCGTCTTATAGAGTGAAAAATGCGGTAACTTGTCCCTAAAATCCTCCTCCATACGGTACAGACAACTGGAAAGAGGTAAATGCTGTAGTGCTATATAGCCTTTCCCATAGGGCTTAGTGGTGCGTCGCGCCAGGGCGCAGGCCTCTCAGGGGTGCCCCAGCAAGTGGGGGAGCTACACGGCTTTGCCAGCGGCCTCCCCTTTCCTTGCATGCCTGCCAGCTGTGCCCCACCAACAATAAGGCTGGCAGACATGCAGCTTTCCTCCCAAGCCTCTGCGGGGATCGCTCTCCTTCTGGGGAGGCTTCGGGGGGAAGCTGCGCTCTCCTTCCGTGGAGGCTTGGGAGGGGCGCAACTTCACGCCCAAGCCTCTGCGGGGATCGCTCTCCTACAGCGGCATGGGGGAGAGTGTCCCCCCCCCCCAGATGGCTGGCAGTGCGCAGCCACAGCCACCCCAACACTATCCGTGGTAATTTGGGGGTACTGGGCGGGTATCTGCACTCCGGCGTTGCATCTGCTAAAGACGGCCCTGAGCCTTGGGCCTTGCATGCATGCTTCCTAAGCGCATCGGCTTGGCCACTTTGAGAACAGGATGCGGGCCTGATCCAGGAGGCTCTCCTTACGAGCTTACATTCATTCCATATTTATGGTTGGGTTTGACACAACCAGATCAAACTGTGTTTGGTCATATACAGAAGTACAGTGGTACGTCTGGTTACGTACTTAGTTCGTTCCGGAGGTCCGTTCTTAACCTGAAACTGTTCTTAACCCGAAGCACCACTTTAGCTAATGGGGCCTCCTGCTGCCGCCACACCGCCAGAGCACGATTTCTGTTCTCATCCTGAAGCAAAGTTCTTAACCCGAGGTACTATTTCTGGGTTAGCGGAGTCTGTAACCTGAAGCGTATGTAACCCAAGGTACCACTGTAATTTCAATTGGATGAGTCCTAAAAACTGCCCTCTTGGACAATTCTTGACTAAGCCATATATCTGAACTGAAACTGAGCAGAGATTCAGGATGGCATTTCCTTTTGTGCAGGTGTCATTTTCTAAAAGTCATACAGTATTAGATAAAGGGGCCCATGACCATTAGGTCCAGTTGTGACCGACTCTGGGGTTGCGGCGCTCATCTCGCTTTACTGGCCGAGGGAGCCGGCGTACAGCTTCCGGGTCATGTGGCCAGCATGACTAAGCCGCTTCTGGCGAACCAGAGCAGCGCACGGAAACGCCGTTTACCTTCCCTCCGGATTGGTACCTATTTATCTACTTGCACTGGCGGGCTTTTGAACTGCTAGGTTGGCAGGAGCAGGGATCAAGCAACGGGAGCTCACCCCGTCACAGGGATTCGAACCACCGACCTTCTGATCGGCAAGTCCTAGGCTCTGTGGTTTAACCCACAGTGCCACCCACATCCCAAAAGTCATATTACCTGCAACCTAATAAGGACAGCCTTGTTGCTTTCTATTTCAGAGGCTTGAGCATGTTGTTGTTCTGCTATTTGCTGCACAGCTTCATCTAACAACGATGAACTTGGATTAGCCATGCCTAAAAGAAGAAGAAAAGACAGAAAGAGTTGGGGAGAAGCAGCTTTGAAAACTACATCTAACATAAAAAGGTAAAGGTAAAGGACCCCTGACAGTTAAGTCTAGTTGCAAACAACTCTGGGGTTGCGGTGCTCATCTCGCTTTACTGGCCGAGGGAGCCGATGTTTGTCCGCAGACAGTTTTTCCGGGTCATGTGGCCAGCATGACTAAGCCAGCGAAACCAGAGCAGCGCACAGAAACACTGTTTACCTTCCCGCCGGAGCAGTACCTATTTTTCTACTTGCACTGGTGTGCTTTCAAACTGCTAGGTTGGCAGGAGCTGGTGCTGAGCACTGGGAGCTCACCCTGTCGCAGGGATTCGAACCGCCGACCTTCCGACCAGCAAGTCCTAGGCTCAGTGGTTTACACCACAGCGCCACCCGCGTCCCTAAATGTAACATAAGTCCTGCTATTTGAAGAGCTGCTTTGAAAGTTGAGTGCATACAAGTAGGGTCCTGTGAATAAATGTTAAATATTCACATATTTTAGTATGATATGGAAAGTATGTTCTATTGTATCCAAAAAGCAACTTGCCCAACTCATCTTTCTCTTCCTGTAGCCCTACACTCTGAAAATCCTCTCCAGAAGAAATCCCTTTGCAGAGGGAAGATGCTAAAGCATGTCTGTATACACACTAGACATTGTGCACATTCAGCGCACATTTTCCCTTCAGAGAATTCTGGGCACTGTAGTTTGTTAAGGTTTGCTGGTAATTGTAGCTCTTTGAGGGTTTAACTACAGTACCCAGAATTCTTTGAGGCAGAGAAATGAGCTTCAAACAAGCTTTAAAGCATATGCACACAAAGATGGGTTTGGCAAGTTGACTTTTCCTTGCAGAAACCTTAGGAACACATTATTTTTCTTGAAAAAATGGGCTTGGATCCCAAAGTGCACATTTCTATAAAGTGCACATTTTTAGAGGCTCCTTTGATTGCTTATCCCGTCCTCCATTTTGTTCTGAAAGTTTCCAGGATCATCTCTATCAAATAAATTGCATTATTATTTTGCCATTGTTTTGTCTTTTAAATGTTAATTTCATAATTTTATATTATCAAGCTAGCTATAATAGCAAATATAATGATAGAAGGACATGCAATGATGAGGGCACTGAGAGATTCAAAATAACGAATGCAAATAGAAATTACTTATCAACATTAAATAGATTTTCAATGCCTTTCCGAGACTATTTGAACCAGACCTTAGCTGAGATAGTTCACAATCTGTATGACAGCAGAAGTATTATGTGAGTGAGTTTCCTTCCGTTTCTGTGTGGGAATATGATTCCCTCACAACAGAATAGTAGTTGGCAAGACCTTCTATGTAAACTGATAAATAGCTTATCATCGAAAACTGACGGACTGAGGTGAGGAAAAAAGAATTTATTCCACAAAGACTTCCTCAAGTCAGGTCTTGAGGAGACCGGACAGGAAAAAAACGGTGGCAAAACCACAGAAAAGAGTTGACTCAGTTAATGACATGGGCTTAGAAATAAAATCGCATGCCATTTATTTCAGAGGCAAAAGGGGTTCAGCCAATGCGGTGTCAAAAAACCTGACAATTTTATCTGTCTTTTGGTGACCACGTTATGCATGTTTACTCTTATCCTCGTAAAATGAAGCCGTCGATAAATGTAAAGAGCAGCCAATTGAGGCCTGTGGCAGTTTAAATTTAATCACAAAACCTCGTATTTTTCCCAATGTGGCCTCTTTTCCTCCCCTTTCTCTTGGGCCTATCGGCTCAGTTAATTTCTTTTCTTTTCTTCAAAATTTTGGCTCAGTTAATATCTTAACTGGTTCCTCTTCCACCCCAAATTCAGCAAAAATCAGTAATATGTCGCCACGGCCGTTCAAAAGATGCCGCTTCAAATGGGCCCAGGTGAGACCAGGGGAAAGAGACGGCGGAAGAAGATTGGAAGAATTTTAAAATTTATCTTAAGAAATATTGTAAAATTAATGAGGGCTAAAATGTTGAAGTTATAGAAAACAGGGGATTACAGCTGTGGAAGATTAAGTAAAAGAAAAGAACAAGGGAAATTTAGATAAAAGCAAGGGGGAGGATTTGCTGAAATAAATCTGGGAATTGGGATGCAGAAAGGGGAGGTACGGGGAAGTCGGCAAAGTAAGGTTTAAGAAAAAAGGATTTGAAATTATACATGTTGTCTATGTTTTGGTATGTTTGCATTGTGTATTGTGTGTGTTTATATAAATTGTGAAAAACCAATAAAAATTTTATAAAAAAAGACAAAACAAATGGGCCCAGGTGGGTCCGTTTCAACAGATTAACGGCTCGCCTTTTCAGCGATCAGTTAAAATGGTGTTTTTAGCTCAGGCTGTTACTTAGTGGCTTGCTTATTTATTTATTTTACTGAATTTATATACCACCCTGTACCAGGAGGTCTCAGGGCGCTTCAACAGAACAAAATCAGAGTATAAAACCACAAAATATGTAATCAAAATAGAAAACAACCCAATAACCCCCCCACTCCCCGCAAGAATGTTTTAGGGAGCAGGCTAGCAGGCAGGGTCCATGACTTACATCATAGGAGCCTACACAACACAAAACACGGTTGCTGTAGCTAGGTTTTATTTTGTTTTTTATCTTATATTTTGGAAATGTACACCCAAGGTTTTTTTTCCCCTTTAATTTTTTTGGGGGCCCCCAAGAGAGTGGGGCCCTAAGCTATAAGTTTGTTTAGCTTGTACGTAAAACCCGGCACTGGGACAAGAAGCCAGCAAGCCCTATTGAATTAATTTCCGCAAGCCCAGCCAGATGGGGGGGGTATATTATTATTATATTAACAATAATATAAATAATAATAATATTTAAAGACTACTTGCAGAAATACTGTAAAATTAATGAATGCTAAAGGGATGTTGGATTGAAAACAAGCGGTATTGGTAAAAAGATTAGCGAGAATATGTAAATATGGATTGACAATGATTGGAAATATATAGTTATAAGATATTAAGTGAAGATAAATGATAGAGGGTAAGGATTTGCTGAATTAACCATGTGAACTGGAATACAAAAAAAGGGGTGTGTGAGGAGGTCAGGAAACAAGTAATGAAATATAAGACATGAAAATATTGATTTCTTTTTAACTTTTTCTTTACTTCTTATGTATTTTGTCTTTGTATTTTTCTAGTTCTTTTTTATTATTATTGTTACTCTTTCTATTTCCTATTTTTTAATTTTGTAACTTTTTATTGTTTGTAAAATGTAATAAATATCATATTTTTTAAAAAATAATATATTATTATTATTATTATTATTATTATTATTATTATTATTATTATTATTATTATTGGCGCAGCTCCTCGAGGAGCCGCTGGGGGCGCCCTCCGACCGGGACGCCCCACTGGGAAGGAGAGGTGCCGGCCCTCCTTCTCCAGCTGAGCGCCCGGGGGCGCCAGCATTTGCAGAGCAGTTGTTCCAGGCTTCCAAAACGAAAAGGGTGGGTTTTTCTGGGTGTTTTTTTTCTCTGTGTGTGTTTTGCCCGAATTGCAGAAGATCCCCGAGGCGCCCTCCTTTTTGCAGCGCTCTTCCCGGCGGGCTGCGGGCTGCAGCTCTGCCTTCCTCTCGGGGGAGAAGCGGGGATCCTGGCCCGCTCTGCTCGCCGCCCTTTGGGGAAGCGAAGTCCTGCTCTTCTGGTCCAGCCGCTTCGCGGAAATTAATTGGGTTAGCGCCTCCCTGCGCAAACTTTGGAATTCCCCCGCGCCTTTGCAAGCTGGCATTTTCAGGAAGTGGCTTTTGCATTCTCACGTTATACGAAGCGAAGAGGACGCAGCTTGCGGCGCAGCGCGGATACTTCTGGGAGGCGCAAACTGTTTTCTCCCGATCAGTAAGTAAATGCATCAGTTTCCTGTGGGGGGGGGGGTCGTTTAATGGCTTTATTTATATATCTTTTCAGTTCTAAGTTCCCTTGAACGTGCCATTGATACTGAAATCCTAGTTGTGTTTAGGATTGCAGCCATGCACCCTATCTTGTTCTTTTTTAATATATTTTTATTGAACGATTTTAACAAACAGATTATCGATCAACCTAACCATTTACATTCCCCCCCTTTTTTCTCCCTCCCCCCCCCCAGGACTGCCCTCAATTCCCCTCCCTGATTTCATTGCACATATTATCCTCTGCATATTATAAAATTGTACATATCGTTGCCTTATCTATCATATATTCAACTGATAACTTTGTGGATGTTTCTTCAAAACCTGCCAAGGAGTCCAAATCGTGTTGTTGTCTTTTTAGATAATTTGTAAAAAGGTTCCTTGAAGTCACGGTTGTCCTTATTACGCAGTTTGTATGTCAACTCAGCCAATTCCGCATAGCTCATCAGTTTTTCTTGCCACTGTTCTTTCGTTGGGATTTCCTCATTCTTCCATCCTTGCACTAGCAAAACTCTTGCCACTGTTGTAGCGTACATAAATAGATTATTTCCCCCCAATTTTTTAATTGATTTTCCATATTTATTATTATTCCATATTTATAAACAAACAGACAGACAAACAAACATAAATCTTAAGTGTAATAATTCCACTTTTCTTTACATGACCTCGACTCCCCCAAGCTGACTTTCAATGTATATCATGGTAACAGTTTTCCAAAACTATTTTCACATATAATTTACTTAGTCAATTAACATCTTTCTTTTCATTTTTACTTTAGACATATTATTCTATAGCATCACATATTTAAATCCTAGGCCTATCTGGTACTTGCAAGTATTTCTGTTTACATTATCTTAGCATATTTAGCTAAATAGTCTTAAAATTTCTTCCATTCCTCCTGGTACTCCTCCTCCTTCTGGTCACAGACTCTTCCGGTCAGGTCGGCTAGCTCCCAAAAGTCCACCATCTTCACCTGCCATTCCTCCACTGTTGGCACTTCGTGTGTTTTCCAATTTTTAGCCAGCAAGATTCTTTGGTGGTTTTTTTGGCAGGTCTTGTCTGCAACTATGCATCCTATCTATGCTCCCCCACCCCACCCCCACGGTTGTTTCCGGTGGGAGCAGGATATTATAATGCACATACGATGGCAGCCCTAGTAGACTTCACGTTCGGATCCTAAACATAATTTCTTAAAAATTAGATTCCATTCAAGTTAGGTCTGCTTTAGCTTTTTGAATTTTTCTATTCCTTTCCACAGTAGAAAAGGGTCTTATCCTAGCAAACATGCACACAGCTTGATCACATCATGTATCCCTGCAAGTAAGCCCCGCCGAAATTAATGGGATTTACTCCCAGGTAAGCAGCAGGCATACTATTTAGCCTTTGAGTTTTTCAATTTATTCTTTATTTACAAAAAATAAATAAATAATGTACTGGTTGATTGTAACAAAACCTCTCAGAGGTTTACAGGAAATTTTAAAATTACCAATAAAACCAGTTAAAACCTAGTAATTAAAAACATTTTAAAGACAAAATCTGCCATAAACTAAAAATAGATGGAAATGCTTCAACATCCGCATGTCTGGATAAAGTTGCCTAAACAAAAAGATTTCATCACAAACCGCTGCATTAAGAAACAATATCTGTTCCTTTTATTAAGCTTCGTAAGAGAGTCCTTCAGTGTAGTTGAAGGAGCTGAAACTTGATTCAGACGTTTCCCTTCATAAGTCCTTGGTGGGTCTCGAAATATGATAAAACTTTGCTCTGCACTCAGTGATAGGCTGCTGCTGTTTTCTGTGTCATCGGATTGTGAATCCCTTTCTGGATTGTTCATTTTATCTGCTTGATCTGCCAGAATAAAGGATAATGCTCTTTGATAATGCATTCTCTATCGCTTACTCTTTCCCCTCCACCAGCCAGCCGATCACCCCACGTTTACCATCATCAGGTGTTGTCCATAGAATATGGCGAAGGCAGTCTTGATTGATTTGTGCATCTTTGGACCCAGGTCGTGGAATAACTGGACCCAGGCATCGGTGATCAGAACATTAGAAACTCTGGGGGAGAACTACCCTGTTTACCTTATGTGCTGCCAAACCTTTGGACATGAAGGGAATTGTGGAGATGTATTTCATACAGCAATAGAAAGCTTTCATGGTCCAGGGAAACTTGAGGTTGTGTGTGCCAAAAATACAGTTGCTGTCTTATACACCATTAAACAAAAACTCGATGAAAAAGACATCGACACTGTTAAAGTAATCGCACCAGCGCAAAGAAAACCGTTAATGATAGAGTACGTGAATCAACTTTTTACTAGTGTTTACCAGTTTGAGTTTAAAGATTTTCAGATGAACTGTGAAGAAAACAACCTCAGAAAATCTGCAGAACTGCAAGGTGAATTAATGCCACTTACAGACCAAGACAGAGAAAAGATCCAAACTGAGATAACGATATTTTTGAAGAGCCTTCCTAGTCTGAAAGGGGAACTTACCATTCTCAAATCTTCATTGATCCCAGGTATCAAAAAAATATGTGTAAAAATCATATTAGTAGTACTGCAGTCCTTTTCTTTTTTCAAATGTCCTTTTTTATTGCTCGATACCTGGTATGATTCTGGTTGTGCTTGAGGGGGAAAAAACAGAGTTCTGAATGTCAGGCTCCACCAAAAAAAGCAAGCATGTCTACTGAGTTGAAGCATTCAATAATCGTTTGGTTCTTAAATGCACATTTCATTAGAAAAACAGCTTTTGTTTGTATTCATGACTGCACATGCACTTCAATCTATCCTCAACCACCAGGACTTTCTTCAGCAAGAAAAGTCAGATTGCCCCAGTAATCGTACATTTTGCCTACTATTCTTAGCAATAGTTAGGATTTTTGCATAATTTTCTGTGTTTGGGCAAAAACTGCTATGGATAGAGATAAAATGCAACAGGAGGCACTAAGTTCTGAGTATAAAAAGCAGGTGGCAAAGGTCATGAGAAGAAGCCTGATTCAAAATTCTTTAGTTTTCCAATAGAGCTGGACAAAATAATGGAGAGTAATGTGTGAATTTTGAGTTGGAGGGATTTTTTTGCTGGAATTTTTACTGGCAGGTTGAAGTTATCCGTAACTGGTTTTAAACCAGATTGTGTGTTAGAGAGATGGGAATAGATTTGGAGACTTAAGATCTGCTGCAGGTTTGGGTTCAGTGAATCTCAGAAGCTTCCCAGTGCAGTCAGACTATGCTTGTTTAATTCCCTCCTCCTTAGCACATCCAGAGTTATGCCAGCCTATCTCCCCCATCCCAGCTTTATGCCAAATTCTTGCTCCCCTGAAGCATACTTTGGGTGATATTAGGCCTGCATAACCATGATTTCCTTCCCCACTTCTTGTTCTTTTTGCTAGATCCTATCTTCCTCCATGGATTCACTACAAGAACGGGCGGCATCTCCTATATACCGACGTTGAGCTCTTTCAATCTCTTCAGTAGTTCTAAACGACGTGACCCACCCATTGTGGTTAAGGAAAATCTTCGCAGGCTAGCTGCTGCTGCTGGATTCAACCCTGATGCATATCATAGGGTAAAGGTAAGGCAAAGAAAACTGAAACTAAGGGGGAAATTCTCAGTGCGACTTCTTCTGTTTATGCTTTTCTTAAAGGCACAGGAGTCCATTCAGGGTCACAACAACCCATGACAAGGCTTTTTAAGATCTCCACCAAGAGCCTCAAACATCTGATTTAATCCTTTTTCGGAAATTGGCCTTTCTTTGTGGACAAGTATTGTCCAAGAGGTAATCAGTGTCCCTCCTGGACCTGACAGAGACCTTTGCTGCTTTGAATTTGGATATGTTCTTTTAAAGTTTTCTTTTTAAAAAGTGTTCAGCTTTAGGTTTGTTTTTGCTGAACGTAATTGTCTTAAATAGATGCTATGAGCGATCTTGAGCAGTTGTGGAAAGATGAGAGGTATTTTAAATAAATAAATGGCCGTGAAGTTAAGCCATCAGCAGGATCGGTAGTCAAAAGTATTACTTCATCATGCACTTCTTGTACTCAGACCAAAAGACTCTGCAATACTCCCAAATTTTTGTCAGGATAATACTTGCTAGGGCTGAGCCTTCACATCTGCTTACATGTTGCAGTGCTAAACACATTGGCAATGAAGTGTATTTTTAACAAATTCTATACAGAAAAGCCCCCAGTAATGAGCCCACCTACTCCCACCATCTGGAACTAAGGACCTGGGTTTTCAGATCAGAGGAAATGACTTCAGGTCTGGTTTTCACTTCTACTCCTTTTTCCCCCCTTGTTGAAAACAAAATCTTTAGATATTCCAGTTGCTGATTGTGGTCCTTCCTTGTCTTTTATCCCCACCTTTATATTGTCATATATTCTCAGCAGAGGAACCAGCTTCATGAGTCGCGGTTATAAGCCGATTTATTCCAAAACCAACTAAGAGCTTGTTTTTGAACAAAGATCTCTGCTTGGAATGTAGTGAGAAGCAGAGATGCTTTGAAAGTGAAACAAAACTCAGCCGTTCTCCCAGCACTGAGGCTCATCCACATGGAGACTAATCCTGTGCACAAGATTTATGTTGTCTGCTTCAAGTTGCATTTGTGATGTTCTAGTATGTCACTGTTATTTATTGTTTGTAAGCCGCTTTGTGATTCATGCGAATGAAAAGCAGCCAAGAAATTATATTATTGTGTTTGAGTTTCACTGAGTTGTTGAGTCATGTGAAGAGTACTAGGATTCAGCCTAAATGCCACCCTGTTTCAGGGCTTATGCCAGTTTAAGACCAGTCAAGCTCAGCTCAGCTGTCTCTGTTCTGGCTAAGCCAGGCTGAGGAAGATACTCCAGGCATAGGCAAACTCAGCCCTCCAGATGTTTTGAGACTACAATTCCCATAATCCCTGACCACTGGTCCTGTTAGCTAGGGATGATGGGAGTTGTAATCCCCAAACATCTGAAGGGCCGAGTTTGCCTATGCCTGCTCCAGATTGTCTCCTGCTGAGCTGAGGATAAGGGAGTTCAGCCTGTGTAGTCCGGCTGCTCCAGGAACCTCCTGGCTCAGCTAGCAATCCAATGGACCCTAACCTTCTCATCCCAGTGGATCTTGATATAGGATTGCCCATTTGGTAATAGAAATGCTTTTAGTATGTGGAGGTAGCAATTGTGAATCACAATAATAGGAAAAGGTACAACCTGGCTTCATTGGGACAGAACTAACCACCAATAGTTAATAATAATAATAATAATAATAATAATAATAATAATAATAATAATAATAATTTATTTATACCCCGCCCTTCCCGGTTTAAAAACCAGGTTCAGGGCGGCTAACAGCAAATATAAAACATTGATTAAAATGCCACTTTAAAACAGCATAAAACAGCATAGAATACAATGCAGCATCAATATCAATAAAATTCAAAAATTCAGGGGTCATTTTTTTTGGGGGGGGAGGGAAACTCGTCAGAATGTATTTGGAAAAAATATGTGCAAAAGATGCCCTCCTGTTGCTGATTGCTAGTGTGCCCTGGTGCCCATGCAGAGCAGTAAGAAACAGATCCTGGAACAGATTTTTCTTTTCTTTCTTCCTGCTCCTGGTTGTCCAACCCTTAAATGAGTGATGGGAAGCAGTCTCTCTTCAGGGTGAGGCATTTATCCCTGCAGGATGCAACTTAGTGGGTCATCACAGCCCCTCAGATACAGGCCATTCACAGCACTTGTATTAGAATCAAATAATTGTTGAGTTGGAAGAGACACTGGGGGTCATCTAGTCCAACCCCCTGCATTGCTGGAATATTTTGCCCAACATTGGGCTCGAACCCATGACCCTGAGATTAGGAGTCTCATGCTCTTCCAGCTGAGCTATCCCAGGTATTTGACGCAATTGACACAAAATAAGCCAAATGTAATCATGGTCATAACACTGATAAAGCGGAATGGTTCTTTAGACTTCTCATGAAACGGGGGAAAACGATAATGGCCCAGACTGCTTCTTGCCTGGTGAGGATTTCTCCTTCTGCCTCATCTTTGACAAAGCCTTTAAAAGATCTGAGAACTCATCATCCTGTCTCGAAACGCCCTTCTGCCTTGGATGCCACTGAGCAGAACTAAATGGGTTTAGAAAATAAATGGCTGGCTGCCCCTGAAAGGGTTAATTTCTTGGTTAAAATCGAAAGCGGAGAAGCTAAGCAAATCTCTTCAGGGAAGGGATTTCAAAAAATTGACACCACTTTCCCCCCTTATGAACCCCCACCATACCTGAGATGGTGGTGGTTCAACACAGAAGGATTTCCAAATAGGCAGTAAGCAGTCCTTGAAATATCCTGGCTGCAGACCATTCGAGGCTTCGGAAGTCAATTGTGTCACTTTGACTTGCTCAATATTGCTAGGCAGAAGTGTTGCCTCGGGAAATACAGGAGCAAAAGAGCACGCCTAACTTCAGTTTTTCAGATTGCCTTGCCTTCTCTTGGTGTTAACAGGTCAACCACGCCAGTGATGTTTGGGTCATGGGAAAGGCCGAGCCGGATAACTACGATGGGATAGTGACTAACCAGAAAGGTGTTACACTCGCTGCCCCTGGAGCAGACTGCATCCCTGTGCTTTTCGCTGATCCTGTCAAGAAAGCATGTGGTGCTGCTCATTCAGGTAACATGACTCCTTTTTTTGCTTTGCAAAGGTCAAGAAAACCACTGGACAACCGTCATTCCTTTTATGCATTTCTCTGTTTCTACTCTGGCCCTGCCCTGGGTGTGCTTTCTTGCTCTGAATTTTCCCGTCAGTCCCCACCCCATCCTTCATTCCATTCACCGTATTTTTTGCTCTATAGGACGCACCCGACCATAGGACGCACCTTGTTTTAGAGGGGGAGAATAAGCAAAAAAATTCTCCCCTTCTCTGTGCAGCACCCCTTCAGCGAAGGAGCAGGAGAAACGGAGCCCCTTCCATTTCCCCTCCCGCTTAGCTGAAGGGGCGCTGCGCCTTAGCTGAAGGGGCACTTACCCTTCAGCGAAAGGAACCTGAAGCCTCTGGAGCGCAGTGGGAGTTCCCGCTGCGCTCCGGAGGCTTCAGGCAACTATCTTTGAAGCCTGGAGAGCGAGAGGGGTCAGTGCGCCTCTCGCTCTCCAGGCTTCAGCGAAAGCAACGCGTAGCCTCCGGAGTGCGGAGGGAGCGCTCCCACTGCGCTTCGGAGGCTTTGCGTTGCTATCGCTGAAGCCAAGGAGCCTGCATTCGCTTCATAAAATGCACACGCATTTCCCCTTAATTTTTGGTGGGGGAAATGCGTCTTATAGAGCGAAAAATACGGTAAATACAGGTATGGCTATCCTTGAATTTTTGTTTTCAGTTCACTGTTTAATCCTGAATCTCTATTTATAGCATAACGTTTATACAGACATACCTCGGGTTACAGATGCTTCGGGTTGTGTGATTTCGGGTTGCACACCGCGCCAAACCCGGAAGTACTGGAATTGGTTACTTCCGGGTTTTGGCGCATGCGCAGAAGTGCTAAATTGTGCTTTGCGCATGTGCAGAAGCGCCAAATCGCAACCCGCACAGACACAGCGCTGCGGGTTGCAGGCTGCGGGTTGCGGACATGCTTCCCGCACAGATCATGTTCACAACCCGAGCGTCCACTGTAATGCTATTTTCTAATGGACTGATGCAGCCAAAGATAAGACCCTTTGACTATTCTGGGAATTAAAAAATGTTTTCCGTTGGATTGTGTCATATCTTTAACCAGTTCAACTGAAGAATCAAAATATAGTTATTTTATTGGTTGAATTTATATAATAATAATAATTTATTATTTATACCCCACCCATCTGGCTGGGTTTCCCCAGCCACTCTGGGCGGCTTCCAAAAGAATATTAAAATACTGCGATACAACAAACATTAAAAGCTTCCCTAAACAGGGCTGCCTTCATATTGCACCCTTTCTCCCAAAGGAGGGCAGAATGACATGGGATGTGGGTCTATTCTTGGCAGTTTCATGTAGATATGGCACAGCTGAGGCGCAACTGGGAACACTGTGTGAATAAAAACCACTGACTTAAAACTGCCAAAACTTACCTGCTTCTTCAGATGTTTGTCAGCAATGCAGAACATAGTGGCTAGCTTTCTATTCTGTCGATCGCTGCTAGTTTCTGGCTTCCTCACATAATAATAATAATAATAATAATAATAATAATAATAATAATAATACAGTGGTGCATCGCAAGACGAAATTAATTCGTTCCGCGAGTTTTTTTCGTCTAGCGAATTTTTCGTCTTGCGAAGCACGAAATCCCATAGGAATGCATTGAAATTCAATTAATGCGTTCCTATGGTCAAAAAAAGTCCAAACAAAGCCAAATTTGGTACAACAAGAGTTTCTTAAGTGCTCTTTAAAGTCACAGATACTGTAAAGAGCATTTCAAAAATTGAAGGAACAATAAATTAAGTTTCTAAACATGACAGAAAAACATTTAAAAATCAACAAAGTGTACAGTACATTTTCTAAGACTCTGGGGGACAACTCGAAGAAGGTTCCTCTTCCACTCTTTGCTTCTTGCTGAAGAACCCCCTCCTCAACTGTTCCCCCAGCCACCCACCACACAGAAATTCACATCCAGAATTTTTTTAAAAAAGCAGCAGAGTGGCCCAATGGTCACAGAAAATCATAAAAATGCAGGGGAAAAAACACGCAAGCTTCCAGATTCTTGCAAACCCCTCCCCAACACCAAGTCCTTGAATTCCAAACACCCCAACCCAAAATCCAAAACCCCCCAAAAAAGTTTTAAAATTTTAACTTACCAAATGGCTGCAAAAGAAGTTTTGGAAAAGCTTCAAAAATCACCAAAGTCTTCAAAAACCTCAAAAAAGGCTACCACACTGCGTTCTATGAGTTGCTCCTCGAAGTCAAGTCACAACTGTATTAACGGTATTAAGAAAAAGGAAACAAACTTGCAAGACGTTTTCGTTTTTCGTCTTGCGAAGCAAGCCCATAGGGAACTTCGTCTTGCGAAGCAGCTCAAAAAACGCAAAACCCTTTCGTCTAGCGAGTTTTTCGTCTTGCGAGGCACCACTGTACATTGAATGCAACTTTTGTAGGTTGGGTTTTCTTTTGCTTTTCAATTTTGAAAGCTGCAAGATTTCCTTTTCTTTCCTTGCTTCTAAGGTTGGCAAGGCACGTTGTTAGGAGTATCGATGGCTGTCATTAACGCCATGGTAACTGAATACGGTTGCGACGTGAAGGATATCCTTGTGGTCCTGGGGCCGTCGGTTGGGCCCTGTTGCTTTAAACTGCCTCGGGAATCGGCAAAAAGTTTTCTTAGGATTGATCCCAAGTGCGTAAGACTTTATGAATCGTCAACCCCGTACATTGACCTCAGAAGAGCAACACGGTGAGCTTGGTTATGCTTATTCTTAATTGGGAGAGTTTTTGGTGTTTGGCACATCACAAATGTGAGGCTGTGAAAAATTCACTCTGTGTGTTTTGCTCCCTTTTGGTTAATGGATGCCATTACAGAAGAAGAAGAAGAGGGTGGGCTCTTTGTCTCCCTGCCCATCCCTTTCCCCACAGAAGCAGCCTTCCGCTTTCCTTTCACTTGGCTGAATCAGGCCCCACAGGTTTAATTAGATGTGCATCCAAGGGCCAATTCTCACTATCTGTACTATCTGCACCCAGTTTACTGCACTGTCCTCTAAGGAGGCCTTTCCCATCCACTGTCCTGTTTTCCAAAGAGCGTTGTTGGTAGCGATGGCCTTGGCTATCCATGCCAATGAGCCTTTGATAGTATGTCCACCACTTAGGAGTCCCAACGAAAGCAGAGCAGAAGGGGTGCTGCTGCCGCTATGGAGTTCGTGGCAGGGCTTAGGCTCTTAACTCTTCCTTTAGCATCATAGAATTGTGGAGGGACCACAAGGACAACCCATCCGCCTGCAATGCAGGAATCTTTCAACCAAAGTGGGGCTCAAACCCACAATCCTGAGGTTAAAAGTCAGGCTCTCCTGGCTGAGCCATGGTTGGTGGTCAGCACTGAATCTCAGCCTCTCTGGCAGTGAGGAGCATTGTACCCATTTGAGGGTGTTTTAGGAAGAAGCCGGAGGCCACCACTGTATACTCTCCCATATTACATATTTAAGGTTACATGTTATCTTATGATCCCCAGTTATAAATCAGAACTTCCCAATTTTAAACACACTATAGGCAGAAGGAGGTCTTGGGGCTTAGTGCCATATGAAAAGATTTTAACCCTAAGATATTGGAAGTAATATCTTGTGTATATATAATAACTACCCTCTAATAACTGTCCATTTAATAATCCATCATCCCTGTTTTTTTTCTTTCTTTATTAGTATTCTTCTGGAGACTGGAGGGGTTCTGCCTCAGAACATCCAGGATGACTCTGTAACAGACCAGAACCAAAATGTAACTGTCTGTACATCATGTTCCCCTGATAAATTCTATTCTCATGTCCGTGATGGTGAGAACTTTGGAACACAGATTGGCTTCATATCAATTAGAGACTGAGGGTTTATCTTCATATTTATGCAATAATCTGGTAGAAACTGTTGGGGCAAATGGATTATATTTACTGATACTGAGTTCTTCCTGTGGTCAGCTATAGTTCCAAGCTGTCTATATAATATAGTTACTTAGAAAAGCAGTCCTATTTATTTTGATCGGACTTAATTCCATCTAAGTGTGCTTAACCTTACACTACTAGTACAAAACACTGCAAAATATCAGGGATATGTTTATATTATTGTATTTTTACTTTAATGAACTTGCTTCTATGTTGCTTCTATGTTGCACTTTAAAAAAAAGTAAAAAGTTTATAAATGCTTTTAAATATATTTAAATAAATAAACGGCCTCAGTCCAGTATACCTGAAGGAGCGTCTCCACCTCCATCGTTCTACCCGGACGCTGAGGTCCAGCGCCGAGGGCCTTCTCGGTAGAACGCCCTCCCACCAGATGTCAAAGAGAACAACAACTACCAGACTTTTAGAAGACATCTGAAGGCAGCCCTGTTTAGGGATGCTTTCAATGTTTGATGTATCACAGTATTTTAATATTCTTTTGGAAGCCGCCCAGAGTGGCTGGGGAGGCCCAGCCAGATGGGCGGGGTATAAATAATATTATATTATTATTATTATTATTATTATTATTATTATTATTATTATTATTGGCCTAAATGATACAGAAAACTCTTTTGGCTTTTAGTGTTTAGGTAAAGTTTGTGAGTTGTTTTTTTACAGCTGCGTTCAGTATTCTTTGTCTGTCTGTGTTGGCACCGTGTTGTGTTTGTTGTGAATACACTGCACATAGCCCAGTACTTTATTATCATAAGCAGTCAGGTCCACAATTATGTTTTTTCTGACATTATTATTATTTATCGTTTCCAGCTGCTTAAGCAGCCACCAGCCAGCAAGCAATACAACAACCTATTTGTGTGGTACACAATTTTACTCTTTTCCTATTACAAAAACAACAAAAAACTACTATTATTGCCACCCAAACCTTGTGGGCATATTAGTCAGCCTTCTGACTTCAGTATGATGTAAAAATTGGTGTTTGGCTTTTGCTCCCCAACTCCCCATGGGACTCTGATTCCCTTAAGACCATGATCAGTCAGAGAAGAATGGATGGAGGCAGGATCCAGTGGAAAGCAAGGCAGATCTTTATTTTACTGCTGCAACAGAGTTCCCTCCCCTCCTTCCAAGGCGCGAGAGACGCTGAACCAAAGTGTGCAGGAACCTTGAAAGACTTTTGACATTGCCCAGCCCCTTAGCCAAAGATCACCTCAAAATCATCATACATACATCACAGGAGGCAGTTTACAGCAGAAACCTCTGTATATAAGAAACCTCCAAAGAAGGAGAGTCCACCACCTTCTGAGGGCGTCTGAATTGATAGCCCATCTTTTTCTCCAAAGAGCTCAAGGTGACATACATAGTTCTCACCTTCTCGTTTAATCCCCACAACCTGACCCCAGGTCACCCAGTTAGCTTCACAGCTTAATAAGGAGGTATTTGAACCCTAATCTCTCCCAGGTTTTCCCCTTCTGAGAAATAGCCCTTCACTTCACTCGCAGAAGCAGCTCAGTTCTGCTCCTGCTGAGCAGACACTGGTGGGTTTTGAAAAACAACAACACTGCAAGCATTCTGTGATGTCACAGTAGGGGGCTTGCAGGCGCTGGGCACAAAAGTTGCCATGAGTGTTACACAAATCTTGAGGTGCACACATAGCAGACACGCACCCTAGAGAAAAACCAATCCTTCACCATTCAAAAATTATAAACTCTTTCCTGAAAAAAGACACTTTCTTTGAGTTCACAGAGCAATCCCAAAGCCATCTTGACCCTCTTTATGACCCCAGATATATACTCTGCAGTTGAAGGAAAAACCTTTCCCAATAGTTCTTTTCACTTACAAATCCTTCCAAAGCTATAAACCTCTCACATAAATAGGGGTAGATCTGTGACAATCGATTCAAGAACTGAGGTTTTTACCATTTCAAGGGAACGGCTCAGACTGGCCAGGAAAAGGCAACCAGCAAACATTGTCAGGTATCATGACAAGAGACAAGCCAGGAGACAAGACTGCCTCTTTCTGTGATGTATGTATGATGCTTCTTGGGTGGGCAGTGGTTTGTGGGATGTTTTCAACATGTATAGAAACATAATAAAACATTAAACAACTTCCCTATACAGGGCTGCCTTCAGACATCTTGTAAAGGCTGTATATTTACCGGTACTTCGCTCCGTGGTTCAGGGGTCACATAACTCCATACCCTCCAACATTTTTCCGATGAAAATAGGGACATCCTAAGGAAAAGTGAAGGGACACGGGTGGTGCTGTGGGTTAAACCACAGAGCCTAGGACTTGCTGATCAGAAGGTCGGTGGTTCGAATCCCTGCGATGGAGTGAGCTCCCGTTGCTCAGTCCCTGCTCCTGCCAACCTAGCAGTTCAAAAGCACACCAAAAAGTGCAAGTAGATAAATAGGTACTGCTCTGGCGGGAAGGTAAATGGCGTTTCCGTGAGCTGCTCTGGTTTGCCAGAAGCGGCTTAGTCATGCTGGCCACATGACCCGGAAGCTGCACGCCGGCTCCCTCGGCCAATAAAGCAAGATGAGCGCTGCAACCCCAAAATCGTCTGTGACTGGACCTACCTTTAAGGAAAAGTGGGGTGTTCTGGGGTCAAACCAGGAACCGAGACGGTTTCTGTAAATCCAGGACAGTCCCTGGAAAAGAGGGGCGCTTGGAGAGTCTACGCCCCAGGAAGAAGCTGTGCAGAGACGGAGGGAGGCTCTGCCACGTTCTGGGGGACTCTAGCTGAGGTCCCAAGGCCCAGGTGGCCAAGGATAGAGAACCAGCCTCTCCTGGAAGAAGGCCAGAAGGGCCAGGAAGCCTGGAAGTCCTCCTGGGGAATCGGGCTGCCCAAGGAATGCCCCTTCAGCCGTTCCATTATTGTTTTGTAAGTAGCGGCGTCTTCAGGCACAAGGAGAGCCCGGGCGATTTTGAACGTCTCCTCTCCGCAGACGCTGAAGAATATCACCCTCTTCTTGGCGCCTTCTTCGTTGGTGACCCCTTTGGCTTCTAGGAGGAAGGTGAAACGGGAAGCGTACGCTTCCCAGTCTCCTGGTGCTGGGTTGAACGGCAAGAAGCTACTGTCAGTTGCCATTCTGAGTTCCTTGTGTCCCGGAGCTGAAGCCTGGATACACGGTGTGAGGCAGCGGTGCGGCAGGTGGCGGTGCTACGGTGCTGTGTGTGGCGGTCTGCTCAGTGGGATCCCATCCTCGTCGCCAGTGAAATATACTCAGAGTCGAGAGTGGATTTCATGCTCTTTATTCAGCTCATAGTGGTGAGGAGGAATGGAAGTTCCCTCAGAATGTCTGCTTTATATACATAATTTACACAATGGGCCCCACGTGATTGGCTAATTCCGGAATTCTCCTGTAGGTCAATCAGGTTGCGGATTCCCTTCCACCTGGAGCTGGATTGGGTGGCTCTCGTGGACCAATCAGACTGCTGCATTCTAGATCCTATTGTTCTACTGAGGCATCTAATCATAGCCTGCATTTTTATCAAGGCTTATAGTTTGATTAGGGTCTGTATTTTAAAATGAGCTTAAAGATTTTCAAATGTTTTATGCCAGGCAGAAGACCAGCTGCCTAAGTACTTTGGCAAGATGTTTATCCTCCTGGACAAGGGGGGCCCCTGATTTATAGCAGAAAACAATTCTCAAAGTCGTAAAAAGGGAATTACAGGCAAGGTTACACTGACCCTACATAATTAAGAGTTTGGTAAATAGTAAAATAAAACCATGTGCCTCCATTAAACTTGAGCCATATCTTCCTAAGGTTAAAGGCCAAGAGCAAATGGAAAAGAAAGCAACTGGCTGGAGAAGGGCTTTTTTCCTATTTTATTTTGAGGCTGTAAACTAGTCCTTCCTTTTACTTTGAGAAGGTTTATTCTTCTAAAAAGCTATCTATAATAATGTATGAAATATACTGGCTTAAATGTAATTATGCAAAGGATCTAGAAAGAAATAAATGTTAAATTCTTATTTCATAGAGTCATATTGCTGTAGGAGACCAGAGGGGCAAACGAGCCCAGCCCCCTGCCAGACAGGAGACGCCATCAAGCACTCCTGATATATGGTTGCCAGGCCATTGTTTAAAGACCTCCAAAAAGGAGATCTTTCATTGATGATGCATGAGAATGTGAACCCAAGATCCCTGACATCTGTCTAAGATAAAAATTTAAAACTATTAACCATCTGTTTTGGAGGGCAATAGGGCAAGGAGGGCAAGAGGTGAGCTGGTAATTAAGGTTCCTTGTTGAGACAAATGTAAGATATATGACTACTTATTTGTCGTTTATAGATAGAAGAATATATAGCTTTTTGTATCCCATAAAAGGCAATAGGAAATGGGTGTATCTTTTAGGATTGGTTATAGCAATCAGCCAATAGGAAATTCAACCAGGCTGATTGGACAGAGGCAGCCAAAGGAGGAGCAAGGGGCCTGGGCTGAGGGAATATAAGTGCTGGCCATAATGGCAGGAGACCAGGCCAGAGCTTGGTAACCATATACCACTGTGCCTCTCATTTATTTGTCTGACAAATAAATTATTATTTTAATTTCTCTATTGCTGCGTTGAATATTTCATTCCAGCTAAGCGTTAACCACAAGCAGGGTGCTACACTACGACCAATCAGAGTGCTGCATTTTGGATCCTATTCAACTCAGTACAGTGGTACCTCGGGTTACATACGCTTCAGGTTACATACGCTTCAGGTTACAGGCTCCTCTAACCCAGAAATAGTACCTTGGGTTAAGAACTTTGTTTCAGGATGAGAACGGAAAACCTGCTCCGGCAGCGCAGCGGCAGCGGGAGGCCCCCATTAGATAAAGTGGTGCTTCAGGTTAAGAACAGTTTCAGGTTAAGAACGGACCTCTGGAACGAATTAAGTACTGAACCCGAGGTACCACTGTACATAACACCTTCCAAAGATGGATTGGTTCCCTTTCGGGGGCACAGAGTCCCCTGCTCCCTTTGGGGTGCCTTTGGTCACATTCTTGAAGGCAAAAAAATAAATGTAAAAGCTTTTCCTCTCACCCTAACCTACTTGTCTTGCGCAGCCTACCTGGCTAGGCACCCTGCAAGTTGAGCCCTCCCTCCCTCCCTAGCTGGCTGATTGACACTCCAGGCTAGCCAATAGAGCTCATCATCTTCTGGGGTGGGCGGAGCTGCTGCCAATGGCTCCCACAGAAGCAGCCAGACCTTTACTGGAGCAGCAGCCTCCGCTTGCAAAGCTCTGTCTCCCTCGGCCTCTTGCTGGGGGTCTAAGGGGTCTCTGGGCTCCTTTCCACCTCTAGAATGGAGGGTGCAAAGGAGGCCTTCGGACCAGGAGGGTTCTGTTGCTGAAATGGCCGGCATGAAGGGTGGCACACAAATTTAATCAATCATCACCTCCACCTGCCATTCCCTGGGCATTAAAGCACCATAAACTTCCCATATTGGAACTCTCAGGGGGATGAGGGGTTATGCAAACCCCGTTAGGATGTTGGAGGCAAAGCAGAATTTCTTCTTATCTCTCCTTCCTTCCTTCCTTCCTTCCTTCCTTCCTTCCTTCCTTCATTTTGTACTGGTTTCTAAATTTACCATCCTTCTGGCAGACAGAAATTTAGCAAGTGGCGATCATTTCCTTTCAATATTCTTTTGGGAATGTTTGCACTTACAGATCACTTCTATTTGATCATTCAGATGGATTGCTTGGAAGCCATTTCTGCACCGGGTAAAGTAATTTTTAGTTCCCCCAATTCCTACCCCCCACCAATATAAGGGACGGCCCTTATATAGCCTAACCACACAATACCCTCCAACATATGCCCTAAAATGCCTCTTGCGGGGCCTGCAGGGGCCTGGAGCCAAGCCCCAACATCCGCGGGGCCTACGGAGCTCTCTGATTCCTCCGCGAATGCCGGGAGCCAAGCCGATTGTGATTGTGGAAGAGGACCCTGAGCCCCCATCCAAACATCAGCGCAGGTAAGGAAAAAACCACATTTTCATTTTTTACTGTTTTATTGGGGACGCGGGTGGCGTTTTGTTTTTGCTATTTTTTGGCGTTTTGGTTTGTGTGGCTTTTTCGGTTTTTTGACTGTGACTAGTTCTTCATTTTATGGAACTGGCTTGTGACTTTGCTTTTGTGACTGTGGCTTGTGACTTCATTTTTATGACTGTGTGGAACCCAGTTCAGCTACTGGTTGATTGTGTGACTGCAGAAATGGATAAAAGCCCCCCCTCCCAAATCAGTGCACGTAAGGGGGAAAAAATGTTAATTTTTTCATCTAAAATACTGTCTTATTTATTTTATAGTACAGTAACATTGATTATTGCCTTCATTTTATGGATCAGTGGTCTTGTTAGTAAAATTTGTGTTAATTTGCTGTTTTAGGGGGGTGCTTTTCATTGTCTGGAACGGATCAGTCCACTTTCCATTACTTTCAATGGGAAAGTCCGCTTCAGGTTAAGAACACTTCAGGTTAAGAAGGGACTTCTGGAACCAATTAAGTACTTAACCTGAGGTACCACTGGAAACACAGAGGAAGTTACCAACCAGTTATTCACAACAGAAAATAGCATCTGCGGACCGCAGCTGAGGATCTGCCATGCTATCAACAACTGTGGACAAGGCAAGCCAGGGACAGGTGATGCTAATGATGATGATGATGATGATGTTATTTCTATGCCACTCCTCTCCTCTGGGCCTCAGAGCTGCTCTTACCTTCAGAGTTCCCTCTCATAATTGCTGATGGGAACACTTGGCTTGCCAAGTGTCTCACCATCATCTGGCAGGCATCCCTCTTGCAGGGCAATATAAGGCTTGTTTGCAAAGCAGCACTTTGTGACATCAGCTGGCAAACAGGGGCCAGGCTGCTGGGTTGCCAGGCAGCTGAATTAAGAAAAATAAAATCAGGGGGGTCAATGTCCTTGGCCTCCACCATGGATCAGGCCAGAGGGTGCTGTTGGGGTGTGTGGTTGTGTCTCCCCTTGTTGGGCATCTTGCTCCCCCGCCCCTTCCTTTGGCTGCTTGATGGTAGAGTTGGAAGGGATGCCAAGGGTCTTCTAGTCCAACCCCCAGCAATGCCAGGATCCTGCCCACAGCCAGCCCTGGCTGGTCTCCAGACTCCAACCCATGTTCTTCCCAGCCAGATGCACTGACCCCTTGCAATTCTGCCTGGGGTGGAGAAAGCGGAGAGAGAAACGTTTTGCTCTCTCTCAGGACATGGATATGAGAGCCACACCATGCAGCCCTGTCAATATCTCAAGGGCCGTCACAGGGAGGGGGGAGAAAGCTTGTTTTCTCCTGCTCCAGAGGCCCTCAGGACCTGAAGCCGTGGATTCAAGCTACAAGAAAGGAGGTTCCGACTCAACTTCAGGAAGAACTTTCTGACAGCAAGAGCTGTTTGACCGTGGGAAGAAATCCCTCGGAAGGCGGTAGACTCTCCTTCCTTGGAGGTTTTTCAGCAGAGGTGGGGTGGCCATCTGCCATGGATGATTTAGCTGAGACAGGGGGTTGGTCTAGATGACCCTCAGGGTCCCTCCCAACTTGACAATTCCATGTTGAAAAGCGCATCCAATGAGCCTTTAAAGCACATGATGTTCCACAAGCAATCTGGGTCATTGCAGCTTCCCTCTCACCGACCTACAATCCCCAGAACCCCTGACAAACTACAATTCCCAGGATCGTTTGGGGGAAGACACCTGCTTTTTAGAGCAGGGATGAGGAACCTGCAGCTTTCTTTCCCTGGTTTCCTAGGAACCAAGAACGGAAAGCTCAAGTACTTCAAACAGGGTGGTTTCAGGGAGCAGGGTGCATAAAACATTGTTCCAAATGTTAGGTGTCTCCCCTCTCTCTGCCAAGCGGTGGCAAGAGCCCATGGGGTTCCAGGCTCTCTCCTTTAGAGAACTGAGACATGGCGGAGAATGTCCTTGCTTTAAGAAATACGGTTTATTCACCTGTTTACATCTTCAGTCTGCATGGAGGGAATCCAGATCTTACAGCAGAGTCATTGCAAGAGGGAATTGACCCCCACAGCAGGGCAGCCAGTCTTCCCAAGTCAGATTCCAGACTCTCTTCTTCTTCCTCCTCCTCGTTCTTCTTCTTTCCAGTACCCCTTGCTCAAAACCTCTCTTTTCCTGCCACCTCACACCAAGACAGAGTTCTCTGGCATTTCCAGTTAGGCTTTCCAAGGCCTTGAATTGTTTCTTAAAGGCCTTTGCTTGGCCAGGTCCTTTTGCATAGGCTAGCCCAGGAATTCCTCTGTAGCTTGTATTTCTCCCTTCACAGCCCAAATAATCCCAAATCCTACCATTATTAATTTCTAGTTTTTGGTGGGATTCCCCCCATAATCTATAACAATACTGTGTGCAATTAAGGTGACGCTATTAAGGTGATGCTATTAGAATTCCCAAGGGAATGTCAAGCAGGGAGGGAGGGGGAAGAGAGAGAGAGGAATTCTGGTGGAGAGAGACGATTGGAGGAGGCTTGGAAAGGGAGAGTGAATGTTGAGGGGGAGGCAGTTGAGAGTCGGTTGAGAGCGGTGGGTTCTAGAAGGGGGCACTTGGTGAAGGACCTGAAGCTGGGCTGGACAGCTCTTCAGATTAGGATCACAAGTCCAGCCGCCATCGCCCTCGTTTGAAGGTGGCCCAAAAGGAACAGAGACGCAGAGGGACTGTGAGTCTCCTGTGGAGGCCGGGGCATGTGGCAGTCCCATGCCCAGCGAAGAGGGGCTCTGCCAGCTGCCCAGAAACAGAATTCCCTCAGTCTAGGTGAGCCACAAATTGTGGGCTACGGCCAATTTCATGGACATGGACTTCATAGGAAATCCTCATGGGAAGATGCCTCACATGTCCATGCCTCCCCTCCCCCCGGTTGGTCCAATACTTCCCCAGTCTTGCTCCCCGAAAGTTGGCACCCAATTGGCAGGAGTAGGGGCTCCTTGGGGCAGCGAATAGTGTCATGGGTCAGGAATCAGCTTCACCTGCTGAACAGCAGCCTGAAGGGGGAGACGGGGGAGTGATTTCACCTGCAGCTTCAAGGACACAAAGGAGCTTTTGAGAATTGGCTTCAGCCTTCTTAAGCAGAGCTCCCAGCAGCAGAGAAGGAAAGAAAACTGCTCATTATTTTTTCATTTTAACAACATTTATTAATAAATATTATTTGATCCTCGGCATATCGAAAGCAACAATTTCCTCCAATTTCTTTATTGAAAGGATGCCAGTGATGCCATTCTCCTCGTCAGGGACTGGCACATTCAGACATCATGCGTGGCATCCCTGGAGACATGCAAGGCACCGAGCAGCATGGATTCCTCCAGCGACTTGGAAGGACAAAGGCCGGACTGGAACGCCATGGATGACGAAGTTTCGCTCTTGTCCTTCAGCTTGGGAAGTGGCAACAGACAACAATCTCTTGAAGCGTGGCCCTGTGTAGGAAGGAGGACTTGGGATCCTCCTGGCAGACGTGGGGAATGGATGCCCAATGCCCCTGCCCTGACACTGCTCCCAAAGAAAGCTTGGCCCACCCACTTCCGGGCGAGAGCATCTCCTTTCTGCTCTCATGCAGGAAGGCTCTTCTCCCATTCCCTGTTGACGCTCAACTTGTACTGTGTCCCTTAATGGACTTAATGGAGGAGAGGACGAGCCTGATGAGCCTGTAGAGGCGAAGTCAGGGTCATGGTCCTTGCAAAGTCTGGAAGGGGATCCTGCAGGCCTTGGTGCCAGCGCATGTCTTGGCCTATAGGGATGGGTACAGTGACCTGGAATCCAAAAAGGACCTGAGGAAGTAAGAACAGTAGGGCATCCCTGCCCCAGGTAATCTAAGGAACAGGTCCCTCTCACTGTGGGTTGAGCTGCTGGTATGTCACTAGAGGGCGTTCCAGAGGTACCACTTTCCTACAATGGTCTTCATCGTTCAGCCCGGACACTGAGGTCCAGCGCCGAGGGCCTTCTGGCGGTTCCTTCATTGCGAGGAGTGAGGTTACAGGGAAGCAGACAGAGGGCCTTGTTTCACCTGTCCCCAATCATGGAGATTGGTATAACCAATGGTACCTTCAGGAATCCATTTAGAAAACCACTTTCCCATGTGTGTGGCATGTGCCATATGGAAAGGCTGTGTACAAACTGGGATCAGACAATTTCCTAAGGTAGTGTGCATATCATATGTTTCACGCAGACAAAAATGAGAGACATTAGCAACTTCAGCTAAATGCATCCATTTATTATGGTTCCGCCGGAACATCCTACGGTCTTCTGGGAGAGGCTTGGGCAGCAGCCACAGCAGTGCAGGGGGGAGATTCTGCAAGAAAGAAGGGATCTTTAAAGCAGGGGAGAACTCACGCTAAGGGCTGCTTCCCCCTATCCCATTATCTCCTTCCCCCTCCTTCCCCCTGTCCCGTTACCTCCGAGGCAGGTATCCTCCAACTGGGCTCCATTCTCTTCCGGGATGCGGCAGCTCCGAGGCTGAGTCGTTCCCTCGCCGCAAAGCAAAGGAGACATCAGCCGGCGCTCCCAGTCCCGCTAGCCCCAGTCTGGGGCAGGAGGGTGGGGGACCTAGGAAGGGGGCATTTCCTCCTACCTGATCTTATGAGTTCCCCAAACCTGGCCTCTGCCTCTGTACGGGCGTCTTGGCTCCGCCCCAGCCAGCCTAGCTCAGAAGCAGCAGCCAAGGTTTCCTCCCTCTCTAAAATAACTCGAGATGTTCTTCAAATTGGAGGGAACCTTGTCTGCTGCTTCTGTGGCACCATCTTTTTAGGTTTATCTCTTATTGCATCTGTCAGCTTTGCGAGCTCCAAGTGCTAGCACAATTTGACTACCCATTCATCTTTAGTGGGTGTATTTTTATCTTTCCAGTGTTTTGCCACTATAACCCTTGCTGCTGACATTGCACATATAAATAACCTGGTTTTATTATTGGGAATATTATCTGAAACCATTCCTAGTAAAAATTCTTCCGGTTTCTTGCTAAATGTAGTTTCTATCAATCTCTTTATCTCTTCATAAATCATATTCCAAAATCTTTGTATCTCTAGACAGGACCACCACATATGGTAGTAATAATAATGTTATTTCTATGGGCCTTGGAGCTCCTCTTACCTTCAGAGTAACTTCCTCTCAACATTGTTGATTAGTCTATCACCAACATCTGGCAGGCATCCCTCTTGCAGGGCACTATAAGGCTTGCTTGCAAAGCAGCACTTTGTGACATCAGCTGGCAAACAGGGGCCAGGCTGCTGGGTTGTCAGGCAGCTGAATTAAGAAAAATACAATCAGGGGGGTCAAAGTGTGCTGGGATGAGTCCACCGTGGGTCAGGCCAGAGGGTGCTGTTGGGGTGTGTGGTTGTGCCTCCCTTTGTTCTGCATCTTGCTTCCCCGCCCCTTCCTTTGGCTGCTTGATGGTAGAGTTGGAAGGGATGCCAAGGGTCATCTAGTCAACCCCAGCAATGCCAGGATCCTGCCCACAGCCAGCCCTGGCTGGGCCCCAAACTCCGACCATCTTCTTCCCAGCCAGATGCACTGACCCCTTACGATTCTGCCTGGGCTGGAGAAAGGGGAGAGACAAACGTTTTGCTCTCTGTCCCTCAGGACATGGATATGAGAGCCACGCCATTCCTGTGGAGGAAGCAGGATCCAGTATGGGCTTTCATGTGAATGGGAGAGTCAGCAAGGTTAACGGCAGTCTTGAGGGGACAGTCAGATCAAAAATTAATAAAAGAATGGGACTGTGTTAAAGAGTACAGGAAAAAGCATTGTTCTGGAATAAATATATTGATATGTAATGAATGACTTTTGCAGGGTTAGTGAAATGAAGAAACGGCTATAAAAGGCATAAAACCAGAAGTAACATATATGTAAATAAAATAACACAACAAAAAAGATAAATGGAAAATTTCAAGTCTAAAAAGGGGGGAAGGATGTCAAAATGTATGTATGTATTATGTTTTGTCGTTGATATTGTTTTTCTTTATTTTTCTTTTTTCTTTGATTTTTCTTATTTATGTTTTATTTTTGTATTTTATATTGTAATTATGCATTGAAAATAAAATCAAAAAGAAAGAAAGAAAGAAAGAAACCATAGGCTGTGTACCCACCATACCTTTGGGGCTCATCCCCACTTCCCCTTGGGTCATGTGTCCAGCAAGCTCAGGTGTGTTAACGGATTTGCTCTTTGCTAGACTGGTCGGCTTGGTCTGCAAAAGTCAGTCCTGGGATTCCTTGTCTGGCACAGTTCTGCAAGCCTATACTTTCACTGATATCCCAATTAATCAAAATCCTACCATTTATCAATTTCTAGTGTTTAGGGTCTCCTGCAAATGTAGAACAGTATTTTTCCTGTACAGTTTTTAATGCCTATTTTGTTGTGAACCGATGCATGATTATAAAGTAAGTAAAGCTTATTTTTAAAGTTCCCAGGTTGATACCAGATTCTTTCTTAAGTGGGGCAAAGGGGGGGGGGGGAGGCAGCTAGCTTCATGGCTGGACTTGCTCAACACAAGGTTTTGCAGCCTGATTCCTATCCTTTTAAGTTTGCTGCCAAGGATGGGATTTTAAAACTCTGCTTTTTAAGGACCAGGTGGCAACCCTACTTCAGGTATACAGAACCCACACTTTGAATTCTGCTCGCAAGCATACTGGGAGCCACCGTAGATCCTTTAGGACTGGTGTTCTATGGTCCCGGTGGCATTCCAGCACCTTAATTTTTTTTTTATTCCCCCCCCCCCTTTGCACTGTCAATGCAACTAAGATGGCTCTCTGCTGCGTGCCCAGGGAAGGGCCACCCTTGCCTGCTGCAGAGGACACCTCGTGTATAAAGAGAGGGAAGCTGATTGGGAAGCAGGGCAAGAAGAAGCAGGCAGCTCTTGTTCCAGGATTTCCCAATATTTCGGCCATTTGGCCTCCATATTGAGCTTTTTCAAAGCTTTCGCTTCCATCGGTGATAACCACTTTGGGGTTTTATTTTCCAATAAATCCTTATATCTTATCCAAACATTAAACAAAGCTTTCCTTACAATATGATTTTTAAATGCTTTATGTGCTTTGACCTTATCATACCATAAATATGCATGCCATCCAAATACATTGTTAAAACCTTCTAAATCCAAAATGTCTGTATTTTCAAGGAGTAGCCACTCTTTCAACCAGCAGAAAGCTGCTGATTCATAGTAAAGTTTTAAGTCTGGCAGGGCAAATCCACCTCTTTCCTTAGCATCAGTTAATATCTTAAATTTTATTCTAGGTTTCTTGCCCTGCCAGACAAATTTTGAAATATCTTTCTGCAGGCAGCTTCTGGGATGCTGATTCCTGGACGTCCTTGCAGCTGTGTGGATGCAGGAATGGCTGGGCAGGATTGCTTTCCATAGGAAAGCACGCCTTGGTTTTGGAACGCTTTGGTTTTGGAATGGACTCCTGGAACGGATTAAGTTTGAGAACCAAGGTACCACTGTATTCTGTGAAAAGAAGGAAAACTTCTATCTATCCCCTTTCCCACACCACACACAATTTTCTAGACCACAATAACCGCTTGCTTTCCTTTCCCCCCGAGGTTAAATGCCCCATAGATTGTAACCAGGGCCGGCCCACCCACGAGACAAGATGAGGCAGGATCCACGGGGCAGCAGATCTCAATGTAGATCCTCATTTCCCTGACGTTTTTGATGTAGATCTTCACTCACTGCTTCTGTTTTATTTTTTAGTTTTAGTTTATTTATACTTTTAAAATTTATGCATTTCATTAGTTTTACAATCAATTTCACATTTCAAAATTTGACTTCCTTCCCCCTCTTTCTGCAGTTCCTTAAATTTATTTTTTAATATCTTCTGCATATCCAAATTCATTTGGCTTACTCTTTTAATTATATGCACTCTTATAAGACTGCAGGTTATTACAATAATCCTGCTCATGTTTTCATCTGTTTACAGCTCCTGAACGATCAAAAACCGGAAGTGATTGTTCTGGTTTTTTAACGTTCTTTGGAAACACGAATAATTATAGCTAGAAGGTGAAAGGGGCAAGCAGAATATAAAATATAAGAACGGTATAAAGAAGTGTGGGATATAGCTATTAAGGATAAATTTACATGTGCCATTAAGGGAATTGCGAACTTTGCTTTGTAGGCCAAGCGTGCTCTGTTTTGAGTCCCGAGCTTCCAGTTTGAGTGTTGTGCTGCTAATTTGCATCCTACCATTTTGTTTCCCATTGCAGTGTTCTGAGGTGATATTTGAAGCTCATTGTTATGTACTGAGTTGAATAGGATCCAAACTGCAGCAGTCTGATTGGTCCTAGAACAATAGGATCCAAATTGCAGCAGTCTGATTGGTCCTAGAACAATAGGATTCAGAATGCAGCAGTCTGATTGGTCCAAGAACAATGCAGCAGTATGATTGGTTGGCAGGAACCACCCAATCATGCTCCAGATAGAAGTGAATCCACAACCTTATTGGCCTACAGGAGAATTCCAGAATTAACCAATCATGTGCAGCCCATTGTGTAAATAATGTATATAAAGCAGATACTTTGAGGGGACATTCATTCATTCCTCCTCACCACTATGAGCTGAATAAAGAGCATGAAATCACTTTGCGACTCTGAGTATATTTCACTTATATTTGGTGCTTTTGTTTTTGAAGGGGTTTGTGTTTTTGTTTGTGTGGCTTTTTTGTTTTTTTGACTGTGACTTGTTCTTCGTTTTATGGGTCTGTGACTTGTGACTTTGTTTTTGTGATTGTGTGGAACCCAGTTCAGGCACTGATTGATTGATTGATTGATTGATTGTGTGGCTGCAGTACATTGTTTATTGCTTTCATTTTATGGATCCATGGTCTTGTTAGATGCTAAAATTCATGTCAAATTGCTGTTTTAGGATTAAGTTTGAGAACCAAGGCACCACTGTATATAGTGAAATACGTGTAAAAATGTAAGGCTGTTATTGGGCAGCCTCTATTGGAGGATTTGTAGCACTGCTTCACAGTTTTGGATTTGCATCAAGGATGGGGTAGGGGAGCCACAGAAATGGCAGGCTGCAAAACACCAGTGGCCTTGGCATGGGGGTGAGGAGGAAGGGACACAGAGAGGGGAATGGCAATTACAAACAACAACAGAGATTTCAGTAAAGCAAGGAGAAACAGAGAGGTACCTTGGTGATGTTTCACAGCTGGATGGAGGTGCTTCGGAGAGCAGTTTGCTTCAGAAAGCAGATGTCAAGGCAATAAACAACTATTTTACTTTTAAAAGACAACTGAAGGAAAGTTTTTAATGTCTGATGCTGTATTGTTTTTAATATTCGGTTGGAAGCCGCCCAGAGTGGCTGGGGAAACCCAGCCAGATGGGTGGGGTATTAATAATAATAATAATAATAATAATAATAATAATAATAATAATAAGTGTCTCCCACCCTCTTTTGAACAGCTTCCCTGGGCCATCTGCCACCCACACTGCTTGCTTGCTTGGCACCTGCCTGCTGATCTGTTGTTACTCTGGGGCTGTTGTGGCTACCTATTGACTGCCATGTCAACCACAGCATGACAACCGCATGGCAATTTTATTCTATAGTAAGATAAAAGCAATGACAAATCTAGACAGCATCTTAAAAAGCAGAGACATCACCTTGCCAACAAAGGTCCGTATAGTTCAAGCGATGGTTTTCCCAGTAGTGATGTATGGAAGTGAGAGCTGGACCATAAAGAAGGCTGATCGCCGAAGAATGGATGCTTTTGAATTATGGTGCTGGAGGAGACTCTTGAGAGTCCCATGGACTGCAAGAAGACCAAACCTATCCATTCTGAAGGAAATCAGCCCTGAGTGCTCACTGGAAGGACAGATCCTGAAGCTGAGGCTCCAATACTTTGGCCACCTCATGAGAAGAGAAGACTCCCTGGAAAAGACCCTGATGTTGGGAAAGATGGAGGGCACAAGGAGAAGGGGACGACAGAGGACGAGATGGTTGGACAGTGTTCTCGAAGCTACCAGCATGAGTTTGACCAAACTGCGGGAGGCAGTGGAAGGCAGGAGTGCCTGGCGTGCTCTGGTCCACGGGGTCAAAAAGAGTCAGACATGACTAAACAACTAAACAACAACAACAAAGATAAATATCAGAGAAGCAGTTGAAGATGAAGACTTGGAGTGGGGAAAGGTTTGGGGTAGAGAAGTGGAGTTGAATGTCATAAACATACAGGTGATGCAGAAATCCATGCATACAGTGGTACCTTGCGTTACATACGCTTCAGGTTACAAACTCCGGTAACCCAGAAATAGTACTTTGGGTTAATAACTTTGCTTCAGGATGAGAACAGAAATCGTGCAGCGGCAGCGGGAGGCCCCCTTAGCTAAAGTGGTGCTTCAGGTTAAGAATAGTTTCAGGTTAAGTACAGACCTCCGGAACGAATTAAGTACTTAACCTGAGGTACCACTGTATTACAAAGTCACCCCAGGACAGTGTGTAGAAAGGAAATTGAGGGCCAAGTACATAGCCCTGAAGTAACACCAACAGAGGGAGGGAAAGAATTAAGTAGAGCTCTCCCCCTATGGGAACATTAAAATAATTTATACAGATGGACTGAGAAGACCTTAATAAACCCAGCACTGTGGGACCATTGGTTTCAGATGTGAAGAAAAGGACAAATTGCAAGGAAATACTTGTCTCTGCTGACCCCTGCAGGGCACTATGGAAAACTGCAATGCTTATACAGTGGTACCTTGGTTCGCAAATGCAAAAAACCCAGAAGTAAGTGTTCCGGTTTTCAAACGTTTTTCGGAAGCCGAAAGTCCAATGCATCTGTTGGCTATTGTTTCCAGGGCACCTGGACCAGTCAGAAGCTGCGCCTTGGTTTTTGAACATTTTGGAAGTCAAACGGACTTCCGGAACGGATTAAGTTTGGCGTTTTTGTTTTTGCTATTTATTTTGCCTTTTTGTCTTTGAGGCTTTTTCAGTTAATTTTTTTTTGTGACTGTGTGGAACCCAGTTCAGCTACTGATTGATTGATTGATCGTGTGACTGCGGAAATGGATAAAAGCCCACCATCCAAATAATGACTATTATCAGTGAAGGTAAGGGGGGAAAAAATCATTTTTTATCATCTACAATACTGTCTTATTTATTTTATAGTACAGCACATTGATTATTGCTTTCATTTTATGGATCCATAGTCTCGTTAGATTGTAAAATTTACATTAAATTGCTGTTTTAGGGGTTGTTTTTAAAAGTCTGGAATGGATTAATCCATTTTCCATTACTTTGTATGGGAAAGCATGCCTTGGTTTTGGAATGCTTTGGTTTTGGAACAGACTTTTGGAACGGATTAAGTTTGAGAATCAAGGTACCACTGTAGAGCATTCCACACACAAACACACACAGAAATATGGGAGAGATTTGCTCTGCTGTAATGGTCCTAGGGACTCAGGAAGCGACAGGCAGTAATAATAATAATAATAATAATAATAATAATAATAATAATAATAATTTTGAAAAGGAAAGTCAGTTCTAAAGCTATAAACTAAAACCCAGCATCGCCCAGCTGTGAGGTGTGAAGGCCGCTCCCTGCAAGGCCCTTTCTACCTGGCCTGGGGGGGTGAGGCCCAGACCCACCCAGCCCTACGAAAGAGGCCGGAGGAACATCGCCCGGCTATTGTTTTATTGATTTAATATGCTGTAAACCGCTTTGAGATTATTAGTAAAAATATAAAGCAGTATAGAAATTAAAAAATAATAAAATAAAAAATATTACCAAATGCTAGATAAAGTGCGCATAAACATGCATATGCTAGTGAAGATCACACACACACACAAATGCATTGTACTAGAACCGATTGCTTGTAACAATGTGTATGCTAGGCAAAATTCCATACAAAAAATGGGTGTGTCGGGAGAAATCTGCTCTAAAATGCTGACAAATGTTCACGAGGAATAAAAAATAATTGCAGACTGATGCAGAACTGTGGTGAACTGAACTTCATATTGGCAAAATGGGAAATTGATGAACCTGGCAGATTTGCCCATCCTTATTTGTGTGGCAGGTCGGTGTGCTGTCCAGGGCTGATGACAGGACACTTCAAGGCTCTTTCTCTCTCTTCTTCAAGGTCCCTCCTGCCCCCACTTCTGACAGTTCTTCATCTTTAAGGTAGATTTGGACTGGACAGACCTCCAAGCAGAGAACTGTCTTCTGGAAAGCAGGACTTTGCACGGTGTTATAAGACTTTTAAGGTCCCAAATATAAAATAAACGTTCATAAATGTACAAGGCAAACACCTACATAAGTATATAAACCACGTGTCCGAAATAGTACAGGAGAGCAATCCTGAAGTCATTTTGACTCTCCCAAATTGACCTCGATATATTTCTCTGTACGGAGGGAAGACATGGGAAAGCCTTCTCTTTGTCTTTCTGCTTATAAACCCTGTCTTAAGGGCATATTTGTGTATGAATAGGGTGAACCTGTGACCTGGATTCAGGAATTAAAGTATTTAGCATCACAAGAGAATGGCCAGGCTGCCCAGGTAAAGCAATCAGTGACCATTAACAGATATGCTGGCCAACAGGATTTCTGCTGTAGACCGCCTCCTGTGATGGATTTCTGCTGTAGACCCGCCTCCTTCTGTGATGTATGTATGTAAGTACAGTGGTGCCCCGCAAGACGAATGCCTCGCAAGACGGAAAACCCGCTAGACGAAAGGGTTTTCCGTTTTTGAGCTGCTTCGCAAGACGATTTCCCCTATGGGCTTGCTTTGCAAGACGAAAACGTCTTGCAAGTGTTCCGATTTGTTTTCGCTCCCCCCCCTTTTTCTAATCCACTAAGCCGCTAATCCACTAAGCCTTTAATAGCCGCTAAGCCTTTAATAGCCGCTAAACCGCTAATAGCGCTAATCCGCTAATCCGTCAATGGGCTTGCTTCGCAAGACAAAAAAACCGCTAGACGAAGAGACTCGTGGAACGAATTAATTTCGTCTTGCGAGGCACCACTGTATGATGTTTTTTTTTTGGGGGGGGTGTCTTGAGCTACAGGGCGGGCAGTTTCAAAAGTCTATATAAGGGCTTGCGCACCATTGTTCTGGGTTCCTCCTCTCTCCTGCGTGTGGTGAGTGGGGACCCTGTTGAATAAAGATCAGGCTTACTAGCTGCTTTGCTTCTCAGTATTCTCTGGTTGGCCTCTGTCATTTTCTCCTACCAATAGGGAACCTATGTAAGGACTCTATATGGGCCCATAAGGGAAAAGGACCAGTTTTTTTTCTAGATCACATTGCACACAATACAGTGCCCATGTGGTCCTCACAGCTTACAGTGAAATTAAGAATGACAAAGCATCATCCTAAAATAAAGGCTTTATTGCCAAAAAAGGCAGGAAATGGGTGTGGGTTTGCATGTGGGTTTTGCAAGATGCCAAGACTCTTCCCGGGTGGGTGGCACTTGGGTGCTGCTCTTTCATGGTGCCACTCCTGAGATTCCTTCCAGATGGGTGGTGAACGATGCTTGCTGCCTGAAGTTGCTGGGCTTTTCACCGCAACACGCCCATTGCCTCAGGCAGCCCATATCCCGGCTCAGCCGTTGCAGGTCCTTACGGAACCGCATGCCCAGGAAGGTATGGAGCACGGGGTTCAGACAGCAGCGGGCAAAGGCCAAGGCACTGGTGATGAGGAGAGCCAAGTCCCGGCGGAGGATGACTTTGCAGCTCGACGCCTGGTGTCCCATCAAATCGGCTGTGTCCAGTGCGGTGAGCAGCGCGTAGGGCAGCTGCAAAGCCAGGAAGACCAAGACAAGGGCCAAAATCAAGCGCAGGGCTTTGAGAGACTGGGCACACGGGGAGGCTAAGAGAGCGCGGGCGATCGCTGTGTAGCAGGCCGCCATGACTGCGAACGGGAGCACAAAACCCAAGGCCACTTGCACCAGGCTGATGGCCACTGTGACGTCTGCCACCCTGCAGAAGCTCACGCCCCCGTAGTCCTCTACACGGGCGTACAAGAAGTGGGGTAGCGCCAGAGCCGCAGAGAATAGCCACACCAGCCCTGAGCAAAGCCGACCCCAGCAGGTGGCGGAGGAGTGCAGGCGGTGGGCGACGGGTGCCCCCACGATGGCCACGTAGCGGTCCACGGTGAGGCCCATGAGGGACAGGAAGCCGCTGTAGAAGTTGAGGGCGTGGAGGCCCTGCAAGGCCTGGCATGTGCCGGTGCCCGGGCTCCAGCTGCCCACCATCCCAGCCACGCCCACGGGCAGCGTCAGGAGCAGCAGCAAGTCAGAGACGGCCAGGTGCAAGAGCAGGACGTCCCCGAGGGACTGGGCCGTGTGATAGCGGGTGCGCACCAGCAACAGGATCCCGTTGCCCAGGACGCCCAGCACACAAAAGAGGACAGCCATGACGGGGAGGTAGATGTGAGCCACAGCACGGAGGGCTGCCTTTTCGCACAACTCAGGCAGGTCTGGCGGCGATGCGTTGTAATCCCACGGGTACCACTCGGTGGTGACCGCTGGCTCATTCATCCAACCAATCGGCTCCTGCAAAGCAGGGGGGAAGTGCTTATTATCATGCTTTATTATTACAGTGGTACCTCGGGTTACATACGCTTCAGGTCACATACGCTTCCGGCGGCACAGTGGTAGCAGGAGGCCCCATTAGCTAAAGTGGTGCTTCAGGTTAAGAACAGTTTCAGGTTAAGAACAGACCTTTGGAACGAATTAAGGACTGAACCCGAGGTACCACTGTACTGTAATGCATCAAACACTAAAAGCTTCCCTAAACAGGACTGCCTTCAGATGTCTTCTAAAAGTCTGGTAGTTGTTGTTCTCTTTGACATCTGGTGGGGGGGGCATTCCACAGGTAGGGCGCCACTACCGAGAAGGCCCTCTGCTCTTCTCGCTTTCAGGCCAAGGGAGCCGCCGTTTGTCCGCAGACAGCTTTCCGGGTCATGTGGCCAGCATGACTAAACCGCTTCTGGCACAACAGGACACCGTGACGGAAACCAGAGCGCACGGAAACGCCATTTACCTTTCTGCCATAGCCGTACCTATTTATCTACTTGCACTGGCGTGCTTTCAAACTGCTAGGTTGACAGGAGCTGGGACAGAGCAACGGGAGCTCACCCCGTCGCGGGGATTCGAACCGCTGACCTTCTGATCGGCAAGCCCAAGAGGCTCAGTGGCTTAGACCACAGCACCACCCGCTGCATAATAATACATAATAATAGCCTGCTGGTTCAATCTCGTCTAGCACCCTGTTCTCACAGTGGCAAAACCAGATGCCTGTGGGAAACTAGCAAGCAGAATTCGAACACAAGAGCACCCTCCCTTCCCGTGGCTTCCAGTAACTGGTATTCGAAAGCATTGCTGTCTGCAGCGATGGAGACAGAGCATAACCATCACGGCTAGGACAGTTTGTCTAATCCTCTTTTAAAGCCATTGAAGTCGGGGACAGTCCTGGTCGAGCCAGTCCCATAGTTTGACTGTGTAAATAAGTTATTTTTATCCGTCCTAAATCTTCCGGCGTTCAGCTTCGTTGGATATCCACGGGTTCCAGGGCTGCGAGAGAGGGAGGAAAAGATTTCTCTACCCACTATCTCGTAATTTCACGAACTTCTCCTCCTGCTTGTCTTTTCTCGAAAGGGGAATTGCAAGGCGTACACCCCAGTCGCTTTTGAGAGCAAGTCCTCTCCCACTTACCTCAAATTCAACGTGCTCTTTGCCCTCCATCGTGTCGCAGTCACATCCTTGAAGGCTGTCTCGTTTTTTTTATACGCCGGCTGCTCTGCTGAGCGATTTTGTGGCTGATTCTGAAAGGGCTCGCCCCCTCCTTGATACTGTGATAAACACGCTAAGAATAAGCGCTGCATTAACCGCAGCTAAACCGAGCAAGCCTGGCCTTACTTTGCAGATAAAACATGGTGCGTGCGATGGAGATAATTTGCAAAAGTATTGTGCATCCCACATAGTTTAAAAGTTTGGGGGGGGTTTTCCACCTGTTTGGGGCATGCTTTTAAGCAGTTATGAAATCTGTTTTGAGTGTTTGTGGGTGCAGAATGATGGGGCGGAATTTCCCTGTCCTCAGGGCCGATTAATGAAAGTGTGATGTTGCATAGAAGACACAACTTTAAACCCATCACATCGTGTCTCTTTTCAGTGAAAAATGACGCCAATGGTCCATTTAGTCTGGCATTCTGTTGTCGCAGTGGCTGACCTGTGAGAAGCCCAAAGGCAGGATCCGAGCGCAAAGGCACTGTCCTCTCCTGCAGTTTTCAGCAACTGTCATTCTGATAGTTGCTGCTTCTCACTATGAGAGGTAAGAGGAATGTGTGCAGATTGAACATTTATGTTCCCTGTTCTCATCCACCATAGAGCAATAAAGCCAGCCCTGAAACAGATCCCTTTAGAACTACAGCGGTACCTCGGGTTACATACGCTTCAGATTACAGACTCCGCTAACCCAGAGGTGGTACCTCGGGTTAAGAACTTTGCTTCAGGAGGAGAACAGAAATTGTGCTCTGGCGGCGCGACAGCAGCAGGAGGCCCCATTAGCTAAAGTGGTGCTTCAGGTTAAGAACAGTTTCAGGTAAAGAACGGACCTCCGGAACAAATTAAGTACATAGCCAGAGGTACCACTGTATGTAGAACAGTGACAAAGACAAAACTACCACCAACAAAAAACCTTCTCTTTTTAAAAAAGTCATTTTTATTTGATTTTACAAATATAAATTTATAACAAAACCAAATACATATGCATATACAGTGGTACCTCAGGTTACAGACGCTTCAAGTTACAGACTCTGCTAACCCAGAAATAGTACCTCTGGTTAAGAACTTTGCTTCAGGATCAGAACAGAAATCGTGTGGCAGGAGTGGGAGGCCCCATTAGCTAAAGTGGTACCTCAGGTTAAGAACAGTTTCAGGTTAAGTACGGACCTCCAGAACGAATTAAGTTTGTAACCAGAGGTACCACTGTAAAGAGATTCCTCTATATCTCCAGACTCCCCCCCCCCAATCCCCTCCATAGGTCCTATTGTCCACTTTTCCAACTGCATATCATTTCATAATCTACATTTTATATCTCTCCATATTGTCCATAGTATTTGTTACATTACAGGTGGGATTAAAATCCTGCTAATATTTTCATCCTCTTACAGTGGTTCTCCTAAATAAATTATAAATTTTCCCCATTCTTTTTTGAAGTTTTTGTTGTCTTGGTCCCTGAGCTTTCCGGTAAATTTTGCGATTTGGGCGTAGTCTAACAGCTTAGTTTGCCATTCCTCTCTGGTAGGGACTATTTCTTCTTTCCATCTCTGGGCTAATAGCATCCGTGCTGCTGTTGTTGCATACATGAAGAGCCTTTTCTGTTCCTTAGGGATGCCGGTACCTACAATTCCTAATAAGAAGGCTTCTGGTGTTGTTTTTACAAAAGTTATTTTAAACATTTTTTTCAAAGAATGTACAAAACAGGCTCAAACGTGTGTTGGAGATGTAAGGAAAAAGAAGGGACTTTTTATCATATGTGGTGGGATTGCAGTAAGATCAGAAAATTTTGGGAAATGATACATAATGAGTTGAAGAAAATGTTCCAATTAACATTTGTTAAAAAAACCGGAAGCATTTTTGTTAGGAATTGTTGGGAAAGACCTGCCAAGGAAATTTAAGAATATCTTTATGTATACGACAACTGTGGCAAGAGTCTTAATAGCACAAGGATGGAAGAATGAAGAAACCCCGACTAAAGAACTGTGGCAAGAGAAACTGATGGACTATGCGGAATTGGCAGAATTGACACACAAACGGCGTGACAAGGACAACTGTGACTTTAAAGAAGCATGGGAACCTTTTGCAAAGTACTTAAAGAAACAACAAAATGAATTGGACTCCTTGGCAGGTTTTGAATAAACACCCACAAATTTATTATGAATAATACATAGACAGATAAGTTAAGGATCTTTACAATTTTACAATATGCAGAGAATTATAAGTACGGAAAAACCAGAGAGAGGAGCTGAGGGAAGTCCGGGGGGGGGTTCTTTTTGGGGAAAGGAGGAGGAAAAAAATTAGGGAATTTTTTTTTGGAAGATATGTTTTATTGTTAAAATATTATATTGTTGTTATGTTCAATAAAACGCTTTAAAAAACAAACAAGCAAACAAACAAACAAACTTTCCCCCCCAGTTCATTGTATATCCTTTCCCAACAAACAAACAAAAAACGTTCTCAATGAGCTTCAAACAGCACTGTAAACCTTTTGTTTCAAGCTGTCTGGAGCTGTGAACCACAGTATTTTTATTCAGGGAGTGCAATATTTGTTTCTTCTGCTTCCCATTTGTCTAATGTTGACCTCCTAATTCTGGGTGCTTATTCCTTGGCTAAACCCTGACACCACAGCAAAACAAAGAAAGAGGATCACAGAGGTGAGGAATTGTC
This sequence comes from Podarcis vaucheri, assembly GCF_965113315.1. Lineage (NCBI taxonomy): Eukaryota > Metazoa > Chordata > Lepidosauria > Squamata > Lacertidae > Podarcis > Podarcis vaucheri. The sequence continues at coordinate 48,452,297 of NC_138751.1, read as the reverse complement.
CCATATTTTCCCTATGTGGGGCAGATGTAAATCCTATATTTCAGATTTCACTTTAGATTGGTTGTGTTTCGCTTGTGGGGGAGGACGTCATTACCTTTTCCCAGTAAACAGTCAAACACACATAAAAAATCCATTGCCGATAACAAGCAGATTAAACAGCAGTGGGGAGGAGCCCTCCTTTTCTCTCGATGTCAGCTGAAAAATCAATTTGGTTTTAATTTTAATAGGCTTTTGGATTTGGGAAGTTATAATCCTGCCGGGCTTTCCCCCATTCTCCAGGCCCCAAAGAGCTCATCCCTGCTTGGCCTTCATAAATAAAGGAGGCGTTTCTTCCCCCATCTTTTTAACAAGCGGAGGGCTTAGACCCCCCACATCTGTCCCCCAAAGAGGCATGAACCCCACCCCACTCTCGCCACCCTTGCCCTCCTTTCTTAAAAGAACAGCTTCACGAAGGGGGAGGAACCCGCTAGCTCCCTGCTTTGGCAACAGAACAACATATGGGGCCCCCATTGTTGCCGAAAGAGAAAACAATACCAACAATTGTCTGAGTGCGGATTGCCAGTAGCAACAAAACAGGTTTGCCACCTTTTATTTCTGGCATTTTCCCAGTAGTGATGTATGGAAGTGAGAGCTGGACCATAAAGAAGGCTGATTGCCGAAAAATTGATGCTTTTGAATTATGGTGCTGGAGGAGACTCTTGAGAGTCCCATGGACTGCAGGAAGATCAAACCGATCCATTCTGAAGGAAGTCAGCCCTGAGTGCTCACTGGAAGGACAGATCCCAAAGCTGAGGCTCTAATACTTTGGCCACCTCATGAGAAGACTCCCTGGAAAAGATCCTGATGTTGGGAAAGATGGAGGGCACAAGGAGAAGGGGACGACAGAGGATGAGATGGTGGGACAGTGTTCTCGAAGCTACGAGCATGAGTTTGACCAAACTGCGGGAGGCAGTGGAAGACAGGAGTGCCTGGCGTGCTCTGGTCCGTGGGGTCACGAAGAGTTGGACACGACTAAACGATTAAACAACAACATTTCTGGCATGCCTCCTCTGCTTGAGAGCTTTACATACCTCCCAACATTTCTCCAATGAAATAGGGACGTCCTATTGCCTAGGACTTTCTGATCAGAAGGTCGGCAATTCGAATCCCCACGACAGGGTGAGCTCCCGTTGCTTGGTCCCTGCTCCTGCCAACCTAGCAGATCGAAAGCACGTCAAAGTGCAAGTAGATAAGTAGGTACCGTTCCAGTGGGGAGGTAAACGGCATTTCCGTGTGCTGCTCTGGTTCGCCAGAAGCGGCTTAGTCATGCTGGCCTCATGACCCGGAAGCTGTACGCCGGCTCCCTCGGCCAGTAAAGCGAGATGAGCGCCGCAACCCCAGTCGTCCGCAACTGGACCTAACGGTCAGGGGTCCCTTTACCTATTCCATTATTATTATTATTATTATTATTATTATTATTATTATTATTATTATTATTATGCCCCAACCATCTGACTGGGTTGCCCCATCCACTCTGGGGCTAGATCTACACAGCTATAAAAAACGCTCTGAAAACTATCTGCAAAAAAAGTTGTAAAGCTCACAACTGAAAATATACAGTGGTACCTCAGTTTTCGAACAGCTTAGTTCCTGAACAACTCGGAACTCAAACCGTGCAAAGCCGAACGTGCTCCTTAGCTTCCGTTTTTTCTGTTGTGCAGCAAATTTAAGTCCCCTCGCATAGTAATAAGGTTCCCCCCCCCCCGGTTTTACCCTTAAGCAGCAAATTTAAGACCCCGCCATCATAATTAAAGCCTTCCGTTTCTGCTTGCAGTGTTCTGAGGTGATATTTGGTGCTCTTGTTTTTGCTGTTTTTTGCGTTTTTGTTGGTGTGGCTTTTTCATTTTTGTGTCTGTGACTTGTTCGTTTTATGATTGATTGATTGATTGATTGTGTGACTGCAGAAATGGATAACCCCCCCCCCCCATCCAAACAATGACTATCATCAGTGCAGGTAAGAATTTATTTATTTTTACATTTTTATCATCTACAATACTGTCTTATTTAATAAGACAGTAACAGCTCCATCTGGTACACAGGCTGAGACGCTAGCTGCCTGCAGACTGTCTCGCCAGAGTGGTGCATGCTCTGGTTATCTCCCGCTTGGACTACTGCAATGCGCTCTACCTGGGGCTACCTTTGAAGGTGACCCGGAAACTACAACTAATCCAGAATGAGGCAGCTAGACTGGTGACTGGGAGCGGCCGCTGGGACAATATAACACCGGTCCTGAAAGACCTGCATAGGCTCCCAGTCCATTTCCGAGCACAATTCAAAGTGTTGGTGCTGACCTTTAAAGCCCTAAACGGTCTCGGTCCAGTATACCTGAAGGAGCGTCTCCACCGCCATTGTTCAGCCCGGACACTGAGGTCCAGCACTGAGGGCCTTCTGGTGGTTCCCTCACTGTAAGGTTACCAGGAACCAGGCAGAGGGCCTTCTCAGTAGTGGTGCCCTCCCATTGGATGTCAAGGAAATAAGCAACTATCTGACTTTTAGAAGACACCTGAAGGCAGACCTGTTTAGGGAAGTTTTTAATGTTTGATCTTTTATTGTGTTTGCAATACAGTGGTACCTCGGGTTACATACGCTTCAGGTTACATACGCTTCAGGTTATAGACTCCGCAAACCCAGAAATAGTACCTTCAGGATGAGAACAGAAATCGTGCTCCGGCGGCGCGGCAGCAGCGGGAGGCCCCATTAGCTAAAGTGGTGCTTCACGTTAAGTTTCAGGTTAAGAACGGACCTATGGAACGAATTAAGTACTTAACCCGAGTTACCACTGTATCCTGTTGGAAGCCATCCAGAGTGGCTGGGAAGGCCTGGCCAGATGGGTGGGGGATAAGTAAAATTGTTGTTGTTGTTGTTGTTTTAAAAGGCTGGCTGCAATTCACTAAGTGGTGAGCTGTAGTGTATTTCTGCCCGTCACTGCGGACCAGCTGTTATTTTATGAACAGCGGCTGGTTCTTCCACCCCATCGCACACCACAAGCACCTGGGACTCTTTGTTCTCACTTTCCCCCTCAAGGCCCACCGTCCCCATCAATGCACAGGAAACATCAGTGGAAATGGCGGGTAGAAAAGAAGCGACTATTGACGTCTAGCATGTATCAGCTTGAAGAGGTGGGACTCTGGAACAGACCTCCACAACCACCCTTTGCAGCCCTCAGCATCACAGGCAGGATGGCACCCAAACGCAAAAAGGCTGGTGAAATATACTCGGAGTCGAAGAGTGGAGTTTGTGCTCTTTATTCAGCTCACAGTGGTGAGGAGGAAATGGAAGTTCCCCCAGAATGTCCACTTTATATACATTATTTTCACAATGAGCCCCACGTGACTGGCTAATTCCGGGGTTTTCCTGTAGGCCAATCAGGTTGCGGATTCACTTCCACCTGGAGCTGGATTGGGTGGCTCCTGTGGACCAATCAGACTGCTGCATTCTGGATCCTATTGTTCTAGGACCAATCAGACTGCTGCACTCTGAATCTTATTGTTCTAGGACCAATCAGATTGCTGTATTCTGAATCCTATTGTTCTAGGACCAATCAGACTGCTGCAATTTGGATCCTATTCAACTCAGTACATAACAGCTGGCTTGGCACATTTTGAAGCAGCAAAGCAACACAGATTCCCAGCTTTAACATGTTTCTTAATAAAATCTGCTGTTTTATTACGCTTCAAATCCCACTGTGGTCTTCGCATATGGGAAATACATTTTTTAAATAGACAGTAAAGGGTTTCTAGTCGTCTTCAAAGGATTCTAAATTTGCGTCTCTTGTCAGCACCATCAGTTTAGCCATCTCTGCGTATTCCAGGATTTTCATTAACCCATCTTCCTTTGAGGGTGTTCTCTCCTACTTCCATTTCTGTGTGCAGAGATCCCTTGCCTGTAGTCACATACGTAAATTAGGGTTGCCATATTTCGAAAAGTTATTGAGCTTTTTTTTAAGGAAGACCCCAAAATGGTTGAACCTCTCTCTTTTAGGTAACCCCAACAAATTATTGAACATTTTAAGGAGGACCTTAACCAATGTTCTTGAGCTTTTTTTTACAAAAACGCCCCCAAAATTGTAATTTTTCGATTGACAAAGCATCATTTCTGCCTTTGAAATCCCAGTAAAGTCTGGGAAAATGCAGATGTATGGCAGTCCTAAAGATAAACCGTTGAGGATTTCTTTGGGGTTCCACTGTTTAATATCGCCAGCAGGGAAGATTCGGCCCTCTTGAGAAAAGTCAGTTTAAAAATGTTCTTAATTTCATTATATATCATGTTCCCAAAGGCCCACTGGTGGAGGAAGGGGGTGCGGTGGGTGCAATCCACCCCGGGTGTCATCCCTGAGGGGGGGTGACATCACCCCCACCCCCTTGGGCCACCCACTGGCTAGCTCTGCTTCTGCAAAGGCCTTTGACTTCCTGCACACCTGCTAATAATAATAATAATAATAATAATAATAATAATAATAATAATAATTTATTTATACCCTGCCCATCTGGCTGGGTTTCCCCAGTCAATCTGGGCAGCTTCCAACAGAACACTAAAATACAATAGCCTATTAAACATTAAAAGCTTCCCTAAACAAGGCTGCCTTCAGATGTCTTCTAAAGGTATGGTAGTTATTCTTCTCCTTGACATCTGGTGGGAGGGCGTTCCACAGGGTGGGTGCCACTACCGAGAAGGCCCTCTGCCTGGTTCCCTGAAACTTCGTAGCGAGGGAACCACCAGAAGGCCCTCAGCGCTGGACCTCAGTTTCCGGGCAGAACGATGGAGACGGAGGCACTCCTTCAGGTATACTGGACCGAGGCCCTTTTGGGCTTTATAGGTCAGCACCAACACTGTGAATTGTGTACTGGGAGTCAGTGTAGGTCTTTCAAGACCGATGTTATGTGGTCTCGGCGGCCGCTCCCAGTCACTAGTCTAGCTGCCACATTCTGGATTAGTTGTAGTTTCTGGCTCACCTTCAAAGGTAGCCCCACGTAGAGCGCATTGCAGTAGTCCAAGCGAGAGATAACCAGAGCATGCACCACTCTGGCGTGACAGTCCGCGGGCAGATAGGGTCTTAGCCTGCGTACCAGATGGAGCTGACAAAACAGCTGCCCTGGACACAGAATTAACCTGTGCCTCCATAGACAGCTGTGAGTCCAGAATGACTCCCAGGCTGCGCACCTGGTCCTTCAGGGGCACAGTTACCCCATTCCGCACTTGTTTGGTTCATTTTTGTACATTGGAGCTAGCTTCTTTGGGGTTGAAAACCATCTATATATCCACAGCATCACAGACTTGAAGGCTGAGTAGAGTTGTGTAAAGAGGAACAGGCGTCCAGGCCACAAATGGATAACAGATACCGTTAAACTTGAAATAAAAAAATTCCTTCCAGTAGCACCTTAAAGACCAGCTAACACTGGTATCTGAAGAAGTGTGCATGCACACGAAAGCTCATACCAAGAACTAACTTAGTTGGTCTTTAAGGTGCTACTGGAAGGAATTTTTTTATTTTGACTATGGCAGACCAACACGGCTACCTATCTGTAACATTAAACTTGAGTGAACAGTAAATCAATATAATTTCCAACCGCAGCAGGGATAGTTATCAAACAACATAGCTTCTCCTCTTATATTAGAATATACAGTCCTTAACAACATGGGACCAGTTTACTTATGATTTCGTCTTATTTGCCCACTCGGCTGCTTCAGTCGGTGGAATTGGCACAACACACAGTTGCCATATAGATACCCATTCCGCATTTGTAAGAACTCAGTCGCTGAGTGTGGCTGCACCGAAATGTTGGAACTCCCGGCCGCTTGAGATCAAGCAGGCGTCTTCACTGTATTCTTTCCAGCACCTGCTAAAAACATTCTTGTTTTGACAAGTCTGCCCAGATACTTAGAAAGCTGAGGTAATTTTAATCTGTTTTAGAATTGTAACTTTCGCATGTTTTAAAGTACGGCTGCAAATTTTGCTTGGTTTTCTTGTTTTATCTTTTCATATGTCACTATGTGGTTGTGTGGGTGGGTGTTTTTGCAATCAAGCAGCATATAATTTTTTTGCAAAATTAAATAAATGGATACAACTAACCATTTCAGGGAGTTTTGCACAGGGGGCTCAATATATCCACAGGTCACTGATATACCACAGATAGGTTATTAGAGGTTCAGAAATACGCCTCCCCTCCCTGAATTAAACTCTAGGAAACTGTAGAGAACAAATAGCTGAGTTATAAAAATAAATTATTTCTTGTACCCCGCCCATCTGACTGGGTTACCCCTGTACTTTTTATTTTTCAATAAAGAATATGAAATAATAATAAAAAGGAACACACCCAAGTATCCAACATTAGAAGCTTTCTGAAACAGCTGCCTTTAGATGTCTGCAAAAAGTCATATGATTATCTCCTGATGGGAGGGCGTTCCACTGCCTGATTCCCTGTAACCTCACTTCTCGCAATGAGGGGACTTGCCAGAAAACCCTTGGCGCTGTACCTCATTGTCCGGGCTGAATGATGGGGGTGGAGACTTTCCATCAGGCCTCTAGTTGCAGTGGGTTGTAAAGTTCAGCTCCACCCTCCATAAAATAACAGTGAGGAATGTTCTTTCCAACTGGATATTAAAACAGAATACTGCAACAGATGGAACGCGGGTGGTGCCGTGGGTTAAACTACAGAGCCTCTTGGGCTTGCTGATCAGAAGGTCAGCGGTTCGAATCCCCGCAACGGGGTGAACTCCCATTGCTCGGTCCCTGCTCCTGCCAACCTAGCAGTTCAAAAGCATGAAGTGCAAGTAGATAAATAGGTACCACTCTAGCGGGAAGGTAAACAGTGTTTCCGTGTGCTGCTCTGGTTCACCAGAAATGGCTTAGTCATGCTGGCCACATGACCCGGAAGCTGTACGCCGGCTCCCTCGGCCAGTAAAGCGAGATGAACGCCGTAACCCCAGAGTCGTCCACAACTGGACCTAACGGTCAGGGGTCCCTTTACCTTTACTGTAACAGAAACCGTGTCAAGATGTTGTTGTTGTTTAGTCATTTAGTCGTGTCCACCTCTTCGTGATCCCCTGGACCAGAGCATGCCAGGCACTCCTGTCTTCCACTGCCTCCCGCAGTTTGGTCAAACTCATGCTGGTAGCTTCAAGAACACTGTCCAACCATCTCGTCCTCTGTCGTCCCCTTCTCCTTGTGCCCTCCATCTTTCCCAACACCAGGGTCTTTTCCAGGGAGTCTTCTCATGAGGTGGCCAAAGTATTGGAGCCTCAGCTTCAGGATCTGTCCTTCCAGTGAGCACTCAGGGCTGATTTCCTTCAGAATTGATAGGTTTGATCTTCCTGCAGTCCATGGGACTCTCAAGAGTCTCCTCCAGCACCACAATTCAAAAGCATCAATTCTTCGGCGATCAGCCTTCTTGATGGTCCAGCTCTCACTTCCATACATCACTACTGGGAAAACCATAGCTTTAACCATAAGGACCTTAGTTGGCAAGGTGACGTCTCTCGTGTCAAGATACACAAGTTGAAATCTAACATTTTCTCTGTAGGTTTGCTTCTGGAAGTATGCATTTGGGACTGTAAATCTCTAAAAATAGGATTTAGGCCATTCCCTGGGTGGTTAAAAAAACACATTTCCTCTGTAGAAAAATCCATTTAAATTAGTTACAGTGGTCCGGGGAACCCGTTAGGATTGTGGCGCTCCCCATTCTCCCGAGGCACTGCAGGGTTGTGACGATTTCACCTTGGCTCATGCTCCGTAACCATTAATACGCCGGGATGTCTTTCATTTTCTCCCCCCCCCCCATGTTCCAGGGCAGGAGATGACCTTGCCATTGGTGGAGGGCAGTGAGATTGGGGGCCGTTTCTAGGCCATCCGGCCGAACCGTAGCCACCCCTCTGACTGGAAGAGGGTGAAAATGACAACGGGATCCAGAAACAGAATCAATTCCATGTAGCTTTCGCTGCTTTAGCTGATAATAAACCCCACAAGCCCCTAAAACCCCCCAGGGCTTAATCTGCTGGTTGATTGCAAACGAGCCACACATCTGTCACACTGCAGGCAGAGCTTGTCTGGTTTCTCAGATGATGCTAGCACTAACACATCTCCGATTTACCGTATTTCTCTGCTGTCACACCCTGGCTCTTTATTATCATCTCTCTTGACCCATTGCAGCAGTCCTGGGCATCTCCTGATCATTTTAAGGAAGCCGGCATGCGAGAACCTCCTAGCTGTTTTGTAGGGCGTGTGACTGGTTGGGTTTTTCTGCCTTTCACACCAACTGCCCTCCCTTCCTCTCTCCCTGTTCCTGCAGGTGACGAGGCAAGCTCAGTGGCCATTTTCTCAGCGAGACGATGAGCTTCAAAATGTCAAATCCTTCATTCAGCAGCATTAAAAGTCCTTGTGATCCAGATACCAGACCTGACATCAGGATGGGATCCAGCAGTTCACGTACCACTTCCATCTGGCTCAAATTAAACCCTGACCTCACTTCCTCTCATCCCAGAAGCAGGCTGCTTCCCCTTCCTTTGGGACTTTCTCCCCTGAAAGGATTTGAGGTGGATTAAATATATATCGCCATATCAAATTTTATGGTCATGGCAATTATACAGGCACAAGACTCCCTATACAGGTAAACCGAGCTGGTCAAAGCTGCATTCCACAGCCTGGATATTATTATGTGGATTTGTACAAACTGTCTGATATTTGGCATGGGTTAGCTACATGCTAAGCAATACACTCCTGACAAAATTTCCTGTGTGAGTGCCTGGAGGCAGTTGGAGGATGGATGGTGGCTAACAGATTGAGGTTGAATCCTGACAAGAGAGAAGTACTGTTTTGGGGGGACAGGGGGCCGGCGGGCAGGTGTGGAGGACTCCCTGGTCCTGAATGGGGTAACTGTGGCCCTAAAGGACCAGGTGCGCAGCCTGGGGGTCATTTTGGACTCACAGCTGTCCATGGAGGCGTAGGTCAATTCTGTGTCCAGGGCGGCTGTCTACCAGCTCCATCTGGTATGCAGGCTGAGACCTTACCTGCCTGCGGACTACCTTGCCAGAGTGGTGCATGCTCTGGTTATCTAAGCATGGTGCATGCTTGGACTACTGCAATGCGCTCTATGTGGGGCTACCTTTGAAGGTGACTCAGAAACTACAACTATTCCAGAATGCAGCAGCTAGACTGGTGACTGGGAACGGCTGCTGAGACCACATAACACCAGTCCTGTAAGACCTCCATTGGCTCCCAGTATGTTTCCGAGCACAATTCAAAGTGTTGATGCTGATCTTTGAAATCCTAAATGGCCTCGGCCCAGTGTACCTGAAGGTGTGTCTCCATCCCCATCGTTCAGCCCAGACACTGAGGTCCAGCGCCGAGGGCCTTCTGATGGTTCCCTCACTGCAAAAAGTGAGGTTCCAGGGAACCAGGCAGAGGGCCTTCTCGGTAGTGGCGCCTGCCCTGTGGAACGCCCTCTCATCAGATGTCAAGGAAATATAACAACTGACTTTTAGAAGACATCTGAAGGCAGCCCTGTCCAGGGAAGTTTTTAATGTCTGATGTTTTATTGTGTTTCTAATATTCTGTTGTGAGCCGCCTAGAGTGACTGGAGAAACCCAACCAGATGGGATCTAGGCAGATCCAGCAAATGGTTGGGATGTCACAGTTTATAACTCTTTTGTCCATTTCACCTTGGATTTTGCCAAGATACTTTTGGGATTGTTTTTCTTGCCCTTTTAATTGGGCACAGAAGTCCAAGGAAATGTGATCATGTGAGGCGGTGACATACAGACAATGTGCTTCAAATCTCCCTCCTCCAACACATGGACAGCGACAATAGGGACACAGCAGAGGGTGTAGGCCCCCCCCCTGCCCCCCCAGTTATGGGGTTGTAATAATGTGAAAGAGAATGCCTGAATTGGAGCAATTTGCATTCTAGGAAATGGCTAACATGATAGTAAGTGTAAATAAAAAAATTCCTTCCAGTAGCACCTTAAAGACCAACTAAGTTAGTTCTTGGTATGAGCTTTCGTGTGCATGCACACTTCTTCAGATAGGTGGACTTCCATTTCATGCGGCTCAATGTGGTGCCTTCCATGGTTCCAGTTACAGATAGGTAGCCGTGTTGGTCTGCCATAGTCAAAATAAAAAAATAGTAAGTGTGTTTGCTGTTGTGGATAACATGTGTACTCTTCAATATACAAATGTGTTTGTTTTTTTTAAAAAAACTTTTTATTGGATTTTCTAAACAAGGCCATAGGAATAACAAATGGTACAAATACAGTGGTATCTCGGGTTAAGAACTTAATTTGTTGTGGAGGTCCGTTCTTAACCTGAAACTGTTCTTAACCTGAAGCACCACTTTAGCTAATGGGGCCTCCTACTGCTACTGCTGCGCCGCTGCTGCGCAAAGTTCTTAACCCGAGGTAATAGTTCTGTGTTAGCGGAGTCTGTAACCTGAAGCGTCTGTAACCTGAAGTGTATGTAACCCGAGGTACCACTGTAAATAGATCAAGCCTTCTCACGTCATTTGTCCACCACAAAAATAGCAAAAATAAATTTGCAGTAATACCTACAGCATATCACTGTTCATTATTGGTGGTTAATGTATAAGTCAGGGGTTGGCAAGGTTTACCTCGTCTGGGCCGGTTCACTCCAGCGGAGAAACTCCGTGTGGCCATAATTTCTGGCATCTACGCAGACATGATTTTCGGCATCTGTGTCTGCGCAGATGCGATTTTCGGCGTCTGAGCATACGGAGACATGATTTCCGGCACCGCGGAAGCAAGTCTCCATGCTGCGCTGCACCAGTTTAGCATAGCGCATGGGGACTCACCGAGTAGGCGGCTCAGTTCGGGGGGGCTCGTGGGACAGTCAAACGACCCCTGTGGGCTGCTTGTGGCCCATGGGCCTTAGGCTGCCTACCCCTGGTATAAGTTTTATTTTATTTTTATTTTATTAAGGATTTTCTTGTTTTACAGAAGTAAGTGTAGTGCCTCATATTTTTTTTTCATGTAACATTTTTACAAATCCGTTTCATTTGTTGAGGCATTAGGGGGAGAAGAAAAAAAAGAAAAAAGAAAGGAGGGGTGGAGAGAGGGAAGATGGATAGGGGTTTTGGTCGGGTGGCGGTGCTTCTATTATGTTTTATGTGTGTAGAGTTTGGTGTCAGCGTTTCTTGTGTTGTTCGCTTGTGTTCCTTTGGTGGTGAGAGAGGTTGGGGTTGGCCTAGGGTGTGATTGTTTGCTTGTGATTGGCTGTGGTGATCTTTGTTTTTGTGTGTGGGTGAGGTGGGTGGGTGTTTTGGATCAGGTTAGCCATATTGATTTGTATGCTGTTGGTGGATTATTGTCACTGTCCTGTTGGGCTGTTGTTACAGATAGGTAGCCGTGTTGGTCTGCCATAGTCAAAATAAAAAAATTCCTTCCTGTAGCACCTTAAAGACCAACTAAGTTAGTTCTTGGTATGAGCTTTCGTGTGCATGCACGTGTGCATGGTATCTGAAGAAGTGTGCATGCACACGAAAGCTCATACCAAGAACTAACTTAGTTGGTCTTTAAGGTGCTACTGGAAGGAATTTTTTTATTTTGACTGTTGGGCTGTGTATGTGATAAAGGGGAGCCATACCTTGGTATAAGTTTTTGGTTCATGAATTGGTTTAAACAAAATCTAAATCTAAGAGGAAACAGAATAGAACAGAGTTAGCAGATAGCAGAGTTAGCCGTAGCTAAACGCCTAATCAGGAGCTCTTCCGTTTGTGCTTAGATTAAATATGAGTAATAAGTCATTCCCCCCCCCCCTTATGTTACCAATGAAACAATGAAAAATGCTTGTCTATCGATGAACATGGGAGCAGGGTTCAAAGTGAAGATAATGATTTATGCTTAAATTTAATTGTAGATCAACCAGATTGAGGCGAATGCTGAGGTAAGGACTTGGTCGTTTCTTGGAATACTGGCATATGTTTTGAAATTTAGTCACACTGGGGTAAAGTCATATTTCTTTATCTGTCCACGTGTCAACCATAATTTATATGTTAATCTCTCGAGGAGAGCTCAGTTGTACCAATTGTCCACTGCTGTGCCCAAAAAGGTTATTTCCAGTGTCTGGTCATGTTGTGTCTCGCCGTTGTAATGAATGGCTTATTAATTCTCTATTATGTGAATCCAGATGACTGTCTTGAAATGTATTCAACAAACTTTTTTTTTAAAAAAAATTATTAGATTTTCCACAATGATAACACAAACCACAAAGCAGAATGATACACAAAAACAGAAAAGAGAGCGAAAGAGAGAAAGGAACAATAAACAGATAAACAATAACAGCAAACTTAATTCTTCACAAATCCAACCTTTTAAACATCTTGGTTGACTTCCTTAAGTCCCTCCCTTTTGAGTTTCCTTGTAGTTAAAAGTAACAGCTTTCCAATATCATTATGAAACTAAAACAATTTCCAATTATAGTACATCTTATTCACTTTTCTTAACATTCTAAATCCCACTTATTTAATTATAACTTAGTTTAATCCTGGGCCTATTTGTTTCTTTCAAGTAATTTCTATTTTTTTTTGTATTAGAAATATATTCAACAAACTTTTAATTCTCCACCACTGCTTGAGGCGGTAGGGCGGGCAGGTCACCCAAAGGCCTCTGCCGCCTGAGGCAGCAGTCTCACCCTGCCTAATGGCTGGGCCGGCTCTGGTTGTACAGTCCAGCACTGTCTGGAGAGCATCACGTCGGCTACTCCTGCCCTAAAGGCTTCTGCAGCAGCGTTCAGTCCTGGGCTAATTTAAGAGGCAGGGTACTGTGAGGCATGTGCAAAATGCTTTCTTTACCCCACTACATACCATGGCTGTGGGAGGCTCTGCCGCAGCCCAGCTTGGACTACAACTCCCATTAGCCTTGACATGACTGTGGTAGCGGAGGCTGCCGGGAGATGGAGTCCAACAACATGGGGAGAGGGGACGCACAGATTCTCCAGCGCGGATCGCCGGTGACCTTTAGTTCGATGCCACGAAAGGGCCGGTTGCGAAGCGATTGCTGTGACTGATCCGAAGCCGCACGTTTCTCTGGCCATTCCTGGAGAAGAAAGACTGCTTCGGTTTGTGTTGGTTAAAAGACTGGATTACACTGGATAACGCAGACATCCTGGACTTAGGTGGTCATGACTTAAAACTCGGCTGGCATGTATGTCTTTGGTATGGGAAGGCGATAATTTGTAGGAGTTTTATGAACCATATTCCTAGGAAGAATCGGTATAGAGTTTGGGAGAAATATAAAAATCTGCTGGAAAGGAAAACAGCGTTTTCAGCTGCGCACAATTATTTCCCATATTTTCAATAAACGTTTTCCAATCTTCTCTGAACGTATGCTCTTCTTGTTCTCTTATTCTATATGTTAGGTCCGCAAGCTGCACATATTCCATCAATTTAAGTTGCCATTCTTCTATAGTTGGGACCACTTGTTTTCCATTTTGGGGCTAACAAAACATGGACCGCAGTAATGGCATGCATAAATATCCTTTTTTTGACACCTGGGAATTTCTGAACTATCCCCAACAAAAAGGACTCTGAAAGATCTGTCTTTAACCCACCTTGGAAGAATGGCAGATGCAACTAATAGACTATATGGAGATGGCGGAAATGACTGGCAGAATCCGAGACCAGGGAGAAGAGTCGGTGGAAGAAGATTGGAGGAAATTTAAAATTTATTTGCAGAAACATTGTAAAATTTTTGAATGTTGATGACATTGAAATGAATTGAAGGGGCTCCAGCAACAAGGTAAAAAGTATAAGGGGACTAATAATAGATAAACTAATAGATCAGGAATTTGCTGAACTAAATTTAAAAGGGATACAATAATGGGAGACGTGAGGAAGTCAGGAAAATAAATCAATTTAAAGTGGAGAGATTAAGAAAGAGAGAAATTTTGTTTTTCTTCTATATGTGTTTTTTCTTCTTTTTGTGTTTAATGTTTGTATTTTTGTATTGTGTACTTTTGTGTTTCTGTATTTTGTATTTGTTTTGCATTTGCCTTTTGTGTTTTTTAAACTTTTCTATTGTCAAAACCTAATAAAATATTATATATATATAAAATGAAAGATCTGTCTTTAAGCTCTGGGTTGCCAGCACAGACAGATTTACAAATTCATATGTATGTCTGTGTGTGACAAATTCCAGAGGGGCCACCCTTGTAAGACTGCAAGAGATTGCAATGGATCGCGTGGAAGTCACTTCAGCACCACCAGATGAAAAGGAAAACCGTCCGCCCTGTCTGGTCAAAACAAGGGTGGCCACCCTGCCTCTGACCCTGTGCAGAGCGCTCTCCCCTCTAAGGGGCGGGAACGATCAGATCGGCGGAGAGAGAGAGAGAGAGAGAGAGGCCGTCGGCTGGTCCCGGGCGGAGGCGCGCCGGCGCTCGCTCCCCGCGTCGGAGGCGCGCGCAACGGGCTTGCTCCGGCCAGCGGCAGGCGGAGGCGGGCAGGGGCGCACGTGCGGCGGCGATGGCCAGGCGGCTGGGCTCGGGAGCGCACTGAAGCAGCCCGCGCCGCGGCTGCAGCATGGGCGGCCGCGCCATGCTCTTCGTCTTCGCCGTCGCCGCTCTCCTGCAGCCCAGCTCCGGAGGCTGGTTCTGGCGTGAGTGTCCCGGGACTTGGCGCGGCGGTGGCGGCGGCTGCAGCTGCATTGCGGCAGAAGAAGAAGGAGCAGCCCGGATCGGGCCGGCAGGGGAGAGGGGGGAAAAGGTCACGGGGCGGGGACAAGGCGGACTGCGCTCCGGGGCGCGCGGCGCAGCGCGCAACGTTTGGGGAGAGGGGCTTGCGGCGGGGCGCGGGGTTTGCGCGCGGGCTGCGGCGTCTCGGGTGCGGGGAGCGGCTCCCTGGGGACCTCGGGAGCGGGCGGGGTTTGCGCCGCGCGCTTGCAGGAGAGACATCACCACCCCATCCCTCGAAACCCCCTCGGGAGAGGCTTCTGCGTCGGGGTCGTTTGGCACAGGACGCCTGGGTCCCCTTCCCCGTCTCTTCCCCCATCCCCCCTGCCCCGCCACCCAAGTCAGAGCGTTTATCCCGTGTTAGCAAGGAATCCCGACTTGGGGAGCTGCCGGGCGGGGCTGGGGCTGGAGGTTGGTTGGTATCCTGGCCAGCTGTCGTGAAAGCGGCTTTCCATCCAGCACTTCCCGGCTAGGAGACCCGGGACACAGGCGCTCATTTGGCGTAACCTTTGCGCCTGGGGATCGGCACGTGTGGATGCACATTTAGGTCGCTGAGCAAATTAAGGGGGCTGGGGGCTGGTAGCAGTGCCCTTTGCGGTGGCAAAGTTTTTTTGTTTTTGTTTTGGTAAAGCATTCAAAGTTGTTGCTGCCTTTTCCAAAAGAGGGGCAAGGGATCTGGGGCTCAGTACCAAAGATTTGGGCTTCATCAGCTGCTTCCTGACAGCACCCCAACCCGGCTTTGCTCTTGGGCGAGCGTGTATCTTGGGCCCTCTCAAAACAGAGGCCCAGGGAATGGTCGTTTCTTCCATCTGAACACACACATACACACACATAGACACTTTTTCTTAGGCTGCACAGTTTGTTTGTGGAGATGGCTGAGAGCCTGTAGCCTGTTCCATACATTGGTGCTCTGGGAGGGCAGAACAAAGCCAGCCCCCTGCTCCCCACATCCACCCCACCATGCAGGGCCTTGCAAAAATAGATTACAGGTCTGGGTCGCTTCTTCCACATCTCCTTTTATTTTTTTTGGGGGGGTGATGATTCTGCAGACTTCTACACTTACCTATGGCTTCCCTCTTCATTTTTTAACAGGGTTGAGTGGGGGGGGGAGTTTGGGGTTCCTCTCCACCAGAGAGCTCTGCAATAGTGAGTTTGCTGGAAGGTTGCCTGAGGTTGGGGGATGCGATGCCTGTTATTTGTTTTCCTCCCTTGGGCAGGTCAATGGCTTCCTTCATCTGTCCTTGATGTAATGTGCATCTCTTTTCGACCTGGCTCAGGGAACTCGAGTGTGTCCCCCTTCCTTGCACCCCCGGCCATTTGTTTCTCGAAGCCTTGTTCTGCTGTCTCATAGCTGGGTCGAGAGAGGGCTTCCCCATTTTGCTCTCTAACAGATAGAGGCAGGCAGGAGCTGAGCCTGCAAGGGCGTGCCAGCCACTCTCTGCAGTGGAAGGGGGAAAAAAATAATAAACCTGGAGGGAGGGAGCCGGTGGATAGCTCTGCTGCTGCTGCTGCTGCTGTTCAACGGTCTTCCAATTTTGCAGCGGTGACAGGCTCAGTGTGCTGCCTGCCTGATGCGCGTGTGCCTTGTCATCTCTGGAAGGAAAACAGGAGCTGCTCACTTTGTCACTTGGTCTTGGCCGCTGGCGTCCAAGAAAACTGAACTTTAAAGACATGCAGCTTAATTTGGCGGGGGTTCTGCCCTGGAAACTGTTTTACACAGGAGGTAGTGATAGCGCAGGAGTAGGCAACCTAAGGCCCGGGGGCCGGATGCGGCCCAATTGCCTTCTCAATCCGGCTCGTGAATCAGCGTGTTTTTACATGAGTAGAATGTGCCCTTTCATTTAAAATGCACCTCTGGGTTATTTGTGGGGCCTGCCAGGTGTTTTTACATGAGTAGAATGTGTGCTTTTTATTTAAAATGCATCTCTGGGTTGTTTGTGGGGCATAGGAATTCGTTCATTTCCCCCCTTCAGAATATAGTCCTGCCCACCACATGGTCTGAGAGACGGTGGACCGGCCCATGGCTGAAAAAGGTTGCTGACCCCTGTGATAGCGTATCATCTGAGCATGTCTGGAGTGCCTTTCCTTCGCTACTGCAGTTTGCTTTGTGTAGGGCTTCCCTTGATGATGGTGTGGAGACTGCAGCTAGTTCAGAGTGCCATGGCATGAGTTCGAATTCATTGGGCTGCCTGTGGTGATACGCTGCTAGTTCTGGCTACTCAGTTCATCACTGAGTCCAATTCAAGGCGCTGGCTTAAAACGGTAAAGCCCTGTAGAGGATGGGACTCTGCTGTCTCAAAGAGTGGTGCTCCCTAAACTGTTCTTCCTGTGAATTGAAATCCACCATAGAGGTCCTGTTGGCCATGCCAGCAGTAAACAAAGTCCGGTTGGCCAGAGCCTGGAACAGGGCCTTCTCAGTGGTGGCACCATGGAGTACTCCCCTGTCCTGAGGCAGTTGTCAGCACTGGCTGGATTTTGGCACTAAGTAAATATGTTTCTCTTTCCCCAAGCCTATGAGGAATTGCACCTGTCTATAATTTGGAATGTTATCAGTGGAATGAATGGGTATGGTTAATTTGAAATGAGGAATCAGAGAATTGTGTAGATAATTTATGGCTGGCATTTGGCAAGTGAAGAATTGAGGATGGTGATAATTTGATTTGTTGAAACCCACCCTGAGACCACTGGTAAATTTTATAAATCAATAAAATAAAATAAAATAATTAACAACAGCCATTACACATACATGTGGCAGTAATGCTAGCTTCTGCCCATCAAGCATTTCTGAGTAGACATGCTTTGGATGCTTACTCAGAAGTAAGTCCCACTGTGAAACTTAACCCTCTGCTATGTTGAGGACTGCAGCTTTAGATGGCATTATAAACATAGGAAGTTGCCTCAAACAGAGTCTCGCCATAAGTCCATCAAGCTTACCATAGGCGCTGAGGTCCCTTCGCCCCCCCTCCATAAAATATTTGAGGGGGCCACCCACCCACCCCAAGTTGACCGGCATTGCCATTCAAATGGGGGATGCATGCTGCTTTGTGTGACCAGTTATTCAGGGCTTACCTGGCCCCTCCAATGTTTAATTCAAGTTGGCACCCTGATTATGATGATGATTTCAGTTTATAAGTCACTCTCAGCATAAGGAGCATCCAAGCGACTCACAGATTTTTTAAGAGCATTAAGTGTAATGTAAAAAAGAAAATACACATTGCAATAAAACCCCGCCCCAAGGTTGCCACACCTTGGACAGGTGCCCCCATCGCAAGACTCCATTCTTCCTATTCTTCCCTGCAGGAACTTGTGACTACGAACTGGTTGGCCCCCTCTACACCTGGAATCTCGCAGCATCTTCCCGATCCAGCATCTTTCGCGCTGCCACCTTCGCTCGGATTTATGGTGAGTTCATCACGGAGGGACAGACTTCACGCTCTCTCCAGCTCAGTAGCATTACCAGATGCAAGACTAAGCCAGTGGCCCACTGGGTTTTGTTGACTGTCTTCCAAAATTGGCCCACTGTCCCAAGGCGGTTCACAAGCAATGCATGGCAGTGAAATGTGTCACTTGTAGGCGACGATTGCTATACTGGATCCAGCCACCGGAGAAACACGTGGTCTCTAAATGCTGGATTTGTGCTTATGGTTGTCACACTAAATCAGGGTGGTCCAACCATCGGATGTGCCCACAGAGCCGGTGGTGCTGTGGGTTAAACCACAGAACCTAGGACTTGCCGATCAGAAGGTTGGCGGTTCAAACCACCACTTTATTTCTCGCTGCCACCACCCAGGCCCTACCTGGTACAATACTGAGTCCAGTCAGGTTTAAATTGGAACATAAACTTTTGTTTATTTATTGCAGTTTAACAAGCGTGTGGTATCATAAATGGTATCGGTCAGTTACAATGATGGGGTGCCTGTCCAGACGGAAACACCATTTACCTTCCCGCCGGAGCGGTACCTATTTATCTACTTGCACTTTGAGGTGCTTTCGAACTGCTAGGTTGGCAGGAGCAGGGACCGAGCAATGGGAGCTCACCCCGTCACGGGGATTCGAACTGCCAGCCTTCTGATCAGCAAGCCCTAGGCTCTGTGGTTTAACCCACAGCACCACCCGCGTCCCAACCTACCCACAGACTCTATCCCAATTCACTCCCACTCCAACCAACCACTCAACTCCCAACGAACTCCCCTTTCGCTCCTCCCAGAGCTGGTTTTATAGTCCCTCTGACTCCACCCCCCTGGGTTCTGATTGGGTAACTTGTTTAACTATTTCACCTCCAGCACTCTCATATGTTAACGTCACAGTTCCTTCCGACTCTACAATTCTAGGATGCCACGAAAGCAACCGTTTCCCCTATCTTGTCCTCCCCACCCTCTTTCAGGTGCCGGAGGATGGTCTCCTGATCCGCAAGACAAGCAACCGTGGCTGCAGATTGACCTGACCAAGAAATGCCGTATCAACGCCATCGCCACTCAGGGGACCTTCAATACCTACAACTGGGTGACACGCTACATTGTGCTCTATGGGGACCACCCCAGCAACTGGAAGCCTTACTTTCAACAAGGGAGCAATTGGGTGAGAGAGGAGTTTCTGTCCCTACAGGAAGGGGGCAGCACTGTGACATCAGGTGATTGGTGGGTGGGCACCTTCCTGCCCAAACCTGGCCTAAAAGGGGTTTGGGGAGATAATGGTTCCCCACGGCTATACTGAAGGGTCATTGGGTAATTCCATCTGAAAAATCCCTCTCGTTTATTCTGCTTCTGGGCTCCAGAACTGCTGTATTTTCCTACTTGGGCACCACAGGTGGTGAAAACCAGCCTTTTCAACTTCCTGTTGTGGATTTGCAAGGGATCTATGCAGTTTTCTTCATGATTTGTGGCTACTGAAAACAACAGTCCTTTGCTATGTAGAGATTCCCAGACTTGTCCTCTAGAATCGCCTGTTGTAGATTCTGTGCCCATATCTTTATATGGGGCAAAAAAGGAACACACTTGTTTTGCTCAGCCGCCAGTTCCCACCACCCCTAATATATGTGATGGTTCAAAATACATATATAGAAAGAATTCCCTGGATGCCAAGATCCAGATCTGGGGCCAGTACGCTTTGGTGAGAAAACCCTAGCAGAGATTTAAAGTCATAAAATAAAGCATGGAAATACAGACTTTAAAATATGCCCTTCCAAATTTTCTCACTTCCACTAGCATAGAAAAAGACCACATTTTTGATAAGTTAAAAAGTGGTTTACTTATCAACTCTCCAAAGGTCAGATTCATGTGCTTTAGAAAGTTGCACAGGTGGTATAACTTGGCTTAGCTACAGAGTAGTGAAAGTTCCTAAATTATTGGAGTAGGAAGTCAACAGTGGCTTGTGAGAGCCATGCGGTTGAGCTGGAGCAACTAGCTCAAACCTCTTGACACAGAGAGCTTCTCAGGTAGACTAAGGTTGAACAAAGCCCTGATTATATAGCCCTTCCCAAGGTAAGGGGAAGTGGATGTAGCTAAGCCTGGCAGGACAGCTTACTCTATGGTATTAACCCCTTCATGCATTAATTAGACTTAAGCATGTTGGTTATATGAGGCTGGTTATCCTACAATTTGGCCGTGCTGACTGGCCCTGATGGGGATTGCAGTCCACAACATTTGGAGGCTGCCATATTGCCCATTCCTTCTTTAACATCAGCCTTGAAGGTCCTCCTTGTATAACTGTCAGTGCATCAGTTTGGCTGGAGTGGGCATGGCCTTTTCACCAGTAGCCCCACCCGCCAAAATGAAATTGCCTCCCAGGTGAGACGTGGGTGGGTCTTTCTTTGCAGGCCCTTAAGCAGACATTCAAGACTTGTCTATTACATATAACTTTCTATTTAAAAAAATATATGTTGTGCCCCTATACAGGGCTTGAGGGAGTCTTTTGCTATTATGGCTTGTTTTTATGTCCTGAAAGACCTATGTACATTGGCTCCCAGTATGTTTCCGGGCACAATTCAAAGTGTTGGTTCTGACCCTTAAAGCCGTAAACGGCCTCAGTCCAGTATACCTGAAGGAGCGTCTCCTCCCCCCTCCTTCAGCCCGGACACTGAGGTCCAGTGCTGAGGGCCTTCTGGCGGTTCCCTTGCTACGAGAAGCCAAGGGAACCAGGCAGAGGGCCTTCTCAGTAGTGGCACCCGCCCTGTGGAACACCCTCCCACCAGATGTCAAAGAGAAAAACAACTACCAGACTTTTAGAAGACATCTGAAGGCAGCCCTGTTTAGGGGAGCTTTTAATGTTTAATAGACTATTGTATTTTAATATTTTGTTGGAGCTGCCCAGAGTGGTTGGGGAAACCCAGCCAGACGGGCGGAGTATAAATAATAAATTATTATT
The DNA here is from genome assembly GCF_965113315.1 of Podarcis vaucheri. Lineage (NCBI taxonomy): Eukaryota > Metazoa > Chordata > Lepidosauria > Squamata > Lacertidae > Podarcis > Podarcis vaucheri. The sequence goes on along the minus strand of NC_138751.1, from coordinate 48,431,224 downwards.
CTTGTTATATTATTATTATGATGTAGTGGGATGATTTGGTAAGTTGGCTTGCTCTTACTTGTTTGCGTTGTACTGCACCTTAATACTGTACGGAAGCTGCCTTGTGCCATTACCGTGAAAAGTGGCTTGTAAATATTGAAAATAAATATGTCTTTTCCCAATTGACTGTGTGCCTTCAAGGTCTCGGGCAGAGATTTTTCCAAGTTCCTTTCCATGGCAAATGGCAAGGAATGAACCTGGGACTTCCTACATGGGGAGAAAAAAATGCCCTTGCCTGGAGATTTTGCATTCTATTGCCTTCATTTCTCATCCCTCCCTTTGGCTCTTAGTTCTGAAATCCACAAAGTGTTTGTGTGCCTAGGAAGACAGACCCCCTGTGGCTGATCGTGCTGCTGCTCTTGAGAAGTTTCTCTTCCCATCACCACTTTGTTTTCCCTTGTGCAGACATTTTTTGGCAATGTGAACGCAAGCGGCGTGGCCCTTCACAACTTACATCACCCCATCCTGGCCCGGTACCTCCGTATCATCCCTGTGGCCTGGAATCCACATGGTTCCATCGGCTTACGCGTGGGCCTTTATGGCTGCTACTACCGTAAGTGATTCAAGCTGGGAATGTCGACTTCCCTTTCATTTATTTCATTTCATTTTTATTTCCCCACCCTGAGATTTATGTGCAGCGCCGCTCTCTTGTGATAAAAACCCAAAGCGGTTTACGAAAAGGATAAAGCAGTAGCATTATCAGTAAAAAAATAGTTTAACAAACCCTATTTGCAACATTCAAAAATACAGTGGTACCTCGGGTTACAGACGCTTCAGGTTACAGACTCTGCCAACCCAGAAATAGTACCTCGGGTTAAGAACTTTACCTCAGGATGAGAACAGAAATCGTGTGGCGGCGGCAGGAGGCCCCATTAGCTAAAGTGGTGCTTCAGGTTAAGAACAGTTTCAGATTAAGAATGGACCTCCAGAACGAATTAAGTTCTTAACCCGAGGTACCGCTGTATCAACAATAAGCCAAAAACTAGATTAAAACACATGCTAACATTCCACGGCATTCTAAAAACAACTGCTTCACAGAAACGCGAAATACTTGGATGCTATTTATACCTTCCAAGTAAAAGAAGATTTGTGGGAGACACCCTGAAAAGTGTGTTATCTTTCTGTTCAGATTATTTTACTTTGGGCTCTGAAATTCCTGCATTAGGGCAATACATTTGTTAATACATTTTGAACATGCCCAGTGTTTTTATTTGCCTTGATCAATATGTTTTCCTAATAGGCAGTGCTTTTTTTTAAAAAAATGAATGAGGTACTGGTACTCTTATCTTGATCCAAGTGTTGTGGGCGCCAGCACAAAATAGTTACCAAGAGCAGCGAAAACAGAGAGTGGTGACAGTATTGTGTACCAGTGAGTACTGTCACAAAAAACAGTGTTTGAGATTACGGACCAACATGACTCCCTTTTACTTTTTTTACGTTAACAAGAAAATCCATAATCATAGCACATACTCAAAATAAAAACTTGTATTTGTGGAGAAGCAGTTTGGAAATTGATTGCCCCCCACAGTCTTTGGTTAAAAGAGGAAAATATGGTGCATGTATTGGTTTGTTTATTTTCTCTTAGCAAACTGGGTGGGGAAGGGGAAGAGGGTGTTTTTCCAGATGCCTTCAAGGTGTGACATATTTAGGGCTGAGGCGAGAGAGCTAGATAAGATAGGGAGAGCCTTTCTCAGAGTGGAAGGTATTCAGGAAATTATTGGAACCTGAGATGAAAATATAGCTTAGTAACTGAGGCGCTGGCTCTTAGTATTGATCAGGAGTCACATGCAAGCAAACTTTGCACCGTCCAAGGTCCTGTTGGTCTAATTTGGGATTGCATTAACAATGGGATTGGCTACTATTGTACTGTCGTACTTGGAAAGGGGGTGTGTGGGTGGTGCTTTGGGTTAAACCACAGAGCCTAGGGCTTGCCGATCAGAAGGTTGGCGGTTCGAATCCCCGCGACGGTGTGAGCTCCCGTTGCTCGGTCCCTGCTCCTGATAACCTAGCAGTTCGAAAGCACGTCAAAGTGCAAGTAGATAAATAGGTACCGCTCCAGCGGGAAGGTAAACGGCGTTTCCGTGTGCTGCTCTGGTTCGCCAGAAGCGGCTTAGTCATGCTGGCCACATGACCTGGAAGCTGTACACTGGCTCCCTCGGCCAATAAAGCGAGATGAGCGCCGCAACCCCAGAGTTGGCCACGACTGGACCTAATGGTCAGGGGTACCTTTACCTTTACTTGGAAAGGAGACTTGACCGGAAGCAGCTGTGCAACTGCTGTGCTCCTCTTCCCCGCAGAGTCTGACGTCTTATATTTCGATGGCGACGATGCCATCGCCTACAAGTTCCGCACCAGAACGGTCCGTACCGTCCAAGACATGCTTGGGTTCAACTTCAAGACGATGGAACGCGAGGGGATCTTAATGTACGCGGCGGGGGCCCAGGGCGACTACATCAGTCTAGAACTGCAGCAGGCACAACTGGTCTTCAGCATAAGCCTTGGTGAGTTTGGAGGGGGGAAAAGCATGCAAGTCCCAACTCGGAGATAGGCGATGTGGTGCCCTCCAGCTGTCGTTGGGCTCCATCATCCCTGACCATTGACCACGCTGGTGGGAGATGGTTATAAGCTGCTAAGGCAGTGATTGGGTACCTGGGTGGAGATCTGCAGTTGTGACATAACTAATTTGTGAATATCCTTGTTTGACGTGAGAGTAAACAACTGATAACAACAACAACAACAACAACAACAACAACAACAGGGTTGTCTTCAGATGTCTTCTAAAAGTTGTATAGTTCTTTAACTCCTTGATATCTAATGGGTGGGCGTTCCAGTATACCTGAAGGAGCGTCTTCACGCCCATCGTTCAGCCCAGACACGGAGGTCCAGCTCCGAGGGCCTTCTGGTGGTTCCCTCATTGCGAGAAGTAAGGTCACAGGGAACCAGGCAGAGGGCCTTCTTGGCAGTGGCACCCGGCCTGTGGAATGCCCTCCCATCAGATGTCAAGGAAATAAACAATTATCTGACTTTTAGAAGACATCTGAAGGCAGCCCTGTTTAGGGAAGTTTTAAATGTTTGGTGTTTTATCATGTATTTAATATTCTTTTGGGAGCCACCCAGAGTGGCTGGGAAACCCAGCCAGATGGGCAGGGTATAAATAAATTATTATTATTATTATTATTATTATTATTATTATTATTATTATTATTACTACTACTACTACTACTATTATTATTATTAAAACAGAAGCACAATGAAGGCATAACATTAATCAAGGCAGTCAAACTCATAGCAATGCATGTAGATGTTTCATGGTGCTGAGATTTAAGATTTAGCAGACCTCTCCTGTGAAGCTTTCTGGCAGAGGTGCTACAGTTTGCAACGTCTGCATGCAAGACTTTTGCAGCTGAGCCCACTAAGCAGCTCAGGCTAAGCAGAGGTGATCTTGAGCTGAAATGACATAAAGTTGGTAGACTTTCATCTTTAAATGTGATCTTTGCATGCGAAATGGGTGCATTTGTGAGAGAGATTTAAAGGGCATGCGAATGGGTGGATGGCTGCACGCCAAACCTTTCTGCTGCCCTTCATCCCCATGCTTCCATCTCCCCAGGTACTTTTATCTCAGCTAAACTCTTGATAGCGAAAGTGAGCTTAGCTGGGAGAAAGCGTCTGCGGAGGATAAAGCTGGCTGGAGTAAGAGCCCCACACTTCTCTGACCCTTCGAATTGCAACACACATCTGCCACACCTGTGACTAGACACAAGATAATATCAGTGGTAAACTGGTAAAGTGGTAAAGGGACGAGGGTGGCGCTGTGGGTTAAACCACAGAGCCTAGGACTTGCCGATCAGAAGGTCGGTGGTTCGAATCCCCATGACGGGGTGAGCTCCTGTTGCTCAGTCCCTGCTCCTGCCAACCTAGCAGTTCGAAAGCATGTCAAAGTGCAAGTAGATGAATAGGTACCGCTCCAGTGGGGAGGTAAACGGCGCTTCCTTGCGCTGCTCTGGTTCGCCAGAAGTGGCTTAGTCATGCTGGCCACATGACCCGGAAGCTGTACGCCGGCTCCCTCGGCCAATAAAGCGAGATGAGCGCCGCAACCCCAGAGTCGGCCATGACTGGACCTAATGGTCAGGGGTCCCTTTACCTTTACCTAATATCAGTGGTACCTCGGTTTTCCGGAAGCCAAACATTTCGGTTTTCGAATGCCGAAAACCTGGAAGTAAATGTTTCCATTTTCAAACGCGCCTTGGCAATCGAACAGCTCCCGCTGCCTCCCCCCCCAATTTCTCTATTGAAATTGCCAACTGCCCTTTACGCCTCAGTTGCCAAACTTTTCGGAAGTCAAACGGTGTTCCGGAATGGATTATGTTCAACAACCGAGGTACCACTGTTTCTTTAAACAAACAATAACCGTCCCCAAAAATGGCAAAAGTAGTTTCTTTCCCAAATAGGTTTTATCTTAAACAATGGCAAACGCAGTAAATAAAGAGTTCCCTTGTAATATGTCAGCGGTTCAGTGCTCATTTCTTCTCTTTCCAAAATAGATTTTATCTTGAACAATGGCAAACATGGTAATAAATGGTCCACTTGTAATGTATCAGTGGTTCAGTGCTTGGACGTTGTTCTGGTAACCTAGCGTTTTGACGCTAAAGAGCTTAGTCATCGAGCTTTGTAGTAAATAGTGTACAACAGAAGACCTAATCCATCCTAGAGGCCAATAGAGCATAGACAACAGAAGTTAGACTATTCCTGTTCAGATAGAGGCGCAGCTGAGCCACCAGCCAAAGCTGATGGAAGGCACTCCACATCACCGAGGCCACCTGAGCCTCAAGCAACAGCAAAGGACCCAGGAGGACCCCCAAGCTATCTTATCTGCTCCTTCCGAGGGAGTGTAGGGAACCACCCACTAACAGTCTTAGCTGGATTGAACTTCAGTTTATTGGCTTTCGCCCAGGCCGTTACCAAGGCAAGACTGCAGTCCATCACACATCCGCTGCCACACCTGCAGATATTAAATAAATAATAGAATAATATATTGTTATATGAATGGTCTATTATTGTATTAACTTTTCCTTAGTTCACTGACTGATTTGATTTTGTATACTGCTCTTCCTCCCCCAAAAGCCCAGGGTGGCAAACAAATAATGCTGTTTAAAAAGGAAACGAAAAACATGACAATTAATGACAATGTAAATAATTTTAAAAATCAGTTTAAAACGCCGTAAAAGCTGTTGGATCTGTTTAAAAAGTCCTTCGATTCAGAGATCTGCAGGTTTCCTTCAGCCACCCAAATTCCTGAGTTGCAGCTTCAAAATTGATCTTTTTCTCAGTTTTCTGAGAACTTCCAGTACAGAAAAACAGCATTCTTTGCCTGTCTTCTGCCCGTGGGTATATACTGGCTCACCAAATAACCAAGGCCAAAAGTTAGATTTCAGAGGGGCACTGAAAGAACTCGAATGACTTGGCTCTGCTCTTCTGTGGACAATATCTCCCGCATCCTGTTGACATGCTGTTTCTGCTCCCCAGGCAACAGCTCACTAAACATGAGCGGAGGGGAGACGATTATGAAACTGGGAAGTCTCTTGGATGACCAACACTGGCACCAAGTTCGCATCGACCGCTACAGGCGATTTGTCAATTTCAGCTTGGACGGGGAGGTCTTGCAGTACCGCCTTAACGGAGAGTTTGATCAGCTTGACCTGGACAAAGAGGTGATTGGGATGGCATGGTGGGCAGCTGCTCACAGCTCTGCCAGGGGTTTACACTTGCGATGCCCTGATTGGAGATTTTAAATTGAAGCCCCAAATTGAACCCTGCTTTTCTCCCTTTCTCCATGGCAGTGGTACCTTTCAGTATTTCCCAGCCTTACATATTTGATCCTCTCTGGGTTTCCTTGACTTCTGCAGATCTTCTTTGGGGGAATAATGAACTATGAGAAGCAGCGCCTTGTCTATCGACCAAACTTCCGTGGCTGCATGGAAAACATTGCCTACAATTTGGTCTATATCAGCAACTTGGCAAGACGCCGTAAACCATCTATTAGGATCGAGGTGAGGATGAACGTGTTACTGTAGTCTGCAAAAATAGAGAGAGAGAACTTTGTTTAGTTGCCCCTGACTCTGTTGTAGATGTTTGCTAAGACTGCGGAAGCAGCTTTGTTGTTGTTTAGTCGTTCAGTCATGTCCGACTCTTCGTGGCCCTATGGACCAGAGCGCGCCAGGCACTCCTGTCTTCTACTGCCTCCCGCAGTTTGGTCAAACTCATGCTGGTAGCTTCGAGAACACTGTCCAACTATCTCGTCCTCTGTCGTCCCCTTCTCCTTGTGCCCTCCATCTTTCCCAACATCAGGGTCTTTTCCAGGGAGTCTTCTCTTCTCATGAGGTGGCCAAAGTATTGGAGCCTCAGCTTCAGGATCTGTCCTTCCAGTGAGCACTCAGGGCTGATTTTCTTCAGAATGGAGAGGTTTGATCTTCTTGCAGTCCGTGGGACTCTCAAGAGTCTTCTCCAGCACCATAATAGTCCAAATGTAGGGCTCTTCGGCTTACACTTATTCTATTATGAGGCTTGCATTGACCATGCAGCCCTCTGCACTTCTGTTATTTTCTCTCTCTAGTAAATTCAGAAGCAAGTAGACTTTTATAGAGATGCCTGCATATTCAGCCCCCAGACATATTTTCCTCTGGGTCTGCTGCCCACCAGCTGTTCAGGGGGGAGCAACTGAGAGAGAAAAGGACAATGTTGTATAAAGTGTATGGCTGCAGCTCCTTTTTCTGTAAGAAAAGATAAAAGTAGCAGAGATAATGCCTGAACAGAAAGGTGGACTCTTATTCCGTGCTAAATGTTGCATGTATTTTGTGATTGCACGTTTGGTGATGCAATTGCATTTTGAAGTTTGAGGCTCTGAACAGCTGAGAAGCAGGACTTGCAGTTGACATTGACATTTTCCCGCTGAGATGATGGAGGTTTTTTTAAAAAAACCTCCTGCAAAGTCAGGACACCTAAAGGATGTTGGATGCTTTTGTTTTACAAAGTTTGTAGATGAAAGAAAGTCAAAGGACTGAAATTCTGAGGTGCCAGAAAAGGTTATTTATGTATGCAACAACTGTGGCCTATGTTTTGTTAGCCCCAAAATGGAAAATGAGTGAGGTCCCAACCAAAGAAGATTGGCAACTTAAATTGACAAAATATGCACGACTTGCAGACTTAACATACAGAATATGAGAACAAGAAGAACATACGTTTAAAGAAGATTGGAAAACGTTTCTCGAATATATGGAAAATAATTGTGCACAGCTGACAACGCTGGCAGCATTAAGATAAATTCAACAGTGTAACTAAGTTTTGATGGCGGCAATAATGGAAAACCAATTGGTGTAGTTTTTGTTAAATATGCAGGGATATAAGATATGTAAAATGAACCACAGAAAGAGAAGAGGGGAAGTCATCAATACCTTAAGTACGTAAAATGTTTATCTGAAATTGTAAAACATAAAATTTAATAAAAATCATATTTAAAAAAAGGAAAGAAAGTCAAAGGAGTAAATGGAATGAGAACGCCGAGTGGAGTTACGCCTCTGTTTCCACCTACATCCGAGGCTACTTCAGGCATTGCCCTGTTCTTAGCACCAAAAACATGATAACATTAATTTTATTCCAAAAGAAGCCAGAGATTTGCAACCTGCAGAGTGTGTGCCTGTTAATAAGTCCATCTGCTGCACAGTGCAGTCACAGGAGCATATGGCCCTGCTGTGAGGGAACAGCAACCAAGCCACCTCCTTAGCTGTCTCCTCCTTTGTTTCAGGGCCACTTGGGCGACTACTGTCGAGACAACCTTTTGTTCCCCTTCACCTTCGCCGGGGTCAACAACTTCTTGCAGGTGCCCGGGTACCCGCGCCGCAATCAGCTGGCCGTCAGCTTCAGCTTCCGGACCTGGGACGTTGTGGGGCTGCTCATGTACACGTCCTTTGCAGATGACCTGGGCTGGCTCGAGATGGTGCTGAGCGACGGGCAGATCAACGTGACCATTGCTCAGCCGAAAACCAAAACGAAGACCAAGAAGCTGGAGTTTGCGGCAGGTATGGGGAGGGGAAGGAGGAGGGACGGTTTTCTTCTACACAACCTTGGATAGTGGTTGAACAACTTGGAACCCGAACGCTGCAAACCCAGAAATAAGTGTTCTGGTTTGCGAACATTTTTCGGAAGCCGAACATGCTCCATTTTGAGTGTTACACTTCCAGTTTGAGTGCTACACTTCCGATTTGAGTGCCACGCTTCCGTTCCAACTGTTACGCTGAGATCTGTCTGTTTTTGCTATTTATTTTGCATTTTTGTTTTTGCGGCTCTTTTTTGTCTTGTTTTCTTGACTGTGTGGAGCCCAGTTCAACTACTTATGGATTGATTGTATGGCTGCAGTACATTGTTTATTGCTTTCATTTTATGAATCAGTGGTCTCATTAGATAGTAAAATTAATGTTACATTGCTGTTTTAGGGGTTGTTTTTAAAAGTCTGGAACGGATTAGTCCTTTTTGCATTACTTGCTATGGGAAAGCGCGCCTTGGTTTTGGAACGCTTTGGTTTTGGAACGGAATTCCGGAACGGATTAAGTTTGAGAACCAAGGTACCACTGTAATTGTTTTGAGGTGAAACTTTAAAATGCCTGCCCTGGAGGCAGAACGGATGAATGCAACCTAGCATGCCGTTTGGGTTTTTTTGTTTTTGTTTTAAAAGTTATGCGTTCTGTTGCATTGTGTCATCAGAATCACTCAAGGTAGCAGATATTTCATTGTGGGCTTTGGTGGCCCTAGATGTGGGGACCCGTGGCTCCAATGTGAGGAGTCTGAGGAATTTTATCCCCTCGTGTCCCTCCACCCACAGGATATCGCCTGAATGATGGCTTCTGGCATTCGGTGGCCTTGATGGTGCGCGAAACCATGGCCGTCATCACCATCGATGACCAGAATGACGCCAGCTTCCGCGTTGACAGAGACATTCAGTTGCGCACGGGGAACCAGTACTTCTTTGGAGGTGGGTTCTGGGCTGGTTAAGGGTTAAAGGGGGAACTGGTCATTTTTTCCCAAGAGGGTGGGCTGACGGTTGGTTAACTAATAGGCAGTCGTCAGGCTTCGGGGAATCCTATCACTCCCACATAGCAGCCAAGAAGAAGAGAAACAATAAAAGTTATTACCAAGTAATTTATTCAATATTCACAGAGAGACACGAAGGTATGCAGTATCCCCTAGATAATGGCATTGCTCCAAGTCTCTTGGCGTCTCTTCTGTTCTCTGTCACCCCTGCGTCGGTTAATCTGAGCTTTCTGCCTCTGAGCTTTTTGTACTACTATCCTCAATGCTCGTCTGGTTCTGGGAGAGGGGGGTCAGGAATGCTTTCCAAAGACACGGAGTCTGTAAGCTGTTTCTCCCTGGGGCTGCTTCTTCTTCCTGCTGCTCCCCCAATATTCCCCAGCTTCTCCCCTCTGCAGCCTCTGAACTGTGACCTTCTGCAAACCACTGTTCTAAATCTATAATGTCCTCTTGTTCTCGGGAAGGTTTGGGAGAAGGGGCAGTGACCCCTACCATTCCTCCTCAGTCCAGCCCCTGACAGCTGCAAGCTCTATGGGTCCACAGGAGCTGCCTGCTGATGTACTGCTTTTGAGAACAACTATTAAGGGAGGCACCTGAGAAGAGATGGGGAGGCAGCCAGGCACATGTATTGTAAGCTGTTCTGAGTTACCTTGGGGGAAAAAGTGAACCATACATTTAATAAATAATAAAAATGAAAAGAGGAACAAATGGCTCAGTTGCTTTAAGCCATTTTAATCTAGGTGCAAATTGAAGTTTGAAGGTGTTGGAACGAGGCCTAGCTAAATCTCATGGTCACGGAAGGGAGGAGCATAGACTAAGGAGGACTGTTCTAGAAATGGGGGCTAGTCATCAGTGCCATCACCTCCAAAGTAAAAAGAAGCCCAAAAGCAAAATGCATTGCAAACTAAATGTATAATAGTAAAGGTAAAGGGAACCTCTGGGGTTGCGGCACTCATCTCGCTTTATTGGCTTCCGGGTCATGTGGCCAGCATGACTAAGCCGCTTCTGGCGAACCAGAGCAGCGCACGGAAACACCATTTACCTTCCCACTGGAGTGGTACCTATTTATCTACTTGCACTTTGATGTGCTTTCGAACTGCTAGGTGGGCAGGAGCAGGGAGCGAGCAACGGGAGCTCACCCCGTCGCAGGGATTCGAACCGCCGACCTTCTGATCAGCAAGCCTTAGGCTCTGTGGTTTAACCCACAGCGCGACCCATATCCCACATATAATACACAGGGCATCATGTTATTTCCTCATCCAATCACTTTTTTTGTTTCTGTTTCGTGAAATGTAACGGAGGAATTTCCCCCTTCCTTTTGGTTGATGGTCGCTGCGTCTTTCCTAGGCTGCCCCAAGCCAGCCTCTCGTACCGGCTGTGCCTCCAACCAAACGGCCTTCCATGGGTGCATGCAGATGGTCAGCGTGGACCGGCAGCCCATCGAGTTAGATATGGTCCGTCTGCACCGGCTCGGCAAGTACTTTGAGGTGTACTTCAACGTGTGTGGCATCACAGACAGGTACGCTTGCCGGAGTGGCAGTTCTGGCCTGGGCAGAAGATGGTGGCTTCGGCTGGCAAGACCAGGGGATGAGGTCTAGCTGGTTCTCCCTGCTGTGTGCTTGGGCCAAGCCTATAGAAATAGCATGGTAGGAACCCAGGGGATGCTCTGAGAGTGTGCGGGGTCTGGGTCCAGGTCAGTGCTTGCATGGGAGATGCCCAGAAAGCTCATTGACACATCATTTAATTTTTAATTCTTTTAATTTTATTGAAGGTTTTCAACTATATTATTGTATTGTATTGTATTGTATTGTATTGTATTGTAGTGTAGTGTAGTGTAGTGTAGTGTAGTGTAGTGTATTATTTATACATACCCTGCCCATCTGACTGGGTTTCCTCAGCCACTCTGGACGGCTTCCAACAAAAGATTAAAAGCACATTGAAACATCAGACATTAAAAACTTCCCTAAACATAGACCATTAAATTTAATAGACCATTAAATTCAAACTAAACTAAAAAGAATAATAAAAAAACAAACAGAAAAAACTAGAGAAAAAGAAAGGTACATTAATAATAACCCTTATATGCTCCTCATAAAATTATAAATATATCTATGTAGCCCTCAGAGAGTTGAGTCTTCCTGCCTCGCTCCTGGGAGAACTTCTCCTTCTTGAGTCTCCCACTCTAAGAAAAACCACTCTGGCCTGCCTCTCATAATAGGCTCCTTCCTCTTCTCTCTGTAGCTCCCTCAATATGTTTTCTTGAAGGCAGGCAAGATGTGGACTTCCTTGCCCAGATGGAGGAGAAATGTTTTTGTATTCTTCAATCTGGTCTCGGCAAGCTTTGGGGGACGCTTGGGAAAAATGGTTCATGCTGGACTCGGAAGGTGCATCTTGTCTGCTATGCCTACTCCTGTTCCTCAGGAAAGGGCTTGAAAATAACCTAGCAGATGTCATCTCACCAGTTTAGAGAGATCGGAGCGTTTGCTCGCAGTTGAAATATCAACACAGTTATTTTTTGAACACCTCCTTCTCAAAGAACCTTCGAGAGTGGGGAAAGGACCTTCTAAAATTATCATGAAAGTGGAGGAAAAGGTTAAGGAACTTGGGGGGAAACACACAGATTCTCTATAAAAAATGTTAAGGGATGTTGTAGATACTAGGAGAGGATATATTGATTTAATAGTATCCTTCCTAACTCATGCTTGTGAGTAGCAGCAGAGTGCATTCTCCACAATATATATCAGGAAGCTAGTTGGTAGATTCGTTTGAATCTCTTTACTTAAGCAATCCTATGTGGCTTTGTTCAGCTTGGGTTTGGTTCCTGGTAAGTCCCCTTTTATCCCTCCCAAAAAAGAGTAAAGACACAACAGTCTTCTTTTAAAAGTAATAAGTTTACTCACATTCAGTTCACGGTTGGATCCCTGAAGGCAGGCTTTAGCTCAGAGTTACAGAAGAGGGTTTGAGTTCATCCCATATGGGAATGAGCCCATGTCCTGGTGGCTGAGAGCCAGCAGACAGCAAAATACTTCAGTATTAAGAGGAAGAAGAAGGGAGGTGTCTGCGTGACCAGCCCCTTTTATGGGGTCTCCCAGGATCACACCCACCAACCTGGTCACAGGCAGGGGGAGGACGCTCCAGACCAGGTGTGACAGGAAGTCCTCCTGGCTGTGGAGTAACACCCCCCTGTTTGTCCACTCTGGGCAAACAGGAAGTGTTGTACTTGACGGCTTGTGTTACGTATCACAAATGGGGCAAATGCCCCTGAAGAAAACTACCCCAGGGTGTTCAGTAGTCAGTGCCTGGGGGTGGGAGAATTGAAAATCTTGTATTGAGATGGAATGGGGTCTCCTGGAAGGAGGGCAGACTGGCAGAAGTGTGCCACACTGCCATGTTATGTTGCAGGTCCCACTGCAGGAGGCTGGCAGTGCCATCATGCTTTATGTTGTAAACCGCCCTGTGATCTTTCAATAAAGGGTCACACGTAAATTTAATAAATAATATTATTGATCACAATCATGCAGTGCCTATGAGCTTACTGTGGGTATTGGCTTTGCCAAAGGTGAAGTCAAAAGCGCCAGGATAGAGGGGTCCCGCAAGGCAGTTTTCGATGTTTCAGGAGTGGCAGTTGTCTTGCCAACAAATTAGAAAAGAGATGGTGTACCAGGTAGCTTGACTGATTGATTGATTGATTGATTGATTGATGGATGGATGGATGGATGGATGGATGGATGGATGGATTGATTGAATTTATATTCCGCCCTATATCCGGAGGTCTCAAGACAGCTCACAGAACACAAAACCACAAAATATATAATCAAAATAAAAACAACAACCCAATAACCACCCCCAACCACATTTTAAAAGGGCATCAGATGTCAATCAAATCCACCAAAGGCTTGGTTAAAAAGGAACGTTTTTGCCGGGCACCTAAAGGTGTATAATGAAGGCGCCAGGCGAACTTCCCTGGGGAATGCATTCCACAGACAGGGAGCCACTGCAGAGAAGGCCCCGTTCTCTTGTTGCCACCCTCTGCACCTCTTGAGGAGGAGGCTTGGATCCCTGCTGCGATGGGGAGTCCCTTTCTCTGGTGCCAGCTTGCTTCTCATGTCATGCCAGGTGTACTCCCAACATGTGCGAACATGGAAGCCGCTGCATCCAGTCCTGGGATGACTTCACCTGCATCTGCGACTTGACGGGCTACAAGGGGGAGACCTGCCACACACGTGAGGCCCTGAGGATGGGGAGGGGAAGGGCGAGCTTGAGGTGCTGACCACACGAGTGCTGACCCTTCACTTTCTTCTTAAACCTTGCAGCCGTTTACAAGGAAAGCTGCGAGGCCTACCGACTCAGCGGCAAAGTATCTGGAAACTACACCATTGACCCAGACGGCAGTGGGCCCCTGAAACCTTTTTACGTCTACTGTGATATTCGAGGTATGGTGGAAATGTGTGGGATACTGGTCTTTATCAGGGGGTGTTCAGTGCAGGCTGGAATAGGCACAGCAACGAAAAGAAAAGGGAGTCTTGGAGTATATGCAGAGAGCAAAGCCATCATCGCTGAGCAAAATGAGCCAGACTCTACCAATATATTATTTAGATGCCCAAGCAGCCAGGCATTGTGCAAAAACTGTTGAAAGAGAACATGTCAGAACCTGAAAGCTTTACAATAGAAATCTTCAACTTGCAATCTAAATTTTGCAAAGGGGTAGTGTATCATTTTTATGCTGAATATCGGCAAGCAACGCCCTTTCCTTTCCTGGAACGCTGCTTTTCTATATTGTTGCTGATTTATGGAATGTGGCATCGCATGAAAAAACATTACCGGCTGTATTTTGCTGCTTGTCTAAATAGCAACAAGTGTTGAGGCAGAGAGCGTTTTTAAAAAATGGCAAAAGGCCAGAAGCATAATGGAGGTGAGAAGTGTCGGGGACTGGCTGGACTGAAGAGGAATAGTGGGAGCCCCAAGGGAAACCCCAGAGGAGGAAGGATCAGAGCCCGGGGATTGGTGGTGGGACACTGAGGAGAGGTCAGAGAGAGAACTGGATGCTGAAGGGGCAACGGGGTTTAGTGAGCAGGGAGAGCCGGTGACAGGGAGCAGTTCAGACTCAGAGGATGAAGCAGAGGAGGGGGGTTCAAAGGCTGCTGAAGAATCCAGGGAGTCTCCCTCTTCAGCTGTGACAAGCTCCCCTCCCTGCTGGTCTCTAAGATAATTAGAGCAAAACAGAGGGCAGAGGTGCGCAGACACAGTTTGAGACTGCTTGGGAAATGTCCGGGAGAGGAGGAGCTTTAGACTGGGTGGAAGGCAGGGGCCTTCAGTTCTGGCAACTGCTCTGGCAAGACCTACTGGGAATTGTTGCTGAGTTGTATGCTGTATCCTTGAATAAGGAGTTAGCTTCACGGGCAATTGCCTCTGCCTCTCTGTGCTGAGCTGCATCGATTCCAACCTTGACGAGTGGTGGCACCCGGTGCAATTCCTAGCATCTTGAAGTAGGGACGGGGTTACCCAGCCTGAAATCCTGCCTACCAGTGTAGACAGCACCAGGCTAGGCCGATTGATCACTCAGCTTTCGTAAGGTCTTCTGCTGCAGGCTGGCTACAGAAAGGCCTCTTTGCCTGCCCTCAAAGGGTTTCCACAGCCAGCCCTGCAGGCCACTGTCTCCATTGCATGGGGGGGCAGTTGTTTTTCCTGTCACACACTCGTTTTGCACCCTTTCTGCCTTCCAGAGGACCGGGCTTGGACCATCGTCTGGCACAATCGATACTGGGTCACACGAGTGACCGGTTACAGCCCTGAAAGGCCTTTCCTGGGCACTGTGGACTACTGGAACGCCTCGTGGAGCGAGGTGTCGGCTCTGGCCAACGCCTCAGAGTACTGCGAGCAGCAAATTGAGTTCCGCTGTTACTTCTCTCGCCTGCTCAACACCCAGAGTGAGTGACCAGGTGGACGGAGCTGCACGGCTGCACCCTTGGGTGCTGTGTGGGTTTTGCTTTTAGCACCTGCTAAAATTTGAAATTTGCTAAAATCGAACCATTCCAGGTGGCTTGTTTTTGTTCTGCCTCTTCTCCCTGGTCCCTGTGCAGAACCTGTTTTTCTCAAGTGGGAAAATCATCCCATTGGCCATGCTAGATGGGGGTGTTGGGCATCGGAGATGGGGCTCTGTGTGCAGGCAGCCACTCAGAAGGACTGTAAAAGTAAAGGTATAGGGACCCCTGACCATTAGGTCCAGTCGTGGCCAACTCTGGGGTTGCGCCGCTCATCTCGCTTTACTGGCTGAGGGAGCCGGCATACAGCTTCCGGGTCATGTGGCCAGCAGGACTAAGCCGCTTCTGGCAAACCAGAGCAGCGCGCGGAAACGCCATTTACCTTCCCACTGGAGCGGTACCTATTTATCTATTTGCACTTTGACGTGCTTTCAAACTGCTAGGTGGGCAGGAGCAGGGACCGAGCAACGGGAGCTCACCCCGTCGCAGGGATTCGAACCGCCGACCTTCTGGTCGGCAAGTCCTAGGCTCTGTGGTTTAACCCACAGCGCCACCAGCGTCCCTCCCAGAAGGACTGTTGTTCCAGGTAAACCACTGTTTCTTTCAGATGGGTCCAAGGGCTGAGCCAAGCCCTGGAATGCCACCTGTTCCAACACCTCTCTTGAGCCTTCAGATGATTCACTAGGCGTTGCTCACTCCACTTTGAGGTTGATCTTTTCCTCCACCAGGACTAGAAACGTGAAAGTATTCATGCTCCCCAAAGAAGCATGGCACATGGGAGCATGAATACTTTCACGTTTTGGGAATTATAGGGACAGAACTACCTAATATTGTATAGAAATTTATTTATGTATGCTACTACAGCAGCAAGAATGCTACTTGCCCCAAAGTAGAAAGAAGCAGAAATCCCAGTAAAGGAAGAATGGATACAAAAACTCATGGAATATGCAGAAATGGCAAAACTTACTGGAGGAATAAAAAATAAAGATAGCAAACTTTTTTTTATAAAAGAATGGAAACGGTTTATTGAATATTTACAGTTAAATTGCAAACAGATAAAAACATTATCAGGATTATTGTAACAACCTCCAATTTCACAAGAGTGAATATTTACAGTAGATAATTAAATGAGCAAGTGAAATGAATTTCAATATGCAGACGATATTAACAAATAATAATAAGGAACCGCAGAAAAGGGAAGAAAGTCGAATTTTGAACTGTGAAATTGATTGTAAAACTAATGAAATGTATAAACTTGAAAAGTATATATATATAAAAAAGTATTCACGGCTGAAAAAAAATCAGGGTGCTGAGCTTAGCATTACCCGATGGCACTGTTGTCACAGAATGCATGCAACCCTCCTAAACAGAGGAGATCTTTGCTAGGAAGAGATCTTCAGGTTGTGTTAGATATCTGAATGAAAAACGTAAGTTTGGTATGCAGAGGCAGCGGAGTGGGTTAAATGGACCTCTGGCCTGATTTAGCAGGTGGTAGTTTTGCTGCATAGCTGTCAACTTTCAGATTTGAAAATAAGGGATCAGCAGCCTCGAAAATAAGGGACCAGCAGCCTCACCTGTCCCGGGGACAGTCTACGGGATATCAAACAATCCGGGATAGCAGCGGGGAAACGGTGCTGGAATAAAGGAATTTCCTGCAAAAAAAGGGAAGGTTGACAGCTATGTTTTTCCGTCTGCCTGAGAGCAGGCTCTGTGAGATCTCCCTCTGACAGGCTCTCTCGTTCTTCCTTAGCTGGGATGCCGCTGAGCTTCTGGATGGGCCGCAACGAAGAGCGCCATTACTACTGGGGGGGCTCTCCCCCAGGGCTGGGGCGCTGCGCTTGCGGCATGGATAAGAACTGCGCCGACCCCCGTTTCTACTGCAACTGCGATGCGGACCATGCCATGTGGTGAGAGAGAAGGCGGCCCTCGTCCCTCCAAGAAGGGCCTTGGGTGGTCATGGCGGCGGGTGCGAAACGTATATCCCTAACTGATAGCGGGCCCAGTTTCCCACAACCATGGTGTTATGTACTGAAGTTCTCACCCTGGGCCAGCAGGGGGATACTGTAAATAGTTCAGGTCCACATGCAAATAAGGGATCGAAAGTGACGTTCAGTGATTGGATAGTTACAGAAAGTTGTTACAGTTACGTTGTACTGGAGCTCTATATAAGCAGGCTGGCTGAACCCTTCAGTTCAGTTCAGTTCTGGCCTGTGAATAAACAAGAGCTCTTTGAAGAATCGCTGTGTCGTCTGATATGTTCACCCACAACTTAACACATTGTTCTCTCTCTCTTCCAGGCGGGCGGATAAAGGGCTGCTGAATTTTGTCGACCATCTTCCAGTCACGCAGGTGGTGATCAGCGACACGAACCGCACCGGGTCAGAGGCCCAATTCTACGTGGGCCCGTTGCGTTGCTATGGCGACCGTGAGTAGCGGACTGAGGATATGGATGCCGTTCCCTCATGTGTCTATCAGAATGGATGGAGGGCCCCTGAGGGAGGACGGGATGGGGCTCGCACCCATTTTACATGCGCTAATAACGGACTTCCTACGATTTGCAGGCAACTCTTGGAATACCGTTTCTTTCGTCCGGGGAATGGCTTTGATCTTCCCCACCTTCCAAGTCAACTACAGCCTGGATATCAGCTTCTTCTTCAAGACTTCTGCCCCCTCTGGCACTTTCCTGGAGAACATCGGGCCAAAGAACTACATCCGTGTGGAGCTTAACAGTACGGAATCGTCATTGAAATCCCACTCAGTATTGATCCAGAGTAGATCCCAATGTATAGTTAGCAGAGTAAGAACTTAAACACGTTGCAGGATTCCCCAAAAAATAGACCAGAGGCAATTATATTTCATCCAGCAGAGCTTTACTGCTACTGAAGGCAAATGAGCATAATGGTCACAAATCCAATACATTCAGGATTGGCCCTGTCCATAAGAAATCCAGTTGCAGAAGACTTACAATAACTTATAATAAGACTAAACCTTAATACTATATATACTATGTACAGAACACCACACCAGAAGGAAGAGAGAAAGTGAAACAGGCTCCTTCTGGCCTCTTATTATAGTCAGAAGAGATAAGAGAACCAGTTTAAACCAGCTGTATTCAGCTTCTCTGAAGGAATAACCCAAACATCATGAAGTTTCTTTCACACAGAGAAGCTTCCAGAAGCTTCCAGAACCCTCTTAAATTAAGTAGAATAGGAAAGATCTCCACACATCAAATCAATACTTTCTGTTCTAAGAAATGCAAACTGACAGGAATTGGGAACTCGAGGCAGTGGGAGTAGTTTGAGAGGCCTTCTTAGGCAGATATTGAATGTATTGGCACTTTGCCCAATCCCAAAATGTAGGGCTCCGTCCGCATGGTACATTTGAAGCGGCATCAAATAACTTTAAATAGGGTTCCCCCCAAAGAATTATGGGAGATGGCGTTTGTTAAGGGTGCTGGGATGTTCTCCCCTCACAGAACTGCAGTCCCCAAAGTTTCTTGGGGAGAGGGATCAACTGTTAAACCACTCTGGAGAATTGTAGCTCTGTGAAGGGAATAGGGGTGTCCTAACAACTCTCAGCACCTTTAGCAAACTATAGTTCCCAGGATTCTCTGAAGGAAGCCATGGTTGCTAAAAGTAGTATGATACTGCTTTAAATGTGCGGTGCAAATGGGCCCTAACACTGTTAGAAATGTGAATGAGATGGAGAACTAAGGGTGTATTGCTTGGAAACGGAATCTTGATTCATCTAAGTAATATTATTAATAATAATATTAATTCTATTATTTGTACCTTGCCCATCTGACTGGGTTGCCTCAGCCACTCTGGGTAAAAAGGTAAAGGGAACCCTGACCATTAGGTCTAGTCGTGACCGACTCTGGGGTTGCGGCGCTCATCTCGCTTTTACTAACAAAATATTAAAAACACAGCAAAACATCAAACATTAAAAACTTTCCTATACTGAGCTGCCTTCAGATGTCTCCTAAAAGTCATATAGTTCTTTATCTCCTTGACATCTGATGGAAGGGTGTTCCATAGGGTGGGTGCCACTACCGAGAAGGCCCTCTGCCTGGTTCCCTGTAGCTTCACTTCTTGCAGTAAGGGAACTGCCAGAAAGCCCTCGGCGCTGGACCTGTGTCCGGGCTGAACGATGGGGTTGGAGACACTCCTTCAGGTATATAGGACCAAGGCCATTGAGGACTTTAAAGGTCAGCACCAACACTTTGAATTGTGTTCCAAAACATACTGGGAGCCAGTGTAGATCCTTTAGGACTGGAGTTACAGCATGGCTGTAGGAAATCATCAGGGCTACGGTCTCCCGAAAAAGACACGCCACTCCCTTTTGTGCTTATACTCAGCAGGCAGTGAACCCAGGAAGAGGGAGGTAGTATTATTTAGGGACCCCCAAAGCATAGCTGTCTGAAGGGGCAGAGACCCTCCCTCCTGGTCAGGGCCGTCTTAAGCATATCCGGCGCCGTAGTGCAAAGATCCCTCCAGCGCCCTACCCCCCCCGTTTCCCAGAGTTGTCAGCCTTTTTAGGGGGGGACCTCTAAAGTTGTTGACCTTTTTAGGAAAGCCTGCTCCCGCCCTCACACTGCTGCCCTGTGCTGCTCGAGTGTGGCTGGGCATTGGCTCCCACGGTGGGATCATGGTGAGAGGCTGGGTGGCCGGGCGTGATGGGGACAGGCAAAGCAAGCTGGGCCGTCCATGTTGCTGCAGCAGAGAAGCCGCAGTCTCGCCGTAGTTGCTTGGGGAGGGAGGGAGGAGAGAGCATGACTGGGAGGGGATTGGGCAGGGGAAGGAAACGCGGTTCGTGTGAAGGTGTGCAGAGGTGGTGGGGGCAGCGGGAGGAGGCAGACTCCGTGCAAGGCGGTGGAGAAGCAGGGGAAGGAGGGAGGGGCGCTGGGGGCAGCAGTTGCAGCATGTAGCCTCAAGCGCAGGGAACTTTTGAGGTAGAGTAGACGAGGGGAGCAGGACGTGGGTGGCGCTGTGGGTTAAACCACAGAGCCTAGGACTTGCCGATCAGAAGGTTGGTGGTTCGAATCCCCACGACGGGGTGAGCTCCTGTTGCTCTGTCCCAGCTCCTGCCAACCTACAGTTCAAAAGCACGTCAAAGTGCAAGTAGATCAATAGGTACTGCTCAGGTGGGAAGGTAAACGCCGTTTCCGTGCGCTGCTCTGGTTCGCCAGAAGTGGCTTAGTCATGCTGGCCACATGACCCGGAAAAACTGTCTGCGGACAAACACCGGCTCCCTCGGCCAGTAAAGCGAGATGAGCGCCGCAACCCCAGAGTCAGGGGTCCTTTAACCTAGACGAGGAGAGCAGTGGTAGAGTCACGTTTATGATGCACAGAGCTTGGGATGCAAGCACACACCACGCAGCCGAGGAGGTGGTGTGTTGCGGAGCCAGCAGAGAGCTCCCGACTACGGGAAAGCATCCAGAGCCTTCCCGCCTCTGATGGGCGCTGGAGGCGCACAGGCACCAAGCCCCCGCTCCGCCTCGCTTACCTCCCCGCTCTCCCCTCCCCGGACTCTCCGCTTGGTGCCCTGGCTCGCCGCGCCACTACGCCCAATGCTTCTGGAAGGCAGCTGTGGTGTGACACCTCTCTCCTGCTGCCGTTTTCTAGCTACCCGAGATCTGGTATTCATATACGACATTGGCAACGGGGACGAGAACCTGACAGTTCACCGGGACATGCCCTACAACGACAACGAGTGGCACGAGGTCAGGGCGGAGATCAACGTGAAGCTGGCTCGGATGCGGGTTGACCGGATGCCCTGGGTTGTGCGAGCAGCTCCTCCCCAGACCTTCCTTCACATGAACCTCACGAAGCCTCTCTATGTGGGTGAGTGAGGATGGGCAGGGTGGTCTGAATGAAAGAAAGAAAGAGGGAGAGAGAGAGACCCTATTGGACGAGGTTCTTTCATTGTTGATCACCTCAAACTAGTACCAGGCTCAATACAGCTTACTCATCAATATGAAAAAGCTCAGCCAGCTCAGTTTTGTAACAGGCAAAATCTCATTTTTGTGTGGGTGGGTGGTGAAAATCTAGCTTTATTATCTTCACCATCCTCTTCCATTTTATTTGTTAAAAACTTTATTTCCATAGTTAAAAACTTCTAGGTTCATTTTTTAAAAAAATATTTTTTATTTGATTTTACATGTAAAAAGCTATCACATTACCAAATGCATCACCATATATAGAGATTTCTCTGAATCTCGAAACTCCCCCCCCATCCCCTCCATGGGTCCTGTTGTCAACATTTATAATTGCATATTATTCCATAATCTCCATTTTGAATCCATAGTGTTTGTTACATTACAAGTGTGATTAAAATCCTGCTAATGTTTCCATCTGCTTACAGTGGTCCGCTAAATAAATTATCATTTCCCCCCATTCTTTTTTAAAGTTCTTGTCCCGCTTCAAAGGCAACGGACTTTACAAAAACACCTTGCTGTTTTCCACTGGGACCAGAAGACTTAAAACGAGCTTGCCTGGATCCAGCAAGGCAGCTGCTAACGTTTTCATTTCCTGTCCCCCTTTCTTAGGCGCTGCCGAATACTACCTGCGCCCCTTCTTGGGCTGCTTGCGGGGTCTGCGCATGAACGGGGTCACCCTCAACTTGGAGGGGAAAGCCAACGAGACGGAAGGAGTGCTTGTGAACTGCACCGGGCATTGCCGGAACCCTTTGGTGCCCTGCCGGAACTACGGCACCTGCCTGGAGGCCTATAGCCACTACACCTGCAACTGCTCGGTCTCTGCCTTTGAAGGACCTTTCTGCAACCTGGGTGAGCACCCTAAACAAGTCTGGAGGGTTGAGGTGAAGTGATGAGGCGAGGAGGGGGCAGGACGGAGAAGACAGGGCTGATTTTTTTCCCACCTTCACCGCATCAAGCAGTTGGTCCCTTACCTTTCCCGCCCCGACCTGGCCACAGTGATCCATGCGACAGTCACCTCCAGGCTTGACTACTGTAATTCGCTCTACGCGGGGCTGCCCTTGAAGCTGTCCCAGAAACTCCAGCGGGTGCAGAATGCTGCAGCGAGGCTCCTCACGGGGTCTCTGCCATGGGAGCATATTCACCCAGTGCTTTTCAAGCTGCACTGGCTCCCGGAGGAGTACAGGGTCAGATTTAAGGTGCTGGTTTTGACCTTTAAAGCCCTGCACGGCCTAGGACCCTCGTACCTACGGGACCACCTCTCCCAGTATGCCCCACGGAGAGCCTCAAGGTCCATAAATAGCAACACCCTAGAGGTCCTGGCCCTAAGGAAGTTAAATTAGCCTCAGTCAGAGACAGGGCCTTTTCAACACTGGCTCCAGCCTGGTGGAACATTCTGTCTCATGAGACCAGGGCCCTGCAGGATCTGATTTCTTTCCACAGGGCCTGTAAGACAGAGTTGTTCCGCCTGGCCTTTGGCTTGGAGCCAATTTGATTCCCTCCCCCTCTTTCTTTTTCCTTTCTCCCCTGTGATGAGGCTGCATTTTAATGTTTCAATGTTTCGATGTTGTATTTTAACCTTGTTTTTAAGTTGTATTCATTCAGCCTGTTTTTATTATTGTTTGTTAGCTGCCCTGAGCCAGGCCTTGGCTAGGGAGGGCGGGGTATAAATAAAATTTATTATTATTATTATTATTATTATTATTATTATTATTATTATTATTTCCCTTAGGCCTTTGACTCTCTGCCTAACCGTTGCCGTGTTCCCCCATCTATCCCCTTTTGCAGACATCGGCGCCTACTTCGAGCAAGGCACCTGGGTCCGCTATGACATCATGACGATGCCGTTGCACGTAGTCCGGGAGTTCTCCAACATTCTCCACCAGCCGATTCAGCCGCTCCCCGGCTACAACCTGACCAGGGAGGATGTGTGGCTCAGTTTCCGCACCACTTCGGCCCCCGCCGTCCTGATCTACGTCAGCACCTTTGTGCATGATTACATGACCATTTTGATCCGCGAGGACGGTGAGCCTTATGAGGAACGGCTAAGGAAGCTGGGCATGTTTAGCCTGGAGAAGAGGAGGTTAAGGGGTGATATGATAGCCATGTTCAAATATATAAAAGGATGTCACATAGAGGAGGGAGAAAGGTTGTTTTCTGCTGCTCCAGAGAAGCGGACACGGAGCAATGGATCCAAACTACAGGAAAGAAGATTCCACCTAAACATTAGGAAGAACTTCCTGACAGTAAGAGCTGTTCGACAGTGGAATTTGCTGCCAAGGAGTGTGGTGGAGTCTCCTCCTTTGGAGGTCTTTAAGCAGAGGCTTGACAACCATATGTCAGGAGTGCTCTGATGGTGTTTCCTGCTTGGCAGGGGGTTGGACTCGATGGCCCTTGTGGTCTCTTCCAACTCTATGATTCTATGATTCTATGAGCATCACGGGAGCTAGCCCTGGGCCCCCCCGAATCTGGCCTCTTTCTTGTTGACAACGCATCTTGCCGTGGCGTCAGGATAATTCATAGAATTGTAGAGTTGGAAGGGATTTCTCCCAGGGGCAATCAACTCCAGCCCCCCTGCAATGCCTAAATCTTAACTACAGCATCCACAGCAGATGGCCTAATAATAATAATAATATATTTATACCCCGCCCATCTGGCTGGGTTTCCCCTGCCACCAGAATACAGTGGTACCTCGGGTGAAGTACTTAATTTGTTCCGGAGGTCCGTTCTTAACCTGAAACTGTTCTTAACCTGAAGCATCACTTTAGCTAATGGGGCCTCCTGCTACCGCCGTGCCACCAGAGCACGATTTCTGTTTTCATCCTGAAGCAAAGTTCTTAACCCGAGGTACTATTTCTGGGTTAGCGGAGTCTGTAACCTGAAGCGTATGTAACCTGAAGCATATGTAACCCGAGGTACCACTGTATTAAAAATGCGATAAAACACCAAACATTAAAAACTTCCCTAAACAGGGCTGCCTTCAGATGTCTTCTAAACATCACATAGTTGTTTATTTCCTTGACATCTGATGGGAGGGTGTTTCACAGGGCGGGTGCAACTACCAAGAAGGCCCTCTGCTTGGTTCCCTGTAGCCTCACTTCTCACAGAAGGCCCTCGGTGCTGGACCTCAGTGTCCAGGAAGAATGATGGGGGTGGAGACACTCCTTCAGGTATACTGGACCAAGGCCGTTTAGGGCTTTAAAGTTCAGCACCAACACTTTGAATTGTGCTTGGAAACATACTGGGAGCCAATGTAGGTCTTCAGATGTTTGTTTGGTTGTTCTGGCCACGCTTGCCATCACACTTGTTTGGCAAGCCTTTGAGAGCTCCTGTTTCAAAGTAATACCATCTCCACCTTGCCGTCCCCTTCTACCTGTTGCCGTTTCCCTTGCAGGCATCCTGCAGCTGCACTACCAACTGGGCGCCCTCCCTGCCATCTACCCCCTGAGCACGCGCTCTGTGGCCGACGGACAGCCACACAGTATCAACGTCACGCGTGTCAATCGAACGTTGTACACACAGGTAAGGGGGGGCCCTCTTGCTGCACGAGTGGGAAGGGGCCTGCAGAAAGGCGTCTTGCGGCGGAAGGGACTTGGAGCCCCCTGATGTTGCTTGGCTCCCAACTTCCATCAGCCTCAGTTGAGTGATGGATGCCGCAGTTCAGCAATGCCTAGAGGACTACACATGGTCTTCACCTCTGGCTCTGTGGCTCTCTCACTGTCTGGAGGGAGGGAGGGACTCACGGGAGAGTAGCCCAGCAGCTTTCTGCTCTGCGGAGTGTGGGCCCGTTGGTGTCATGTGGACAAACGGTTAAATTATGCAGTGCTTGGCTTCACGACGCCAGGCACACATTCCCAGCGTCTGGAGGTTCTGAGATAAGGTGCCAGGTGCGCTGGGTTGCCATAGCAACACTAGCAAGGCCAGGCGTACGTCTTGCTGAGTCATTTACCCTTCCATTAGTTCAAGAATGCCTAGGTGTAGAATCAGATATAACAGGCATTGCTTTTCTGATGTTTGTGTCCTGATGCCCATGCCATATTGTCCTTTCCTGTCTGGATACTGCCCTGTTTCCATGTGAGGAAGAGGCTCTGCGTTTTACCCAGCAGCATTACCTAGCAGGGAGATAGTGTTACCGGATCTTTCTGTACATATGTATCTTTACTTCAGAGACCAGAAGAACTCTGTATAGTAGATAGCTGGGGCTCCACATACTCTGCTGATATATCAAACTGGTTGTTGAGGTGTGGGGAACACAACCTTCCACAAGTAGACAACAGGGCCTGGGACAGCGCTGGGAATGGCTGAGTTCTCCACTGTAAAATAATAATAATAATGATGATGATGATGATGATGTTAGTATTATTTATAGCGCCCCTCCCCCACTGGCTGGGTTTCCCCAGCCACTCTGGGCGGCTCCCAACAGAATATTAAAAACATGATAAAACATCAAACATTAAAAGCTTCCCTAAACAGGGCTGCCTTCACATGTCTTCTAAAAGTCAGGTGGTTGTTTATTTCCTTGACATCTGATGGGAGGGCGTTCCACAGGGCAGGGGCCACTACCGAGAAGGCCCTCTGCCTGGTTCCCTGTAGCGTTGCTTCTTGGAATGAGGCAACCGCCAGAAGGCCCTCGGCGTTGGACCTCACTGTCCGGGCAGAACGATGGGGGTGTGTGTGTGGAGACGCTCCTCCAGGTATACTGGGTTGAGGCCGTTTAGGGCTTTAAAGGTCAGCACCAACACTTTGAATTGTGCTTGGCAATGTACTGGGAGCTAATGTAGGTCTTTCAAGACCAGTGTTCTATGGTCTTAGCGGCCGCTCCCAGTCACCAGTCTAGCTGCCGCATTCTGGATTAGTTGTAGTTTCCAGGTCACCAGTCCACTGTTCTCTGTGAGGGTATCCTGATCAGCCTTATAGTATGTCTTCTCTCTTCTTCCTTTCTTTAGTTGGATTATTACCCAGTCCAAGTCTACCAGCTCTCCCTTTTTGTGGATGGCAGACTCGACTCGCCCAAGGCGCTCTATCTTGGTCGTTTCATGGGTGAGTGAGAGTCGTGGGTCCTGCCCATTCTTGACATTGATTGTCCCATGCCCAGCTCCTTGGATGTACCAGTCAGCCTTCTGTTGCCCTGGTTCCTTCCAGTTACTTTGGATTTCCAACCCATGGCTAGTGGCCAACATCTGGAAAGCTCCAGATTGACCAGGGAGAGGGGGATGCCTGCTCCACATAACCTCACCCTGACATCCAACTCTGCTTTGCTTTTAGGCTCGCAAACATAGTTCTCTCCCCCTTCCACTTCCACATCTCTGGATTCTGCCCTGTCCCTCGAAACAGCCTCTGTTGTCCCCTTTCTCCTGTGTTCCTGGAGACCCCCATTCCTTCTAATCGCCAGCTTGGGAGTGCCTCTCAGTTCCAAAGCAAAATGTGGCCACCCCAAAATGAGGCGATGGTCTCTGCATCCTCAGGGGCCTCTCTTCGGTATATGGAAGTTTGTCGTTATATACCGTATTTTTCGCTCTATAGGACGCACCGGACAATAGGATGCACCAGACCATAGGAGGGGGAGAACGGGGGGGGGGATTCTCCCCCTCTTTGTTCGGCGCCCCTTCAGTGAAGCGGCAGGAGAAACGGAGCCCCTTCCATTTCTCCTCCTGCTTCGCTGAAGGGGCGCTGCGCAGAGAGGGAAAACTGTGCAGCACTTCTCCAGTGAAGTGTGCACCGACCCCTCTCGCTCTCCAGGCTTCAGGTGGCCATCTGCAAGCCTTCGGAGCACGGCGGGAACTCCTGCTGCACTCCGGAGGCTTGCGGATAGCTGCCTGAAGCCCCCGGAGCGCAGCGGGAGTTCCCTGCGCTCCGGGGGCTTCAGACGGCTTCAGCGAAAGCAACACGAAGCCTCTGGAGCGCGGGGGGAGCTCTCCCTCTGTATTTCGGAGGCTTCATGTTGCTATCGCTGAAGCCAAGGAGCCTGCATTCGCTCCGTAGGACGCACACACATTTCCCCTTCATTTTTGGAGGGGAAAAAGTGTGTCCTATAGAGCGAAAAATACGGTATATGCCCAGTAGGGAACTGTGAGCTTTGATACTTAATAGAATTTGGTGGCAGCTGAGTCTGTAAGAGGAGGAGAAGGGTCTGACGCGGAGGCCGGCACCCTGGGGCCTCCTCTAAGGCAAATGGGGAACTCGTTTCTTCAAAGAGCCGCCATCACCCGAGCTCCTCTGCTCTTCCGTTTCCCTCCTGCCCCACTTTTTCACATCTTCTCCTTCCACCCCACTTTCTGCAAGCTCTCCCCACCCCCCTTTCGCTTTCCTTTCCCCCTTGTTGCATCCGTCAAACACAGGCCTCTCTGTATGAACATTCTGTAACGGGGCTGAAAATGATTTTGCAGGTTCTGGGCTGAATAAATTATGCAGATCATATGAATTTTGCATGCGTGTCCTTAATTTGCATAGCATGCCCTTCTGTCGCTAGGCGGGGAAAGGAAGAAAGAGCCCCTCTTCCCCAGGAGTGCTGCTTCACTTCCTGACAGACATTGACTCCTAAGCCTGTCCTTACAGATCTCAAGGCTTTTTCAAAAACTGATATGGCTGACTGTTGTCAGTGTTTTTGATTTGGGGTAGTTTTTATTTTATCTCATTGAACAGCCTGTTTTATTACATACATTTAAACCCATTGACACACACACTCACTCACACATACACACTTGTTTCCCCCCCCCTTTTCTAAATTACATTTCAAAATATTCATTTCAACAACCATAAATCAATGACTTCCCTCCTTCTCTTTTGGTAGTTCATTTTGCATACTATAAAGGTAAAGGGACCCCTGACCATTAGGTCCAGTCGTGACCGACTCTGGGGTTGGGGCGCTCATCTCGCTTTACTGGCCAAGGGAGCCGGCGTACAGCTTCTGGGTCATGTGGCCAGCATGGCTAAGCCGCTTCTGGCGAACCAGAGCAGCGCATGGAAACCCCATTTACCTTCCCGCTGGAGCTGTACCTATTTATCTACTTGCACTTCAGCATGCTTTCAAACTGCTAGGTTGGCAGGAGCAGGGACCGAGCAATGGGAGCTCACCCTGTCGCGGGGATTCGAACCGCCGACCTTCTGATCGGCAAGACCTAGGCTCTGTGGTTTAACCCACAGTGCTACCCGCGTCCCTTTTGCATACTGTATACATCCCTGCATATTTTACATGAACTAAATTATTCAGTAATCCGTTTTTACATCTCTCAAAACTTATTCACCCATATATTCAGTGAACATTTTCCAGTCGTCTTTAAACGTGCATTCTTCTTGTTCTTTTATATTCGATATGTTAAGTCTGCAAGCTGCTTGTATTCCATCAATTTGCGTTGCCATTCCTCTTTGGTTGGGGCCTTGCCCGCTTTCCATTTTAGGGCTAACAAGACATGGGCCGTGGTAGTGGCATACATAAATAGTCTTTTTTGACACCTGGGAATTTCCCTCTGAATTATCCCCAACAAAAAGGACTCTGGTGGTTTTTTTTTTGGGGGGGGGGTGTACTTTTAAACATTTTTTTCAATTCATTATATATCATTTCCCTGATTTGGGATAGTTTTGAGGGGGGTTAGGAGGAAGAAGCTGGCGTCCATTTAACTCTGTCCTGTTCCTCTTGTCTTCCATGGTCCACAGAGACGGGCTTGATTCACCCGGACATCCAAAGATACAACACACCGGGCTTCACAGGTTGCCTCTCAGGAGTGAAATTCAACAGCATTGTGCCTCTGAAAACCATCTTCCGGGCCAGTGGCAAAAATCCCATCCGCCCCTACAGCATCAAAGGGCGGCTGGTGGAGTCCAGCTGTGCCTCTATGCCCAACTCTTACATCGAAACACCACCAGAACTTGACCCCTGGTACATAGACCCAGGTAAGGTAGCATTTATGGGGGAGGAAGGTGAGATGTTGGGCCTGCCCACTCATCCCAGAAGGGTTGGGGGCAAGGCTGTGCTTACCTGGGGGCGAGGGTGCCTCTTAATAAATTTAATAATAATAAATGTTATTTACACCCCGCCGTCCCCGGCCAGAGCCGGGCTAAGGGCGGCTAACACCAATAAAATCACAGTAGAAACATAATGGGGGACGGACGGACAACCAATTTAAAATACAGATTAAAATGCAGCCTCGTTTTAAAAGTAGACCATAAGGGGAGGGCAACATAAGGGTCAGACTGAGTCCAAACCAAAGGCCAGGCAGAACAGCTCTGTCTTGCAGGCCCTGCAGAAAGATCTCAAGTCCCGCAGGGCCCTAGTCTCTTCTGACAGAGCGTTCCACCAAGTCGGAGCCAGTACTGAAAAGGCCCTGGCCTTAGTTGAGACCAATCTAACCACCTTGTGACCTGGGACCTCCAAAGTGTTGTTATTTAGGGCCTCCGGGGGGCATACCAGGAGAGGCGGTCCCGTAGATACGAGGGTCTTAGGCTGCATAGGGCTTTAAAGGTCAAAACCAGCACCTTAAACCTGATCCTGTACTCCACCGGGAGCTTGTGTAGTTGGTAAAGCACTGGATGAATGTGATCCTGCGGCAAGGACCCCGTAAGGAGCCTCGCTGTGGCATTCTGCACCCGCTGGAGCAGCCCTAGCCTTCCTTCATGTGTCCCAGGCGATGTTTGGGCCAGAACCCTTGGACTAATCTACACTAGTGAGTTAAAATATTATACCTTGGTTCTCGAACGGCTTAGCTGACAAACAAATCGGCTTCCGAACGCCACAAGCCCGGAAGTAAGTGTTCCGGTTTGCGAACGTTTTTCGGAAGCCAAACGTCTGACGTGGCTTCTGTTGAGGGCAGGAAGCTCCTGCAGCCAATCGGAAGCCGCGCCTTGGTTTTCGAACCGTTTCAGGAGTTGAACGGAATGGATTAAGTTCGAGAACCAAGGTACGACTGCAAATGCATTATCAACATGTGACACCAGAGGGCGCTGTTGTCAATGTAAAATTGCATTGAGAGCTGTATGTTGTTTTATTTTGAGCGTTTTTGCAATCACAATTTAAATCACTAGTCAATAAGACTTGATTTAAATCATCATTTTTTAACAGAAAGACTCAGTATTGCTGGTATCATCTTAATATTTACAACCAGAGGAAGATTTCATTTTTGGAATAATAAATTTTCAGAGTAGTTTTTAGTTATATCAAATATTACTGATTTGGTTATACTATTAGAAATACATAGACAGATAATTAAGAAATTATTGTAAGGTTTAATGTTAACTGTTTCTATTTGGACAACTTTTTTGCTGTACTTTATTGGAAGGAGATAAGTAATCATTTCCTTAATAACAATTTATTTAACTAAAACAATAACATATAGCATATGTATCCATGTTTGTTAACTGATGTGGTTAAACATTTTTTTAAAAAAACTTACAAGTTTTAGCACACATGAAAAACTTAAAACAAATCCTTATTTCCTGATGAATAGCCTTTGGCCTATAATGTAACTTAAAAAGAAAACTATCTTTAGAAAGATTTTCCCTCCAAAAGCATTTTATTTTAAAAATCTGATTTAAATAAAAAAACAGCCTGATTTAAATAAAAAATCCAATTTAATTATTTTTTAAATCCGATTTAAAAAAAAATCATTGATTTTTATTCATCCTGGTCCTCTGTGTCCTTCTAGTTGACTTCCTGTACATCCACGACGACGGCTGGATCGCGATCATCATTGGAGGTGAGTCTGAGACTAAGAGGGTTGCTGGGAGCTTTTACCCAAGAGCTACACCGTGGGAGCTTGGCCCATGGGAGCTTTGAGAGCTCAGATTTAGATGCTGACTGTGGCCTACTGTGCTACAGCCAGACCTAGGAACGGAGGAAGCCACAGGATGCCACGGGTCCACCTAAGGGCACAGCACTGTCTGCGTCGGTTAGCAGTAGCTCCCCAGGGTTTCAGATGCGGAAGAGGGCATTCCCAGCCTTAACCTTTAAAGCCCTAAATGACCTCGGTCCTGTATACCTGAAGGAGCATCTCCACCCCCATTATTCAGCCCGGACACTGAGGTCCAGTCCCGAGGGCCTTCTGGCAGTTCCCTCCCTGCGAGAAGCCAAGTTACAGGGAACTAGGCAGAGGGCCTTCTCGGTGGTGGCACCTGCCCTTTGGAACGCCCTCCCACCAGATGTCAAAGAGATAAACAACTTCCAGACTTTTAGAAGACATCTGAAGGCAGCCCTGTTTAGGGATGCTTTTAATGTTTGAGGCATTAGGTAAAGGTAAAGGGACACCTGATCATTAAGTCTAGTCGTGGCCGACTCTGGGGTTGCGGCGCTCATCTCGCTTTACTGGCCGAGGGAGCCGGCGTACAGCTTCCAGGTCACGTGGCCAGCAGGACTAAGCCGCTTCTGGAGAACCAGAGCAGCACACAGAAACGCCGTTTACCTTCCCGCCAGAGCGGTACCTATTTATCTACTTGCACTTTGACGTGCTTTCAAACTGCTAGGTTGGCAGGAGCAGGGACCGAGCAACGGAGCTCACCCCATCACGGGGATTCGAACCGCCGACCTTCTGATCGGCAACTCCTAGGCTCTGTGGTTTAACCCACAGCACCACCCGCGTTCCCGTTTGCTGCAATACTGTATTTTAATATTGTGTTGGAAGCCGCCCAGAGTGGCTGGGGAAACCCAGCCAGTTGGGTGGGTTATAAATAATACTAACAATAATATTTATTATTATTATTATTATTATTATTATTATTATTATTATTATTATTATTATTATTATTTTGATGATGATGATGTTACAATGGAGAACTCAGCCATTCCCAGTGCTGTGACAGCGCTATTATTATTATTCTTATTATTTTGTTATTATTATTATTATTATTATTATTATTATCATTATTATTATTTTGATGATGATGATGTTACAATGGAGAACTCAGCCATTCCCAGTGTTGTGACAGCGCTATTATTATTATTATTTTGTTGTTGTTATTATTATTATTATTAATTATTATTATTATAATAACTGGAGAAGCTGGGAGTTGAACCTGTCACCTGCAGGCAATCCAGAGTCTACCAAGGAGCTACGGCCCTGCCCACGTTTAGCCTCGCTTCTGGGTTATTCTCGTCCTCCCCCTTCACTCTCGCCTTTCTCCCTCAGTGATCTTTTTCCTGCTCCTGCTGCTGGCGGCTGCTCTCCTCTTGATGTACCTGCACCACCACCGCTACAAGGGCTCGTACCACACCAATGAGCCCAAGGCTATCCAAGACTACAACAGTAGTAGCAGCAGCGGTGGTGGCGGTGGCGGCGGTGGCAGCAGCAGTGGCGGCGGCGGAGGCGGAGCTCCTCCCGTCCCGCCGGCGAAGCCTGCCGCCTCGCGGAAGGATCAAAACTTGCCACAAATCCTGGAGGAGTCCAAAACCGAATAGCCGATCGGAGCCAGGAGCGCCGATTCCTCCCTCCGATGGTGCTGGCTGCAGCCTCTTGGCAAGACCAAACCCGAACTGCCAACTGTGCCACTTTCTGGGAAGCCGACCTTCTCCCCCCCCCCGACATCCCCACTGCGAGACGACGGCCCTCTTGGCGCCTCTGCCTTGTTTCACCTGCACATCCTGTGGAGTGTTGCTGCATCTTCCGGTTGGATCCAATAACCGATGGGCAGGTGTCAATCAAAGGTCCCCAGCCCGAGTTTTTTCCCCTTTAATAGCCTAATTCTCCCCAGTCCCGTTTCTCATCTCTTGATCAGGTTGGTGCCTAAGAAGATGCCCAAATGATACCTGAGGGTGGTTGTTCCCCGACCCCCAGAGCTATTAAATCTCTCTGCACTCCTGTTTCTGGACTGTGTGGAGTCTCCTTTGGAGCAACATTGGGGTGGCAGAGGCGACGTATGACAGGCTGTGGCAAGCAGCCCGTGCTCGGACTTCCTCCAAGCCAAACTCCACAGATCTTTGCCGTTTGAAGAGAGACACTGGATGTTCAATATTGCACTTTCTTCTTTTTATTTTGTTTTTACGGAACAAGGGAAAATGCAACGCAATATCCATTCTGGCCTTTTCACGCGTGACTCACTAGCACATAGTCTTCCTTGCTTAATTGCTTAGCATTTAATTAAAACAAAAACAAAAAAGCCATTAGTCGAGCCATGCAATATAGCGTATTTTAGATCTCGGCACGTTATATTGTGCCCTGAGAGAAATCCAATGTGCAATGTAGGTACCTGCCTGCCAGTATATATAATATATATATATAAATATATTTCTGTGTGCAGCTGCAGCGCATGGAAGGATCACTCGCACTTTGCTACCACTTTGCTGCTTTCGTAAATCAGGGTTTTGAGAATTTTAAGATTCTTTCTACCTTCCCTTCTTCCCTTTTAGTTGTGGGTTATTAGACAGACTAGTTTTTTTATTCTATCGGTTTGTATAAAAAACACAAAAGCAGAAGTCTGATGTTCTGTTTTTTCAAGTGATGTCGTCTGTGTGGTCTGTAGTTTGCTACTTCGGGGAAGGAGGTTTTGCTCTTGGGTAACTCTTCCGACCCTCTCCCTCCCCCTACCTTTTGAAAAGCTAAGTTCACTCGTGAAATGTTAAGAAGATAAAAACTGTGTAGCAGAAGCAAAATGGATTTATTTTATCCAAAAGCCCAGGGCTATTCTTGGGCGGTTTATTTTTTCTAAGGAGCTGTTTGTCTGGACAAAACGTGAAGGTTACCTAAATAAATAAATGTAAAGAAAGTTAAGTCAGGGCGATGACGACGTGATCCTGTGTCATTTTGTGCGGAGGTGATGGTGTGAAGGCTGTTGTTCAAAAGTATCTAAATTATGAATTGAGTTTTAACAGGCAGCCCTCCAGCGGTTCTCAACCTGTGGGTTCCCAGATGTTGTTGGACTACAACGCCCATCATCCCTGAGCTCTGGCCTTGCTAGCTAGGGGTGATGGGAGTTGTGATTCAACAACATCTGGGGACCCACAGGTTGAGAAAGGCTGCAGGCTTAGTCCAAGCAACCACCAGCATTGTGTTAAAGGTAAAGGGACCCCTGACTATTAGGTCCAGTCGTGGCCGACTCTGGGGTTGTGGCGCTCATCTCGCTTTATTGGCCAAGGGAGCCGGCATACAGCTTCCAGGTCATGTGTCCAGCATGACTAAACTCCTTCTGGAGAACCAGAGCAGCGCACGGATACGCCGTTTACCTTCCCGCCGGAGCGGTTCCTATTTATCTACTTGCACTTTGATGTGCTTTTGAACTGCTAGGTTGGCAGGAGCAGGGACCGAGCAACGGGAGCTCACCCTGTCGCGGGGATTTGAACCGCCGACCTTCTGATCGGCAAGTCCTAGGCTCTGTGGTTTAGCCCACAGTGCCACCCGCGTCCTGAGGGTGTGTTGGGATCGTTCAAAATCTCCACTGCTGCAAAGTTCCTGCTCTAGACTCACGTTCCTTTTGCACAGAGAATCGACGTGCTGGGGTGAGAACGGCAGCAGCAAAACCGGCTAGAACTGCCCTAGCTATGCAAGGCAGTCGGATCTCACAACACATAAAAGCTGAAAACCCAAACATTGTTTGTTGCAAAGGCCAGCACAAAATGTGTGGCTCCTATGGTGAACAACAGGGTGAAGAGACGTTGGCTCCTACAGCTAACACTAGAATGATGGGCAACCCTTGCCCCGAACTCTGCATTAAGGCAACAGCTTTCTTAAGCCTACCAGAATGTCACACAATTGCATAATAAAAAAATTCCTTCCAGTAGCACCTTAAAGACCAACTAAGTTAGTTCTTGGTATGAGCTTTCGTGTCCATGCACACTTCTTCAGATACCTTCAGATACAATTGCATGCAAGCTCTCAGTTTCCCCAGAACTCTTCATCAAGTTAGATAGTTAAAAAAAACCCAGCAACCCATAAGCAAAGGAGGGTGTCTATATTTCAATTTTTCTCTCCCCCCCTTTCTTCAAAGTCTGCTCTTCCCTTTTCTGCTGCAACTTGTACCTATTTTTATTTTTAAAAAAGGTCCTCATGAAAATTCATCGAGTGTTGAAGAGAGGATGGAATCACCCGTTGTTGTAAATACGTTTCCTCTTCCTAGGCGGCCTGGATGCATCCTGAATTGTGCAAAATGTCTGCTACTTCCCCCCAACGGTCAAAACTCCCATTGTTCTAGGTGTGTTTTGCGACAGGGAAGTTTGTTAACGTGAGCAGTTTCTGAGCTCTGGGTGCAGTACTGAGCCCAAGATTTCAGATTAAAACTGCAGAGTGGAAGGAAAGGAGGACGTTTTCCTGCCTCCCCACTTCCAGCTACTCTCTGAAGACTGGAAAAGAGACCGTCTTAAGAATATTAGGGGGGTGGGCAGGGGAAGGACTAGACCATGTGAAAAATGAACATGATATTTTAGCTGCAGTTCATTCATTCTCAGCTTTGTATTCTTGTTATAAAGAAAAGGCTCACCTAGACATTCTGCTGTTGTGCCCAGAACCTAGGTTGAAGGTGCCATTTAGCTCCTAGCTTTCATATCTCTGTTTCTAATGGTGCTACTCTGCCATGCCACCTCAAGACTCTTACCAAATGCCCACACCTTCCACTTTTCTCTTTCCCTCCTGCTTTCTCTCTCATTGGATTTTTTCTTACCATCTAGTGTTGTTGTTGTTGAGTCATTTAGTCATGTCCGACTCTTTGTGACCCCCTGGACTAGAGCACGCCAGGCACTCCTGTCTTCCACTGCCTCCTGCAGTTTGGTTAAACTCATGCTGGTAGCTTCGAGAACACTGTCCAACCATCCCATCCTCTGTCGCTCCCTTCTCCTTATGCCCTCCATCTTCCCCAACATCAGGGTCTTTTCCAGGAAGTCTTCTCTTCTCATGAGGTGGCCAAAGTATTGGAGCCTCAGCTTCAGGATCTGTCCTTCCAGTGAGCACTCAGGGCTGATTTCCTTAAGAATGGAGAGGTTTGATCTTCTTGCAGTCCATGGGACTCTCAAGAGTCTCCTCCAGCACCATAATTCAAAAGCATCAATTCTTCGGCGATCAGCCTTCTTTATGGTCCAGCTCTCACTTCCATACATCATTACTGGGAAAACCATAGCTTTAACTATACGGACCTTTGTCGGCAAGGTGATGTCTCTGCTTTTTAAGATGCTGTCTAGGTTTGTCATTGCTTTTCATTGCCATCTAGCCTAGGGAAAAGCTTGCACACCAGTTCATGACATTTCAGTCAGCTTAATAAAGGCACCGTCTTAATATGGGCTCCCCACCCCCTCTTATGGGCCTTTATTTGTAGGGTGACTGAGATGAAACATTCCTTTGGGTACCTCTGACTTTGTGAGGCAAGCATTTTCAGAGACACAAACCACACACGCGATACAAAACAAAGTAGAAAGCACATCATCACCCCCACTTTTTTTTGTCTTTCCCCCTCTGCTGTGAGACTCTATATACCAGTTTCCCATACTTCGGTCTCCAGCTGTTTTTGGACTACAACTCCCATCATCCCTAGCTAGCAAGATGATCGGGGTGATGGGAAGCGTAGTCTAAAAAACTGCTGAGACCCAAGTTTGGGGAACGCTGCCCTACGCAAATGTCACAGGGATGATTCTCAGGGTCCCTTCCAACTCAACAATTCTATGCGTGTGTATCTCAAGTTGTATATGCGTTACTCAGTTACAGTGCTGTCATCTTGAAACACGCATGTATGGTCCTGTCCCTCGGTCTCCTGAGGGTGTGGGAAGTGCCGGGGGGGGTGCAGTTAGACCAGATCTCTCTTATTTGGGCCCCAAACACGCCTGCTCTTCGCCCTCCTCAAGTGTTTTTGCCTGCCCTTGGCCTGTGCTAATACTGCCTGCTTGCTTGGATGGGTGGAAAGGACACCATGCTGCACAGAGAGGTAAGTATCTCAACGACTGCTCTATCAACTTTCCCCCGCAGGCTGAACAAAGGCCCCGACCCCCCGGGTCAGACAAACAGTCACTCCAGCTTACTGTCCCCAGGCAAGCTGGAAAAGAGGCAGACTTAACTCAGCAGTCACTACAACTTTATTAAGACAAAACTCTTACAAGCCATAATATATAAAGTGCACATAAGTTGCCAGCAGCAAAGCACAGAGACACAAGCAGCCAGAGGAGTTGGGAGGAAGAGGCCAAGACAAGAGTGGCTTTGAGAGATACTGTTCTGCCCCGCCACCATTTCTCCAACACAAGAGCAGTTCCGTTGAACTTCCTTTTGGTGTGTGTTGTAAGCATACAAGTTCACAATGCCGCATGCTAAACCTGCTCTCGTTACCACGCTAAAAATGTTCTGGGAGGGGACTGGAGGCCTCTGCCCCGGCCAAACTCTGCGCCGTGCCTCGAAAGTGTCAAGCGATACAGGCTTGCATTATAAGAGGGAACAGAATGCACTATGGATGTGAGGTCCAAACACCCAAACAGCTGCACAAACAATGCCTTTTAATGGGTTAAGGTACTTTTGCAACGGAGATGAGCAGATGAAGCGCCTATTACTATAGGCCCAGCCAGCCCCTAGCAAAGTATTAAAACTTGCATCACCTTAAAACCAGTGGAAGGTTCAGCACTGGATAGCTCCTTTCAGAAAGCAGCTCAGTTTGGCACATCAAGCCATTGGTCAAATCAGAGAGTTGCAGACCTTCCCACTGCAGTCTGCCCCAGGAACCATATTCTCCTTAATCTAAAGTTGGGTGCAGAGGTAGCTGAGGTGGGAAAGGGCATTTGCATCTATTTTATTTAGCTACAACCCCATAGCTAATCTCACACTCCAATTCCACCTTCCCTGCTACCAAAAATGACTTGCTGCTATGCCGATAGCAATCCGAACACTAGCCTTCTTCATGGCTTTAGGCGGCATTTAACACAGTGTTTCCCAAACCTGGCCCTCCAGCTGTTTTGGGACTACAATTCCCATCATCCCTGACCGCTGGTCCTGATAGCTAGGGATGATGGGAGCTGTAGTCCCAAAACAGCTGGAGGGCCAAGCTTGGGAAACCCTGATTTAATGCATTGAGGAGTTCTTTTATTAACTTCGGCATCCAGCGCACACGCATGTAATCTCGGAAGCAGGCTGCTGCCCCAGAAAGCTCCCATCACAATTAGTCAGTTTCTTCGCATTTTTACAGATAAGGGCTGCTGTGGCAGGCCCTGTATGAGCAATAGCCAGGGAGAGGAGGAGAACTAAAAGCTGGCAGCTACTGGATCTCCTTTTCTCACAACAGAATCAATATCCGTGTTGGGAAGCACAGTAAAATGGTTTGAGCGACTATGTGTGTCATAGATGTCCTTGTTTCCCTGCAACCACGAGTATTCAGGTGCTGGGGAACAATGAGCAACAGGGAAAGGGGCGCAGTCACTGCTGCTTAGTTCCTTCTGTGATTAATTTCCGAGAAAGATTTGGGAAGTCTAGGCTGTCCAGCAATCGCAGCCTCCCTGCCTGGAAAGCCCTGATCCCAGATGACAGAGGGAAGGTTATAGCTATATGGGAGAAAACGCACTCTACGCATGTTTAGACACTATCCATGGTATTACTCTACATGTCAAATGTAGGCCGAGGGACAGGCAGGGAAAGGGATTTGGCCAATGAACCCTTTCAAAGAGTGTTCTACTTGGGATAAATGTGGGAGCTTCTCCAATTAGGCAGCTATCTTGATCTGAAATGGCTGAAAATCCTTCAGACTAGGCCAAAATGTTGTTCTCTGCCGGTAGTAAGAAACCGCTCCCTGGTGACGCAGGAGATAATTCTGCAGAATTCAAAAGCTCTGCATACTACTAATACGAAACGCAGCCCCATAGTGTAAAACTTCTTTCGCCACCTCTAAATGGACAAGACTGTCACACGCAGCAGCTGCTATGCCAAACTTTGAGAAGAACGTCTCGTCTTCTGCTGGTGCCTGCAAATAACCTCAACAGCAGGAAAAGCTGGCTATTATTACTGCCGGAGCTGATGAGGATTCAGCCCTTACAGTAATTCATGCCATCGACTCAGCTTTCCACCCTCTACAGCTCACGGAGAGCCCAGCTCTCCGCGGCCGACCCATGGTGGAGCAAATTATTCTAAAGTGCATGCTAACTTGTTTGTTTTGTACATCGATAGGTGGGGGGAAATCCTGATTTCTGAGGGAGAGGAATTTGGTCAGGAACAGACTACACATCCCATCATCCCTGGTCACGCTGGAAGGGGCAGATGGGAGTTGTAGTCCCGACACCATCCCTGAAACAGCATTTCGTAAGGTTTCATTCTAGCTGGGACATGTACCCTCAAACATCCCTTGCAAGAAACCTCCTGCAGCTTCAAAGGTGCTGATATATTTATTCATTTATTTAAAAGCTTAAAGGGGCAAGACCTGACCAAAAACGTGAACTCAGCAAATGAGGAGGAGTGTTGCCAGTGCTGCAAGGCCTGAGATTCTGCTGGAGGGCTGGGAGAGGACAGATGATGA
The DNA here is from genome assembly GCF_965113315.1 of Podarcis vaucheri. Classification (NCBI taxonomy): domain Eukaryota; kingdom Metazoa; phylum Chordata; class Lepidosauria; order Squamata; family Lacertidae; genus Podarcis; species Podarcis vaucheri. The sequence goes on along the minus strand of NC_138751.1, from coordinate 48,391,807 downwards.
ATAAGCAACTTTCTTGCTTCAGAGGCGACGGGAGAATTGCTCACGAGACTCTGGGGGAATTAAGGCTTGTAGCCACAGAGTCATTTCTTAAAAACAGCGGGTCTTGGGCAGCGCAGCTGCAGCACCATTCTGCGCAGTCGCTTTGTCGCTACCGGCAGGGACTCTTGGTTCAGCCTCGCAGGACTGAAAACAACCGGGGCTTCCTCTGGACTCTGAGAACGCTTTGTACTTCCCGTCCAGTGGCGTAGCGTGGGGGGTGCCAGCCGCACCGGGCGCAACATCTAGGGGGTTGCGCTCGCTGCCTCCGGAGTCGCCGAAGAGCCTCGGGCGCAGGCTGTAGCGGAGCCGCATGTCTCGCGGAACCGACGAGCTGTGCGCGCGTCCAGGCTGAAGGCGCCCGGCAGGCAGCGGCTCTCAGCGCTCGCCGCGGAGGACGCGCCAGGCAGCCCCTCCTCACAGCCCCGCCTCCGCCAGTGCTGCTGCAGCTGCTGGGCCGTTGCATTTTCCTCGCCTCTCTGCCCCCCTCCTCCTCCGGGCAAGCGGCGTCGTTTGGGCGGCAGCGCCAGCGGCAACTCGCAGGTTAGGGGTTAGGGGGGGCGCAAATTACTTGCCTTGCCCCGGGTTAGGGGGCGCAAATTACTTGTGTTGCCCCGGGTGCTGACAACTCACGCTACGCCGCTGTTCCCGTCTCCCAATATCTAACACATACTGACGGGATGGAAGAGACCCGATTATGGCCAGGGAGGAGAAGCCCCATTACGCCCTAATGCAACCAACAGAAGGGGTTAAATCACTACCATGGGAGACCCAAACCAGAGTCGATGGCGTCTGCGCCCCGTCTCCCATGCCATGACGCCTCCTACAACCCTCTGCCCCATCTTACTGAGCCACTTTACCTGCCCCAAACACTCCTCCTCACCTTTCTGCCCATATCTCTATGTGCCCATGCTCCTTGCTTCTATCTACAGCTCCTTAGCCTATACAAATTCCTTGCTCCCATGACCTCCTGTGCTTAGCACTTCATGGCCTATCCTTCCCTGCAGGTGGGGTTCTCGCTTGTGTTGCTCTTGCCTGCAGAGAAGGGAGGAGGCAGCCAGAGGAAAATAATACTTCCTTCAGTTCAAACCAGGCTTCCCCGCAAAAGACCAACAGAGCCCACAAAGCCCAGCGTCCCAACCCCAGGCTCATTCTGCACGGGGCAGGGCTCAAAACGCCTTTTCAGCACCTCTGAATTTTCCTCCGACGGCAATTGAGAAGTGCTCCCCAGCTCAGGCCTTGGAAGTCAGAATCTCACTTCTGTAGGACGTTTGTGGGCCTCTCCTGATCCTCCTTTCCTTCTCTGAAGAGGGACCTGGATGGAATGAAGCGCTCACGACACACACAGCAACAAGGGAAGCAGCATGGATAGGGTGTGGCGATGCTTGCTGGGAGCACGGCTAGATTATTTCGCCTTCTCTTTCTATGCCAACGTATTTGAGCGCGTCTGCCTGGCTGTACCTGCGGAGAAGAGAAAGCAACGTGGACTTTCCTCCGCAACTTCTCAGAACCTCCCAGAGCTAAAAAGCTTGCGCGCCTTCACGCACTCTCACCTGTAATCGAAAAAGAGTTCTTCACCGGCCTGGATTGCTCTCTTGGCAAAGATCCCAATGCGGTGGTCCCCGTTCACCATGACCACTGAGCAAGAGAGGGAGCGCGTCAGTTGCAAGGCCACATCAATGTAGGACAATCGCTCCTCCCTCCCTCCCTCCCTCCCCCACCAGCTCCTCAGGGTCCCAGCCACCCACCAACCATCCACATACGTGGTCCCGAGTTCAAGGTACTTGCTAAGACACAGCAAAACTTGGGAAGAAGGTTCCAGATGGTTTCTTCACAGCCAGAATCTACTTTTGCACATAAGCATCAAACTGGCATAGAGAAGTAACTGGTTAATCCACCCCCACCCCCATTTTATTTACAAAGACTAGAAACCCAAAAGCTTTTACTGAACGCTAGGATCTATTTCTTAAATTCACTAGACAGCCAACAGCTATCATTATCTTTCTGCCATTCTGGATTTTGCAAGAGGCACTCAGTGAAGTGAGTGGCTTCCAGCAGTATCTGAATTAGGGCTTTCAGACACTGAGCCTTCATCCCATCTCAGCTTCTTGTTTCTCCCCCACAGCTGCAGGATGTTACTCCCTTTTTCCCCAGAATCCCTGATAGGGCCCTCGTATCTACGGGACCGCCTCTCCTGGTATGCCCTGCAGACTACCTTAAGGTCCATGAACAACCATAGTTTAGAGGTCCCGGGCCCTAAGGAAGTCAGACTATCCTCCACCAGGGCCTTTTCAGTGATGGCTCCGACCTGGTGGAATGCTCTGTCCCATGAGACTAGGGCCCTTCAGGATTTAACCTCCTTCCGTCGGGTCTGTAAGACAGAGCTATTCCGCCTGGCCTTTAATTTGAATTCAGCCTGATCTTTTATTTCCCTTCCCTCCCCCTCGCCTTTTATGAAGATCACCCGCTCTGAGACCCCACAGCTAATTCTCCCCTGTCCTCCTCGCTGGCTCAAGTAGGACCGATTCAGTCAGCTAGCCCTGGGGATTATCTAATACTTATTTCCCCTAAATTGATTTTTGAATTTTATTGTTATTCATGTTTTTATACTGTATTTTATGTTGCTTTTATAATTAAGTGTTTTAAATTTGTTGTTAGCAGCCCTGAGCCCGGTTTTCGAACCGGAAAGGGCGGGGTATAAATAAAAAATTATTATTATTATTATCTGTGCTCAAAACCTCCCCTTTCAGGAAAACCGATTCTACCGAAGATTTCTACTTTCAAAAACCTGCAGCCACATTTCCGGAAGTTTTGACTACAGAACTGCTTCGCTGTGGTCCTCTTTATCTGACCTGATTATTTAAAAATGCATTTCCTACCATGTCTGCTTTATTTATTTATGGGGGTGGGAGGGATGAGAAAGACACCAAAGGGCTATTCTGCTCCCACAGAACAGTCGCTGAGCCCACCCATCTTACCTTTGGCATAACAGTTGGGGTTGACAGAGTGGTTTGCAAACCGGATTTTGTTGCCTTTCCGGGTGGCGTCAACAACGAAATCTGTCCGGGGAAGAAAAGCAGAGCTAAAGAGACCACAGACACTACTGGGCCCTATTGAAAAAGCTGAACTGCCTCCCTCCAAACCAAGCAGAGGGGCTGGATATTTTGGGGGGAGGGGTTCCCCCATTGCCACTACCATGCGAATTGCTTCCCCCCCATCCCCTTCCCCTTCCGTTACTCAGGATTGTGTCACTGATCCGACGCGGTCAGTTACCGTTATTGAGGTTGAAGAGGAAGCTGGACATGTACTTGTCATAGACCTTCCCACGTCGGTCAGCCTCATCTTGAGAGATGAGCTGAAGCAAGCAAGGAAGGAAGGACAATAGATAAAAGCCAGTGAGTGGGCAAAAGGAGACCAAGTCAGATCCTGTCAAGCAAGCAGATAGGGTTGTTACAGGGATCAACCTCCCTCAAAGAACCCCTAGATCGGGCAGACAAGAGCCCCCCCCCCCCCAAAGCGGAAAAAGACCAGCACACATTCCCTGCAAGAAACAGCACAGCGGGGGAGCGAATACAGTCGTACCTTGGATCCCAAACACCTTGCAAGTCAAACGTTTTGGCTCCCAAACGCCGCAAACCTGGAAGTGTGTGTTCCGGTTTGCGAATGTTTTTCGGAAGTCGAGCGTCTGACTTGGCTGCGGGAGCTTCCTGCGGCCAATCGGAAGCTGCGCCTTGGTTCCCAAACGTTTTGGAAGTCAAAAGGATTCCGTTTGCCTTCCAAGGTATCTTCGACTGTATAGTCATGAAGGAGAAGAGAGCACCTAACCCTAGCTCAGCCTCACTTTCCCGTAGAACGGCAAAGACCACTACCTATGCGTTACAATATCCCCCCCTCCCCTAAGAGTTTGAGAGAATAGCATCATGACTGCCTGGAAAGTTTCCCCCAACCACAGCCCACGTCAGCTGGCCACAAATGATCACAAACGCAGAGGCTGTCTGCCTGGATCTTCAAGCCCCAGGTGCCATTACTTAGAAGGACTGCTGACCCAGGAAGCGCCCCCAAAATCCAATGGCAGGCAATTTCCAGCTGCCTCATCTTAGCCTTTGGGCTATGGGGGGACGGCAAAACCAGAGCTAGCCACAAAACGCACTTTGGCGAAGGATTTGACAATTGCACAGGTTTCCCATCCAACGCCAGACCTGACCAAAGAAAGCTGCGCTTCCTCCACCAAGTCCCTTTCCCGCCTTATGAGATCATGGAGGTAGGAAGCCAAGAAATCTTTGATTTGCTGCCCCACCCCCTCCGCCACCAACAGAGCAAAGGAAGGCCGCGCCAGAGAGGAATTTGGAGCTCCCATGCCACATCCTGCCTCCCAACTCACCTCCCCGCAGTACTCAGAGATAAATTCATTCTTCTGCACCGCCTCCTTGATGAACGTTCCCCACCCGGCAACATCCGATGGGGCGAGCAGCAGGTGCTAAGAGGAGGAGAGATGGAAGGTGCCTCAGCCTGCCCTGCCGGGTCCCTGGGAGAGTGGCGGAGGACCACACTGACCCAGGGACTCAGAGGGCTGGGAGGGACCAAATAGGTACTCCAGGCCCCCTTCAACACATCCGTTATCCACTACCCACATCCGTACTGGAAGACGCCTGTCCTTCAAAGACCCCCAATCCGTTGATGCTCTAACTCAGGCTTCCTCAACCTCGGCCCTCCAGATGTTTCGGACTACGATTCCCATCATCCCTAGCTAGCAGGGACGATGGGAACTGTAGTCTCAAAACTACAGTTGAGGAAGCCTGCTCTAACACAAAGCTCCCAATCTGTTGGTGCTCTGAGCCCGGAGCAGCAATGCTCAGAGGATCCCCTTCGGAAAAGCAAGCTGCTTAGCCCTTACGGCTGTGGAAATAAGCCCAGTGATGCTTGTCGAAGCTGTGAAACTTACTTAGCATTCCCATTAAAGAATGGTATTGGGGTTGAGCATTTCTCTTCTTTGTTTTTAAGTGGTTTTTACAAATTCATTCACGCTCAAAACCGCAAGTAATAAGAATTACACAAGATTCCTCCGAATCTCAACACTTCCCTCCTCCCTTCTGTGGGTTCTGTAGTTAACTTTTTCAACTGCGTTATTATAAATCTTCCTGTTTTTCCATTCCTCCATCGTATCCGAAGTCTATGTAACATTACAAGAGCTATTTAAGACCTGCCAAAGAGTTGAAGTGTTTACAGTGGTCTGTTTGCTTCCGCTTGCTTCTCCCCATGGCTAGCGGAAGCAAACGAGTTACGCAAAACACACCAGTCTGTGCAATTGATGTATTTTGCGTAGCTCAGTTTGCTTCTGCTAGCCATGGGGAGGAGCGAGAAATAATGAGAAATGCTTGGGGTTGAGTATTGGCCATTACTTCTTGCTCCTCCCGATGGCTAGCAGAAGCAAAAGGAGTTATGCAAAATACATCAGTTGCACAGAACTCCTATGCAGGCTTTCCCCGTTCCGACCCCACCCCTTCCACAGCAAATTCAAATGTCCACACCAACCCACAGCATGCAATCTCGACTAACCTTCTCTCTCCTCCCCACTCTCTGAACAGAGATATACCTTCTTAAGACCCCGCTGGATGCTGCAGTTCTTGCAAGAAACCACCTTGGATTCCCAGTGCTCCGAGGCGCCGCAGGTCAGGCAGAGGTCCGGGTCACACTCTCGGACCGCCAGGTAGCAGGGGCACTGCTTGGTGTTGCACTGCGTTTTGCACCGGCAGCCTGGGAAACGGTTCTGGCCTTGCGGGAGGAAAGAACAGAGACACATTTCAAAGGGACTCGCGCGCCACGAGAAAGACGGAAAACAAACCCACATGAGGCCGAGTGCCTGCCCACTCTTCCTGGAGCGCCAGGATTTTCAAGCCTCGCCCCTTACAGTCGGGATTGCACTGGCAAAACTTCTCGCAGAAATTCTGGGTCACGATGCACGGGCAGGAGCTGTCGCAAGGGTGGTCCGGGTGGTCGCAGGGCTGGTAGTTGTACACCTGAGTGGAGGAACTGTCTGCACAAAGAGAAAGAGGGGGAAGCTGTGAGCTGAGCCCCGTGGAAGTTTGAGGGTCTGACACGACAGGAGACCCCCAACGGACAGTGTGCCCCACATGCAGAGGGCCACGCTCAGCTTCACCTAGCGCTAGAATAGGGCTTGAACGACAAGAGGCTACGCTTTTGAGACCTTGGCAACCATAACTTCCCCGTTACGGCCTTTTCTTTAAATAACACGAAGGGCGATGAGGGAATACCTGCTCTGACTTGAATGGCACTGTCTTAGGAGAAGCGACAAGGGGATTCTGTTCAAGATTCAAACAGGAAAGACAACAGGCATGGCAAAACAGGGTGCCTGTTGACATTCTGGACCCCCCCCCCCAAATTTCCAGTTGGGCAGAAAATCGAACCGGGGCATTGTTGGGGAAGAATGCACAGTACCTTTTTTAAGTTGGATCTTCCGACAGTGAGCAGCCCAGAGCCTTTGTTGGAGACAGGGGCAGGGGGAGAGAGGAGAGAGAAAAGAATGCCCCAGTGTGACGTTACCATATGAAAGTGCTGGAGGTGAAATAGTTAAACAGGTTACCCTATCAGAACCCAGGGGGTGGAGCCAGAGGGACTATAAAACCAGCTCTGGGAGGGGCAAAGGGTGGTGTTCATTGGGAGTTGGGTGGTTGGTTGGAGAGGGAGTGAATTGGGCTAGAGTTGTGGGTAGGTTGAGTTAGTGTAACAAAATAGGCTGAGTCGGGAACAGTTAGGGGCTAGGCAGACAAGTAAATATAGGAAAGTTGGTTTAGTGAGTGAGAGCAGGTAGCGGAAGTTATAGGTCTGGATAGGCACCCAATGAATGTAATTGACTGCTACCGTTTATGAAACCACACGCTTGTTAAACTGCAATAAATAAACAAAAGTTTATGTTCCAATTTAACCCCGACTGGACTCAGTATTGTACCAGGTAGAGCCTGGGTGGTGGCAGCGGGAAATAAAGTGGTGGCACAGGGATCAATAGACGGTGAAACGTCCGGGGACCCTGTGTGATCGCCACACCCAGTTTTAATCCTGATGACACACCATGCTGAATCCCCAAGGCTCAGTAGCTTCTATCCTGATCTTCCCTGACACATCCTTCCCCGAGGAACTGGCAGCTGGGGGAACAGCAATATGGGCGGGAGGGGGCTTTCCAGCCAAACAACACTCAGAGAGGGGTGTGGGCATGAAGCAGCCACATCTTGGATCTTTGACCCCTTTCCTCAATACGTGTGGAAAAGCAGAAACAACAGCTAGGGATTCATTTGTCCTGGGCAATCCCTGCCCCGCCATAGGCTTCATCAAGGGGCAACTATATTCTGTAGCCCAATGGAACTACTTTTACGTGGGACTTCCTCATGAGCCTCCTACTGGACAGGCTGTCCTGGCCACACACCTGTGCTTCCTCTTCTTCTTCTGGGAAGGATTCAAGAGCTCATTCATGGGCAGCTTCATGATCAAGGACTCCTTTACTGCAAACTGAAAGACCTGCCAGGAGAGAAATGCAGCTCGTTCAAAGGACTCTCAACGTCAGGAACTTTGCACATGCGATGCCTGGTGCTGCCGCCAGTCTGGTCTTCCCAGCCACCCAGAGGTCCACCATATACCTGCTTGCAGGTCTTGGTTCCCAGGAGCCGAGAGATTGAGCAGAAGTTGTTGAAGTAAGTCCCGTGGAAGACGCGGAAGAGGGACTCCTCGGCTCCGGTCCACTCGACAGGCTCCAGCGGCATGTCAGCCACAAAGGGCTGCGAAGAGGCAGGGCTCAGCTTCGGCTTGGTTGGGGTTTGGCAACGTGAGTTTGCCTCTAGGGCAACACGAGAAAGAAACACAAAAGGTTGGAAGAGAATCCGCCTAACAAAGCAAGCTGCAAGGGAGCTACTGGTCCCTTTTGCCGCGGGACAATCCTCAAAAAAAAGAAAAGAAAAAAAAGAAGTAGGCTTTTATCAGATGCTTTTATCTCTAACCCCACTCCAGGCTTGAACCTGGATGCAGAAAGCAGGTTCTGGGATTAAGCTCTGTTTGGAAGTACCATATTTTTCGCTCTATAAGACGCATTTTCCCCTCCTAAAAAGAAAGGGGAAGTGTGTGTGCATCTTATGGAGCGAATGCAGGCGGGAGGCTCTGCTCAGCACCCCCTTTAAAGAGCCGCGTGGAGGGTGTGTGCGGCTCTTGGGGGCTTTTCCCCGAGGAGGAAGAAGGGCAGCCCGGCAGTCCCTTCTCCCTCCTCGGGGAAAAGCCCCAAAGAGCCGCATATACGCTCCACGCAGTTCTTTAAAGGGAGAGCGGCTCTTGGGGGAGCCTTCACCCCGCTGCCCGGGGCTATCCCATAAGCCAGGACAGCCAGCTGCACAGCGATCCCACTAGCTGTCCTGGCTTCTGGCTTAACACGCGGCTCTTTAGGGAGGCGGGGGAAGGGACAGAGTGCATGGCTCTGTCCCTTTCCCCACCTTCCAGAAAAGCCCCCAAGAGCTCCTTTTCACGAGCTGACGGGCTGCCCTTCTCCCTCCTCGGGGAAAAGCCCCCAAGAGCCGCACACATGCTCTACATGGCTCATGAAAGGGAGCGCTGAGCAGAGCCTGGGATGCATACAGCCTCTGCTCTGCACTCCCTTTAAAGAATCTTTTTTCCCTTGCATTCGCCCTCTAAAAACTAGGTGCATCTTATGGTCAGGTGCGTCTTATGGAGCGAAAAATACAGTGAATTCTGGGGGAACTCTGCCTTGAAAACAGCAGGTTATGCGTCTCCTTATATCTGTTTAACCAGCAACCCCAAGCAGCACAGGAAAATCTTGCTCAGCAGGAGCTGTTGGGGGCCACGATTTCTGCAACTCCTGAACGCACACACACACACGCACGCACCCTTCCCACAGGGCAATGAGAAGATCTGTCAAGTACCAGAGGAACTGGAGGCCCAGTCATTGCCCGTGTCTCGGTCGCTATCGCCTTCTTTCGCTTCGTTGCTCGTGGAGGCGGAAGCGCTGGAAGTGTTATTGAGTGTGAGATGCCTGCGGCGACGTCGTCCAGAGCACTTGGAACGTGGATTGTACAGCACAGCAAACTCCTTGGCTCCCTCCTATAAGCAAATCTTCATTAGAAGAGTCCACACAGAGACATGGGGATTCCCTAGTGCTGCGTATCTCAAATTTGGTCCCCCAGCTGTTGTTGGACTACAACTCCCATCATCCCTTGCTAGCAGGACCAGGCTAGCACCTGCCTATGAAGTTCCTGTTGTTGAAGAAGAATGGTGGGTTTCAGGTCAGTATCAGAGTGCTGGGGCTGGGGAATTTGAAATGTTCTTCCATTAGCAATTATTTGCCAGTAATGCTTCTATATTCTACACACAGAACAAACAGGTCATTCTCAAAGTAAAATAATAAAAGGATGCCAATCTGAAATAAAAAGGGCTTGCTTACTGTGATTTTTGTAAGCCACATTGTGAGCCTTTTGTAGCTAAAGAACAGAGCTTTTAAATAAAAGTAAATAAAACAAACATTCGGAAACCACCTGGAGAACGTAACACTCTCCCAAGACATTCTAGTGCTGGCCTTACAAGTTGCCATTCTTCAACAAAAGAATAAGGGAGACTCTGGCATTACTTGGAACTGATCAGGAAATTTGATCTTATTCATTCAGGTCAGAATGGAGGCAACAGTTTCATTTCCCACTTACAGGTGTTAACCAGCACAACAAACCAAGGATGACTGTGTTATCATCACTTGTTAATGCTGTGAATGGCTGCTGCACTTATCTTGTATACATTCAAGGTTTACACAGAAATTCTCACAGACTATCATTTGTCTCTCTCTGTCAATGTGTGTGTGCATAAGACAGAGAGAACGAATAGTGCTAACTCTAATGAGTGGACTGCGGTCCAATAAATGTGCTAGCCTTAAAAGGTGCTAAAGAATTCCCCTCTCTCTTTTTTTTTGCTCCAACATAAAGGTAAGGATAAAGAGACCCCTGACCATTAGGTCCAGTCGTGGCTGACTCTGGGGTTGCAGCGCTCATCTTGCTTTATTGGCCGAGGGAGCTGGCGTACAGCTTCCGGGTCATGTGGCCAGCATGACTAAGCCGCTTCTGGTGAACCAGAGCAGCGCACGGAAACGCTGTTTACCTTCCCGCCAGAGTGGTACCTAGTTATCTACTTGCACTCTGACGTGCTTTTGAACTGCTAGGTTGGCAGGAGCAGGGACCGAGCAAAGGGAGCTCACCCCGTCACAGGGATTCGAACCGCTGACCTTCTGATCAGCAAGTCCTAGGCTCTGTGGTTTAACCCACAGCGCCACTCGCGTCCCTTTGCTCCAACATATACCACCCTAGATTCTTCACTTCTAAGTGTTCTGAACAGAATATCTTCTTCCTAAGTGTACATCTCTCTCCCACCCTAACGTAACCTCTACCCAACATACCAACCACAGGAAGCACTCTGGCCCGCAAGGCTCCATTTCAATTTTGGTTTCTCTGTTCTTCCGCTTGTAAACGTTGGGAGTAGCGTGAAAAGCTAGAAGACAGAAGTCATTTTGTCTGGGTTACAATGAGAAGCTGACGAGATCACCTGTTGCTCTGATCCTCATCAGAAGTCCTCCCTCCCCCTTCCTGTGAGAGCACCCCAAATCCAGCACTAAATAATAAAAGTTACTATTACAAGTTCGAGAGAACTTGGCAATAACCCCACCCATATCCAGCACACCAGAATGCAAGAGTGGGGTGGATTAGGGGGCATTTAAGAAAGAAAATCTATCCTCCCAAAGAACTTGAGGAACTGCTCGTGTCTTTCACATGCTGCTAATTAATCTTGCAATGTTTCATTATGGATGAATAATCCCAATTGAGCCTGGCTGGCTGAGGTTACCACTAGTATTGCAAGAGCTAACCCAGGGTTTCCCAAACTTGTGTCTCCAGCTGTTTTTTTGGACTACAACTCCCATCATCCCTAGCTAGTGGGACCAGTGGTCAGGGACGATGGGAACTGTAGTCCAAAAAAACAAAACAAAAAAACAAAAAACAGATGGAGACCCAAGTTTGGGAAACGCAGAGCTAACCAATAGGAATTTTAAGTGAAATGTTCACCTGCAAATGAATTATGGTTTGTAATCATGACATGTGTTTTACAGATTTTGTTAAACCACTCTGGGGTAGACAGGTGGGTGAATGGATAAGCAGGCAAGTGGGGAATTTCTCTAGGGCAACTTTTTGCAGAGGCGCATTCCAAATGGTGGGTATGGATACATTTACAGAGGAGAAGTTGGATCCTGCTAGGAACCTGGCAAGACAAGATTGGCTAAGATCTTTAGGGAACGTTTCCCATGTCATAGGGAGCATCTGGGCAGCTCAAATACTTGGATGTAACCGCTTTGGAATAGCCACTGCTTCCCCCTGAATTTGAAAGCCGGAACAGAAAAGGTTGGGGTGAGAGAGGTGGGGATTGTGTCGGAAACTTACGATGGAGGAAGCAGTCGTACTTGAAGCAGCGCCTGCAGAAGAGTGTGTGGAAAGAGTGCAGGGCCTGCTCACGCTGAACAGATTTGGCACACGGTCCATCGATGTTTGGCGTGCATTGGGGAGGGAGCACATTCGGGTCAGACTCTTTTGTCAGTTCTCTGTATCTGTGGAGGGAGTGGGGTGGATAGAAAAGTCACTCGAAGGCACTCAATAAGGTGCTCCAAATGATAGGATTGCTCAGAGCCAGCTGGGTGGATGGACAGTTTGCATCGGTGACGGACTTAAAAACACCTGCCACTTTCTAAAATTCTTCCGCCATTTCAACCCTGCCATTTCAGGGTTGCCTTGTTAAGAGGCAGATGCCGCGTTTGGTGTTACTCAAGCACAAAGCACTATGCCCAGGAATACAACCGGACACCTTCAAGAGAGCTCCAGACATCTGGACAATCTTCATCATGCTGCAGATTCTGGGATCACAGAGTCAGAGCAGGGCAGAGCCAAGAAGACGTCTAATCCAGCTCCTTTTATGAACCACATTCATCCGCTGCCCAGTGCCCAAAGATCAGCCCACCTGGTCCAGACCTTAGCACGCAGGAAGCCAAGTCCATGGCAGCGCATAGGCCTACAGAGCATATTGCTCAAAGGTTCATTGGACAAGCAAGCGGAGTCTCACACTGCAGTGGCGGGAGGCCAAAATAAGGCAGCACACACACCAGGATCATTTCCATGTAGTAATTAAGGGGAAAACCTTGGTTTAAATTGAGCATCTCTACCTACACTGCAAAGCGACGCGGGTGGCGCTGTGGGTAAAACCTCAGTGCCTAGGACTTGCCAATCGTATGGTCGGCGGTTCGAATCCTTGCGGCGGGGTGAGCTCCCGTCTTTCGGTCCCAGCTCCTGCCCACCTAGCAGTTTGAAAGCACCCCGAAGTGCAAGTAGATAAATAGGTACCGCTTTATAGCGGGAAGGTAAACGGCGTTTCCGTGTGCTGCGCTGGTGCTGGCTCGCCAGAGCAGCTTCGTCACGCTGGCCACGTGACCCGGAAGTTTCTCCGGACGGCGCTGGCCCCCGACCTCTTAAGTGAGATGGGCGCACAACCCTAGAGTCGGACACGACTGGCCTGTACGGGCAGGCGTACCTTTTACCTACACTGCAAAGCAATGGGTGACACTCACAAGTTAAGCAGTGCAAACCATGTATTCCAGTTACTGATCCTGGGAATTTATAACTCCACCTACTCTTATAACCCATGACTAGAAATGCCAAAAGACTGTGTCAATAATAAAAAACGGCTACCTTTCCTTCATATCCTCAGGAAAGCCGTTCTCTGGGAACATTGACGAAAGAGCAGTGAAGATCATGTCATTTGGAAAGTGCTTCTTCAGACATTTCTTGTTGCCTGCATCACAGGGAAGGAGGGAAGGGGGGTGATTTCTGAATTAAAGCACTTTATTCCCCTCCTGGAAAGAGTCTTCCAAGATAGGAGTGGCCCAGAGCAGAGTTAGAAAAAACCCTATAAAAGTAAAGCAGATGCTCATACAAGCATTAGATAATACGCCAAGTGTAAGATAGAGGAATCCCACAATTTTATTCTACAAAGCAAACAGGTTACATGGAATTATTGTACATAGTGTGCAGGTAGCCATTCAATGCTTCCCATGCAGCAAAATACACACCTTACGGCCTTGATCTGCATGTAATTTGAAATTTAGTTCTTACAAGAAAAGGAACTTCCGCATACGAATTGTGGAGTGTTTGCAGCAGCCCTTAACCTGCTCCTTCTCAGATCAATAGCAGCAGCCTGGCTAGTGACAAAAAATGCTAGCAAATTTAGCAAAACGTGCGTGGAGTGGCTTCCATAAGGTGCCATCATTTCTGGGGTGATACAAGAGCTGTGAATTTTAGCAGAAATGGACTCCGATCTGTATAACAAGCAAGGCCTGTATGGTTCTGACAGCATCATGGTGTGCCGTAATAGGAGGGGGGAGGGTGATACTGGGAGGGTAACTGGTTTACCTTCCACGGAAAGCCACTTCCTCTTCCGGGTGACAGGCAGCTCGTCCTTCGCCGCTTCCTGTTTGCCTTCCACAGCATCGTGGCCTTCCTCTTCCTCCTCAGAGTACTGATTGAGCGCATCCACCAGCTCCAGGAACACAGCATCGCTGATCAGGACGGAGGTCGAGAGCATTTCTGGATGGGAGAATCAGGCGAAAGGTGGGATGGCATATACTCAAGCGTGGAAAAGATGCAGCTTCTCTGTCATCGCAACGACGATGAGAATGTCGACGATGGCACACAAATCCAGTACAGTGGTACCTCCAGTTACGTCCGTTTCATGTTACGTTCTTTCAGGTTACGTCCTGCGGAGACCCAGAAGTACTGGAAAGGGTTACTTCCGGGTTTCGCCACTTGTGCATGCGCAGATGTGCAAAATGGTGTCACGCGCATGCGCAGAAGTGGTGAATCGTGACCCGCGCAGACACACCGTTGCGGGTTGCGCTCTTTTCATGTTGCTTACGGGCCTCTGGAACGGATCCCGTTCGCAACCAGAGGTACCACTGTACGTGCAAGCAGAGTATTGTCCGTAAGGGTGATAGACTCTTCCAAAAATGAAATGCTAAGAACTCAAGGAATCTCCCCTCCTGTCCACCAGCCACCACCACATGGCCTCTTACATCCCTGTTGAAAACTATTGCCCTCATTACCTTCCTCTCCATGGACTTTGCCGTCATAGTTGTTAATGAGCTCCTCAATGAAGGTTTCATCCTCCTCTTTCACCTCGTCCCCCATGTAGGGGATGTTGCACAGAACGGTTTCATCCTCCACCTGCAAACGGAGTAGACACAGCAGGTGGTTGTCCCTTGTCCACTCACCAGGAGCGCCTGCAAATGGCAGATTGCACGGCTACCTTAACGAGATCCCAGAGGGGTATTTGGTGGTCTCGCTGCATAGCCCCTTTCTTAGCACCAGAGAGCAGATCTTCCTTCCTCAGTGGGAGAGGGGATCCTGAATGCATTATTCCCCTCTCCCACCCTCTGATGGCAAGGCCTCTGATGGCAAGGCACACCTGCTAGAGATTTATCTCTTCCTGTAGAATAGGGTTTCCCAAACTCGGGTCCTCAGCTGTTTTTGGACTACAACTCCCATCATCCCTCGCTAACTGGACCATCGGTCAGGGATGATGGGAACTGTAGTCCAGAAACAGCTGGAGACCCAAGTTTGGGAAACACTGCTGTAGGATGTGGCGCACAAGGTTCTGATCCTACCCACTTGGAAGCAGCAGGGCATTTTCAGAATTTCTGCTCCCTAATTATTTGTTGGTCTCCTGGATTAAATAGTTTTGAGGTGGGGGGACAGCTAGACAAAGTACTTCCCCATACACCAGCACACACTCTACCATTGCAAGGTGCACAACTCACTCTTCTGGCTATCAGGCAAAGAAAAGAGACAGCCTTGAGAGGTGCAGCGAGATGACAAGTGGCAGGCTTTTTATAACCTTACCATCTGCATTACTGCATTAAAGGAAAACTTATGAAAATGATATATAGATGGTATATTACACCAGTAAAACTTGCAAAAATGTACAAAACATGTAAGAGGTGTTGGAAATGTAAAGAAAAAGATGGTACATTTTATCATATGTGGTGGGAATGTAAGAAAGTGAAAAGCTTCTGGGAGTTGATATATAATGAGCTGAAAAAAAAATGTTGAAATATACATTTGTTAAGAAACCAGAGGCTTTTCTTTTAGGAATTGTCGGTAATGAAATAAATAGAAAGGAACATAAATTTTTCCAATATGCAGTAACAGCAGCAAGAATATTACTGGCCCAGAAATGGAAACAAGAACAAATACCAACGTTGGAAGAGTGGAGAATGAAGCTGATAAGGCTACGCAGAACTTGATAAACTGACTGGGAAGATCAGATATCTACGAGATCAAAAGTTCATCGAGGACTGGGGAAATTTAGTTGAATACTGGGAAGGCATAAGTGATAATGAAATAATGCTAGTGGCATTTAGAGAAGCTCTGTAACAGCCTAAGAAATATTGTAAAAAGGCAAAATAGAAGTGGGGGTAGGTATAAAGGCAATAGCAAAATTTGGAAATGTGTAACTGAAGAAGTTAGAATTTGGATGATTGGCAGAGAAGCTGAAGGAAGTCAAAAACGGAAAATTTAATAGAAATTGTAATGTGGTATGAATGTATGGAAAATTAATAAAATATAATTTGGACAAGTGGCAGGCTTTTTATAACCTTACCATCTCAACACAGATGCAAGAAGGCAACAGGGGGAAAGAATGGAGGGGGCTCAACAGCTGGAATGGAACAGCTGGAATGGATTGTTTCCTGCTGCCTCTGCACCTGGGATTTTGCGAAAAGTTCCTTATAATGTGGGAATCTGAAGCCAGGCACCTCTGCTAGCAGGCCTTATCTATCTCTTCTCGCTCTGATCCTCTCTGTAGGTGGGCAGGGAAACAGCCTCACATTGGAGGAATAATAATAATAATAATAATAATAATAATAATAATAATTTTTTATTTCTATCCTGCCCTCCCCAGCCGAAGCCGGGCTCAGAGCGGCTAACAACATTAAAATGATACAACATTCTAAAATCATTTCATTCTAAAATCAGTTCAAATCAAATTAATGGCAACCATTAATTCTGTGAGGAATGCCAAAGGAGGGGGTCAGACTGTGCCTTGGCCAAAGGCCTGGTGGAACAGCTCTGTCTTGCAGGCCCTGCGGAGAGATGTCACGTCCTGCAGGGCCCTAGTCTCTTGTGACAGAGCGTTCCACCAGGCCGGGGCCACAGCCGAAAAAGCCCTGGCTTTGGTTGAGGCCAGCCTAACCTCTCTGTGGCCCAGGACCTCCAAGATGTTTTTATTTGAAGACCGTAAGGTCCTCTGTGGGACATACCAGGAGAGGCGGTCCCGTAGGTACAAGGGTCCTAGGCCGTATAGGGCTTTAAAGGTTAAAACCAGCACCTTAAACCTGATCCTGTACTCCTCTGGGAGCCAGTGCAGAAGGTATAGCACCGGGTTAATGTGATCTCGCAGCGAGGACCTCGTAAGGAATCTCGTCACAGCATTCTGCACCCGCTGGAGTTTCTGGGTCAGTCTCAATGGCAGCCCCACGTAGAGCGAGTTACAATAATCCAGTGGAACTCAAGCTTCTACTGGCAGTCCATTAATGGGACATTTTTTTTATTCTGCAAATCATGCTGGACCTCCTCAGTCCCACATGGGGCAGAGT
Organism: Podarcis vaucheri; assembly: GCF_965113315.1. Lineage (NCBI taxonomy): Eukaryota > Metazoa > Chordata > Lepidosauria > Squamata > Lacertidae > Podarcis > Podarcis vaucheri. The sequence continues at coordinate 48,375,033 of NC_138751.1, read as the reverse complement.
GTGAGAGATATACCACCCCTTGCAGCACCCCCACAATATAGCCGGGCAATATGCAATGCAGTTCCATTTCCCCAACCAGACACTAAAGTCTGAATCAGGAACATTTGCTCAAAGTAAGTTCTCACGCAAAACTGTTATTTGCAGCAAGGGATTCTGTATGTATGGTAACGGCTGGTCACCTACCATGAAATTCTGCTGAAGCGGGGACCAGGAATACATGATAGGCACCAAAGCCACAGTGTTCAGAGTCCGCATGAACAAGGTCTGGGTGGTCAGACTGGGGAAAATGCTCTCGACTGTGCACTGGAGTGGTGAGAAAAAAATGTTACACAACTGACAGATAGCAATTTATTCAGTCTTCCAATGCCAAGGTAACCTCAGCTCCACTGACTCTCAATGGTTGCTCAACCCAATTGAAGGTGCAGGTTCTTAAATGCCAAGGCCCAACTCCCAGAACATTGAAAAACACCAACATACTGTACTGTAGTCATTGTGTGTGGCTCCGCTGGTGCTTCTCTTTTGACCTATAAGACCCTGCTGATTATTCCTCTGCGTTCAGTCAGGCAACAAATTAAGCTAATTCCATTCAGATGGGAATCTAGGGTGGGCTGTGACCTGGAATTGTGCTGCTGTGTTAAAATGGGCTTGATCTTGTTTGCTGTCAAGCCATAACAGTGGTACAAGAGTTGGTTGTGAATATGCAGAGAACCAAACCAGGCCCCTTAAATATGGTCAGGTGTACCTATTTGTATTCCTTGGAAGGGCTTCAAGACATGAGTCTGGGGAGAAGCCCTCACTCAGATTAAACCTGCTCAACCCACAAGCGCACTCTTCACTACCTCTGTCCTAGAAAGGCAAGTCTCTAGCAAGAAGGGACAAGAGAACAACGCAGGCTGAACAGAAATTCTTGACATATGTTGTTTTGTTCAACCTCCTCTATTCTCTAACAGAAATCTGTTCCACAAAATGGAACAATGGCAAGGAATGAGGGGCACATGGCAGGAGGAAACAGCATTCTAAAAACAATATTCCTCTTTTCATCATCTAGGTCTCAAAGAGACTGTCGTAACTTCCTTTTGCATCATCACTGGGTACAGCTGAGCAGAAGGGACTGCAACTAGCCAGCAGGAGGAACTGGAGTACAACTAAGCAGGAAAACCTTTATACTATTGAAAGCAAACCATTCTATCCAAACCCATTTCTGCATGTTTCCCTGGTTTTGTAAAGGCTAGCATTTTTTATTGAAAGTTCAGACTGGGATTCTCCATGGGACAATACTTTGCATGAGCTGGTCTATGCCACACTACTTAAGCTTTTCAAAAGCGCTTCTCCAATTCATTATGAATAAATTGTGAACCTGAGATGTGGAACCCGTGGCCCTCCAGATGTTGGTCAGCTCCTGTCAGCACTGCCAACGGACAGGGTTGATGAGGATTGGAAGCCAACATTACAAACCCTGCTTTATAATATGGCATTGCAGAACACAAAAAGGTAGAGATATCTTCGTGTGCGGATACAAATGCTAGGGGAGGAGGCACAGAGGGTCACAACATGGCAGACTGGCACATCCACAGAACCCAACAGCTGCCTCCTCAGCATACCTGTTTGAGAAAAGGATGTCCTCCAACCAGCTTCATTGATTGAATAGGTTGAACTCTAAGCTTCTTCCAGTCTTCGTTCAGAATGTTTATCTTCTCCTGAACCTTTGCGTAGTTAGACACAAACAGCGCCTAGAGAAAAAGAAGATGCTTGATTGCCAGCCTCGCCCTTAAGAAGTTTCCAAATCCTTTTGCCACTGGGGAAGAAGGTGCTCCATGGAGACTGCTTGAACTTAGCTAGCAGGAAGTTGCTGTTAAGCCTGCATCCCTGATAAAGGAACAATTAACGATCTTATGCAGGTTGGCAGAATTTCAAATCCACACAATTTTTATGCTGGTTCAGCGGAGAGCAATCTCTCCCACATAACAGCCTGTAATGACATCTGCTTGCCTTCGGTCTCAAATATGTCACCATATCTTTTCTATCAACCGGGGGACCTCCTTGCTCTCTCACACATTAATAAGTGAGTTTTGGTTTTCCTTAGTTAATAATTTTAAGATTTTAAAAAAGGCAGTCATTCCCCTCGTGGCTCTTTACCTTGGCTCCCATGTTTGCTTGCAGTCTCTTGAGCTGCCTAAGGCGCATATATTCTGACTTGACCTTCCTTTTCCAGTAATGGATGCATTTGGACGTTGGTACGGCTGGAATCTCCATTTTCCTGGGGGGAAGACAAGAAGGAGCATATGAGCTATGTGAACAGTAAATGGAACCAGAGTTGTTGTTGTTGTTGCTAATATTATCGGCAACAAATCTCTTTCTGTTCTGTATCATTCATGCAGATTGATATATTTACTTGTTCTACATAGCTATTAGCCCCGGGAAAGTAGGAAACCTATGGCAAAGGGAGCGGGAAATTCCGATCAGCTGATATTCCACTCGGAATTACCTCTGGTTCTTGTTATTTCACTATGCATTGCTCCTACTTTGTGGCTTCTCTTCACACCAGAGTCCTCTCCCTTTATAATAAAAGCTTGCATTCTCTATCATGGTTATGAGAAGTTGGTAAAAATAAGACTTAAGTTTTAAGCTTTAAGGCTTTTTATAGTAAGATAAGATTAAAATAGATTAAGGTAATGTAATGACAGAATACTATGAAATATGGAAAGGATTTACTGCGACAATTAATAACCAGGATACAAAAAAAGGGAGGAGGAGGAGACCAAAGAAAGAAGGTAATGACAGTTGAGGATTTGAGAATGATGGATTTGTTTTTGAGTGTTTGTGGTGTATTTTTGTTTTTTGAACTTGTATTGTTTGATGTGGTTTGTTTTTTCTTGTTCTTTTTCTGCCTTGTTTTCTTTTGTAACTCTAAAATATTTCCAATAAATATCATATTTATATATAATAAAAGCTTGCATTCTCAAGTTGCTGAACTGCACCCATTAACAGCTTTTGTTTGGTGCAGTTGCAAAGCTCTAATCATAAGGTGAATGGGCCCTTAGAAATTCAATTAATACAGCACCATCACTACCAACACTTCTGCAATAACTTAAGAACTGCAATGGCTGAAGTATGTGGGGATTTCAGGATGCAATCAAAAGGATATAATTAGAGCTTTGAAGGCAACGAGTGCTTGTGATTAACAACTAGTTGAAGAGGATGGCATGACTCCTTCTCATACAGCTGAACTATGAATTGGGGATGCAAGGAACTCCAGACCCTCAAAGAATGCAGAAGCCACAGCAGAGAGCAAGCAGAAACTGCTATAGATCTAGACATAGTTCTCTACTACAGTGAAGAGCCAACCACGATCTCTTTTTCTTTTTTTTCTTTCACTAGGAAGAACAGGGAAAATGCAAAAGACCCTTTCATCTCTCCTCATTCAACAGAAGGATGTGGAGCATCCTTGTAGAGCAGCTTTCTCCAACAGTGCTGGCTGGGGTTGGTCCAAAATACTTAAAGGGCACCACATTTGGGAAGGCCGTTGTACGCATACCTGGGCGTTTTCAGGTGCTTCCATCAGCACCATTTAAGTCAGAAAGCACAGAAACCTGCCTAGATCAACACTTCAACAAGAGTTGAAAATAAAGGGGTGGAGGAAGAAGCAAAGAAGCTTCGCTTATTGCCCACAAATTCCTCACACAGCAGCCAGGAAACACACCACAGAAAAACAAAAAAATCTGAGCTTTTCACGCCCATTTCTTTTTCCACACATGCCTCTGCCGGAAGAAGGCCAGGAAGCGGGGGGGGGGAGAGAAGGCTGAAAAGTGCAAAGCTTTGGGAGCATTCACAGGCATGGGAGATTCAAAGGGCCCTCCGTCCCCACAACAGTCAGCCCCAATGAAACCCTGTCACCTTATGGAAAGATGTCCTGAAACCCCCCACCCCACCTCCTTTTTGACCCCCTTATGGGAAGATGTCCCTGACACCCCTTCCTCCTTTTTGACCCCCTTATGGGAAGATGTCCCTGGCACCCCTTCCTCTTTTTTGCACCCCCTAATGGGAAAATGTCCCTGATACCCTCACCCCTTTTTGCACCCCCTAATGGGAAGATGTCCCTGACACCCCCTCCTCCTTTTTGCACCCCCTAATGGGAAAATGTCCCTGACACCCCTTCCTCCTTTTTGACCCCCTTATGGGAAGATGTCCCTGACACCCCCTCCTCCTTTTTGCACCCCCTAATGGGAAAATGTCCCTGACACCCCTTCCTCCTTTTTGCACCCCTAATGGTAAGATGTCCCTGACACCCCTTCCTCCATTTTGCACCCCCAATGGGAAAATGTCCCTGACACCCCCAGCCCAACCCCCACCCCTTTTTGCACCCCCTAATGGGAAGAATTCCCTGACACCCCCACCCCTTTTTGCACCCCCTAATGGGAAAATTTCCCTGACACCCCTCAACCCTTTTTGCACCCCCTTATGGGAAAATGTCCCTGACACCCCTCAACCCTTTTTGCACCCCCTTATGGGAAGATGTCCCTGACACCCCCACCCCTTTTTGCACCCCCTAATGGGAAAATTTCCCTGACACCCCTCAACCCTTTTTGCACCCCCTAATGGGAAAATGTCCCTGACACCCCTTCCTCCTTTTTGCACCCCCTAATGGGAAAATTTCCCTGACACCCCTTCCTCCTTTTTGCACCCCTAATGGGAAGATGTCCCCGACACCCCTTCCTCCTTTTTGCACCCCCTAATGGGAAAATGTCCCCGACACCCCTCTACCCTTTTTGCACCCCCTTATGGGAAAATGTCCCTGACACCCCTTCCTCCTTTTTGCACCCCCTTTTGGGAAAATTTCCCTGACACCCCTTCCTCCTTTTTGCACCCCCTTATGGGAAAATGTCCCTGACACCCCTTCCTCCATTTTGCACCCCCTTATGGGAAAATGTCCCTGACACCCCTTCCTCCTTTTTCACCCCCTTATGGGAAAATGTCCCTGACACCCCTCAACCCTTTTTGCACCCCCTAATGGGAAAATGTCCCTGACACCCCTTCCTCCTTTTTGACCCCCTAATGGGAAAATGTCCCTGGCACCCCTTCCTCCTTTTTGCACCCCCTTATGGGAAGAATTCCCTGACATTCCCACCCCTTCATGCACCCCCTTATGGATAAATTCCCTGACACCCCCACCCCTTTTTGCACCCCACCCCTTTTTGCACCCCCTTATGGGAAGATGTTCCTGACACTCCCAACCCCCACCCCTTCATGCACCCCCCCGCCACAAACACATATTTTCAGGGGGGCCCCTCTCCCCTCCGCCTCCTCCTACCCCGGAAAACCGTTTCCCCACACCCTTCCCCGCCATTTCTGAGGAAGGGGCTCCCCATGGCACCCCAAATTGCCAATGCTTCCCCCCTCCCTCAAAGGTCCTTACTGCATAGGCGTGGCGGGCCCCCCTTTTATTCCTCAACCCACCCCAGAGCCCCCCCCCGTCGAGGCCCCCCCGTCACTCACTCCACAGACATCGCACTCAGGTGACCTACAGAGACCACAGAAGCAAACACCCCCCTCCTCCTCCGCCTTCCGATGCGCGCATGCGCGGGGAATCGCGTCACCGCTTCCTCCTCTCCGGCTCCCCGACGCGGCCCTCTTCCCGCAAAGCCACGCCCCCTTTGCCGCAGAGACCCATAGACTCTCAAGGGTAGAGGTGGCGCGTCCGGGGCGGATTCCGGGATCCGTAGTCGTTTCCTCTCGTGCGGTGAATTAAGTGGACATTGGCAATGGGGGGGGGGGGCGACACTTTTTTCTGTCTGTCTATTTTCAAAGTTTTTAGCGGGGCTGCGTCTAGGTAGCAGGTATGCCCCCTCCCCCCCAGTTAAAAAAAAACAGAGCAGCGAAGTAATACATTTTTTAATGTGTGTATATTTTTTATTAATTATATTTATTAAATATATATTAAATATTATTCCGTTTTGCGATTTAAAACATTCATTTAAACAACCTTAACATGTCAATGACTTCCCTTCTTCCCTTTACACGGTTCAATTTGCATATCACAAATCCTTGCATATTTTACATAAACTGTACCATTCAGTATTCCATTATTACACCCATCAAAACTTGTTTACGCTGTTGAATTTATCTGAATCCTGCCCATGTTTTCAAATATACACCCCCCATATATTCATTAAACGTTTTCCAATCTTCTCTAAACGCGTATTCTTCTTGTTCTCTTATTCTATATGTTATGTACTGAAGTTCTCACTCTGGGCCAGCAGGGGGATACTATAGATAGTTTTCACTCAGGTCCACATATGCAAACAAGGGATCGAAAGTGACGTTCAGTGATTGGATAGTTACAGAAAATGGTTACTGTTGCGTTCTAGTGAAGCTCTATATAAGCAGGCTGGCTGAACCCTTCAGTTCAGTTCAGTTCTGTTCTGGCCTGTGAATAAACAAGAGCTGTTTGAAGAATCGCTGTGTCGTCTGATATGTTCACCCACAATTTAACATTAGGTGCGCAAGCTGCGCATATTGCATCAGTTTACAGTAGTTGGGAAGAAGTCAGACGTTCTCATCCCCTCCTCTAATTTAAGGCGTTATTTAGAGAGAGGATGGTTTTGAAAGAATTAAGGGTTTAAAAGGGCAACACCTCCGCATGCCAGTCAATGTTTCTGCGTGCGACACGGTTTTGGAGCTGAATTGGTTTTAATATTTGCACCTCCACTTTTCCAACAGCGATTGCTGAGCAGGAACAGTAATAATAATAAATTGCAATCACTATAATATCAAACGCAACAGCCTATGTAGCAAACAACATGAAGAAATCAATCAATACAATTCAACAAAGTCATAGTTAACTCATAGCATGGCCAGAATACTGTCTAATTTCAGCCAGAAGGAGGGGAATTCACAAGATGAGGAGTGTTTTACAGGAGGGATTTTCCACTGGAAAAAGCAAACCAGTCCACACTCCCAGCACTCTGCAATATCAGCAACAGAATGTATAGTACAAGGTTGTTTTGCACAGCTCTGTAAACGATACCTGCTCGTGCTATTTTATTTTATTTTGTTGCTTTTAAAGGCACACTACTCCATAAACAACAAATCACAAGAAATAAAATCCAAATTGGAAAGAGTATAAACAACCCTGCTGTTTTGTGTTTGGGCGTGGAGACGCCGGTGCAATAATAAAAGCCTGGATTTCTCCGATTTCTATTGGCAGCTCCCAGTTCTTTCCTCCTTTTTCGACAGTTCTGTTATGCCTTGACATTTCTCTGATGAAAATAGGGATGTCCTATTCCATAATAGGGACATCCTATTCCTCCACCACCACCATCATTTTATCATTTATACCCCACCCATCTGACCGGGTTGCCTCAGCCACTCTGAGCAGCTTCCAACATCTATAAAAACATAATAAAACATTGAACACACACACAAAAAACAACCCTTCCCTATATAGGGCTACCTTCAGGCCAGGTCTTCCTGTTATATACCTGCTGGGACTGACAAGGCATCTGACCCTCACCTGAATCTCATAGCTCTCCTGACGAGTGCTTTGGTCTGCCCACCAGATACCAGGCACTCTACTATTCAAATTAGGCCCCAGTGTTTTTGTTACAACCCCCTTCTCAATTAAGTAATCAATTTTAATCTAGAATTTAAATTCTCAAAACTTTCTTATCAGATTATCAGATGTCTTCTAAAGGTTGTAGAGTTACTTATCTCCTTGGTTCGCGGGTTGCATAACTCCATACCCTCCAACATTTCTCTGATGAAGATATGGATAGCCTAAGGAAGAGCGGGACATTCTGGCATCAAATCAGAAACAGCTTCTGTAAATCTGGGACTGTCCCTGGAAATTGGGGACACTTGGAGGGTCTGCCTTAGGGTTTAGCAGCTTCTGTGTTGGACTAGAATTGAGTAACTAACATCTGATAGGCAGCACAATTCCTCAGGTTGGAACTGGGAGTGGTGACAGTGGCATGGGCCTTGTGTTAATTGTGGGGGGGGGGGCTACCTCAGACTTTTCAGAGTGAGACATGTTCACAGTGCAGCAAGCTTTTGGGTTCCACAGAATCTTTCAGGCAGGAGTAGAGAGGGTGAAGAGAAGCAAGTCTAAAATATAAATACAGTGGTACCTCGGGTTAAGTACTTAATTTTTTCCGGAGGTCCGTACTTAACCTGAAACTGTTCTTAACCTGAAGCACCACTTTAGCTAATGGGGCCTCCTGCTGCCACCGCGCCGCCGGAACCCAGTTTCTGTTCTTATCCTGAAGCAAAGTTCTTAACCTGAAGCACTATTTCTAGGTTAGCGGAGTGTGTAACCTGAAGCGTATGTAACCTGAAGCGTATGTAACCTGAAGCGTATGTAACCCGAGGTACCACTGTACTGTGGGAAATGACTATACAGTGGTGCCCCACAAGACGAATGCCTCGCAAGACGGAAAACCCGCTAGACGAAAGAGTTTTCCATTTTGGAGGTGCTTCGCAAAACGAATTTCCTATGGGCTTGCTTCGCAAGACGAAAATGTCTTGCAAGTTCCTGCGGGTTTTTTTCTTCCTCCCCCTTTTTCTAAGCCGCTAAAGCCACTAAAAGCCGCTAAAAGCCGCTAATAGCGCTAATAGCGCTAATCCGCTAATCCGTCAATGGGCTTGCTTCGCAAGACGAAAAAACCGTTAGATGAAGAGAATCACAGAACGGATTCTTTTCGTCTTGCGAGGCACCACTGTATATAACCACTTTGCCTTATTCCCAGAAAATGGCTGTACTTGCCGACCTTACCTCTACACTGCCTCCAGAACTGATCTTTTGTGGTTGGACTCACCCTTGGAACATGAGGTGATCATAACATGAGGTCACCTTAGAACTTATACACAATACAGAACGCAATTTTCTATCCTAATGAAGGGGGGAGCGGTAAGGTGAATCATTCCCTTCTTATGAAGAACACCACGATTGGTTTTTGTTTTTCAAAAAAAAATAAATTATTCAAAAGTTATAATACAGTTGAAATGCAATGCATTTAAAGACCACTATTGTTCTCTACCAAACTCGCATGGTTTCAAAATGTGCCTCTGGTGAGAGCAACGATATCACACATTGCTGCATGCACATCCCAACAGGGAAAACTCTCACATAGTCTCTGACACTTCAGAAACTTGAACCACCATTTGTTTTGGCACTGGGACTTGGCTATTTTGAGTTTTTGCTGGAAAACAGCCAAGCAACTCCCCTCTTGAAGTTTGTATATCTCGCATAGGGCTGAAGGGAAATCATTTGCCAATACCTCTCTCCCCTGTTTTGAGGAATGTTTATAGAATTGGTCTTATCTTACTGGCTTCAAAACTATGTTTTCCTTCTCATTGGTTCCATATACCTGAGCATAGGGGTAACTGATACATTTTCAGCATGCTGCTGGCTTCGTAGCTAGAGAGCAGGGCCATCTTAACTCGAGGTACCACTGTATTTGTTATGTATTGAAGTTCTCACCCTGGCCACCAGGAGTATTGTGTATGTAGTTTTCACTCAGGTCCACGTCAGTTGTTTTAGGCAGGAAACCCTGGGTTGTCGTTGCTACAATGTTGACAGCCGGCTGCCTATAAAAGCAGGCCGGCTGAGCTGTTTGCTGTTCAGTTCTGCTCCAGCTTACAAAATAAAGAGCTGCTTTGGAGAAATCGCTGTGTTGTCCACTATGTCAACCCACAACTTAACACTGGCGACAAAGGTGGGATTGATGGACAACAGAGCACAGCCAGATGCAGCGACCCCACTATTCAACAGTATTGATTAATACGATCCTTCGTAACTCGCGCTAGCAAGTTTCTTCATATAGCAGAGTGCTTCCCCCTATTAGACAGCAGGAAGTTGGTTGCAGACTCGTTAGAATCTCTTAAAACAATGAGCAATTCAATCTGGATTGCCCAGATTGGGATATGCTCCTGGGTAACACCCCTTGAATCCCTCTTAAAAGAATAAAGATACAACAGTCTTATTCATAAATAACAAAAACAAGTTGACTCATGATGAGGCAGAGCGCAGTGTGAGCCCTGAAGGCAGGCTTTAGGCTTAAAGTTACAAATACAGTGGTACCTCGGGTTACATATGCTTCAGGTTACATACGCTTCAGGTTACAGACTCCGCTAACCCAGAAATAGTGCTTCAGGTTAAGAACTTTGCTTCAGGATGAGAACAGAAATCGTGCTCCGGTGGCGCGGCAGCAGCAGGAAGCCCCATTAGCTAAAGTGGTGCTTCAGGTTAAGAACAGTTTCAGGTTAAGAACGGACCTCCGGAACGAATTAAGTACTTAACCCGAGGTACCACTGTATGCTTAAGTACGCCTTACCTTGTGCTGGGATTTGATCCCTGCATGTACTGGTAATTTTCCATTGTTCAGAAAACAAGTGTGCTGCCTACCTGTTCATTTTCTCAGCACGGCAGCATTAAGAAGCAAGGATCTCCCTGGAATCTGTGAACAATGAGATGATCTTGGAGTATGTTTAGGATTCTCCAAAGCCAGCTCACCCATGGAACTATCACCTCCCGTTCATCAAACCTCAGGATATTCATGCCCCTTGCTTGATAGTTATCTATGATGAATGACTCTTTCTTTCAACAACTGGTCCAGTTTGCAAGAGGCTCACATGGGAGGGTTTCACAGCCAAACTCCCAAGTCGATGTGGGCCATAGGGGTCTCAGACAGCCATTTGATAGGAGAGGAGAAAGGCTGAATTTCTCTCCCAAGATGGAGATGCGAATGCCCCAACCTCTCTGGCGTTGTCTCCTGTATTCTAGCCTGCTTTTGATTTTTTGCAGAGGTAAGTGTCCCCTTTCCCGTCCCATTAGAAAAAAATATATAGTTGTTTTTCAGTGCTACATGGCGTGAAAAATACCACGATACTGGCAGTAGATTGGGCTAATGTGAGTATAATGCTATTGAGAGAAAAAACCAACCCTAAGTTTTGTCTGAATTGAATGGGGGAAAGACCAACCTGTATATGTAATTGAGCACTGATCCTGCACAAAACTCCCGTGGAAGTTAGAATTGCATCCAGTCTTTTATTGAGTATTTGTTCTGATTTGCTTGGAAACTCTATGAGTTTTAGCTACAGTGCAAGCCTAAGCATGCCTACTCAGAAGTAAATCCTATTCAATTCAGTGGGGCTAAGCTGTCGTTTCCAGTTTTGGAATACTGCAATACTGCATATTGATTTCCACAACCTGACCAAATTTCTGGCTAGGACTCTGCAATAATTACGATGAATGAGGGCTTTGACATTTGCAATCCCTTGGAGCTCTTCTCCTTCTCTTGGAAGAACGTACATTTTAAAAAAAAACACACAGTGGAAATTGTGTGATTTGGAAACCCACATAACGACTTGTTTTGATTCCAGTTTAACAAACATTTGGAACAAATTACAACAAATTTGCCTTCCTTAGTGAGCCCCCCCCCCTCTCTCCTGAATGTATGAGGCCAGCTTCTCCATAGAAGCTCTACCTCACGGTTTATAAAGCTATTGTATTTAACTTTGGGGGGGGGGGGTGGGCTGACATCTGTTGGTGTTTAGCTTGGATTATTTTAGTTGGCGGCAGCAAAGTTGCTTTTGATTTCCTATTCTTGGGCTCAGTTGCATTGTCTGAATAAAGCAACAAAGTCATCCTGGCTTTAGCATAATAACGCTGTGTTGGTGCACACCTGGAGGTGACTCCTTTGCAGGTGAACCTGAGGGACCTTGTTGTGGACCTGGGGTCACTTGTGGGGCAGAGAGAAGGGCAAGGAAGCTGTCTGCTGTGCTTAGAACTGGCTTCAAAGCAACCCAACCGAAGAGAAACAAGGGAGCCCCTCTCCATTTCCAGCAGCTGCACAAACATACAATATGCAAAAAAAGAGCAGCAAAAGCAGTTATTCTGAACTGACAAGGGTAGTCCAGGGAAGCCCCAGTTAGATTTCTCTTTTCCTACTGCCAGATTCTTTCCTCCTTCACCTCTTCCATCTGTTGCCCCGTGAGGTGCAGCAGTGGCCTCGACAACGAGAGCTTTACATACCCTCCAACATTTCGCCGGTGAAATGTTTTTGGAGGTTAAGTCCAGAGTAACTGAGAGGGAGGGACGCGGGTGGCGCTGTGGTCTAAAAACCACTGAGCCTAGGGCTTGCCAATCAGAAGGTCGGCGGTTCGAATCCCCGCGACAGGGTGAGCTCCCGTTGCTCGGTCCCTGCTCCTGCCAACCTAGCAGTTCGAAAGCACATCAAGGTGCAAGTAGATAAATAGATACCACTCTGGCGGGAAGGTAAACGGCGCTTCCTTGCGCTGCTCTGGTTCGCCAGAAGCGGCTTAGTCATGCTGGCCACAACCCGGAAGCTGTATGCCGGCTCCCTCGGCCAATAAAGCGAGATGAGCGCTGCAACCCCAGAGTCAGCCACGACTGGACCTAATGGTTAGGGGTCCCTTTACCTTTACCTAACTGAGAGGGAGGCAGCTTTTAGCGTTCTGCAAACTGAACAGAAACATCCTTGGGGGTTATTTTGCTTAAAAAACGGGTCTCTGTGTAAGGCCTTAAGGCTTATTCCCATCTACGTGGAAATGGACTGTGTCAGGCTGCTGTGCACATTGCGTTTTCTTCCGGGACCGAGTACAGCACTTTGCCCCCCTCCTCTTCATGCTGCACACACAACCTAGATCTTGCCCTGAAAAGCACTCTTTGAGAAACTGGGGGGGGGGGGTATGTGGGAACCTATAATATCATTTATAATATAATTTGTTAACTGTGTTGTATTTACATATAGCAAAGGGAAGCCTAGAGCAGTTAGATATATTTTAATTTAGGTAATCTAGGTAATAGGCTTATGTTAGAAAATGAATATGGATTTTGAATTTGATGTTTGTAAATTTTATTTTATTTTTTTTTGTTTTGAAAGAAAGAAAAAAAAGAGAGAAACTGGTTTCATTTTGAAAATAAAAAATTGTTGCAGAGTGATTTGGCGTCCCCCCCCACCCGTGTGTCCATTAGCGGGAAGGAAAAAATGTGAATCGCCTAATCAGAGGGAGGGTTTTCTAATGCGTATCAAGTAAACCCACCCTCCCTTGTGGCAAACCAGGATCCTGGACCAATGTACACCAAGCAGCATGCTAAGAACAAGCACGATTGCAGTGCTATTTTTCTAGAAAAAGAGGTGCCAGAACTCACCATGAACACTTCTCTCGTTCTCCTAGAATGGCAATGGCGCCCACTGGAGCCTACCAGAGGTGCTGGAACTGAGTTCCAGCTGAAAAAAAGCCATGGGGACGTCCTTTTCTATGCCCTCCAACATTTCTCCAATGAAAATAGCGTGGGTGGCACTGTGGTATAAACAACTGAGCTTAGGGCTTGCCGATTGGAAGGTTGGCGGTTCGAATCCCCATGATGGGGTGAGCTCCCGTTGCTCAATCCCAGCTCTGCCAACCTAGCAGTTCAAAAGCACATCAAAGTGCAAGTAGATAATTAGGTTCCGCTCTAGCGGGAAGGTAGACGGCGTTTCTGTGCGCTGCTCTAGTTTCACCAGAAGCGGCTTAGTCATGCTGGCCACGTGACCCGGAAAAACTGTCTGCAGACAAACATCAGCTCCCTTGGCCAGTAAAGTGAGATGAGCGCCGCAACCCCGGAGTTGTTCACGACTGGACTTAACTGTCAGGGGTCCTTTACCTTTACCTTTAAGGAAAAGTGGAACATTCCGGGATCAAATCAGAAACCAGGAAAGCTTCTGTAAATCTGGGACTGTCCCTGGAAAATAGGGGCACTTGGAGGGTCTGGCTTTAAGGTGGGGTCGAGACAGAAGGGACTCCTGCAATTCTCCCTCTCTGACCTTTCTTTCTCTCTCTCTTTCCTCCTTCAGGATGCACAGCACTGACCTATGATGACTTTGAAGATGAAAGTAAGAGAGAAACAAGTATTTGTTCTCTGGGAACAAGGAGAGCAAACCAGTCCTTAGCACTGCCCTTTCCCATTTATCTTTCCGTTGCCATTTCCACACTTCTCATACAGAGGGTACTGGGCCGTTAAGAAATGGGGACACGGGAGGGCCTTCCCAGAGGCTGCACCCTAGATTTAGAAGACCCTCCCTAGGGACGTCCACATAGCCCAGTGGTCCTCAAAGGGTGTGGTGTGCCACACTGCTGTGGCAGGAGAGGGTGGTGAGTGTGGTGGGAACATTCAAGGACAATCAATATTATATTCTGGGAATGATTTGTGTTGTTACAGAGCCACAGTCTTTTATACAGTGGTTCCTCGGGTTACAGACACTTTAGGTTACAGACACTTCAGGTTACAGACTCTGCTAACCCAGAAATAGTACCTCGGGTTAAGAACTTTGCTTCAGGATGAGAACAAAAATTGCGTGGCAGCAGTGGGAGGCCCCATTAGCTAAAGTGGTACCTCAGGTTAAGAACAGTTTCAGGTTAAGAACGGACCTCCAGAACAAATTAAGATCTTAACCTGAGGTACCACTGTACTTTCTGGATATCTCACGATCATATGACAAAGTAGTTGTGTTCTGTGCTATAAATCAAGCACTGCTAGAAGTTGTTTTGTTTTCCAATGTACCGTATTTTTTGCTCTATAAGACTCACTTTTCCCTTCCTAAAATGCAAGGGGAAATGTGTGTGGGTCTTATGGAGCGAATGCAGGCTGCGCAGCTATCCCAGAAGCCAGAACAGCGAGAGGGATTGCTGCTTTCACTGCGCAGCGATCCCTCTTGCTGTTCTGGCTTCTGAGATTCAGAATCCCCCCCCCCTTGTTTTCCTCCTCCAAAAACTAGGTGCGTCTTGCGGTCTGGTGCGTCTTATAGAGCGAAAAATACGGTATTTCTTATCGATAAAAAAATTGTTGTGGCGCGAGCAAATTTTTATTTTGGAAGTGTGGCCCAGAATCCAACATTTCTCCAATGAAAATAGGGTCGTCCCATTCCATAATGATAATTTTACTATTTATATCCCACACATCTGACTGGATTGCCCCAGCCACTCTGGGCAGCTTCCAACATGTATAAAAACATAATAAAACATTAAATATTAAAAAAACTTACCTATACTGGATTGCCTTCAGACGGCTCGGGGATCAGATAACTCCGTTCCCTCCAACATTTCTCCAATGAAAATAGGGGTGTCCTAAGGAAAAGCAGGACATTCCGGGATCAAATCAGAAACTGGGGCATCTTCTCTAATTTAGGGACATCTCTGGGAAATAGGGACACTTGGAGGGTCTGGCGACCCAGAAAAAATGTTTGAGAACCACCGACTTAGCCCCTTTTCTTTCCACTGTCAGGAAAACACATTTTAAATGCATCTAAAAGTGTTTTAATGTGACCACTGTTTGGTCCTATTTTCTCTCTTTTTATATATTTTTAAAAGTGTTCTGATGTATTTTTAATGGTTGCTGTAAATCATCACCATCATAATTTTATTATTTGTACCTCGGCCATCTGACCAGGTTGCCCCAGTCACTCTGTGCAGCTTCCCACATATATAAAGACATCATCATCATCATCATCATCATCATCATCATCATCATTTATTCTTTCCTCAGCCACTCTGGGCAGCTCCCAACAAAATATTAAAATGCAATAGTCTATTAAACATTAAAAGCTTCCCTAAACATAATGAAACATTACAAACTGATCGCCTTGGGTAATATATTGTAGAAAGGTTGGCCAATAAATTGAAAGAACGGCCAAACAAATTGTACGACAAGCAGTAGTTTGGCAGGTGAAGCGTTTCTGGTGTCCCTGCACATTGAGGAGGAAAGATTTCAGCTGCTGAATTTCTGCCTGCAATGACGGTGCTAAAGGCACACGAATGCTGCCAGAAAAAAATGTGGTAATCTCTTCCCAAGACAGTAACAGATTCCCTCCCTCTTTAATGGGGACATCAGGTTAGGGCAAGGGGGAACTTTTCATTTGTGCTTTCCTCCCCACTCCTCCCCAAACTGGAAGAGATCCCAGAACTACCTAATATTTTTGGATCAGGAATAGGGAGCCGCTGCCTTGGGAAGGAAGGCGTTTGGTGAGTTTTCGCTTTTGAACAAGGAGGTGCTTGAGAGGAAACCATGGATGTTTATAAAAATTACTCGGAACAATGTGGAAGGAGCTGATAAGGCAGGGATTCCTTTTCTCTTTTTTTAATAGTAGCACTTAGCGTCAACCAGTGAATTTTTACAACACCAGGGCAGATAGACGTTAATATTGCATTGTGCAACATGTAATGTATCTATGGAACTCATTGTCCCTGGGTGTTCTGATGGCAGAGATGGCTTTCAAACGAATTGTTTTCTCTCTCTTTTGCCTTCTTGGGGAATGTTCATCCATGTCCATTGACCATTGCAGCCAAGAATAAAAGATTTACTTTCGAAAGCAGGATGATGCCCAGTTGCCAGATATACTGGCTTGCATTGCAATGTTAATGTTATGTACTGAGTTGGATAGGATCCAAAATGCAGCAGTCTGATTGGTCCTAGAACAATAGGTTCCAGAATGCAGCAGTCTGATTGGTCCTAGAACAATAGGTTCCAGAATGCAGCAGTCTGATTGGTCCTAGAACAATAGGTTCCAGAATGCAGCAGTCTGATTGGTCCTAGAACAATATGATTTAGAATGCAGCAGTCTGATTGGTCCTAGAACAATAGGTTCCAGAATGCAGCAGTCTGATTGGTCCACAGGAGCCACCCAATCCAGCTCCAGGTGGAAGTGAATCCGCGACCTGATTGGCTAATTCCGGGATTCTCCTGTAGGCCAATCATGTGGGGCCCATTGTGTAAATAATGTATATAAAGCAGACATTCTGGGGGAATCCACTCTCGACTCCGAGTATATTTCAGTTAAACAATAGTTTAAAACAGGGTCAGCAAACTTTTTCAGCAGGGAGCCAGTCCACTGTCCCTCAGACCTTGTGGGGGCCCAGACTATGTTGTTTTTTTTTTTGGGGGGGGGGTTGAATTAATTCCTATGCCCCAAAAATAACCCAAAGATGCATTTTAAATAAAAGGGCACATTCTACTCATGTAAAAAGACACTGATTCCCGGACCGTCCTTGGGCTGGATTTAGAAGGCGATTGGGCTGGATCCAGCCCCTGGGCCTTAGTTTGCCTACCACGGTTTAAAATAAACTATAGCTTAATGTGCACAAGCACATCTCCTGCACAGCTGCTGCTCTTAACCTCGCCATGCAGAGGGAGAAACAAGCCCCAAGCAAGCTAGAGTGTGGCTTGTTGTGATGTGTGAAGCTGTGCTCATGGTTTGTTACCTTCAAATAAACCAAACGATGTAAACTAAGGACATGGTTTGGTTGTAGGAAACAAACCATGGTTCTGGGTTCACACATCACAACATTGAGACTCTGGCTAGTTTCTTCCCTTGAATGGCACAGACGGGACTAACTTCAACTCCATCAGTTTCAGTGGGTCTACTCTGACTGTGATCAACTCAGATACAATGGATAGTTTGTCTTTTAACTACGGTTTAACGCGGCATTTGAACGCAGACATTGGGACTTAAGGTTGCCTGGATGCCTTGCTTGCTGGTCACTTCAAAGTTCCTCATTCCTGATCTTTGTAGTTGTGACAGGAGGGAAAACCAACATGCACATCCTCAGAGAGGCACTCGTGAACTTAAGCAGGGTTCTGGGCTGAGCCTTTGTCCTCCTCCAGATGTTTCTCCCCCCAGCAGAGATTTAATAATCTCCATTATCCCTCGCTTGGGAACCTCTGAGGTGGGGGAGGTCTCTGCTGGAGAGAAAAGTGCTGTGCCAAGATATATCTTTGATCTGATCTACAGAGCCCAGGACTTGCCGATCAGAAGTCGGCGGTTCGAATCCCCGCAAGGGGGAGAAAGCTCCCGTTGCTCAATCCCAGCTCCTGCCAACCTAGCTGTTCGAAAGCACGTCAAAGTGCAAGTAGATAAATAGGTACCGCTCCGGCGGGAAGGTAAACAGCATTTCCGTGCGCTGCTCTGGTTCGCCAGAAGCGGCTTAGTCCTGCTGGCCACATGACCGGAAGCTGGACGTCGGCTCCCTCGGTCAGTAAAGCGAGATGAGCGCCGCAACCAGAGTCGTCCGTGACTGGACCTAATGGTCAGGGGTCTCTTTACCTTTACCTTTATGGATCACTACTTGGGCTGATTCCATCTGTCTTCCTCTTAAGTTTGTGTCAGTTCTGGAGCCTAAAGCTGAAGGTGAAATTGTGTATACAGTACAGGGGAGATGAAACAGGCTTCGCAGGTTCCCCTTCTTTAGATAGATCTTTCTTGAGGAAGGTAATAGTTGAGCCAGCGAGTCCCCAGGCCTGTCCTATCACTGTTACTCATCCTACTGCTGTTCCTAGACTAACATCTACCTTCTCCTTCCAGTCTCCTACCTGTATCCAGATGAAGAAGGTGAGCAACCATCTCTTCCTTCCATCTCCTCTGTTGCCAAACAGAAGTCTTTGTTCTTCTTTTAGCCACAGGCTTCTGTTTTAATGAGATCTGTGTCCCAAAATGGTCTGTTTACCCAATATCTCGCTTTTTATTTTGTGACCTCTCTTGGAAGTTTTCACATGTGACACACACTGCATAATAATAATAATAATAATAATAATAATAATAATAATAATAATTTTTTATTTATACGCCGCCCATCTGGCTGGGTTATAGCGAACCAGACAGAGGGTCTTCTTGGTAGTGGCACCCGCCCTGTGCAACACCCTCCCACCAGATGTCAAAGAGAAAAACAACTACCAGACTTTTAGGAGACATTTGAAGGCAGCCCTGTTTAGGAATAATAATAATAATAATAATAATAATAATAATTTATTATTTATACCCCGCCCATCTGGCTGGGTTTCCCCAGCCACTCTGGGCGGCTTCCAAAAGAATATTAAAATACTGTGATACATCAAACATTAAAAGCTTCCCTAAACAGGGCTGCCTTCAGATGTCTTCTAAAAGTCTGGTAGTTGTTGTTCTCTTTGACATCTGGTGGGAGGGCGTTCCACAGGGAAAGCTTTTAATGTTTAACGGACTATTGTATTTTGTTGGAAGCCACCCAGAGTGGGCGGGGTATAAAATTATTATTGTTGTTGTTGTTGTTTTGTTGTTTTGTTGTTGTTGTTATTATTTGCACAACTCTAGTTACATGCACCATTTGCCTGTTGGGTTGAATGTAAAAAGCTGGCTGGAATGTGATTTGATTCCTCTCCCAAATCAACACCATATGCACACAGTGTAGGTGCTACAACAGAATCAGGCATCCTTTTTGTTGCCTGCAGTGTTTGATACGCTTTCTTCCCAGAGCCAAACTAGAAGTGATGTTTGTCAGGTAGTTTGCATTTGCATAGCTGATGTTTAATAAATGAATGGCTGGCAAGATGCCATGAACTGATTTTATAATGAAATGATTTTAGAATGTTGTATTATTTTACTGTTGTTAGCCGCCGCTCTGAGTCCGGCTTTGGCTGGGGAGGGCGGTATAAATTATTATTATTATTATTATTATTATTATTATTATTATTATTATTATTAGAGCAGGGGGTGGAGGCACACACTGAGCTGGATGGGATGGGGCAGGGGATTTTTGCCTGCCACAGTCCCAGTCATAATTCTCTTCTGATCTCTCATTCTCGGTTAGGGCCTTTTGAAGAAGAGGACTACCAAGCCAGTGACTGTGGAGATACCTACTATGACTGGGTAGCGCTGTTCTGCTGGCCCAAGTTTCATGCCTCCGTCATGGCTGCAGCAGAGAGCAGGAGGTGCATCTGGGAAACAACTGGCAGGTATAGATTTCTGAGCCGCAGACCTGGTTCCTGGTACCTCAGGGGGGTTGGTTTTTTGATTTATTTTACATATAGGCCTCCCCCCCCATTTATGTGGGGGTTACATTCTGGTGTGTTGTTCCTGCTATGGCAGAGACAATGCCTTCCAAGATTTCTCCAATGGAAACAGGGACTCCTACCACACTCTGTATCTTAAAAAGCAGAGACATCACCTTGCCAACAAAGGTCCGTATAGTTCAAGCTATGTTTTCCCCAGTAGTGATGTATGGAAGTGAGAGCTGGACCATAAAGAAGGCTGATCGCCGAAGAATGGATGCTTTTGAATTATGGTGCTGGAGGAGACTCTTGAGAGTCCCATGGACTGCAAGAAGATCAAACCTCTCCATTCTTAAGGAAATCAGCCCTGAGTGCTCACTGGAAGGACAAATCCTGAAGCTGAGGCTCCAATACTTTGGCCACCTCATGAGAAGAGAAGACTCCCTGGAAAAGACCCTGATGTTGGGAAAGATGGAGGGCACAAGGAGAAGGGATGACAGAGGATGAGATGGTTGGACAGTGTTCTTGAAGCTACCAACATGAGTTTGACCAAACTGCAGGAGGCAGTGGAAGACAGGAGTGCCTGGCGTGCTCTGGTCCATGGGGTCACAAAGAGTCGGACACGACTAAATGACTAAACAACAACAACCATACTCTCCAACACCTATACAGTGAAAATAGGGACGTTCTAAGGGAAAGCGGGACATTCCAGGATCAAGCCAGAAACCGGAACGGCTTCTGTAAATCTGGGACCATCCCTAGAAAATAGGGACACTTGGAGGGTCTGAGAGATAATTGATCCTGAGTCTGAGCTCCTTGACAAATTGGTTGCCATGTTCTTGTTGATGGTGCAGTGAATACACTAGGCAGGGAGTAAAGGCAAGCTACCGCAGTGCTATAGGGACAAGGTTGCCCCTTTAAGGATTTTCACTCGTCAGACATGGAGGTGGAGCTTGGGAAGGGGAGTCCATGCCTAGAAGGTCCCCCCCCCAATGTATTTTTTATTTGCCCAGGAACCTCACCAAAATGCTAGAGAGGATGCACCTCCACAGGCACATACCTCCACATTAGGGCGGTTCATAAAAAACTTTATTTTGAAAATGCCTGCTTCCATAAAGGGGAATTTGAAAACTTTGAAAACTTGGGAATTCAAAGGATATTTCGGTTAAATTAGTCCAATTTAGTTTTGGTTGGTGAGTAAAATGAGTGTAAAATTGCACAGCAATCGTTAAAAACGATTGCCAAGTACTTGCTGTTATATAATATTAATTTATTTATGAAGCATTGCCAGACATTTTCAGACAGTAAAATTAAAACTCTTTGGCTTTCCAAAAGCACTTCATGTGCTTCTTCAACAAATGTTATTATTTTTATTTCTTAAATTTCTATACCGCATCTCATCTGAAGATCACGGGGCGGTTTACAATATGAAGTTGTCCAATCACAAAAATAAAAGCAGTTTTGATTCCCTCACACCTAAAAACTTATTTTTAAGACCCTCTCACGAAAGACATTTGCAAAAAGAGAGAGAGAGAGAGCATACAGTTGTACCTTGGAAGTCGAATGGAATCCATTCTGGAAGTCTGTTTGACTTCCAAAACATTCGGAAACCAAAGCGCGGCTTCTGATTGGCTGCCGGAAGCTGCTGCAGCCAATCGGAAGCCCCGCCGGACGTCCGGCTTCCAAAAACAGTTTGCCAACCGGAACAGTCATTTCCAGGTTTGCGGCATACGGGAGCCAAAACGTTTGAGAACTGGGGACTTCCGGTCGGTGCCAGCGCTTAATGGCGGTCCTACCTCCGAGCTCCGGAGAAGGACTGCTCCGCAAGTTCGGGTCTTACCCGCTACGGCGAGCGGGGGACCCCTAAAATCTCAGGCGCTGAAGCCTGAGAACAAGGAGATTCGGTGGGCACCTTTGCGCCCCCCGGTACTGCGAAAGAGCCTTTTTAAAGGCTACGGAGCGGCATCGGGAGTGAGCGCGGTGCTGAGAGTCGTCACCCAGCCTGCGGAGTGAAGCCGCGTCGCCATAAGCGGAGAGCGCCGATTCCTTCCTGAAAGAAAATTCGGACTGAATTCCCGTGAGTAGGAGCTGAAAACAACTGGGACCCTTTAAATTCTGAAAATTGGACTAAAAGCGGGGAAGTTAAATCAAGGAAGTCTGCCTCCCCCCGACTGCATGAAAGTGAAAGCAACGGAACTCTAAATCTGCATCCGTTGAAACTTGCTTTTATATAACTAAACCGGACACTCAGACCTTAGATCTCCCCTCTAGCTAGCAGGGCAGAGGGGAGGTGAAAGAGACTTTAGTAACTGCACGATCTATTTACAGTAAAAATCCTCTGCTGTCTCAGTTAATAAAAGTATGAAACGGTCTGCCTTTTAGGACAATAGGACACTGAACTGACTTCCTCCTGTAAAAGTGATACTGCGATACAAAGTTTATACAGTGCCTGGCTACAGTACATCACAAGATGAAACAGTATATATTGGGAAACTGTGGCAATTTGTAGCTACAAGCCTCCAGCTATATTTGTTTTAACTGTGTTAAAAAACTTTTCTTTTTACATCTTTGGATATTCTCCTTTGTCTTTGTACTTGGACATCTTATTTTTGGCCATTTTGATTTGCTCCCCCTAGAGGGTAAAGTAAAATTTGGCACAGCTTGGGACAGTGGAATTTTCCAACGGGGAATAGCTCCCGTGGGAAACGACCTTGACATGAGTGGTTCACAAGAAGAGATAGTTACAAGAGCCAAGACCAAGCAACAACAACAACAACAGCTGCAGCAACAGACAAAGAAAAGAGGCTCAATTTCAGGCGTAACTACTGGATCTGCAGGAACAACAGGACAAGAAAAAGGGACGGCTGTCTCTATGGATGCCGTGACAGAAGCCCTGCTTAAAATAAATCAATCTTTGGAGTCTCTGACAAAACAGACTTCAGAAAATACACAAAAATTAACAGAAATATCAGTAAGACTAAACCAGAACACAGAATCAATAAATAAATTGGTGGAGGAAAATGCTACCACGCGTAAAATTGCTGAAGATGCCAAAGCTACTGCTGGGGAGACACAAGAGAAATTAGAGCCGATCGCTAAGAAGGTTTATGAGCACGACGCAACTTTGGCCTTGTGGGAGTTACAGAGAAAAGAGAGAAACTTGAAATTAAGATTGATTCCAGAGAATGAAAGAGACAATCTCGCGGAATATCTGACACGGGAGTTTGTTGACTGCTGGGATCTTGAAGAAGACGAATTCAAAATTACAACAGCTTTTAGACTGGGCAAAAAGCAGGACAGAAAGACCCCGAGAGATTGCCTGATTACATTTAGATCCAAGGACGAAAGAGACAAAATATTAGGACTACACTTTGAAAAGGCCTTGCAAATTGGAAATTCAGCTATACAGATCTTCAAAGATATTCCAAAATATATTCTGGATTTAAGAAACTTCTACAAGGATTTGGCTCTTCTGCTGAAGAAAAACTCCATCCGCTTCAGGTGGGAATTTCCACAAGGACTGTCATTTGACTACAGGGGAAAGAAGGTGAAGATAAAGACTATTCAAGACAAAGACAAATTTTTGGCAAGAAATCAGGAGGACCTGCAGAAGGGGACAGTGGACGTACTTGCAGAACAGAGGAGAGTACTAGACATTCTGAATCTCTCGTTTGGACAAAAACCACCATCATCAGAAGAAGAGCAACAACTTGGAGCTGTTGGAGGAGTTTCAGAAAAATAATAAGATGGCTCTGCAATTCCTTAGTTGGAATTGTAATGGACTTAATGGGCCTCTGAAGAGAAGACAAGTGTTCCATATTTTGAACAGAGAACAACTGGACTTGATATGTCTACAAGAAACTCACATAACTAGAGCCCATAGGAGACTACTTACAAATAAAAGACTAGGACAAGAATTTATTGCATCAGATAAAGTTAAGAAAAGAGGAGTTGTAATATACGTGAAAGAGAAATGGGCCCCAAAAATGATATTTAAAGATGAACAAGGGAGATATCTGGCAGTGGAGATACAAGTACAAGGAGAAAAATTTTTAGTTGTGGGAATCTACGCACCAAATGAAGGTAAATCTGACTTCTTTAAGAGACTTCATGAAACCCTGATGGACTATTTGGATTACAATATGATAATCATGGGAGACATGAATGGTGTGGTCTCCACTAACATGGACAAGGCACAAAGACTAACAGTTAGCAAGG
The DNA here is from genome assembly GCF_965113315.1 of Podarcis vaucheri. Classification (NCBI taxonomy): domain Eukaryota; kingdom Metazoa; phylum Chordata; class Lepidosauria; order Squamata; family Lacertidae; genus Podarcis; species Podarcis vaucheri. The sequence continues at coordinate 48,351,023 of NC_138751.1, read as the reverse complement.
AAGGGAGACTTCCTAAGACTTTTTTCGAAATGACGGAAAACATGGATTTGATAGATATATGGAGAACAAGGAACCCTCTGGAGAGAGAGGGAACCTTTTTCTCTCAAGCAATGATGACCTGGACCAGAATCGATCAAATTTGGATTACTAGTGGTATGGCTCCAAAGGTTAAGAAGGTGGAAATCTGCCCAAAAACTTGCTCCGACCATAATGCCGTGAGGATGGAGATGAAACTTACAACAACTGGTCAATTTAGATGGAGAATGAATGACACCCTCTTTCAAGATAAGGAGATCCTTATGAAGGCCCAAAAAACCCTAAAAGACTACTTTGAAATAAATTTGAGGGCCGACGTGGAAAAAAGAGTGATCTGGGACGCAAGTAAAGCAGTGATGAGAGGCTTCTTGATTCAACAAAATTCAATAAAGAGAAAAAAACAAAATGAGAAAAAAGAAAAGATTTTGGAAAAGATAAAGGAAGGAGAGAAAAAATTAAGAACAAAACCAAAGTCCCAGGAGATTTTAAGAGAGATTAAGTTATATCAAACACAATATATGGAATTGATGAACCAAGAGATTGAATGGAAGATAAAACAAATGAAACAAAAGACATTTGAATCAGCAAATAAATGTGGCAAACTTCTGGCATGGCAATTGAAGAAAAGGCAGAAATTAAATACGGTTACAAGCCTAGAAGTGGATGGAAAGAATATATCCAAACCTAATGAAATTAGAAACTGTTTTCTGAGTTATTTTAAAAAGCTATATACTCAAGGCCCGCAAAATGAAGAAGATATAGACAAATTCCTTGATAAATATGGATTACAAAAAATCTCTCATCAAAGTAAGATGGATCTGAACCAGAGAATAACAGAACAAGAGATAGAGGCTGCCATTCAGAACATGCAACTGGGCAAATCTCCAGGACCAGATGGACTGACTTCTAGATATTACAAATCGTTGAAGGAATGGTTGACTCAACCACTAAAAGAAGTTTGCAATGAGATCCTTGAGGGAAAGAAGGCACCTGAATCGTGGAAAGAAGCATATATTTCACTCATACCAAAGACAGAGACTGAAAAGACTCAACTGAAGAACTACCGCCCAATATCACTACTTAATGTGGATTATAAAATTTTTGCAGATATTTTGGCAAAAAGATTTAAAAGAGTGTTGATGGAAAGGATTCATAAGAACCAAGCAGGCTTTCTCCCTAAAAGACACCTGGCAGACAATGTAAGGAATGTAATAGACATTTTGGAAAAGCTAGAGGTGAATATAAACACTAAAGCAGTACTGATTTTTGTGGACGCGGAGAAAGCCTTTGACAATATTTCTTGGAGCTTTATGATAAAGAACCTGCATGGGATGGGGGTAGGCCAAGGTTTTGAGAATGGTATGGCTGCAGTATATTCTGATCAAAAGGCTAAATTGATTGTAAACAACGTAGTAACTGAGGAACTTAAGATAGAAAAAGGAACACGACAGGGGTGCCCAATTTCCCCATTACTTTTTATTTCAGTTTTGGAGGTGTTGCTGAATATGATAAGGAATGACCAGCAGGTTAAAGGAGTGCAGGTCGGAGCTAAACATTACAAGTTAAGAGCGTTTGCAGATGACTTAGTACTGACTTTACAAGAGCCAATCACTAGTACGAAAAAGGTTTTAGAAATAATACAACAGTTTGGCCAGGTAGCTGGATTTAAGTTGAATAAACAAAAAACCAAAGTTTTAGGAAAAAACTTAACAGACATGGAAAAGGAGAAATTCCAAGAAGAGACAGGGCTGACAGTGGTTAAGAAGGTGAAATACCTAGGGGTTTATTTGACATCTAAAAATGTGAATTTGTATAAGGACAATTATGAAAAATGTTGGTCAGAAATTAAAAAAGATCTAGAAATATGGTCAAATTTGAAATTGTCAATGTTAGGCCGAATTGCGGTGATTAAAATGAATGTATTGCCTAGAATGCTATTTTTGTTTCAGACCTTGCAGATTCTTGACAAGATGGAATGTTTCAAGAGGTGGCAGAAAGATATTTCGAAATTTGTCTGGCAGGGCAAAAAGCCCAGAATTAAATTCAAAATATTGACAGATGCAAAAGAAAGAGGGGGTTTTGCCCTGCCGGACTTAAAATTGTACTATGAGGCAGCAGCTTTTTGCTGGCTGAAAGAATGGATGCTCCTCGAGAATACGGACATTTTGGATCTGGAGGGTTTTAACAATGCTTTTGGTTGGCATGCATATCTATGGTATGACAAAGTTAATAGTGCCTTTAAAAATCATATTGTTAGAAAAGCACTATATAATGTTTGGATAAGATATAAAGACCTGTTGGAAAACAAAACCCCTAGATGGGTGTCACCAGTGGAGGCTAAAGCAGTGAAGAAACTCAATATGGAGGTCGGATGGCCGAAGTATTGGGAAATTTTGGAACAGGATGGAGATAAGCTTAAACTACAAAGCCATGAGAAATTGAAACATAAAGTACAAAATTGGTTTCAATATCGTCAAATAATGGAGTTTTTTAAACAGGATAGGAAAATTGGCTTCCAGGTGGAAAAATCAAAACTAGAAACTGAGTTATTAGAACCCAATACTAAGATTTTATCTAGAATGTATAACTTGTTGCTGAAATGGAGTACACAGGACAAAACAGTCAAATCGGCTATGATCAAGTGGGCACAGGATGTTGGGCACAATATCATGTCAGCTGACTGGGAATGGTTATGGAACACTGGTATTAAATTCACGGCATGTAATGCCTTAAAGGAAAATATTATGAAAATGGTTTACAGGTGGTACATGACTCCAGTCAAGCTGGCAAAAATTTATCATTTGCCCGATAATAAATGTTGGAAATGTAGAGAGACTGAAGGCACCTTCTATCACCTCTGGTGGACGTGCCCGAAGATTAAGGCTTTCTGGGAAATGATCTATAATGAAATGAAAAAGGTACTTAAATGTACTTTTCCTAAAAAGCCAGAGGCCTTTCTCTTGGGCATTGTCGGCCAATTGGTGTTAAAAGGGGATAGAACTTTTTTTATGTATGCTACAACAGCAGCAAGAATACTCATCGCGAAGTATTGGAAGACACAAGATCTACCCACTCTGGAAGAATGGCAGATGAAAGTGATGGACTATATGACATTGGCTGAGATGACAGGCAGAATCCGTGACCAACGAAAGGAGACGGTGGAAGAAGAATGGAGAAAATTTAAAAGCTACCTTAAGGACTATTATAAACTTAATGAATGTTAAAGTGTTGTGGTTTCTAGAAACAAAGGGATACAGTGATATAAGGTCAGAATATAGAGAGGACTAAGATGACAGAGGTTGGAAGTAACAATTGGGAGTTGCTAAAAATTATGGACATCGGGATGCAGAAAGGGGGGGGAAGGGGAAGTCCAAGAAAAGAGGTTTATGAAAATATGTTATGAAACTATACGTGTATGTTTGTCTCTTTAAGTGTTTGTTTGTTATTTAAAAACTTTGTAAAACCAATAAAAATTCTATTAAAAAAAAAACACAAAACGTTTGAGAACTAAGGTGTTCGAAAACTAAGGTCCGACTGTGTTTGAATTCCTCACACCCAAACGCATATTTTTAAGACCCCTCAGTGAATAAATTTGCAAAAGTCAAGTTTTCCCCCCTAAAGTGACATGCCCTAGAATCGTAGAATCGTAGTTCACACACCTGCAATGCAGGAATCTCATCTGAAGCATCCATGACAAAGCATGTTCTCCCCAAATGAGAGCACGGGTTGTGGGGGGGTCTGCCAGGCCAAACCTCTGTTGCCAGGCAGGTTAAATGGTTATTGCCTGAAGCAACGATTGGATGACTGGGTTGCTGGGGCAAATTGCATGCTGAAATTTGGGTGGGTGGGACCAAAGATTTTAAATATTGGGGCACTCTGTCTTTTCCTTTCTCTTTTGCAGAGTGCATCGGATCACCCGCTCGCTCGCCCTGTGTTCCGATTGACCTTGCTATGCCTGTCATGGGGTCGTCTGCCTTGGGGCAGGGGCCTAGTAGCAATTTTGCCATTTGGCTGATTGGCTGGTGCCATCTTGTTTTTGCCTACTACTTAGCAATTCGTCAGAACTTGTAAGGTTGCGTTAGGCATTGTTTATAAAAATTGGTGGAGGAGGGGTCAGGATAGGCTGTGCCTGCCCCTCCAATGGTGGTGGAAGGGAATTCCGTTAAAGGAATCCTGGGGCTTGCCATAATTTCGTCCAAGCTAAAAGCCGCTAATAGCTGCTAATAGCGCTAATCCGCTAATCCTTCAATGGGCTTGCTTCGCAAGACGAAAAAAACCCGCTAGATGAAGAGAATCACAGAACGGATTCTTTTCGTCTTGCGAGGCACCACTGTAATGTTCCATCCGCCACAACCTTTTCGTTTTGTCCCTCTGCAGTATATATAGCAAGCTGGTCCTCTGCACTGGGCTGCTGGCTGAAGGGATGGGCTGCCCGGTAGCCAGCCCCACGTTGGACGCCTTCTTCATGAGAATCCACGCAGAGTACTTCGCCAACTGCTCCCTCCCCCGTGACCCCACAGAGCATCGGCCACCCACCGGAGTGGTCATCATCCTGACATCCCTGCCGGTCTGTTTGGTGCCCCTCTCCATCGCCCTCGTCCTCCGCAAGGCACGGGGTCCCGAAACCGCACTGCAAACTCCCCCACGGTGGGCAACAGTTCGAAAGGGAGTGGTACTGCTAAATGCGGAGAGGTGCGAGGCATCTAGCCTGGAAGACAACTGAGAGCAACTAGGCTGAAGTGTGAAAGGAGAGGCGGATTTTATTCCGTTGTTTTGTTTTGACATCGCATTTTTATTCAACTTCAAAATCTTTAAATTCCAGCTTTCAAGTTTTACATTTCTCTTTAAACTTTGCTTAAAGTTTTAAGTGTCTGTACGCTTTTCGCGTTTATAAATTTCAAATTTATTGTTGCACATTGTTTTAAATGTTTGTTTTCCTTCTGGGATTGTACCCCCAAGTGTGTTTTAGAAGCTGGTCTCCGACCGTAATAAATTATCTATCTATCTTTAAACTTTGACTTTCTGCCTTTCTTCCCTGCTGTTCTGAATCCTGTTATGGTAAAATCTGGGTGCGAGGCTGCTCTGCCACCCAGCTCGTCGGACTAGGTCCGCGGGTCCCTGTGGAGGAAAATGAGCTCAGCTGGAGACAGGAGCAAACTGCAGAAGATCCAAGTTTATTGCGCAACAGGTTCAAGGCAAGATTGAACAGCGAGAAAGGGGTGACATGAACTTTTGAAATTTCCCTCCATGTCCCAGAATACAGTGTAAAATACATCCCAGTTACATCATGAATACATTAAGAAGAGGTTGGGTCACACATGATTAACATATGGAGGAGGGAGGGGGGAATATGCAGAGCTGGAGATATGCGCAGATAAGCACATCCTGAGTACCGGTGATGAGAAGACAATGGTCCATGTATGCATAGTCTGCCACCTGGCATTGCCCACAGGAAAGGCTTGGCAGAGTGATTTGACAGGATTAGGGTCTTGACACCTTGCTTGAGGGATTATGGAGGACAGGGGAGGTGTCATGGAGTCCTAGAGAAATTGAGCAAATTGGCACGTTGATTTTCTATGAATTTTATAGATTTTAGTCCCTTTTGACATTGACAATTGGAAATAAATGGATATATTGTAGCGAAGAAGGAGGTGAAGAAGACATGCCCCCCCTTCCATATCAATCCCATCTCATCTACATACTGCCTTCTAATGAACATTCCACCGAAAATATATTCTTTCATTTCAAATATTATCATCTTTCTTCCGCTTCTCATGTTTCAAATCCTGCTTGCGATTTCATCTGATTATGGTGTTTTTCAGAGATTCCAAAAAAAGGCTTCTATTCTTCCACAAATAGACCGTCATTCTGGTTTTTTTATTTTTGCTGTTTGCTTTGCCAGTTCTGCATAGTCCATTAGTAGCTACTCCCCATCCCTTGAATTTTATTTCTGAAATTACATATTCTTAGTGCTTTTTTCTAAAAAATAAAATAAAAAATTGCTTAGGGTTACTCTCATTTTCCTGCTCATATTGAAATACTGCCCCTCAATGAGGCCAAACTTAGATTCACAAAATGTTTAGGGGTATGCGTACCCCTGTGTGTCCCCCCAGAAAAAAGCACTGCATATTCTACTTGTATGAAGTTACACATTAGCCCAGACGGAGATTTTTCTACAATAGCAATGTTAACCCAAAGCCCCAGAAGAACGGAAGACCATTTTTGGACTACTTAAGGAAATATTGCAGTTTGATGGCCTCACAAGCAGGATTTAAAAAAGAGCAACAGAAGGTATTAGAGAATACAGTATTGATGTTATGGTAAAAGATAGAAGGTATTGCACAGCAGAGGGGGAAAAATGAAAACATCATGGAAAATGAGGTGGGAAGTCAGAAAATGATAAATTTGTTTATTTATTTTCCAAAATCCCCGCCCCCAAATTTACAACAAACACACAAAAAAGAAAAACATTGCAATATTAAAAAGAAAAAACAAACAAACAAACATATAAACACCTAACTGTTTGAAGCCCAATTTGATTTTCATTGTTAAGTGACTTCCTCAAAAACCCCCTGACTGAGTTTCCATAAATCTCATTGTAGCAGTTTTCCAATATCCACTTTCTAATAAAATTAACTTAATCCAGTTGCTATCTTTCTTTCTCTTCATGGTAATTTCAATCCATAATGTTATACAATTCAACATATTTTACTCCTAGGCCGATTTGGTACTTACAAATAGTTCTACTTACGTTATATTCGAATATCTAGCTAAATAATCCTTAAATTTCTTCCAAGAAATTGTAAGGAAATGATAAATTTATTATGTATTGAAGTGTATATGTTAAATCTTTGAAACCTTAATAAAAAAAATTATAGGGGAAAATAAGCCCCGCACAAACCCCACATTGCAGGGCATAACAGCTGAACTGCTTTCTTTAAAGTTGCCAATCGTGCCTGCCTGTCTTTGTAAAGTGTTTCTCATTAGGCCCAAGTGCCAATCTGCATTTCATTAAAAGCTGCAGTTTCTCTGCTGACCAATCTTTGTATTCCTTCTTCGGTTGTTAACCGAAGCGTCTCCCTTCTCCTGCCCATCAGAAGGAAACGCCACTTTATCCAAAAGCACTTACTTCTATGTGTGTGCCAAGACTTGCAGTCTTTCCAGGCAAATCGCCCCCCCCAAAAAAACAGCCACAACTTTCCGCCGCAAACAACAGACTCCCTTCTTTATTCTCAGAGAGTTCTCGCAATCCATTTCACAATCTTTATTTTGTACCAGTTACCTAATTAGTTTGATCACCACAGCCAGATGACGATTCGCAGAGCCTCCCACCCCGCCTTCTATTGAGGGCTTTGGAAATAATTTCCTTTTTTAAAAAGGCAAAACAAATCCCAGGACTTGTCTTTCCACATTTTGCTTTAAAAAATATATATAAAAAATCTCCCACTTCAAAGGAGAAGTGAGTTTTTTAAGCCTTCAAATTCATCTGTGATTGATTAAAATCCAAGCCATGGAAGAACTGCCAGCCCCTTCACTACTCCCACCAGCCTTTGCCCTTAATAAAACACACACCCCTCTCATATTCCTGGCAGGAGGAACAGTATTCTTTCCCTATGGTATGTGGAATATCATGCAAGATGTAAGGTGGAATGACCTGTGGGATTCATAGTCTACACAACAGCTCTGTTGTGTTGTGTTTTGTGTTGCTTACAATTTTCAGGTTGCACCAAGGGCCATGTTATGTACTGAAGTTCTCACCCTGGGCCAGCAGAGGAATACTGTAGATAGTTTTCACTCAGGTCCACATATGCAAATAAGGAATTGAAAGTGACGTTCAGTGATTGGATAGTTACAGAAAGTTGTTACTGTTGCGTTGTAATGGAGCTCTATATAAGCAGGCTGGCTGAACCCTTCAGTTCCATTCCGTTCTGGGTCTGTGAACAAACAAGAGCTGTCTGAAGAATCTCTGTGTTGTCTGATATGTTCACCCACAACTTAACAGGCTACTTGGGCCAATCTATTCTGGCCTCCATTGCTCCTTCCACAGTTACTCCATTGCCTTCAGGTGTCCCTTAAAAGTTATTTATTTGATTGATAGCATGTAATCTCAAACATGTAGTATGCTACACAATAACTGCATGTATTAGCAATCTCAGGCTGAGAGCGCCAACCAAAATTGACCACTAAGAAAGAAGAGGAAACTATCAGTTTGACTGAGGGAATCCCAAGGATTTCAGTAGAGACATTGATATGGATATGGATATTGATTACATATACATATACATATACAGGTAAAGGGACCCCTGATCATTTGATCCAGTCGTGACCGACTCTGGGGTTGTGGCGCTCATCTCGCTTTACTGGCCGAGGGAGCCGGCGTACAGCTTCCGGGTCATGTGGCCAGCATGACTAAGCCACTTCTGGTGAACCAGAGCAGCGCACGGAAACGCCGTTTACCTTCCCGCCGGAGTGGTGCCTATTTATCTACTTGCACTTTGACGTGCTTTCGAACTGCTAGGTGGGCAGGAGCTGGGACCAAGCAATGGGAGCTCACCCCGTCACGGGGATTCGAACCACCGACCTTCTGATCGGCAAGTCCTAGGCTCTGTGGTTTAACCCACACTGCCACTCGCGTCCCTTGATGATGGAATAGGACGTTTCTATTTTCATTGGAGAAATGTTGGAGGGTATACACATAACAATCCATCTTATAATGAAGTTCCACTTATTTTGTTTGTCAATTTGCGTACCCCCCTACAGTGGTACCTTGGGTTAAGTACTTAATTCGTTCCGGAGGTCCGTTCTTAACCTGAAACTGTTCTTAACCTGAAGCACCACTTTAGCTAATGGGGCCTCCTGCTGCTGCCGTGCCACTGGAGCCCAATTTCTGTTCTTATCCTGAAGCAAAGTTCTTAACCTGAAGCACTATTTCTGGGTTAACGGAGTGTGTAACCTGAAGCGTATGTAACCCGAGGTACCACTGTATTTCCGATCTGCAGCTTACAGTTCCCTGGTCAGAGACGTGATGATGATGATCCCAATCTGAAGTTAGGAAGGCTGTGTGGATCCCTTGTGAGGTGCTCTCTGGGCTCAGGTTGATCTGCTAAGTTTTATTTTAAGCAAAATATCCTCAGCAAAAGCTCCAGGACATCTGTGCCAAGTCTGTTCGCAATTTATTTCCCCGTATCTCCGAATGGCATATGGCAAGCAGGCAGAGTTATGTCACGGGGAGCTTGGCTTCTGCCTGTTGAGCTGCCAAGGGATGACCAGCTCGGGGTACTAATTGGCCTCCTCAGACTCTAAAGATGTTCTGACTTCAGTGGGTGTGTTTGCGGCAAGTAAGTAATTCGCACAAGCTGTTTTCACCGAGGGCTTGGATCCAGCTGCCATGACCTCAGCAAACAGCATCAAAGGTGCTGACAGGCCTGGACTCCTTCCAGGATACGATCTGTTCCAGATGTGGGGAGGGAGGGAGAATCCTGCTTGCCCACAGTCCAAGGAAAATGGGTCTCTTTCTGTGAAAGCACAGCGCTCTGGCTGATGAGGGTGGGAGCCATCTTGCTGGGTGGTTTCTGTCTCATAAATCGCACAAGGACGTGAGGGGAGGGAGGGAGAGGGAATTGGCAGCAAAGCTTGGAGGGAGCTGCTGGAAGAACTCTGGGCAGAGCTCGGTTCTGCCTGCTTCTCTTCCTGAGTTTATCCAGAAAACCACTTCATCCTAAACGGCTGCATTTTCTTCTAACTCAGAAAGGTTCGAGATGTGCCCAGTTGGGGGCTACAGGCCAAGGGGACAGAGTTGTACCTGGGTCTGTGAAACTGAGGTTCAAGTCTTGCCTCTGCAACAGATTTGCCGTGCCGCACCAGAGCACGTCCTACTATTGGCCTCGGTTCCTCATCTGTGAAATGGGTGTATGTGTGTGGTGGGGGGTGTTGCTCAGAGGTAGAAGGTGGCGCAATGGCTCGGTGCATCTGGCTGTTAAGCAGAAGGTTGGCGGTTCGAGCTCACCCAGGGGCACCCTACCTGCCTACAGACTGTCTCGCCAGGGTGGTGCATGCTCTGGTTATCTCCTGCTTGGACTACTGCAATGTGCTTTACGTGGGGCTACCTTTGAAGGTGACCCGGGAACTACAACTAATCCAGAACGCGGCAGCCAGACTGGTGACTGGGAGCGGCCGCCGAGACCATATATCACCGGTCTTGAAAGATCTATACTGGCTCCCAGTATGTTTCTGAGCACAATTCAAAGTGTTGGTGCTGACCTTTAAAGCCCTAAACGGCCTCGGTCCAGTATACCTGAAGGAGCGTCTCCATCCCCATCATTTTGCCCGGACACTGAGGTCCAGCGCCGAGGGCCTTCTGGCGGTTCCCTCACTGCAATAAGTGAGGTTACAGGGAACCAGACAGAGGGCCTTCTCGGTAGTGGCACCTGCCCTGTGGAACGCCCTTCCATCAGATGTCAAAGAGAAATATAACTACCAAACTTTTAGAAGACATCTGAAGGCAGCCCTGTTTAGGGAAGCTTTTAATGTTTAATAGGTTATTGTAATTTAGTGTTTTGTTGGAAGCCGCCCAGAGTGGCTGGGGAAACCCAGCCAGATGGGCGGGGTATAAATAAATTATTATTATTATTATTATTATTATTATTATTATTATTATTATTATTATTCCTGCATTGCACTAGATGGGTTGGGCTAGGTGATCCTGGGGTGCCTCTATGATTCTTTGAAAAGAGCTAACACCATAACACACTTTGCAGTTTTAAAAAGTGATGGCCAGAAGGCTGCATCTGGTGGGGGTGGGGCAAATAAACATGGAGTTAGGGCCTGAGTCACAGCATTATTCACCGATTTGTGCCCACCCTATTCCCAATGGTTTAGATCCAGTAGCAACGTTAGAAACAAGTAAGCCAAACTCTCTGAACACTTAAAACATAAGCAAGCAACACCAGTAACAGGATTCTAATTTTCTCATCCACTGGGTGTTTGCTGGATGTTTTTCCGGGTTGAAACCCTTTCAGTGTTTTTCGACGCCAGCCATGGTGGTCCTTTCCTCACTGTGCAATTTTGAGATGAGGAGAGCTATCGACACGACCGTCAAAAGGTACCTGGTCTGACACGGCAGAGTTCTTTGTTTTCCCTGGTTCTTCTCCAAGCTAATAGCAAAAGAGCCCTCCACAGACCCTGGGGAGTTGGACAACTACTGCCCAGCCTCTGATACTCGCTGTAGGCACCATGGGGGGGGACAGAGTATCTGGACCCATTCCAGCCCGGGTTCAGGAAATCAGCCCTGAGTGCTCACTAGAAGGACAGATCATGAAGCTGAGGCTCCAATACGTTGGCCACCTCATGAGAAGAGAAGACTCCCTGGAAAAGACCCTGATGTTAGGAAAGATGACGGGCACAAAGAGAAGGGGACGACAGAGGACAAGATGGTTGGACAGTGTTCTCGAAGCTACCAGCATGAGTTTGACTAAACTGCGGGAGGCAGTGGAAGACAGGAGGGCCTGGCGTGCTCTGGTCCATGGGGTCATGAAGAGTTGGACACGACTAAACGACTAAACAACAACAACCCCTGACAGATGACTTCCTTTAGAGATGGGAGGAGTCAGTGAAACTGCATTCAGGGCCAGCCCGCCCATGAGGCAAGGGGACATGACTGCCTCAGGCGGCAGGATCCACAGGGTCAGCAGACCCTGATGTAGATGTTTATCTACATTATCTATTTATGTTCCTTAAGATCCTTATTTACACCTTCACTCATCTCATATTCCCCGGTGGTGAGAAGGGAGAGGCACCATTTTGTGGTTTGCTTCAGGTACCAAAAAGTCCTGGGCTGGTCCTGACCATACTTCTGTCTCTTCACCGCCCAGCAATCAGCTAAAGGGACACAGTTACTTTTACCACGACCTGATTATTATGGGCTTGTGGGAACAAGGAGGCGGGCTTTTTCACTAGTGGCACCAGTGTTGTGGAATGCCCTCCCTGCTGAAATAAGAGAGTCCCCACCAGACTCCTGAAGGGAAACCTGGTTTTTTAAAAAATGTTTTAATTATTCTGCTTTTTAGTTGTTTGTATTATTGTATATTTTAATTAAGGCTGTTTTAATGCCCCAGTGGAACTGTTAGTGCGCATTTCAGTTATGTCTTGATTTTATAGCTGTAAACCACTTAGGAACATACTGTATTTTTGCTCCATAAGACACACTTTTTTCTTCCTAAAAAGTAAAGGGGAATGTCTGTGCGTCTTATGGAGTGAATGCATGGTCCCTGGAGCTGAATTGCCCAGGGGCGAAAAGCAGATCATGCTTAAAAAAAAAAAAAAGGGACGTGGGTGTTGAAACAAAGCCACTGATCAGCAAGCGATCGGGAGCGAGATAAGGGACGCTAGCAATAAAGGAGGCTGCCTGGGAGGGGGGAGGTAAATGTTGAGGTTGGAACTTAACGGGTTAAGTTCTTCCCATGATGCCACACCATTCTGACGTCAATTTTGGAAGCTTGGGAGGAGCTTGGGAAGAGTATGCCAGTCCCACTCGGTACTTTGTGGGGAAAGGATGCAGTTTTGTCATGGCTGCAAATAGTCCTGGAAATTCCTGAGAAATGTTGGAATAAAAGCTGTAAATAGACAAACCTGGACTGTGTGTGTTTGTCTGGAAGCCAAGCTACATGACAGTTTTACACCGCTGTGTAATCTCTGCTACGGCGTGACTGAGAGATCGGAGCAGAGCGTGTGGCAGGAGAAGTGTGCCGGGCAGTAAAGAGCTAATTGAGGATCGTAAATCAATTAGCGGGAGTCGCGCCAGATCAAACAAACTGCACAGGTTATGGATACCCTAAATCACCTATCGTAAAACTGTCACGGAAGAGCTGCCGGGAGCTGAGAAATCTGCGGTGTCTAGCAGAGGAGCACGGAAGCAAGCAAGCAAGCAAGCTGAAAGAAGCTGTTGCTGAATGCTGTGGAGCTGTGAGCTGAGAGCAGCAAGGAAACGTTTCTCCACGCCAGAAGAGCTGGTGCTTTTGTAAGTACAGCTTGGGGCACCTGGGGAGAACAGGAGAACATGGCAGATGGCCAGGAGGTGATTCAAGCTCCGTTTGAACAGCTTGAGGAACTCACCGCCCAAGCGTGGAATACCTGGGCAAGATGGGTGAGAGCGTGGTTCATAGCCACGGAGGTTTGGGACATTTCCCAGAGGGAACCAGTGCAACTGGTGGACAGAGATGCAGGAAAGCTGAAGTCTGTTTCTCTGGAGGAGAGAATGCAGAGGGAGAAAGCTATGAGAGCTGAGGTCTGCATGTTGAGAGCAGGTGTTCATGCTAATTTGCAACATCACCTGGAAAGCATTGAATCTGCGTGTGAGGCCTGGAGTGTGCTGAAACGTCTGTGTGAAGGCTCAGCAGGAGGCCAAGAGCAGATGGAAGCTGATAGCCTAGAGATGGCTGGAGCCCCTGTTCCTGATGATTTAGCCTCAAGGAGTGCTAGTGAGCAAGTCGGGGGGGGCGGAAAGTTCCAAAGGCAAGTTTGAAAAGTTTTCCACTGAATCTGCTGGAATGGAGCGGCAGTTCAGGGGGGGCGGATCTGGCAAGGAGTGCTTCTCCGGAAGAAGGAGAAGGAGGCCAGCTGGGAGGAGCCCCAGGCAGTGTTTTTCCACTGGGTTTCGTCGGTGCTACGTGTGTGGATCCCACAGTCATTTCAAAAGAGACTGCCCACAGAGAGCAGCTGCACAGGAAGGCTTCAAGGACACCTTCCATGGAAATCAGTCGGGTTTCCATGGGAACCAGTCTGGAAGGGGAGGTCAGCGTGGGAACGCAAGAGAAGGACGAGGAAAACAACGTCAGGAGACTTATCAAATCACGGCTAGTCTGGCGTTGGCTGAAGACAGCCGTGGGACAAGCCAAGAGCTAAGTTTTGTTATTGACTCTGCAGCTAATCGCAATTTGATTCCAGAGACACCTGCTGTCGAGAGGTGGAACTGCACGGCAATTCCTGCCGGGAAAACTGTACTGTTTGCAAATGGACAGAAAAGAAATATGACTAATGCTGTAAATTTGCATTTTTGTATTTTACAGGAAACGTTGGAGTGTTGTACTGTTCCTGGGATGCAACACTATCTTTTATCTGTGCCTTATTTACTGAAAAAGGGATTTACGGTTTGTTTTCAGGGTGATGTGTGCACAATCTCCAAAGGAGGGAGGATGCTTGCCAAGGTTAAAAAGGGGCAGAATGATCTCTTCATTCTTAAAACGTCTCTGGAGGGTGGTGGGAAGGTTGAGAAAGCACAAGCACTGCGTGCTACAATTCCCAATCATGATTCATGCGTACATGCTTGGCATACACGTACAGCTCATAGTTCTCTTGAAGAACTACAGGTGCTGCCGGAAGTTTCCAATGGTTGTAAGATCTCAGAATGTGGACATGCTGTAAGTTGTGAAACTTGCAAACTGGCAAAGGTAAAAGGATGCAGTTATCCAAAGGTTGAAAGGATAACAACAAGGCCTTTTGAACTGATTCACATAGATTTGTGGGGTCCTGTAAAGGAACCAAGTCTGGGAGGGTCAAGGTTTCTGCTCTCGATGCAGGAGGATTTTACGCAGAATTCCTGGACTCACGGTCTCAAATCCAAGGATGATGCAGCACAGCTAATCAAAAGATGGATTGAGGGGGTGGAACAAAGGTTTTCCACCAAAGTGCAAGCTGTCACAAGTGACAGAGGAGCTGAGTTTACAGGTTCTGCTTTGCAGAAGTACTTTCGCAAGAAAGGGATACGTCACACAGTGACTTCACCCAATGAGAGGGGAGTGTCAGAGCTCAAATGTCAGGCTCTGGTTAAAACTGCACAGGTGTTGCTGGAAGACTCTGGGTTACCTCCAAGGTTTTGGCTGGAGGCAATCAAGTATGTAAGCTTCACCTGGAATCGCACCTACAATTCCATGGTAGGGAACACACCGTTTGGGTTGTTGCATGGCAGGAAACCCCAGATTCATTTTTTGCGTATGTTCGGGTCACGTGCGTCTGTGCCGGTACCTGCTGCTTTGCAGGGGCCAGATGGATCCAAGTTCCGAAAAATGATCTTCTGTGGGTATGAGCCAACAGCGAGTGCATGGAGGTTTGCATTTCCATCAGGTGATCAGAGTAAGTTACTGATCAGTAAACACGCTGAGTTCTATGAGCAGGATAAAAAGACACAAGCTGCTGTCAAGCGTGATGTTCTTTCAGAGTGTCTCTCTGATTCAGAACAGGAAGATTATGAGGGGGAGGAAGAAGAAGCTGAGTCTGATGATGACGATCAGGTAACTGACCAAAGTCAGGAACAGGAGGAGGTATCGGTAGTTTCTCCACAAGTTGTAAAAAGAGAGGCCAAAAGCGAGCCTAGTTCTCCTGTGAGTGTAATGGAGAGGATTCGAAAACGTTTTAAGTCAGAGGGGGAATCCCGTGATGCTGAGGACACATTTCCTGGTGGCAGTGAGTCAGAGGTAACATCTGAGTTTATGCCCAGAAGGTCTAGTCGCACAACAAAGGGCATTCCACCTGAAAGATACCAGGCAACATGTGCGTGGGCGAGATTCGCACAGTGTGATTCTGG
The DNA here is from genome assembly GCF_965113315.1 of Podarcis vaucheri. Taxonomy (NCBI): domain Eukaryota; kingdom Metazoa; phylum Chordata; class Lepidosauria; order Squamata; family Lacertidae; genus Podarcis; species Podarcis vaucheri. The sequence goes on along the minus strand of NC_138751.1, from coordinate 48,335,410 downwards.
GAGTGTTGAAAGGGTTCAACAGGTGCCTGGGAAAGATGCTGGGAAGGAGCACAAGGCAAAGGGTAAGGTGTTGAGCTCAAAAAGGTCTTGTCAGAAGGTGCAGCAAGGGGGGGTGTTGAGGTTGGAACTTAACGGGTTAAGTTCTTCCCATGATGCCACACCATTCTGACGTCAATTTTGGAAGCTTGGGAGGAGCTTGGGAAGAGTATGCCAGTCCCACTCGGTACTTTGTGGGGAAAGGATGCAGTTTTGTCATGGCTGCAAATAGTCCTGGAAATTCCTGAGAAATGTTGGAATAAAAGCTGTAAATAGACAAACCTGGACTGTGTGTGTTTGTCTGGAAGCCAAGCTACATGACAGTTTTACACCGCTGTGTAATCTCTGCTACGGCGTGACTGAGAGATCGGAGCAGAGCGTGCGGCAGGAGAAGTGTGCCGGGCAGTAAAGAGCTAATTGAGGATCGTAAATCAATTAGCGGGAGTCGCGCCAGATCAAACAAACTGCACACAGCAAAAGACAGCAAACTTGCAAGAAGAGGAGACAGGAAGACTAAAGCAATCAGGAGAGAAATTAGTAGAAAAGGAGGAGCAAAAAACCTAAGACACTAAGGCAAACAAGAGGGAAGGGAGTGTTGAAAGGAAGCAGGTGATCGGTGAGCGATTGGGGAGAGAGATAAGGGACACCACAATGGCACAAAAACGTGGTTACAAAGCACGGATCCACATGGATCCTCAGGATTTTTGCATTGGGCTACCCCAAACTCACCATCAAATCACATGTCTGTGGCCACAGCATGAACCACAAAAATCATACATACACTGTTTCGTTCAGAATATCTTTTTCTTGTTTTCCTCCTCTAAAAACTAGGTGCGTGTTATGGTCAGGTGCATCTTATGGAGCGAAAATACGGTATTTAGGCATATTAGGTAAAGGGAACCCCCTAGAGTCAAATCCAGTCACAGACGACTCTGGGGTTGTGGCGCTCATCTTGCTTTACAGGCCGAGGGAGCCGGTGTTTGTCCGCTCTGCAGACAGTTTTTCTGGGTCATGTGACCAGCATGACTAAGCCACTTCTGGTGCAACGGAACACCAACACCAGAGCAGCGCGTGGAAACGCCGTTTACCTTCCCGTCAGAGCGGTGCCTATTAATCTACTTGCACTTTTCGGCGTGCTTTCGAACTGCTGGGTTGGCAGGAGCTGGGACTGAACAACGGGAGCTCACCCTGTCGTGGGTATTTGAACCACCAACCTTCTGATCGGAAAGCCCAAGTTGCTCAGTGGTTCAGACCACAGCGTCACCCTCGTCCTTGGGTATATTAGCGGGATATAAATTAATATATAACAACAACAGCTCCCATCACCTCCAACCAGCATGCTAGCTATTGCTGCTGGAAGTTGCAGTCCAAAAACATCTGGAAGACTCCAGTTTGATACGGAAAGTTGACAAAGTTTTGCTGGATAACTTCTCTGTGTTGCTGTTTGCAGATGGGGAAGCGTCCAGAAGCCAGAATGGAGTTTCATAGCTGGGCATCAAAGAGGGGATTTTAGCAGGTGTGGCAAAGTGCCATGCAGCAGGCACCTTCTGGGAAACCCAGGATGGAAAGTACAGAAGCTCTGTCCTGTTTGGCGGCTGGCCACCCTGCACCCAAGGCCAGGGCTAGGGTTTCTGGTCGAGGTCAGCCCAAGTCATTTTGTTGCTTGAGGCAAAGGAGAAGAGCCACGCCCCCAATCTTACCTGAGAAGCCAGCAGGATTGGCAGCTATATCTTGCTTCTTCAGCCCTGGCAAGGAAAACAGGGGGCTAAGCGTAGTGGGGAGGGTGCAGGGCAGGCCTTGTGGCACTCAGAGCTCTGCCCTCCAACAGACTTGGGGAGGCTGAGGGGTCTGCCAATGCCCTACCCCAGCAGCTGATGCCTGAGGTAGACTCCTCACTCCACCGATTGCTAAAAGCCTGCCCTGTTTTTGTTCTGGTTGTCAGTCTTGCGTGCCTTCCAGGGTTGCCCAAAGAGGACAATGCCAGACACAAGACTTACCCACCTTGGAAGACTGGCAGATGCAACTAATAGACTACATGGAGATGGCAGAAATGACTGGCAGAATCCGAGACCAGGGAGAAGAGATGGTGGAAGAAGATTGGAGGAAATTTAAAATATATCTGCAGAAATATTGTAAAATTTTTGAATGCTGATGACATTGAAATGAATCACAGGGGTTCTAGCAACAAGGTAAAATGTAAGATTGGATTAATAACAGATAAACTAATAGGACATGAACTTGCTGAATTAATTTTTAAAAGGGATACAAGAACGGGAGACGTGAGGAAGTCAGGAAAACAAGTTAATTAAAGATGAGAAATTAAGAAAGAGTGAATTTTTGCTTTTTTCTTATATGTATTTTTCTTTTCTTTTTCTTTTTTATGTTTAATGTTCGTATTTTTGTATTTTGTAACTTTGTATTTTCTTTGTCTTTGTACTTTTCTGAACTTTTCTATTGTTAAAACTTAATAAAATATTTATAAAAAATACCAAAGAGGACGATGCCTCTGAGCATGTACAGAGCTAGTTTCCCCTCACCCTGAAGAAGTAATTTGTGACACCTATTGGGAAATGGGGCAACTTAGAGAATGCGCATTTCAGGCAGTCCACCACCGTATCTCCAAAGCTCATTGCTCTCCGTTCCAAATAATCATAGAAATTGTAGTTTGCTTGTTTGTTTTGGATCATGCTTCATGCGTGTGGGGCCTATTCCACAAAACCTGATGCAGCAATAAATTTGCTAATCTTTAAAGTGCCACCAGATTACTGCTTCTGGTGATAACAGTGACCTATTATAGGGTGGCGCTGAGAGCCAGGGCAAAGGCAAGGGTCGTGGGCATATGAAGCACACTCCGAGCGGTCACTTTCCCTTGGAGCAAGTGCTTTGTAGCTGTACACACCCTCGTGCCATAACATTTAAGTAAATTGGCAGCTACAATCTGCACTGTTGTTAAACACAGGTTGGCATCTTTACAAAATAGTGTGCATTGGTGTGATATACTCCCCTTCCCCTCAGCATTTCCCAAGCGATGGTATAATAATAACAATAATACTCATTGTTATTGTTATTGTTTGTTTGTTTGTTTGTTTATTATACCTTACCCATCTGGCTGGGTTTCCCCAGCCACTCGAGGCAGCTGCCAAAAGAATATTAAAAACAAGATAAAACATCAAACATGAAAAACCTCCGTAAACAGGGCTGCCTTCAGATGTCTTCTAAAAATCAGATAGTTGTTTATTTCCTTGACATCTGATGGGAGGGTGTTCCACAGGGCGGGCGCCACCACTGAGAAGGCCCTCTGCCTGATTCCCTGCAACCTCACTTACGCAGTGAGGGAACTGCCAGAAGGCCCTCGGAGGAGGAGGACTTCAATGTCTGGGCTGAACGATGGGGATGGAGACGCTCCTTCAGGTATACTGGACCGAGGCCCTTTAGGGCTTTAAAGGTCAGCACCAACACTTTGAATTGTGTTTGGAAACATACTGGGAGCCAATGTAGGTCTTTCAAGACCGGTGTTATATGGTCTCGGCGACCACTCCCAGTCACCGGTCTGGCTGCTGCATTCTAGATTAGTTGTAGTTTCCAGGTCAACTTCAAAGGTAGCCCCATGTAGAGCGCATTGCAGTAGTCCAAGCGAGAGATAGTCCAAGTGGTAGAAGTGATGTCCCTCCCCAGTGAGGTCCACTGGGCACTTTTACAGGCATCTGTTATGCAGTAGGCCATGGGTAGGCAAACTAAGGCCCAGGGGCCGGATCCAGCCCAATCACCTTCTAAATCCGGCCCACAGACGGTTCGGGAATCAGTGTGTTTTTACATGAGTAGAATTTGTGCTTTTATTTAAAATGCATCTCTGGGTTATTTGTGGGGCATAGAAATTCGTTCTTTTTTTCCTTTCCAAAATATAGCCCGGCCCCCCACAAGGTCTGAGGGACAGTGGACCGGCCCCCTGCTCAAAAATTTTGCTGACCCCTGCAATAGGCTAAAAAACTTACCTGCTACTTCAGAGGAAGCTGCCCACTAACAGTATCTTAGTCTTGTACAGTGTGCACACAATCCATGCGCAATGAGATTGGAATTGTGCATGTAGGACCGGCAGTGATTTCTGCAACTGACTTCATTTCACGCTTGTAACAATATTATGTCCGCTATGTCCAAATGTGGCATCCAGCAGGCTGCCCTAGCAAGGATGTGGTGAAGAGTAAAAAGCTGAGAGTGTGCAAACCACACTCTGTGCGCTTTCAGAACACAGGCAACCTCTGCGGACAACCTCTTCCACTGTGTGGTGATCCAGGAGGGACGAGAGCACAGAGTGTGTAAGTGCTTTGAGTCACATAAGGTCACACAGTGACAACATTTGGTGTCTGCTTGATGCTTGCACAAGGCAAGATGCACAAGATGGAGTGAGAGAGACGCCTAATTTTTAATCTTCTTTGGCGATCACTCGTAGCTGAGTAAGATTGTCTTCCATAAACACGGTTTTAACAGCGAGTTCGTAAGTGACTGTGGAGGCCAATTCTGGATCCATACATCCTCCCACAGTGGGGACATAGGTTTCTGGCCAGGAGTCGATCACAGTGAGGGTTTGCCAAATGTGCCTTCCTCTTAGCTCGTTTCTCCCTTTCGCCCTGAGTTTGAGCGTCTTTAAAGCCTGTTATGTACTGAGTTGAATAGGATCCAAAAGGCAGCAATGTGATTGGTCCTAGAAGAATAGGATTCAGAATGCAGCAGTCTGATTGGTCCTAGAACAATAGGGTCCAGAATGCAGCAGTCTGATCGATCCACAGGAGCCACCCAATCCAGCTCCAGGTGGAAGTGAATCCGCAACCTGATTGGCCTACAGTTGAATCCCAGAATTAGCCAATCATGTGGGGCCCATTGTGTAAATAATGTATATAAAGCAGACATTCTGGGGGAACTTTCATTCCTCCTCACCACTATGAGCTGAATAAAGAGCATGAAATCCACTCTCGACTCCAAGTATATTTCAAAGCCCATGACACCTTTGGTAAAGGCTGTTCTCCCACTGGGGTGCTCACAGGCCAGTGTTTCCCAGTTGTTGGTGTTTATACTACATTTTTTTAGATTTGCCTTGAGAGAGTCTTTAAACGTCTTTGGTGACCACCAGCATTACACTTTCCATTTTTAAGTTCGGAATAGAGTAGTTGCTTTGGAAGACGATAATCGGGCATCTGAACAACATGACCAGTCCCACAAAGTTGTCATAAGGGCAATATTAGCACAAAGAAAGCAGAGACACAGAGTGAGCGGCAAAGGACTTTCTTTAATGCAGCCTGTATTTTTCTTTCCACAGCGGATGACCACTCCCTGCACATCCGTGAGGTGTCCCTTAACCTTCCACCTCTGGGCTGAGTGAACAAAGAGAGGGAAATCAGTTGGCCAAGAGAGGCCACTGCCACTTGCCATCTGCAGTTTGTTAAGGGTGGAACCACAGCACCCATAAAATAGTTCAGACCCTATGATGAGTGTCACAAACACCTCCCTGAATGTAAGTTATGAATGTGAAGTCTATGAGCATTAACACCCACACCGCACAGACTAGTTACTCTATTGTGTACACGGAACACCATGAAAGCCACGAGGGCCCAAGCGTTGCTCTAACTGAGCATCGACCTCCCCCCATCCCTCTTTCTGACTTCCAAACATAATTACTTTACCACATGGTATTCAACACCTATAAAACTGGCCAAAATGTATACATCTATAAAACATCTGTTGGAGACGGCACTATGAGCCACGTGTGGCGGAACTGCCAAAAAATCAGGGATTTTGGGGAAACAACATATAATGAACTTTAAAAAATGTTTAAAAGTTCTTTCCCTAAGAAGCCTTGAGCCTTCCTGCTAGGCATAATGAGCAATGGAATTCCAGAAAGGGTAAGAAAAATTTTAATGTACGCAATAGCCGCAGCAAGGATTTTAATTGCTAAGGTATGGAAATGAGATTCTACTCCCTCAAAATTAGACTGGCAGAATAAAATGTTAGAATATGCAGAGCTAGCAAGATTGACAGCAAGATTCTGAGACCATACAGATCAAATATTTAATAGAGTGTGGAATATTTACAGAGAATATTTAAAAGAACATTGTAATAATCTAAATTCTTTGGCAGGCCTATATTGATTTCTGCATTAAAAAAGATAACTTTACAAAATTAACGCAATCGAACAACCTAGGAGAGATAAAGTTTAGTGTGCAGTTGTTATGTAATTTAGAAATCACAATGGGGGGATTAGAAGTTATGTTAGAATTTGTGACGTGTGAACTCAATCGTTTCTCCTTTTTGTAACGAGTGTTGAACTTGGATTGCCTTTTGTTGATTGTTGCATATTGTTTTGCAATTGTTTTGTTTTTAAAACCAATAAAGCATTTAATCAAATAATAATAATAATAAACTTGCAGTTTTCCTTTTCTGCAATCTTCCCTGTCGCTATACTTTGAAGCAACTTTGTGCATTGCGTTGGTTCCTGTCATCTTGCAAACCCTCGTCCAAGCGTGAGTCAGATGAGTTGCACAGATGTGAAGAGTTGCCCCCGGGGCTGCTTGTCCCCTGTCTGATTTTGCACGTGGGAGACACACAGAGAGAGCCAGTGTCTCGCTTCCAGAGGCGTTCCCCTCTCTTCCCTCTGCCCTGACTACCCATTTCAAGCTGCCTCTTTGATTTCACAACCCAGCAGACAGAAACGACTCGGAAATTGCCAATCCAAAGGCCGGCTGGGCCTTGTAAAAGTTGGAAGGGCTGCGGAGGAGAACGTTCCTCTGCTGCCAGGCAGGGTGACCCGAGGTGGCTGCCCCGAGGTTACAGGGGTCCCGGTGCCTCCGAATGGGTGTGGGAGCAAGGGAGGAGAACTGAGCCTCACTGAAGCAAAGCCCCTGGGAGCCAGGCTTGCTCCTGGATCTCATTTTTCACATGTCGGCTGCACTCTCAACCACCAGCCCTGTCAGAGGAAAGGAGGCGCTTCCTGTTATTCCGATTCAAATCTCAAGCTGGCCAGGAGGAAGCAGGCAGCTGTGCTGAGAGTGGCAGCGTGTACCAAGATGGATGGCCGGTGCCTGCCCTTGCTGCTGCTCCTGGTGGTCTTTACAGGTGAGTAGCACTTCAGGGTGGCCGTCGGGTGGGAAGCAGAAAGCTTCTGCTCAACAGCCGAGAGGGGCTTGGGTTCTCGGAGCTGTGGAGAACAGAGATAATCTCCACCCTCAACAGGTTGTCCACCGCAGGGAGATGGGTATCCCTTCTGAGAGTCTCCGCAGGTCAGCTAGAGTTCTTAGAGTCTTTGTCTCAGATCCTGTTTTTTGTCTGAATTGGAATTCTTAGCTCTTGTCCCAGCTCTGAGGTAGCTTCTAGACTCTCTGCGTAGACACAGACTCACCCTTGTTTCTTACTCAGGCATGATTTGTCCTGCTTCCACGCTGTCTTCCAGTGCTTTTTCTGGCCAGGTTCATCGCAGTCTCAGTAGGGCTAGTCAAAAGTAATATTATATCCCAGAGATCTAGGCAGTGCTTTTTTTCTGGGGGGGACGCAGGGGTACACATATCCCTAAACATTTTGTAAATCTAAGTTTGGCCTCATTGAGGGGCAGTATTTCAATATGAGTAGGAAAATGAGAGTACCCCTAAACATTTTTTTAAGAAGGAAAAAAACCACTGGATCTAGATAAACCCCCACTGTCATTTTCTTCCCCTCTCACTCTAGCTTTGCTGGCATTTCTGACTCCCAAATACTCAGCCCAGCCACACTTTCAGGTACAGGAGCTTTGGGAGAATTTGCCCTTCTCTGAGGCAGGAGGCAATTTCTTTCTGTGTTGTTAAATATTTGGGTGACTTCCTCCGTTTTCCAAGTTGAGGCTTACAGCAACTTCTCCAGGGAAACAGCACTCCTGTGGTGAACTGTTTTTGCAGGGCTATCTCACCTTTGTGGATTTATTATTTCTTACATTTATATCTAGCCTTTCCTCCAAGAAGCTGAAGGCAATGTGCATGATTATCCTCTCTCCCTGCATCTCAGCTTCATAACTAGGACTGGGGGATAAATTGATATACAGTGGTACCTCGGGTTACATACGCTTCAGGTTACATACGCATCAGGATGAGGACAGAAATCGGGCTCCGGTGGCGCGACAGCAGCAGGAGGCCCCATTAGCTAAAGTGGTGCTTCAGGTTAAGAACAGTTTCAGGTTAAGAACGGACCTCCGGAACGAATTAAGTACTTAACCGAGGTACCACTCTATCGTCCCAAATCGGTTTCAAGTCCATATCATGATATTGCCTTCATAATTTTTGACCTGGCAATATGTTGCAAATCATGCTCTGTGTGTGTGTGTGTGTGTGTGTGTGTGTGCCATGCAAATGTCACAATGCGGGGGAAACCGCGAAGCCAGCCGATGCCTCTACATAGCTCCACCCGTATTTTAGACATTGTAATATATCAGTACAGTGGTACCTCTGGTTGTGAACGGGATCCGTTCTAGAGGCCCATTCGCAACCTGAAAAGAATGCAACCCACGTCTGCGCGTGCACAGGTTGCGATTTGCCACTCCTGCGCAATGCGCATGATGCCATTTTGCACGTCTGTGCATGCGCGAGCGACGAAACCCGGAAGTAACCCTTTGCGGTACTTCCAAGTCGCCACGGACGCAACCTGAAAACGCGCAACCTGAAGCAAACATAACAGTGGTACCTCAGGTTACAAACCCCTCAGGTTACAAACACTTTGGGTTAGAGACTCAAAGTTAGAGACTTAACCCGGAAGTAGTACCTCGGGTTAAGAACTTTACCTCAGGATGAGAACAAAAATCACGTGGTGGTGGTGCGGCGGTGGTGGGAGGCGGTTTCAAGAACGGTTTCAGGTTAAGAACGGACCTCCGGAACGAATTAAAAACTTAACCAGAGGTACCACTGTATCACGAAGTTTAGCTGGTGATATATCGCGATGTTGAAAACCAGATTATCGCCCAGCCCAGCTCATAACAACCCTATGAGGTAGATTAGACTGAAACATTGTGAGCGGCCCAGTATCACCCAGTGCGTATTATGATTGAGTGGAGACCTGAATCTTCCCAGTCCTTAATCAACAGCTCTAACCACTACACCATGCAGGCTTCCTTCAAGTGCCTTCATGGGGGCATTCCTGATGGGGGTTTCGCCTGCCTGCTGCAAGCCAGTTCAGCTTCAGGTGGGCACCGAACATTCCTAGAATTACAGCGCTGAAGGGGCCAGATCCCTTCTGTTGCCAGGTATGGCCGCCCACCCGATTTCTCTCAGAGATCAACTCATATGATCCAAACTACAGCGTGGCACAAGAGCAGGCGGAATACAGAAAGAGGTGCTTTGCAGAAAAAGTGACTATCAAGCAAATCTGCCCAGAATGGCACAAGAAAGTGATTCCAGCTATATGTCGCAAGAAAACGCAAGTACGCTCACAGCTCAAACAGAAACCCGATCGAGAAAATGTCGTCCCAGGTTGCGTACGTACTATGCCTTTAAAGGGCATTCAAACCACAGTCTTTCCCTCAAAGAATTCTGGGCACTGTAATCCCTGAGCTGCAATTCCCAGAAATCCCTGAACAAACTACAGGGCCCAGAATTCCCCAAAGGGCAAAAAAATGTGCTCAAGGGGCAAAAAAATGTGCAGTAAAGATATTGTGTGTACACAGCTACAGTCTCAAATGTGGCAGCTAGAAATTTGTTTATTTAGAAGCATTTGTATTGTTGCATACCAGCCCAATAGGTGCAAGACCCCAGGGGTCACAGGCTCGGATTCCTTGGAATGAGGGACAGCAGAGACTGCAGTGTCTTTCTGATATATGGTTTATTTGCACATCTATACAACCTGAGCCTATGATGGAGAGGCTCACAGCATTAACACCCCAGAGGGTCTTGCTTCCCCCTTAGCCACAGCCTTGGATTCAAGCAGAAATCAGGCCTGGCTCTCACTCTCTGGCTTCTGCCAGAAGCCTGCTTCCATCCCTGCTCTGGCCTTTATTTTTCTCACTACCAGCCGGGTGAAAGAGGGGGCCCACCCATTTGCCCTCTGGCACAGAGCAGCTTCCTTTTTTATACCAATGCCTTTGGGACATTAACAATGGAATCAAAAATAATTATAGAATTGTAGAGTTGGAAGGGGCCACGAGGATCATCTATGTCAGGGGTGAGCAACTTCCAGAAATCTCCATGAGACATTATCAAAAGCCTTTTTGGCATCAATTAAGATGAAGGCCGCCGCTTTCCCCGGTTCATGTCTAGATATTCTATGGCATCTATCCAGGGACGCGGACTTATAAAAAATATTGGGGGGGGGGCCGGGAAAGATCATGAATAATAAATAAGCTCATGAATATGCAAATAAAGTGGCGCCGCCTCCTCGTGAGCGAATAGGGGAGAGCGTGCTGCGCCTATTAATCAGCTCCAAAGGAAATTGGGTGGAGCTTTTGCTCGGGAGGGAGGGCAGGAGGCATGCAGGCAGCCCGACCCTGTGCATTTTGGGCTGGGGGAGGGGCGGCGATGGCGCTCTGCTGGAGGGGCGCCGGAGATTATTGGGGGCAGAGCCCCCCCAAACGAATTTTTGAGGGGGCTCGGGCCCCCTCAAGCCCCATGGAGTCGGCGCCTATGCATCTATCACCAATCTCGTATTATCCCGCATCCTCCTCCCAGGAGGCTGCAATCTACCTTCAGAATTAAAAACTGTCAGTGATCTACCCGTTTTGGGTTAGCTCAGTTGTTGAGCTTTTTTGGGGAGGGCGTGTTAAATGCAAGGGACAAAGGGGTAAAGTCACTCACAAAAAGATTGCTGTGGATGAAAACAGCAGCACAGAGAAAGCTTTATCTTCCCTTTCAGCGATCAAACAACAATGGAGAGCAGGGCGAGGGGGCAGGGCAGGAGTCAGTTTTAGCAAAGTGAAGGAAAGGGAGCCAGAGATCAACCGCGATCTACCAAAACCTCGCGGGGATCTACCAGTAGATCGAGATCGACCTGTTGGACATACCTGATCTATGTCCAACTGCCTGCAATGCAGGAATATTTTGCCCAACGTGGGATTTGAACCAATGACTGTGAGAAGAGCCTCTCTTGTCCAGAGGTTGCATTATCATCAATTTACGATGGGGTGGAAGGTTCGCAGGCTATGAAGGACTTGCTCACAAATTTATCGACAGCTGCACGAATTATGATAGCCAGGAAGTGGAAAGGGTAAGCAGAATATAAAATGGAAGAATGGTATAAAGAGCTGTGGGAGATAGCTATTAATGACAAATTAACACGTGCCATTAAGGTAAGACAGGGAATATGCAGGACAAATGATTTCGAGGAGATATGGAAGGTGTTTGTAGAATCTGTACTGTTAAAATGGAAAGGGGTCAAACCGTCGCAAGAGGTGTTGAAATTTTGGGAGTTTGGATAGTTATAATGGAATGGCCTCGGTGGTGGGGTGCACATTTTTATTCTTATTTATTTATGATTATTACTTTGTGTTATATATATAATTAACAAAAGAAGAAGAGGCACACTAATCTAGGAACTTCCTCTCTGCCCAGAACGTTGGAGGCTATACACCACACCCCTCAACAGTATTTATAGGAACTCAAACACCAGATTCTGCTCTGTTCCAGTAACAAGAAGCCGAAAGCACCAGCCTGAAGATGACGAGTGAGACCTCGTCGAAACGTCGCACAGACACCCCGACTCTTACACGGGAAGACACCCGAAGACACCAAAACCTGCATTCCTGTACCCGTGAAAATCTACGAAAGCAAATATATATATATATATATATATGCTTTCGTAGATTTTCACGGGTACAGGAATGCAGGTTTTGGTGTCTTCGAGCTCTGTTCCAGTAACAAGAAGCCGAAAGCACCAGCCTGAAGATGACGAGTGAGACCTCGTCGAAACGTCGCACAGACACCCCGACTCTTACACGGGAAGACACCCGAAGACACCAAAACCTGCATATATATATATATATATATATATATATATATATATATATATTCTCTCTTGCCGGATCCAGGAATTTTGAGGGACTCAGAAATATAGCCTAACACCCACCTCCTGCAAAAAAAAAAAAACCAACTCACAACTATATATTGATATTTCAAAAATCTCAGAGCGGTAGACATGGCTCAGTGTAAACACAACTCATCTACAGAGTCGCCACAGTTCACATTGATTTTTGTACACGATGCCCTGTCCCTGGCTGTAGCAGCTTCTTAAACTCCAGAGGAAGTAAGTGAAGGAGGAAACCTTCCTGTTCTAGCAGGCTACAAAGCATTGGCTAAGTACATGTTTATTGGGGTGGGGGGGGGAGAGCTTCAGGAAAGGGACATTTAGAAGGCAGGAAGGAGTGTTTAACTCTTTCCCACCTTGCCAATGCTGTGCTCCAAATGTCTAGCCAGCTTGCTGGAATACCAGACATGTTTGTCCTGAACCCAATTCCATTCCCTCAACGGTTCCAGAGCATAGCTGTCAGCTTACAGATTTGAAAATAAGGGACCAGCAGCCTCAAAAATAAGGGATCAGCAGCCAAAATAAGGGATTTTCCAAGCACAGGTATGTTCAACTTCTGGGCCCCTCCGAGCCAAAGGCAGAAAGCCCAGCCAGCAGCCAAACAAAGCCTCATGCAGTGGTTCCCACAGCGCAACCCGGCAAAGGGGATGCAGCAAGGGAAACCACCGTCACCTCTCTGCTGGGAAGCGCTGAGCAAAGGCGAGTCCCCAGGCAAGATGGCCCATTTGATTGGCACAAGGCATGCAAGCTCCACCCCCAGTCGTTCTTAGACTCCTTATTGGGTGAGCAACGCAGCCAAGCAATACAGTTGGAGCCTCCCTCCTCCCTGGCCGGCAGGGAGGGAGGGAGAGGAGCTGCTTCCTTTGAAACCCGGGAAATTTAAGGGACATCATCAGTAAGGGACAGCAGCGGGACACGGCGCTGGGATAAGGGACTTTCCCGCCAAATAAGGGACGGTTGACAGCTATGTTCCAGAGGGACTGTTCCAAAATATCCACTTGACTCCACTCTTCTTGCATTCCTTCTGCTCTCTCTGTCTCACCTGCAGTGGCCACCAGGCTCGATGCTCATAATGGGACCACAGAAGCTCCTGGCAACGCCAGCATCTCTCTCGAAGGAAGACCAAACGCTACATTTCTGGGCCCCGAAATGAAGCTGAGCCTGGACGATGGTGAGATGATAGCAAAGCGCAGAAATACTGATGCCTCTGAGTCTGTACAGACCGCCTTTTCTTCCCTCTAGACACATCGTGACATGCCCTTTGTTATGAGGACGCTTTGGGTCAGAACATGGCTCCTTTAGTCCTCTTGTCTTAGAAAGGCCTTTCCTGAGGTGGGTGACCACCTCCACCCCTCCAGTTGGAGGGGCTTGTGGGAAACTGGGGCTTGTAGGAACTGGCGTCCAACAACATCTGGAAGGCCACAGGTTCCCCACTTCTGGCCTAAGTTTGAAAATTTGCTGCTGAGGTCACCTCTGCTTTCAGCACCAATCCAAGAGTATCCCCAGGGTACAAACCTGACTGTTTACATCTCAAAGCAGAAAACATTGTTTGGCGCACCAAAACAGGGCCGGCCCACACATGAGACAAGATGAGGCAACCGCCTCTGGCGGCAGGATTCACAGGGTCAGCACACCCCAATGTAGATCTTTATTCCCACTTTGCTCCTAATGCATATGTTCACTCACATCTGATTCCATGGCAGGGAGGGAGATGGCATTTTGCGTTCACCTCAGGCGCCAAAATGTCTTGGGCTGGTCCTGATCCACTCTTTCTCAGGGCCCCTGCATTCCCCAGAACTACTCCAACCTGAAACAACCGTCCCAGGCTGCAGTAAAAAATTTGGAACCTCACCTTTTCCCCCAGTGGTTCCCATTGAACGAACCTGTGCATAGCAGCCAAATCCTAGAGACTGAGGTCCCTTTGCCCCCATAAAATATTTGAGGGGGCTGGGGGCCCCCAAGTCAGTGGGCATTACCATTCAATTGGTGTGTGCATGACTGATTACGCGGGGTGTGGCTTACCTGTCCCCCAAATATTTTATTCAAGTTGGCACCCCAGAACCTGCGATTCGCTTTGGGAAACCCTGCAGCCATAACTGTTTCCATACACCTGCCATTGCGAGTAGTGGCGTAGCGTGGGTTGTCAGCACCCGGGGCAAGGCAAGTAATTTGCGCCCCCTAACCCGTGGATTTGCGCCCCCTAACCCTAACCCCCAGATGTTGTGCCTGGTGCGGCCGGCCCCCCCTGCACCCCCCACGCTATGCCACTGATTGCGAGCCACTTTGAGAAGAGACAGGTGAAAATGTTGACTCAGTGCTGTCCTGAAAAATTGATGTGCTATTTGATTTGATAGATAAACAGATGACTGCCTGGTTTTTTGAGGTCAGATCTGAGATGGGGGCGTCCTCCTTGCCTGTGCAATAGGCATGTACCTCAGAAGGCAGAATGTTGGTTATATTCTCACTCGTTGGCCCATGTGCAGATTTCTTCACAATTCCTCCTTTCCACCGTTGGATTTCAGTATCACATGACACAGCCAGACCCCTGCTTCCTCCACCGCTAACCTTACCATGCTGTGTCACCATGCAAACACAAACTCATTATGCTTTGCTTCCCCCCCTCTAGTTTACAGTATCCTCGTGGCAGATTGCTGGAGAGACTTTGAGAAGCAGATGGCCAACATCACAGAGGAGCACTGGTGTGAGTGGATGGTCATTAGAAGGTAATGAAGAACGGAGCTTTTCCACTGGGTAAGGGGTGGTTGAGAGTGGTAAACAAAAGTTGTGCCAGTTTCTTTCGGGGGTCAAATAAGGAATATGAAATTCTGGAGTTACGACGTTCAGATGTTGACTCTGCCACAATTCATAAAGAAATTTTGAGATGTATCGATAACAGTCTTAAGGCCAAAATCAAATGTTACATGCTGTTTATCTGAACAGCAATAATAATAATGAGGATGATGATGATGCTATTTAGACTGTAAACCACTGAGCCACTTGGGCTTCCTGATCAGCAGGTTGGGGGTTCAAATCCCTGCAACGGGGTGAGCTCCCATTGCTCTGCCCCAGCTCCTGCCAAACTAGCAGTTCGAAAGCATGCCAGTGCAAGTAGATAAATAGGTGCTGCTTTGGCGGGTAGGTAAATGGCTTTTCCGTGCACTCTGGTTTCCGTCACGGTGTCCCGTTGCGCCAAAAGCGGTTTAGTCATGCTGGCCACATGATAGCTCTTCAGCAAGAGAACTCATTCAAACAGAGGGCAGCCCTTCTAATAGATGACTGACCCCTGTAAATCAGACACATGACCACCCCAAATGCAGAATGTGGCTCAAAATCCTTCTGCAATGCGCAAGGTTTCTACAACAGGGAAGCTGGTGAGAAATGTGGGCAGACATTTTACTATGAAGTTTTAAACAACTATTATTATTATTATTATTATTATTATTATTATTATTATTATTATTGCCCGGCCATCTGGCTGTATTTCCCTAGTCACTCTGGGTGGCTCCCAACAGAACACCAGTAACAGTAATAAAAAAGCAACAACAACAAACATTAAAAGCTTCCCTAAACAGGGCTGCCTTCAGATATCTTCTAAAAGTCTGGTAGTTGTTTTTCTCTTTGACATCTGGTGGGAGAGCGCAGTGGCGTAGCATGGGTTGTCAGCACCCGGGGCAAGGCAAGTAATTTCTGCCCCCTAACCCTGAGTGAGCCAGGTAGGAGCAGAGAGCTGCGAGTGCAAGCGCGCCCCCCAGATGTTGCGCCCGGTTTGGCCGGCCCCCCCTGCACCCCCACACTACGCCACTGGGAGAGCGTTCCACATGGCAGGTGCCACTACCGAGAAGGCCCTGTGCCTGGTTCCCTGTAACTTGACTTCTCGCAGGGAGGGAACCGCCAGAAGGCCCTTGGAGCTGGACCTCAGTGTCCAGGCTGAATGATGGGGATGGAGACGCTCCTTTGGGTATACTTTTATTGAGATTTTCATGACACATAACAGAAAAACAAACTAATCTACAATAAATAATAGAAAGGGAACTAAATGAAGAAGAAAAGAGAAAGAAAACTGCGCCAGTCCTCTCTCACTGCGGCATCGTAACTTTTATCCCATGCAGAAACAGGTGTGCCCTCCTAGCTCTCACCTGGGATCGTTCTCCTCCTCACAGCCTCTCACCTGTGAGGTTTCCCCTTCCCTGCCTTTCACACAGGATTCTTCCACCTGTGAAGGCAGACATTTTAACAGCCACTTAGAAAGGTTGTAAAGGTAAAGGGACCCCTGACCATTAGGTCCAGTCATGGCCGACTCTGGGGTTGTGGTGCTCATCTCGTTTACAGGCCGAGGGAGCGGGCGTACAGCTTCCAGGTCATGTGGCCAGCATGACTAAGCCGCTTCTGGAGAACCAGAGCAGCGCACGGAAACACCGTTTACCTTCCCGCCAGAGTGGTACCTATTTATCTACTTGCACTTTGACGTGCTTTTGAACTGCTAGGTTGGCAGGAGGAGGGACCGAGCAATGGGAGCTCACTCTGTCGCGGGGATTCGAACCACTGACCTTCTGATCGGCAAGTCCTAGGCTCTGTGGTTTAACCCACAGCGCCACCCTTTAGAAAGGTTATAGTGCAAGGTTTCTTTCTGAGGGTTAAGAGCACAGCTTCCCCCAGTTTCTACTGTATCTAATGCTCCAAATCCTGAATTCCTCCCTCTGTTGATCAACTCCACAGGCCATACAATGAATTGCGGGAGTGCCTGGAAAAATGGGCAGAACGCCTGAAGTACGGTTACCCCAACACCTTGGCTCACAACTACATCACGTATGGCCACAGAATGTACTTCCTCAACTGCAGCGTGCGTAACGCCCTGCAGGACCCCCCGGATGACATTTTGCTGCCTCTGATCATCACCCCGATCTGCCTCATCCCTTTCCTGGTAACCCTGGTTGTTTTGAAGAGCAAGGATGGCGAAATGAAATTCTGAGTCCCCGGCCTTCGAGTAGCCTGTGGTCCAGCAGCTTGCAACGCCGTCACAATCCTCCTCCCTTGCTTCCCATGGGATCGGGCCCTTCTACTCTGACACCACACCCTGGGATGAGCCAGGCTGAATCTGGAGACTTTGAACAGGGAAAGTATTGGGGCATTTTACGAGTTGTTACTAAAGGGAAAACCCCTGAACCTTTCGTCATTGAAGCAAACATCTGCAGCTGACTTAAGCAACTCCCCCCCCTTTTATCTTTAGATCTTTATGGAAACTTAACATATATACATAATAACCAAAATCCCCAATGATTCCCTCACATAAAATATAGTATCTAAATTACAACAGCTGCATAATTATACACTACCCACCCACCCTCTTCCTCCGTCCACAGCAATTCGACTTCTTTATATTTCTTTCTGCCTTTCCCCCTTGCATTCTGTAATAAATTATTTTTGTTAAATTCTGATTTCCCCTTCCTTCTTTCTTTGTTTTGTTATTGCTTACATTTTTTATTCTAAGCCTATTAACACGTCATTTTTAGAACAATATTTTGACATATAATCTTCAAAATACTTCCACTCCGTTCTTAACTTCTGATTCGATTGATATCTTATAATTGAAGTTATTTTTGCCCATTCTATATACTCACTTAATTTACAAATCCACTCTTCCTTTGTTGGTATGTCCTGAGATTCTCATTTAGTAGCAATCACTACCCTGGCAGCTGTTGTTGCATATAAAAAGATTAATTTTTTTTCATATGTGGTATATCTTTGCCCACCAACCCTAACAGATAAGCTTCGGGATTTTTAATGGGGCCTAACTGTCTTAGCTTGTGGGAATTGTAGTGCCTACTGCTGAAAATCTTCAGTGAGAATGTCCTAGGTGCTTGACAGAATTGGTTTCCAGATGGTTTTCTCTGGTCATCTGCTGGGAATTCTTTAGCTGTGATTCTGCATTTCAGGGGGTTGGACTAGATGACCCTTGGGGTCCCAACTCTACAATTCTGTGATAAACCATGACAGTTAAAAGATTATACAATAGATGCGAGCAGACCAAGTTAGGCCTCCTCCTTTTACGTAGCAAAGCTCCATACAGCCTCCTCCCCTCTCTGCTGCTCTCGAAGTGCTTGAAGTTTCTATTGACCCCATAAACCAATAAAGCTGTGTATTTACATACAAGATATGGGTTCAGGGTCCTTCTTCTCCCTCCCTTATTTATTAGATCGACACTGTTGCAGCACTCCTACGGTAGCCACAAGGCTCTGTGCTCAGTGCGACCAAATCAGTCGCGCTCCCATAAATTTGCCTTTGCGCACCTAAAGCCAAAATCACATACAGTCTTTTTTTATGCTTTATTGGTTTTAAAAACAAGTCAACGAAAACAATCCAAAATCGATCCATGTTACAAAAAAAGAAGAAGATTTAGATTCATACATAACTAATTCCAACATGACTTCCAATCACCCCATTGTGGTTCCTAAATTCCATTTTTGACTGCGCACTTTCCTTTATCTTTCCTCAGTTATTTCAGTGGTACCTCAGGTTACATACACTTCAGGTTACATACGTTTCAGGTTACAGACTCCACTAACCCAGAAATAGTGCTTCAGGTTAAGAACTTTGCTTCAGGATGAGAACAGAAATCGTGCTCCGGCGGCGCAGCGGCAGCGGGAGGCCCCATTAGCTAAAGTGGTGCTTCAGGTTAAGAACAGTTTCAGGTTAAGAACAGACCTCCGGAACGAATTAAGTACTTAACCTGACGTACCACTGTATTGGTTTTGTGAAATTCTGTTATTTCATGCAGAAGTCAATCCACAAAACCGCATATCGTCAAAACACATTGGGTTCAATGGCAGGTGGGATGGCTGCTCTTTTCCCCTCACCCCCTTTTTATTTTTATTTTTATTTGTCAAGTGCGTACAGCTGAATGAACACATTAAATATGTGTATGTTGTGGACTCTATTTATCATCTGTCTGTCTGTCTGTCTTTGTGTCCAAACTTGACATGAGCCAACAGTGTGACGTGGCAGCTAAAAAAGCTAATGCAATCCTGGGCTGCATCAATAGGAGTATAGCATCTAGATCAAGGGAAGTAATAGTGCCACTGTATTCTGCTCTGGTCAGACCTCACCTGGAGTACTGTGTCCAGTTCTGGGCAGCACAGTTCAAGAAGGACACTGACAAACTGGAACGTGTCCAGAGGAGGGCAACCAAAATGGTCATAGGCCTGGAAACGGTGCCTTATGAGGAACGGCTAAGGGAGCTGGGCATGTTTAGCCTGTAGAAGAGGAGGTTAAGGGGTGATATGATAGCCATGTTCAAATATATAAAAGGATGTCACATAGAGGAGGGAGAAAGGTTGTTTTCTGCTGCTCCAGAGAAGCGGACACGGAGCAATGGATCCAAACTACAAGAAAGAAGATTCCACCTAAACATTAGGAAGAACTTCCTGACAGTAAGAGCTGTTCGACAGTGGAATTTGCTGCCAAGGAGTGTGGTGGAGTCTCCTACTTTGGAGGTCTTTAAGCAGAGGCTTGACAACCATATGTCAGGAGTGCTCTGATGGTGTTTCCTGCTTGGCAGGGGGTTGGACTCGATGGCCCTTGTGGTCTCTTCCAACTCTATAATTCTATGATTCTATTCTATGATTCTATCTGTCTATCTGTCTATTTATATACACACACAGAAAGTTGACAAAGTAAACTGGGAAGTTTTCTCCCTTCATTACCACTAATTATATTGCAAATGTTTACACTCAGGGCCTCCATGTTCATATGCTCCTCTCAGTGTGTGCATAATAAGAGAACGGAACACACACTCTGAAGGTCCCTTCCCTGGCTCTCTGCTCCCTTTGTCTTCCATTTTTCCAGCGGACGGGTGGTGTTTTCCTTCCTTCCTTCCTCACTGGGGCATGGAATCATATTGGCTTGTTTCACCGCCTGCCCCAACAGTATGGATGCTGAGGGAAATTGCACAATCAGCCGTGTGAGAAAAAGAAAACAAACCACCACCGTGGAGAGAGGAGAGGAGACGGGTCATGATTCATCTCCCTCCCAATAGCACCCTGAAAGTACAAACAGAAACACTGTACATTTAAAGCATCCTTCCTGGGAACTGTAGCTTGTTAAAGGTGCTGGGAATTGTAGTTCTGTGAGGGCTTGTCACAGGAAACTCCCCCGAATCATTCAGTTTGTACAAACTTCACACACACACACACACACACACACACACACACACACTCACTCACTCACACACACTACATATGCTACGCTTCTGTTATAAATTCATAGAAAATCAACCATACATCGGATCTGCACCGTTCCACTGGGTGGAGTAATAATTTTTAAATTTATAATAATAATGTAATAATAATTATTTATTATTTATACCCCGCCCATCTGGCTGGGTTTCCCCAAGCACTCTAAGCCATGATGTAATAAAAAAGCAATAAAACATCAAACATTAAAAACTTCCTTAAATTTATCTTTATACGTAGACTTCTTTCTTTCTTTCTTTCTTTCTTTCTTTCTTTCTTTCTTTCTTTCTTTCTTTCTTTCTTTCTTTCTTTCTTTCTTTCTTATGCTTACTTAGTTTCCCAAAATTTACATACTTTACCATCAACATTACGTTTAATTTATCCATTGACTTCCTATTCCACCCCCACTGTTCTATGTTTATCCTTTAATGCTGAATATTTTAACTTACAACACTCCTTGTGAGTTATTAGCCTGAGTGTCTTTCTACTGTTCCTTACATCTCAAATCCTGCCCATGTTTTCATGGAATTATAATAGTTCTTTAGATATTCTACAAAAGGTTTCCAATCCTCAAATAATGTTTTGTCATTTTGATGCCTAAATTTTGTTGTTCAGCATACTCCATCATTTTCATAAGCCATTCTTCCTTCGTGGGAACCTCATCCTGTTTCTAGTTTTGAGCATACAATATTCTTGCTGCTGTCATTGCACCCATAAATAAATTAACCAACTTTTTTCTGTATATATGTGTCAGGGAACTGCCATCAGAGGGAAGAGGAGAGGGAAGACGCTCCAGTGATGCAGGGGAGGGAACTAGCAAGGAGAGAGAGAGGGTTCCCACAGGGGAAAGAAATCCAGGGGACACCAGGGAGAAAGGGGAAGCTGAGAGTACGGCGGAGGGGAGGCTCAGAGACTCTTCCAGTGAAATCAGCGGGAGAGCACAGGTCCTCCGCTTGGCACGCCCACGCGGCGCAGAAGGCTTCCATGCAGGGAATCTAGGCGGAGACTTGGAGTTAAGCAACTTTTATGTTGGAAGAAATTTAGGTCCCGCCCACTGACGGATTCTGCCAGTGACTAAGACAGTCGCGTTTCAAGGGCTGTCAAACCAGGGAAAGTTTTAGCTATACGACTAGCTTGGAGCAGTTTGCAGTTTACGCACAAGCAACCCCAATTCCCATTACAATATGTTTCCATAAGCCTCAGAGAAAAGCTTCAGGTTCCTTGAGGAACATCATCTTAAATAAATTCTTTATCTCATTATAAATCATTTCCCAATAGCCCTTGACTTTTTTGCAAGCCCACCACATATGAAAAAATGTTATTTCTGTCGTTTTACATTTGCAGCACACACTCAAACAGTAGACTTGTTTCTGTACACCTTCTCAGCCACCCCCTCTCTATCCTCCATCCAAGGCTGTTCAAGGGTATATTCCAGCAAGGCAAAAACACAAAAAGAGGGTGTATAGCAGGCTCAGTGAGGGCTGAGGAAAGGATATGTGGCTTGGGAACAGTTCCAAGGTGTCATGGGCTGGTTGGACACAGAGGAATGGTGGAATGAATCTGCTGGGGAACCACCAAAGGAAGAGGACTCAGAGCCTTGGGATTGGTGGTGGGACGATGATGACTGGTCAGAGGGAGAAGGGAAGAAGAGGTGTTGGAAGCTGAAGAGGTAACAGGACTTAGTGAGCTGGGAGAGTCGGTGGCAGAAGGAAGTCCAGAATTGGAGGCAGAAGTTGAAGCAGGGGAAGAGGGAGGCAGAGAGGCAGAGATGAGTCCAGTTGGTGAAGAGGCACAGGTGTTTCCCCCTCCTACTGCGACAAGCTCCCCTCCCCACTTGTCTCCCAGAAAGCGTGTTCTCCCTAATAGAGAGCACGTGTTGCGGTGGGGTCTAGCAGGCCACCCCACTGTTGCTGGGCAGATCTGTTTGGATGGCCCCAGGCAGTCATTGGGCAGTTGAGTTTCTGGGGAGATTTTCATGTTGCCAATTTGGGGGTGGGACACAAAGGTCACGCAGCTTTGGACTTTCTCTTTTGCTGCGTGCACCGGATCACCCACCCACCCTCCCTGAAATGAGGGTTATTTCGCTTGACCTTGCTATGCCTGTCATGGGGTTGCCTGCTTTTGGGGCAGGGGCCCGGAAGAAATTTTTCCAATTGGCTGATTGGCTGGGTCCATTTGGTTTTTTGCCTACTGCGTAGCAAATCATCACAACTTGCAAGGTTTGCGGTTAGGCATTGGTTAAAAAATTGGTTGGTGGAGGGGTAAGTGCCTACCCCTCCAAGGCTGGTGCTGCAAGGGAATTCCGTTAAAGGAATCCAGGGGCTTGTCATGCCTTCGTCCAAATCCCTGGCATCGGGTTTGGGCCGCGTAATCCCCTGGGAGCATGCGGGGAGAGGTGAGGGTCTGTTGCCCAGCTTCATTGATCCCCAATATTGTTTTCCCTGACTGGCTTCCGCTGGAATCCAGAAGTCAGTTCTGTCCCTAGACGGGGACAGATAGTCGTAACCAATGCCTAAGCAACCACTCACATTTGTGTATTTAAATAAAGTTGTGGCCAAAATTCTGCAAAAAGCCTTACACAAAAATTTCTGTGTGAAGTGTGAGTTAATTTGGGA
This sequence comes from Podarcis vaucheri, assembly GCF_965113315.1. NCBI lineage: Eukaryota > Metazoa > Chordata > Lepidosauria > Squamata > Lacertidae > Podarcis > Podarcis vaucheri. The sequence goes on along the minus strand of NC_138751.1, from coordinate 48,312,513 downwards.
TGGCTTGGGGACCTCGACACGCAACCAGAAGAGGGATGAAATGGGAGTAGCTGTGGCAGGTGCAGTCTCCGATTGCTTGTAAAAGGTCCTGGAGAGGAGGGGAGAGGAGCAGTGGGGAGGTGGGGGACTTTCAGTCTCCACAACTCCTTCATGGTGGCAAGACCTGCCAGAGGGGAGTTGCTATGCACATTAGGCCCGACACTCCTGTGCGGATCTTGTTTTTGCTAATACAGTGGTAACTCTGGATGCGAATGGAATCTGTTCTGAAGCCCCGTTCGCATCCTGAAGTGAACACAACCCGCGTCTGCGCGTGCCACAATTTGCCACTTCCGCGCTTGCGCGTGGCGTCATTTTGAGCGTCTGTGCATGTGCAGGCGGTGAAACCCGGAAGTAACGCATTCCATTACTTCTGGGTCGCTGTGGAGTGCAACCCGAAAATGCTCAACCCAAAGCTACTTCAACCTGGGGTATGACTGTACAGTCGTAGCTCAGAAGTCGAATAGAATCCGTTCCAGAAATCTGTTTGACTTCCAAAACATTCAGAAACCAAAGCGCAGCCAATCGGAAGCCCCGGAAGCCCCGTCAGATGTTCAGCTTCCAAAAGTACGTTCGAAAAGCAGAACACTCACTTGCGGTTTTCGATCGTTCAGGAGCCAGAACATTTGACTCCCAAGGAGTTACCGGTAACTCCAACTTTGAACTGCTGACTGCCTCTTTGACACAAGGACTGTCACTCTGTCGCTCTAGCAGATGACGCTGATGCTCCTGATCTGATTTTTTTTTTAATGATCTGCAGTCCTCCCTCCGCAGTTCCTGCTCCACCACAACACTTCTGAGTCACAATAGTGTGTTTATTACATGGGCAGAAAGATACTAGAAAGTGCCCTCGACCTAATACTTTTCCTGCCTCTATGGGTAACAAACAACATGAAAACATTTCTCCTGGGCATTGTCGGCCAATTGGTGCCAAAGAAAGACAGAACATTCTTTATGTATGCTACAACAGCAGCAAGAATACTCATCGCAAAGTATTGGAAGACACAAGATCTACCCACCTTGGAAGAATGGCAAATGAAGGTGATAGACTATATGGGATTGGCAGAAATGACTGGCAGAATCCGAGACCAGGGAAAAGAGACGGCGGAAGAAGACTGGAAGAAATTTAAGAACTATCTTAAGAAACATTGTAAAATTAATGAGTGTTAAAATGATGCGGCTTTAGAAAGTAAGCGGATTACAGCTGTAAAGATTAAGTTAAAAGAAAAGAAAGATTAACAATTAGATAAAATTAAGGGTGAGGATTTGCTGAACTAAATATTCGAAATTGGAATGCAGAAAGGGGAGGTATGAGTGAAGGAAGGGAGGGTTTAGCCCTGTCACAATATAGATTGCTTAAACAGGTTTGGCTTGTGATAGATTGCAATATAGATTGCCTGAGCAGCTTTGGCTTTAGATTCCAATATAGATTGCTTAAACAGGTTTGGCTTGTGACAATGGTCAAGTAGATGAGAAGCCACGTAGGCACAAGGAAAAGGCTTACCAAATAAGACAAGGAAATAGGTGAGGAACTTGCTTAACGTGATTATCCCCTTAAGGTAAAATGCTTGGTTGGCGAGTGGTGATTGGTGAAGGGAAAGGTGTACCTTCAGTATAAGAATGCCTGTCAAATGCCATGTATTGCGGCCAGTCTTTGGAAATGATTCCACTGGCAGCCTCTGCGCAGATCTCAATAAACTCTTTTCTCTGAAGAGGAAGTTGCTTCTTTGGTGCTTTTGTGCTCTCCTCGGTCCTGGGCAAGCGGGCAAATGAATCCCCCCTAAACTAAGGCTTCATTTGGGGGCTTGTCCGGGATCCGCCCCACCCCAGGGGACCGGGGGGGCCAGGCTCGACCGTGGTGAACAGCTCGGACCGGCGTTTGCGGCTCCAGCGCGCACCCTGCCAATTCATGGGGGGAACCGGCCACACCGCTCCAGAGTGGAGACACCCGGTCGAGGGAGAAAAGAGGACAGCCGAAGGGGGGAATCCGCAGCGGAAAAAGGTAAGCCCGAGGGAAAGGGCCAGAGACCTGATCAGCCTCACCTGGCAGTGGCAGTAGAGTGCCGCCAGTAAAGGAATGGTATGGTACCAGGGGATTTTGGGGGAAAAGGGACATTTGTGTTGTGTGAAGTGTGCAAAAATACTCCAGTGAACGGATGAATGAATGAGAGGTCGGGGCTTAGCGTCCCCTTGGCCAGGCAATTGTAGGGCTGTGCATTTCTTGGCAGCGTGAGCTCGTCCAAGTCACAGTCTGTAGCGTGTGGAGTGTGAGAGGATTTTAAGCCCGGTTAGGAACGGAGTATCCTGACAGACATGGGGTCTGGGGGCAGTAAATGTACTCCCTTGGAGTGCTTTTTAAATAATTGGAAAACGGCCACGAAGAGTGATGATTGGGGATTCAAATTGAAAAAAGAAAGACTCAGACCCCCTGTGGCGAAATATAGTTAATGTCCACCTGGACCAGATTCCATATATCTCAATTTGGAAAACCAATGTGGAGAATGTTAGTTTCTGCTCTCTTCACTGTGCAGCGAAGTGCTTGTCACAAGACAATGTTTACATTCCACAGTCAGAGTACTGTTGGGTTTTCCCACGGGAATGGGAAACTGGATGTGACGTACACTGGTTTCCTGTTTTTCACTTTCCTCTCGGTGTTCTTCGTTCCGAGGAGAAGGACGGTTGCTTCTCTGCTCCCGCAGAGGCAAGATGCATGTTTGTAATTTCTCAATACTGAACTGAGAATAAAGCAACTTTAAGCATGTGGCACGTACTGTTCGTCATTCCGTTGTGCAAAGGACTCTGCAATATCAACATTTTGGTTCCGGGCCCAGAAAGACGTAAATCAAACTGAAGAATGCCGGCGGAGGTACAGAGGAACGGATCGCGTTATCTGCTCTGCGCGTCAAGTTTGATTGATGAAGGTATGTGCTCATGCTCCGGGCAGCCTGCCAGCTTATAATTTATGGCTTTATGGCTGGACTTTGAACTTTTAAAAGCCGTTTTGCTGCGATACAGTTTAAGGCACGAGCTCACAGGCTTGATGGCTGCAAAAGTGAAAGTACTTTTCACAAGTGCTTTTGGAAGCTGCAGTACTGTGACGCAGCTCGATTAAAGCAGCAATGATGGATGATGCAAAGCTGGCTGAAGCTTTTGGGATTCCTAAGCTCAATAAGAAAAATTACACGGACTGGGTGCAATATGCAGAGGCTGTTCTGCGGAAAGAAGGTCTGTTTAATGTTATTACAGACAACCCCCCAGCTCCAATTACAGCTGAATGGAATGCTAAGGATTCAAAAGCACGGGGAACACTTACACTGATAGTATCCCCAGAAGAGCTCTGTCTGTTGCGTGGAAAGACCACAGCCAAAGAGAAATTTGGAACACTTTAAGAGAGGCTCACTTGAGGACAGAAGCTGGTTCCTCAATGTACTACTATGCCAAGCTGCATGATATGGCTCTTGCTGAAGGTGGAGATGTGCATACACACCTGATGGAGATGCAGAATCTGAGACACGAGCTGCAACAGAGAGGACTCAACTTTCCAGAGGCTGTGTATTCCTTCATGATACTACATTCTTTGGGACCAAGTTGGGAGTCCGTTGCCACTCAGATTGCTGTTCAACCAACTGCTCAGCTCACAGTAGCCTATGTTACTGCCGTGATCCAGAATGAAGCAGATCGCCGGGGTGCTAGCTGCATGGGTAAGGGGGAGTCTTCACAGACGTCATCCCAGAGTGCAGTGGAACCACCAGAGGGCGCCAAAGCTTTGAAGGCAGTGAAATGCTACTCGTATGGACGTCTAGGCCATATGAAGAAGGAATGCAGATATCCCAGGGCCAAGACAGAGCAGCGCAGCGGAGGTTCATCGCGTGGAAAAGGCCAAAGCAAAGGCAAAGGTCCGGTGTCCAGGACAACGCAGCACAAAGCAATGGTCTCACGCTTCACTCCAAAGGTTGCAAAGGTCCAGAAGACGTCTAGATCTTTCTTCGTTGTTGATTCAGCAGCTACCCACCAAATGTGCAACGATAAGAGACTGTTCGTGTCTTTTACACCGCAGGAAGGTGCGATTCACCAGGCGGATGACCACACGATCCCCAGTCAAGGCTACGGAACTGTTGTTCTTCACAGTTTGGACTTAGAGATACAGGATGTACTTTATGTTCCAGATGCCACACACAATCTTCTAAGTGTGATGCAGCTGAATGAACGGAACATTGACGTTTCCTTTAAGAACAAGAAATGCACCATCACAAAGAAAGACGATTATGTATTGCATGCTGAATGTGTTGATCGTTTATTTGTTTTGTATTATGATGATGTTGTGCAGAATGAGACTTGTTGCATTGCAGGTTCTAACAAAAGTTTGCATACAGGATGTATTCATGATTTTCACAGGAAATTTGGTCATTTGCATTTTGAGGCAGTATCTAAGATGCCTACCTTGGTTGAAGGTATGACTATTAAACCCTGCAGGTACCACATGAAGTGCAAGGCATGCGCAGCAAACAAGGTGAAAATGGCTGCGAAAGGTAAGGTGTCTAGTAGGCAAGCTACAGAACCATACCAGGTTGTTCATGCTGATTTAGTTGGTCCACTATCGCCCTCTTTGGGTGGCAATAGGTTCTTCATGGTTCTCATTGATGCATTTTCCAGGTATATTTACGTGTACAATCTCAAGCAGAAATCAGAGGCTTTTCCTAGGTTCAAGGAATTCTGTGCTTGGTTGGAAAATGTGCATGGTAAGAAGATAAAAATTCTTTTCACAGATCGCGGGGGAGAATTCACTTCTCAGCAGTTTGAAGCTTTTCTGACTGAGAAAGGAATTCAACACGATTTGTCCAGTCCTCGCTCGCCATGGCAGAATGGGCTTTGCGAAAGGGCAAATCAAACATTGCTTCAAGGGTTAAAAACCTTGCTGCATGATGCCAATCTTCCAGAGAGTTATTGGGCCGAATCTCTCTCGTGTTTTATTTACAGTTACAATCGCAGGTTATCTTCAGCGATTGGTTGTACCCCGTATGAGAAGATGTTTGGCAAGAAACCATACATCAAACACATGAAAATTTTTGGTTCTGATATGTGGATTCACTCACCACAAAACTCCAAATTAGGCAAACGTGGTTTGCATGGTATCTTTCTAGGTTATCAGAAAGGTTCTTACAGAATAATGATGACTGACTCTAAGACAATTAGGCTCACAAGAAGTGTTGAGTACAATGCCAAGTGGGGGGAGAATGTGGGAATTTTCCAATGTTATCCTGATGACAGTGATGAGACTGAGGATAAGCAGCAACAACAACCCACACCCACTGATGAAGGTTCTGATTCTGAGTCTGAAACTGAATCGGATAATTCAGAGGATTTCAAGAGTGCGAAAGCCTCTATGCGACCCTCTGAAAGCTCTGATCAGGAATTGGAAGAACCATTGTTCACAATAGGTCACTTTTCTCCTAAGAAGGAAAAGGAGAGTGTTGAAGACCAAAGGCTGATTCGCAGGTCACAAAGAGCCACAAAAGGCAGACCTCCAAAGAGATTTGCTGATGAATTTGCTAAAACAGCAGTAGCAGCTGTTAAAAGCTCCAAGAAGGTATTTGAACCTTCAAGTTTCCAAGAAATCCAGGATTTGGATTCAAAGGAAGCTGAGCCATGGTTAAATGCAATGAAGGCTGAGCTTGATTCCTTAGAAAGGAACAAAACTTGGGAGCTAGTTCCAGTAGTTCCAGGAATGAAACTGCTTGGAAGCAAATGGGTCTTCAAAGCGAAGACTGATCAGAATGGCAAGATAGTCAGACACAAAGCCAGATTGGTAGCCAGAGGTTTTGCACAGGTACCAGGTGAAGACTATCACGAGACCTACTCACCCACTGTGAGATATGAGAGCATTAGACTTATGCTCAAGCTAGCTGCAGAGGAGAATCTTCACATTAGTCACCACGATGTAAATACAGCATTTTTGTACGGATCTCTAGGTGAATCACTATATATGCTTCCACCTGATGGCGTACAGGTAAAACAGGGATTTGTTTGTGCTCTAAAGAAGTCCCTTTATGGTCTCAAACAATGTGCACGGTGTTGGCACACAAAACTCACTGAAGCATTGTTTTCTCTAGGTTTTCAGCAAGGGAAAGCTGATCCATGTGTGTTTGTCAAAGAGGAAGGGCAAAAGAAGCTGTATTGTTTGTTTTATGTTGATGATATTTTATTCTTTTGGAAAGATGTCACAATGTACAATAACGCCCTAGCTCAACTGAAAGAGCACTTTGACATGAAAGATCTTGGTGAGATAAACAACTACCTATCTCTGGAAATAGAGAGAGATCAAAGTGGTAACATTCTAGTACACCAGTCACGGAAAATTGCTGATGTGTTAAGCAAACTAAACCTGATGGATGCTAACCCTGTAGACACACCGATGACAACAGGTTATCAGATAGAAGACACTGAAGAAGCATTTTCTGACACTACACTGTACAGAAGTGTGCTAGGTAAGCTAAACTTCATTGCCAGATGTTCAAGACCTGACATTGCTGTTAGCTGTAATTTGCTAAGCAGACAAGTTAACAATCCTACTGTTAAGGATTGGAAAGCTCTGAAACGCATAGCACGCTATTTGAAAGGCACTATGCATTACAGACTGAGATTTAACAATCAGAAGTCTGGTGGTCTTGAGATTTTTGCAGATGCAAGTTTTGGAAGTGACACTGCAGACAGGAAAAGTACGTCTGGAGTTTGCTACATGTACATGTTGAATGGTTTCTTTAAATGTAAAGGTTCATCATTGTTCCACTCCATGTGTATGTCTTTAAGGGGCCAGAGCAAGGGCCAGAGCAAGATAACGAGACCCAGCTTTACAGCTGTGAAACGTAGCAGGTGCTGCTGAGTTGTATTTGATTAAGGCGTGTCAGCATTTGGGTAGAGTATATAAGGAGCAGCACCTAGCTCTCCCATTACCCTGGGGGATGGGTTGGTGGTTGGGTCTGGTTTGTTGATGTATTTAGTGTAAATGGAGTTTTTGTTTTTCTTATTAAAACCTTTAAGTACTTTTTGAGTCCTTTCTTTTTAATGCATGATCTCCCCAGCAAGCTCTCTGCAGCGTTACTATACTGCAAAAAGCCAACATCTTTGGTTATGGGCCCAGCTGCTGAGTGGATGACTGCATATTTTTGGACTCTGAGAAAGGTTTGAAAACTCCTTCTCCTGTTAGCGTAGTTTTTGTGGGTCTGGAAGAGTTTCAGAATGGTTGACCGGGTTCCTGAAGTTGAGAAGGCTCTGGTCTTCCCACAGCTAACAGATGAGAACTATAGTTTATGGTCTTTTCGGGTGGAGGCGCTTTTGACCTCTAGAGAAGTATGGACCTATGTAACTGATGACCCTCCTGACCCTGTAACTAATGCTTGGTCGAAAGGAGATGCAAAAGCCAGGGCAATAATTAATTTGGCAGTCAGCGACCAGCAAGTAGTCTATATAAGAAATAAGAAAACTGCCAAAGAAATGTGGGACAGTCTTGCAGCAGTGCATGTTAGAAAAGAGTCAGCGTCTGCATTGATGTTTTTCAAGCAGTTGTACCAGACGAAGTTGCAGCCTGGTGGTGATTTGGCAGCACACTTGAGACGTCTGGAGGCAATACGCGGCGAGTTAATTCGAAGGGACATGGAGATACCTGATATTCAGTATGTTTTTATCATCCTTTGTTCCCTTAATGAGGACTTTGATGGTATAGCTAGCCAGATATCTGCCGTTCCACCAGCACAATTAACTGTGGAAGGGGTAACGGCAAGATTAATGGGCGAGTTGGATAGAAGGGAGGCTTGTGCCATAAGCACTCCTGTTTCCAGAAAGAATGAGGAACACCATATGCAAACCTGTGGTGATACAACTGCATTTAAAGCTGCAAAGCGTTGTTGGTTCTGCAATAAGCAAGGACATTTTGCAAAGGACTGCAGAGCCAAAAGAAAGCAAAGTACTCCCAAGTCTGTTTCTGTTCGTCAATCACGGTCGTCAGCCCAGCAGCCGGCATCGTATAGTAGGGACAGAAACGAGCCGCGAGCTTTACATGCTCGGACAACAGATCGTAAAAGAATTAAAGATGCCAAGTGGAAGTCTTTTGTTATCGACTCAGGAGCATCTCAGCACGTCTGCAATGATCGAAGCTTGTTTATTTCTTTCGAAGAGGAAATTGGTAATGTACATTTAGCCAATTCACAAGTCTTGCAGTCGCTTGGCAGGGGTACCGTTAAACTTGACTCTTTAAACATTACAATAGCGAACTGCATTTACTGCCCGTCAGTGGACAATTTATTATCAGTAAGGTGTTTTGCTCATCAAGGCATAACTGTGCGTTTCTTAAAGTCTATGTGTGAGTTTTTTGATGGGAACAAACGTCTATTGTATGCCCGGGAATCTGATGGTTTATATAGACTGTATTTTCGCACCTACTCACAATCGCCTATAAATTGCAGAGCAGCACAGTCAAGCCAGGGGTTGAGGAATGTAAGGCCACATTCTGGGTGTGTCCACGAGGCGCACAGAATTCTGGGACACCTGAATTTTGCTGATGTAATTAAGACAAAGAGTAATGTCAATGGCCTCAACTTAAAACCATGTAAATTCTTTATGCAATGTCTATCCTGTTGCAAGAATAAGATTAAGGTTGCACGCAAGGGTAGGTGCTCAGATAGGAAAGTAACTGAGCCATTTGAGCGTGTACATTGTGATTTAGTTGGGCCACTCCCACCATCATTAGGAGGTTCAAAGTACTGGCTTACCCTGATAGACCAGCATAGTAGATACTGTTGGACTTATGCAATAGCTGAGAAGTCCCAAGCATTTGAGAAGTACAAAGTTTTTTGCAACTGGGTAAAAACGCACTTTAACAAACCTATTAAGAATCTGTTTTCTGACCGGGGCGGGGAATTTGTTTCTGAGGATTTTGAGAAATTCCTGGAAGCGCAGGGGACTACTCATCAGTTATCTTGCCCCCGAAGTCCCTGGCAAAATGGGCTTGTTGAAGTTGTGCAGCGTGACTTGCAGGCAGGGGTTAAAACTTATCTGCACGATGCTAATCTGCCCAAAGAGTTTTGGGCTGAAGCACTCAATGCCTTTTGTTATGTTAGAAATCGCAGTTATTCTGGTTTAGATGTCACCCCCTATGAGAAGTTGTTTAAAAAACGCCCTAATCTGAAATACCTACGCATTTGGGGTTCAGATGTAATTATGCATTATCCTGCTAAGCAGAAATTGGGTGAGCGTAGTGTCCAGGGAAAATTAATGGGCTACCAGCAGGGGGCGTACAGAATTTACATACCAGCAACTGGCAAATTTCATATTACCAGAAGCATGATACAAACTGTAAATTGGAATGGGGTTGCTGTTTTCCAAGATACTAACGGCATAAATGATACTGAGGAAGAAGAGGAAGCAGCAGCAGCAGCAGGAGGAAATGGTGCTTCTGAATTAATGGGGAAAGACAAAAAGCCTGTTGAATCTGATAATTTGCTTGATGATTTAAAGTCACAGGCACCCGAGGGGAGGTTAGATTCTCTTGAGTTTTCTGGCCGTGAGCTTAGCCTACAGGCACCTCTTCAGTCTGACAATGAAGATTTACAACCTGAAACTAGTGGTTCACTTAGTCCCGTTAAGTCTGAGGAGTCTGACTCTCCTTCCGGACTGAGGCGTTCAGATAGAAAGAGGCAGAAGCCACAGCGTTTTGCAGATGAACATTTTAATACTGTGTATGCCAATAAGGCGGTTTTTGAGCCAAAAAGCTACAATGATGTTCAGAATTTACCTAAGCACCAAGCTGTAAATTGGTATAAAGCTATGAACTCTGAGATAGCTTCTTTAAAAGAGCATAACACTTGGTCTCTTGTACAACAAACCCCAGATATGAGACTTATTGATTCAAAATGGGTTTATAGAGTTAAAATGAATGACAAAAATGAAGTTGTAAGGTACAAGGCAAGACTAGTTGCTAGGGGCTTTCAACAAATTCCAGGCGAAGATTATGATTTGTGTTATTCACCAAGTGTAAAATATGAAACAGTTAAGCTTTTGTTAAAAGATGCTTCACAGTGTGGAAAAGCCCACTATGCAATGTTTCTCTGCTCTTAAGAGAGTGGTAATGTACCTTAAACATACCAAACATTATAGGTTGCAGTTTACATCAAGTATTGACAAAGGTTACACATGAAAAACATGTACAAAGTATGCTTTATGTTTTTGTTCCACAATGATGAACCGCAGGGGAAATGTTGAATGGTTTCTTTAAATGTAAAGGTTCATCATTGTTCCACTCCATGTGTATGTCTTTAAGGGGCCAGAGCAAGGGCCAGAGCAAGATAACGAGACCCAGCTTTACAGCTGTGAAACGTAGCAGGTGCTGCTGAGTTGTATTTGATTAAGGCGTGTCAGCATTTGGGTAGAGTATATAAGGAGCAGCACCTAGCTCTCCCATTACCCTGGGGGATGGGTTGGTGGTTGGGTCTGGTTTGTTGATGTATTTAGTGTAAATGGAGTTTTTGTTTTTCTTATTAAAACCTTTAAGTACTTTTTGAGTCCTTTCTTTTTAATGCATGATCTCCCCAGCAAGCTCTCTGCAGCGTTACTATACTGCAAAAAGCCAACAGTACAATCAGGGTCTATTTGATTGGTCATGCAAGAAGCAAACAACAATTAGCTTAAGTACTTGTGAAGCTGAACTGAATGCACTGTCTTATTCACTTAAGGATTGTGAATGGTTGTTACAATTGTGCAAAGACATGAAAATTCCTGTCAAATGTCCAATCCAGGTTTACCAGGACAACAAAGCATGTTTGGCTTTGCTGAATTCGGAAGGTTGTAAGCAAAGCACGAAGCACTTGCAATTGAAGTTGCAACATGCTAGGGAACATATTCAGAAGGGACTCGTAACGGTGTCCTATATGCCAGGTAATGAAATTCCTGCTGATGTATTGTCCAAGATTGTATCAAGGGATCAACACTGTACCTATGTACAGAAGTTGGGTTTGTACTGATATTGTACGAACAAGCTGCCCAGTGATGTTCACAGAAAGGGGGAGGATGTTAGTTTCTGCTCTCTTCACTGTGCAGCGAAGTGCTTGTCACAAGACAATGTTTACATTCCACAGTCAGAGTACTGTTGGGTTTTCCCACGGGAATGGGAAACTGGATGTGACGTACACTGGTTTCCTGTTTTTCACTTTCCTCTCGGTGTTCTTCGTTCCGAGGAGAAGGACGGTTGCTTCTCTGCTCCCGCAGAGGCAAGATGCATGTTTGTAATTTCTCAATACTGAACTGAGAATAAAGCAACTTTAAGCATGTGGCACGTACTGTTCGTCATTCCGTTGTGCAAAGGACTCTGCAATATCAACAGAGAACCCCCCCCCCCAATGAAGGCTTGCCGGGCTAGGCTTTGTCAAGCCAGACTTCGTGTAGTTAAACAACAGGAAAGACCCCCGGTAGTACAAGACCAAGAAGAAGAGGATGATGAGGAGTTTGTGAAGGAATTGGTTAAGTTGACAGATGAAAGAAAAATATGGACAGAGGAACAGGCAGGCCGTTTGAGGAAGTACATAGAACCTTATGAGAATAAGGTGGATGTCAGTCCCCATTTAGTAGAAGCGGCGGGATGTACAGCGAAACAGAGAAGGAAGTGGCAGAGAAAATGGGAGGAGGCGGCAAAAAGAGTGGCCCTCCACAGGGCATGTGAAGCAGAAAAGAAAGGGGGTGGAAGAAAGATAATGCCCCTGAGAAAAGTTTATGTCTTCCATCCAAACGAACTCACTTTTCTCCTTTTGAAGTAATGTTTGGGAGACCTGTCCCATATGTACGCATGATTTCCCCCACCCCTGTCCAGGATGTTGAGATGGATAATTATGTTCAGTCGCTCTCCCGAGTTCTCCTTTCTCTCAACAGGTGGACCCAAGCTTGCACCCCTTGTGTCTACATCGATACGAGCCTGGTGACAAGGTGTGGATAAGGATTGGTCCCAAGCTCCTTTACAACCAATTCGGAAGGGACCATACACCGTTCTGTTGTCTACACCAACTGCAGTTAAAGTGGCAGGCGTCACCCCGTGGGTCCACCACACACGTGCCAAGCGAGCTATATCTGAATGGACAACTTCCTTTGATCCTGAGAATCCCCTTCGGCTGACCATCTCCAGAAGTCCGGTAGACAACCGCCCTGCTAGTGTCACTCCGGAGGCTGACACTTCTACGCTCGGCTGAAGAAGTGAATGGGAGGAAAACCCAGGACCTTGCCACCTCAATATACCACCCGAGTTCCTGATCCGTGGGACCCCTATTCTGAACCCTGGGGCTCCATAATATCCAACCAATTCCCAATAGGAATTCTTACACCTGAAACAAGGACTGTCCAGGCTCGCGTATATTCCTGCGGGTGTGTCCACATTTATTGCCAAGGAGAACCCCCATTTGGGCTTGTGCTCTCGCATACTCATCAAAGTTCACAACACCCACCAGGGGTGGTAGGGTGGCTCGTGGGGAAAATCTGTGGGGAAGTAGGCCCAGATCCTTACTGTATCACCCCTGAGGTGCAGGCACTCATAGACTACGAGGTCCAGTGGGCTTTGGCTCAGGTAGAATAAACTAAATCACACAACTATATGATGGTTGAGTTCTGGTGGGAAGAGCCCTGGCATAATTGGGGTTGGTGGTTGGGTGTCATTTCAACTGCTTTCCTCATATGGATGTGCCTGTTCTTTTGCTGGCACGAGCGCCATAGAATTTGCGGGAAAAAGCGTCCCTCCCCCATCCCGCTGACAGTTCTCCTTCTATTCCTAGTTGGGGAACCCGCTTGCGCTCTGGCCCAGGGGGAAGTAGGGTCCTGGATCTCCCAGGTAAACATTACCCGCCTCATGGCCACGCGGGGCATCCACAACCCTTACAACCGCTGGCTGCAAACGGCAGAAATGGTAGCTAAGGCGGAGAATAGGACCCGTTGCCTTGTTTGTGCCTTGGGACCTCTGGATGCTGCTGGGGGCATGCCCCTGCTTCCGTTGCCTCTTAATCAGACCCGAATCCAGTATACTGGAGGTAAAATCCAGTGGGGCCCATACTGGAATCATTCCTATCCCCTCCGGGTTTGTCGGATTTCCGGATGGTTCTGTGTCAACCAGACCAAAAATGCCACCCTTGGACACAATATAACTTTTACTGGGCGCTCCTCATGCAAGTGTACGTGTAACCCCACTGATACCTCTGAGTGTGGGGGAGCCTGCACCAATTTGAATCTTTTAGCTTTTAGTTCTATGGGTGGCCAAACAGCCACCCAGAACAAGGATCCTATATATTGGATTTGTGGGACAAAGGCTTTCCACCACCTCCCCAACGGTTGGTGGGGCAATTGTTATCCAGCCTTCCTTTTACCCCCCATGTGGCTGCTCCCTACCACCTCATTTCCCCACCGCAACTGCAGATCTGTTGATATCACGAATATAGCCTCAGGGAGCAAGCAGACCTGGGGAAAGGACGAATGGCCACCTGAGCGAATAATTGCCCACTATGATCCGGCCTCCTGGAACCCTGATGAGTTAGTAGTAGGTGCCAGAGAACCCATTTACAATCTAAACCGCATAATCTGACTCCAGGCAGTAGTAGAGATTGTGGCCAATGCAACGGCCACCGCCCTTCGCCTTGTTGCCACCCAGCTGGATGAGACCCGCACTGCTGTCCTCCAGCTGCGTTTGGGAATGGACTTTATTCTGGCCAAACAAGGAGGATTTTGTGCTGCCCTCAACCTGACTGGTGGAACATGCTGCTTCAATATTTCAGATCACGGTGAAGCCATCCGTAATCTAGCTGCAAGTATTGAGAAGGTGGCACACGTCCCTGTACAAATGTGGGAAGGATGGAATATGTCTTGGCTGGACAAGTTTTTGCCAAGTGGGTGGCTCAGAGGAATGTTTCTTATGCTCTTAGGACCAATTTTATTTTTATTGCTTCTTTGCTTCTGTATTCCCTGCTTGGTGCAATGCTTGCAAAATATGGTGCACAAAACAATGTCGCGCATGATGGGTCCCCGAGTGATAGCTTTGATGCGTGAATACCAGCCTATTTCCTTGGACGAGCCAGAAGGCTGTCCAAAAGAAGAGGAGGGAATGAAGGAAGGGAGGGTTTAACCCTGTCACAATATAGATTGCTTAAACAGATTTGGCTTGTGATAGATTGCAATATAGATTGCCTGAGCAGCTTTGGCTTTAGATTCCAATATAGATTGCTTAAACAGGTTTGGCTTGTGACACTGGTCAAGTAGATGAGAAGCCACGTAGGCACAAGGAAAAGGCTTACCAAATAAGGCAAGGAAATAGGTGAGGAACTTGCTTAATGTGATTATCCCCTTAAGGTAAAATGCTTGGTTGGCGAGTGGTGATTGGTGAAGGAAAGGTGTACCTTCAGTATAAGAATGCCTGTCAAATGCCATGTATTGTGGCCAGTCTTTGGAAGTGATTCCACTGGCAGCCTCTGCGCAGATCTCAATAAACTCTTTTCTCTGAAGAGGAAGTTGCTTCTTTGGTGCTTTTGTGCTCTCCTCGGTCCTGGGCAAACGGGCAAATGAATCCCCCCAAACTAAGGCTTCATGAGGAGGTCGGTGAAGTAAGTTTTAAGAAAATAAGGATTTGAAATTATACTTGGTTTTTTTTTGTTTATGTTTGTTTGTATTGTTGTGTTTGATTATATAATTTGTGAAACTTTAATAAATATCTTTAAAAACAACAACAACAACATGAAAACAGATGGAATTGGTGAAAGCAACAGCACCCTCTGGTGCCCCCAAAATACATTTATAGGTTGTTTTCCCCTGCTCAATCTGGTTCAGAGTTCTCAAAGGTTGTGGTTTTGTTGTCAAGACTTTCAAGCAGGGCAACCCACAGCTACCTGCTTTCCGTAAGGGTCTCCAGTGTCATTCTCATAGCGCTGATGCATACGATGGTCCTGCTTCTAACAGGCTCAAAAGTGATAGAGAAGTAAAAGGCGAAAGATTTATGCGATCTGAAGAGAAACCAGAGTATTGCAAAGTATTGGAAGACACAAGATCTACCCACCTTGGAAGATAGACTACATGGGACTGGCAGAAATGACCGGCAGAATCCGAAACCAGGGAAGAGAGACGGCGGAAGAAGATTGGAAGAAATTTAAGGACTATCTTGGGAAATACTATAAAATTAGTGAATGTTAAATTGATGTTGGATAGAATTTGTGGTTATCAGCTGTAATGATTAATAATAATAATAATAATAATAATAATAATAATAATAATAATTTATTATTTATACCCCGCCCATCTGGCTGGGCCTCCCAAGCCACTCTGGGCGGCTTCCATAAAAACCAAAAATACAATAAAATATCACACGTTAAAAACTTCCCTGAACAGGGCTGCCTTAAGATGTCTCCTGAATGTCAGGTAGTTGTTTATCGCTTTGACATCTGCTGGAAGGGCGTTCCACAGGGCGGGCGCCACTACCGAGAAGGCCCTCTGCCTGGTTCCCTGTAGCTTTGCTTCTCGCAAAGGCCCTCTGCCTGGTTCCCTGTAGCTTTGCTTCTCGTATAACAGTGCCCCCAGCTCCCAGCCCCTCAAGACGGTCCAGAAGGATGCTATGGTCGATGGTATCAAACGCCGCTGAGAGATCCAGCAGAACTAGGAAACAGCTCTCACCTTTGTCCCTAGCCCGCCGGAGATCATCAACCAGTGCGACCAAGGCAGTTTCAGTCCCATGATGAGGCCTGGATCCCGACTGGAAGGGATCCAAATGGTCCGCTTCTTCCAGGCGTGCCTGGAGTTGTCCGATTAAGATAATTGGGGGGGGGGGGAGAGAAAGAAAGGTGTAAAATTAAGTGAAAATTAAGGGTAAGGATTTGCTGAATGAATAATTTGAATTGGAATACAAAAAGGGGAGGTATGAGGAGGTCCGAGAAATAAGTTAAAAGAAAATAAGTGAATGAAATTATACGTGTTGTTAATTTGTGTATTTTTCTTTTTTGTCTTTTTTGTATAATTTTTGAAAAGTTAATAAATATATATTTTTAAAAAACAAAAGTGATAGAGAAGGTGGGGTGATTGTTTACTATGCGGCCCAAAAATGGAAAACGGGCGAGGTCCAAAGAACCAAAGAAGAATAGCAACTCAAGTTGACAGAATATGTGCAGCTTGCGAGTTTAACACATAGAATAAGAGTACAAGAAAAACATATGTTTAGAGAAGATTGGAAAACGTTTATTGAATATATGGGAAATAATTGTGTGCGGCTGACAACGCTGGCAGCATTAAGACAAATTCAACAGTGTAAACAAGTTTTGATGGATGCAATAATGGAACACTGAATGGTATAGTTTTTGTAAAATATGCAGGGATTTATGATATGTAAAATGAACCATGGAAAGAGAAGAATGGAAGTCACTAATATTTCAGGGATGTAAAATGAGTATTGTAAATTGTAAAACAGAAATGAATGAATGAATGAATGAATGAATAAGAAAGAGAGAGAGAGAGAGAGAGAGAGAGAGGGAATATAGCCTCTCCTGTTGGTTATTTAAGGCATACCCTTTCCCAGGCATTAGAATAGAGCTTTCCAAAAGTTTCATGTTGGCGACACACTTTTTAGACATGCATCATTTTGCGACACAGTAATTCAGCCTTGCTAGCAAACCGGAGGTTAAACTAACCCCTTTCCAGCCCCGGGAGGAGTACAAGGAGTGTTTGTGTGACACACCTACACACTGCAGCTGCCACACTAATGTGTCACGTGACACACAGTTTGGAAAGTTCTGCATTAGGAGTACTGGCGTGTGGTTCAGCAAAGGGATGGGTTCAAATGTCAGTAAAGGAGGACAGGAGACAAAAACAACTGGAAAATGATGGGACTGCTGTGGGATTCACACCCAAGGCTAAGGAATGGGAATAAACTTGGTTCCAAAGTCTCACTCTCCATGACAGCTATTATTTACTCAACTGGAAGCTGAATTACTTGGAGACATTAATTGGCTGCAGCCCAGGCATTTTGCCACAACACAGAGGACACCGCTCTCGACACACTGAGGAATGGGCCTCACCCTGTTCCTCTTTCATTGGGCAATTATCATCAAGCAGTGTATCATTCATGACGCAGCTTGAGACACAGTCCTGGGCTATGAATAGCATATGAGCAATATCAAGGACACTGCCCATTGCAACCAGGAGATAAGCATGGAATCCGCTTCCCGGATCTCTACCCATAGGCCCATCCTATGTGCCATGATCCAAGCAACCTGCCATCTCCCTAGGCCAGCCCAACCTTGAGGGCGCAAACACATGGCCACTTCCAGGCATGTCACCCCACAATTCTGCTTTGATCGCAAATGTTGGGGCATCAAATCAACAGTCCATCCAGGATGCCCTGGGAAATTCACCCATAGGCTAGCCTTTGCTGTTTTGTCCCCAGCTGCTACTTAGGGGACGTGTCATAGCTCAGTGACAGAGTATGCGCCTTGCCAGCAGAAGGTCCTGGGTTCGGTTTCCGGCATCTCCAGGTAGAGCTAGAAGAAATCCCTGTCTGAAATCCTGGAGAGCTTCTGCAAGTCACTGCAGACAATGCTGGGCAAAATGGACTAACGGTCTGACTTAGTATATGTGGTTGTTGTTGTTGTTTAGTCGTTTAGTCGTGTCCGACTTTTCGTGACCCCATGGACCAGAGCACGCCAGGCACTCCTGTCTTCCACTGCCTCCCGCAGTTTGGTCAAACTCATGCTGGCAGGTTCAATAACACTGTCCAGCCATCTCGTCCTCTGTCGTCCCCTTCTCCTTGTGCCCTCCATCTTTCCCAACATCAGGGTCTTTTCCAGGGAGTCTTCTCTTCTCATGAGGTGGCCAAAGTATTGGGGCCTCAGCTTCAGGATCTGTCCTTCCAGTGAGCATTCAGGGCTGATTTCCTTAAGAATGGATAGGTTTGATCTTCGGGCAGCCCACGGCCTGGGCAGGCCAGATCTTCCTGTTTTATACTTGCTGGGATTGACAAGGCATCTGACACTCACATGAATCTCAAAGCTCTCCTGAGGAGTGCTTTTGGTCTGCCCACCAGATACCAGGCACTCTACTATTCAAATTAGGCCCCAGTGTTTTTGTTACAATCCCCTTTTCAATCAAGTAACCAATTTTAATCTAGAATTTAAATTCTCAAAACTTTATTATTTGTTAATTTGAGCAAGTAAACTACCGTATTTTTCGCCCCATAAGACGCACTTTTTCCCCTCCAAAAATGAAGGGGAAATCGGGGTGCGTCTTATGGGGCGAATGCCTGCAAGCCTCGCGCGCCTGGCAGGAGGTCCCACCGGGTGCGCGAGGCTTGGGGCGGCAGCCTGTCGCCCGAAGCACGGGGAGCCCTCGGGAGGGCTCTCCCTGCTTCGGGCGAGTGTCTGCAAGCCTCGCGCACCCAGCAGGAGGTCCCACCGGGTGCGCGAGGCTTGGGGCGGCAGCCTGTCGCCCGAAACACAGGGAGCCCTCGGGAGGGCTCTCCCTGCTTCGGGCGAGTGTCTGCAAGCCTCGCGCACCCGGCAGGAGGTCCCACCGGGTGCGCGAGGCTTGGGGCGGCAGCGGACTGCTTGCGCGCACCTAGAAGCTTGGAGCGCGCTGAGCTCAGCACGCCCCAAGCTTCTCGTGTAGCGCAGCGATCCGCTAGCCCTGGGAGAGCCCCGCGGCTCTCCCAAGGCTAGCGGATTGCTTGCGCGCACGCAGAAGCTTGGGGCGCGCTGAGCTCAGCACGCCCCAAGCTTCTGGTGTAGCGCAGGGGTCCGCTAGCCCTGGGAGAGCCCCGCGGCTCTCCCAGGGCTAGCGGACTGCTTGCCGGCATGCAGAAGCTTGGGGCGCGCTGACCTCAGCTCGCCCCAAGCTTCTGGATTAGCGCAGGGGTCCGCTAGCCCTGGGAGAGGCGCCCGGCTCTCCCACGCTAGCGGAGACCTTGCCGGCACGCAGAAGCTTGGGGCGCGCTGAGCTCCGCACGCCCCAAGCTCCTGGTGTAGCGCAGCGCACCTGGGGGGGAAATAAAAATTTTTTCCTTTATTTCCCCCCCAAAAAACTAGGTGCGTCTTATGGGCCAGTGCGTCTTATGGGGTGAAAAATACGGTACTGCTCTCACTTCATTACAAACAGTATTTCTACCTGCAACACACTTGGGCAAACCTGTTCCTCTTCCTTTTACAGATATTTTATTGCCATTTGCAACTGTAGCTGCCTCTGATTTACTTATCATTTAACACTTGGGGAAAATAAATTAGCATCACACGTCTTGTGCATGGAAGTTGCTGAACCAATTAACCAACTAGAAGGATTACTGTTAATAGCACCAGTTTTCCTATAACTTGATATTGCTGGATAGTTTTGATGAACTGCAAAAGCATTTTTAGTTTGCTTTCTGTTGCCACCCTGGAACTGTTCTTTATTAGTGGCACTTTGTTTTGTTTTGTAAATGAAGGAAAACAACTTTTCTGCTTGTATATGTTGGTAATATAATTTTGGTTACTGAGGACAAACAGGATTGTACAAAAACAAGATTGGGGGCAGGCCTGGCCAGGACATAAGCACCCTGACTGTGACAAAGGTGACCTATGTTCTTGCTTGCTTGATTAACAGCTGTTGGGAACTTCAAGGTCCCTGCTCTCCCTTCTTATGGTCTTTGTACTGGACCTGGAGACTCCAATAGAGAGCATTCCATGTCAAGAAGGAGGGCAAGTGGGCACCCTACCAAATGACAGGGCAGGAGCTACATGGAGCAGGGCCTTTTCACTGGTGGTGCCCATTGTATGCCTCGCTATTCCCAGACCTACTCTCTTTTAGCCTGTATTTTGGAGCTTGTCTCAGGGTTTGCGGGGGGGGGGGGAGAGGTGTCAAAACGAATTTCCAATAAGTGCCCCCCTTTATTTCCCTAACAAATCCTTGAGTCTGTACTCTGAATGGTGACACCAGGGACCTAGAAGGTGCAGGGCTTGTCAGTCCAACCTCTGCACAGTCTCATGAGGGCAACTGGAGCAACTGGGCCAAATTGGGCCCCGCAGGCCACTCCTAAGGGACCCCCCACACCAGGGCAATCTAGACGGATTTTATTTATATCTATAAGATTTTGCAGACTTGGGCTGTGAACTGGGGCCCTACAAAAAAAATATAAAAAAATCAAGGCTTCAAATTGGGCCCCACTGGCTGGACCTGAGTCTCATAGTTGCTGGGCCTGAGTTGCCTGCCCTCGCATGAAGTCTTGGGTTTGCAATTTTGGGAGAGGGGAGACTCCCTGCTGGGGAGCGGGCAGGCTGGCGAGGCCCCCTAGATTTAGAGGCCCTAGGCTTCAGCGTACTTCGCCTATACAGTGGTGCCTCGCAAGACGAAATTAATCTGTTCCACGAGTCTCTTCGTCTTGCGGTTTTTTCGTCTTGCGAAGCACGGCTATTAGCGGCTTAGCGGCTATTAACGGCTTAGCGGCTTTAAGAAAAAGGAAACAAACTCGCAAGAACTCGCAAGACGTTTCGTCTTGCGAAGCAAGCCCATAGGGAAATTCGTCTTGCGGAACGACTCAAAAAACGGAAAACTCTTTCGTCTTGCGCGTTTTTCGTCTTGCGAGGCATTCGTCTTGCGGGGCACCACTGTACATAAATCCGGCACTGGTTCAAGGCGGTGGCCGCCCCTCCGTCACCGCCATCGCTGCAGCATCAACGTCCCGTGAGAGATCGTGACAAACCCGTGAAAAGGAAATGGCTTTGGTGGGCAGGCGCTTGGAGGCCTCAAGTGATTGCTTTTTCAAAATTGCCTGGGGGCCGTTTGAAACCAGCCCAGGGGCCTCAATTGGCCCCCAGGCTGGACTTTGGACATGCCTGGTCTATTCCAACCAATCAATTTTCCCTCCTTTTCGTATCACCTCAAACATAGTTATACTGCTGAGTTTACATTAATCCTGCTAGCGTTTTCACTTGCTTACAATTATTTTCCAGGTACTCCACAAATATTTTCCATTCCTCTTTATAAACTCGAACTTGTTGTTCTGTCACCCTACTGGTTAGACTTGCTAACGCTGCATTCTCCATCATTTTTAGCTGCCGTTCCTCTCCCACCCTCCATTTTTGGGCTAACAAAATCCAAGCTGCTGTAGTTGTATACATAAATATACTATTCTGGCCCCTGGGAGCTTAAAAAGAACGACTCTGTTTTTTGCCTCTGTATTTTTAAATAGTTTTTTTTCCTTTTTCATTTCATTATAGATCATTTCCCCACTGATTATTTTCTACTGTTGGGTCTATTGAACTGGCATAATCGGTATGATTTAATACTGGATAGCACCTCTCAGAGTGCCACAGTGGTGGACTTCCTTCATCCTGGTTGAACTTTTGAGCCCTTTCCCTACATTATAATTCTTTATCGCTACTTATAGATTATGAGTTCTTACTGGAATTATTATTTTTAATGCAAATTAGGCAATTAGGTGCTCTTTGCTCAATGAGAAATCATGCCAAAGTCCCAACTGCATTGGCAAGAAACTTCCCTTTGATATCTGACTGGAGATGTTGTACCACTTTAGCTAATGGGGCCTCCCGCTGCCACCACGCCGCCGGAACACAATTTATGTTCTCATCCTGAAGCAAAGTTCTTAACCTGAGGTACTATTTCTGGGTTAGCAGAGTCTGTAACCTGAAGCGTCTGTAACTTGAAGCGTCTGTAACCTGAGGTTACTGTATTATTATTATTATTATTATTACAGTCATACCTCGGGTTGAATATGCTTCATGTTGAGCGCGTTCGAGTTGCCCTCCGTGGCAACCCAGAAGTAACGGAGCGCGTTACTTCCTGGTTTCGCCGTTCGCGCATGCGCAGACGCTCAAAATGACGGCACGCGCATGCACAGAAGCTGCAAAAAGTGACGCATGTGTGCGCAGACGTGCCGTTGCTAGTTACGTTTGCTTCTGGATGCGAACGGGACTCTGGAACGGATCCCGTTTGCATCCCAAGGTACCACTGTATTATTATACCTGGGCTTACCTGAAAAAAAGTTTCACCTTGTATATGGAAGTGGGACTGTATGGATTGACAGGATGATGCACTCACCTAAATGACTGAGTTCTGTGCAAAAGTTAGGGCTCTTATTCCTTCACACTCGGTTCCTTAAAGGCCCTGACAGTCAGCTGATCGTTGCTGTTGGACACAGAGCTTTGTAGGTGCAGCTGATCATATATGGTGTCGGCTGTAGGAAGGTGAGAGGGACAGTTTCATGGGCCAACTGGGGAGTCCTAGTGGATCCAAATAACCCTGAGGGCCTGGGGTTCTTCACCCTTGCTAATGCGTTGGCTGACTTTTGGGATTCATGGATCACAGACATAGGGTATTTCCTTCAGACATAGGGTGTTTCCTTCAGACATAGGGTGTTTCCTTCACTCAGGAGTCCAGCTGAGAACAGAGAATAATAATAATAATATCTTTATTGTCATTGCCCCCTTCGGGGACAACGAAATTACTTGACTGCTCCATAAAAACACTAATTAAACAATACAATATAATACAGCAAGGGAGATTAGATGACTTTCAAAGTCCGGGCTTCCCATTCAGGGCCGAGATCGCTCTGGAGAAGAAGCTGTTCTTAAGATGGCTCGTTGTTGTCTTCATCGTCCTGTATCTCCGTCTCGACGGCAAGAGCTCGAAGAGACAGTGACCAGGATGCGATGGATCTTTTGCTATGTCCAGTGCCTTCCTTTGGCACCTTGTGGCCTTGTGGCAAAAGGTATCCCAGGTACCAACCTGGACTTGTTTTTTTCTCTTCCGCATTGGCAAGCAAAGTTTTCATTTCCCACCTCACCCACACGTGACTCGCACCTGAGCTAAATTGCCAGCTAATATCACCCTCCAGGAAGTCCAAGGTCCTCACACCACTCTGCCTCCCCTTCAGAATCCAGACCGCAGCCCTTGCTAGTGGTTGAATCCGAACCAGACTTCTGAATTATCACAGAGACTTTTGAAGCTCACCAATGGGGAAAGTTCTGCCCCTTCTCCTCTTCTTCATCTTCCACCGCTCCACTTTCAGCTCTGAAGCAGGTGAGTGATGCTAAGGCCCCCAGGAAGCCTTCAAACAGATGGCAGGGGCCGGAGTGGCAGATATGCCTGCTCCTGTCTCTCTTTCAGAAAAGTGATTGCTGGGATGGCGCAGGAGGCTTCCAAGATGGATGTCCACTGAGGCCTCGTCCAGGCTTCCTTTTGTACCGTGTTTCTAGGCACTGGTCTGGGCTTTAAAGCTCCATGTCTGAGCAGTGTGTGTGTGTTTTTCTTTTTTTGGGGGGAGGTCCTGGTGCTTTCCCTGGGAAAACCCACAATTTACTGCTGAATCAGAGCAAACAGCAATTGGGCTTTCTGTGGATTGTTGTCTGCTCTGATTCAGTGGTAAAAAACATCAGTTTGCTAGGGGAAAGCGCCAGGACAAAAAAAACCCCAAATGTTCAAACCATAGCTGTCAACATTGCCCTTTTTTAAAGGGAAATTCCCTTATTCCGAATCGGATTCCTCGCAAGAAAAGGGAAAAGTTGACAGCTATGGTTCAAACACAGAGCTTTAAAGTGCGAAAAGTGCAGTGCAAAAGGAAGTTTGCATGAGCCCATAGTTGTTCAGAAAGCCAGACTATCATCTTCAACTCCAGCCCTGTCAGAATGTTTGGGCTCTGCCCATTTTAGCCTGTCCCAGAATATGTGAGGCACATACCCTCCAACATTTCTGTGATGAAATTACCGTTAAGTCCAGTCGTGGATGACTCTGGGGTTGCGGCGCGCATCTTGCTTTACTGGCCGAGGGAGCCGACTTTTATCCGCAAACAGTTTTTCTGGGTCATGTGGCCAGCCTGACTAAGCCGCTTCTGGTGAATCAGATCAGCACGGAAATGCCATTTACCTTCCCGCCAGAGCGGTACCTATTTATCTACTTGCACTTTGACGTGCTTTCGAACTGCTAGGTTGGCAGGAGCTGGGACCGAGCAATGGGAGTTCACCCCGTCGCAGGGATTCGAACCATTGACCTTCTGATCGGCAAGCCCTAGGCTCTGTGGTTCAGACCACAGCACCACCTGCCTCCTATTAGGGATGTCCTATTCCTTTAATTGTTTGTTTGTTTGTTTGTTTGTTTATACATACACCACCCATCTGACTGGGTTGCCCCAGCCATTCTGGGTGGCTTACAACATATATAAAAACTTAATAAAACATTAGACTTCAGATGTCTTCTAAAGGTTGGTTAGTTACTTATCTCCTTGGCTTGGGGGGTTGCATGACTCCATAACCTCCAACATTTCTCCGACGAAAACAGGGACATCCTATGGAAAAGTGGGACATTCCGGGATCAAATCAGAAACCAGGACGGCTTCTGTAAATCTGGGACTGTCCCAGGAAAATAGAGCTATTTGGAGGGTCTGGAGGCAATCAGAAAGAAATATGTGCCTTGGGCCATGTGTGTAGATTGTTTTTATTTCACCA
Organism: Podarcis vaucheri; assembly: GCF_965113315.1. NCBI lineage: Eukaryota > Metazoa > Chordata > Lepidosauria > Squamata > Lacertidae > Podarcis > Podarcis vaucheri. The sequence continues at coordinate 48,288,001 of NC_138751.1, read as the reverse complement.
CTGAGTCAACAATCTGCCAAAAATCTGGGAGTGGGGGGGGGGGAGATGTTATTCCTGAGGCAGGATGGCTGGTTTTTGGAGCCTTTTTTGCTAGTGATACCTCATCCATGGAAATCGCTCATCCTATCATCTTGCCTGTTGCCTGATGGTCTTTAAAGGTAAAGGGACCCCTGACCGTTAGGTCCAGTCATGGATGACTCTGGGGTTGTGGCGCTCATCTCGCTTTATTGGCTGAGGGAGCCGGCGTACAGCTTCCAGGTCATGTGGCCAGCATGACTAAGCTGCTTCTGGCGAAGCAGAGCAGCGCACGGAAATGCCGTTTACCTTCCCACCAGAGTGGTACCTATTTATCTACTTGCACTTTGACATGCTTCCAAACTGCTAGGTTGGCAGAAGCCTGATGGTCTTTAGACCCTAGTCAAAAACAGTTTGGTCTCCCATGGACTTCCAGCAGTTTCTGAAATCACTTCTGGGTTATTCTAGAGCTGTTTTTCCTGTTGCTGGCAAATGCTCCCATTTTTTCCCTGGTTCACTGTTATTATTGCTGCACTGTTGGCTGTTTTAAAATATATGTTGTAAGCCACCATTAAAATGTTTTATTGGAAGGCAGGGTGCAAATATTTTAAATAGTCAAAACAAAACAAAACAAAAAGGTGGATTTTAAGACTGAGCAGCCCCACTGATTTTCAGACTAAAGAAAATAGAGTTGGATGATCGTTGACTAAAGTCAACACTGTTTTGAAAATGGTTCTCAGAAGGAGGGAGCCCTTTGGGACCCTTCCTTCCTCTTTGGGTGATACAGAAGGTGAATCTTGAGGAGCTGACATTTTTTAAATAAATAAATTTGTATACCACCCTATACCCATAGATCCCAGGGTGGTTCATAACATAAAATTTCTCTAGGTCTCCTGCCCCTCTCAATTTATTTTACAAATTAAGGTCTACCCCTCTTTTTTGTGAGGGGGAGAAGACTAGTTGGTTGGCAGAGGAGAGAGGAGAGTTTTCCCTGTTTTTTTGTCCATGTTTAAATTGCTTTGCGGGCAAAGGTGTTTTGCAACATGGTGAAGAGGGGGCAGTTTGTGACTAATAATAATAATAAAATGTTATTTATATCCTACTCACCCCAGCCGAAGCTGGACTCAGGGCGGCTAACAACAGACTACCACCAGTTTTGCTTCTATGCAGTGGATATTTTGTGGTACCCAGGACACTTTTTAAAATCTCCAAATCCACAACAAAGGTTGTGGACCTCCAATCTGAGTATTTTGGTTCAGTATGGATTGGAGAGGTCAGAGGGGATTCTCTGATGGTCAGTCTCATAGGATGGTCTCACTGGACTTCACATCCTCTAGAAAACGAACAACGTTCACACTCTTCAGGGAATCTCACAGATTTTCGATACAATCTGTTGGGTCCCTAGAATCATAGAATCATAGAATCATAGAATCATAGAATCATAGAGTTGGAAGAGACCACAGGGGCCATCGAGTCCAACCCCCTGCCAAGCAGGAAACACCATCAGAGCACTCCTGACATATGGTTGTCAAGCCTCTGCTTAAAGACCTCCAAAGGAGGAGACTCCACCACACTCCTTGGCAGCAAATTCCACTGTCGAACAGCTCTTACTGTCAGGAAGTTCTTCCTAATGTTTAGGTGGAATCTTCTTTCTTGTAGTTTGGATCCATTGCTCCGTGTCCGCTTCTCTGGAGCAGCAGAAAACAACCTTCCTCCCTCCTCTATGTGACATCCTTTTATATATTTGAACATGGCTATCATATCACCCCTTAACCTCCTCTTCTCCAGGCTAAACATGCCCAGCTCCCTTAGCCGTTCCTCATAAGGCATCGTTTCCAGGCCTTTGACCATTTTGGTTGCCCTCCTCTGGACACGTTCCAGTTTGTCAGTGTCCTTCTTGATGGTCTTCTGTCATTCTTAAAGAACTCTCTGGTTTCACTGTTGAATACTCTATAGTTCAAAATGTATTGGGATTAAAGGGACCTGTTATTCCATTTACAACATATAAACCTGCTCCCTCAAATACTTCAGAAATAGAAACAGATTTCAGGCCTCAAAAAGAACCACTGAATTTAAGAAATCCAGACTAGCTCATAAAAGGTAAGGAGCAAAAGTGTCATTGCTATTATTGACTTTGCTGTTTTGACAGGTGGATTCAGAGATGAGGTCAGAGACAAAATTAAGACTCAGGATCTTGAAAAATGGGAAACGAGGTTGATGGGAAAAGAGGAAGATAGAAAAGGCCAGAAAGCAGCACTTGATTCCAGGCATACAAGAGATCTCAAGATGGACGTGTCTCCTGCCACCAGTGACACACAAAGACAGAATCCCAGCACAGACACAATGAACACAAGCACAGAAGAAAGGACTGAATCTGTTTTTTCAACTTCCATACCAGAAAAAACTATTTCCCCCTCACCCGACATCAGCAATGCAACTGAGTACACCATCTCAGAGTCCACTGATGCCAGCAATGTCCCAGGGTTTACAAGCACACCACCAGAAGAAACAACTTTCTCCTCAGCTGTCACCAGCAGCACAACCGAAGACATCACCTCAGAGTCTACTGATGTCAACACCGTATCAACTTTAACAAGCGTGGCACCAGAGGACACAACTTTTTCCTCACCAGTCACCAGTAGTGCAACTGAGAACGTCACCCCAGAGTCCACGGATGCCAGCACCATCTCAACTTTCACAAGTGTGGCACTAGAGGACACAACTTTCTCCTCACCTGACACACAAAGCACAACTGAATTCATCACCCCAGAGTCCACGGATGCCAGCACCATATCAACTTTCACAAGCATGGCACCAGAGGATACAACTTTTTCCTCACCAGTCACCAGCAGCACAACTGAGAACGTCACCCCAGAGTCCACGGATGCCAGCACCATCTCAGCTTTCACAAGCGTGGCACCAGAGGACACAACTTTCCCTTCACCAGTCACCAGCAGCGCAACTGAGAATGTCACCCCAGAGTCCACGGATGCCAGCACCATCTCAGCTTTCACAAGCGTGGCACTAGAGGACACAACTTTCTCCTCACCTGACACACAAAGCACAACTGAATTCATCACCCCAGAGTCCACGGATGCCAGCACCATCTCAGCTTTCACAAGCGTGGCACCAGAGGACACAACTTTCTCCTCACCTGACACACAAAGCACAACTGAATTCATCACCCCAGAGTCCACGAATGCCAGCACCATCTCAGCTTTCACAAGCGTGGCACCAGAGGACACAACTTTTTCCTCACCAGTCACCAGCAGCGCAACTGAGACCGTCACCCCAGAGTCCACGGATGCCAGCACCATCTCAGCTGTCACAAGCGTGGCACCAGAGGATACAACTTTCTCCTCACCAGTCACCAGCAGCGCAACTGAGAATGTCACCCCAGAGTCCACGGATGCCAGCACCATCTCAGCTTTCACAAGCGTGGCACTAGAGGACACAACTTTCTCCTCACCTGACACACAAAGCACAACTGAATTCATCACCCCAGAGTCCACAGATGCCAGCACCATCTCAGCTTTCACAAGCGTGGCACCAGAGGACACAACTTTCTCCTCACCTGACACACAAAGCACAACTGAATTCATCACCCCAGAGTCCACGGATGCCAGCACCATCTCAGCTTTCACAAGTGTGGCACCAGAGGACACAACTTTTTCCTCACCAGTCACCAGCAGCGCAACTGAGAATGTTACCCCAGAGTCCACGGATGCCAGCACCATCTCAGCTTTCACAAGCGTGGCACCAGAGGACACAACTTTTTCTTCACCTGTCACCAGCAGCGCAACTGAGACCATCACCCCAGAGTCCACGGATGCCAGCACCATCTCAGCTTTCACAAGCGTGGCACCAGAGGACACAACTTTCCCTTCACCAGTCACCAGCAGCGCAACTGAGAATGTCACCCCAGAGTCCACGGATGCCAGCACCATCTCAGCTTTCACAAGCGTGGCACTAGAGGACACAACTTTCTCCTCACCTGACACACAAAGCACAACTGAATTCATCACCCCAGAGTCCACGGATGCCAGCACCATCTCAGCTTTCACAAGCGTGGCACCAGAGGACACAACTTTCTCCTCACCTGACACACAAAGCACAACTGAATTCATCACCCCAGAGTCCACGGATGCCAGCACCATCTCAGCTTTCACAAGCGTGGCACCAGAGGACACAACTTTTTCCTCACCAGTCACCAGCAGCGCAACTGAGACTGTCACCCCAGAGTCCACGGATGCCAGCACCATCTCAGCTGTCACAAGCGTGGCACCAGAGGATACAACTTTCTCCTCACCAGTCACCAGCAGCGCAACTGAGAATGTCACCCCAGAGTCCACGGATGCCAGCACCATCTCAGCTTTCACAAGCGTGGCACTAGAGGACACAACTTTCTCCTCACCTGACACACAAAGCACAACTGAATTCATCACCCCAGAGTCCACAGATGCCAGCACCATCTCAGCTTTCACAAGCGTGGCACCAGAGGACACAACTTTCTCCTCACCTGACACACAAAGCACAACTGAATTCATCACCCCAGAGTCCACGGATGCCAGCACCATCTCAGCTTTCACAAGTGTGGCACCAGAGGACACAACTTTTTCCTCACCAGTCACCAGCAGCGCAACTGAGAATGTTACCCCAGAGTCCACGGATGCCAGCACCATCTCAGCTTTCACAAGCGTGGCACCAGAGGACACAACTTTTTCTTCACCTGTCACCAGCAGCGCAACTGAGACCATCACCCCAGAGTCCACGGATGCCAGCACCATCTCAGCTTTCACAAGCGTGGCACCAGAGGACACAACTTTCCCCTCACCAGTCACCAGCAGCGCAACTGAGAATGTCACCCCAGAGTCCACTGATGCCAGCACCATCTCAGCTTTCACAAGCGTGGCACCAGAGGACACAACTTTCTCCTCACCTGACACACAAAGCACAACTGAATTCATCACCCCAGAGTCCACGGATGCCAGCACCATCTCAGCTTTCACAAGCGTGGCACCAGAGGACACAACTTTCTCCTCACCTGACACACAAAGCACAACTGAATTCATCACCCCAGAGTCCACGGATGCCAACACCATCTCAGCTTTCACAAGCGTGGCACCAGAGGACACAACTTTTTCCTCACCAGTCACCAGCAGCGCAACTGAGAATGTTACCCCAGAGTCCACGGATGCCAGCACCATCTCAGCTTTCACAAGCGTGGCACTAGAGGACACAACTTTCTCCTCACCTGAAACACAAAGCACAACTGAATTCATCACCCCAGAGTCCACGGATGCCAGCACCATCTCAGCTTTCACAAGCGTGGCACCAGAGGACACAACTTTCTCTTCACCAGTCACCAGCAGCGCAACTGAGAACATCACCCCAGAGTCCACGGATGCCAGCACCATCTCAGCTTTCACAAGTGTGGCACCAGAGGACACAACTTTTTCCTCACTAGTCACCAGCAGCGCAACTGAGACCGTCACCCCAGAGTCCACGGATGCCAGCACCATCTCAGCTGTCACAAGCGTGGCACCAGAGGACACAACTTTCTCCTCACCAGTCACCAGCAGCGCAACTGAGAATGTTACCCCAGAGTCCACGGATGCCAGCACCATCTCAGCTTTCACAAGCGTGGCACCAGAGGACACAACTTTTTCCTCACCAGTCACCAGCAGCACAACTGAGAACGTCACCCCAGAGTCCACGGATGCCAGCACCATCTCAGCTTTCACAAGCGTGGCACCAGAGGACACAACTTTCTTCTCACCAGTCACCAGCAGCGCAACTGAGAATGTCACCCCAGAGTCCACGGATGCCAGCACCATCTCAGCTTTCACAAGTGTGGCACTAGAGGACACAACTTTCTCCTCACCTGACACACAAAGCACAACTGAATTCATCACCCCAGAGTCCACGGATGCCAGCACCATCTCAGCTTTCACAAGCGTGGCACCAGAGGACACAACTTTCTCCTCACCAGTCACCAGCAGCGCAACTGAGAATGTTACCCCAGAGCCCACGGATGCCAGCACCATCTCTGCTTTCACAAGCATGGCACCAGAGGATACAACTTTTTCCTCACCAGTCACCAGCAACGCAACTGGGAACGTCACCTCAGAGTCCTCAACATATATTACCACTACAACAACAATTGTCACCAGTAATTCAACAGTAGTTACTGACAAGACAACATCAGAAGTTAGTACTATTATCTCTATCACATCTCCTCCTGCAACACCCACGATCCCAGATACCCAGAGCAGCCACACAACTACTCTTCAAGGTAAGAATCACTTCTTCTTTGTGAATACTGTATTTTTAAGAGGGTTGTTTTTGCTCTGTCTCCAAAACTGGAACATCAAGATAGCTTCTGAATTGGGTTGCATGGACCCAGTCATGAGGGTCCCTCTTTGGATTCCACTTATCAGGCCCCTAGAGGCATTCAGGCATCTTCCTTTAATACGGTTTCTACCCAAAGAATGAGTGTGTCCTGAATTTTCTTCCTTTCTTCAGGGACACTTGCACCTCCTCTGCATCTCCCTCTGTGCAGATCCAATTGGGATTTCTTTCATAATGGGGCAGCCTCATGTAGACATGCCTTTCCCCCACCTTCCTCCACAGAATACCGTATTTTTCGCCCTATAGGACGCACTTCCCCCCTCCAAAAATGAAGGGGAAATGTGTGTGCGTCCTATGGGGCGAATGCAGGCTTCGGTGCGCACCGACCCCTTTCGCTCTCCAGGCTTCAGGAGAGCCCCACTGCCAGCCCCACAAGCTCAGGGGACAGCGGGGAGGCGCAGCGCGCCTTTCCCGCTGTCCCCCGACTTGATTAGAAGGCTGGCGGGGGGGAGAAGCCTGCTCCTCCCCGTCGCCAGCCCTGCAAACCCGGGGGACAGCGGGAGAGGCGCAGCGCGCCTTTCCCGCTGTCCCCCGACTTAGTTAGAAGTCTGGCGGAGGGCTTTCCCCTCCTACAGCCCCGCAAGCTCCCAGAGCGATGCCAAAGCTGCACGCAGCTTCGGCATCGCTCTGGGTCTCGTTCTGAGGGCTGGGGGAGGAGGAAGCTCGGGCTTCCCCCACCCCAGCCCTGCGCCTGGGGGGAGAAATAATTTCCCCCCTTTATTCCCCCCCCAAATCTAGGTGCGTCCTATAGGGCGAAAAATACGGTGATTTTCTTCTTCTTCCTTGTATCCCCCGTCGCCAATCTTCAATACGATTTCCTGTCTCAGTGGAGCCAAGTCTGGCCTCAGTCTCCGATTCTGTTATCCCAGGGGCTTGAGTGGAGATGCCATAGGTGGGGCTCTTCCATCCATCTGCTGGCTTTGGAGATCAAAGTTTATGTGCCCATGAGCTTTGCCCCTAGCTCTACCCCAAAGCCAATGTGGGACTTGTGTCATGCTCAGGGTTTAAAAGAGGCAAAGTTAAACAGCAGTATGGAAACAAACTTGAAAGAGAAGTTGCTGAAGTACAACTTATTACAAAACTGAAAACTATGGAGAGACCTGGTCTGAATAGAGATATTGGATTCTTGTCTCATTACATATGCTGAAGCGATTTTTGGTCATCTGCATACTATCCCTTGCTTCTTCCTGTAGAACTAATTGCAGTCGTTAACAGTCGTCAACAGGTTTACCATACCCATTGAGGCAATCACCCATCTCCTACTACCCTTCTGAGTAATGCCCCACCACACCCTCTCACTATATATAAGGGTCTGGTGACTTCTGTTTCAGTGTATCTGAAGATGTGTGCATGCACATTAAACCTTATACCCAGAACAAACTTAGTTTGTCTCTAAGGTGCTACTGGACATTAAAAATATATATAAAAATATAATTATTTATTTCAATAGCAGTATGGTGTGGGGTTGTAGGTTGTTAGATCCTTTTTGATATCCTGTTTAGTTTGCTTACAGTGTTTGCGCCCCCCCCGCCCCCATCTCCCCTTCTGGCAATGAACAGACCACACACTGTTAAGTACGTTTAAAATGCTTTACCTACAAAATCAAAATGGCTTGATTCATGCCTGCATGGGTGCAAAACACACACTCTTGTTTCAAACATGTGGTCTGAGCAAATTCAGACACCCCTGTTCTGATTGGTTACATGGCTGGAACACAGTGAGAGAAAGGAAGAGAAGCAACTTCGCTTCCTCCCTCACGGAGGTAAAGGGGTGTGACCTAGATGAGTCTAGGAGCAGACCTCTCTGGTCTTAACCCCTTCAGGCACTAACTAGCCCTCCTGCGTAGTTTGACTGCAATCCCCCACACATTCTACTCGCCCGTCCTTTAAGCTTGCTTTCCGTGACACGGTGCCCCTCCCGATGTTTTGCACTGCAGCTCCTATCATCCCTGCCCATTGGACTTGGTAAAGCTGGCTAGGGTTGATGGGAGTTGGAGTCCACCACATATGGAGGACGCCAGGTTGGGGTATACTGATTTAAGCTGTGAGGGGCAGTTCCCCCTGTCATTTTAAGGGATTCTGTTGCGGTGGGTGGGGTTTACTTCCCAACATTTCTTCTTTACAGAGATTGCTGCTTCTCTCTTCCAGCAAATGAATGTGAAAATGGAGGAACATACGATGGTGTTAAGTGTCTGTGCCTTGACAATTTATTCTATGGGCCGCGGTGTGAATTTGCTGCTCCTGAGATCGATTCGGCTACATGTAAGTAGAAGCGAGAGCTGCCTGACCCTATTCTTCCAGTCTAGTAGAAACTCCTGCCCTCTGCAGTGGCTTTTGTATTGAGAAAAACCAGGGCATCAGCACACCCTCCAACACCCCTCAGATGAAAACAGGGACATTTCTCACTCCCTGCCAACTAACCCTCCTCGGCCCCCCATTTTTTTTTGCCCCCTCCCCAGAGCATATTCTATCAGAAGAAGGGCGAGTGCCACAACCACATAGCTAAAGGTAAAGGACCCCTGGATGGTTAAGTTGAGTCAAAGGCAGCTGTGGGGTTGTGGCGCTCATCTTGCTTTCAGGTCGAGGGAGCCGGCGTTTGTCCACAGACAGCTTTCTGGCTCATGTGGCCAGCATGACTGAACCACATCTGGCACAACGGGACACCGTGACGGAAACCGGAGCGCACAGAAATGCCGTTTACCTTCCCGCCAGAGCGGTACCTATTTATCTACTTGCACTGGCGTGCTTTCGAACTGCTAGGTTGGCAGGAGCTGGGACAGAGCAATGGGAGCTCACCCCGTCGTGGGGATTTGAAGCGCTGACCTTCTGATCAGCAAGCGCAAGAGGCTCAGTGGTTTAGACCACGACAGCAATGGGAAACAGCACATATGCCCTCCTCCATCCTGAAAAAAACCCTTAATCCCTAATGCCTATGCCTCAGAGCTGGTGCATCACATGGGGCTGGAACTTGGATGGAGCAGCAAGGAGATGCCCCCTTGCCGCTGCCACCTGGGACAAGCAACAGCTCATCTTCCTCCCCAAGCTCAGCAGCAGCTGCCCTGGCAGGGGAAATAGGGACATTCTGGGATCAAATCAGAAGCTGATACGGTTTTCGTAACTCCGGGACCATTCCTGGAAAATGGGGACATTTGGAAGGTATGGATCAGGTGCTCCTCCTTTCCCATGGACCCGAGCTGACCAATTCTAGAGTAGACATGTTTTTAATCACATGGCTAGTGTCAGGGAACTGCCATCAGAGACAAGAGGAGAGGTAAGACGCTCCAATGATGCAGGGGAGGGAACTAGCAAGGAGAGAGAGAGAGCTTCCGCTGGGGAAGGAAATCCAGGGGACACCATGGAGAAAGAGGAGGCTGAGAGTATGGCGGACGGGAGGCTCCGAGACTCTTCCAGTGAAATCAGCGGAGAGAGCACAGGACCTCCGCTTGGCACGCCCATGCTGCGCAGAAGGCTTCCACGCAGAGAATCTAGGAGGAGACTTGGCGTCAAAGAATTTCTATGTTGGAGGAAGTTTAGGAGACGCCCACTGACGGATTCTGCCAGTGACTAAGACAGTCGCGTTGTAAGGGCTGTCAAACCAGAGAAAGGTTTAGCTATACAACCAGCTTGGAGCAGTTTGCAGTTTACGCACAAGCAACCCAAGATGGGACTCTAAGATGCTGGCAAAAGCTTCTTCACTTTAGGAGGACCAATTTGCACAATGTTAAAGGTCAGGCTTTGGAAGCTGCCCAGAAGCTGCTGGATCGAACGAGTGAAGACATGCCCAGCTTTGACCAATAAACTGGAAGCGAGCTTGCAGGTTATGTGGGAATGTTGTGGGTAACAGGAGAGGATATATTGATTCATATTATCCTTCCTAACTCACACTAGCAAGTTTCTTTATACAGCAGAGTGTGTTTCCCCTTTGCACAGCAAGAAGCTGGTTGCAGACTCCTGTGAGTCTCTCAAGATCAGGCATGTCCAAAGTCGGTTTTGGGGGCCTAATCTGGCCCGCCGGTCAGTTTAATCCAGCCTCTGTGGCAGCCCTCACAGCCCTTCACTTCATCAAATCTGTCCCTCTTTGAAAAAAGTTTGGACACCACTGCTTAAGATAATAAGCAATTCAATCTGGCTTGCCCAGATTGAAATATGTTCTGTTATTCCTGGTAAGACTCTTTTGATCTCTCCTAAAAGAATAAAGACACAACAGTCTTATTCATAAGTAACAAAAAGTAGTTTTACTCATGATCAGGCAGAGCACAGTGTGATCCCTGAAGGTGGGTTTTATGCTTAAAGTTACAAATATGTACAAACAGGTCGACCCCATACAGTGGTAACCTCGGGTTACATACACTTCAGGTTACAGACTCCACTAACCCAGAAATATTACCTTGGGTTAAGAACTTTGCTTCAGGATGAGAACAGAAATCGTGCTCCGGTGGCGCAGCAGCAGCAGTTAGCTAAAGTGGTGCTTCAGGTTAAGGACAGTTTAAGGTTAAGAACGGACCTCCGGAACGAATTAATTACGTAACCAGAAGTACCACTGTATGGAAGATAACCCAGCTGCACATTCGTCTTGCGGGGCACCACTGTACTTGACTACACAGACCTTGTCTTCAGCAGTTTAAGTAGAAATAGTATTTTTTTAAAAAAATCAAAGCTGTTGGCTGGTGTGAAGAACCTGCTGCTCTTGCTACCGGCACAGGGACTGCCTTCCGAGGTTTGACAGATACTTTGCTGGAAAGCTCCTTGTCCCTGCTGCTAATATGGGTCTCTCTCTTTCTCTCCGCTTTAGTAAACGTGCCTGTGGAATTTGCTGCCAAGGTGAAGATCACCAACAGGGAGTACGAAAAGGAATACGACGACACAAACTCAGAAAAGTTTAAAATACTGGAGGCAGATTTTAAGAAGGAGGTAACCATGAGTCGTTAGCACACCCTCAAACATCTTCTCTTGCCACTCCCACCAGAAAAGGTCTTTCTCTTTCTTTATGATGATATTTCTGTTTCATGCCTTTGTTTATGAAGATATTCTGTGTTTCCCCCACCCCACCCCCGACATTATAGATGGGACAAATCTACAAGAATGTGGACGGATACCGTGATGTGATGATACTGAGCGTGAAGTGAGTACTTGAGGCAGAGACCAGCTTGCGAGAGAGATATACAGTGGTACCTCAGGTTACATACGCTTCAGGTTACATACGCTTCAGGTTACAGACTCCGCTAACCCAGAAATAGTACCTCGTGTTAAGAACTTTGCTTCAGAGTGAGAACAGAAATCGTGCAGCAGCGGCGTGGTGGCAGGGGGAGGCCCCATTAGCTAAAGTGGTGCTTCAGGTTAAGAACAGTTTCAGGTTAAGAGCCAATCTGGACATATAATTCAGTTATGCATACTTTTAAAAAATCTATCGATTTTATCTATATAGTATTGATAATCCTAGAATCATAGAGTTGTAGAGTTGGAAGGGACCTCGCGAGTCATCTGGTCCCAACCCCCTGCGATGCAGGAATCTTCACCACAACCCTCAGATTAAGAGTCTCATACTCTTAAACCACAGAGCCTAGGACTTACCGATCAGAAGGTTGGCGGTTCGAATCCCCCTGACGGGGTGAGCTCCCGTTGCTCCTGCCAACCTAGCAGTTCAAAAGCACATCAAAAGTGCAAGTAGATAAATAGGTACCACTCCTGCAGGAAGGTAAACGGCGTCTCCGTTTGCTGCTCTGGTTCGCCAGAAGCGGCTTAGTCTTGCTGGCCACATGACCCGGAAGCTGTACGCCGGCTCCCTCGGCCAATAAAGCGAGATGAGCGCCTCAACCCCAGAGTCGGTCACAACTGGACCTAATGGTCAGGGGTCCCTTTACCTTTACTCTGCCAACTGAGCTATTATTGTACAGTGGTACCTTGGGTTAAGAACTTAATTCGTTCCGAAGGTCTGTTCTTAACCCGAAACTGTTCTTAACCTGAATCACCACTTTAGCTAATGGGGCCTCCTGCTGCCTCCGCGCTGCCAGAACACGATTTCTGTTCTCATCCTGAAGCAAAGTTCTTAACCTGAAGCACTATTTCTGGGTTAGCGGAGTCTGTAACCTGAAGCATATGTAACCTGAAGCGTATGTAACCCGAGGTACCACTGTACTATTTTATTTACAATGGATACACAGTCTGTTTGAACAAAAAGAAGCAGCCCCCCCATTCTTATTATCAAACCACAAAATGGTGGCTCACCATCTGAGATGTGCTCCCTCCACTGTTGTTTTAGCAATGGCAGCATCGATGTGAACTTCACGATCATCATGGAAATCAATATGCCGAACAACGTCAGTGCTATCGATAGAGAGATCGTCAACCGGACAAAGGAGCTCGTGAAGCAGTTGGAACACGCCAACGCCAGGAACTGTAGCCAGCAGGAGAAAGGTAAGTTCTGAAGAACAGAGTTCCAGTTTTAATATTGCTTCCCTCCTCTGAGCAAAGTTCCAGGGACTTAGCTATAAAGTTTGGTTTCCTTAGCATCAAATAACACCAGAGACTTGTGGTCCCTTTATGAACAAATATTCAGATATGTATATATTTTTGGCCTCTGGGAACTGATACACAGTCACGTATCTCTTGGTTACATCAAGAAAGGACTATTCACTGTTGGAGAGAGAAGGTTTGGGAAGAGATTCTTGACCTTTCTTAGCAGAGTTAGCACTATGGTTGATTGCTATGTGAAAACTTGGTTGGATTTTACATCTGCCCTCATCTACCTTTAAACAAATGTTTCCATTGAAAGTACTTAGGCTAGAATAAATCACAGACACCTAGCCGATCAGTGAAGTTTTTACTTACAGAGTCCCAGTAGTTCCAGTAAACAAGTCTCATCCATCGGCAGTAAAAGTAATGAATAAGAAAGGTTCCAAACGATTTAAAAAAGCAAAGAACCTGGCCTCATTACAAAAAATATAATGCAGTCTTTGTGTTAGCAAAGACACGCAGGCTGTGTAAATCTCCAAGCTAGGGAGATTTACCCATGTGTGTGTTTTGTTGAGCTGGTTTGAGGTTTGCTCCGATTTAGCACTAGAAAGCAGGCGGGCTTTTCCCTGGGAAAGGACCGGAGCAATAGGAAAACTGCTAAGACCCGTGTATTTGATGTAGAAAGTGCTGATTAAATGGAAAACTGTTTTCTAGGCAAACGACAAGCAGAGGTGTGGATGAGTCCTGTCTTTGTGACACACATTAGATAGTTTAGGGTGTACAGGGTAATAATAATAATGATAATGATAATAATAATAATAATAATAATAATAATAATAATAATAATAGTAATAATAATAATCTGGAACTGAACAATACAATCTTCTCCTTCTTGTTCCAGACTACTGTTTCCGTGTTTTAGAGTCCCCCGCTCTGGTTAGAAATTTTTCGGCGGAAGGTGAGTCCTAGATATGGGAATGGGAGGGTGAAGGGAGAGTCTCTTCAAGTCCCCTTATGTTGCATTCGCAGTATTGTCCCCATAGCTGAGGGAGTGGGGAACCTTGGGCTGGAGGGTCAAATGCCTCAGGCTTCTCTTTCTGGACTCTCGCCCAAGCCACAGCCACTCCCCTCAAGAAATAGCCCTCATAAACCCAGATTCAAGTGTTCCTTCAGTGCTTTCGTCTGGCTAGGATGTGATAATACCATTTGCTTTGCTGGACAGAGAGCTTTGCTGGACAGGCCATGCACAAACTCCGTCCCCGGAATGTCCCTGGATTTGCAAATCTGTCCCTGGGAAACGTGGCAGCTGCAGCCTCAGCAGCCCGGAGCCAGCCTGTTGGCGCAGTTGGCTCCGGCTGGCTTCAGGAGCTGCTTGCTGCCGTGGTGCCCGCCATTTTTCTTGCGCCACGGCAGCGAGCAGCTCCCTGAAGCCAGCCAGAGCCAACTGCACCACCAGGCTGCCACCTCCTAGGCAACGGCTGCCCACCCATGGCTCCTGAGCCTCCCCTGATCTGCCAAAACAAAGGGGGAAGGGGGAAGGAGATCAGGGAAGGTTCCAGAGTCACGGGCAGGTAGCGCGCCATTGCCCAGTTTTTTTTAAAAAATAACTCTCCACATTTACAATTCATTCTTACTCTAATCCTAAGCCTATTTGATACTTTCAAGTAACTTCTAATTATCTTATGTTACAATATTTACCGTATTTTTCACTTTATAAGATGCACCAGACCACAAGACGCACCTAGTTTTTGGAGGAGGAAAACAAGAAGAAAAATATTCTGAATCTCAGAAGCCAGAACAGCAAGAGGGATCGCTTTGCAGCGAAAGCAGGGATCCCTCTTGCTGTTCTGGCTTCTGGGATAGCTGTGCAGCCTGCATTCGCTCCATAAGACGCACACACATTTCCCCTTACTTTTTAGGAGGGAAAAAGTGAGTCTTATAGAGCAAAAAATACGGTAGCTAAATAGTCTTTAAATTTCTTGCAATCTTCTTGATATTCCTCCTCTTTCTGATCGTGGATTCTTCCAGTCAGGCCGGCCAGCTCCTAAAACTCCAACATCTTCATCTGCCATTCTTCTACTGCTGGTAGTTCTTGAGATTTCCAGGTTTTAGCTAGTAGCAGTCTTGCCGCTGTAGTGGCATACGAAAACTAACATCTTTTTTGCGGCAGTTCCAATCCTATTATTCCAAGTAGGAAGGCTTCTGGTTTTTTAATAAATGTATTTTTCAACATTTTTTTCAGCTCATTATAAATCTTTCCCCAGAAGTCTTTCACCTTAGGACACCTCCACCACATATCATAAAAACTACCTTCTTTTTCTTTACACTTCCAGCATAAATTATCATTTGTGTGGCAGATCTTTGCTAATTTTATTTTCCCCCCCTCCCCCCCTCCAATTTTAAAGGTGCGGCTTATATTTGGGTGCGGCTTATATTCGGGCCAATACGGTATCCCACCCCTGAGACTGGATGTCATTGACAAACCCATGCTCCATGTATCTCTCTGCTTTTTAAGATTTCCATGAGTGCTCCCAGTGATTGGTCTGGGTTAGTCCACCAGGAAATCTCTCATTTAGGCACTGAAAGTAGACTTTCTAAGTTTCAGCAAACTGACTTGTTATGCCCCTTTGCTTTGACTTGCGCCAAACGACCAGATTTCTTCCTTTTTTTCTTTCCCAGATTATTGCAAAAATATCGTCAAGCCTCAATATGCAGCCTACTATTATGCCGATATGTCCACGGGAACATTGCGCTGTATTACCAACTGCATCAAGGACACAAAGATTTCCTGGAACTGCCACTATGGAGAGTGTCGCATTCGGGAAACAGGCCCCGAGTGCTTGTAAGTGGACAGGTGGCGGGGGCGTAGCAGAACCCCCCCCCCCAGCTCCAGGCTCCTCATACCACCCACTACTTAAAGCTTGAAATAATGGCCCCTATACCTGTCTGCGCGCGCGCGGCGCACACACACACACACACACACACACACACACACACACCATTTGCCCCCCACATGTCCTGCAAAAGTTCTCGTTAGCACGTTGTTAACTAAATGTAGGGACACAGGTGGCGCTGTGGGTTAAACCACAGAGCCTAGGACTTGCTGATCAGAAGGTCGGTGGTTCGAATCTCTGTGACTGGATGAGCTCCCGTTGCTCGGTCCCTGCTCCTGCCAACCTAGCAGTTTGGAAGCATGTCAAAGTGCAAGTAGATAAATAGGTACCGCTCTGGTGGGAAGGTAAACGGCGTTTCCGTGCGCTGCTCTGCTTCGCCAGAAGCGGCTTAGTCATGCTGGCCACATGACCTGGAAGCTGTACACCTGCTCCCTTGGCCAATAAAGCGAGATGAGCGCCACAACCCAAGAGTCGGTCATGACTGGACCTAATGGTCGGGGTCCCTTTACCTTTATCTAACAAAATGTAAACATAGCAAAATTTGCACGCACCAACTGGCAGAGAAAGCGGGGGGTGGGGGCGGGGCATGGGGCGTGGTCCGCCCTGGGTGTCATCCCTAAGGAGGGGTGACATCGCCACGCCGCCCCCGGGACACTTGCCGCGGGCAACGCCCTCGCGGGATGATTATCGCTGGCTGCAGACAGCGCCCCCAGGACGCTAGCCACGCCTTTTGTCCTTGCTCAGGACACCATATTGCCAAAGTCCACCCCTGTATTCTGCCTTCAGTTCTCTTTCTCGTTCTCGTGAGCATCAGTCCTGCTGTGACTTCCATCTTCCTCAGTTATTTTCATCCTGATATAATGTGGGTAAGAGAATGCATGTGTATTGGGACATTTCTAGGCGAAGCGTGAAGGGACACCAAACGCTTGCAGATGAGGATGTCAGTGTCCTCAAGCAGGTTGCATGCTAAGGTTTGGGGTATAGCAACCTCTCTATCTTTTCCCTCACAGGTGCAGTGATATGGACAAGTTTTGGTACACAGGAGATTTTTGCGAGACACGCTTCCAGAAGAGTGAGGTGGGCCTTGGTATTGGGCTCGCCATCTTGTTTGTGACCAGTGCTGTCCTGGCTTTCTTCCTCTTCAGAGCCATGAGGAAGAAATCTAAAGAGAGGTAAGAAACACAAGAGTTCCAATGGAGAACTTGGTTCACTGAGAGAGAGAAAGAATGATGGATGAATCTATCATTCTCGGTTTCTCTCAGTTTATCCCCCACCCTGCCAACTTTTTCAGTTCTTGCCTCATTAGTTTGCATTATATATATATATATATATATGCTTTCGTAGATTTTCACGGGTATAGGAATGCAGGTTTTGGTGTCTTCGGGTGTCTTCCCGTGTAAGAGTCGGGGTGTCTGTGCGACGTTTCGACGAGGTCTCACTCGTCATCTTCAGGCTGGTGCTTTCGGCTTCTTGTTACTGGAACAGAGCAGAGTCTGGTGTTTGAGTTCCTATAAATACTGTTGAGGGGTGTGGTGTATAGCCTCCAACGTTCTGGGTAGAGAGGAAGTTCCTAGATTAGTGTGCCTTTTCTTCTTTTGTTCCTTAATTACTTGAGGGATATCTTGGGTGATTTCATGAGTGATATTCTGAATATCACTGGGTGGGTCATTAATTACTTGAGGGATATCTTGGGTGATTTCATGAGTGATATTCTGAATATCACTGGGTGGATCATTAAGTGTAGATTAGTTGCTAAAGCTCTCGTGTCTTGACCTCTTGAGCTTGTGAAGAGTTTTTCTGAGAAGATGGCTGTGCTGCATTTAGTTGTGCTCTGGCTTGGCTTCGTGTATAGGGGCGAGCTATGGTTTTGTGCCTTGTGCCAGCCAGATCTGTGTAGGGATTGCAGGGGGGTGCAGCATCCGGAGGTGCCACTATAGTTTGGTTGCTGGATGGAGTCTGTAATATGTCTGTGGAGAGGGTCTGGGTTTGGGTCTGGTGTGGTTGATTGGTGACGGCGTTCTGTGTGCCTCTGGTTCTGGTGTCGGTTTTTGTGGGGAGGGCTAATTTCCAGATGTCTGGCAGGCGGGACGTGTCGTCACGCTTGTTCATGTTGTGAGGGTGTTTCTCTATCTCGATGGCTTCCATGATTATTCTCTTGTGGTGATGTTCCATGTTAAAGAGCAATTTCCTCTCTTTTCCAACACATGAAAGAAACAGGAC
This sequence comes from Podarcis vaucheri, assembly GCF_965113315.1. Lineage (NCBI taxonomy): Eukaryota > Metazoa > Chordata > Lepidosauria > Squamata > Lacertidae > Podarcis > Podarcis vaucheri. The sequence goes on along the minus strand of NC_138751.1, from coordinate 48,270,009 downwards.
ACGAAATTAATTTTGCAGATTCCAAATTGCTCTTTAACATGGAACATCACCACAAGAGAATAATCATGGAAGCCATCGAGATAGAGAAACACCCTCACAACATGAACAAGCGTGACGACACGTCCCGCCTGCCAGACATCTGGAAATTAGCCCTCCCCACAAAAACCGACACCAGAACCAGAGGCACACAGAACGCCGTCACCAATCAACCACACCAGACCCAAACCCAGACCCTCTCCACAGACATATTACAGACTCCATCCAGCAACCAAACTATAGTGGCACCTCCGGATGCTGCACCCCCCTGCAATCCCTACACAGATCTGGCTGGCACAAGGCACAAAACCATAGCTCGCCCCTATACACGAAGCCAAGCCAGAGCACAACTAAATGCAGCACAGCCATCTTCTCAGAAAAACTCTTCACAAGCTCAAGAGGTCAAGACACGAGAGCTTTAGCAACTAATCTACACTTAATGATCCACCCAGTGATATTCAGAATATCACTCATGAAATCACCCAAGATATCCCTCAAGTAATTAATGACCCACCCAGTGATATTCAGAATATCACTCATGAAATCACCCAAGATATCCCTCAAGTAATTAAGGAACAAAAGAAGAAAAGGCACACTAATCTAGGAACTTCCTCTCTACCCAGAACGTTGGAGGCTATACACCACACCCCTCAACAGTATTTATAGGAACTCAAACACCAGACTCTGCTCTGTTCCAGTAACAAGAAGCCGAAAGCACCAGCCTGAAGATGACGAGTGAGACCTCGTCGAAACGTCGCACAGACACCCCGACTCTTACACGGGAAGACACCCGAAGACACCAAAACCTGCATATATATATATATATATATATATATATATATATCCCCATGTCCATTTTTGCAAGCAAATTCCCCGTATATAATGGTTTTTAATATACAGTATTTTCACCGGGGGGGGGGGAGGATACAGTATTTTCACGAACATAAGCATTTTCGTGCACAATTTTTCACAACACACTTTTTTACGTGCTTGTTTCAGTTCAAGAACTGCATGGAAAATTCAGAAAACAGTGGGGGGTTTTCTGAAGGGCTGCTGTGTTTTAGTTCACACATTGCCCTGCATAAATGTGAATTGTTAGGCGACTTCACATTAATAAAGTGGTACCTTGGTTTTCGAACGTAATCCATTCCAGAAGACCTTTCGGCTTTCGAAACGTTTGAAAACCGAGGTGCAAAGGACCATCTGCAATTTCCATTGAGAAAATTGGGGGGGACACACCCACACAGGCTAAGCCGTTCGACTTCTGAGGCGCATTCGAAAACGGAAGCAATTACTTCCAGCTTTTCGGCTTCTAAGACGCTAGAAAACCGAGATACCATTGTATGTTGTTATGTACTGAGTTGAATAGGAGCCAAACTGCAGCAGTCTGATTGGTCCTAGAACAATAGGCTCCAAATTGCAGCAGTCTGATTGGTCCTAGAACAATAGGATTCAGAATGCAGCAGTCTGATTGGTCCAAGAACAATGCAGCAGTATGATTGGTTGGCAGGAACCACCCAATCATGCTCCAGATATAAGTGAATCCACAACCTGATTGGCTTACAGTAGAATTCCAGAATTAACCAATCACGTGCAGCCCATTGTGTAAATAATGTATATAAAGCAGATACTTTGAGGGGACTTTTATTCATTCCTCCTCACCACTATGAGCTGAATAAAGAGCATGAAATCACTTTGCGACTCTGAGTATATTTCATGTGTGAACTGAACGAAGTTTTCTCTTGAGTTAGAAAAGGCCCAGGTTGTCCTCGGATCTCTGAGAGGGACAGGCAGGAACATTAACAGGGCTATATTTCTGGGTTGTGTAAATGGAGGTGCAGGTAGAAAGAATTGAAAAATTGGACTTCTGAGGCTGTTGCAGGAATTTATGTCTAGGTTGGCCCTCCAGCAGATATCATGCACATGCAGCCCACTACCAAAACCAGCACAATCACATTTGTGACTTTTGTGATTTGTCCCCACAAAACACTTCATCACAGTTTCTTCCTATCTATTCAAAGGGCCTCTGCTGCACCATACCAAATGTAAGAATTCACTGATAAATGCATCTATGTACTGGCTCACTTCATATAGACATGTGAGCTCAGCTACTCAGCAGCCCCTCTGCCTGAGTGATAATCGCTGGCATCCTGATACCTGAGTGCCAGACAGGTAGCCATTCCAGAAATAACAAACCCAGATGAAGACAAAAGGGTGTGATTAACCTGGCTGGGAAACAGGGAAATATAAATGTCTCTTTTGCTTCACTTGATGGGTGTTTGGTGGAAGACAAGGAGAACCATAGGGCAGGGTCCAGGATGCTCAGATTACTGCCACCACACCTCCCCTTTCATGATGTATGAGTGATGTAGTTTGAGGGGGGTGTAACATGGGGATTAGCAGCTAATAAAAGTTTGGGGGCTTCCATCTTGTTCCAACTTGTGGCAGGTAGGAGTCCTGTCGCGACAGTCTTCAATAAAGACCAAGCCTACTGGCTGCTGTTTTGCTCTGGTATTCCTGGCTGGTGTCCTTGTTTTTTGTCCGAGGGAGCCCTCAGATTTCTCCGTTAACAAGGCAGAACATGGAGGGTGTGGTGATGAGGAAGACAGAGGGACAAGGACAGACCACCCGTTAGGTAGCGTGAGGCTGCTGCCTCAGGCAGCAGAAGCCCTTGAGCTGGCACCCCTGTGGGAGGGAGAGAGAGAGAGAGAATGTGCAACCTTTTCCAGGAGGCGTCATCCTAGGAGTGACCTGTGCATATTGTCCTTGCAGCTTCCTTGACGGAGAGGAGCTCTGGTATGTGGAGGATGAAGAGGAAGAGTGGAAGCCTTCCACAGGCCTGAGCATCGTGAATAAAGCAGCCTGCGAGGGTGGTAAGGATTCGTTATGTTATAATAAAAACTGCTCCTTTTCCCTTATAGGGTATTCCAGAGCCCCCATAGAGTCCTTAAGTGGGTTCCTTATTGGTAGGAGAAGTACTGTAACAGAGGCCAACCAGAGTACAGTCATACCTCATGTTATGTTTGCTTCAGGTTGCGCGTTTTCAGGTTGCGTCCCGGAAGTACCGCAAAGGGTTACTTCTGGGTTTCGCTGCTCGCGCATGCGCAGACGCACAAAATGGCGTCACGCGCATGTGCAGACGTGGCGAATTGTGACCCGCGCATGCACAGGCGCGCAGTCACAGGTTGCGTTCTTTTCAGGTTGCAAACAGGCCTCCGGAACGGATCCCGTTTGCAACCAGAGGTACCACTGTATATTGAGAAGCAAAGCAGCTAGTAAGCCTGATCTTTATTCAAGGAACTGTTGCAACAGGGTCCCCACTCGCCACACGCAGGAGAGAGGAGAACCTGGAACAATGCTGCGCAAGCCCTTATATAGTCTCTTGAAACTGCCCAACCTGTAGCTCAAGACCACCCCATACACACACACACACACACACACACACACACACACACGCAGAAATCCTGTTTGCCAGGATACCTGATAATGGTTACTGATTGCATTACCTGGGCAGCCTGGGCATTCTTTGGTGATGGTTAATACTTTAGTTCTTGAATCCAGGTCACAGGCTCACCCTAAGGTAAAGATAAAGGGACCCCCGACTATTAGGTCCAGTTGTGACTGACTCTGGAGTTGCGGCGCTCATCTCGCTTTATTGGCCGAGGGAGCCGGCGTACAGCTTCCGGGTCATGTGGCCAGCATGACTCAGCTGCTTCTGGAGAACCAGAGCAGCGCACGGAAACGCCGTTTACCTTCCCGCCAGAGTGGTACCTATTTATCTACTTGCATTTTGACGTGCTTTCGAACTGCTAAGTTGGCAGGAGCAGGGACTGAGCAACGGGAGCTCACCCCGTCGCGGGGATTCGAACCGCTGACCTTCTGATCGGCAAGCCCTAGGCTCACCCTAGCCATACACAAATACGCCCTTAAGACGTAAGCAAAAAGACAATGGGAAGGCTTTCCTCATTTGCCTCCCTTACCTCAGAGTTATTTTTGAGGTCATTGGGAGAGTCCAAATGGCTTCAGGATTGCTCTCCCATACTATTTCAGACACGTGGTTCATATATTTAGATATGTGTGCATTTACGAATATTGATTCTGTATTTGAGACCTTAAAATTCTTATAACAATTATGCCCTCAGCAAGGCGGTATTTGCAGCGTGATAGCTTGCTGGCCGCAGGCCAGGACCAGAGGCATAGCATGAGGGCAGGAAGGAGGGGGATGCGAACACCAAAGGCCTCGTCGGCCAGCTGGACTCTCTCCTGGGCAGGTGGGCAGGAAGCGCAACATGACCCCATGAACTCTCCATGCCCTGTGCCTGCCCAGCGGCATTGGCGGTGATGGCTGGCTTGGCCTGGCAGGTTTTGTTCACCCTCCACGCCTCGCCTGCATTCCCAGCTGGCACGCACACCCCGGGTGCCAGCAAAGGATGCAACACCACTGGCCAGGACTGTCTTCTCAAAGCTTTGGCTCAAAACTCTGGTGCAATGCAGCCCCAAAATTTAGAATCGTAGGGTTCAAAGGGACCACGAGGATGATGTAGTCCAACCCCCTGCAATGCTGGAATCTTTCCCCCAATGTGGGGCTCGAACCCTGTGATTAAGAGTCTCCATCTCTACCGACTGAGCTATTCCCTTAGGGAGGAAGAAGTGAGAAGCCTCACTGTGTGCACCCAGGAAAGGCTGTGTAAGAGGCGGAAAGGGGCTTTCTGGGTTACGGCCAAGAAACCATTCCAATACTCTTGCTGCTCTTAAATTAAGAAATACAGTGGTGCCTCGCAAGACGAAATTAATCCGTTCCGCGAGTCTCTTCGTCTTGCGGAGCACGGCTATTAGCAGCTTAGCGGCTTAGCGGCTATTAACGGCTTAGAGGCTTTAAGAAAAAGGAAACAAACTCGCAAGAACTCGCAAGACGTTTTCGTCTTGCAAATCATGCCCATAGGGAAACTTGTCTTGCGAAGCGATTCAAAAAACGCGAAACCCTTTCGTCTAGCGAGTTTTTCGTCTTGCGAGGCATTCGTCTTGCGAGGTACCACTGTACTAATACTATGTGGAAGGAGCGTTGTTGTTTATGTTTGTTACTATGACATGCATTTTTGTGTTTCTGTATTGTAAACAGCCCTGTGATCCTTGGAAGAAGGGTGGTATACAAATAATGATAATAATAGTAATAATAATAATACTCTTTGTTTCTTAGGACTTGAAGACAGAAAACAGGTGTTCAGACCAACTCTTGATGCAGTAGATACTGAAATGCAGGTACATACAGCTATAGTTTCATCTTGGGCAGATTTTTTCCGGTTATCATCTCCTGAGATCAATCGACAGATGATGATTGTGTAGACAGCGAAAGCAAGCATGGAGATCTGCGCCATTATGAAACATGAGAGATGTAGTAATAGCCATCGGTCAACATATGAATCATTGCCAGCACCAGTTACTATTTATTAAATTTCTATTCCGCCCTTCATCCGAGGATCACCGGGGGTGTGTGTGTGTGTTAAAATGTAGAAACACAAAAATACATAATATAGTAACAAACAACACACACACCACACAGTTCGAAAGGCCTGAGCCATTTGAGTTTTTATAGGTCAAAACCAGCACTTTGAATTGGGCTGAGAAACTGATTGGCAGCTGGTTATATGATTGGCAGTCGGTTATATGCTCAAACCATCTTGCCCCAGTGAGCAACAAGGCCACTGAAGCTTCCGAACCGTCTTCAGAGACAGCCCTACATATAACACTTTGCAGTAATCCAGCCTAAGGGTTACCAGAGCATAGACAACAGACGTTAAGCTATCCCAGTCCTAATAGGGCACAACTGGACCACCAGCTGAAGCTGATGGAAGGCTATTGAGGCCACCTGAACCTCAAGCAACAGCAAAGGTTCCAGGAGGACCACCCAAGCTATCTTATCTGCTCCTTCAGAGGGAGAAGGCAACCTCCCGTCCATCTGGTCAAGGGAACCGCCCACTGACAGTGCCTCAGTCCTATCTGGATTGAGCTTCAGTTTGTTGGCTCTCATCCAGTCCATTACTGAAGCAAGACAACGGTCTTGTCACCCCTCCCTTAAAATTGCTGAGCCCCTTCTCCATATTAATTAGCAAATGTGGCAGTAAAAGGGGAGGATATTTCAGTTCAGACTTAGCTGTGTGATGCAAATACGCAAGTGATTAGGTTTCGTTTTTTCTATAAAAATAAATAAATTTAAAACGACAATTCCAAACACCAATTTGTTTTTTTCACATCTCCTTTGTTAACAAGCTCTGTTGATTCCACAGATCCAAAATCATAATTTATAAAATTTCATAAACTGTATGCATGCCAAAAATTGATAAAAGTATCCTAAATGTGTATAGCTTTGTCATGCATATCCTGTACCCCTTACATAAGCAATAAGCTTGCCGTCGTGGCAAGCTCATACAACTTTGATTCTCATTCAGCAGTTGTGGCAATTTTATTCTGCCTCTGATATTTTGCAACGATCACAGGCAATATTCACTCTGTTAAATATGCAGCTACTTTCAAAGTCAGGAAGAAGCAGAGTTTCGCGTTTCTGCTTTTTCATGGACCTCACAACACACTTTATGTTAAGTTGTGGGTGAACATATCAGACGACACAGCGATTCTTCAAACAGCTCTTGTTTATTCACAGGCCGGGACAGAACTGAACTGAAGGGTTCAGTCAGCCTGCTTATATAGAGCTCCAGTACAACGTTACTGTAAGAACTTTCTAAAACTATCCAATCACTGAACGTCACTTTCAATCCCTTATTTGCATAACTATCTACAGTATCCCCCTGCTGGCCCAGGGTGAGAACTTCAGTACATAACACTTTATACTTCTTCTCTTTGCAGCTGCAGTTCCAGAAGCCAGAGGTAACAACCCAGTGTTGATTCCCACCCTGGGACTCGTTTCGGATAGTTCCCTTCAGGAGTTGAGGTGAATGAAGAAACCTAACACCCAACGGATCGCAACTGGAAGCCCACTAACAGAAAGGCGGGTCTGATGGGTGGCAGTGGAGTTCAGCGTGCCAGCTTTAAAACATTCTTCTGAGACTGTTTCCTGGATGAGACTCTCAGCCTATTATGAAGAAGACCACTCTGTTGAAAACAGATCCGTAGAGGAACCAACAAAGGGTACACATGACTGTTTGCACAAAAAAGAATCCATAAACTGTGCTACAATCCATGGAGGGAAGGAAACATCATGGAGTGGTTCATTCGATATCCCTAAGCAATATATGTTGGAGTCCTCATCTTTAAATTACATCCAGGTGTGGTCAACGCATTTTTGTGTGTGTCCCCAATACACCCCTCCTAATTTGCCATTTTTTAAAAAATACAGGGTGATTCATAATGATACAGTTTCAACGTGCTATAAAAAAAGAAAAATATATCTTACGTCACCTGTAACAGAATTGTAGGGGAATGTTGAAAGTTTTTTTAGAAACAGTCACAGATGTTCTTTGTGTACACCCTTTGTCACATGACACACATCGAACCAGTAATCCATCTCTGCCCAAACACGACTCACCCTACGTGTTGATTTTCCCAGGCTTCGTTGAATGGCGGTGCAAACACTATCAACGACTTCTTCCAATACACACGGTTGTCCAGGACTTCTAAGTTTGCACAGACAACCCATAGATTCAAATCTAATATATCACCATCAATACCTTACTCTGGAACTGATTTTAATTTATAATATTAATCCTTTTTGGGGGGTTTTGGTTTCCTGTTTTTAACTCTGCCTTTTATTGTTACCTTTAATATTTGGTTTATTTTTTCGTAAAACGAGAGATTCTATTTGCAATTAACCAGCACATGCATTTTACAAAAGAAAAGAATTTAAAAGCATGGCAAATCTTGTGTGTGTGACATTCAAGAAAAGGCGGCTTTTCAGAAACCCACATGGATCAAAAAACCATGTGGGGCACTTTGGAAGGATTAAATAGCCGCCACCAAAATCAGATTTTTCTTTGGCAAATAAAAGGAGAGGAAAAAAGACAAGGAATGTGACAGATTGAGGGTGTTCTATCCTTGTGTGTGCCAAGCATTATAGCACTTTAGCCATAGTTTTGGTCTGCCAAGTAACAGCTTTTAGGTAAACGTAAAGGGACCCCGGACCATTAGATCCAGTCGTGGCCGACTCTGGGGTTGCAGTGCTCATCTTGCTTTATTGGCCAAGGGAGCCGGCATACGGCTTCCGGGTCATGTGGCCAGCATGACTAAGCCGCTTCTGGCGAACCAGAGCAGCACACAGAAATGCCGTTTACCTTCCTGCCAGAGCGGTACCTATTTATCTACTTGCACTTTGACATGCTTTCGAACTGCTAGGTTGGCAGGAGCAGGGACAGAGCAATGGGAGCTCACCCCGTCGTGGGGATTCGAACTGCCGACCTTCTGATCAGCAAGTCCTAGGCTCTGTGGTTTAACCCACAGCGCCACCTGCGTCCACACCACCACAGCTTTTACCTCGCTATTATTTTGTTATAAATGTTTTTTAAATAGAATGCTACACAGCAGTGGCGTAGCGTGGGTTGTCAGCACCCGGGGCAAGGCAAGTAATTTGCGCCCCCTAACCTGTGGATTTGCGCCCCCTAACCCTAACCCCCAGATGTTGCGCCCGGTGCGGCCGGCCCCCCCTGCACCCCCCACGCTACGCCACTGCTACACAGGGTGGTTGTATGGATGAATGCCTTAGAAATGCTTGTATTTATGATAAAGTGTCATTTCTTGGACGAGAAGTGTGCAATAGGGCTAATAGGATACTTTGGGGGGACGGACTTTTCCTCCTTTCTGCCTTCAAGCTGCGGCCCCTAAAACGAGCATTCCTTTCCCATGCACATCAAATTTCAGGGGATTTTCCAGACATGGCAGAAAATGATTAAATTGCTGCTGGTGGTTTTTGTATGTGCGCGTGTGTGTTTTAAGTTCTGAATAGAGATTGTGTTTCTCAAGGTGTTTTGTTATCAGATTCTGTAAGCGATTAAAGTATTTATATTGCACCGTAAACTTTGCTCTCTTTGCTTTTTCTTCTTCTGTCCAAAAGCAAAAACATACAGTGGTACCTCGCAAGACGAATGCCTCGCAAGACAAAAAACTCGCTAGACGAAAGGTTTTTCTGTTTTCAATTTGCCTCGCAAGACGAATTTCCCTATGGGCTTGCTTCGCAAGACGAAAACGTCTCGCGACTTTGTTTCCTTTGTCTAAAAACAAAGACATGTTTTGTTTATAAAGTTAATTTATTTTCCCTTCAATTTTTGAACTGCTCTTTACAGTATGTGTGACTTTAAAGAGCAGTTAATAAACTGTTGTTGTACCAAATTTGGCTTTGTTTGGACTTTTTTTGACCATAGGAACGCATTAATTGATTTTCAATGCATTCCTATAAGATTTCGTGATTCGCAAGACGAAAAATTCGCTAGACGACAAAACTTGCGGAACAAATTAATTTCATCTTGCGGGGCTCCACTGTACCTGCTTGCCATTATAACCTCTGGAATCAGTTGTTGTTGCCATACATCGTATATGCCGTTGCTCCTGATGACGGCGCATAAATTGCACCCGGTGCGCTTCATATCACATATTACTCCACTTGTGATGACATTTACTGGTTGCCAATCAACCTCTGAGCCCAATTCAAGATGTCTAGATAAAGAAGTCTCGATAAATTTGGCCACCAGTTACTTAGAAGACCACATCCTCCTGGGCAGATCTCCCTGCCTGTTGAAATCAGCTGAGGAGGCACTGGTGTGTTTTTTTTAATTAACAATTTCAACATAACAACGTATCAAAACTGTTAAGTTGTGGGTGAACATATCAGAAGGCACAGCGATTCTTCAAACAGCTCTTGTTTATTCACAGGCCAGAACAGAACTGAACTGAAGGGTTCAGCCAGCCTGCTTATATAGAGCTCCAGTACAACGCAACTGTAACCAAATCAAATCAGAAACTGGGATGGCTTCTATAAATCTGGGAATGTCCCTGGAAAATAGGGACCCTTGTTGGGTCTGCAAATAGAGTCCTGGAAGGCTGCATTAAAATCCAGAGCTCCCCACCTCCACCTTAGTCATCCTGGGGCCACCCTTCAATTAAGTTCTCTTTTTCTTTCTCTAAATCGTCCTTGATGGTGTACAACAGGCATGCCCAACAGGTAGATTGTGATCTACTGGTAGATCACTGGATGTCTGTGGTAGATCACTGGTAGATCACTGGCTCCACCCAAAGAAGCTCAACAACTTCGTCTCCCCTAAAAAAAGCTCAACATTATTGCCTTGCATCCCCCCAAAATGGGGCTTTCCTCCTCCCTAAAAAAACCTTTGACCTGAACCCCTAAAAACGGGCCATCCCATCCTCCCCCAAAATAGGGCTTTCATTCCTAAAAAAGCACTCAACTTTGACCCCAAAAGGGGGTAGATCACTGCCAGTTTTTAACTCTGTGCGTAGACCGCAGTCTCTTGGGAGTTGGCCAAAAGCTGCTACTATTTTCTGCTGTAAATCAGGAAACCCAGCGTCCTTCCAATTGTAAGGTCTTATATATAATAATAAATGTTCATAAATGTACCAACCAAGCACGTACATAGATCAGCGCAGGAAGCCCGACCTGAAACCATTTTGACTCCCCAACTGACCAAATGTTTTCTTTGGGAGGAGGGAGGGGGGTCAGGGAACCTTCCCATTACCTCAGGAATTGGGAAATCACCATCTCAAAGGGTGACAAATTACCAGGAAAGGCAATCAGGTAAGGCATTATCAGATAACCTGACAGACAGGAAAAGCAACAACATTCAAATTTCTGTTGTAGACCACCTTTTCTGTGATGTAGGTATAATGTTTGTGGGGGGTGGTCTTGGCTTACACTCCTTCTGGGATGTATGTATGATGTATGGAGGGGTGGTCTTGAGCTCCAGGGCAGGGAATTTAAAGTGTCTATATAAGGGCAGGCACACCTTGGTTCTGGGTCCTCCTCCTTCTCCTGCATGTGATGGGAGTACCCTGTTGCAACAGTTCAATAAAGATCAAGCTTACAAGCTGCTTTGCTTCTCAATATTCTCTGGTTGGCCTCTGTTATTTTCTCCTACCAATAGGGAACCCACGTAAGGACTCTATATGGGCTCTTGGATACACCATAAGGGGAAAAGGGCAGATTTTGTTTACAACACAAGATTAGGGCGTTTTATCTCCTCTCCTGCTAATAAGTAGTTGGTAGATTGAGTCGAGCTGGAGCTAATTAAGGCTGTCTCCGAGACTTTCCAGGGCGTTCTCTAAAACTTTTAGCTTAAACTTATAGTAATTAAGAAAAAGATACCGAGCAATAAAATACTAGAACTGATAAAAGCTAATAAAAACTAATAAAAACCGCACAACTGATGGGGCGCTCAAATCGATGCTTCCTCTAACGACGCCATCGTGAAAATAAGGCTGCTTTCCTCTTCAAGATTTTTACTGTCCCCCGCTGTGTCCCCTATGAAGCCTTGTGTCTGAAGGGAGGTCAACACAAGGAAGAGACTGTTGCCTGGGCAAGATTTCTCCTATGCTGGTTAAACATCTGCCTTACATCACATAAAGATCCTTTGCCAAAAGTCAGATTTTTGCTGAAATTGTGACCCCGGGGCTTAGGGATTTTTTTAAAAAAAATATTTTCTGCTGCTTAAGTTTTTGAGGGCTGATTTCTTGTCCTGTGATAAAAAGCCTTCTGTTTCCATCGCGAAAGCTTTCATAAAAAGCTTTTTGCTGAAAATTATGACACCGGAACTTAGGGCTTTTTTCAAAAGAATATTTTTCCGCCGGTTAAGTATTCAAGGGCTGATTTCTTGTCCTGTGATAAAAAGAATTCTGTTTCCATCGCCAAAGCTTTCATGGGAACATTTGCAACCGGTTGGCACCACTTTTGAGTGAACTGCCAAAAGTCAGATTTTTGCTGAAATTGTGATCCCGGGGCTTAGGGATTTTTTCAAAAAAGATTTTCCGCCGCTTAAGTTGTTGAGGGCTGATTTCTTGTCCTGTGATAAGAAGCCTTCTGTTTCCACTGCCAAAGTTTCAGGGGAGCATTTGCAATCGGTTGGCACCATTTTTGAGTGAATTGCCAAAAGTCAGATTTTTGCTGAAATTGTGACCCCGGGGCTTAGGGATTTTGTCAAAAAAATATTTTCTGCCGGTTAAGTTTTTGAGGGCTGATTTCTTGTCCTGGGATAAAAAGCCTTCTGTTTCGAGTGCCAAACCTTTCAGGAGAGCATTTTCAAGCTTTTGGCACCATTTTTGAGTGAATTGCCAAAAGTCAGATTTTTGCGGAAATTGTGACCCCGGGGCTTAGGAATTTTTTCAAAAAAATATTTTCTGCCGGTTAAGTTTTTGAGGGCTGATTTCTTGTCCTGGGATAAAAAGCCTTCTGTTTCGAGTGCCAAACCTTTCAGGAGAGCATTTTCAAGCTTTTGGCACCATTTTTGAGTGAATTGCCAAAAGTCAGATTTTTGCGGAAATTGTGACCCCGGGGCTTAGGGATTTTTTCAAAAAAACATTTTTCCCGCTTAAGTTGTTGAGGGCTGATTTCTTGTCCTGTGATAAAAAGCCTTCTGTTTCGAGTGCCAAACCTTTCAGGAGAGCATTTTCAAGCTTTTGGCACCATTTTTGAGTGAATTGCCAAAAGTTAGATTTTTGCTGAAATTGTGACCCCGGCCGGGGCTTAGGGATTTTTTCAAAAAAGATTTTCCGCCGCTTAAGTTGTTGAGGGCTGATTTCTTGTCCTGGGATAAAAAGCCTTCTGTTTCGAGTGCCAAACCTTTCAGGAGAGCATTTTCAAGCTTTTGGCACCATTTTTGAGTGAATTGCCAAAAGTCAGATTTTTGCGGAAATTGTGACCCCGGGGCTTAGGAATTTTTTCAAAAAAATATTTTCTGCCGGTTAAGTTTTTGAGGGCTGATTTCTTGTCCTGGGATAAAAAGCCTTCTGTTTTGAGTGCCAAACCTTTCAGGAGAGCATTTGCAACCGGTTGGAACCGGTTGCAAGCTTTTGGCACCATTTTTGAGTGAATTGCCAAAAGTTATAAAAAGACTTCTGTTTCCATTGCCAAAACTTTCTGCGGAGCATTTGCAACCGGTTGGCACCATTTTTGAGTGTCAAAAGTCATTTTGAATTGTCAAAAGTCAGATTTTTGCTGAAATTGTGACCCCGGGGCTTAGGGATTTTTTCAGAAAAATATTTTCTGCCGGTTAAGTTTTTGAGGGCTGATTTCTTATCCTGTGATAAAAAGCCTTCTGTTTCGAGTCCCAAACCTTTCAAGAGAGCATTTTTAAGCTCTTGGCACCATTTTTGAGTGAATTGCCAAAAGTCAGATTTTTGCGGAAATTGTGACCCCGGGGCTTAGGGATTTTTTCAAAAAAATATTTTTTGCCGGTGAAGTTTTTGAGGGCTGATTTCTTGTCCTGGGATAAAAAGCCTTCTGTTTCCAGTGCCAAACCTTTCAGGAGAGCGTTTTCAAGCTTTTGGCACCATTTTTGAGTGAATTGCCAAAAGTCAGATTTTTGCGGAAATTGTGACCCCGGGGCTTAGGGATTTTTTCAAAAAAATATTTTCTGCTGGTTAAGTTTTTGAGGGCTGATTAGTTGTCCTGGGATAAAAAGCCTTTTGTTTCGAGTGCCAAACCTTTCAGAAGAGCATTTTCAAGCTTTTGGCACCATTTTTGAGTGAATTGCCAAACGTCAGATTTTTGCGGAAATTGTGACCCCGGGGCTTAGGGATTTTTTCAAAAAAACATTTTCTGCCGGTTAAGTTTTTGAGGGCAGATTTCCTGTCCTGTGATAAAAAGCCTTCTGTTTCGAGTCCCAAACCTTTCAGGAGAGCATTTTAAAGCTCTTGGCACCATTTTTGAGTGAATTGCCAAAAGTCAGATTTTTGCTGAAATTGTGACCCCGGGGCTTAGGGATTTTTTCAAAAAAATATTTTCTGCCGGTTAAGTTTTTGAGGGCTGATTTCCTGTCCTGTGATAAAAAGCCTTCTGTTTCGAGTGACAAACCTTTCAGGAGAGCATTTGCAACCGGTTGTCACCATTTTTGAGTGAATTGCCAAAAGTCAGATTTTTGCTGAAATTGTGACCTTAGGGCTTAGGGATTTTTTCAAAAAAATATTTTTTGCCGGTGAAGTTTTCGAGGGCTGATTAGTTGTCCTGGGATAAAAAGCCTTTTGTTTCGAGTGCCAAACCTTTCAGAAGAGCATTTTCAAGCTTTTGGCACCATTTTTGAGTGAATTGCCAAAAGTCAGATTTTTGCGGAAATTGTGACCCCGGGGCTTAGGGATTTTTTCAAAAAAATATTTTCTGCCGGTTAAGTTTTTGAGGGCTGATTTCTTGTCCTGGGATAAAAAGCCTTTTGTTTTGAGTCCCAAACCTTTCAGGAGAGCATTTTAAAGCTTTTGGCACCATTTTTGAGTGAATTGCCAAAAGTCAGATTTTTGCGGAAATTGTGACCACGGGGCTTAGGGATTTTTTCAAAAAAACATTTTCTGCCGGTTAAGTTTTTGAGGGCAGATTTCCTGTGCTGTGATAAAAAGCCTTCTGTTTCGAGTCCCAAACCTTTCAGGAGAGCATTTTAAAGCTCTTGGCACCATTTTTGAGTGAATTGCCAAAAGTCAGATTTTTGCTGAAATTGTGACCCCGGGGCTTAGGGATTTTTTTCAAAAAAACATTTTCTGCCGGTTAAGTTTTTGAGGGCAGATTTCCTGTCCTGTGATAAAAAGCCTTCTGTTTCGAGTCCCAAACCTTTCAGGAGAGCATTTTAAAGCTCTTGGCACCATTTTTGAGTGAATTGCCAAAAGTCAGATTTTTGCTGAAATTGTGACCCCGGGGCTTAGGGATTTTTTCAAAAAAAGATTTTCCCCGCTTAAGTTTTTGAGGGCTGATTTCTTGTCCTGTGATAAAAAGCCTTCTGTTTCGAGTGCCAAACCTTTCAGGAGAGCATTTTCAAGCTTTTGGCACCATTTTTGAGTGAATTGCCAAAAGTTAGATTTTTGCTGAAATTGTGACCCCGGCCGGGGCTTAGGGATTTTTTCAAAAAAGATTTTCCGCCGCTTAAGTTGTTGAGGGCTGATTTCTTGTCCTGTGATAAAAAGCCTTCTGTTTCCACCGCCAAAGTTTCAGGGGAGCATTTGCAACCGGTTGGCACCATTTTTGAGTGAATTGCCGAAAGTCAGATTTTTGCTGAAATTGTGACCCCGGGGCTTAGGAATTTTTTCAAAAAAATATTTTCTGCCGGTTAAGTTTTTGAGGGCTGATTTCTTGTCCTGTTATAAAAAGACTTCTGTTTCCATTGCCAAAACTTTCTGCGGAGCATTTGCAACCGGTTGGCACCATTTTTGAGTGTCAAAAGTCATTTTGAATTGTCAAAAGTCAGATTTTTGCTGAAATTGTGACCCCGGGGCTTAGGGATTTTTTCAGAAAAATATTTTCTGCCGGTTAAGTTTTTGAGGGCTGATTTCTTATCCTGTGATAAAAAGCCTTCTGTTTCGAGTCCGAAACCTTTCAAGAGAGCATTTTTAAGCTCTTGGCACCATTTTTGAGTGAATTGCCAAAAGTCAGATTTTTGCTGAAATTGTGACCCCGGGGCTTAGGGATTTTTCCAAAAAAATATTTTTTGCCGGTGAAGTTTTCGAGGGCTGATTAGTTGTCCTGGGATAAAAAGCCTTTTGTTTCGAGTGCCAAACCTTTCAGAAGAGCATTTTCAAGCTTTTGGCACCATTTTTGAGTGAATTGCCAAAAGTCAGATTTTTGCGGAAATTGTGACCCCGGGGCTTAGGGATTTTTTCAAACAAATATTTTCTGCCGGTTAAGTTTTTTTTTATATATATAATAATTTTTATTGCATTTTTTCCAAATTACAGAAAGAACAAAAGGATAGGCAGAATAGAAGAAAAAAAGAAAAAAGAACAGAAAATCACAAACCATTTCAGCAACTTATTTCAAATTTCCATTGGACTTCCCCACATCTCCCCCATGATGCATTCTTGATAATAAAGTTATCAGCAAATTATACCCTTATTTCGTGTGTTTCTTTATATTTTCAATTGCAATTTAAGTTTAAATCTCTTATTCTCCTTTTACTCTAAAGATATAACATAGTGTCATTTTTACCCATTTAAACTTTGATTCTTTCATAAATGTTATCAATTTCATAGGTAATTAAATTTCATTGCTGGGGCTAACGTTCCAAATCATACGGCATCTTATGTTTCATACAACTTATAATACTTTTGCAAATAGTCTTTAAATTTTTTCCAGTCCTCCTCCATTGCCTCTTCTCCCAAGTCTCGGATCCTTGCAGTCATCTCGGCCAGTTCCATGTAGTTCATCAATTGCGTCTGCCAGTCCTCCAGTGTGGGCAAATCTTGGGTCTTCCAATGCTTAGCGATAAGGATTCTTGCTGCTGTTGTAGCATACATAAAAAAAGTTCTATCCTTTTTTAACACCTTCTGGCCGACAATGCCCAGAAGGAAGGCCTCTGGTTTCTTGGGGAAGGTGTACTTGAACACCTTTTTTAACTCGTTATAGATCATTTCCCAAAAGGCCTTCAATCTTGGACAAGTCCACCAGAGGTGAAAGAATTTCCCTTCAGCCTCCTTGCATTTCCAACATTTATTGTCAGACAAATGGTATATCTTAGCGAGCTTGACTGGGGTCATGTACCACCTGTATACCATTTTCATAATGTTTTCTTTCAAGGCATTACATGCCGTAAATTTCATACCGGTGGTCCATAACCTTTCCCAGTCCTCAGACATAATATTGTAACCAATGTCTTGAGCCCATTTTATCATGGCTGATTTAACTGTCTCATCCTGAGTATTCCATTTAAGCAGCAAGTTGTACATTCTCGATAATACCTTGGTCTTTGGTTCTAACAACTCTGTCTCAAGTTTCGATTTTTCCACCTGGAATCCTATTTTTTTATCTAGCTTAAAAACCTCATTAATTTGGGCATAGTGTAGCCAATTTTGCACCTTATCCTTTAATTTTTCAAAGCTCTGCAACCTCCAATTGCCTCCAATGTTTTCTATTATTTCCCAATATTTCGGCCAATATGCCTCCATATTGGATGTTTTCCGAGCTTTGGCCTCTATTGGTGAAATCCACCTCGGAGTTTTACTTTCCAATAAGTCTTTGTATTTTTTCCAGACCATATATATTGCTTTTCTGACAATATGGTTTTTGAACATTCCATGTGTTTTCCCCTTGTCATACCACAAATACGCATGCCAACCTAACGAATTATTGAAGCCTTCCAGATCAAGGACATCAGTGTTTTCCAATAAGATCCAATCTTTCATCCAGCAGAAGGCCGCAGCTTCATAATATAACCTTAAGTCCGGCAGGGCAAACCCCCCTCTCTCCTTTGCATCAGTTAGTATTTTAAACTTTATTCGGGGCTTTTTGCCCTGCCAGACAAACCTAGAAATATCCCTCTGCCACTTTCCAAAACATTCCACTCTGTCCACGACCTGCAAGGCTTGAAACAAAAACAACATCTTTGGCAAAACGTTCATTTTTATAGCTGCAATTCGGCCTAACAAGGATAATTTCAATCTTGACCAAATTTCTAGATCTTTTTTGACTTCTGACCAACATTTTTCATAGTTATCTTTAAACAGATTCAAATTCTTAGAAGACAGGTTGACCCCCAGGTATTTCACTTTTTTAACAATGTTTAGTTCTGTTTCCTTCTGAAACCCCTCTGTTTCAGTAACCGTCAAGTTTTTCCCTAGCACCTTAGTTTTTTGTTTGTTCAGCTTAAAACCCGCCACCCGACCAAATTTCTGAATCAATTCCAAAACTCTTTTTGTACTAGGTTCTGGCTCCTGTAATGTTAAAACCAAGTCATCTGCAAATGCTTTCAGTTTATATTGTTTCGCTCCGACCCGTATTCCTTGTACCTGCCGATCCTCCCTTATCATATTCAGCAAAACCTCCAGGACTGAAATAAACAACAGAGGGGATAGGGGGCACCCCTGGCGTGTTCCTTTTTCAATATGAAGTTCTTCTGTCACCACATTGTTCACTATCAACTTAGCTTTTTGTTCTGAATAGATTGCCTCTATTCCATTCTCAAACCCCCTTCCCACTCCCATCCCCTCCAAGTTTTTCTTCATAAATTTCCAAGAAATGTTGTCAAAGGCCTTCTCCGCATCAATAAAAATTAACACTGCTTTGGTGTTAATATTTGTTTGTAAAAGTTCCAGAATATCGATAATATTCCTGGTGTTATCAAACAAGTGTCTACCTGGGAGAAAGCCTGCTTGGTCCTTATGAATTACTTCATTTAATACTTTTTTAAATCTGTTAGCCAACACATCCGCAAATATTTTGTAATCCACGTTTAGGAGTGAGATGGGGCGGTAGTTCTTAAGTTGAGTCTTTTCAGTTTCCACTTTAGGTATCAGTGTGATGAATGCTTCTTTCCACGTATCTGGTGCCCTCCCTCCCCCCATAATCTGGTTACAAACCTCCATTAATGGTTGTATCAAATAGTCTTTTAACATCCTGTAGTACTTGGAGGTGAGTCCATCAGGGCCTGGAGATTTGCCTAGTTGCATATTCTGAATGACATCCTCGATTTCCTGTTGTGTTATTTTACAATTCAAGATTGATCTCTTCTCTTGAGATAATTTTGGTAGGCCGTTGTCTTTCAAAAATTGTTCTATCTCAGTTGCTTCCTCGGATTCTTGTGTGTACAATTTTTTAAAATATTTCTGGAAACACTTTCTAATTTCTCCCGGTTTCTGAATGTTTTTCCCTTCAACTTCTAAGTTGGTGACATAATTTAATTTTTGTCTCTTTTTCAACTGCCAAGCTAGCAGTTTCCCACATTTGTTCGCAGATTCAAAAGATCTTTGTTTCATTTGTTTGATTTTCCATTCCACTTCTTGGTTAATCAATTTCGCATATTGTGACTGGTGAAATTTGATTTCTCTTAAAGTCTCTTTTGATTTTGGATTCACTCTTAATTTTTTCTCTCCATCTCTTATCTTCTCCAATATCTTGTCTTTTTTACCATTCCAAAGTTTTTTCTTGATCGTATTCTGTTGTATCAGAAACCCTCTCATAACAGCTTTGCTTGCGTCCCAGATTATTCTTTTTTCCACCGAGGTATTCAAGTTAATTTCAAAATAGTCCTTTAAAGCTTTTTGGGCCTTCTTTACAATCTCTTGATCTCTTAGCAGGTTGTCATTCATTTTCCATCTGAAGGAGTCGGCAGTAGTAAATCTCATTTCCATTTTCAAAGCGTTATGGTCGGAGCAAGTCTTTGGGCAGATTTCTATTTTTGTAGTCTTAGGTGCCAGCCCTCTAGTTGCCCAGATTTGGTCGATTCTTGTCCATGACAGGTGGGCCTCAGAAAAGAAAGTTCCTTCTTTACCTAGGGGGTTTCTCGTCCTCCATAAATCAATTAGGTCCATATTGTCAGTTAGTTCAAAGAAAGTTTTTGGTAGTCTTCCATCTTTAGTCAGATTCTGATTCTGTGACTTATCCATAAAAGTAGAGACGACCCCATTCATATCTCCCATCATAATGATGTTGGAATAGTCCAGATAGTCCAGTAGTGTCTCATGCAGCTTCTTATAAAATTCTGATTTCCCCTCATTTGGTGCATATATTCCTAATATCAAAACTTTCTCTCCTTGAGTCGAAATTTCAATAGCCAGGATTCTTCCTTGTTCATCTTTAAACAAAAATTTTGGTGATAAATTCTCCTTGGCGTAGATCACCACGCCTCTCTTCTTAACTCTATCTGATGAAATAAATTCTTGGCCTAATCTTTTATTTATTAACACCTTCCTGTGTAACCTGGTCACGTGGGTTTCTTGCAAACAAATTATGTCCAAATTCTCTTTCTTTAGAATATGGAAGATCCTTTTGCGTTTTTCTGGGGAATTCGCGCCATTAATGTTCCAACTATACAGCTGCAGAGACATCCTGTAACAATCTGTTGTTACTCTTGTTGGGCGTCTTCTTTTTTGTCCAAATCCGAGGGTGGTAACTCTTTTCCAGACTCTGGTGGTGGCCAAATAGCTGCCACTCCTTTCTGCAAGTCTTCTCCGTGGTCGTGTAGGAACTTCTGGCTGTCCTCTTTCGTTTTGATTTTTGTCTTCTTTCCTTTGTATTTGAATGAGAGGCCTTGTGGGAACTCCCACCTGTATGGTATTCCGTTACCTCTCAAAAGTCCAGCTAGGTCAGTGTAGTTAGATCTGAGATCCAGTAATTGTTTAGGAATATCCTTGTAGATTTGTGCTCTTCTGTCCTGGATCTCAAGTGCTTTGTTAAAATGTAGGTCGAGTAGCTTGTCTCTCTCCTGCTTAGTCCTTAAGATAATCAAACAGTCTCTAGGTCTGTCCTTCCCAACAGCTCTTCCCAATCTGAATGCAGTTGTTATTTTAAAGTCTGTATCTTCGTTTATACCCCAGAATTTAGAAAATTCTGTTGTTAAAAAGCCAATCAAGTCCTCTTTCTCAATCTCTGGGATAGAGCGTAATCTCAAATTATTTTCCCTGTTTCGCAGTTCCACCAAAGACAGATAGGCCTGTTGGTCAGTAATATGTTTATGGAGCGGCCTTACCTCTCCTTTCAATTCTTCCACTTCTTTAGTTGCTGCTTCTGCTTTTTCATTCGCAGCCTCGGCCAATTTTCGATTTTCAGATACAACGTCCTTTAGATTTCCAATATCTTGTGAATGCTTAGCCACCTGTTCAGAGAGTTTGGTAATTGAAGATGTGGCTAAGTCAATTTTTGCAGTTTGATCATCCACTTTTTTGTTCAAAATTGCAAATTGTTGTAACATTTCCTCTAGGAGAATGTTAGATCCCCCAGCTGCCATATCTTCACTTGTTAACTGTTCAGGTTCTTCAGCTGGGGTTGTTGGTGATGGTACAGCCTGTAGAACCGCAGGGACTGAAGATCTGCGAGCCTGGGAAACCAGAGTTGATTGTACCAATTTGCCTTTGCCTGCTTTCGACGCAGCTCTTGTTTTTACTCGGTTGCTCATTCCACACCTGTCTTTGGATTCAAGGTCAAGCTGTCAAAAGTTCCATGGGAAAGACAGGCCTCAGAGTGAATAACCAGACCACAGAGAGACAAAACAAAGTTGGTTCTCAGGAAATTGTAAATCCCAAACTCCTCTAGAGGGAGTATTGTTCAGTTCATGAAAGAAGAAACAAAGTTTCAGTCGCCATTAAAGTTCCTACAGTTAAATAAGTAAGCCATAGTCTTTAGAGAGGACCTTTTCCCTCTGGCAGAGCCCTCTCAATTTTGCCACAATAGTTTCTTAAAAGGTGCAAAATACAGTTGCTTAATTGTATCCACCAGTAATGCCTCTAAGTATCAGTTTCAGCTTTGTAAGTGTATCCGCAAAACAGCCTTTTGCCCACTGCAAGTCCGGGACTAGGGGTTTTCAAGTCTTTAAAGTTTTTAAAAGTCTAGCAGAGGAGAAAAACCCCAAACAGAATAAACACAGTAGCAGGAAAAAAAAGATAACTTGCCTTTCACCTTCAGTTTCCAACTTCTCCAGACGTATGCTGTCTCTCATTTAAAAACCCTTTTGTACTGCTTCCAGCTTGTCAGTTCCTTTGCCTTTGATCACTAAGCACCACCGGGAGACGGACTTCCTTTTTCTCGTCTCCCGCTTTCAGCCGAATTCACGAATTTATAATCCAATCTCAAATAAGTCTTACTCACGAGTAGTTAATTTGTAATCCAATGTAAAGGAAGAAAGGTCGGCGCTCATCCGTAACAGCCGCGCGGCTTCACTCCCGCAGAAAGAGCGATGAATCCACAGCACCGCTTCCCCTCCGCGCTTCCGAAGCCCCTTACGGGGTCCCTTCTTCGTTTTGGGGGTCGCTCTGGGTGCCCGCCGGATCCCACGGCCACGAGCTCGCTCTGCTCGTGGTTTAACTTAATGGGTCGTCGCTTTGCCGTAGCGAACGACCCTTTTCTGCGGAGCCCCTCTTCGCTGCGCAAAGAGGACCGCCATTACTCGTTTCGCGCCGCCTCCGGAAGTCTTCTGCCGGTTAAGTTTTTGAGGGCTGATTTCTTGTCCTGTTATAAAAAGACTTCTGTTTCCATTGCCAAAACTTATTGCGGAGCATTTGCAACCGGTTGGCACCATTTTTGAGTGTCAAAAGTCATTTTGAATTGTCAAAAGTCAGATTTTTGCTGAAATTGTGACCCCGGGGCTTAGGGATTTTTTCAAACAAATATTTTCTGCCGGTTAAGTTTTTGAGGGCTGATTTCTTGTCCTGTGATAAAATGCCTTCTGTTTCGAGTCCCCAACCTTTCAGGAGAGCGTTTTCAAGCTTTTGGCACCATTTTTGAATGAATTCCCAAAAGTCAGATTTTTGCGGAAATTGTGACCCCGGGGCTTAGGGATTTTTTCAAAAAAATATTTTCTGCCGGTTAAGTTTTTGAGGGCTGATTTCTTGTCCTGGGATAAAAAGCCTTCTGTTTCGAGTGCCAAACCTTTCAGGAGAGCGTTTTCAAGCTTTTGGCACCATTTTTGAATGAATTCCCAAAAGTCAGATTTTTGCGGAAATTGTGACCCCGGGGCTTAGGGATTTTTTCAAAAAAATATTTTCTGCCGGTTAAGTTTTTGAGGGCTGATTTCCTGTCCTGTGATAAAAAGCCTTCTGTTTCGAGTGACAAACCTTTCAGGAGAGCATTTTCAAGCTTTTGGCACCATTTTTGAGTGAATTGCCAAAAGTCAGATTTTTGCTGAAATTGTGACCCCGGGGCTTAGGGATTTTTTCAAAAAAATATTTTTTGCCGGTGAAGTTTTCGAGGGCTGATTAGTTGTCCTGGGATAAAAAGCCTTTTGTTTCGAGTGCCAAACCTTTCAGAAGAGCATTTTCAAGCTTTTGGCACCATTTTTGAGTGAATTGCCAAAAGTCAGATTTTTGCGGAAATTGTGACCCCGGGGCTTAGGGATTTTTTCAAACAAATATTTTCTGCCGGTTAAGTTTTTGAGGGCTGATTTCTTGTCCTGGGATAAAAAGCCTTTTGTTTCGAGTCCCAAACCTTTCAGGAGAGCATTTTAAAGCTCTTGGCACCATTTTTGAGTGAATTGCCAAAAGTCAGATTTTTGCGGAAATTGTGACCCCGGGGCTTAGGGATTTTTTCAAAAAAAGATTTTCCGCCGCTTAAGTTGTTGAGGGCTGATTTCTTGTCCTGGGATAAAAAGCCTTCTCTTTCGAGTGCCAAACCTTTCAGGAGAGCGTTTTCAAGCTTTTGGCACCATTTTTGAGTGAATTGCCAAAAGTTAGATTTTTGCTGAAATTGTGACCCCGGCCGGGGCTTAGGGATTTTTTCAAAAAAGATTTTCCGCCACTTAAGTTGTTGAGGGCTGATTTCTTGTCCTGTGATAAAAAGCCTTCTGTTTCCACCGCCAAAGTTTCAGGGGAGCATTTGCAACCGGTTGGCACCATTTTTGAGTGAATTGCCAAAAGTCAGATTTTTGCTGGAATTGTGACCCCGGGGCTTAGGAATTTTTTCAAAAAAATATTTTCTGCCGGTTAAGTTTTTGAGGGCTGATTTCTTGTCCTGTTATAAAAAGACTTCTGTTTCCATTGCCAAAACTTTCTGCGGAGCATTTGCAACCGGTTGGCACCATTTTTGAGTGTCAAAAGTCATTTTGAATTGTCAAAAGTCAGATTTTTGCTGAAATTGTGACCCCGGGGCTTAGGGATTTTTTCAGAAAAATATTTTCTGCCGGTTAAGTTTTTGAGGGCTGATTTCTTATCCTGTGATAAAAAGCCTTCTGTTTCGAGTCCCAAACCTTTCAAGAGAGCATTTTCAAGCTTTTGGCACCATTTTTGAGTGAATTGCCAAAAGTCAGATTTTTGCTGAAATTGTGACCCCGGGGCTTAGGGATTTTTTCAAAAAATATTTTTTGCCGGTGAAGTTTTTGAGGGCTGATTTCTTGTCCTGGGATAAAAAGCCTTCTGTTTCGAGTGCTAAACCTTTCAGAAGAGCATTTTCAAGCTTTTGGCACCATTTTTGAGTGAATTGCCAAAAGTCAGATTTTTGCGGAAATTGTGACCCCGGGGCTTAGGGATTTTTTCAAACAAATATTTTCTGCCGGTTAAGTTTTTGAGGGCTGATTTCTTGTCCTGTGATAAAATGCCTTCTGTTTCGAGTCCCCAACCTTTCAGGAGAGCGTTTTCAAGCTTTTGGCACCATTTTTGAATGAATTCCCAAAAGTCAGATTTTTGCGGAAATTGTGACCCCGGGGCTTAGGGATTTTTTCAAAAAAATATTTTCTGCCGGTTAAGTTTTTGAGGGCAGATTTCTTGTCCTGTGATAAAAAGCCTTCTGTTTCGAGGCCCAAACCTTTCAGGAGAGCATTTTAAAGCTCTTGGCACCATTTTTGAGTGAATTGCCAAAAGTCAGATTTTTGCTGAAATTGTGAACCCGGGGCTTAGGGATTTTTTCAAAAAAATATTTTCTGCCGGTTAAGTTTTCGAGGGCTGATTAGTTGTCCTGGGATAAAAAGCCTTTTGTTTCGAGTGCCAAACCTTTCAGAAGAGCATTTTCAAGCTTTTGGCACCATTTTTGAGTGAATTGCCAAAAGTCAGATTTTTGCTGAAATTGTGACCCCGGGGCTTAGGGATTTTTTCAAAAAAACATTTTCTGCCGGTTAAGTTTTTGAGGGCAGATTTCCTGTCCTGTGATAAAAAGCCTTCTGTTTCGAGTCCCAAACCTTTCAGGAGAGCATTTTAAAGCTCTTGGCACCATTTTTGAGTGAATTGCCAAAAGTCAGATTTTTGCTGAAATTGTGACCCCGGGGCTTAGGGATTTTGTCAAAAAAATATTTTCTGCCGGTTAAGTTTTTGAGGGCTGATTTCTTGTCCTGGGATAAAAAGCCTTCTGTTTCGAGTGCCAAACCTTTCAAGAGAGAATTTTCAAGCTTTTGGCACCATTTTGAGTGAATTGCCAAAAGTCAGATTTTTGCGGAAATTGTGAGCCCGGGGCTTAGGAATTTTTTCAAAAAAATATTTTCTGCCGGTTAAGTTTTTGAGGGCTGATTTCTTGTCCTGGGATAAAAAGCCTTTTGTTTCGAGTGCCAAACCTTTCAGAAGAGCATTTTCAAGCTCTTGGCACCTTTTTTGAGTGAATTGCCAAAAGTCAGATTTTTGCGGAAATTGTGACCCCGGGGCTTAGGGATTTTTTCAAAAAAATATTTTCTGCCGGTTAAGTTTTTGAGGGCTGATTTCTTGTCCTGTGATAAACTGCCTTCTGTTTCGAGTCCCCAACCTTTCAGGAGAGCGTTTTCAAGCTTTTGGCACCATTTTTGAATGAATTCCCAAAAGTCAGATTTTTGCGGAAATTGTGACCCCGGGGCTTAGGGATTTTTTCAAAAAAATATTTTCTGCCCGTTAAGTTTTTGAGGGCTGATTTCTTGTCCTGGGATAAAAAGCCTTTTGTTTCGAGTGCCAAACCTTTCAGAAGAGCATTTTCAAGCTTTTGGCACCATTTTTGAGTGAATTGCCAAAAGTCAGATTTTTGCGGAAATTGTGACCCCGGGGCTTAGGGATTTTTCAAAAAAAGATTTTCCCCGCTTAAGTTTTTGAGGGCTGATTTCTTGTCCTGTGATAAAAAGCCTTCTGTTTCGAGTGCCAAACCTTCAGAAGAGCATTTTCAAGCTTTTGGCACCATTTTTGAGTGAATTGCCAAAAGTCAGATTTTTGCGGAAATTGTGACCCCGGGGCTTAGGGATTTTTTCAAAAAAACATTTTCTGCCGGTTAAGTTTTTGAGGGCAGATTTCCTGTCCTGTGATAAAAAGCCTTCTGTTTCGAGTCCCAAACCTTTCAGGAGAGCATTTTAAAGCTCTTGGCACCATTTTTGAGTGAATTGCCAAAAGTCAGATTTTTGCTGAAATTGTGACCCCGGGGCTTAGGGATTTTGTCAAAAAAATATTTTCTGCCGGTTAAGTTTTTGAGGGCTGATTTCTTGTCCTGGGATAAAAAGCCTTCTGTTTCGAGTGCCAAACCTTTCAAGAGAGAATTTTCAAGCTTTTGGCACCATTTTGAGTGAATTGCCAAAAGTCAGATTTTTGCGGAAATTGTGAGCCCGGGGCTTAGGAATTTTTTCAAAAAAATATTTTCTGCCGGTTAAGTTTTTGAGGGCTGATTTCTTGTCCTGGGATAAAAAGCCTTTTGTTTCGAGTGCCAAACCTTTCAGAAGAGCATTTTCAAGCTCTTGGCACCTTTTTTGAGTGAATTGCCAAAAGTCAGATTTTTGCGGAAATTGTGACCCCGGGGCTTAGGGATTTTTTCAAAAAAATATTTTCTGCCGGTTAAGTTTTTGAGGGCTGATTTCTTGTCCTGTGATAAACTGCCTTCTGTTTCGAGTCCCCAACCTTTCAGGAGAGCGTTTTCAAGCTTTTGGCACCATTTTTGAATGAATTCCCAAAAGTCAGATTTTTGCGGAAATTGTGACCCCGGGGCTTAGGGATTTTTTCAAAAAAATATTTTCTGCCCGTTAAGTTTTTGAGGGCTGATTTCTTGTCCTGGGATAAAAAGCCTTTTGTTTCGAGTGCCAAACCTTTCAGAAGAGCATTTTCAAGCTTTTGGCACCATTTTTGAGTGAATTGCCAAAAGTCAGATTTTTGCGGAAATTGTGACCCCGGGGCTTAGGGATTTTTCAAAAAAAGATTTTCCCCGCTTAAGTTTTTGAGGGCTGATTTCTTGTCCTGTGATAAAAAGCCTTCTGTTTCGAGTGCCAAACCTTCAGAAGAGCATTTTCAAGCTTTTGGCACCATTTTTGAGTGAATTGCCAAAAGTCAGATTTTTGCGGAAATTGTGACCCCGGGGCTTAGGGATTTTTTCAAAAAAACATTTTCCCCGCTTAAGTTGTTGAGGGCTGATTTCTTGTCCTGTGATAAAAAGCCTTCTGTTTCGAGTGCCAAACCTTTCAGGAGAGCATTTTCAAGCTTTTGGCAGCATTTTTGAGTGAATTGCCAAAAGTTAGATTTTTGCTGAAATTGTGACCCCGGCCGGGGCTTAGGGATTTTTTCAAAAAAGATTTTCCGCCGCTTAAGTTGTTGAGGGCTGATTTCTTGTCCTGTGATAAAAAGCCTTTTGTTTCCACCGCCAAAGTTTCAGGGGAGCATTTTCAAGCTTTTGGCACCATTTTTGAGTGAATTGCCAAAAGTCAGATTTTTGCGGAAATTGTGACCCCGGGGCTTAGGGATTTTTCAAAAAAAGATTTTCCCCGCTTAAGTTTTTGAGGGCTGATTTCTTGTCCTGTGATAAAAAGCCTTCTGTTTCGAGTGCCAAACCTTCAGAAGAGCATTTTCAAGCTTTTGGCACCATTTTTGAGTGAATTGCCAAAAGTCAGATTTTTGCGGAAATTGTGACCCCGGGGCTTAGGGATTTTTTCAAAAAAACATTTTCTGCCGGTTAAGTTTTTGAGGGCAGATTTCCTGTCCTGTGATAAAAAGCCTTCTGTTTCGCGTCCCAAACCTTTCAGGAGAGCATTTTAAAGCTCTTGGCACCATTTTTGAGTGAATTGCCAAAAGTCAGATTTTTGCTGAAATTGTGACCCCGGGGCTTAGGGATTTTTTCAAAAAAAGATTTTCCCCGCTTAAGTTTTTGAGGGCTGATTTCTTGTCCTGTGATAAAAAGCCTTCTGTTTCGAGTGCCAAACCTTTCAGGAGAGCATTTTCAAGCTTTTGGCACCATTTTTGAGTGAATTGCCAAAAGTCAGATTTTTGCTGAAATTGTGACCCCGGCGCTTAGGGATTTTTTCAAAAAAAGATTTTCCCCGCTTAAGTTGTTGAGGGCTGATTTCTTGTCCTGTGATAAAAAGCCTTCTGTTTCGAGTGCCAAACCTTTCAGGAGAGCATTTTCAAGCTTTTGGCAGCATTTTTGAGTGAATTGCCAAAAGTCAGATTTTTGCTGAAATTGTGACCCCGGCCGGGGCTTAGGGATTTTTCAAAAAAAGATTTTCCCCGCTTAAGTTTTTGAGGGCTGATTTCTTGTTCTGTGATAAAAAGCCTTCTGTTTCGAGTGCCAAAACTTTCAGAAGAGCATTTTCAAGCTTTTGGCACCATTTTTGAGTGAATTGCCAAAAGTCAGATTTTTGCGGAAATTGTGACCCCGGCGCTTAGGGATTTTTTCAAAAAAATATTTTCTGCCGGTTAAGTTTTTGAGGGCTGATTTCTTGTCCTGTGATAAAATGCCTTCTGTTTCGAGTCCCCAACCTTTCAGAAGAGCATTTTCAAGCTTTTGGCACCATTTTTGAGTGAATTGCCAAAAGTCAGATTTTTGCGGAAATTGTGACCCCGGGGCTTAGGGATTTTTTCAAAAAAATATTTTCTGCCGGTTAAGTTTTTGAGGGCTGATTTCTTGTTCTGTGATAAAAAGCCTTCTGTTTCGAGTGCCAAACCTTTCAAGAGAGAATTTTCAAGCTTTTGGCACCATTTTGAGTGAATTGCCAAAAGTCAGATTTTTGCGGAAATTGTGACCCCGGGGCTTAGGGATTTTTTCAAAAAAATATTTTCTGCCGGTTAAGTTTTTGAGGGCTGATTTCTTGTCCTGTGATAAACTGCCTTCTGTTTCGAGTCCCCAACCTTTCAGGAGAGCGTTTTCAAGCTTTTGGCACCATTTTTGAGTGAATTGCCAAAAGTCAGATTTTTGCGGAAATTGTGACCCCGGGGCTTAGGGATTTTTCAAAAAAAGATTTTCCCCGCTTAAGTTTTTGAGGGCTGATTTCTTGTCCTGTGATAAAAAGCCTTCTGTTTCGAGTGCCAAACCTTCAGAAGAGCATTTTCAAGCTTTTGGCACCATTTTTGAGTGAATTGCCAAAAGTCAGATTTTTGCGGAAATTGTGACCCCGGGGCTTAGGGATTTTTTCAAAAAAACATTTTCCCCGCTTAAGTTGTTGAAGGCTGATTTCTTGTCCTGTGATAAAAAGCCTTCTGTTTCGAGTGCCAAACCTTTCAGGAGAGCATTTTCAAGCTTTTGGCAGCATTTTTGAGTGAATTGCCAAAAGTTAGATTTTTGCTGAAATTGTGACCCCGGCCGGGGCTTAGGGATTTTTTCAAAAAAGATTTTCCGCCGCTTAAGTTGTTGAGGGCTGATTTCTTGTCCTGTGATAAAAAGCCTTTTGTTTCCACCGCCAAAGTTTCAGGGGAGCATTTTCAAGCTTTTGGCACCATTTTTGAGTGAATTGCCAAAAGTCAGATTTTTGCGGAAATTGTGACCCCGGGGCTTAGGGATTTTTCAAAAAAAGATTTTCCCCGCTTAAGTTTTTGAGGGCTGATTTCTTGTCCTGTGATAAAAAGCCTTCTGTTTCGAGTGCCAAACCTTCAGAAGAGCATTTTCAAGCTTTTGGCACCATTTTTGAGTGAATTGCCAAAAGTCAGATTTTTGCGGAAATTGTGACCCCGGGGCTTAGGGATTTTTTCAAAAAAACATTTTCTGCCGGTTAAGTTTTTGAGGGCAGATTTCCTGTCCTGTGATAAAAAGCCTTCTGTTTCGAGTCCCAAACCTTTCAGGAGAGCATTTTAAAGCTCTTGGCACCATTTTTGAGTGAATTGCCAAAAGTCAGATTTTTGCTGAAATTGTGACCCCGGGGCTTAGGGATTTTTTCAAAAAAAGATTTTCCCCGCTTAGGTTTTTGAGGGCTGATTTCTTGTCCTGTGATAAAAAGCCTTCTGTTTCGAGTGCCAAACCTTTCAGGAGAGCATTTTCAAGCTTTTGGCACCATTTTTGAGTGAATTGCCAAAAGTCAGATTTTTGCTGAAATTGTGACCCCGGCGCTTAGGGATTTTTTCAAAAAAAGATTTTCCCCGCTTAAGTTGTTGAGGGCTGATTTCTTGTCCTGTGATAAAAAGCCTTCTGTTTCGAGTGCCAAACCTTTCAGGAGAGCATTTTCAAGCTTTTGGCAGCATTTTTGAGTGAATTGCCAAAAGTCAGATTTTTGCTGAAATTGTGACCCCGGCCGGGGCTTAGGGATTTTTCAAAAAAAGATTTTCCCCGCTTAAGTTTTTGAGGGCTGATTTCTTGTTCTGTGATAAAAAGCCTTCTGTTTCGAGTGCCAAACCTTTCAGAAGAGCATTTTCAAGCTTTTGGCACCATTTTTGAGTGAATTGCCAAAAGTCAGATTTTTGCGGAAATTGTGACCCCGGCGCTTAGGGATTTTTTCAAAAAAATATTTTCTGCCGGTTAAGTTTTTGAGGGCTGATTTCTTGTCCTGTGATAAAAAGCCTTCTGTTTCCATTGCCAAAACTTTCTGCGGAGCATTTTCAAGCTTTTGGCAGCATTTTTGAGTGAATTGCCAAAAGTTAGATTTTTGCTGAAATTGTGACCCCGGCCGGGGCTTAGGGATTTTTTCAAAAAAGATTTTCCGCCGCTTAAGTTGTTGAGGGCTGATTTCTTGTCCTGTGATAAAAAGCCTTCTGTTTCCACCGCCAAAGTTTCAGGGGAGCATTTTCAAGCTTTTGGCACCATTTTTGAGTGAATTGCCAAAAGTCAGATTTTTGCGGAAATTGTGACCCCGGGGTTTAGGAATTTTTTCAAAAAAATATTTTCTGCCGGTTAAGTTTTTGAGGGCTGATTTCTTGTCCTGTTATAAAAAGACTTCTGTTTCCATTGCCAAAACTTTCTGCGGAGCATTTGCAACCGGTTGGCACCATTTTTGAGTGTCAAAAGTCATTTTGAATTGTCAAAAGTCATATTTTTGCTGAAATTGTGACCCCGGGGCTTAGGGATTTTTTCAAACAAATATTTTCCGCCGGTAAAGTTTTTGAGGGCTGATTTCTTGTCCTGGGATAAAAAGCCTTCTGTTTCGAGTGCCAAACCTTTCAGGAGAGCATT
Organism: Podarcis vaucheri; assembly: GCF_965113315.1. Taxonomy (NCBI): domain Eukaryota; kingdom Metazoa; phylum Chordata; class Lepidosauria; order Squamata; family Lacertidae; genus Podarcis; species Podarcis vaucheri. The sequence continues at coordinate 48,239,117 of NC_138751.1, read as the reverse complement.
TTCAAGCTTTTGGCAACATTTTTGAGTGATTGCCAAAAGTCAGATTTTTGCTGAAATTGTGACCCCGGGGCTTAGGGATTTTTTCAAAAAATATTTTCTGCCGGTTAAGTTTTTGAGGGCAGATTTCTTGTCCTGTGATAAAAAGACTTCTGTTTCGAGTGCCAAACCTTTCAGAAGAGCATTTTCAAGCTTTTGGCACCATTTTTGAGTGAATTGCCAAAAGTCAGATTTTTGCGGAAATTGTGACCCCGGGGCTTAGGGATTTTTTCAAAAAAATATTTTTTGCCTGTGAAGTTTTTGAGGGCTGATTTCTTGTCCTGTGATAAAAAGCCTTCTGTTTCGAGTGCCAAACCTTTCAGAAGAGCATTTTCAAGCTTTTGGCACCATTTTTGAGTGAATTGCCAAAAGTCAGATTTTTGCGGAAATTGTGACCACGGGGCTTAGGGATTTTTTCAAAAAAACATTTTCTGCCGGTTAAGTTTTTGAGGGCAGATTTCCTGTCCTGTGATAAAAAGCCTTCTGTTTCGAGTCCCAAACCTTTCAGAAGAGCATTTTAAAGCTCTTGGCACCATTTTTGAGTGAATTGCCAAAAGTCAGATTTTTGCTGAAATTGTGACCCCGGCGCTTAGGGATTTCTTCAAAAAAAGATTTTCCCCGCTTAAGTTGTTGAGGGCTGATTTCTTGTCCTGGGATAAAAAGCCTTCTGTTTCTAGTGCCAAACCTTTCAGGAGAGCATTTTCAAGCTTTTGGCACCATTTTTGAGTGAATTGCCAAAAGTCAGATTTTTGCTGAAATTGTGACCCCGGCGCTTAGGGATTTTTTCAAAAAAAGATTTTCCCCACTTAAGTTGTTGAGGGCTGATTTCTTGTCCTGTGATAAAAAGCCTTCTGTTTCGAGTGCCAAACCTTTCAGGAGAGCATTTTCAAGCTTTTGGCAGCATTTTTGAGTGAATTGCCAAAAGTTAGATTTTTGCTGAAATTGTGACCCCGGCCGGGGCTTAGGGATTTTTTCAAAAAAGATTTTCCGCCGCTTAAGTTGTTGAGGGCTGATTTCTTGTCCTGTGATAAAAAGCCTTCTGTTTCCACCGCCAAAGTTTCAGGGGAGCATTTGCAACCGGTTGGCACCATTTTTGAGTGAATTGCCAAAAGTCAGATTTTTGCTGAAATTGTGACCCCGGGGCTTAGGAATTTTTTCAAAAAAATATTTTCTGCCGGTTAAGTTTTTGAGGGCTGATTTCTTGTCCTGTTATAAAAAGACTTCTGTTTCCATTGCCAAAACTTTCTGCGGAGCATTTGCAACCGGTTGGCACCATTTTTGAGTGTCAAAAGTCATTTTGAATTGTCAAAAGTCAGATTTTTGCTGAAATTGTGACCCCGGGGCTTAGGGATTTTTTCAGAAAAATATTTTCTGCCGGTTAAGTTTTTGAGGGCTGATTTCTTGTCCTGTGATAAAAAGGCTTCTGTTTCGAGTGCCAAACCTTTCAAGAGAGCATTTTTAAGCTCTTGGCACCATTTTTGAGTGAATTGCCAAAAGTCAGATTTTTGCTGAAATTGTGACCCCGGGGCTTAGGGATTTTTTCAAAAAAATATTTTTTGCCGGTGACGTTTTTGAGGGCTGATTTCTTGTCCTGGGATAAAAAGCCTTCTGTTTCCAGTGCCAAACCTTTCAGAAGAGCATTTTCAAGCTTTTGGCACCATTTTTGAGTGAATATCCAAAAGTCAGATTTTTGCTGAAATTGTGACCCCGGGGCTTAGGGATTTTTTCAAAAAAATATTTTTTGCCGGTGAAGTTTTCGAGGGCTGATTAGTTGTCCTGGGATAAAAAGCCTTTTGTTTCGAGTGCCAAACCTTTCAGAAGAGCATTTTCAAGCTTTTGGCACCATTTTTGAGTGAATTGCCAAAAGTCAGATTTTTGCGGAAATTGTGACCCCGGGGCTTAGGGATTTTTTCAAACAAATATTTTCTGCCGGTTAAGTTTTTGAGGGCTGATTTCTTGTCCTGGGATAAAAAGCCTTCTGTTTCCATCGCCAAAGCTTTCAGGAGAGCATTTTTAAGCTTTTGGCATCATTGTTGAGTGAATTGCCAAAAGTCAGATTTTTGCTGAAATTGTGACCCCGGGGCTTAGGGATTTTTTCAAAAAAATATATTCTGCCGGTTAAGTTTTTGAGGGCTGATTTCTTGTCCTGGGATAAAAAGCCTTCTGTTTCGAGTGCCAAACCTTTCAGGAGAGCATTTTCAAGCTTTTGGCACCATTTTTGAGTGAATTGCCAAAAGTCAGATTTTTGCGGAAATTGTGACCCCGGGGCTTAGGGATTTTTTCAGAAAAATATTTTCTGCCGGTTAAGTTTTTGAGGGCTGATTTCTTGTCCTGTGATAAAAAGGCTTCTGTTTCGAGTCCCAAACCTTTCAAGAGAGCATTTTAAAGCTCTTGGCACCATTTTTGAGTGAATTGCCAAAAGTCAGATTTTTGCTGAAATTGTGACCCCGGGGCTTAGGGATTTTTTCAAAAAAACATTTTCTGCCGATTAAGTTTTTGAGGGCAGATTTCTTGTCCTGTGATAAAAAGCCTTCTGTTTCGAGTCCCAAACCTTTCAGGAGAGCATTTTAAAGCTCTTGGCACCATTTTTGAGTGAATTGCCAAAAGTCAGATTTTTGCTGAAATTGTGACCCCGGGGCTTAGGGATTTTTTCAAAAAAATATTTTTTGCCGGTTAAGTTTTCGAGGGCTGATTAGTTGTCCTGGGATAAAAAGCCTTTTGTTTCGAGTGCCAAACCTTTCAGAAGAGCATTTTCACGCTTTTGGCACCATTTTTGACTGAATTGCCAAAAGTCAGATTTTTGCGGAAATTGTGACCCCGGGGCTTAGGGATTTTTTCAAAAAAATATTTTCTGCCGGTTAAGTTTTTGAGGGCTTATTTCTTGTCCTGTGATAAAATGCCTTCTGTTTCGAGTCCCCAACCTTTCAGGAGAGCGTTTTCAAGCTTTTGGCACCATTTTTGAATGAATTCCCAAAAGTCAGATTTTTGCGGAAATTGTGACCCCGGGTATTAGGGGATGATTAGCTGCTTGTGCTTAAAATGGTGCCCCTTCAGAGTTTGTGCGGCCCCACAAACCTCTGTGTGTGACAGAGCTCCTCAGACATGTCTGCTCTAGTCACTGTTAGAGTCCGACAGTGGCTGTTTGCGGAAACGCCTCCAACAAAGAAGTTCCTTAACGGAAACACGTCTCCTGGACTCACGACGTGACAGCTTCCGACGAAGCATGGGTCTCCCTGCAATTGCTTCTGACACCTCCCCACTATTTTCACTGGACGTGTCTCTCACCCCTTTCTCCCCCCTGCTTCCTGCCTGCGCTGCTGCATCTCTCTCAGTATCCCTGAGATCCTGCTCCAGAGACCCCGCGCTCCCCCTGCTGGTCCCTGCTTTGGCTGTTGAGTCTCTCCCAGTCTCTGGGAGCCCTATCACCTCCTTTCCCTCTGATGTCAGTTCCCTGACATCCACCTCCCCTCCAGGGCCCCCTTCCCCCCCGCCCCCTCCCTCTCCTCTGGGCGGTGAGGAGCTGAAACCCCGAAACGAATCCTCTTCATCTTCCGACGTCTCGAACATCTCCCTCCATCGGTCTTTGTTCCGACTCGCTGAATCCTCCTCCACCTCGGAATCGGAGAACCCCTCCAACTCCTCTTCTTCGTCTGTGGTGGCGAAGTGTTCCCTCCGGAACCTCGCCACTGGCTGGGGTTTTCGAGGGAATCTCTGATGAAAAGTTTCAATTAGAACCTCGTCATCTACATCCTCTGCCCTGACCCAGGTGTTTTCCGACTCCGGTTCCCCTTCCCACATTACCAAATACTCTACTTGCTCTCCTTTCCACCTGGAATCTAGGATCTCCGCTGCATGGTAGCTGTGTTCTTTTTCCTCCATCGCTGGTCCCCTATTGACCCTCCCCTCTCTGTCCCCTATATACGGTGACAGCAACGATCTGTGGAACACTGGGTGCAACTTCATGTGGTTCGGTAACCGGAGTCTGAAAGCCACTGGGTTGACCTGTTGCGTGACTTCAAATGGGCCCAGTCTTTTGGGTCTTAACTTCTTACAACCTCCTTTAAATGGTAACCCTTGGGTGGACAGCCACACCTGGTCTCCCACCCTAAGGCTTTCCCCTTCCCTTCTGGTTTTGTCTGCCTGCCTCTTATATTCCTCCTTCGCTCGGTTTAAATTAAGTTGGAGTTGGCGATGGATCGCTTCCATTTCTTCAACGAACTGTTCTGCTGCTGGAACGCTCCAGTTCTCCCCCTCCCCCCCTGGGAAGGCTCGGGGATGACACCCGTGATTGGCCAAAAAAGGGCTCATTCCCGTGGACACGTTCTCTGCATTGTTGTAAGCAAATTCTGCCAACGCCAGCTTCTCCACCCAATCATTCTCTCTGTCATTAACATAACACCTCAAATATTGCTGGAGGACACCATTAGCTCTTTCCGCCTGCCCGTTGGTTTCTGGATGACGGGCAGTAGAGAAATTAACCTCTACATGCAGTAAGCTCATGAGCTTCCTCCAGAACCTGGAAGTAAATTGTTTCCCTCGGTCCGAAACCACCCTCAAGGGGGCGCCATGCAACCTAAACACATTTTCCACAAACAATTTGGCGGTTTCTTCTGCTGTGACCGCATGTGAGCAGGCTATAAAGTGTGCCATCTTGGTTAACAGATCTACCACCACCATAATGGCTGTTTTCCCTTTGGACCTGGGCAGATCAGTCATAAAATCTATTGCCACTGCCTCCCACGGTCTTTCCGGCGTGGGTAGTGGTTCTAATAAACCTGCCGGTGCCCGCCTCTCCCCCTTGGCTCGTTGGCAACGGTCACACCCTCTCACATATTCACGCACATCTTCCCTGACCTTGGGCCACCAGAATTCCCTGGTAACCAGCCACATGGTTTTGTGTTGCCCAAAATGCCCTGCTGTGGGGTTATCGTGCAGTTGCTTGAGTACCTTTTCCCTCAATTCCCCTTCAGGTATGTATAACGCTCCCTTGTAGTACAACGCCCCATTTCTCTCCTCAAAACCCCCGGGTTTGTCTCCCTCCCTCCTAAGACTCCGGAGTTTGTCCTGGGCGTATACATCCTGCCCCGTTCCCTCTACCAGTTCCCTTTGCCCCACCAATGCCGCCCCACACACCCAGCGGTCCTCGGGAATGACATGGGTCTCTTCGGGTACACCCTCTCCCTCCAAATATTCAGGTTTGCGTGAGAGAGCGTCCGCCCTAACGTTCTCCGGGCCTGGTACGTAACAAATCTCAAAGTTAAATTTGGAGAACTCCTGGGCCCATCTCAACTGCCGTTGGTTGAGCACTCGCGCAGTTCTCCAATACTCTAGATTCTTATGGTCCGTGCACACTTGCACTTTCTGTTGTGCACCAATTAGTAGGTGCCTCCATCTCCGGAAGGCCTCATAAATTGCAAGAAGTTCCCGGTCGTACACCGTGTAGTTCCTCTCAGACTTGTTCAGCTTCCGCGAAAAGAAGGCACACGGTCGCCACTCCGACCCCTCCTTCCCCGGCTGCAGAAGAAGCACCGCCCCTATGGCTCGGTCCGACGCGTCTGTTTCGACCCTCAGCTTTTTTTGTAAATCCACATGTAGAAGTTGTTCGCCAGAGGCGAAGGCCCTTTTCAGTTCCTCAAACGCTCGCTCCGCCTCCCCCGTCCAAACAAACTTCTTTTTGCTGCTGAGACAGTCCGTGATGGGCGCCGTCAGGTGGGCGAAGTTGCGGATGAACTTACGATAAAAGTTTCCAAACCCTAGGAACCTCTGCACATCCTTCTTGGTCTTGGGTGTTTTCCATTCCAGCACCGCTTGAACCTTGCCGGGGTCCATAGCCAACCCTTTGTCTGACAAGCGGTACCCCAGGAATTCCACCTCCTTGGTATGAAACTGACACTTCTCCAGTTTCACCCACAGTCGGTTGGCTTGCAGCCTGCTCAACACTTCTCTGACGTCTCTCACATGTTGCTCCTCATTCTCCGAATACACCAACACGTCATCTAAGAAGGCCACGCAATTCTTGTAGAGCAAAGGCCCCAGTACGTGGTTCATGAAAGCTTGAAAACACGCGGAGCCGGTTTGTAATCCAAAAGGCATAACTAAGTATTCAAATGCCCCCAAAGGGGTGAACATGGTGGTCTTCCATTCATCCCCTTTCCTTATACGTATCAGGTTGTACGCCCCCCTTAGGTCCAGCTTTGTAAAAATCTTTCCCTTCCGCACCCTGGTCAAAATATCATCAATCCTGGGCATAGGAAAAGCCGCCGGCTCTGTCACTGCATTTAAGGCCCGAAAGTCACATACCAGCCTCGGCTTGTCCGTGTTTTTTTTGTCCACAAAAAACACTGGGCTACCCCCCGCTGCCTTGGACTCTCTGATGAAGCCCCTCTTCAGGTTCTTGTCAATGAACGCTCGCAACTCCTGCATTTCCCTGTCTGACATGGCATACAACTTGCCTACAGGAAGCTGTGCTCCAGGGAGTAAATTGATCTGGCAATCAAAGGGTCTATGCGGAGGTAGTTGGTCAGCTTCCTTCTCGCTGAACACGTCGCTGAGATCAGCATACTGTGGTGGCACCTTCCCCTTCTCCACTACTTCAGTCCCTGCCAGGGTGGCTTGGGCCCCTGCTGACCCCTTTTCCCCCCTGCAGTGTTCTAAGCAATGTGCGGAACCGAAGGAAACCACTCTTTGATGCCAGCCCACCAGCGGATCATGTAGGGCTAGCCAGCTCATTCCCAAAATAATGGGAGCACCTCCCAAGGTGGCCACATTAAACGCTATCAGTTCTGTGTGCCTTGCCACCCTCATTATCATTGGGATGGTCTGCAAGCTGACTCCTCCTCCCAACAGTTCCCTGCCATCGATCGTGGTCACCTGCAGGGGGTTGCTTAAAGGGATAGTCTGTATCTGGTGTTCAGCAGCAAACTCCTTGCTCATAAAATTGCAGGAGCTGCCTGAGTCCAACAGTGCCTTTATTTTTAGGGGGTGTCCATTTTGCAGCTCTAGCGACACTTCAATCACTAGAGCCGGTCGAGGAGCTTCTGGCACTGGCACTTGGGGAAGGGGCACTTTCACTGCTCTTTGGCCTGGCTGCAGTGCCCTGATGGCAACCAGGCGTTGGCTTTTACCTGCTCCGTTTCTCCCTGCTCTTCCCCCTCAACAGCCCCCACCATTCCTTGCCATTCCTTCCTCTGGGGGCAGACTCTGGCAAAGTGGCCTGGCTGTTGGCAGAGATAGCATTTCCGGGCTCCCTTTCCCTCCTTCTTCGCCCCCTCACTGGGCTTTGAAACTGCGCGCGCGCGGGCTGTTCCGATTTCCATCGGCTCTGCCGGCGGGAAAGCTGGCTCAGGAATGTCTGGAATGCGTAACTCCTTCCAACGTTCCCCTCTCCCTTCCCGCCTCTCCAAGGCTCTTGCCTCCTGGCGCGCTCCAATGGTCAGCGCAGATTTGGTCAGCTGATCCATAGACACCGCCCTGGGGCTCCTGGCCAGCTCGTCTTTCACAGCTGAAGAAAGACCTTCTTCAAATAGCATCTGAATGGGTGCTGCCGATAAATCCCACCCCAATCTGTGAATCAGCATGGTAAATTCAGTCCAGTACTCACGGACAGATCTGCTTCCCTGCTTGCAAGCCATTAACTGTCTGCGCACCGCCCCTTCCTCAACGTCGCTGGAAAACATGATATCCATTGCACGAAAAAATTTCATAGTGTCCTTTAGGATATCGTTGTGCGTTGCCATCAGGGGTCGAACCCAGTCTCGCGCGCCCTTCTCAAGATGCCCAATTACAAAAGCAACTCGAGATTCCTCATCAGGGAACTCATCAAACTGGACATTCAGGGCATATTGCATTTCAGTCCTAAAGGCATGGTAATCCTTGGGGTCCCCCCCAAACTTCTGCACCAATCCTGGTACCTTTCTGGGGAACTGAGTGGTTCTCCCCTTCTTGTCTGCATCTTGAGCCCTCCTCTCCTCGAGCCTCGCCGTCTGCAGCGCCAGTTGGACCTCCAATGCTCGGCATCTTTCTTCCAAGCTTGGATCAGCTCCTCCGGCTCCGGCTGGGTCGCTCATGATGCTTTCTCCTGCACAGGCAGCGTACAGAGACTGTCGGACTGCTATTAGGGGATGATTAGCTGCTTGTGCTTAAAATGGTGCCCCTTCAGAGTTTGTGCGGCCCCACAAACCTCTGTGTGTGACAGAGCTCCTCAGACATGTCTGCTCTAGTCACTGTTAGAGTCCGACAGTGGCTGTTTGCGGAAACGCCTCCAACAAAGAAGTTCCTTAACGGAAACACGTCTCCGTTAAGGAACTTCTTTGTTGGAGGCGTTTCCGCAAACAGCCACTGTCGGACTGCTATTAGGGGATGATTAGCTGCTTGTGCTTAAAATGGTGCCCCTTCAGAGTTTGTGCGGCCCCACAAACCTCTGTGTGTGACAGAGCTCCTCAGACATGTCTGCTCTAGTCACTGTTAGAGTCCGACAGTGGCTGTTTGCGGAAACGCCTCCAACAAAGAAGTTCCTTAACGGAAACACGTCTCCTGGACTCACGACGTGACAGCTTCCGACGAAGCATGGGTCTCCCTGCAATTGCTTCTGACACCTCCCCACTATTTTCACTGGACGTGTCTCTCACCCCTTTCTCCCCCCTGCTTCCTGCCTGCGCTGCTGCATCTCTCTCAGTATCCCTGAGATCCTGCTCCAGAGACCCCGCGCTCCCCCTGCTGGTCCCTGCTTTGGCTGTTGAGTCTCTCCCAGTCTCTGGGAGCCCTATCACCTCCTTTCCCTCTGATGTCAGTTCCCTGACACCGGGGCTTAGGGATTTTTTCAAAAAAATATTTTCTGCCGGTTAAGTTTTTGAGGGCTGATTTCTTGTCCTGGGATAAAAAGCCTTCTGTTTCGAGTGCCAAACCTTTCAGGAGAGCATTTTCAAGCTTTTGGCACCATTTTTGAGTGAATTGCCAAAAGTCAGATTTTTGCGGAAATTGTGACCCCGGGGCTTAGGGATTTTTTCAAAAAAATATTTTCTGCCGGTTAAGTTTTCGAGGGCTGATTAGTTGTCCTGGGATAAAAAGCCTTTTGTTTCGAGTGCCAAACCTTTCATGAGAGGATTTTCAAGCTTTTGGCACCATTTTTGAGTGAATTGCCAAAAGTCAGATTTTTGCTGAAATTGTGACCCCGGGGCTTAGGGATTTTTTCAAAAAAATATTTTCTGCCGGTTAAGTTTTTGAGGGCTGATTTCTTGTCCTGTGATAAAAAGCCTTCTGTTTCGAGTGCCAAACCTTTCAGAAGAGCATTTTCAAGCTTTTGGCACCATTTTTGAGTGAATTGCCAAAAGTCAGATTTTTGCGGAAATTGTGACCCCGGGGCTTAGGGATTTTTTCAAAAAAATATTTTCTGCCGGTTAAGTTTTTGAGGGCTGATTTCTTGTCCTGTGATAAAAAGGCTTCTGTTTCGAGTCCCAAACCTTTCAAGAGAGCATTTTAAAGCTCTTGGCACCATTTTTGAGTGAATTGCCAAAAGTCAGATTTTTGCTGAAATTGTGACCCCGGGGCTTAGGGATTTTTTCAAAAAAACATTTTCTGCCGATTAAGTTTTTGAGGGCAGATTTCTTGTCCTGTGATAAAAAGCCTTCTGTTTCGAGTCCCAAACCTTTCAGGAGAGCATTTTAAAGCTCTTGGCACCATTTTTGAGTGAATTGCCAAAAGTCAGATTTTTGCTGAAATTGTGACCCCGGGGCTTAGGGATTTTTTCAAAAAAATATTTTTTGCCGGTTAAGTTTTTGAGGGCTGATTAGTTGTCCTGGGATAAAAAGCCTTTTGTTTCGAGTGCCAAACCTTTCAGAAGAGCATTTTCACGCTTTTGGCACCATTTTTGACTGAATTGCCAAAAGTCAGATTTTTGCGGAAATTGTGACCCCGGGGCTTAGGGATTTTTTCAAAAAAATATTTTCTGCCGGTTAAGTTTTTGAGGGCTTATTTCTTGTCCTGTGATAAAATGCCTTCTGTTTCGAGTCCCGAACCTTTCAGGAGAGCGTTTTCAAGCTTTTGGCACCATTTTTGAATGAATTCCCAAAAGTCAGATTTTTGCGGAAATTGTGACCCCGGGGCTTAGGGATTTTTTCAAAAAAATATTTTCTGCCGGTTAAGTTTTTGAGGGCTGATTTCTTGTCCTGGGATAAAAAGCCTTCTGTTTCGAGTGCCAAACCTTTCAAGAGAGCATTTTAAAGCTCTTGGCACCATTTTTGAGTGAATTGCCAAAAGTCAGATTTTTGCTGAAATTGTGACCCCGGGGCTTAGGGATTTTTTCAAAAAAACATTTTCTGCCGATTAAGTTTTTGAGGGCTGATTTCTTGTCCTGTGATAAAAAGCCTTCTGTTTCGAGTCCCAAACCTTTCAGGAGAGCATTTTAAAGCTCTTGGCACCATTTTTGAGTGAATTGCCAAAAGTCAGATTTTTGCTGAAATTGTGACCCCGGGTTAGGGATTTTTTCAAAAAAATATTTTTTGCCGGTTAAGTTTTCGAGGGCTGATTAGTTGTCCTGGGATAAAAAGCCTTTTGTTTCGAGTGCCAAATCTTTCAGAAGAGCATTTTCACGCTTTTGGCACCATTTTTGACTGAATTGCCAAAAGTCAGATTTTTGCGGAAATTGTGACCCCGGGGCTTAGGGATTTTTTCAAAAAAATATTTTCTGCCGGTTAAGTTTTTGAGGGCTTATTTCTTGTCCTGGGATAAAAAGCTTTTTGTTTCGAGTGCCAAACCTTTCAGAAGAGCATTTTCAAGCTTTTGGCACCATTTTTGAGTGAATTGCCAAAAGTCAGATTTTTGCGGAAATTGTGACCCCGGGGCTTAGGGATTTTTTCAAAAAAACATTTTCTGCCGGTTAAGTTTTTGAGGGCAGATTTCCTGTCCTGTGATAAAAAGCCTTCTGTTTCGAGTCCCAAACCTTTCAGGAGAGCATTTTAAAGCTCTTGGCACCATTTTTGAGTGAATTGCCAAAAGTCAGATTTTTGCTGAAATTGTGACCCCGGGGCTTAGGGATTTTTTCAAAAAAATATTTTCTGCCAGTTAAGTTTTCGAGGGCTAATTAGTTGTCCTGGGATAAAAAGCCTTTTGTTTCGAGTGCCAAACCTTTCAGAAGAGCATTTTCAAGCTCTTGGCACCATTTTTGAGTGAATTGCCAAAAGTCAGATTTTTGCGGAAATTGTGACCCCGGGGCTTAGGGATTTTTTCAAAAAAAGATTTTCCCCACTTAAGTTGTTGAGGGCTGATTTCTTGTCCTGTGATAAAAAGCCTTCTGTTTCGAGTGCCAAACCTTTCAGAAGAGCATTTTCAAGCTTTTGGCACCATTTTTGAGTGAATTGCCAAAAGTCAGATTTTTGCGGAAATTGTGACCCCGGGGCTTAGGGATTTTTTCAAAAAAACATTTTCTGCCGGTTAAGTTTTTGTGGGCAGATTTCCTGTCCTGTGATAAAAAGCCTTCTGTTTCGAGTCCCAAACCTTTCAGGAGAGCATTTTAAAGCTCTTGGCACCATTTTTGAGTGAATTGCCAAAAGTCAGATATTTGCTGAAATTGTGACCCCGGGGCTTAGGGATTTTTTCAAAAAAAGATTTTCCCCGCTTAAGTTTTTGAGGGCTGATTTCTTGTCCTGTGATAAAAAGCCTTTCTGTTTCGAGTGCCAAACCTTTCAGGAGAGCATTTTCAAGCTTTTGGCACCATTTTTGAGTGAATTGCCAAAAGTCAGATTTTTGCTGAAATTGTGACCCCGGCGCTTAGGGATTTTTTCAAAAAAAGATTTTCCCCGCTTAAGTTGTTGAGGGCTGATTTCTTGTCCTGTGATAAAAAGCCTTCTGTTTCGAGTCCCAAACCTTTCAGGAGAGCATTTTCAAGCTTTTGGCAGCATTTTTGAGTGAATTGCCAAAAGTTAGATTTTTGCTGAAATTGTGACCCCGGCCGGGGCTTAGGGATTTTTTCAAAAAAGATTTTCCGCCGCTTAAGTTGTTGAGGCAGATTTCTTGTCCTGTGATAAAAAGCCTTCTGTTTCCATCCCCAAATCTTTCAGGAGAGCATTTTAAAGCTCTTGGCACCATTTTTGAGTGAATTGCCAAAAGTCAGATTTTTGCTGAAATTGTGACCCCGGGGCTTAGGGATTTTTTCAAAAAAATATTTTTTGCCGGTTAAGTTTTCGAGGGCTGATTAGTTGTCCTGGGATAAAAAGCCTTTTGTTTCGAGTGCCAAATCTTTCAGAAGAGCATTTTCACGCTTTTGGCACCATTTTTGACTGAATTAACAAAAGTCAGATTTTTGCGGAGATTGTGACCCCGGGGCTTAGGGATTTTTTCAAAAAAATATTTTCTGCCGGTTAAGTTTTTGAGGGCTTATTTCTTGTCCTGGGATAAAAAGCCTTTTGTTTCGAGTGCCAAACCTTTCAGAAGAGCATTTTCAAGCTTTTGGCACCATTTTTGAGTGAATTGCCAAAAGTCAGATTTTTGCGGAAATTGTGACCCCGGGGCTTAGGGATTTTTTCGAAAAAACATTTTCTGCCGGTTAAGTTTTTGAGGGCAGATTTCCTGTCCTGTGATAAAAAGCCTTCTGTTTCGAGTCCCAAACCTTTCAGGAGAGCATTTTAAAGCTCTTGGCACCATTTTTGAGTGAATTGCCAAAAGTCAGATTTTTGCTGAAATTGTGACCCCGGGGCTTAGGGATTTTTTCAAAAAAATATATTCTGCCGGTTAAGTTTTTGAGGGCTGATTTCTTGTCCTGTGATAAAAAGGCTTCTGTTTCGAGTCCCAAACCTTTCAAGAGAGCATTTTAAAGCTCTTGGCACCATTTTTGAGTGAATTGCCAAAAGTCAGATTTTTGCTGAAATTGTGACCCGGGGCTTAGGGATTTTTTCAAAAAAACATTTTCTGCCGATTAAGTTTTTGAGGGCAGATTTCTTGTCCTGTGATAAAAAGCCTTCTGTTTCGAGTCCCAAACCTTTCAGGAGAGCATTTTAAAGCTCTTGGCACCATTTTTGAGTGAATTGCCAAAAGTCAGATTTTTGCTGAAATTGTGACCCCGGGGCTTAGGGATTTTTTCAAAAAAATATTTTTTGCCGGTTAAGTTTTCGAGGGCTGATTAGTTGTCCTGGGATAAAAAGCCTTTTGTTTCGAGTGCCAAACCTTTCATGAGAGGATTTTCAAGCTTTTGGCACCATTTTTGAGTGAATTGCCAAAAGTCAGATTTTTGCGGAAATTGTGACCCCGGGGCTTAGGGATTTTTTCAAAAAAATATTTTCTGCCGGTTAAGTTTTTGAGGGCTGATTTCTTGTCCTGTGATAAAAAGCCTTCTGTTTCGAGTGCCAAACCTTTCAGAAGAGCATTTTCAAGCTTTTGGCACCATTTTTGAGTGAATTGCCAAAAGTCAGATTTTTGCGGAAATTGTGACCCCGGGGCTTAGGGATTTTTTCAAAAAATATTTTCTGCCGGTTAAGTTTTTGAGGGCTGATTTCTTGTCCTGTGATAAACTGCCTTCTGTTTCGAGTCCCAAAGCTTTCAGGAGAGCATTTTCAAGCTTTTGGCACCATTTTTGAGTGAATTGTCAAAAGTCAGATTTTTGCGGAAATTGTGACCCCGGGGCTTAGGGATTTTTTCAGAAAAATATTTTCTGCCGGTTAAGTTTTTGAGGGCTGATTTCTTGTCCTGTGATAAAAAGGCTTCTGTTTCGAGTCCCAAACCTTTCAAGAGAGCATTTTAAAGCTCTTGGCACCATTTTTGAGTGAATTGCCAAAAGTCAGATTTTTGCTGAAATTGTGACCCCGGGGCTTAGGGATTTTTTCAAAAAAACATTTTCTGCCGATTAAGTTTTTGAGGGCAGATTTCTTGTCCTGTGATAAAAAGCCTTCTGTTTCGAGTCCCAAACCTTTCAGGAGAGCATTTTAAAGCTCTTGGCACCATTTTTGAGTGAATTGCCAAAAGTCAGATTTTTGCTGAAATTGTGACCCCGGGGCTTAGGGATTTTTTCAAAAAAATATTTTTTGCCGGTTAAGTTTTCGAGGGCTGATTAGTTGTCCTGGGATAAAAAGCCTTTTGTTTCGAGTGCCAAATCTTTCAGAAGAGCATTTTCACGCTTTTGGCACCATTTTTGACTGAATTGCCAAAATTCAGATTTTTGCGGAAATTGTGACCCCGGGGCTTAGGGATTTTTTCAAAAAAATATTTTCTGCCGGTTAAGTTTTTGAGGGCTTATTTCTTGTCCTGGGATAAAAAGCCTTTTGTTTCGAGTGCCAAACCTTTCAGAAGAGCATTTTCAAGCTTTTGGCACCATTTTTGAGTGAATTGCCAAAAGTCAGATTTTTGCGGAAATTGTGACCCCGGGGCTTAGGGATTTTTTCAAAAAAACATTTTCTGCCGGTTAAGTTTTTGAGGGCAGATTTCCTGTCCTGTGATAAAAAGCCTTCTGTTTCGAGTCCCAAACCTTTCAGGAGAGCATTTTAAAGCTCTTGGCACCATTTTTGAGTGAATTGCCAAAAGTCAGATTTTTGCTGAAATTGTGACCCCGGGGCTTAGGGATTTTTTCAAAAAAATATTTTCTGCCAGTTAAGTTTTCGAGGGCTAATTAGTTGTCCTGGGATAAAAAGCCTTTTGTTTCGAGTGCCAAACCTTTCAGAAGAGCATTTTCAAGCTTTTGGCACCATTTTTGAGTGAATTGCCAAAAGTCAGATTTTTGCGGAAATTGTGACCCCGGGGGCTTAGGGATTTTGTCAAAAAAATATTTTCTGCCGGTTAAGTTTTTGAGGGCTGATTTCTTCTCCTGGGATAAAAAGCCTTCTGTTTCGAGTGCCCAACCTTTCAGGAGAGCATTTTCAAGCTTTTGGCACCATTTTTCAGTGAATTGCCAAAAGTCAGATTTTTGCGGAAATTGTGACCCCGGGGCTTAGGGATTTTTTCAAAAAAAGATTTTCCCCACTTAAGTTGTTGAGGGCTGATTTCTTGTCCTGTGATAAAAAGCCTTCTGTTTCGAGTGCCAAACCTTTCAGGAGAGCATTTTCAAGCTTTTGGCAGCATTTTTGAGTGAATTGCCAAAAGTTATATTTTTGCTGAAATTGTGACCCCGGCCGGGGCTTAGGGATTTTTTCAAAAAAGATTTTCCGCCGCTTAAGTTGTTGATGGCTGATTTCTTGTCCTGTGATAAAAAGCCTTCTGTTTCCAGTGCCAAACCTTTCAGAAGAGCATTTTCAAGCTTTTGGCACCATTTTTGAGTGAATTGCCAAAAGTCAGATTTTTGCTGAAATTGTGACCCCGGGGCTTAGGGATTTTTTCAAAAAAATATTTTTTGCCGGTGAAGTTTTCGAGGGCTGATTAGTTGTCCTGGGATAAAAAGCCTTTTGTTTCGAGTGCCAAACCTTTCAGAAGAGCATTTTCAAGCTTTTGGCACCATTTTTGAGTGAATTGCCAAAAGTCAGATTTTTGCGGAAATTGAGACCCCGGGGCTTAGGGATTTTTTCAAACAAATATTTTCTGCCGGTTAAGTTTTTGAGGGCTGATTTCTTGTCCTGTGATAAAATGCCTTCTGTTTCGAGTCCCCAACCTTTCAGGAGAGCATTTTAAAGCTCTTGGCACCATTTTTGAGTGAATTGCCAAAAGTCAGATTTTTGCGGAAATTGTGACCCCGGGGCTTAGGGATTTTTCAAAAAAAGATTTTCCCCGCTTAAGTTTTTGAGGGCTGATTTCTTGTCCTGTGATAAAAAGCCTTCTGTTTCGAGTGCCAAACCTTTCAGGAGAGCATTTTAAAGCTCTTGGCACCATTTTTGAGTGAATTGCCAAAAGTCAGATTTTTGCTGAAATTGTGACCCCGGGGCTTAGGGATTTTTTCAAAAAAATATTTTTTGCCGGTTAAGTTTTCGAGGGCTGATTAGTTGTCCTGGGATAAAAAGCCTTTTGTTTCGAGCGCCAAACCTTTCAGAAGAGCATTTTCACACTTTTGGCACCATTTTTGACTGAATTGCCAAAAGTCAGATTTTTGCGGAAATTGTGACCCCGGGGCTTAGGGATTTTTTCAAAAAAATATTTTCTGCCGGTTAAGTTTTTGAGGGCTTATTTCTTGTCCTGTGATAAAATGCCTTCTGTTTCGAGTCCCCAACCTTTCAGGAGAGCGTTTTCAAGCTTTTGGCACCATTTTTGAATGAATTCCCAAAAGTCAGATTTTTGCGGAAATTGTGACCCCGGGGCTTAGGGATTTTGTCAAAAAAATATTTTCTGCCGGTTAAGTTTTTGAGGGCTGATTTCTTGTCCTGGGATAAAAAGCCTTCTGTTTCGAGTGCCAAACCTTTCAGGAGAGCATTTTCAAGCTTTTGGCACCATTTTTGAGTGAATTGCCAAAAGTCAGATTTTTGCGGAAATTGTGACCCCGGGGCTTAGGGATTTTTTCAAAAAAATATTTTCTGCCGGTTAAGTTTTTGAGGGCTGATTTCTTGTCCTGGGATAAAAAGCCTTCTGCTTCGAGTGCCCAACCTTTCAGGAGAGCATTTTCAAGCTTTTGGCACCATTTTTGAGTGAATTGCCAAAAGTCAGATTTTTGCTGAAATTGTGACCCCGGCGCTTAGGGATTTTTTCAAAAAAAGATTTTCCCCACTTAAGTTGTTGAGGGCTGATTTCTTGTCCTGTGATAAAAAGCCTTCTGTTTCGAGTGCCCAACCTTTCAGGAGAGCATTTTCAAGCTTTTGGCACCATTTTTCAGTGAATTGCCAAAAGTCAAATTTTTGCTGAAATTGTGACCCCGGGGCTTAGGGATTTTTTCAAAAAAATATTTTCTGCCGGTTAAGTTTTTGAGGGCTGATTTCTTGTCCTGGGATAAAAAGCCTTCTGTTTCGAGTGCCAAACCTTTCAGAAGAGCATTTTAAAGCTCTTGGCACCATTTTTGAGTGAATTGCCAAAAGTCAGATTTTTGCGGAAATTGTGACCCCGGGGCTTAGGGATTTTTTCAAAAAAATATTTTCTGCCGGTTAAGTTTTTGAGGGCTGATTTCTTGTCCTGGGATAAAAAGCCTTCTGCTTCGAGTGCCCAACCTTTCAGGAGAGCATTTTCAAGCTTTTGGCACCATTTTTGAGTGAATTGCCAAAAGTCAGATTTTTGCTGAAATTGTGACCCCGGCGCTTAGGGATTTTTTCAAAAAAAGATTTTCCCCACTTAAGTTGTTGAGGGCTGATTTCTTGTCCTGTGATAAAAAGCCTTCTGTTTCGAGTGCCAAACCTTTCAGGAGAGCATTTTCAAGCTTTTGGCACCATTTTTGAGTGAATTGCCAAAAGTCAGATTTTTGCTGAAATTGTGACCCCGGCGCTTAGGGATTTTTTCAAAAAAAGATTTTCCCCACTTAAGTTGTTGAGGGCTGATTTCTTGTCCTGTGATAAAAAGCCTTCTGTTTCGAGTGCCAAACCTTTCAGGAGAGCATTTTCAAGCTTTTGGCAGCATTTTTGAGTGAATTGCCAAAAGTTATATTTTTGCTGAAATTGTGACCCCGGCCGGGGCTTAGGGATTTTTTTCAAAAAAAGATTTTCCGCCGCTTAAGTTGTTGAGGGCTGATTTCTTGTCCTGTGATAAAAAGCCTTCTGTTTCCACCGCCAAAGTTTCAGGGGAGCATTTGCAACCGGTTGGCACCATTTTTGAGTGAATTGCCAAAAGTCAGATTTTTGCTGAAATTGTGATCCCGGGGCTTAGGAATTTTTTCAAAAAAATATTTTCTGCCGGTTAAGTTTTTGAGGGCTTATTTCTTGTCCTGTTATAAAAAGACTTCTGTTTCCATTGCCAAAACTTTCTGCGGAGCATTTGCAACCGGTTGGCACCATTTTTGAGTGTCAAAAGTCATTTTGAATTGTCAAAAGTCAGATTTTTGCTGAAATTGTGACCCCGGGGCTTAGGGATTTTTTCAGAAAAATATTTTCTGCCGGTTAAGTTTTTGAGGGCTGATTTCTTGTCCTGTGATAAAAAGGCTTCTGTTTCGAGTGCCAAACCTTTCAAGAGAGCATTTTTAAGCTCTTGGCACCATTTTTGAGTGAATTGCCAAAAGTCAGATTTTTGCTGAAATTGTGACCCCGGGGCTTAGGGATTTTTTCAAAAAAATATTTTTTGCCGGTGAAGTTTTTGAGGGCTGATTTCTTGTCCTGGGATAAAAAGCCTTCTGTTTCCAGTGCCAAACCTTTCAGAAGAGCATTTTCAAGCTTTTGGCACCATTTTTGAGTGAATTGCCAAAAGTCAGATTTTTGCTGAAATTGTGACCCCGGGGCTTAGGGATTTTTTCAAAAAAATATTTTTTGCCGGTGAAGTTTTCAAGGGCTGATTAGTTGTCCTGGGATAAAAAGCCTTTTGTTTCGAGTGCCAAACCTTTCAGAAGAGCATTTTCAAGCTTTTGGCACCATTTTTGAGTGAATTGCCAAAAGTCAGATTTTTGCGGAAATTGTGACCCCGGGGCTTAGGGATTTTTTCAAACAAATATTTTCTGCCGGTTAAGTTTTTGAGGGCTGATTTCTTGTCCTGTGATAAAATGCCTTCAGTTTCGAGTCCCCAACCTTTCAGGAGAGCGTTTTCAAGCTTTTGGCACCATTTTTGAATGAATTCCCAAAAGTCAGATTTTTGCGGAAATTGTGACCCCGGGGCTTAGGGATTTTTTCAAAAAAATATTTTCTGCCGGTTAAGTTTTTGAGGGCTGATTTCTTGTCCTGGGATAAAAAGCCTTCTGTTTCGAGTGCCAAACCTTTCAGGAGAGCATTTTCAAGCTTTTGGCACCATTTTTGAGTGAATTGCCAAAAGTCAGATTTTTGCGGAAATTGTGACCCCGGGGCTTAGGGATTTTTTCAGAAAAATATTTTCTGCCGGTTAAGTTTTTGAGGGCTGATTTCTTGTCCTGTGATAAAAAGGCTTCTGTTTCGAGTCCCAAACCTTTCAAGAGAGCATTTTAAAGCTCTTGGCACCATTTTTGAGTGAATTGCCAAAAGTCAGATTTTTGCTGAAATTGTGACCCCGGGGCTTAGGGATTTTTTCAAAAAAACATTTTCTGCCGATTAAGTTTTTGAGGGCAGATTTCTTGTCCTGTGATAAAAAGCCTTCTGTTTCGAGTCCCAAACCTTTCAGGAGAGCATTTTAAAGCTCTTGGCACCATTTTTGAGTGAATTGCCAAAAGTCAGATTTTTGCTGAAATTGTGACCCCGGGGCTTAGGGATTTTTTCAAAAAAATATTTTTTGCCGGTGAAGTTTTTGAGGGCTGATTTCTTGTCCTGGGATAAAAAGCCTTCTGTTTCCAGTGCCAAACCTTTCAGAAGAGCATTTTCAAGCTTTTGGCACCATTTTTGAGTGAATTGCCAAAAGTCAGATTTTTGCGGAAATTGTGACCCCGGGGCTTAGGGATTTTTTCAAAAAAATATTTTCTGCCGGTTAAGTTTTTGAGGGCTGATTTTTTGTCCTGTGATAAAATGCCTTCTGTTTCGAGTCCCCAACCTTTCAAGAGAGCATTTTAAAGCTCTTGGCACCATTTTTGAGTGAATTGCCAAAAGTCAGATTTTTGCTGAAATTGTGACCCCGGGGCTTAGGGATTTTTTCAGAAAAATATTTTCTGCCGGTTAAGTTTTTGAGGGCTGATTTCTTGTCCTGGGATAAAAAGCCTTTTGTTTCGAGTGCCAAACCTTTCAGAAGAGCATTTTCAAGCTCTTGGCACAATTTTTGAGTGAATTGCCAAAAGTCAGATTTTTGCGGAAATTGTGACCCCGGGGCTTAGGGATTTTTTCAAAAAAATATTTTTTGCCGGTTAAGTTTTTGAGGGCTGATTTCTTGTCCTGTGATAAAATGCCTTCTGTTTCGAGTCCCCAACCTTTCAAGAGAGCATTTTAAAGCTCTTGGCACCATTTGTGAGTGAATTGCCAAAAGTCAGATTTTTGCTGAAATTGTGACCCCGGGGCTTAGGGATTTTTTCAGAAAAATATTTTCTGCCGGTTAAGTTTTTGAGGGCTGATTAGTTGTCCTGGGATAAAAAGCCTTTTGTTTCGAGTGCCAAATCTTTCAGAAGAGCATTTTCACGCTTTTGGCACCATTTTTGACTGAATTGCCAAAAGTCAGATTTTTGCGGAAATTGTGACCCCGGGGCTTAGGGATTTTTTCAAAAAAATATTTTCTGCCGGTTAAGTTTTTGAGGGCTGATTTCTTGTCCTGTGATAAAAAGGCTTCTGTTTCGAGTCCCAAACCTTTCAAGAGAGCATTTTAAAGCTCTTGGCACCATTTTTGAGTGAATTGCCAAAAGTCAGATTTTTGCTGAAATTGTGACCCCGGGGCTTAGGGATTTTTTCAAAAAAACATTTTCTGCCGATTAAGTTTTTGAGGGCAGATTTCTTGTCCTGTGATAAAAAGCCTTCTGTTTCGAGTCCCAAACCTTTCAGGAGAGCATTTTAAAGCTCTTGGCACCATTTTTGAGTGAATTGCCAAAAGTCAGATTTTTGCTGAAATTGTGACCCCGGGGCTTAGGGATTTTTTCAAAAAAATATTTTTTGCCGGTTAAGTTTTCGAGGGCTGATTAGTTGTCCTGGGATAAAAAGCCTTTTGTTTCGAGTGCCAAATCTTTCAGAAGAGCATTTTCACGCTTTTGGCACCATTTTTGACTGAATTGCCAAAAGTCAGATTCTTGCGGAAATTGTGACCCCGGGGCTTAGGGATTTTTTCAAAAAAATATTTTCTGCCGGTTAAGTTTTTGAGGGCTTATTTCTTGTCCTAGGATAAAAAGCCTTTTGTTTCGAGTGCCAAACCTTTCAGAAGAGCATTTTCAAGCTTTTGGCACCATTTTTGAGTGAATTGCCTAAAGTCAGATTTTTGCGGAAATTGTGAAAAAAACATTTTCTGCCGGTTAAGTTTTTGAGGGCAGATTTCCTGTCCTGTGATAAAAAGCCTTCTGTTTCGAGTGCCAAACCTTTGAGAAGAGCATTTTAAAGCTCTTGGCACCATTTTTGAGTGAATTGCCAAAAGTCAGATTTTTGCGGAAATTGTGACCCCGGGGCTTAGGGATTTTTTCAAAAAATATTTTCTGCCGGTTAAGTTTTCGAGGGCTGATTAGTTGTCCTGGGATAAAAAGCCTTTTGTTTCGAGTGCCAAACCTTTCAAGAGAGCATTTTAAAGCTCTTGGCACCATTTTTGAGTGAATTGCCAAAAGTCAGATTTTTGCTGAAATTGTGACCCCGGGGCTTAGGGATTTTTTCAGAAAAATATTTTCTGCCGGTTAAGTTTTTGAGGGCTGATTTCTTGTCCTGGGATAAAAAGCCTTTTGTTTCGAGTGCCAAACCTTTCAGAAGAGCATTTTCAAGCTCTTGGCACAATTTTTGAGTGAATTGCCAAAAGTCAGATTTTTGCGGAAATTGTGACCCCGGGGCTTAGGGATTTTTTCAAAAAAATATTTTTTGCCGGTTAAGTTTTTGAGGGCTGATTTCTTGTCCTGTGATAAAATGCCTTCTGTTTCGAGTCCCCAACCTTTCAAGAGAGCATTTTAAAGCTCTTGGCACCATTTGTGAGTGAATTGCCAAAAGTCAGATTTTTGCTGAAATTGTGACCCCGGGGCTTAGGGATTTTTTCAGAAAAATATTTTCTGCCGGTTAAGTTTTTGAGGGCTGATTAGTTGTCCTGGGATAAAAAGCCTTTTGTTTCGAGTGCCAAATCTTTCAGAAGAGCATTTTCACGCTTTTGGCACCATTTTTGACTGAATTGCCAAAAGTCAGATTTTTGCGGAAATTGTGACCCCGGGGCTTAGGGATTTTTTCAAAAAAATATTTTCTGCCGGTTAAGTTTTTGAGGGCTGATTTCTTGTCCTGTGATAAAAAGGCTTCTGTTTCGAGTCCCAAACCTTTCAAGAGAGCATTTTAAAGCTCTTGGCACCATTTTTGAGTGAATTGCCAAAAGTCAGATTTTTGCTGAAATTGTGACCCCGGGGCTTAGGGATTTTTTCAAAAAAACATTTTCTGCCGATTAAGTTTTTGAGGGCAGATTTCTTGTCCTGTGATAAAAAGCCTTCTGTTTCGAGTCCCAAACCTTTCAGGAGAGCATTTTAAAGCTCTTGGCACCATTTTTGAGTGAATTGCCAAAAGTCAGATTTTTGCTGAAATTGTGACCCCGGGGCTTAGGGATTTTTTCAAAAAAATATTTTTTGCCGGTTAAGTTTTCGAGGGCTGATTAGTTGTCCTGGGATAAAAAGCCTTTTGTTTCGAGTGCCAAATCTTTCAGAAGAGCATTTTCACGCTTTTGGCACCATTTTTGACTGAATTGCCAAAAGTCAGATTCTTGCGGAAATTGTGACCCCGGGGCTTAGGGATTTTTTCAAAAAAATATTTTCTGCCGGTTAAGTTTTTGAGGGCTTATTTCTTGTCCTAGGATAAAAAGCCTTTTGTTTCGAGTGCCAAACCTTTCAGAAGAGCATTTTCAAGCTTTTGGCACCATTTTTGAGTGAATTGCCTAAAGTCAGATTTTTGCGGAAATTGTGAAAAAAACATTTTCTGCCGGTTAAGTTTTTGAGGGCAGATTTCCTGTCCTGTGATAAAAAGCCTTCTGTTTCGAGTGCCAAACCTTTGAGAAGAGCATTTTAAAGCTCTTGGCACCATTTTTGAGTGAATTGCCAAAAGTCAGATTTTTGCGGAAATTGTGACCCCGGGGCTTAGGGATTTTTTCAAAAAAATATTTTCTGCCGGTTAAGTTTTCGAGGGCTGATTAGTTGTCCTGGGATAAAAAGCCTTTTGTTTCGAGTGCCAAACCTTTCAGAAGAGCATTTTCAAGCTTTTGGCACCATTTTTGAGTGAATTGCCAAAAGTCAGATTTTTGCGGAAATTGTGACCCCGGGGCTTAGGGATTTTGTCAAAAAAATATTTTCTGCCCGTTAAGTTTTTGAGGGCTGATTTCTTGTTCTGGGATAAAAAGCCTTCTGTTTCGAGTGCCAAACCTTTCAGGAGAGCATTTTCAAGCTTTTGGCAGCATTTTTGAGTGAATTGCCAAAAGTCAGATTTTTGCGGAAATTGTGACCCCGGGGCTTAGGGATTTTTTCAAAAAAATATTTTCTGCCGGTTAAGTTTTTGAGGGCTGATTTCTTGTCCTGTGATAAAATGCCTTCTGTTTCGAGTCCCCAACCTTTCAGGAGAGCGTTTTCAAGCATTTGGCACCATTTTTGAATGAATTGCCAAAAGTCAGATTTTTGCGGAAATTGTGACCCCGGGGCTTAGGGATTTTGTCAAAAAAATATTTTCTGCCGGTTAAGTTTTTGAGGGCTGATTTCTTGTCCTGTCATAAAAAGGCTTGTGTTTCGAGTCCCAAACCTTTCAGGAGAGCATTTTCAAGCTTTTGGCACCATTTTTGAGTGAATTGCCAAAAGTCAGATTTTTGCGGAAATTGTGACCCCGGGGCTTAGGGATATTTTCAAGAAAATATATTCTGCCGGTTAAGTTTTTGAGGGCTGATTTCTTGTCCGGTGATAAAATGCCTTCTGTTTCGAGTCCCCAACCTTTCAAGAGAGCATTTTAAAGCTCTTGGCACCATTTGTGAGTGAATTGCCAAAAGTCAGATTTTTGCTGAAATTGTGACCCCGGGGCTTAGGGATTTTTTCAGAAAAATATTTTCTGCCGGTTAAGTTTTTGAGGGCTGATTTCTTGTCCTGGGATAAAAAGCCTTCTGTTTCGAGTCCCCAACCTTTCAGGAGAGCGTTTTCAAGCTTTTGGCACCATTTTTGAATGAATTCCCAAAAGTCAGATTTTTGCGGAAATTGTGACCCCGGGGCTTAGGGATTTTTTCAAAAAAATATTTTCTGCCGGTTAAGTTTTTGAGGGCTGATTTCTTGTCCTGTGATAAAATGCCTTCTGTTTCGAGTCCCCAACCTTTCAGGAGAGCGTTTTCAAGCATTTGGCACCATTTTTGAATGCATTGCCAAAAGTCAGATTTTTGCGGAAATTGTGACCCCGGGGCTTAGGGATTTTGTCAAAAAAATATTTTCTGCCGGTTAAGTTTTTGAGGGCTGCTTTCTTGTCCAGTCATAAAAAGCCTTCTGTTTCGAGTCCCAAACCTTTCAGGAGAGCATTTTCAAGCTTTTGGCACCATTTTTGAGTGAATTGCCAAAAGTCAGATTTTTGCGGAAATTGTGACCCCGGGGCTTAGGGATATTTTCAAAAAACTATATTCTGCCGGTTAAGTTTTTGAGGGCTGATTTTTTGTCCTGTGATAAAATGCCTTCTGTTTCGAGTCCCCAACCTTTCAAGAGAGCATTTTAAAGCTCTTGGCACCATTTTTGAGTGAATTGCCAAAAGTCAGATTTTTGCTGAAATTGTGACCCCGGGGCTTAGGGATTTTTTCAGAAAAATATTTTCTGCCGGTTAAGTTTTTGAGGGCTGATTTCTTGTCCTGGGATAAAAAGCCTTTTGTTTCGAGTGCCAAACCTTTCAGAAGAGCATTTTCAAGCTCTTGGCACCATTTTTGAGTGAATTGCCAAAAGTCAGATTTTTGCGGAAATTGTGACCCCGGGGCTTAGGGATTTTTTCAAAAAAATATTTTTTGCCGGTTAAGTTTTTGAGGGCTGATTTCTTGTCCTGTGATAAAATGCCTTCTGTTTCGAGTCCCCAACCTTTCAAGAGAGCATTTTAAAGCTCTTGGCACCATTTGTGAGTGAATTGCCAAAAGTCAGATTTTTGCTGAAATTGTGACCCCGGGGCTTAGGGATTTTTTCAGAAAAATATTTTCTGCCGGTTGTTTTTGAGGGCTGATTTCTTGTCCTGGGATAAAAAGCCTTCTGTTTCGAGTCCCCAACCTTTCAGGAGAGCGTTTTCAAGCTTTTGGCACCATTTTTGAATGAATTCCCAAAAGTCAGATTTTTGCGGAAATTGAGACCCCGGGGCTTAGGGATTTTTTCAAAAAAATATTTTCTGCCGGTTAAGTTTTTGAGGGCTGATTTCTTGTCCTGTGATAAAATGCCTTCTGTTTCGAGTCCCCAACCTTTCAGGAGAGCGTTTTCAAGCATTTGGCACCATTTTTGAATGCATTGCCAAAAGTCAGATTTTTGCGGAAATTGTGACCCCGGGGCTTAGGGATTTTGTCAAAAAAATATTTTCTGCCGGTTAAGTTTTTGAGGGCTGATTTCTTGTCCTGTCATAAAAAGCCTTCTGTTTCGAGTCCCAAACCTTTCAGGAGAGCATTTTCAAGCTTTTGGCACCATTTTTGAGTGAATTGCCAAAAGTCAGATTTTTGCGGAAATTGTGACCCCGGGGCTTAGGGATATTTTCAAAAAACTATATTCTGCCGGTTAAGTTTTTGAGGGCTGATTTTTTGTCCTGTGATAAAATGCCTTCTGTTTCGAGTCCCCAACCTTTCAAGAGAGCATTTTAAAGCTCTTGGCACCATTTTTGAGTGAATTGCCAAAAGTCAGATTTTTGCTGAAATTGTGACCCCGGGGCTTAGGGATTTTTTCAGAAAAATATTTTCTGCCGGTTAAGTTTTTGAGGGCTGATTTCTTGTCCTGGGATAAAAAGCCTTTTGTTTCGAGTGCCAAACCTTTCAGAAGAGCATTTTCAAGCTCTTGGCACCATTTTTGAGTGAATTGCCAAAAGTCAGATTTTTGCGGAAATTGTGACCCCGGGGCTTAGGGATTTTTTCAAAAAAATATTTTTTGCCGGTTAAGTTTTTGAGGGCTGATTTCTTGTCCTGTCATAAAAAGCCTTCTGTTTCGAGTCCCAAACCTTTCAAGAGAGCATTTTAAAGCTCATGGCACCATTTTTGAGTGAATTGCCAAAAGTCAGATTTTTGCTGAAATTGTGACCCCGGGGTTTAGGGATTTTTTCAAAAAAATATTTTTTGCCGGTTAAGTTTTCGAGGGCTGATTAGTTGTCCTGGGATAAAAAGCCTTTTGTTTTGAGTGCCAAACCTTTCAGAAGAGCATTTTCAAGCTTTTGGCACCATTTTTGAGTGAATTGCCAAAAGTCAGATTTTTGCTGAAATTGTGACCCCGGGGCTTAGGGATTTTTTCAAAAAAATATTTTCTGCCGGTTAAGTTTTTGAGGGCTGATTTCTTGTCCTGGGATAAAAAGCCTTCTGTTTCGAGTGCCAAACCTTTCAGAAGAGCATTTTAAAGCTCTTGGCACCATTTTTGAGTGAATTGCCAAAAGTCAGATTTTTGCTGAAATTGTGACTCCGGGGCTTAGGGATTTTTTCAAAAAAATATTTTCTGCCGGTTAAGTTTTTGAGGGCTGATTTCTTGTCCTGGGATAAAAAGCCTTCTGTTTCGAGTCCCAAACCTTTCAGAAGAGCATTTTCAAGCTTTTGGCACCATTTTTGAGTGAATTGCCAAAAGTCAGATTTTTGCGGAAATTGTGACCCCGGGGCTTAGGGATTTTTTCAAAAAAAATATATTCTGCCGGTTAAGTTTTTGAGGGCTGATTTCTTGTCCTGTGATAAAAAGACTTCTGTTTCGAGTCCCAAACCTTTCAGAAGAGCATTTTCAAGCTTTTGGCAGCATTTTTGAGTGAATTGCCAAAAGTCAGATTTTTGCTGAAATTGTGACCCCGGGGCTTAGGGATTTTTTCAGAAAAATATTTTCCACCGGTTAAGTTTTTGAGGGCAGATTTCTTGTCCTGGGATAAAAAGCCTTCTGTTTCGAGTGCCAAACCTTTCAGGAGAGCATTTTCAAGCTTTTGGCACCATTTTTGAGTGAAATGCCAAAAGTCAGATTTTTGCGGAAATTGTGACCCCGGGGCTTAGGGATTTTTTCAAAAAAATATTTTGTGCCGGTGAAGTTTTCGAGGACTGATTAGTTGTCCTGGGATAAAAAGCCTTCTGTTTCCATCGCCAAAGCTTTCAGGAGAGCATTTTTAAGCTTTTGGCATCATTTTTGAGTGAATTGCCAAAAGTCAGATTTTTGCTGAAATTGTGACCCCGGGGCTTAGGGATTTTTTCAAAAAAATATATTCTCCCGGTTAAGTTTTTGAGGGCTGATTTCTTGTCCTGTGATAAAAAGCCTTCTGTTTCGAGTCCCAAACCTTTCAAGAGAGCATTTTAAAGCTCTTGGCACCATTTTTGAGTGAATTGCCAAAAGTCAGATTTTTTCTGAAATTGTGACCCCGGGGCTTAGGGATTTTTTCAGAAAAATATTTTCCACCGGTTAAGTTTTTGAGGGCAGATTTCTTGTCCTGGGATAAAAAGCCTTCTGTTTCCATCGCCAAAGCTTTCAGGAGAGCATTTTTAAGCTTTTGGCACCATTTTTGAGTGAATTGCCAAAAGTCAGATTTTTGCTGAAATTGTGACCCCGGGGCTTAGGGATTTTTTCAAAAAAATATATTCTGCCGGTTAAGTTTTTGAGGGCTGATTTCTTGTCCTGTGATAAAAAGCCTTCTGTTTCGAGTCCCAAACCTTTCAAGAGAGCATTTTAAAGCTCATGGCACCATTTTTGAGTGAATTGCCAAAAGTCAGATTTTTGCTGAAATTGTGACCCCGGGGTTTAGGGATTTTTTCAAAAAAATATTTTTTGCCGGTTAAGTTTTCGAGGGCTGATTAGTTGTCCTGGGATAAAAAGCCTTTTGTTTCGAGTGCCAAACCTTTCAGAAGAGCATTTTCAAGCTTTTGGCACCATTTTTGAGTGAATTGCCAAAAGTCAGATTTTTGCGGAAATTGTGACCCCGGGGCTTAGGGATTTTGTCAAAAAAATATTTTCTGCCGGTTATGTTTTTGAGGGCTGATTTCTTGTCCTGTGATAAACTGCCTTCTGTTTAGAGTCCCCAACCTTTCAGGAGAGCGTTTTCAAGCTTTTGGCACCATTTTTCAGTGAATTGCCAAAAGTCAGATTTTTGCTGAAATTGTGACCCCGGGGCTTAGGGATTTTTTCAAAAAAATATTTTCTGCCGGTGAAGTTTTTGAGGGCTGATTTCTTGTCCTGGGATAAAAAGCCTTCTGTTTCGAGTGCCAAACCTTTCAGGAGAGCATTTTCAAGCTTTTGGCAGCATTTTTGAGTGATTTGCCAAAAGTCAGATTTTTGCGGAAATTGTGACCCCGGGGCTTAGGGATTTTGTCAAAAAAATATTTTCTGCCGGTTAAGTTTTTGAGGGCTGATTTCTTGTCCTGGGATAAAAATCCTTCTGTTTCGAGTCCCAAACCTTTCAGGAGAGCATTTTCAAGCTTTTGGCACCATTTTTGAGTGAATTGCCAAAAGTCAGATTTTTGCTGAAATTGTGACCCCGGGGCTTAGGGATTTTTTCAAAAAAATATTTTTTGCCGGTTAAGTTTTTGAGGGCTGATTTCTTGTCCTGTCATAAAAAGCCTTCTGTTTCGAGTCCCAAACCTTTCAGGAGAGCATTTTCAAGCTTTTGGCACCATTTTTGAGTGAATTCCCAAAAGTCAGATTTTTGCGGAAATTGTGACCCCGGGGCTTAGGGATTTTTTCAAAAAAATATTTTCTGCCGGTTAAGTTTTTGAGGGCTGATTTCTTGTCCTGTGATAAAATGCCTTCTGTTTCGAGTCCCCAACCTTTCAGTAGAGCGTTTTCAAGCTTTTGGCACCATTTTTGAATGAATTGCCAAAAGTCAGATTTTTGCTGAAATTGTGACCCCGGGGCTTAGGGATTTTGTCAAAAAAATATTTTCTGCCGGTTAAGTTTTTGAGGGCTGATTTCTTGTCCTGGGATAAAAAACCTTCTGTTTCGAGTGCCAAACCTTTCAGGAGAGCATTTTCAAGCTTTTGGCAGCATTTTTGAGTGAATTGCCAAAAGTCAGATTTTTGCGGAAATTGTGACCCCGGGGCTTAGGGATTTTTTCAAAAAAATATTTTCTGCCGGCTAAGTTTTTGAGGGCTGATTTCTTGTCCTGGGATAAAAAGCCTTTTGTTTCGAGTGCCAAACCTTTCAGAAAAGCATTTTCAAGCTTTTGGCACCATTTTTGAGTGAATTGCCAAAAGTCAGATTTTTGCGGAAATTGTGACCCCGGGGCTTAGGGATTTTTTCAAAAAAATATTTTTTGCCGGTTAAGTTTTTGAGGGCTGATTTCTTGTCCTGTGATAAAAAGCCTTCTGTTTCCAGTCCCAAACCTTTCAAGAGAGCATTTTAAATCTCTTGGCACCATTTTTGATTGAATTGCCAAAAGTCAGATTTTTGTGGAAATTGTGACCCCGGGGCTTAGGGATTTTTTCAAAAAAATATTTTCTGCCGGCTAAGTTTTTGAGGGCTGGTTTCTTGTCCTGGGATAAAAAGCCTTTTGTTTCGAGTGCCAAACCTTTCAGAAGAGCGTTTTCAAGCTTTTGGCAGCATTTTTGAGTGAATTGCCAAAAGTCAGATTTTTGCGGAAATTGTGACCCCGGGGCTTAGGGATTTTTTCAAAAAAATATTTTCTGCCGGTTAAGTTTTTGAGGGCTGATTTCTTGTCCTGTGATAAAATGCCTTCTGTTTCGAGTCCCCAACCTTTCAGGAGAGCGTTTTCAAGCTTTTGGCACCATTTTTGAATGAATTCCCAAAAGTCAGAATTTTGCGGAAATTGTGACCCCGGGGCTTAGGGATTTTTTAAAAAAAATATTTTCTGCCAGTTAAGTTTTTGAGGGCTGATTTCTTGTCCTGGGATAAAAAGCCTTCTGTTTCCATCGCCAAAGCTTTCAGGAGAGCATTTTCAAGCTTTTGGCATCATTGTTGAGTGAATTGCCAAAAGTCAGATTTTTGCTGAAATTGTGACCCCGGGGCTTAGGGATTTTTTCAGAAAAATATTTTCCACCGGTTAAGTTTTTGAGGGCAGATTTCTTGTCCTGGGATAAAAAGCCTTCTGTTTCGAGTGCCAAACCTTTCAGGAGAGCATTTTCAAGCTTTTGGCACCATTTTTGAGTGAATTGCCAAAAGTCAGATTTTTGCGGAAATTGTGACCCCGGGGCTAAGGGATTTTTTCAAAAAAATATTTTCTGCCGGTTAAGTTTCTGAGGGCTGATTTCTTGTCCTGTGATAAAATGCCTTCTGTTTCGAGTCCCCAACCTTTCAGGAGAGCGTTTTCAAGATTTGGCACCATTTTTGAGTGAATTGCCAAAAGTCAGATTTTTGCTGAAATCGTGACCCCAGGGCTTAGGGATTTTTTCAAAAAAATATTTTCTGCCGGTTAAGTTTTTGAGGGCTGATTTCTTGTCCTGGGATAAAAAGCCTTCTGTTTCCATCCCCAAACCTTTCAGGAGAGCATTTTCAAGCTTTTGGCACCATTTTTGAGTGAATTCCCAAAAGTCAGATTTTTGCGGAAATTGTGACCCCGGGGCTTAGGGATTTTTTCAAAAAAATATTTTCTGCCGGTTAAGTTTTTGAGGGCTGATTTCTTGTCCTGTGATAAAATGCCTTCTGTTTCGAGTCCCCAACCTTTCAGTAGAGCGTTTTCAAGCTTTTGGCACCATTTTTGAATGAATTGCCAAAAGTCAGATTTTTGCTGAAATTGTGACCCCGGGGCTTAGGGATTTTGTCAAAAAAATATTTTCTGCCGGTTAAGTTTTTGAGGGCTGATTTCTTGTCCTGGGATAAAAAACCTTCTGTTTCGAGTGCCAAACCTTTCAGGAGAGCATTTTCAAGCTTTTGGCAGCATTTTTGAGTGAATTGCCAAAAGTCAGATTTTTGCGGAAATTGTGACCCCGGGGCTTAGGGATTTTTTCAAAAAAATATTTTCTGCCGGTTAAGTTTTTGAGGGCTGAATTCTTGTCCTGTGATAAAAAGCCTTCTGTTTCGAGTCCCAAACCTTTCAGGAAAGCATTTTCAAGCTTCTGGCACCATTTTTGAGTGAATTGCCAAAAGTCAGATTTTTGCGGAAATTGTGACCCCGGGGCTTAGGGATTTTTTCAAAAAAATATTTTCTGCCGGCTAAGTTTTTGAGGGCTGATTTCTTGTCCTGGGATAAAAAGCCTTTTGTTTCGAGTGCCAAACCTTTCAGAAAAGCATTTTCAAGCTTTTGGCACCATTTTTGAGTGAATTGCCAAAAGTCAGATTTTTGCGGAAATTGTGACCCCGGGGCTTAGGGATTTTTTCAAAAAAATATTTTTTGCCGGTTAAGTTTTTGAGGGCTGATTTCTTGTCCTGTGATAAAAAGCCTTCTGTTTCCAGTCCCAAACCTTTCAAGAGAGCATTTTAAATCTCTTGGCACCATTTTTGATTGAATTGCCAAAAGTCAGATTTTTGTGGAAATTGTGACCCCGGGGCTTAGGGATTTTTTCAAAAAAATATTTTCTGCCGGCTAAGTTTTTGAGGGCTGGTTTCTTGTCCTGGGATAAAAAGCCTTTTGTTTCGAGTGCCAAACCTTTCAGAAGAGCGTTTTCAAGCTTTTGGCAGCATTTTTGAGTGAATTGCCAAAAGTCAGATTTTTGCGGAAATTGTGACCCCGGGGCTTAGGGATTTTTTCAAAAAAATATTTTCTGCCGGTTAAGTTTTTGAGGGCTGATTTCTTGTCCTGTGATAAAATGCCTTCTGTTTCGAGTCCCCAACCTTTCAGGAGAGCGTTTTCAAGCTTTTGGCACCATTTTTGAATGAATTCCCAAAAGTCAGAATTTTGCGGAAATTGTGACCCCGGGGCTTAGGGATTTTTTAAAAAAAATATTTTCTGCCAGTTAAGTTTTTGAGGGCTGATTTCTTGTCCTGGGATAAAAAGCCTTCTGTTTCCATCGCCAAAGCTTTCAGGAGAGCATTTTTAAGCTTTTGGCATCATTGTTGAGTGAATTGCCAAAAGTCAGATTTTTGCTGAAATTGTGACCCCGGGGCTTAGGGATTTTTTCAAAAAAATATATTCTGCCGGTTAAGTTTTTGAGGGCTGATTTCTTGTCCTGTGATAAAAAGCCTTCTGTTTCGAGTCCCAAACCTTTCAAGAGAGCATTTTCAAGCTTTTGGCAGCATTTTTGAGTGAATTGCCAAAAGTCAGATTTTTGCTGAAATTGTGACCCCGGGGCTTAGGGATTTTTTCAGAAAAATATTTTCCACCGGTTAAGTTTTTGAGGGCAGATTTCTTGCCCTGGGATAAAAAGCCTTCTGTTTCGAGTGCCAAACCTTTCAGGAGAGCATTTTCAAGCTTTTGGCACCATTTTTGAGTGAATTGCCAAAAGTCAGATTTTTGCGGAAATTGTGACCCCGGGGCTAAGGGATTTTTTCAAAAAAATATTTTCTGCCGGTTAAGTTTCTGAGGGCTGATTTCTTGTCCTGTGATAAAATGCCTTCTGTTTCGAGTCCCCAACCTTTCAGGAGAGCGTTTTCAAGATTTGGCACCATTTTTGAGTGAATTGCCAAAAGTCAGATTTTTGCTGAAATCGTGACCCCAGGGCTTAGGGATTTTTTCAAAAAAATATTTTCTGCCGGTTAAGTTTTTGAGGGCTGATTTCTTGTCCTGGGATAAAAAGCCTTCTGTTTCCATCCCCAAACCTTTCAGGAGAGCATTTTCAAGCTTTTGGCAACATTTTTGAGTGAATTGCCAAAAGTCAGATTTTTGCGGAAATTGTGACCCCGGGGCTTAGGGATTTTTTCAGAAAAATATTTTCTGCCGGTTAAGTTTTTGAGGGCTGATTTCTTGTCCTGTGATAAAAAGGCTTCTGTTTCGAGTCCCAAACCTTTCAAGAGAGCATTTTAAAGCTCTTGGCACCATTTTTGAGTGAATTGCCAAAAGTCAGATTTTTGCGGAAATTGTGACCCCGGGGCTTAGGGATTTTTTCAAAAAAATATTTTGTGCCGGTGACGTTTTCGAGGGCTGATTAGTTGTCCTGGGATAAAAAGCCTTCTGTTTCGAGTCCCCAACCTTTAAGGAGAGCGTTTTCAAGCTTTTGGCATCATTTTTGAATGCATTCCCAAAAGTCAGATTTTTGCGGAAATTGTGACCCCGGGGCTTAGGGATTTTTTCAAAAAAATATTTTCTGCCGGTTAAGTTTTTGAGGGCTGATTTCTTGTCCTGGGATAAACAGCCTTCTGTTTCCATCGCCAAAGCTTTCGGGAGAGCATTTTTAAGCTTTTGGCATCATTTTTGAGTGAATTGCCAAAAGTCAGATTTTTGCTAAAATTGTGACCCTGGGGCTTAGGGATTTTTTCAAAAAAATATTTTCTGCCGGTTAAGTTTTTGAGGGCTGATTTCTTGTCCTGTGATAAAAAGCCTTCTGTTTCGAGTCCCAAACCTTTCAAGAGAGCATTTTAAAGCTCTTGGCACCATTTTTGAGTGAATTGCCAAAAGTCAGATTTTTGCTGAAATTGTGACCCCGGGGTTTAGGGATTTTTTCAAAAAAATATTTTCTGCCGGTTAAGTTTTTGAGGGCTGATTAGTTGTCCTGGGATAAAAAGCCTTTTGTTTCGAGTGCCAAACCTTTCAGAAGAGCATTTTCAAGCTCTTGGCACCATTTTTGAGTGAATTGCCAAAAGTCAGATTTTTTCTGAAATTGTGACCCCGGGGCTTAGGGATTTTTTCAGAAAAATATTTTCCACCGGTTAAGTTTTTGAGGTCAGATTTCTTGTCCTGGGATAAAAAGCCTTCTGTTTCCATCGCCAAAGCTTTCAGGAGAGCATTTTTAAGCTTTTGGCACCATTTTTGAGTGAATTGCCACAAGTCAGATTTTTGCGGAAATTGTGACCCCGGGGCTTAGGGATTTTTTCAAAAAAATATTTTCTGCCGGTTAAGTTTTTGAGGGCTGATTTCTTGTCCTGTGATAAAAAGCCTTCTGTTTCGAGTCCCAAACCTTTCAGGAGAGCAATTTCAAGCTTTTGGCACCATTTTTGAGTGAATTGTCAAAAGTCAGATTTTTGCGGAAATTGTGACCCCGGGGCTTAGGGATTTTTTCAAAAAAATATTTTGTGCCGGTGAAGTTTTCGAGGACTGATTAGTTGTCCTGGGATAAAAAGCCTTCTGTTTCCATCGCCAAAGCTTTCAGGAGAGCATTTTTAAGCTTTTGGCATCATTTTTGAGTGAGTTGCCAAAAGTCAGATTTTTGCTGAAATTGTGACCTCGGGGCTTAGGGATTTTTTCAAAAAAATATATTCTGCCGGTTAAGTTTTTGAGGGCTGATTTCTTGTCCTGTGATAAAAAGCCTTCTGTTTCGAGTCCCAAACCTTTCAAGAGAGCATTTTAAAGTCTTGGCACCATTTTTGAGTGAATTGCCAAAAGTCAGATTTTTTCTGAAATTGTGACCCCGGGGCTTAGGGATTTTTTCAAAAAAATATATTCTGCCGGTTAAGTTTTTCAGGGCTGATTTCTTGTCCTGTGATAAAAAGCCTTCTGTTTCGAGTCCCAAACCTTTCAAGAGAGCATTTTAAAGCTCATGGCACCATTTTTGATTGAATTGCCAAAAGTCAGATTTTTGTGGAAATTGTGACCCCGGGGCTTAGGGATTTTTTCAAAAAAATATTTTCTGCCGGCTAAGTTTTTGAGGGCTGATTTCTTGTCCTGGGATAAAAAGCCTTTTGTTTCGAGTGCCAAACCTTTCAGAAGAGCGTTTTCAAGCTTTTGGCAGCATTTTTGAGTGAATTGCCAAAAGTCAGATTTTTGCGGAAATTGTGACCCCGGGGCTTAGGGATTTTTTCAAAAAAATATTTTCTGCCGGTTAAGTTTTTGAGGGCTGATTTCTTGTCCTGTGATAAAATGCCTTCTGTTTCGAGTCCCCAACCTTTCAGGAGAGCGTTTTCAAGCTTTTGGCACCATTTTTGAATGAATTCCCAAAAGTCAGAATTTTGCGGAAATTGTGACCCCGGGGCTTAGGGATTTTTTAAAAAAAATATTTTCTGCCAGTTAAGTTTTTGAGGGCTGATTTCTTGTCCTGGGATAAAAAGCCTTCTGTTTCCATCGCCAAAGCTTTCAGGAGAGCATTTTTAAGCTTTTGGCATCATTGTTGAGTGAATTGCCAAAAGTCAGATTTTTGCTGAAATTGTGACCCCGGGGCTTAGGGATTTTTTCAAAAAAATATATTCTGCCGGTTAAGTTTTTGAGGGCTGATTTCTTGTCCTGTGATAAAAAGCCTTCTGTTTCGAGTCCCAAACCTTTCAAGAGAGCATTTTCAAGCTTTTGGCAGCATTTTTGAGTGAATTGCCAAAAGTCAGATTTTTGCTGAAATTGTGACCCCGGGGCTTAGGGATTTTTTCAGAAAAATATTTTCCACCGGTTAAGTTTTTGAGGGCAGATTTCTTGTCCTGGGATAAAAAGCCTTCTGTTTCGAGTGCCAAACCTTTCAGGAGAGCATTTTCAAGCTTTTGGCACCATTTTTGAGTGAATTGCCAAAAGTCAGATTTTTGCGGAAATTGTGACCCCGGGGCTAAGGGATTTTTTCAAAAAAATATTTTCTGCCGGTTAAGTTGTTGAGGGCTGATTTCTTGTCCTGTGATAAAATGCCTTCTGTTTCGAGTCCCCAACCTTTCAGGAGAGCGTCTTCAAGATTTGGCACCATTTTTGAGTGAATTGCCAAAAGTCAGATTTTTGCTGAAATCGTGACCCCAGGGCTTAGGGATTTTTTCAAAAAAATATTTTCTGCCGGTTAAGTTTTTGAGGGCTGATTTCTTGTCCTGGGATAAAAAGCCTTCTGTTTCCATCCCCAAACCTTTCAGGAGAGCATTTTCAAGCTTTTGGCAACATTTTTGAGTGAATTGCCAAAAGTCAGATTTTTGCGGAAATTGTGACCCCGGGGCTTAGGGATTTTTTCAGAAAAATATTTTCTGCCGGTTAAGTTTTTGAGGGCTGATTTCTTGTCCTGTGATAAAAAGGCTTCTGTTTCGAGTCCCAAACCTTTCAAGAGAGCATTTTAAAGCTCTTGGCACCATTTTTGAGTGAATTGCCAAAAGTCAGATTTTTGCGGAAATTGTGACCCCGGGGCTTAGGGATTTTTTCAAAAAAATATTTTGTGCCGGTGACGTTTTCGAGGGCTGATTAGTTGTCCTGGGATAAAAAGCCTTCTGTTTCGAGTCCCCAACCTTTAAGGAGAGCGTTTTCAAGCTTTTGGCATCATTTTTGAATGCATTCCCAAAAGTCAGATTTTTGCGGAAATTGTGACCCCGGGGCTTAGGGATTTTTTCAAAAAAATATTTTCTGCCGGTTAAGTTTTTGAGGGCTGATTTCTTGTCCTGGGATAAACAGCCTTCTGTTTCCATCGCCAAAGCTTTCAGGAGAGCATTTTTAAGCTTTTGGCATCATTTTTGAGTGAATTGCCAAAAGTCAGATTTTTGCTAAAATTGTGACCCTGGGGCTTAGGGATTTTTTCAAAAAAATATATTCTGCCGGTTAAGTTTTTGAGGGCTGATTTCTTGTCCTGTGATAAAAAGCCTTCTGTTTCGAGTCCCAAACCTTTCAAGAGAGCATTTTAAAGCTCTTGGCACCATTTTTGAGTGAATTGCCAAAAGTCAGATTTTTGCTGAAATTGTGACCCCGGGGTTTAGGGATTTTTTCAAAAAAATATTTTCTGCCGGTTAAGTTTTTGAGGGCTGATTAGTTGTCCTGGGATAAAAAGCCTTTTGTTTCGAGTGCCAAACCTTTCAGAAGAGCATTTTCAAGCTCTTGGCACCATTTTTGAGTGAATTGCCAAAAGTCAGATTTTTTCTGAAATTGTGACCCCGGGGCTTAGGGATTTTTTCAGAAAAATATTTTCCACCGGTTAAGTTTTTGAGGTCAGATTTCTTGTCCTGGGATAAAAAGCCTTCTGTTTCCATCGCCAAAGCTTTCAGGAGAGCATTTTTAAGCTTTTGGCACCATTTTTGAGTGAATTGCCACAAGTCAGATTTTTGCGGAAATTGTGACCCCGGGGCTTAGGGATTTTTTCAAAAAAATATTTTGTGCCGGTGAAGTTTTCGAGGACTGATTAGTTGTCCTGGGATAAAAAGCCTTCTGTTTCGAGTCCCAAACCTTTCAAGAGAGCATTTTAAAGCTCTTGGCACCATTTTTGAGTGAATTGCCAAAAGTCAGATTTTTTCTGAAATTGTGACCCCGGGGCTTAGGGATTTTTTCAAAAAAATATATTCTGCCGGTTAAGTTTTTGAGGGCTGATTTCTTGTCCTGTGATAAAAAGCCTTCTGTTTCGAGTCCCAAACCTTTCAAGAGAGCATTTTAAAGCTCATGGCACCATTTTTGAGTGAATTGCCAAAAGTCAGATTTTTGCTGAAATTGTGACCCCGGGGCTTAGGGATTTTTTCAAAAAAATATTTTTTGCCGGTTAAGTTTTCGAGGGCTGATTAGTTGTCCTGGGATAAAAAGCCTTTTGTTTCGAGTCCCAAACCTTTCAAGAGAGCATTTTAAAGCTCTTGGCACCATTTTTGAGTGAATTGCCAAAAGTCAGATTTTTGCGGAAATTGTGACCCCGGGGCTTAGGGATTTTTTCAAAAAAATATTTTGTGCCGGTGACGTTTTCGAGGGCTGATTAGTTGTCCTGGGATAAAAAGCCTTCTGTTTCGAGTCCCCAACCTTTAAGGAGAGCGTTTTCAAGCTTTTGGCACCATTTTTGAGTGAATTGTCAAAAGTCAGATTTTTGCGGAAATTGTGACCCCGGGGCTTAGGGATTTTTTCAAAAAAATATTTTGTGCCGGTGAAGTTTTCGAGGACTGATTAGTTGTCCTGGGATAAAAACCTTCTGTTTCCATCGCCAAAGCTTTCAGGAGAGCATTTTTAAGCTTTTGGCATCATTTTTGAGTGAGTTGCCAAAAGTCAGATTTTTGCTGAAATTGTGACCTCGGGGCTTAGGGATTTTTTCAAAAAAATATATTCTGCCGGTTAAGTTTTTGAGGGCTGATTTCTTGTCCTGTGATAAAAAGCCTTCTGTTTCGAGTCCCAAACCTTTCAAGAGAGCATTTTAAAGCTCTTGGCACCATTTTTGAGTGAATTGCCAAAAGTCAGATTTTTTCTGAAATTGTGACCCCGGGGCTTAGGGATTTTTTCAAAAAAATATATTCTGCCGGTTAAGTTTTTGAGGGCTGATTTCTTGTCCTGTGATAAAAAGCCTTCTGTTTCGAGTCCCAAACCTTTCAAGAGAGCATTTTAAAGCTCATGGCACCATTTTTGAGTGAATTGCCAAAAGTCAGATTTTTGCTGAAATTGTGACCCCGGGGTTTAGGGATTTTTTCAAAAAAATATTTTTTGCCGGTTAAGTTTTCGAGGGCTGATTAGTTGTCCTGGGATAAAAAGCCTTTTGTTTCGAGTGCCAAACCTTTCAGAAGAGCATTTTCAAGCTTTTGGCACCATTTTTGAGTGAATTGCCAAAAGTCAGATTTTTGCGGAAATTGTGACCCCGGGGCTTAGGGATTTTTTCAGAAAAATATTTTCTGCCGGTTAAGTTTTTGAGGGCTGATTTCTTGTCCTGTGATAAAAAGCCTTCTGTTTCGAGTCCCAAACCTTTCAGGATAGCATTTTCAAGCTTTTGGCACCATTTTTGAGTGAATTGCCAAAAGTCAGATTTTTGCGGAAATTGTGACCCCGGGGCTTAGGGATTTTTTCAAAAAAATATTTTCTGCCAGTTAAGTTTTTGAGGGCTGATTTCTTGTCCTGGGATAAAAAGCCTTCTGTTTCCATCGCCAAAGCTTTCAGGAGAGCATTTTAAAGCTTTTGGCATCATTTTTGAGTGAATTGCCAAAAGTCAGATTTTTGCTGAAATTGTGACCCCGGGGCTTAGGGATTTTTTCAAAAAAATATATTCTACCGGTTAAGTTTTTGAGGGCTGATTTCTTGTCCTGTGATGAAAAGCCTTCTGTTTCGAGTCCCAAACCTTTCAAGAGAGCATTTTAAAGCTCTTGGCACCATTTTTGAGTGAATTGCCAAAAGTCAGATTTTTGCTGAAATTGTGACCCCGGGGCTTAGGGATTTTTTCAGAAAAATATTTTCCGCCGGTTATGTTTTTGAGGGCTGATTAGTTGTCCTGGGATAAAAAGCCTTCTGTTTCCATCGCCAAAGCTTTCAGGAGAGCATTTTTAAGCTTTTGGCATCATTGTTGAGTGAATTGCCAAAAGTCAGATTTTTGCTGATATTGTGACCCCGGGGCTTAGGGATTTTTTCAAAAAAATATTTTTTGCCGGTTAAGTTTTCGAGGGCTGATTAGTTGTCCTGGAATAAAAAGCCTTTTGTTTCGAGTGCCAAACCTTTCAGAAGATCATTTTCAAGCTTTTGGCACCATTTTTGAGTGAATTGCCAAAAGTCAGATTTTTGCTGAAATTGTGACTCCGGGGCTTAGGGATTTTTTCAAAAAAATATTTTGTGCCGGTGAAGTTTTCGAGGACTGATTAGTTGTCCTGGGATAAAAACCTTCTGTTTCCATCGCCAAAGCTTTCAGGAGAGCGTTTTCAAGCATTTGGCACCATTTTTGAATGCATTGCCAAAAGTCAGATTTTTGCGGAAATTGTGACCCCGGGGCTTAGGGATTTTGTCAAAAAAATATTTTCTGCCGGTTAAGTTTTTGAGGGCTGATTTCTTGTCCTGGGATAAAAAGCCTTTTGTTTCGAGTGCCAAACCTTTCAGAAGAGCATTTTCAAGCTCTTGGCACCATTTTTGAGTGAATTGCCAAAAGTCAGATTTTTGCGGAAATTGTGACCCCGGGGCTTAGGGATTTTTTCAAAAAAATATTTTTTGCCGGTTAAGTTTTTGAGGGCTGATTTCTTGTCCTGTCATAAAAAGCCTTCTGTTTCGAGTCCCAAAACTTTCAAGAGAGCATTTTAAAGCTCATGGCACCATTTTTGAGTGAATTGCCAAAAGTCAGATTTTTGCTGAAATTGTGACCCCGGGGTTTAGGGATTTTTTCAAAAAAATATTTTTTGCCGGTTAAGTTTTCGAGGGCTGATTAGTTGTCCTGGGATAAAAAGCCTTTTGTTTCGAGTGCCAAACCTTTCAGAAGAGCATTTTCAAGCTTTTGGCACCATTTTTGAGTGAATTGCCAAAAGTCAGATTTTTGCTGAAATTGTGACCCCGGGGCTTAGGGATTTTTTCAAAAAAATATTTTCTGCCGGTTAAGTTTTTGAGGGCTGATTTCTTGTCCTGGGATAAAAAGCCTTCTGTTTCGAGTGCCAAACCTTTCAGAAGAGCATTTTAAAGCTCTTGGCACCATTTTTGAGTGAATTGCCAAAAGTCAGATTTTTGCTGAAATTGTGACTCCGGGGCTTAGGGATTTTTTCAAAAAAATATTTTCTGCCGGTTAAGTTTTTGAGGGCTGATTTCTTGTCCTGGGATAAAAAGCCTTCTGTTTCGAGTGCCAAACCTTTCAGAAGAGCATTTTAAAGCTCTTGGCACCATTTTTGAGTGAATTGCCAAAAGTCAGATTTTTGCGGAAATTGTGACCCCGGGGCTTAGGAATTTTTTCAAAAAAATATTTTCTGCCGGTTAAGTTTTTGAGGGCTGATTTCTTGTCCTGTGATAAAATGCCTTCTGTTTCGAGTCCCCAACCTTTCAGAAGAGCATTTTCAAGCTCTTGGCACCATTTTTGAGTGAATTGCCAAAAGTCAGATTTTTGCTGAAATTGTGACCCCGGGGCTTAGGGATTTTTTCAAAAAAATATTTTCTGCCGGTTAAGTTTTTGAGGGCTGATTTCTTGTCCTGTCATAAAAAGCCTTCTGTTTCGAGTCCCAAACCTTTCAGGACAGCATTTTCAATCTTTTGGCACCATTTTTGAGTGAATTGCCAAAAGTCAGATTTTTGCGGAAATTGTGACCCCGGGGCTTAGGGATATTTTCAAAAAAACATTTTCTGCCGGTTAAGTTTTTGAGGGCTGATTTCTTGTCCTGTGATAAAATGCCTTCTGTTTCGAGTCCCCAACCTTTCAGGAGAGCGTTTTCAAGAAGAAGAAGAAGAAGAGTTTGGATTTGATATCCCGCCTTTCACTCCCCTTCAGGAGTCTCAAAGCGGCTAACATTCTCCTTTCCCTTCCTCCCCCACAACAAACACTCTGTGAGGTGAGTGAGGCTGAGAGACTTCACAGAAGTGTGACTGGCCCAAGGTCACCCAGCAGCTGCATGTGGAGGAACGGAGACGCGAACCCGGTTACCCAGATTACGTGACTACCGCTCTTAACCACTACACCACACTGGCTCTGGCACCATTTTTGAGTGAATTGCCAAAAGCAAGCTTCTGGCACCATTTTTGAGTGAATTGCCAAAAGTCAGATTTTTGCGGAAATTGTGACCCCGGGGCTAAGGGATTTTTTCAAAAAAATATTTTCTGCCGGTTAAGTTTTTGAGGGCTGATTTCTTGTCTTGGGATAAAAAGCCTTTTGTTTCGAGTGCCAAACCTTTCAGAAGAGCGTTTTCAAGATTTTGGCAGCATTTTTGAGTGAATTGCCAAAAGTCAGATTTTTGCGGAAATTGTGACCCCGGGGCTTAGGGATTTTTTCAGAAAAATATTTTGTGCCGGTGAAGTTTTCGAGGACTGATTAGTTGTCCTGGGATAAAAAGCCTTCTTGTTTCGAGTCCCAAACCTTTCAGAAGAGCATTTTCAAGCTTTTGGCACCATTTTTGAGTGAATTGCTAAAAATCAGATTTTTGCTGAAATTGTGACCCCGGGGCTTAGGGATTTTTTCAAAAAAATATATTCTGCCGGTTAAGTTTTTGAGGGCTGATTTCTTGTCCTGTGATAAAAAGCCTTCTGTTTCGAGTCCCAAACCTTTCAAGAGAGCATTTTAAAGCTCATGGCACCATTTTTGAGTGAATTGCCAAAAGTCAGATTTTTGCTGAAATTGTGACCCCGGGGTTTAGGGATTTTTTCAAAAAAATATTTTTTGCCGGTTAAGTTTTCGAGGGCTGATTAGTTGTCCTGGGATAAAAAGCCTTTTGTTTCGAGTGCCAAACCTTTCAGAAGAGCATTTTCAAGCTTTTGGCACCATTTTTGAGTGAATTGCCAAAAGTCAGATTTTTGCGGAAATTGTGACCCCGGGGCTTAGGGATTTTGTCAAAAAAATATTTTCTGCCGGTTATGTTTTTGAGGGCTGATTTCTTGTCCTGTGATAAACTGCCTTCTGTTTAGAGTCCCCAACCTTTCAGGAGAGCGTTTTCAAGCTTTTGGCACCATTTTTCAGTGAATTGCCAAAAGTCAGATTTTTGCTGAAATTGTGACCCCGGGGC
The DNA here is from genome assembly GCF_965113315.1 of Podarcis vaucheri. Lineage (NCBI taxonomy): Eukaryota > Metazoa > Chordata > Lepidosauria > Squamata > Lacertidae > Podarcis > Podarcis vaucheri. Next base: position 48,197,101 of record NC_138751.1, on the reverse strand, counting down.
TTAGGGATTTTTTCAAAAAAATATTTTCTGCCGGTGAAGTTTTTGAGGGCTGATTTCTTGTCCTGGGATAAAAAGCCTTCTGTTTCGAGTGCCAAACCTTTCAGGAGAGCATTTTCAAGCTTTTGGCAGCATTTTTGAGTGATTTGCCAAAAGTCAGATTTTTGCGAAAATTGTGACCCCGGGGCTTAGGCATTTTTTCAGAAAAATATTTTTTGCCGGTTAAGTTTTTGAGGGCTGATTTCTTGTCCTGTGATAAAAAGCCTTCTGTTTCGAGTCCCAAACCTTTCAAGAGAGCATTATAAATCTCTTGGCACCATTTTTGATTGAATTGCCAAAAGTCAGATTTTTGCTGAAATTGTGACTCCGGGGCTTAGGGATTTTTTCAAAAAAATATTTTTTGCCGGTGAAGTTTTCGAGGGCTGATTAGTTGTCCTGGGATAAAAAGCCTTTTGTTTCGAGTGCCAAACCTTTCAGGAGAGCATTTTCAAGCTTTTGGCACCATTTTTGAGTGAATTGCCAAAAGTCAGATTTTTGCGGAAATTGTGACCCCGGGGCTTAGGGATTTTTTCAAAAAAATATTTTCTGCCGGTTAAGTTTTTGAGGGCTGATTTCTTGTCCTGTGATAAAAAGCCTTCTGTTTCGAGTCCCAAACCTTTCAGGATAGCATTTTCAAGCTTTTGGCAACATTTTTGAGTGAATTGTCAAAAGTCAGATTTTTGCGGAAATTGTGACCCCGGGGCTTAGGGATTTTTTCAGAAAAATATTTTCTGCCGGTTAAGTTTTTGAGGGCTGATTTCTTGTTTTGTGATAAAATGTCTTCTGTTTCGAGTGGCAAACCTTTCATGAGAGCATTTTAAAGCTCTTGGCACCATTTTTGAGTGAATTGCCAAAAGTCAGATTTTTGCGGAAATTGTGACCCCGGGGCTTAGGGATTTTGTCAAAAAAATATTTTCTGCCGGTTAAGTTTTTGAGGGCTGATTTCTTGTCCTGGGATAAAAAGCCTTCTGTTTCGAGTGCCAAACCTTTCAGGAGAGCATTTTCAAGCTTTTGGCAGCATTTTTGAGTGAATTGCCAAAAGTCAGATTTTTGCTGAAATTGTGACCCCGGGGCTTAGGGATTTTTTCAAAAAAATATTTTTTGCCGGTTAAGTTTTTGAGGGCTGATTTCTTGTCCTGTCATAAAAAGCCTTCTGTTTCGAGTCCCAAACCTTTCAGGAGAGCATTTTCAAGCTTTTGGCACCATTTTTGAGTGAATTCCCAAAAGTCAGATTTTTGCGGAAATTGTGACCCCGGGGCTTAGGGATTTTTTCAAAAAAATATTTTCTGCCGGTTATGTTTTTGAGGGCTGATTTCTTGTCCTGGGATAAAAAGCCTTTTGTTTCGAGTGCCAAACCTTTCAGAAGAGCATTTTCAAGCTCTTGGCACCATTTTTGAGTGAATTGCCAAAAGTCAGATTTTTGCGGAAATTGTGACCCCGGGGCTTAGGGATTTTTTCAAAAAAATATTTTTTGCCGGTTAAGTTTTTGAGGGCTGATTTCTTGTCCTGTCATAAAAAGCCTTCTGTTTCGAGTCCCAAAACTTTCAAGAGAGCATTTTAAAGCTCATGGCACCATTTTTGAGTGAATTGCCAAAAGTCAGATTTTTGCTGAAATTGTGACCCCGGGGTTTAGGGATTTTTTCAAAAAAATATTTTTTGCCGGTTAAGTTTTCGAGGGCTGATTAGTTCTCCTGGGATAAAAAGCCTTTTGTTTCGAGTGCCAAACCTTTCAGAAGAGCATTTTCAAGCTTTTGGCACCATTTTTGAGTGAATTGCCAAAAGTCAGATTTTTGCTGAAATTGTGACCCCGGGGCTTAGGGATTTTTTCAAAAAAATATTTTCTGCCGGTTAAGTTTTTGAGGGCTGATTTCTTGTCCTGGGATAAAAAGCCTTCTGTTTCGAGTGCCAAACCTTTCAGAAGAGCATTTTAAAGCTCTTGGCACCATTTTTGAGTGAATTGCCAAAAGTCAGATTTTTGCTGAAACTGTGACTCCGGGGCTTAGGGATTTTTTCAAAAAAATATTTTCTGCCGGTTAAGTTTTTGAGGGCTGATTTCTTGTCCTGGGATAAAAAGCCTTCTGTTTCGAGTGCCAAACCTTTCAGAAGAGCATTTTAAAGCTCTTGGCACCATTTTTGAGTGAATTGCCAAAAGTCAGATTTTTGCGGAAATTGTGACCCCGGGGCTTAGGAATTTTTTCAAAAAAATATTTTCTGCCAGTTAAGTTTTTGAGGGCTGATTTCTTGTCCTGTGATAAAATGCCTTCTGTTTCGAGTCCCCAACCTTTCAGAAGAGCATTTTCAAGCTCTTGGCACCATTTTTGAGTGAATTGCCAAAAGTCAGATTTTTGCTGAAATTGTGACCCCGGGGCTTAGGGATTTTTTCAAAAAAATATTTTCTGCCGGTTAAGTTTTTGAGGGCTGATTTCTTGTCCTGTCATAAAAAGCCTTCTGTTTCGAGTCCCAAACCTTTCAGGACAGCATTTTCAAGCTTTTGGCACCATTTTTGAGTGAATTGCCAAAAGTCAGATTTTTGCGGAAATTGTGACCCCGGGGCTTAGGGATATTTTCAAAAAAACATTTTCTGCCGGTTAAGTTTTTGAGGGCTGATTTCTTGTCCTGTGATAAAATGCCTTCTGTTTCGAGTCCCCAACCTTTCAGGAGAGCGTTTTCAAGCTTCTGGCACCATTTTTGAGTGAATTGCCAAAAGTCAGATTTTTGCGGAAATTGTGACCCCGGGGCTAAGGGATTTTTTCAAAAAAATATTTTCTGCCGGTTAAGTTTTTGAGGGCTGATTTCTTGTCCTGGGATAAAAAGCCTTTTGTTTCGAGTGCCAAACCTTTCAGAAGAGCGTTTTCAAGATTTTGGCAGCATTTTTGAGTGAATTGCCAAAAGTCAGATTTTTGCGGAAATTGTGACCCCGGGGCTTAGGGATTTTTTCAGAAAAATATTTTCTGCCGGTTAAGTTTTTGAGGGCTGATTTCTTGTGCTGGGATAAAAAGCCTTCTTGTTTCGAGTCCCAAACCTTTCAGAAGAGCATTTTCAAGCTTTTGGCACCATTTTTGAGTGAATTGCCAAAAGTCAGATTTTTGCGGAAATTGTGACCCCGGGGCTTAGGGATTTTTTCAAAAAAATATTTTGTGCCGGTGAAGTTTTCGAGGGCTGATTAGTTGTCCTGTGATAAAAAGCCTTCTGTTTCGAGTCCCAAACCTTTCAAGAGAGCATTTTAAAGCTCTTGGCACCATTTTTGAGTGAATTGCCAAAAGTCAGATTTTTTCTGAAATTGTGACCCCGGGGCTTAGGGATTTTTTCAAAAAAATATATTCTGCCGGTTAAGTTTTTGAGGGCTGATTTCTTGTCCTGTGATAAAAAGCCTTCTGTTTCGAGTCCCAAACCTTTCAAGAGAGCATTTTAAAGCTCATGGCACCATTTTTGAGTGAATTGCCAAAAGTCAGATTTTTGCTGAAATTGTGACCCCGGGGTTTAGGGATTTTTTCAAAAAAATATTTTTTGCCGGTTAAGTTTTCGGGGGCTGATTAGTTGTCCTGGGATAAAAAGCCTTTTGTTTCGAGTGCCAAACCTTTCAGAAGAGCATTTTCACGCTTTTGGCACCATTTTTGAGTGAATTGCCAAAAGTCAGATTTTTGCGGAAATTGTGACCCCGGGGCTTAGGGATTTTGTCAAAAAAATATTTTCTGCCGGTTATGTTTTTGAGGGCTGATTTCTTGTCCTGTGATAAACTGCCTTCTGTTTAGAGTCCCCAACCTTTCAGGAGAGCGTTTTCAAGCTTTTGGCACCATTTTTCAGTGAATTGCCAAAAGTCAGATTTTTGCTGAAATTGTGACCCCGGGGCTTAGGGATTTTTTCAAAAAAATATTTTCTGCCGGTGAAGTTTTTGAGGGCTGATTTCTTGTCCTGGGATAAAAAGCCTTCTGTTTCGAGTGACAAACCTTTCAGGAGAGCATTTTCAAGCTTTTGGCAGCATTTTTGAGTGATTTGCCAAAAGTCAGATTTTTGCGAAAATTGTGACCCCGGGGCTTAGGGATTTTTTCAGAAAAATATTTTCTGCCGGTTAAGTTTTTGAGGGCTGATTTCTTGTCCTGTGATAAAATGTCTTCTGTTTCGAGTGGCAAACCTTTCATGAGAGCATTTTAAAGCTCTTGGCACCATTTTTGAGTGAATTGCCAAAAGTCAGATTTTTGCTGAAATTGTGACCCCGGGGTTTAGGGATTTTTTCAAAAAAATATTTTTTGCCGGTTAAGTTTTCGAGGGCTGATTAGTTCTCCTGGGATAAAAAGCCTTTTGTTTCGAGTGCCAAACCTTTCAGAAGAGCATTTTCAAGCTTTTGGCACCATTTTTGAGTGAATTGCCAAAAGTCAGATTTTTGCTGAAATTGTGACCCCGGGGCTTAGGGATTTTTTCAAAAAAATATTTTCTGCCGGTTAAGTTTTTGAGGGCTGATTTCTTGTCCTGGGATAAAAAGCCTTCTGTTTCGAGTGCCAAACCTTTCAGAAGAGCATTTTAAAGCTCTTGGCACCATTTTTGAGTGAATTGCCAAAAGTCAGATTTTTGCTGAAACTGTGACTCCGGGGCTTAGGGATTTTTTCAAAAAAATATTTTCTGCCGGTTAAGTTTTTGAGGGCTGATTTCTTGTCCTGGGATAAAAAGCCTTCTGTTTCGAGTGCCAAACCTTTCAGAAGAGCATTTTAAAGCTCTTGGCACCATTTTTGAGTGAATTGCCAAAAGTCAGATTTTTGCGGAAATTGTGACCCCGGGGCTTAGGAATTTTTTCAAAAAAATATTTTCTGCCGGTTAAGTTTTTGAGGGCTGATTTCTTGTCCTGTGATAAAATGCCTTCTGTTTCGAGTCCCCAACCTTTCAGAAGAGCATTTTCAAGCTCTTGGCACCATTTTTGAGTGAATTGCCAAAAGTCAGATTTTTGCTGAAATTGTGACCCCGGGGCTTAGGGATTTTTTCAAAAAAATATTTTCTGCCGGTTAAGTTTTTGAGGGCTGATTTCTTGTCCTGTCATAAAAAGCCTTCTGTTTCGAGTCCCAAACCTTTCAGGACAGCATTTTCAAGCTTTTGGCACCATTTTTGAGTGAATTGCCAAAAGTCAGATTTTTGCGGAAATTGTGACCCCGGGGCTTAGGGATATTTTCAAAAAAACATTTTCTGCCGGTTAAGTTTTTGAGGGCTGATTTCTTGTCCTGTGATAAAATGCCTTCTGTTTCGAGTCCCCAACCTTTCAGGAGAGCGTTTTCAAGCTTCTGGCACCATTTTTGAGTGAATTGCCAAAAGTCAGATTTTTGCGGAAATTGTGACCCCGGGGCTAAGGGATTTTTTCAAAAAAATACTTTCTGCCGGTTAAGTTTTTGAGGGCTGATTTCTTGTCCTGGGATAAAAAGCCTTTTGTTTCGAGTGCCAAACCTTTCAGAAGAGCGTTTTCAAGATTTTGGCAGCATTTTTGAGTGAATTGCCAAAAGTCAGATTTTTGCGGAAATTGTGACCCCGGGGCTTAGGGATTTTTTCAGAAAAATATTTTCTGCCGGTTAAGTTTTTGAGGGCTGATTTCTTGTGCTGGGATAAAAAGCCTTCTTGTTTCGAGTCCCAAACCTTTCAGAAGAGCATTTTCAAGCTTTTGGCACCATTTTTGAGTGAATTGCCAAAAGTCAGATTTTTGCGGAAATTGTGACCCCGGGGCTTAGGGATTTTTTCAAAAAAATATTTTGTGCCGGTGAAGTTTTCGAGGGCTGATTAGTTGTCCTGTGATAAAAAGCCTTCTGTTTCGAGTCCCAAACCTTTCAAGAGAGCATTTTAAAGCTCTTGGCACCATTTTTGAGTGAATTGCCAAAAGTCAGATTTTTTCTGAAATTGTGACCCCGGGGCTTAGGGATTTTTTCAAAAAAATATATTCTGCCGGTTAAGTTTTTGAGGGCTGATTTCTTGTCCTGTGATAAAAAGCCTTCTGTTTCGAGTCCCAAACCTTTCAAGAGAGCATTTTAAAGCTCATGGCACCATTTTTGAGTGAATTGCCAAAAGTCAGATTTTTGCTGAAATTGTGACCCCGGGGTTTAGGGATTTTTTCAAAAAAATATTTTTTGCCGGTTAAGTTTTCGAGGGCTGATTAGTTGTCCTGGGATAAAAAGCCTTTTGTTTCGAGTGCCAAACCTTTCAGAAGAGCATTTTCACGCTTTTGGCACCATTTTTGAGTGAATTGCCAAAAGTCAGATTTTTGCGGAAATTGTGACCCCGGGGCTTAGGGATTTTGTCAAAAAAATATTTTCTGCCGGTTATGTTTTTGAGGGCTGATTTCTTGTCCTGTGATAAACTGCCTTCTGTTTAGAGTCCCCAACCTTTCAGGAGAGCGTTTTCAAGCTTTTGGCACCATTTTTCAGTGAATTGCCAAAAGTCAGATTTTTGCTGAAATTGTGACCCCGGGGCTTAGGGATTTTTTCAAAAAAATATTTTCTGCCGGTGAAGTTTTTGAGGGCTGATTTCTTGTCCTGGGATAAAAAGCCTTCTGTTTCGAGTGACAAACCTTTCAGGAGAGCATTTTCAAGCTTTTGGCAGCATTTTTGAGTGATTTGCCAAAAGTCAGATTTTTGCGAAAATTGTGACCCCGGGGCTTAGGGATTTTTTCAAAAAAATATTTTCTGCCGGTTATGTTTTTGAGGGCTGATTTCTTGTCCTGTGATAAAATGCCTTCTGTTTCGAGTCCCCAACCTTTCAGTAGAGCGTTTTCAAGCTTTTGGCACCATTTTTGAATGAATTGCCAAAAGTCAGATTTTTGCTGAAATTGTGACCCCGGGGCTTAGGGATTTTGTCAAAAAAATATTTTCTGCCGGTTAAGTTTTTGAGGGCTGATTTCTTGTCCTGGGATAAAAAACCTTCTGTTTCGAGTGCCAAACCTTTCAGGAGAGCATTTTCAAGCTTTTGGCAGCATTTTTGAGTGAATTGCCAAAAGTCAGATTTTTGCGGAAATTGTGACCCCGGGGCTTAGGGATTTTTTCAAAAAAATATTTTCTGCCGGTTAAGTTTTTGAGGGCTGAATTCTTGTCCTGTGATAAAAAGCCTTCTGTTTCGAGTCCCAAACCTTTCAGGAAAGCATTTTCAAGCTTCTGGCACCATTTTTGAGTGAATTGCCAAAAGTCAGATTTTTGCGGAAATTGTGACCCCGGGGCTTAGGGATTTTTTCAAAAAAATATTTTCTGCCGGCTAAGTTTTTGAGGGCTGATTTCTTGTCCTGGGATAAAAAGCCTTTTGTTTCGAGTGCCAAACCTTTCAGAGAAGCATTTTCAAGCTTTTGGCACCATTTTTGAGTGAATTGCCAAAAGTCAGATTTTTGCGGAAATTGTGACCCCGGGGCTTAGGGATTTTTTCAAAAAAATATTTTTTGCCGGTTAAGTTTTTGAGGGCTGATTTCTTGTCCTGTGATAAAAAGCCTTCTGTTTCGAGTCCCAAACCTTTCAAGAGAGCATTTTAAATCTCTTGGCACCATTTTTGATTGAATTGCCAAAAGTCAGATTTTTGTGGAAATTGTGACCCCGGGGCTTAGGGATTTTTTCAAAAAAATATTTTCTGCCGGCTAAGTTTTTGAGGGCTGATTTCTTGTCCTGGGATAAAAAGCCTTTTGTTTCGAGTGCCAAACCTTTCAGAAGAGCGTTTTCAAGCTTTTGGCAGCATTTTTGAGTGAATTGCCAAAAGTCAGATTTTTGCGGAAATTGTGACCCCGGGGCTTAGGGATTTTTTCAAAAAAATATTTTCTGCCGGTTAAGTTTTTGAGGGCTGATTTCTTGTCCTGTGATAAAATGCCTTCTGTTTCGAGTCCCCAACCTTTCAGGAGAGCGTTTTCAAGCTTTTGGCACCATTTTTGAATGAATTCCCAAAAGTCAGAATTTTGCGGAAATTGTGACCCCGGGGCTTAGGGATTTTTTCAAAAAAATATTTTCTGCCAGTTAAGTTTTTGAGGGCTGATTTCTTGTCCTGGGATAAAAAGCCTTCTGTTTCCATCGCCAAAGCTTTCAGGAGAGCATTTTTAAGCTTTTGGCATCATTGTTGAGTGAATTGCCAAAAGTCAGATTTTTGCTGAAATTGTGACCCCGGGGCTTAGGGATTTTTTCAAAAAAATATATTCTGCCGGTTAAGTTTTTGAGGGCTGATTTCTTGTCCTGTGATAAAAAGCCTTCTGTTTCGAGTCCCAAACCTTTCAAGAGAGCATTTTAAAGCTCTTGGCACCATTTTTGAGTGAATTGCCAAAAGTCAGATTTTTGCTGAAATTGTGACCCCGGGGCTTAGGGATTTTTTCAGAAAAATATTTTCCACCGGTTAAGTTTTTGAGGGCAGATTTCTTGTCCTGGGATAAAAAGCCTTCTGTTTCGAGTGCCAAACCTTTCAGGAGAGCATTTTCAAGCTTTTGGCACCATTTTTGAGTGAATTGCCAAAAGTCAGATTTTTGCGGAAATTGTGACCCCGGGGCTTAGGGATTTTTTCAAAAAAATATTTTCTGCCGGTTAAGTTTCTGAGGGCTGATTTCTTGTCCTGTGATAAAATGCCTTCTGTTTCGAGTCCCCAACCTTTCAGGAGAGCGTTTTCAAGATTTGGCACCATTTTTGAGTGAATTGCCAAAAGTCAGATTTTTGCTGAAATTGTGACCCCGGGGCTTAGGGATTTTTTCAAAAAAATATATTCTGCCGGTTAAGTTTTTGAGGGCTGATTTCTTGTCCTGTGATAAAAAGCCTTCTGTTTCGAGTCCCAAACCTTTCAGGAGAGCATTTTTAAGCTTTTGGCATCATTGTTGAGTGAATTGCCAAAAGTCAGATTTTTGCTGAAATTGTGACCCCGGGGCTTAGGGATTTTTTCAAAAAAATATATTCTGCCGGTTAAGTTTTTGAGGGCTGATTTCTTGTCCTGTGATAAAAAGCCTTCTGTTTCGAGTCCCAAACCTTTCAAGAGAGCATTTTAAAGCTCTTGGCACCATTTTTGAGTGAATTGCCAAAAGTCAGATTTTTGCTGAAATTGTGACCCCGGGGCTTAGGGATTTTTTCAGAAAAATATTTTCCACCGGTTAAGTTTTTGAGGGCAGATTTCTTGTCCTGGGATAAAAAGCCTTCTGTTTTGAGTGCCAAACCTTTCAGGAGAGCATTTTCAAGCTTTTGGCACCATTTTTGAGTGAATTGCCAAAAGTCAGATTTTTGCGGAAATTGTGACCCCGGGGCTAAGGGATTTTTTCCAAAAAATATTTTCTGCCGGTTAAGTTTCTGAGGGCTGATTTCTTGTCCTGTGATAAAATGCCTTCTGTTTCGAGTCCCCAACCTTTCAGGAGAGCGTTTTCAAGATTTGGCACCATTTTTGAGTGAATTGCCAAAAGTCAGATTTTTGCTGAAATTGTGACCCCGGGGCTTAGGGATTTTTTCAAAAAAATATTTTCTGCCGGTTAAGTTTTTGAGGGCTGATTTCTTGTCCTGGGATAAAAAGCCTTCTGTTTCCATCCCCAAACCTTTCAGGAGAGCATTTTCAAGCTTTTGGCAACATTTTTGAGTGAATTGCCAAAAGTCAGATTTTTGCGGAAATTGTGACCCCGGGGCTTAGGGATTTTTTCAAAAAAATATTTTGTGCCGGTGAAGTTTTCGAGGGCTGATTAGTTGTCCTGGGATTAAAAGCCTTCTGTTTCGAGTCCCCAACCTTTAAGGAGAGCGTTTTCAAGCTTTTGGCACCATTTTTGAATGAATTCCCAAAAGTCAGATTTTTGCGGAAATTGTGACCCCGGGGCTTAGGGATTTTGTCAAAAAAATATTTTCTGCCGGTTAAGTTTTTGAGGGCTGATTTCTTGTCCTGGGATAAAAAGCCTTCTGTTTCCATCGCCAAAGCTTTCAGGAGAGCATTTTTAAGCTTTTGGCATCATTTTTGAGTGAATTGCCAAAAGTCAGATTTTTGCTGAAATTGTGACCCCGGGGCTTAGGGATTTTTTCAAAAAAATATATTCTACCGGTTAAGTTTTTGAGGGCTGATTTCTTGTCCTGTGATGAAAAGCCTTCTGTTTCGAGTCCCAAACCTTTCAAGAGAGCATTTTAAAGCTCTTGGCACCATTTTTGAGTGAATTGCCAAAAGTCAGATTTTTGCTGAAATTGTGACCCCGGGGTTTAGGGATTTTTTCAAAAAAATATTTTTTGCCGGTTAAGTTTTTGAGGGCTGATTAGTTGTCCTGGGATAAAAAGCCTTTTGTTTCGAGTGCCAAACCTTTCAGAAGAGCATTTTCAAGCTTTTGGCACCATTTTTGAGTGAATTGCCAAAAGTCAGATTTTTGCTGAAATTGTGACCCCGGGGCTTAGGGATTTTTTCAAAAAAATATATTCTGCCGGTTAAGTTTTTGAGGGCTGATTTCTTGTCCTGTGATAAAAAGCCTTCTGTTTCGAGTCCCAAACCTTTCAAGAGAGCATTTTAAAGCTCTTGGCACCATTTTTGAGTGAATTGCCAAAAGTCAGATTTTTGCTGAAATTGTGACCCCGGGGCTTAGGGATTTTTTCAGAAAAATATTTTCCACCGGTTAAGTTTTTGAGGGCAGATTTCTTGTCCTGGGATAAAAAGCCTTCTGTTTCGAGTGCCAAACCTTTCAGGAGAGCATTTTCAAGCTTTTGGCACCATTTTTGAGTGAATTGCCAAAAGTCAGATTTTTGCGGAAATTGTGACCCCGGGGCTAAGGGATTTTTTCAAAAAAATATTTTCTGCCGGTTAAGTTTCTGAGGGCTGATTTCTTGTCCTGTGATAAAATGCCTTCTGTTTCGAGTCCCCAACCTTTCAGGAGAGCGTTTTCAAGATTTGGCACCATTTTTGAGTGAATTGCCAAAAGTCAGATTTTTGCTGAAATTGTGACCCCGGGGCTTAGGGATTTTTTCAAAAAAATATTTTCTGCCGGTTAAGTTTTTGAGGGCTGATTTCTTGTCCTGGGATAAAAAGCCTTCTGTTTCGAGTGCCAAACCTTTCAGGAGAGCATTTTCAAGCTTTTGGCACCATTTTTGAGTGAATTGCCAAAAGTCAGATTTTTGCGGAAATTGTGACCCCGGGGCTTAGGGATTTTTTCAAAAAAATATTTAGTGCCGGTGAAGTTTTCGAGGGCTGATTAGTTGTCCTGGGATTAAAAGCCTTCTGTTTCGAGTCCCCAACCTTTAAGGAGAGCGTTTTCAAGCTTTTGGCACCATTTTTGAATGAATTCCCAAAAGTCAGATTTTTGCGGAAATTGTGACCCCGGGGCTTAGGGATTTTGTCAAAAAAATATTTTCTGCCAGTTAAGTTTTTGAGGGCTGATTTCTTGTCCTGGGATAAAAAGCCTTCTGTTTCCATCGCCAAAGCTTTCAGGAGAGCATTTTTAAGCTTTTGGCATCATTTTTGAGTGAATTGCCAAAAGTCAGATTTTTGCTGAAATTGTGACCCCGGGGCTTAGGGATTTTTTCAAAAAAATATATTCTACCGGTTAAGTTTTTGAGGGCTGATTTCTTGTCCTGTGATGAAAAGCCTTCTGTTTCGAGTCCCAAACCTTTCAAGAGAGCATTTTAAAGCTCTTGGCACCATTTTTGAGTGAATTGCCAAAAGTCAGATTTTTGCTGAAATTGTGACCCCGGGGTTTAGGGATTTTTTCAAAAAAATATGTTTTGCCGGTTAAGTTTTCGAGGGCTGATTAGTTGTCCTGGGATAAAAAGCCTTTTGTTTCGAGTGCCAAACCTTTCAGAAGAGCATTTTCAAGCTTTTGGCACCATTTTTGAGTGAATTGCCAAAAGTCAGATTTTTGCGGAAATTGTGACCCCGGGGCTTAGGGATTTTTTCAAAAAAATATATTCTGCCGGTTAAGTTTTTGAGGGCTGATTTCTTGTCCTGTGATAAAAAGCCTTCTGTTTCGAGTCCCAAACCTTTCAAGAGAGCATTTTAAAGCTCTTGGCACCATTTTTGAGTGAATTGCCAAAAGTCAGATTTTTGCGGAAATTGTGACCCCGGGGCTTAGGGATTTTTTCAAAAAAATATTTTGTGCCGGTGACGTTTTCGAGGGCTGATTAGTTGTCCTGGGATAAAAAGCCTTCTGTTTCGAGTCCCCAACCTTTAAGGAGAGCGTTTTCAAGCTTTTGGCATCATTTTTGAATGCATTCCCAAAAGTCAGATTTTTGCGGAAATTGTGACCCCGGGGCTTAGGGATTTTTTCAAAAAAATATTTTCTGCCGGTTAAGTTTTTGAGGGCTGATTTCTTGTCCTGGGATAAACAGCCTTCTGTTTCCATCGCCAAAGCTTTCAGGAGAGCATTTTTAAGCTTTTGGCATCATTTTTGAGTGAATTGCCAAAAGTCAGATTTTTGCTGAAATTGTGACCCTGGGGCTTAGGGATTTTTTCAAAAAAATATATTCTGCCGGTTAAGTTTTTGAGGGCTGATTTCTTGTCCTGTGATAAAAAGCCTTCTGTTTCGAGTCCCAAACCTTTCAAGAGAGCATTTTAAAGCTCTTGGCACCATTTTTGAGTGAATTGCCAAAAGTCAGATTTTTGCTGAAATTGTGACCCCGGGGTTTAGGGATTTTTTCAAAAAAATATTTTCTGCCAGTTAAGTTTTTGAGGGCTGATTTCTTGTCCTGGGATAAAAAGCCTTCTGTTTCCATCGCCAAAGCTTTCAGGAGAGCATTTTTAAGCTTTTGGCATCATTTTTGAGTGAATTGCCAAAAGTCAGATTTTTGCTGAAATTGTGACCCCGGGGCTTAGGGATTTTTTCAAAAAAATATATTCTACCGGTTAAGTTTTTGAGGGCTGATTTCTTGTCCTGTGATGAAAAGCCTTCTGTTTCGAGTCCCAAACCTTTCAAGAGAGCATTTTAAAGCTCTTGGCACCATTTTTGAGTGAATTGCCAAAAGTCAGATTTTTGCTGAAATTGTGACCCCGGGGTTTAGGGATTTTTTCAAAAAAATATGTTTTGCCGGTTAAGTTTTCGAGGGCTGATTAGTTGTCCTGGGATAAAAAGCCTTTTGTTTCGAGTGCCAAACCTTTCAGAAGAGCATTTTCAAGCTTTTGGCACCATTTTTGAGTGAATTGCCAAAAGTCAGATTTTTGCGGAAATTGTGACCCCGGGGCTTAGGGATTTTTTCAAAAAAATATATTCTGCCGGTTAAGTTTTTGAGGGCTGATTTCTTGTCCTGTGATAAAAAGCCTTCTGTTTCGAGTCCCAAACCTTTCAAGAGAGCATTTTAAAGCTCTTGGCACCATTTTTGAGTGAATTGCCAAAAGTCAGATTTTTGCGGAAATTGTGACCCCGGGGCTTAGGGATTTTTTCAAAAAAATATTTTGTGCCGGTGACGTTTTCGAGGGCTGATTAGTTGTCCTGGGATAAAAAGCCTTCTGTTTCGAGTCCCCAACCTTTAAGGAGAGCGTTTTCAAGCTTTTGGCATCATTTTTGAATGCATTCCCAAAAGTCAGATTTTTGCGGAAATTGTGACCCCGGGGCTTAGGGATTTTTTCAAAAAAATATTTTCTGCCGGTTAAGTTTTTGAGGGCTGATTTCTTGTCCTGGGATAAACAGCCTTCTGTTTCCATCGCCAAAGCTTTCAGGAGAGCATTTTTAAGCTTTTGGCATCATTTTTGAGTGAATTGCCAAAAGTCAGATTTTTGCTGAAATTGTGACCCTGGGGCTTAGGGATTTTTTCAAAAAAATATATTCTGCCGGTTAAGTTTTTGAGGGCTGATTTCTTGTCCTGTGATAAAAAGCCTTCTGTTTCGAGTCCCAAACCTTTCAAGAGAGCATTTTAAAGCTCTTGGCACCATTTTTGAGTGAATTGCCAAAAGTCAGATTTTTGCTGAAATTGTGACCCCGGGGTTTAGGGATTTTTTCAAAAAAATATTTTCTGCCGGTTAAGTTTTCGAGGGCTGATTAGTTGTCCTGGGATAAAAAGCCTTTTGTTTCGAGTGCCAAACCTTTCAGAAGAGCATTTTCAAGCTCTTGGCACCATTTTTGAGTGAATTGCCAAAAGTCAGATTTTTTCTGAAATTGTGACCCCGGGGCTTAGGGATTTTTTCAGAAAAATATTTTCCACCGGTTAAGTTTTTGAGGTCAGATTTCTTGTCCTGGGATAAAAAGCCTTCTGTTTCCATCGCCAAAGCTTTCAGGAGAGCATTTTTAAGCTTTTGGCACCATTTTTGAGTGAATTGCCACAAGTCAGATTTTTGCGGAAATTGTGACCCCGGGGCTTAGGGATTTTTTCAAAAAAATATTTTCTGCCGGTTAAGTTTTTGAGGGCTGATTTCTTGTCCTGTGATAAAAAGCCTTCTGTTTCGAGTCCCAAACCTTTCAGGAGAGCATTTTCAAGCTTTTGGCACCATTTTTGAGTGAATTGTCAAAAGTCAGATTTTTGCGGAAATTGTGACCCCGGGGCTTAGGGATTTTTTCAAAAAAATATTTTGTGCCGGTGAAGTTTTCGAGGACTGATTAGTTGTCCTGGGATAAAAAGCCTTCTGTTTCCATCGCCAAAGCTTTCAGGAGAGCATTTTTAAGCTTTTGGCATCATTTTTGAGTGAGTTGCCAAAAGTCAGATTTTTGCTGAAATTGTGACCCCGGGGCTTAGGGATTTTTTCAAAAAAATATATTCTGCCGGTTAAGTTTTTGAGGGCTGATTTCTTGTCCTGTGATAAAAAGCCTTCTGTTTCGAGTCCCAAACCTTTCAAGAGAGCATTTTAAAGCTCTTGGCACCATTTTTGAGTGAATTGCCAAAAGTCAGATTTTTTCTGAAATTGTGACCCCGGGGCTTAGGGATTTTTTCAGAAAAATATTTTCCACCGGTTAAGTTTTTGAGGGCAGATTTCTTGTCCTGGGATAAAAAGCCTTCTGTTTCCATCGCCAAAGCTTTCAGGAGAGCATTTTTAAGCTTTTGGCACCATTTTTGAGTGAATTGCCAAAAGTCAGATTTTTGCTGAAATTGTGACCCCGGGGCTAAGGGATTTTTTCAAAAAAATATTTTCTGCCGGTTAAGTTTCTGAGGGCTGATTTCTTGTCCTGTGATAAAATGCCTTCTGTTTCGAGTCCCCAACCTTTCAGGAGAGCGTTTTCAAGATTTGGCACCATTTTTGAGTGAATTGCCAAAAGTCAGATTTTTGCTGAAATTGTGACCCCGGGGCTTAGGGATTTTTTCAAAAAAATATTTTCTGCCGGTTAAGTTTTTGAGGGCTGATTTCTTGTCCTGGGATAAAAAGCCTTCTGTTTCCATCCCCAAACCTTTCAGGAGAGCATTTTCAAGCTTTTGGCAACATTTTTGAGTGAATTGCCAAAAGTCAGATTTTTGCGGAAATTGTGACCCCGGGGCTTAGGGATTTTTTCAGAAAAATATTTTGTGCCGGTGAAGTTTTCGAGGGCTGATTTCTTGTCCTGTGATAAAAAGCCTTCTGTTTCGAGTCCCCAACCTTTAAGGAGAGCGTTTTCAAGGTTTTGGCACCATTTTTGAATGAATTCCCAAAAGTCAGATTTTTGCGGAAATTGTGACCCCGGGGCTTAGGGATTTTTTCAAAAAAATATTTTCTGCCGGTTAAGTTTTTGAGGGCTGATTTCTTGTCCTGGGATAAAAAGCCTTCTGTTTCCATCGCCAAAGCTTTCAGGAGAGCATTTTTAAGCTTTTGGCATCATTTTTGAGTGAATTGCCAAAAGTCAGATTTTTGCTGAAATTGTGACCCCGGGGCTTAGGGATTTTTTCAAAAAAATATTTTCTGCCGGTTAAGTTTTTGAGGGCAGATTTCTTGTCCTGTGATAAAAAGCCTTCTGTTTCGAGTGCCAAACCTTTCAGGAGAGCGTTTTCAAGCTTTTGGCACCATTTTTGAGTGAATTGAAAAAAGTCAGATTTTTGCTGAAATTTTCAAAAAAATATTTTCCGCCGATTAAGTTTCTGAGGGCTGATTTCTTGTCCTGTCATAAAAAGCCTTCTGTTTCGAGTCCCAAACCTTTCAGGAGAGCATTTTCAAGCTTTTGGCACCATTTTTGAGTGAATTGCCAAAAGTCAGATTTTTGCGGAAATTGTGACCCCGGGGCTTAGGGATTTTTTCAAAAAAATATATTCTACCGGTTAAGTTTTTGAGGGCTGATTTCTTGTCCTGTGATGAAAAGCCTTCTGTTTCGAGTCCCAAACCTTTCAAGAGAGCATTTTAAAGCTCTTGGCACCATTTTTGAGTGAATTGCCAAAAGTCAGATTTTTGCTGAAATTGTGACCCCGGGGTTTAGGGATTTTTTCAGAAAAATATTTTCCACCGGTTAAGTTTTTGAGGGCAGATTTCTTGTCCTGGGATAAAAAGCCTTCTGTTTCGAGTGCCAAACCTTTCAGGAGAGCATTTTCAAGCTTTTGGCAGCATTTTTGAGTGAATTGCCAAAAGTCAGATTTTTGCGGAAATTGTGACCCCGGGGCTAAGGGATTTTTTCAAAAAAATATTTTCTGCCGGTTAAGTTTCTGAGGGCTGATTTCTTGTCCTGTGATAAAAAGCCTTCTGTTTCGAGTGCCCAACCTTTCAGGAGAGCGTTTTCAAGATTTGGCACCATTTTTGAGTGAATTGCCAAAAGTCAGATTTTTGCTGAAATTGTGACCCCGGGGCTTAGGGATTTTTTCAAAAAAATATTTTCTGCCGGTTAAGTTTTTGAGGGCTGATTTCTTGTCCTGGGATAAAAAGCCTTCTGTTTCCATCCCCAAACCTTTCAGGAGAGCATTTTCAAGCTTTTGGCAACATTTTTGAGTGAATTGCCAAAAGTCAGATTTTTGCGGAAATTGTGACCCCGGGGCTTAGGGATTTTTTCAAAAAAATATTTTGTGCCGGTGAAGTTTTCGAGGGCTGATTTCTTGTCCTGTGATAAAAAGCCTTCTGTTTCGAGTCCCCAACCTTTAAGGAGAGCGTTTTCAAGGTTTTGGCACCATTTTTGAATGAATTCCCAAAAGTCAGATTTTTGCGGAAATTGTGACCCCGAGGCTTAGGGATTTTTTCAAAAAAATATTTTCTGCCGGTTAAGTTTTTGAGGGCTGATTTCTTGTCCTGGGATAAAAAGCCTTCTGTTTCGAGTGCCAAACCTTTCAGGAGAGCATTTGCAACCGGTTGGCACCATTTTTGAGTGAATTGCCAAAAGTCAGATTTTTGCTGAAATTGTGACCCGGGGGCTTAGGGATTTTTTCAAAAAAATATTTTCTGCCGGTTAAGTTTTTGAGGGCTGATTTCTTGTCCTGTGATAAAAAGCCTTCTGTTTCGAGTGCCAAACCTTTCAGGAGAGCGTTTTCAAGCTTTTGGCACCATTTTTGAGTGAATTGAAAAAAGTCAGATTTTTGCTGAAATTTTCAAAAAAATATTTTCCGCCGATTAAGTTTCTGAGGGCTGATTTCTTGTCCTGTCATAAAAAGCCTTCTGTTTCGAGTCCCAAACCTTTCAGGAGAGCATTTTCAAGCTTTTGGCACCATTTTTGAGTGAATTGCCAAAAGTCAGATTTTTGCGGAAATTGTGACCCCGGGGCTTAGGGATTTTTTCAAAAAAATATATTCTACCGGTTAAGTTTTTGAGGGCTGATTTCTTGTCCTGTGATGAAAAGCCTTCTGTTTCGAGTCCCAAACCTTTCAAGAGAGCATTTTAAAGCTCTTGGCACCATTTTTGAGTGAATTGCCAAAAGTCAGATTTTTGCTGAAATTGTGACCCCGGGGTTTAGGGATTTTTTCAAAAAAATATTTTTTGCCGGTTAAGTTTTCGAGGGCTGATTTCTTGTCCTGTCATAAAAAGCCTTCTGTTTCGAGTCCCAAACCTTTCAGGAGAGCATTTTCAAGCTTTTGGCACCATTTTTGAGTGAATTGCCAAAAGTCAGATTTTTGCGGAAATTGTGACCCCGGGGCTTAGGGATTTTTTCAAAAAAATATATTCTACCGGTTAAGTTTTCGAGGGCTTTTTAGTTGTCCTGGGATAAAAAGCCTTCTGTTTCGAGTGCCAAACCTTTCAGAAGAGCATTTTCAAGCTTTTGGCACCATTTTTGAGTGAATTGCCAAAAGTCAGATTTTTGCGGAAATTGTGACCCCGGGGCTAAGGGATTTTGTCAAAAAAATATTTTCTGCCGGTTAAGTTTTTGAGGGCTGATTTCTTGTCCTGGGATAAACAGCCTTCTGTTTCCATCGCCAAAGCTTTCAGGAGAGCATTTTTAAGCTTTTGGCATCATTTTTGAGTGAATTGCCAAAAGTCAGATTTTTGCTGAAATTGTGACCCTTCGGCTTAGGGATTTTTTCAAAAAAATATATTCTGCCGGTTAAGTTTTTGAGGGCTGATTTCTTGTCCTGTGATAAAAAGCCTTCTGTTTCGAGTCCCAAACCTTTCAAGAGAGCATTTTAACGCTCTTGGCACCATTTTTGAGTGAATTGCCAAAAGTCAGATTTTTGCTGAAATTGTGACCCCGGGGTTTAGGGATTTTTTCAAAAAAATATTTTCTGCCGGTTAAGTTTTCGAGGGCTGATTAGTTGTCCTGGGATAAAAAGCCTTTTGTTTCGAGTGCCAAACCTTTCAGAAGAGCATTTTCAAGCTTTTGGCACCATTTTTGAGTGATTTGCCAAAAGTCAGATTTTTGCGGAAATTGTGACCCCGGGGCTTAGGGATTTTTTCAGAAAAATATTTTCTGCCGGTTAAGTTTTTGAGGGCTGATTTCTTGTCCTGTGATAAAAAGGCTTCTGTTTCGAGTCCCAAACCTTTCAAGAGAGCATTTTAAAGCTCTTGGCACCATTTTTGAGTGAATTGCCAAAAGTAAGATTTTTGCTGAAATTGTGACCTTGGGGCTTAGGGATTTTTTCAAAAAAACATTTTCTGCTGGTTAAGTTTTTGAGGGCTGATTTCTTGTCCTGGGATAAAAAGCCATCTGTTTCGAGTGCCAAACCTTTCAAGAGAGCATTTTAAAGCTCTTGGCACCATTTTTGAGTGAATTGCCAAAAGTCAGATTTTTGCTGAAATTGTGACCTTGGGGCTTAGGGATTTTTTCAAAAAAACATTTTCTGCTGGTTAAGTTTTTGAGGGCTGATTTCTTGTCCTGGGATAAAAAGCCATCTGTTTCGAATGCCAAACCTTTCAGGAGAGCATTTTCAAGCTTTTGGCAGCATTTTTGAGTGAATTGCCAAAAGTCAGATTTTTGGGGAAATTGTGACCCCGGGGCTTAGGAATTTTTTCAAAAAAATATTTTCTGCCGGTTAAGTTTTTGAGGGCTGATTTCTTGTCCTGGGATAAAAAGCCTTCTGTTTCGAGTCCCAAACCTTTCAGGAGAGCATTTTCAAGCTTTTGGCACCATTTTTGAGTGAATTGTCAAAAGTCAGATTTTTGCGGAAATTGTGACCCCGGGGCTTAGGGATTTTTTCAAAAAAATATTTTTTGCCGGTGAAGTTTTCGAGGGCTGATTAGTTGTCCTGGGATAAAAAGCCTTTTGTTTCGAGTGCCAAACCTTTCAGAAGAGCATTTTCAAGCTTTTGGCACCATTTTTGATTGAATTGCCAAAAGTCAGATTTTTGTGGAAATTGTGACCCCGGGGCTAAGGGATTTTTTCGAAAAAATATTTTTTGCCGGTTAAGTTTTCGAGGGCTGATTAGTTGTCCTGGGATAAAAAGTTGTTTGTTTCGAGTGCCAAACCTTTCAGGAGAGCATTTTCAAGCTTTTGGCAGCATTTTTGAGTGAATTGCCAAAAGTCAGATTTTTGCTGAAATTGTGACCCCGGGGCTTAGGGATTTTTTCAAAAAAACATTTTCTGCTGGTTAAGTTTTTGAGGGCTGATTTCTTGTCCTGGGATAAAAAGCCATCTGTTTCGAGTGCCAAACCTTTCAGGAGAGCATTTTCAAGCTTTTGGCAGCATTTTTGAGTGAATTGCCAAAAGTCAGATTTTTGCGGAAATTGTGACCCCGGGGCTTAGGAATTTTTTCAAAAAAATATTTTCTGCCGGTTAAGTTTTTGAGGGCTGATTTCTTGTCCTGGGATAAAAAGCCTTCTGTTTCGATTGCCAAACCTTTCAGGAGAGCATTTGCAACCGGTTGGCACCATTTTTGAGTGAATTGCCAAAAGTCAGATTTTTGCTGAAATTGTGACCCCGGGGCTTAGGGATTTTTTCAAAAAAATATTTTCTGCCGGTTAAGTTTTTGAGGGCTGATTTCTTGTCCTGGAATAAAAAGCCTTTTGTTTCGAGTGCCAAACCTTTCAGAAGAGCATTTTCAAGCTTTTGGCACCATTTTTGAGTGAATTGCCAAAAGTCAGATTTTTGCGGAAATTGTGACCCCGGGGCTTAGGGATTTTTTCAGAAAAATATTTTCTGCCGGTAAAGTTTTTGAGGGCTGATTTCTTGTCCTGTGATAAACTGCCTTCTGTTTCGAGTCCCCAAGCTTTCAGGAGAGCGTTTTCAAGCTTTTGGCACCATTTTTGAGTGAATTGCCAAAAGTCAGATTTTTGCTGAAATTGTGACCCCGGGGCTTAGGGATTTTTTCAAAAAAATATTTTCTGCCGGTAAAGTTTTTGAGGGCTGATTTCTTGTCCTGTGATAAACTGCCTTCTGTTTCGAGTCCCCAAGCTTTCAGGAGAGCGTTTTCAAGCTTTTGGCACCATTTTTGAGTGAATTGCCAAAAGTCAGATTTTTGCTGAAATTGTGACCCCGGGGCTTAGGGATTTTTTCAAAAAAATATTTTTTGCCGGTTAAGTTTTCGAGGGCTGATTAGTTGTCCTGGGATAAAAAGTCGTTTGTTTCGAGTGCCAAACCTTTCAGGAGAGCATTTTCAAGCTTTTGGCAGCATTTTTGAGTGAATTGCCAAAAGTCAGATTTTTGCGGAAATTGTGACCCCGGGGCTTAGGGATTTTTTCAAAAAAATATTTTCTGCCGGTTAAGTTTTTGAGGGCTGATTTCTTGTCCTGGGATAAAAAGCCTTCTGTTTCGAGTGCCAAACCTTTCAGGAGAGCATTTTCAAGCTTTTGGCAGCATTTTTGAGTGAATTGCCAAAAGTCAGATTTTTGCTGAAATTGTGACCCCGGGGCTTAGGGATTTTTTCAAAAAAATATTTTCCGCCAGTTAAGTTTTTGAGGGCTGATTTCTTGTCCTGTGATAAAAAGCCTTCTGTTTCGAGTCCCAAACCTTTCAGGAGAGCATTTTCATGCTTTTGGCACCATTTTTGAGTGAATTGCCAAAAGTCAGATTTTTGCTGAAATTGTGACCCCGGGGCTTAGGGATTTTTTCAAAAAAATATTTTTTGCCGGTTAAGTTTTCGAGGGCTGATTAGTTGTCCTGGGATAAAAAGCCGTTTGTTTCGAGTGCCAAACCTTTCAGGAGAGCATTTTCAAGCTTTTGGCAGCATTTTTGAGTGAATTGCCAAAAGTCAGATTTTTGCTGAAATTGTGACCCCGGGGCTTAGGGATTTTTTCAAAAAAACATTTTCTGCTGGTTAAGTTTTTGAGGGCTAATTTCTTGTCCTGGGATAAAAAGCCATCTGTTTCGAGTGCCAAACCTTTCAGGAGAGCATTTTCAAGCTTTTGGCAGCATTTTTGAGTGAATTGCCAAAAGTCAGATTTTTGCGGAAATTGTGACCCCGGGGCTTAGGAATTTTTTCAAAAAAATATTTTCTGCCGGTTAAGTTTTTGAGGGCTGATTTCTTGTCCTGTGATAAAAAGCCTTCTATTTCCATCCCCAAACCTTTCAGAAGAGCATTTTCAAGCTTTTGGCACCATTTTTGAGTGAATTGCCAAAAGTCAGATTTTTGCGGAAATTGTGACCCCGGGGCTTAGGGATTTTTTCAAAAAAATATTTTCCGCCGGTTAAGTTTTTGAGGGCTGATTTCTTGTCCTGTGATAAAAAGCCTTCTGTTTCGAGTCCCAAACCTTTCAGGAGAGCATTTTCAAGCTTTTGGCACCATTTTTGAGTGAATTGTCAAAAGTCAGATTTTTGCGGAAATTGTGACCCCGGGGCTTAGGGATTTTTTCAAAAAAATATTTTTTGCCGGTGAAGTTTTCGAGGGCTGATTAGTTGTCCTGGGATAAAAAGCCTTTTGTTTCGAGTGCCAAACCTTTCAGAAGAGCATTTTCAAGCTTTTGGCACCATTTTTGATTGAATTGCCAAAAGTCAGATTTTTGTGGAAATTGTGACCCCGGGGCTAAGGGATTTTTTCAAAAAAATATTTTTTGCCGGTTAAGTTTTCGAGGGCTGATTAGTTGTCCTGGGATAAAAAGCCGTTTGTTTCGAGTGCCAAACCTTTCAGGAGAGCATTTTCAAGCTTTTGGCAGCATTTTTGAGTGAATTGCCAAAAGTCAGATTTTTGCTGAAATTGTGACCCCGGGGCTTAGGGATTTTTTCAAAAAAACATTTTCTGCTGGTTAAGTTTTTGAGGGCTGATTTCTTGTCCTGGGATAAAAAGCCATCTGTTTCGAGTGCCAAACCTTTCAGGAGAGCATTTTCAAGCTTTTGGCAGCATTTTTGAGTGAATTGCCAAAAGTCAGATTTTTGCGGAAATTGTGACCCCGGGGCTTAGGAATTTTTTCAAAAAAATATTTTCTGCCGGTTAAGTTTTTGAGGGCTGATTTCTTGTCCTGGGATAAAAAGCCTTCTGTTTCGATTGCCAAACCTTTCAGGAGAGCATTTGCAACCGGTTGGCACCATTTTTGAGTGAATTGCCAAATGTCAGATTTTTGCTGAAATTGTGACCCCGGGGCTTAGGGATTTTTTCAAAAAAATATTTTCTGCCGGTTAAGTTTTTGAGGGCTGATTTCTTGTCCTGGAATAAAAAGCCTTTTGTTTCGAGTGCCAAACCTTTCAGAAGAGCATTTTCAAGCTTTTGGCACCATTTTTGAGTGAATTGCCAAAAGTCAGATTTTTGCGGAAATTGTGACCCCGGCGCTTAGGGATTTGTTCAAAAAAATATTTTCTGCCGGTTAAGTTTTTGAGGGCTGATTTCTTGTCCTGTGATAAAAAGCCTTCTGTTTCGAGTCCCAAACCTTTCAGGAGAGCATTTTCAAGCTTTTGGCACCATTTTTGAGTGAATTGCCAAAAGTTAGATTTTTGCGGAAATTGTGACCCCGGGGCTTAGGGATTTTTTCAGAAAAATATTTTCTGCCGGTTAAGTTTTTGAGGGCTGATTTCTTGTCCTGTGATAAACTGCCTTCTGTTTCGAGTCCCCAAGCTTTCAGGAGAGCGTTTTCAAGCTTTTGGCACCATTTTTGAGTGAATTGCCAAAAGTCAGATTTTTGCGGAAATTGTGACCCCGGGGCTTAGGGATTTTTTCAAAAAAATATTTTCTGCCGGTTAAGTTTTTGAGGGCTGATTTCTTGTCCTGGGATAAAAAGCCTTCTGTTTCGAGTGCCAAACCTTTCAGGAGAGCATTTTCAAGCTTTTGGCAGCATTTTTGAGTGAATTGCCAAAAGTCAGATTTTTGCTGAAATTGTGACCCCGGGGCTTAGGGATTTTTTCAAAAAAATATTTTCCGCCGGTTAAGTTTTTGAGGGCTGATTTCTTGTCCTGTCATAAAAAGCCTTCTGTTTCGAGTCCCAAACCTTTCAGGAGAGCATTTTCAAGCTTTTGGCACCATTTTTGAGTGAATTCCCAAAAGTCAGATTTTTGCGGAAATTGTGACCCAGGGGCTTAGGGATTTTTTCAAAAAAATATTTTCTGCCGGTTAAGTTTTTGAGGGCTGATTTCTTGTCCTGTGATAAAATGCCTTCTGTTTCGAGTCCCCAACCTTTCAGTAGAGCGTTTTCAAGCTTTTGGCACCATTTTTGAATGAATTGCCAAAAGTCAGATTTTTGCTGAAATTGTGACCCCGGGGCTTAGGGATTTTTTCAAAAAAATATTTTCTGCCGGTTAAGTTTTTGAGGGCTGATTTCTTGTCCTGTCATAAAAAGCCTTCTGTTTCGAGTCCCAAACCTTTCAGGAGAGCATTTTCAAGCTTTTGGCACCATTTTTGAGTGAATTGCCAAAAGTCAGATTTTTGCGGAAATTGTGACCCCGGGGCTTAGGGATTTTTTCAAAAAAATATTTTCCGCCGGTTAAGTTTTTGAGGGCTGATTTCTTGTCCTGTGATAAAAAGCCTTCTGTTTCGAGTCCCAAACCTTTCAGGAGAGCATTTTCAAGCTTTTGGCACCATTTTTGAGTGAATTGTCAAAAGTCAGATTTTTGCGGAAATTGTGACCCCGGGGCTTAGGGATTTTTTCAAAAAAATATTTTTTGCCGGTGAAGTTTTCGAGGGCTGATTAGTTGTCCTGGGATAAAAAGCCTTTTGTTTCGAGTGCCAAACCTTTCAGAAGAGCATTTTCAAGCTTTTGGCACCATTTTTGATTGAATTGCCAAAAGTCAGATTTTTGTGGAAATTGTGACCCCGGGGCTAAGGGATTTTTTCAAAAAAATATTTTTTGCCGGTTAAGTTTTTGAGGGCTGATTAGTTGTCCTGGGATAAAAAGCCGTTTGTTTCGAGTGCCAAACCTTTCAGGAGAGCATTTTCAAGCTTTTGGCAGCATTTTTGAGTGAATTGCCAAAAGTCAGATTTTTGCTGAAATTGTGACCCCGGGGCTTAGGGATTTTTTCAAAAAAATATTTTCCGCCGGTTAAGTTTTCGAGGGCTGATTAGTTGTCCTGGGATAAAAAGCCTTCTGTTTCGAGTGCCAAACCTTTCAGGAGAGCATTTTAAAGCTCTTGGCACCATTTTTGAGTGAATTGCCAAAAGTTAGATTTTTGCTAAAATTCTGACCCCGGGGCTTAGGGATTTTTTCAAAAAAATATTTTTTGCCTGTTAAGTTTTCGAGGGCTGATTAGTTGTCCTGGGATAAAAAGCCTTCTGTTTCGAGTGCCAAACCTTTCAGAAGAGCATTTTCAAGCTTTTGGCACCATTTTTGAGTGAATTGCCAAAAGTCAGATTTTTGCGGAAATTGTGACCCCGGGGCTTAGGGATTTTTTCAAAAAAATATTTTCTGCCGGTTACGTTTTTGAGGGCTGATTTCTTGTCCTGGGATAAAAAGCCTTCTGTTTCGAGTGCCAAAACTTTCAGGAGAGCATTTTCAAGCTTTTGGCACCATTTTTGAGTGAATTGCCAAAAGTCAGATTTTTGCGGAAATTGTGACCCCGGGGCTTAGGGATTTTTTCAAAAAAATATTTTCTGCCGGTTACGTTTTTGAGGGCTGATTTCTTGTCCTGGGATAAAAAGCCTTCTGTTTCCATCCCCAAACCTTTCAGGAGAGCATTTTCAAGCTTTTGGCACCATTTTTGAGTGAATTGCCAAAAGTCAGATTTTTGCTGAAATTGTGACCCCGGGGCTTAAGGATTTTTTCAAAAAAATATTTTTTGCCGGTTAAGTTTTCGAGGGCTGATTAGTTGTCCTGGGATAAAAAGCCTTCTGTTTCGAGTGCCAAACCTTTCAGGAGAGCATTTTAAAGCTCTTGGCACTATTTTGGAGTGAATTGCCAAAAGTTAGATTTTTGCTAAAATTCTGACCCCGGGGCTTAGGGATTTTTTCAAAAAAATATTTTCTGCCGGTTAAGTTTTTGAGGGCTGATTTCTTGTCCTGTGATAAAAAGCCTTCTGTTTCGAGTCCCAAACCTTTCAGGAGAGCATTTTCAAGCTTTTGGCACCATTTTTGAGTGAATTGTCAAAAGTCAGATTTTTGCGAAAATTGTGACCCCGGGGCTTAGGGATTTTTTCAAAAAAATATTTTTTGCCGGTGAAGTTTTCGAGGGCTGATTAGTTGTCCTGGGATAAAAAGCCTTTTGTTTCGAGTGCCAAAGCTTTCAGAAAAGCATTTTCAAGCTTTTGGCACCATTTTTGATTGAATTGCCAAAAGTCAGATTTTTGTGGAAATTGTGACCCCGGGGCTAAGGGATTTTTTCAAAAAAATATTTTTTGCCGGTTAAGTTTTCGAGGGCTGATTAGTTGTCCTGGGATAAAAAGCCGTTTGTTTCGAGTGCCAAACCTTTCAGGAGAGCATTTTCAAGCTTTTGGCAGCATTTTTGAGTGAATTGCCAAAAGTCAGATTTTTGCTGAAATTGTGACCCCGGGGCTTAGGGATTTTTTCAAAAAAATATTTTCCGCCGGTTAAGTTTTCGAGGGCTGATTAGTTGTCCTGGGATAAAAAGCCTTCTGTTTCGAGTGCCAAACCTTTCAGAAGAGCATTTTCAAGCTTTTGGCACCATTTTTGAGTGAATTGCCAAAAGTCAGATTTTTGCGGAAATTGTGACCCCGGGGCTTAGGGATTTTTTCAAAAAAATATTTTCTGCCGGTTACGTTTTTGAGGGCTGATTTCTTGTCCTGGGATAAAAAGCCTTCTGTTTCGAGTGCCAAACCTTTCAGGAGAGCATTTTCAAGCTTTTGGCACCATTTTTGAGTGAATTGCCAAAAGTCAGATTTTTGCGGAAATTGTGACCCCGGGGCTTAGGGATTTTTTCAAAAAAATATTTTCTGCCGGTTACGTTTTTGAGGGCTGATTTCTTGTCCTGGGATAAAAAGCCTTCTGTTTCCATCCCCAAACCTTTCAGGAGAGCATTTTCAAGCTTTTGGCACCATTTTTGAGTGAATTGCCAAAAGTCAGATTTTTGCTGAAATTGTGACCCCGGGGCTTAGGGATTTTTTCAAAAAAATATTTTCCGCCGGTTAAGTTTTCGAGGGCTGATTAGTTGTCCTGGGATAAAAAGCCTTCTGTTTCGAGTGCCAAACCTTTCAGGAGAGCATTTTAAAGCTCTTGGCACCATTTTTGAGTGAATTGCCAAAAGTTAGATTTTTGCTAAAATTCTGACCCCGGGGCTTAGGGATTTTTTCAAAAAAATATTTTTTGCCTGTTAAGTTTTCGAGGGCTGATTAGTTGTCCTGGGATAAAAAGCCTTCTGTTTCGAGTGCCAAACCTTTCAGAAGAGCATTTTCAAGCTTTTGGCACCATTTTTGAGTGAATTGCCAAAAGTCAGATTTTTGCGGAAATTGTGACCCCGGGGCTTAGGGATTTTTTCAAAAAAATATTTTCTGCCGGTTACGTTTTTGAGGGCTGATTTCTTGTCCTGGGATAAAAAGCCTTCTGTTTCGAGTGCCAAACCTTTCAGGAGAGCATTTTCAAGCTTTTGGCAGCATTTTTGAGTGAATTGCCAAAAGTCAGATTTTTGCGGAAATTGTGACCCCGGGGCTTAGGGATTTTTTCAAAAAAATATTTTCTGCCGGTTACATTTTTGAGGGCTGATTTCTTGTCCTGGGATAAAAAGCCTTCTGTTTCGAGTCCCAAACCTTTCAAGAGAGCATTTTAAATCTCTTGGCACCATTTTTGATTGAATTGCCAAAAGTCAGATTTTTGCTGAAATTGTGACGCCGGGGCTTAGGGATTTTTTCAAAAAAATATTTTTTGCTGGTTAAGTTTTCGAGGGCTGATTAGTTGTCCTGGGATAAAAAGCCTTTTGTTTCGAGTGCCAAACCTTTCAGGAGAGCATTTTCAAGCTTTTGGCAGCATTTTTGAGTGAATTGCCAAAAGTCAGATTTTTGCGGAAATTGTGACCCCGGGGCTTAGGGATTTTTTCAAAAAAATATTTTCCGCCGGTTAAGTTTTTGAGGGCTGATTTCTTGTCCTGTCATAAAAAGCCTTCTGTTTCGAGTCCCAAACCTTTCAGGAGAGCATTTTAAAGCTCTTGGCACTATTTTGGAATGAATTGCCAAAAATTAGATTTTTGCTAAAATTCTGACCCCGGGGCTTAGGGATTTTTTCAAAAAAATATTTTCTGCCGGTTAAGTTTTTGAGGGCTGATTTCTTGTCCTGTGATAAACTGCCTTCTGTTTCGAGTCCCCAACCTTTCAGGAGAGCGTTTTCAAGCTTTTGGCACCATTTTTGAGTGAATTGTCAAAAGTCAGATTTTTGCGGAAATTGTGACCCCGGGGCTTAGGGATTTTTTCAGAAAAATATTTTCTGCCGGTTAAGTTTTTGAGGGCTGATTTCTTGTCCTGTGATACAAAGTCTTCTGTTTCGAGTGGCAAACCTTTCATGAGAGCATTTTAAAGCTCTTGGCACCATTTTTGAGTGAATTGCCAAAAGTCAGATTTTTGCGGAAATTGTGACCCCGGGGCTTAGGGATTTTGTCAAAAAAATATTTTCTGCCGGTTAAGTTTTTGAGGGCTGATTTCTTGTCCTGGGATAAAAAGCCTTCTGTTTCGAGTGCCAAACCTTTCAGGAGAGCATTTTCAAGCTTTTGGCAGCATTTTTGAGTGAATTGCCAAAAGTCAGATTTTTGCTGAAATTGTGACCCCGGGGTTTAGGGATTTTTTCAAAAAAATATTTTCCGCCGGTTAAGTTTTTGAGGGCTGATTTCTTGTCCTGTCATAAAAAGCCTTCTGTTTCGAGTCCCAAACCTTTCAGGAGAGCATTTTCAAGCTTTTGGCAGCATTTTTGAGTGAATTGCCAAAAGTCAGATTTTTGCGGAAATTGTGACCCCGGGGCTTAGGGATTTTTTCAAAAAAATATTTTCTGCCGGTTAAGTTTTTGAGGGCTGATTTCTTGTCCTGTGATAAAATGCCTTCTGTTTCGAGTCCCCAACCTTTCAGTAGAGCGTTTTCAAGCTTTTGGCACCATTTTTGAATGAATTGCCAAAAGTCAGATTTTTGCGGAAATTGTGACCCCGGGGCTTAGGGATTTTTTCGAAAAAATATTTTCTGCCGGTTAAGTTTTTGAGGGCTGATTTCTTGTCCTGTGATAAACTGCCTTCTGTTTCGAGTCCCCAACCTTTCAGGAGAGCGTTTTCAAGCTTTTGGCACCATTTTTGAGTGAATTGTCAAAAGTCAGATTTTTGCGGAAATTGTGACCCCGGGGCTTAGGGATTTTTTCAGAAAAATATTTTCTGCCGGTTAAGTTTTTGAGGGCTGATTTCTTGTCCTGTGATAAAAAGTCTTCTGTTTCGAGTGGCAAACCTTTCATGAGAGCATTTTAAAGCTCTTGGCACCATTTTTGAGTGAATTGCCAAAAGTCAGATTTTTGCGGAAATTGTGACCCCGGGGCTTAGGGATTTTGTCAAAAAAATATTTTCTGCCGGTTAAGTTTTTGAGGGCTGATTTCTTGTCCTGGGATAAAAAGCCTTCTGTTTCGAGTGCCAAACCTTTCAGGAGAGCATTTTCAAGCTTTTGGCAGCATTTTTGAGTGAATTGCCAAAAGTCAGATTTTTGCTGAAATTGTGACCCCGGGGTTTAGGGATTTTTTCAAAAAAATATTTTCCGCCGGTTAAGTTTTTGAGGGCTGATTTCTTGTCCTGTCATAAAAAGCCTTCTGTTTCGAGTCCCAAACCTTTCAGGAGAGCATTTTCAAGCTTTTGGCAGCATTTTTGAGTGAATTGCCAAAAGTCAGATTTTTGCGGAAATTGTGACCCCGGGGCTTAGGGATTTTTTCAAAAAAATATTTTCTGCCGGTTAAGTTTTTGAGGGCTGATTTCTTGTCCTGTGATAAAATGCCTTCTGTTTCGAGTCCCCAACATTTCAGTAGAGCGTTTTCAAGCTTTTGGCACCATTTTTGAATGAATTGCCAAAAGTCAGATTTTTGCGGAAATTGTGACCCCGGGGCTTAGGGATTTTTTCGAAAAAATATTTTCTGCCGGTTAAGTTTTTGAGGGCTGATTTCTTGTCCTGTGATAAAAAGCCTTCTGTTTCGAGTCCCAAACCTTTCGGGAAAGCATTTTCAAGCTTCTGGCACCATTTTTGAGTGAATTGCCAAAAGTCAGATTTTTGCGGAAATTGTGACCCCGGGGCTTAGGGATTTTTTCAAAAAAATATTTAATGCCGGCTAAGTTTTTGAGGGCTGATTTCTTGTCCTGGGATAAAAAGCCTTCTGTTTCGAGTGCCAAACCTTTCAGGAGAGCATTTTCAAGCTTTTGGCATCATTTTTGAGTGAATTGCCAAAAGTCAGATTTTTGCGGAAATTGTGACCCCGGGGCTTAGGGATTTTTTCAAAAAAATATTTTCTGCCGGTTACGTTTTTGAGGGCTGATTTCTTGTCCTGGGATAAAAAGCCTTCTGTTTCCATCCCCAAACCTTTCAGGAGAGCATTTTCAAGCTTTTGGCACCATTTTTGAGTGAATTGCCAAAAGTCAGATTTTTGCTGAAATTGTGACCCCGGGGCTTAGGGATTTTTTCAAAAAAATATTTTCCGCCGGTTAAGTTTTCGAGGGCTGATTAGTTGTCCTGGGATAAAAAGCCTTTTGTTTCGAGTCCCAAACCTTTCAGGAGAGCATTTTAAAGCTCTTGGCACTATTTTGGAGTGAATTGCCAAAAATTAGATTTTTGCTAAAATTCTGACCCCGGGGCTTAGGGATTTTTTCAAAAAAATATTTTCTGCCGGTTAAGTTTTTGAGGGCTGATTTCTTGTCCTGTGATAAACTGCCTTCTGTTTCGAGTCCCCAACCTTTCAGGAGAGCGTTTTCAAGCTTTTGGCACCATTTTTGAGTGAATTGTCAAAAGTCAGATTTTTGCGGAAATTGTGACCCCGGGGCTTAGGGATTTTTTCAGAAAAATATTTTCTGCCGGTTAAGTTTTTGAGGGCTGATTTCTTGTCCTGTGATAAAAAGCCTTCTGTTTCGAGTCCCAAACCTTTCAGGAAAGCATTTTCAAGCTTCTGGCACCATTTTTGAGTGAATTGCCAAAAGTCAGATTTTTGCGGAAATTGTGACCCCGGGGCTTAGGGATTTTTTCAAAAAAATATTTTCTGCCGGCTAAGTTTTTGAGGGCTGATTTCTTGTCCTGGGATAAAAAGCCTTCTGTTTCGAGTGCCAAACCTTTCAGGAGAGCATTTTCAAGCTTTTGGCACCATTTTTGAGTGAATTGCCAAAAGTCAGATTTTTGCGGAAATTGTGACCCCGGGGCTTAGGGATTTTTTCAAAAAAATATTTTCTGCCGGTTACGTTTTTGAGGGCTGATTTCTTGTCCTGGGATAAAAAGCCTTCTGTTTCCATCCCCAAACCCTTCAGGAGAGCATTTTCAAGCTTTTGGCACCATTTTTGAGTGAATTGCCAAAAGTCAGATTTTTGCTGAAATTGTGACCCCGGGGCTTAGGGATTTTTTCAAAAAAATATTTTCCGCCGGTTAAGTTTTCGAGGGCTGATTAGTTGTCCTGGGATAAAAAGCCTTTTGTTTCGAGTCCCAAACCTTTCAGGAGAGCATTTTAAAGCTCTTGGCACTATTTTGGAGTGAATTGCCAAAAATTAGATTTTTGCTAAAATTCTGACCCCGGGGCTTAGGGATTTTTTCAAAAAAATATTTTCTGCCGGTTAAGTTTTTGAGGGCTGATTTCTTGTCCTGTGATAAACTGCCTTCTGTTTCGAGTCCCCAACCTTTCAGGAGAGCGTTTTCAAGCTTTTGGCACCATTTTTGAGTGAATTGTCAAAAGTCAGATTTTTGCGGAAATTGTGACCCCGGGGCTTAGGGATTTTTTCAGAAAAATATTTTCTGCCGGTTAAGTTTTTGAGGGCTGATTTCTTGTCCTGTGATAAAAAGTCTTCTGTTTCGAGTGGCAAACCTTTCATGAGAGCATTTTAAAGCTCTTGGCACCATTTTTGAGTGAATTGCCAAAAGTCAGATTTTTGCGGAAATTGTGACCCCGGGGCTTAGGGATTTTGTCAAAAAAATATTTTCCGCCGGTTAAGTTTTCGAGGGCTGATTAGTTGTCCTGGGATAAAAAGCCTTTTGTTTCGAGTCCCAAACCTTTCAGGAGAGCATTTTAAAGCTCTTGGCACTATTTTGGAGTGAATTGCCAAAAATTAGATTTTTGCTAAAATTCTGACCCCGGGGCTTAGGGATTTTTTCAAAAAAATATTTTCTGCCGGTTAAGTTTTTGAGGGCTGATTTCTTGTCCTGTGATAAACTGCCTTCTGTTTCGAGTCCCCAACCTTTCAGGAGAGCGTTTTCAAGCTTTTGGCACCATTTTTGAGTGAATTGTCAAAAGTCAGATTTTTGCGGAAATTGTGACCCCGGGGCTTAGGGATTTTTTCAGAAAAATATTTTCTGCCGGTTAAGTTTTTGAGGGCTGATTTCTTGTCCTGTGATAAAAAGTCTTCTGTTTCGAGTGGCAAACCTTTCATGAGAGCATTTTAAAGCTCTTGGCACCATTTTTGAGTGAATTGCCAAAAGTCAGATTTTTGCGGAAATTGTGACCCCGGGGCTTAGGGATTTTGTCAAAAAAATATTTTCTGCCGGTTAAGTTTTTGAGGGCTGATTTCTTGTCCTGTGATAAAAAGTCTTCTGTTTCGAGTGCCAAACCTTTCAGGAGAGCATTTTCAAGCTTTTGGCAGCATTTTTGAGTGAATTGCCAAAAGTCAGATTTTTGCTGAAATTGTGACCCCGGGGCTTAGGGATTTTTTCAAAAAAATATTTTCCGCCGGTTAAGTTTTTGAGGGCTGATTTCTTGTCCTGTCATAAAAAGCCTTCTGTTTCGAGTCCCAAACCTTTCAGGAGAGCATTTTCAAGCTTTTGGCAGCATTTTTGAGTGAATTGCCAAAAGTCAGATTTTTGCGGAAATTGTGACCCCGGGGCTTAGGGATTTTTTCAAAAAAATATTTTCTGCCGGTTAAGTTTTTGAGGGCTGATTTCTTGTCCTGTGATAAAATGCCTTCTGTTTCGAGTCCCCAACCTCTCAGTAGAGCGTTTTCAAGCTTTTGGCACCATTTTTGAATGAATTGCCAAAAGTCAGATTTTTGCTGAAATTGTGACCCCGGCGCTTAGGGATTTTTTCAAAAAAAGATTTTCCCCGCTTAAGTTGTTGAGGGCTGATTTCTTGTCCTGGGATAAAAAGCCTTCTGTTTCGAGTGCCAAACCTTTCAGGAGAGCATTTTCAAGCTTTTGGCAGCATTTTTGAGTGAATTGCCAAAAGTCAGATTTTTGCGGAAATTGTGACCCCGGGGCTTAGGGATTTTTTCAAAAAAATATTTTCTGCCGGTTAAGTTTTTGAGGGCTGATTTCTTGTCCTGTGATAAAAAGCCTTCTGTTTCGAGTCCCAAACCTTTCAGGAAAGCATTTTCAAGCTTCTGGCACCATTTTTGAGTGAATTGCCAAAAGTCAGATTTTTGCGGAAATTGTGACCCCGGGGCTTAGGGATTTTTTCAAAAAAATATTTTCTGCCGGTTAAGTTTTTGAGGGCTGATTTCTTGTCCTGGGATAAAAAGCCTTTTGTTTCGAGTGCCAAACCTTTCAGTAGAGCGTTTTCAAGCTTTTGGCACCATTTTTGAATGAATTGCCAAAAGTCAGATTTTTGCGGAAATTGTGACCCCGGGGCTTAGGGATTTTGTCAAAAAAATATTTTCTGCCGGTTAAGTTTTTGAGGGCTGATTTCTTGTCCTGGGATAAAAAGCCTTCTGTTTCGAGTGCCAAACCTTTCAGGAGAGCATTTTCAAGCTTTTGGCAGCATTTTTGAGTGAATTGCCAAAAGTCAGATTTTTGCGGAAATTGTGACCCCGGGGCTTAGGGATTTTTTCAAAAAAATATTTTCTGCCGGTTAAGTTTTTGAGGGCTGATTTCTTGTCCTGTGATAAAAAGGCTTCTGTTTCGAGTCCCAAACCTTTCAGGAAAGCATTTTCAAGCTTCTGGCACCATTTTTGAGTGAATTGCCAAAAGTCAGATTTTTGCGGAAATTGTGACCCCGGGGCTTAGGCATTTTTTCAGAAAAATATTTTTTGCCGGTTAAGTTTTTGAGGGCTGATTTCTTGTCCTGTGATAAAAAGCCTTCTGTTTCGAGTGGCAAACCTTTCATGAGAGCATTTTAAAGCTCTTGGCACCATTTTTGAGTGAATTGCCAAAAGTCAGATTTTTGCGGAAATTGTGACCCCGGGGCTTAGGGATTTTGTCAAAAAAATATTTTCCGCCGGTTAAGTTTTCGAGGGCTGATTAGTTGTCCTGGGATAAAAAGCCTTTTGTTTCGAGTCCCAAACCTTTCAGGAGAGCATTTTAAAGCTCTTGGTACTATTTTGGAGTGAATTGCCAAAAATTAGATTTTTGCTAAAATTCTGACCCCGGGGCTTAGGGATTTTTTCAAAAAAATATTTTCTGCCGGTTAAGTTTTTGAGGGCTGATTTCTTGTCCTGTGATAAACTGCCTTCTGTTTCGAGTCCCCAACCTTTCAGGAGAGCGTTTTCAAGCTTTTGGCACCATTTTTGAGTGAATTGTCAAAAGTCAGATTTTTGCGGAAATTGTGACCCCGGGGCTTAGGGATTTTTTCAGAAAAATATTTTCTGCCGGTTAAGTTTTTGAGGGCTGATTTCTTGTCCTGTGATAAAAAGTCTTCTGTTTCGAGTGGCAAACCTTTCATGAGAGCATTTTAAAGCTCTTGGCACCATTTTTGAGTGAATTGCCAAAAGTCAGATTTTTGCGGAAATTGTGACCCCGGGGCTTAGGGATTTTGTCAAAAAAATATTTTCTGCCGGTTAAGTTTTTGAGGGCTGATTTCTTGTCCTGTGATAAAAAGTCTTCTGTTTCGAGTGCCAAACCTTTCAGGAGAGCATTTTAAAGCTCTTGGTACTATTTTGGAGTGAATTGCCAAAAATTAGATTTTTGCTAAAATTCTGACCCCGGGGCTTAGGGATTTTTTCAAAAAAATATTTTCTGCCGGTTAAGTTTTTGAGGGCTGATTTCTTGTCCTGTGATAAACTGCCTTCTGTTTCGAGTCCCCAACCTTTCAGGAGAGCGTTTTCAAGCTTTTGGCACCATTTTTGAGTGAATTGTCAAAAGTCAGATTTTTGCGGAAATTGTGACCCCGGGGCCTAGGGATTTTTTCAGAAAAATATTTTCTGCCGGTTAAGTTTTTGAGGGCTGATTTCTTGTCCTGTGATAAAAAGTCTTCTGTTTCGAGTGGCAAACCTTTCATGAGAGCATTTTAAAGCTCTTGGCACCATTTTTGAGTGAATTGCCAAAAGTCAGATTTTTGCGGAAATTGTGACCCCGGGGCTTAGGGATTTTGTCAAAAAAATATTTTCTGCCCGTTAAGTTTTTGAGGGCTGATTTCTTGTCCTGTGATAAAAAGTCTTCTGTTTCGAGTGCCAAACCTTTCAGGAGAGCATTTTCAAGCTTTTGGCAGCATTTTTGAGTGAATTGCCAAAAGTCAGATTTTTGCTGAAATTGTGACCCCGGGGCTTAGGGATTTTTTCAAAAAAATATTTTCCGCCGGTTAAGTTTTTGAGGGCTGATTTCTTGTCCTGTCATAAAAAGCCTTCTGTTTCGAGTCCCAAACCTTTCAGGAGAGCATTTTCAAGCTTTTGGCAGCATTTTTGAGTGAATTGCCAAAAGTCAGATTTTTGCGGAAATTGTGACCCCGGGGCTTAGGGATTTTTTCAAAAAAATATTTTCTGCCGGTTAAGTTTTTGAGGGCTGATTTCTTGTCCTGTGATAAAATGCCTTCTGTTTCGAGTCCCCAACCTTTCAGTAGAGCGTTTTCAAGCTTTTGGCACCATTTTTGAATGAATGGCCAAAAGTCAGATTTTTGCTGAAATTGTGACCCCGGCGCTTAGGGATTTTTTCAAAAAAAGATTTTCCCCGCTTAAGTTGTTGAGGGCTGATTTCTTGTCCTGGGATAAAAAGCCTTCTGTTTCGAGTGCCAAACCTTTCAGGAGAGCATTTTCAAGCTTTAGCAGCATTTTTGAGTGAATTGCCAAAAGTCAGATTTTTGCGGAAATTGTGACCCCGGGGCTTAGGGATTTTTTCAAAAAAATATTTTCTGCCGGTTAAGTTTTTGAGGGCTGATTTCTTGTCCTGTGATAAAAAGCCTTCTGTTTCGAGTCCCAAACCTTTCAGGAAAGCATTTTCAAGCTTCTGGCACCATTTTTGAGTGAATTGCCAAAAGTCAGATTTTTGCGGAAATTGTGACCCCGGGGCTTAGGGATTTTTTCAAAAAAATATTTTCTGCCGGTTAAGTTTTTGAGGGCTGATTTCTTGTCCTGGGATAAAAAGCCTTTTGTTTCGAGTGCCAAACCTTTCAGAAAAGCATTTTCAAGCTTTTGGCACCATTTTTGAGTGAATTGCCAAAAGTCAGATTTTTGCTGAAATTGTGCCCCCGGGGCTTAGGGATTTTTTCAGAAAAATATTTTCCGCCGGTTAAGTTTTTGAGGGCAGATTTCTTGTCCTGGGATAAAAAGCCATCTGTTTCGAGTGCCAAACCTTTCAGGAGAGCATTTTCAAGCTTTTGGCACCATTTTTGAGTGAATTGCCAAAAGTCAGATTTTTGCGGAAATTGTGACCCCGGGGCTTAGGGATTTTTTCAAAAAAATATTTTTTGCCGGTTAAGTTTTTGAGGGCTGATTTCTTGTCCTGTGATAAAAAGCCTTCTGTTTCGAGTCCCAAACCTTTCAAGAGAGCATTTTAAATCTCTTGGCACCATTTTTGATTGAATTGCCAAAAGTCAGATTTTTGCTGAAATTGTGACTCCGGGGCTTAGGGATTTTTTCAAAAAAATATTTTTTGCCGGTTAAGTTTTTGAGGGCTGATTTCTTGTCCTGTGATAAACTGCCTTCTGTTTCGAGTCCCCAACCTTTCAGGAGAGCGTTTTCAAGCTTTTGGCACCATTTTTGAGTGAATTGCCAAAAGTCAGATTTTTGCGGAAATTGTGACCCCGGGGCTTAGGGATTTTTTCAAAAAAATATTTTCCACCGGTTAAGTTTTTGAGGGCTGATTTCTTGTCCTGTCATAAAAAGCCTTCTGTTTCGAGTCCCAAACCTTTCAGGAGAGCATTTTCAAGCTTTTGGCAGCATTTTTGAGTGAATTGCCAAAAGTCAGATTTTTGCGGAAATTGTGACCCCGGGGCTTAGGGATTTTTTCAAAAAAATATTTTCTGCCGGTTAAGTTTTTGAGGGCTGATTTCTTGTCCTGTGATAAAATGCCTTCTGTTTCGAGTCCCCAACCTTTCAGTAGAGCGTTTTCAAGCTTTTGGCACCATTTTTGAATGAATGGCCAAAAGTCAGATTTTTGCTGAAATTGTGACCCCGGCGCTTAGGGATTTTTTCAAAAAAAGATTTTCCCCGCTTAAGTTGTTGAGGGCTGATTTCTTGTCCTGGGATAAAAAGCCTTCTGTTTCGAGTGCCAAACCTTTCAGGAGAGCATTTTCAAGCTTTAGCAGCATTTTTGAGTGAATTGCCAAAAGTCAGATTTTTGCGGAAATTGTGACCCCGGGGCTTAGGGATTTTTTCAAAAAAATATTTTCTGCCGGTTAAGTTTTTGAGGGCTGATTTCTTGTCCTGTGATAAAAAGCCTTCTGTTTCGAGTCCCAAACCTTTCAGGAAAGCATTTTCAAGCTTCTGGCACCATTTTTGAGTGAATTGCCAAAAGTCAGATTTTTGCGGAAATTGTGACCCCGGGGCTTAGGGATTTTTTCAAAAAAATATTTTCTGCCGGTTAAGTTTTTGAGGGCTGATTTCTTGTCCTGGGATAAAAAGCCTTTTGTTTCGAGTGCCAAACCTTTCAGAAAAGCATTTTCAAGCTTTT
Organism: Podarcis vaucheri; assembly: GCF_965113315.1. Classification (NCBI taxonomy): domain Eukaryota; kingdom Metazoa; phylum Chordata; class Lepidosauria; order Squamata; family Lacertidae; genus Podarcis; species Podarcis vaucheri. The sequence continues at coordinate 48,159,663 of NC_138751.1, read as the reverse complement.
GGCACCATTTTTGAGTGAATTGCCAAAAGTCAGATTTTTGCTGAAATTGTGCCCCCGGGGCTTAGGGATTTTTTCAGAAAAATATTTTCCGCCGGTTAAGTTTTTGAGGGCAGATTTCTTGTCCTGGGATAAAAAGCCATCTGTTTCGAGTGCCAAACCTTTCAGGAGAGCATTTTCAAGCTTTTGGCACCATTTTTGAGTGAATTGCCAAAAGTCAGATTTTTGCGGAAATTGTGACCCCGGGGCTTAGGGATTTTTTCAAAAAAATATTTTTTGCCGGTTAAGTTTTTGAGGGCTGATTTCTTGTCCTGTGATAAAAAGCCTTCTGTTTCGAGTCCCAAACCTTTCAAGAGAGCATTTTAAATCTCTTGGCACCATTTTTGATTGAATTGCCAAAAGTCAGATTTTTGCTGAAATTGTGACTCCGGGGCTTAGGGATTTTTTCAAAAAAATATTTTTTGCCGGTTAAGTTTTTGAGGGCTGATTTCTTGTCCTGTGATAAACTGCCTTCTGTTTCGAGTCCCCAACCTTTCAGGAGAGCGTTTTCAAGCTTTTGGCACCATTTTTGAGTGAATTGCCAAAAGTCAGATTTTTGCTGAAATTGTGACCCCGGGGCTTAGGGATTTTTTCAAAAAAATATTTTCCGCCGGTTAAGTTTTTGAGGGCTGATTTCTTGTCCTGTCATAAAAAGCCTTCTGTTTCGAGTCCCAAACCTTTCAGGAGTGCATTTTCAAGCTTTTGGCAGCATTTTTGAGTGAATTGCCAAAAGTCAGATTTTTGCGGAAATTGTGACCCCGGGGCTTAGGGATTTTTTCAAAAAAATATTTTCTGCCGGTTAAGTTTTTGAGGGCTGATTTCTTGTCCTGTGATAAAATGCCTTCTGTTTCGAGTCCCCAACCTTTCAGTAGAGCGTTTTCAAGCTTTTGGCACCATTTTTGAATGAATGGCCAAAAGTCAGATTTTTGCTGAAATTGTGACCCCGGCGCTTAGGGATTTTTTCAAAAAAAGATTTTCCCCGCTTAAGTTGTTGAGGGCTGATTTCTTGTCCTGGGATAAAAAGCCTTCTGTTTCGAGTGCCAAACCTTTCAGGAGAGCATTTTCAAGCTTTAGCAGCATTTTTGAGTGAATTGCCAAAAGTCAGATTTTTGCGGAAATTGTGACCCCGGGGCTTAGGGATTTTTTCAAAAAAATATTTTCTGCCGGTTAAGTTTTTGAGGGCTGATTTCTTGTCCTGTGATAAAAAGCCTTCTGTTTCGAGTCCCAAACCTTTCAGGAAAGCATTTTCAAGCTTCTGGCACCATTTTTGAGTGAATTGCCAAAAGTCAGATTTTTGCGGAAATTGTGACCCCGGGGCTTAGGGATTTTTTCAAAAAAATATTTTCTGCCGGTTAAGTTTTTGAGGGCTGATTTCTTGTCCTGGGATAAAAAGCCTTTTGTTTCGAGTGCCAAACCTTTCAGAAAAGCATTTTCAAGCTTTTGGCACCATTTTTGAGTGAATTGCCAAAAGTCAGATTTTTGCTGAAATTGTGCCCCCGGGGCTTAGGGATTTTTTCAGAAAAATATTTTCCGCCGGTTAAGTTTTTGAGGGCAGATTTCTTGTCCTGGGATAAAAAGCCTTCTGTTTCGAGTGCCAAACCTTTCAGGAGAGCATTTTCAAGCTTTTGGCACCATTTTTGAGTGAATTGCCAAAAGTCAGATTTTTGCGGAAATTGTGACCCCGGGGCTTAGGGATTTTTTCAAAAAAATATTTTTTGCCGGTTAAGTTTTTGAGGGCTGATTTCTTGTCCTGTGATAAAAAGCCTTCTGTTTCGAGTCCCAAACCTTTCAAGAGAGCATTTTAAATCTCTTGGCACCATTTTTGATTGAATTGCCAAAAGTCAGATTTTTGCTGAAATTGTGACTCCGGGGCTTAGGGATTTTTTCAAAAAAATATTTTTTGCCGGTTAAGTTTTTGAGGGCTGATTTCTTGTCCTGTGATAAACTGCCTTCTGTTTCGAGTCCCCAACCTTTCAGGAGAGCGTTTTCAAGCTTTTGGCACCATTTTTGAGTGAATTGCCAAAAGTCAGATTTTTGCGGAAATTGTGACCCCGGGGCTTAGGGATTTTTTCAAAAAAATATTTTTTGCCGGTGAAGTTTTCGAGGGCTGATTAGTTGTCCTGGGATAAAAAGCCTTTTGTTTCGAGTGCCAAACCTTTCAGAAGAGCATTTTCAAGCTTTTGGCACCATTTTTGATTGAATTGCCAAAAGTCAGATTTTTGTGGAAATTGTGACCCCGGGGCTAAGGGATTTTTTCAAAAAAATATTTTTTGCCGGTTAAGTTTTCGAGGGCTGATTAGTTGTCCTGGGATAAAAAGCCGTTTGTTTCGAGTGCCAAACCTTTCAGGAGAGCATTTTCAAGCTTTTGGCAGCATTTTTGAGTGAATTGCCAAAAGTCAGGTTTTTGCTGAAATTGTGACCCCGGGGCTTAGGGATTTTTTCAAAAAAATATTTTCCGCCGGTTAAGTTTTTGGGGGCTGATTTCTTGTCCTGTCATAAAAAGCCTTCTGTTTCGAGTCCCAAAACTTTCAGGAGAGCATTTTCAAGCTTTTGGCAGCATTTTTGAGTGAATTCCCAAAAGTCAGATTTTTGCGGAAATTGTGACCCCGGGGCTTAGGGATTTTTTCAAAAAAATATTTTCTGCCGGTTAAGTTTTTGAGGGCTGATTTCTTGTCCTGTGATAAAATGCCTTCTGTTTCGAGTCCCCAACCTTTCAGTAGAGCGTTTTCAAGCTTTTGGCACCATTTTTGAATGAATTGCCAAAAGTCAGATTTTTGCGGAAATTGTGACCCCGGGGCTTAGGGATTTTGTCAAAAAAATATTTTCTGCCGGTTAAGTTTTTGAGGGCTGATTTCTTGTCCTGGGATAAAAAGCCTTCTGTTTCGAGTGCCAAACCTTTCAGGAGAGCATTTTCAAGCTTTTGGCACCATTTTTGAGTGAATTGCCAAAAGTCAGATTTTTGCGGAAATTGTGACCCCGGGGCTTAGGGATTTTTTCAAAAAAATATTTTCTGCCGGTTAAGTTTTTGAGGGCTGATTTCTTGTCCTGTGATAAAAAGCCTTCTGTTTCGAGTCCCAAACCTTTCAGGAGAGCATTTTCAAGCTTTAGCAGCATTTTTGAGTGAATTGCCAAAAGTCAGATTTTTGCGGAAATTGTGACCCCGGGGCTTAGGGATTTTTTCAAAAAAATATTTTCTGCCGGTTAAGTTTTTGAGGGCTGATTTCTTGTCCTGTGATAAAAAGCCTTCTGTTTCGAGTCCCAAACCTTTCAGGAAAGCATTTTCAAGCTTCTGGCACCATTTTTGAGTGAATTGCCAAAAGTCAGATTTTTGCGGAAATTGTGACCCCGGGGCTTAGGGATTTTTTCAAAAAAATATTTTCTGCCGGTTAAGTTTTTGAGGGCTGATTTCTTGTCCTGGGATAAAAAGCCTTTTGTTTCGAGTGCCAAACCTTTCAGAAAAGCATTTTCAAGCTTTTGGCACCATTTTTGAGTGAATTGCCAAAAGTCAGATTTTTGCTGAAATTGTGCCCCCGGGGCTTAGGGATTTTTTCAGAAAAATATTTTCCGCCGGTTAAGTTTTTGAGGGCAGATTTCTTGTCCTGGGATAAAAAGCCTTCTGTTTCGAGTGCCAAACCTTTCAGGAGAGCATTTTCAAGCTTTTGGCACCATTTTTGAGTGAATTGCCAAAAGTCAGATTTTTGCGGAAATTGTGACCCCGGGGCTTAGGGATTTTTTCAAAAAAATATTTTTTGCCGGTTAAGTTTTTGAGGGCTGATTTCTTGTCCTGTGATAAAAAGCCTTCTGTTTCGAGTCCCAAACCTTTCAAGAGAGCATTTTAAATCTCTTGGCACCATTTTTGATTGAATTGCCAAAAGTCAGATTTTTGCTGAAATTGTGACTCCGGGGCTTAGGGATTTTTTCAAAAAAATATTTTTTGCCGGTTAAGTTTTTGAGGGCTGATTTCTTGTCCTGTGATAAACTGCCTTCTGTTTCGAGTCCCCAACCTTTCAGGAGAGCGTTTTCAAGCTTTTGGCACCATTTTTGAGTGAATTGCCAAAAGTCAGATTTTTGCTGAAATTGTGACCCCGGGGCTTAGGGATTTTTTCAAAAAAATATTTTCCGCCGGTTAAGTTTTTGAGGGCTGATTTCTTGTCCTGTCATAAAAAGCCTTCTGTTTCGAGTCCCAAACCTTTCAGGAGTGCATTTTCAAGCTTTTGGCAGCATTTTTGAGTGAATTGCCAAAAGTCAGATTTTTGCGGAAATTGTGACCCCGGGGCTTAGGGATTTTTTCAAAAAAATATTTTCTGCCGGTTAAGTTTTTGAGGGCTGATTTCTTGTCCTGTGATAAAATGCCTTCTGTTTCGAGTCCCCAACCTTTCAGTAGAGCGTTTTCAAGCTTTTGGCACCATTTTTGAATGAATGGCCAAAAGTCAGATTTTTGCTGAAATTGTGACCCCGGCGCTTAGGGATTTTTTCAAAAAAAGATTTTCCCCGCTTAAGTTGTTGAGGGCTGATTTCTTGTCCTGGGATAAAAAGCCTTCTGTTTCGAGTGCCAAACCTTTCAGGAGAGCATTTTCAAGCTTTAGCAGCATTTTTGAGTGAATTGCCAAAAGTCAGATTTTTGCGGAAATTGTGACCCCGGGGCTTAGGGATTTTTTCAAAAAAATATTTTCTGCCGGTTAAGTTTTTGAGGGCTGATTTCTTGTCCTGTGATAAAAAGCCTTCTGTTTCGAGTCCCAAACCTTTCAGGAAAGCATTTTCAAGCTTCTGGCACCATTTTTGAGTGAATTGCCAAAAGTCAGATTTTTGCGGAAATTGTGACCCCGGGGCTTAGGGATTTTTTCAAAAAAATATTTTCTGCCGGTTAAGTTTTTGAGGGCTGATTTCTTGTCCTGGGATAAAAAGCCTTTTGTTTCGAGTGCCAAACCTTTCAGAAAAGCATTTTCAAGCTTTTGGCACCATTTTTGAGTGAATTGCCAAAAGTCAGATTTTTGCTGAAATTGTGCCCCCGGGGCTTAGGGATTTTTTCAGAAAAATATTTTCCGCCGGTTAAGTTTTTGAGGGCAGATTTCTTGTCCTGGGATAAAAAGCCTTCTGTTTCGAGTGCCAAACCTTTCAGGAGAGCATTTTCAAGCTTTTGGCACCATTTTTGAGTGAATTGCCAAAAGTCAGATTTTTGCGGAAATTGTGACCCCGGGGCTTAGGGATTTTTTCAAAAAAATATTTTTTGCCGGTTAAGTTTTTGAGGGCTGATTTCTTGTCCTGTGATAAAAAGCCTTCTGTTTCGAGTCCCAAACCTTTCAAGAGAGCATTTTAAATCTCTTGGCACCATTTTTGATTGAATTGCCAAAAGTCAGATTTTTGCTGAAATTGTGACTCCGGGGCTTAGGGATTTTTTCAAAAAAATATTTTTTGCCGGTTAAGTTTTTGAGGGCTGATTTCTTGTCCTGTGATAAACTGCCTTCTGTTTCGAGTCCCCAACCTTTCAGGAGAGCGTTTTCAAGCTTTTGGCACCATTTTTGAGTGAATTGCCAAAAGTCAGATTTTTGCGGAAATTGTGACCCCGGGGCTTAGGGATTTTTTCAAAAAAATATTTTTTGCCGGTGAAGTTTTCGAGGGCTGATTAGTTGTCCTGGGATAAAAAGCCTTTTGTTTCGAGTGCCAAACCTTTCAGAAGAGCATTTTCAAGCTTTTGGCACCATTTTTGATTGAATTGCCAAAAGTCAGATTTTTGTGGAAATTGTGACCCCGGGGCTAAGGGATTTTTTCAAAAAAATATTTTTTGCCGGTTAAGTTTTCGAGGGCTGATTAGTTGTCCTGGGATAAAAAGCCGTTTGTTTCGAGTGCCAAACCTTTCAGGAGAGCATTTTCAAGCTTTTGGCAGCATTTTTGAGTGAATTGCCAAAAGTCAGGTTTTTGCTGAAATTGTGACCCCGGGGCTTAGGGATTTTTTCAAAAAAATATTTTCCGCCGGTTAAGTTTTTGGGGGCTGATTTCTTGTCCTGTCATAAAAAGCCTTCTGTTTCGAGTCCCAAAACTTTCAGGAGAGCATTTTCAAGCTTTTGGCAGCATTTTTGAGTGAATTCCCAAAAGTCAGATTTTTGCGGAAATTGTGACCCCGGGGCTTAGGGATTTTTTCAAAAAAATATTTTCTGCCGGTTAAGTTTTTGAGGGCTGATTTCTTGTCCTGTGATAAAATGCCTTCTGTTTCGAGTCCCCAACCTTTCAGTAGAGCGTTTTCAAGCTTTTGGCACCATTTTTGAATGAATTGCCAAAAGTCAGATTTTTGCGGAAATTGTGACCCCGGGGCTTAGGGATTTTGTCAAAAAAATATTTTCTGCCGGTTAAGTTTTTGAGGGCTGATTTCTTGTCCTGGGATAAAAAGCCTTCTGTTTCGAGTGCCAAACCTTTCAGGAGAGCATTTTCAAGCTTTTGGCAGCATTTTTGAGTGAATTGCCAAAAGTCAGATTTTTGCGGAAATTGTGACCCCGGGGCTTAGGGATTTTTTCAAAAAAATATTTTCTGCCGGTTAAGTTTTTGAGGGCTGATTTCTTGTCCTGTGATAAAAAGCCTTCTGTTTCGAGTCCCAAACCTTTCAGGAAAGCATTTTCAAGCTTCTGGCACCATTTTTGAGTGAATTGCCAAAAGTCAGATTTTTGCGGAAATTGTGACCCCGGGGCTTAGGGATTTTTTCAAAAAAAGATTTTCCCCGCTTAAGTTGTTGAGGGCTGATTTCTTGTCCTGGGATAAAAAGCCTTCTGTTTCGAGTGCCAAACCTTTCAGGAGAGCATTTTCAAGCTTTTGGCAGCATTTTTGAGTGAATTGCCAAAAGTCAGATTTTTGCGGAAATTGTGACCCCGGGGCTTAGGGATTTTTTCAAAAAAATATTTTCTGCCGGTTAAGTTTTTGAGGGCTGATTTCTTGTCCTGTGATAAAAAGCCTTCTGTTTCGAGTCCCAAACCTTTCAGGAAAGCATTTTCAAGCTTCTGGCACCATTTTTGAGTGAATTGCCAAAAGTCAGATTTTTGCGGAAATTGTGACCCCGGGGCTTAGGGATTTTTTCAAAAAAATATTTTCTGCCGGTTAAGTTTTTGAGGGCTGATTTCTTGTCCTGGGATAAAAAGCCTTTTGTTTCGAGTGCCAAACCTTTCAGAAAAGCATTTTCAAGCTTTTGGCACCATTTTTGAGTGAATTGCCAAAAGTCAGATTTTTGCTGAAATTGTGCCCCCGGGGCTTAGGGATTTTTTCAGAAAAATATTTTTTGCCGGTGAAGTTTTCGAGGGCTGATTAGTTGTCCTGGGATAAAAAGCCTTTTGTTTCGAGTGCCAAACCTTTCAGGAGAGCATTTTCAAGCTTTTGGCAGCATTTTTGAGTGAATTGCCAAAAGTCAGGTTTTTGCTGAAATTGTGACCCCGGGGCTTAGGGATTTTTTCAAAAAAATATTTTCCGCCGGTTAAGTTTTTGGGGGCTGATTTCTTGTCCTGTCATAAAAAGCCTTCTGTTTCGAGTCCCAAAACTTTCAGGAGAGCATTTTCAAGCTTTTGGCAGCATTTTTGAGTGAATTCCCAAAAGTCAGATTTTTGCGGAAATTGTGACCCCGGGGCTTAGGGATTTTTTCAAAAAAATATTTTCTGCCGGTTAAGTTTTTGAGGGCTGATTTCTTGTCCTGTGATAAAATGCCTTCTGTTTCGAGTCCCCAACCTTTCAGTAGAGCGTTTTCAAGCTTTTGGCACCATTTTTGAATGAATTGCCAAAAGTCAGATTTTTGCGGAAATTGTGACCCCGGGGCTTAGGGATTTTGTCAAAAAAATATTTTCTGCCGGTTAAGTTTTTGAGGGCTGATTTCTTGTCCTGTGATAAAAAGCCTTCTGTTTCGAGTCCCAAACCTTTCAGGAAAGCATTTTCAAGCTTCTGGCACCATTTTTGAGTGAATTGCCAAAAGTCAGATTTTTGCGGAAATTGTGACCCCGGGGCTTAGGGATTTTTTCAAAAAAAGATTTTCCCCGCTTAAGTTGTTGAGGGCTGATTTCTTGTCCTGGGATAAAAAGCCTTCTGTTTCGAGTGCCAAACCTTTCAGGAGAGCATTTTCAAGCTTTTGGCAGCATTTTTGAGTGAATTGCCAAAAGTCAGATTTTTGCGGAAATTGTGACCCCGGGGCTTAGGGATTTTTTCAAAAAAATATTTTCTGCCGGTTAAGTTTTTGAGGGCTGATTTCTTGTCCTGTGATAAAATGCCTTCTGTTTCGAGTCCCAAACCTTTCAGGAAAGCATTTTCAAGCTTCTGGCACCATTTTTGAGTGAATTGCCAAAAGTCAGATTTTTGCTGAAATTGTGCCCCCGGGGCTTAGGGATTTTTTCAGAAAAATATTTTTTGCCGGTGAAGTTTTCGAGGGCTGATTAGTTGTCCTGGGATAAAAAGCCTTTTGTTTCGAGTGCCAAACCTTTCAGGAGAGCATTTTCAAGCTTTTGGCAGCATTTTTGAGTGAATTGCCAAAAGTCAGGTTTTTGCTGAAATTGTGACCCCGGGGCTTAGGGATTTTTTCAAAAAAATATTTTCCGCCGGTTAAGTTTTTGGGGGCTGATTTCTTGTCTTGTCATAAAAAGCCTTCTGTTTCGAGTCCCAAAACTTTCAGGAGAGCATTTTCAAGCTTTTGGCAGCATTTTTGAGTGAATTCCCAAAAGTCAGATTTTTGCGGAAATTGTGACCCCGGGGCTTAGGGATTTTTTCAAAAAAATATTTTCTGCCGGTTAAGTTTTTGAGGGCTGATTTCTTGTCCTGTGATAAAATGCCTTCTGTTTCGAGTCCCCAACCTTTCAGTAGAGCGTTTTCAAGCTTTTGGCACCATTTTTGAATGAATTGCCAAAAGTCAGATTTTTGCGGAAATTGTGACCCCGGGGCTTAGGGATTTTGTCAAAAAAATATTTTCTGCCGGTTAAGTTTTTGAGGGCTGATTTCTTGTCCTGTGATAAAAAGCCTTCTGTTTCGAGTCCCAAACCTTTCAGGAAAGCATTTTCAAGCTTCTGGCACCATTTTTGAGTGAATTGCCAAAAGTCAGATTTTTGCGGAAATTGTGACCCCGGGGCTTAGGGATTTTTTCAAAAAAAGATTTTCCCCGCTTAAGTTGTTGAGGGCTGATTTCTTGTCCTGGGATAAAAAGCCTTCTGTTTCGAGTGCCAAACCTTTCAGGAGAGCATTTTCAAGCTTTTGGCAGCATTTTTGAGTGAATTGCCAAAAGTCAGATTTTTGCGGAAATTGTGACCCCGGGGCTTAGGGATTTTTTCAAAAAAATATTTTCTGCCGGTTAAGTTTTTGAGGGCTGATTTCTTGTCCTGTGATAAAAAGCCTTCTGTTTCGAGTCCCAAACCTTTCAGGAGAGCATTTTCAAGCTTTTGGCAGCATTTTTGAGTGAATTGCCAAAAGTCAGATTTTTGCGGAAATTGTGACCCCGGGGCTTAGGGATTTTTTCAAAAAAATATTTTCCGCCGGTTAAGTTTTTGGGGGCTGATTTCTTGTCCTGTCATAAAAAGCCTTCTGTTTCGAGTCCCAAAACTTTCAGGAGAGCATTTTCAAGCTTTTGGCAGCATTTTTGAGTGAATTCCCAAAAGTCAGATTTTTGCGGAAATTGTGACCCCGGGGCTTAGGGATTTTTTCAAAAAAATATTTTCTGCCGGTTAAGTTTTTGAGGGCTGATTTCTTGTCCTGTGATAAAATGCCTTCTGTTTCGAGTCCCCAACCTTTCAGTAGAGCGTTTTCAAGCTTTTGGCACCATTTTTGAATGAATTGCCAAAAGTCAGATTTTTGCGGAAATTGTGACCCCGGGGCTTAGGGATTTTGTCAAAAAAATATTTTCTGCCGGTTAAGTTTTTGAGGGCTGATTTCTTGTCCTGGGATAAAAAGCCTTCTGTTTCGAGTGCCAAACCTTTCAGGAGAGCATTTTCAAGCTTTTGGCAGCATTTTTGAGTGAATTGCCAAAAGTCAGATTTTTGCGGAAATTGTGACCCCGGGGCTTAGGGATTTTTTCAAAAAAATATTTTCTGCCGGTTAAGTTTTTGAGGGCTGATTTCTTGTCCTGTGATAAAAAGCCTTCTGTTTCGAGTCCCAAACCTTTCAGGAAAGCATTTTCAAGCTTCTGGCACCATTTTTGAGTGAATTGCCAAAAGTCAGATTTTTGCGGAAATTGTGACCCCGGGGCTTAGGCATTTTTTCAGAAAAATATTTTTTGCCGGTTAAGTTTTTGAGGGCTGATTTCTTGTCCTGTGATAAAAAGCCTTCTGTTTCGAGTCCCAAAACTTTCAGGAGAGCATTTTCAAGCTCTTGGCACCATTTTTGAGTGAATTGCCAAAAGTCAGATTTTTGCGGAAATTGTGACCCCGGGGCTTAGGGATTTTGTCAAAAAAATATTTTCCGCCGGTTAAGTTTTCGAGGGCTGATTAGTTGTCCTCGGATAAAAAGCCTTTTGTTTCGAGTCCCAAACCTTTCAGGAGAGCATTTTAAAGCTCTTGGTACTATTTTGGAGTGAATTGCCAAAAATTAGATTTTTGCTAAAATTCTGACCCCGGGGCTTAGGGATTTTTTCAAAAAAATATTTTCTGCCGGTTAAGTTTTTGAGGGCTGATTTCTTGTCCTGTGATAAACTGCCTTCTGTTTCGATTCCCCAACCTTTCAGGAGAGCGTTTTCAAGCTTTTGGCACCATTTTTGAGTGAATTGTCAAAAGTCAGATTTTTGCGGAAATTGTGACCCCGGGGCTTAGGGATTTTTTCAGAAAAATATTTTCTGCCGGTTAAGTTTTTGAGGGCTGATTTCTTGTCCTGTGATAAAATGCCTTCTGTTTCGAGTCCCCAACCTTTCAGTAGAGCGTTTTCAAGCTTTTGGCACCATTTTTTAATGAATTGCCAAAAGTCAGATTTTTGCTGAAATTGTGACCCCGGCGCTTAGGGATTTTTTCAAAAAAATATTTTCTGCCGGTTAAGTTTTTGAGGGCTGATTTCTTGTCCTGTGATAAAAAGCCTTCTGTTTCGAGTGCCAAACCTTTCAGGAGAGCATTTTGAAGCTTTTGGCAGCATTTTTGAGTGAATTGCCAAAAGTCAGATTTTTGCGGAAATTGTGACCCCGGGGCTTAGGGATTTTTTCAAAAAAATATTTTCTGCCGGTTAAGTTTTTGAGGGCTGATTTCTTGTCCTGTGATAAAAAGCCTTCTGTTTCGAGTCCCAAACCTTTCAGGAAAGCATTTTCAAGCTTCTGGCACCATTTTTGAGTGAATTGCCAAAAGTCAGATTTTTGCGGAAATTGTGACCCCGGGGCTTAGGGATTTTTTCAAAAAAATATTTTCTGCCGGTTAAGTTTTTGAGGGCTGATTTCTTGTCCTGGGATAAAAAGCCTTTTGTTTCGAGTGCCAAAGCTTTCAGAAAAGCATTTTCAAGCTTTTGGCACCATTTTTAGTGAATTGCCAAAAGTCAGATTTTTGCTGAAATTGTGCCCCCGGGGCTTAGGGATTTTTTCAGAAAAATATTTTTTGCCGGTGAAGTTTTCGAGGGCTGATTAGTTGTCCTGGGATAAAAAGCCTTTTGTTTCGAGTGCCAAACTTTTCAGAAGAGCATTTTCAAGCTTTTGGCACCATTTTTGATTGAATTGCCAAAAGTCAGATTTTTGTGGAAATTGTGACCCCGGGGCTAAGGGATTTTTTCAAAAAAATATTTTTTGCCGGTGAAGTTTTTGAGGGCTGATTAGTTGTCCTGGGATAAAAAGCCGTTTGTTTCGAGTCCCCAACCTTTCAGGAGAGCATTTTCAAGCTTTTGGCAGCATTTTTGAGTGAATTGCCAAAAGTCAGATTTTTGCTGAAATTGTGACCCCGGGGCTTAGGGATTTTTTCAAAAAAATATTTTCCGCCGGTTAAGTTTTTGGGGGCTGATTTCTTGTCCTGTCATAAAAAGCCTTCTGTTTCGAGTCCCAAACCTTTCAGGAGAGCATTTTCAAGCTTTTGGCAGCATTTTTGAGTGAATTCCCAAAAGTCAGATTTTTGCGGAAATTGTGACCCCGGGGCTTAGGGATTTTTTCAAAAAAATATTTTCTGCCGGTTAAGTTTTTGAGGGCTGATTTCTTGTCCTGTGATAAAATGCCTTCTGTTTCGAGTCCCCAACCTTTCAGTAGAGCGTTTTCAAGCTTTTGGCACCATTTTTGAATGAATTGCCAAAAGTCAGATTTTTGCGGAAATTGTGACCCCGGGGCTTAGGGATTTTTTCAAAAAAAGATTTTCCCCGCTTAAGTTGTTGAGGGCTGATTTCTTGTCCTGGGATAAAAAGCCTTCTGTTTCGAGTGCCAAACCTTTCAGGAGAGCATTTTCAAGCTTTTGGCAGCATTTTTGAGTGAATTGCCAAAAGTCAGATTTTTGCGGAAATTGTGACCCCGGGGCTTAGGCATTTTATCAGAAGAATATTTTTTGCCGGTTAAGTTTTTGAGGGCTGATTTCTTGTCCTGTGATAAAAAGCCTTCTGTTTCGAGTGGCAAACCTTTCATGAGAGCATTTTAAAGCTCTTGGCACCATTTTTGAGTGAATTGCCAAAAGTCAGATTTTTGCGGAAATTGTGACCCCGGGGCTTAGGGATTTTGTCAAAAAAATATTTTCCGCCGGTTAAGTTTTCGAGGGCTGATTAGTTGTCCTGGGATAAAAAGCCTTTTGTTTCGAGTCCCAAACCTTTCAGGAGAGCATTTTAAAGCTCTTGGTACTATTTTGGAGTGAATTGCCAAAAATTAGATTTTTGCTAAAATTCTGACCCCGGGGCTTAGGGATTTTTTCAAAAAAATATTTTCTGCCGGTTAAGTTTTTGAGGGCTGATTTCTTGTCCTGTGATAAACTGCCTTCTGTTTCGAGTCCCCAACCTTTCAGGAGAGCGTTTTCAAGCTTTTGGCACCATTTTTGAGTGAATTGTCAAAAGTCAGATTTTTGCGGAAATTGTGACCCCGGGGCTTAGGGATTTTTTCAGAAAAATATTTTCTGCCGGTTAAGTTTTTGAGGGCTGATTTCTTGTCCTGTGATAAAAAGTCTTCTGTTTCGAGTGGCAAACCTTTCATGAGAGCATTTTAAAGCTCTTGGCACCATTTTTGAGTGAATTGCCAAAAGTCAGATTTTTGCTGAAATTGTGACCCCGGCGCTTAGGGATTTTTTCAAAAAAAGATTTTCCCCGCTTAAGTTGTTGAGGGCTGATTTCTTGTCCTGGGATAAAAAGCCTTCTGTTTCGAGTGCCAAACCTTTCAGGAGAGCATTTTCAAGCTTTTGGCAGCATTTTTGAGTGAATTGCCAAAAGTCAGATTTTTGCGGAAATTGTGACCCCGGGGCTTAGGGATTTTTTCAAAAAAATATTTTCTGCCGGTTAAGTTTTTGAGGGCTGATTTCTTGTCCTGTGATAAAAAGCCTTCTGTTTCGAGTCCCAAACCTTTCAGGAAAGCATTTTCAAGCTTCTGGCACCATTTTTGAGTAAATTGCCAAAAGTCAGATTTTTGCGGAAATTGTGACCCCGGGGCTTAGGGATTTTTTCAAAAAAATATTTTCTGCCGGTTAAGTTTTTGAGGGCTGATTTCTTGTCCTGGGATAAAAAGCCTTTTGTTTCGAGTGCCAAAGCTTTCAGAAAAGCATTTTCAAGCTTTTGGCACCATTTTTAGTGAATTGCCAAAAGTCAGATTTTTGCTGAAATTGTGCCCCCGGGGCTTAGGGATTTTTTCAGAAAAATATTTTTTGCCGGTGAAGTTTTCGAGGGCTGATTAGTTGTCCTGGGATAAAAAGCCTTTTGTTTCGAGTGCCAAACCTTTCAGAAGAGCATTTTCAAGCTTTTGGCACCATTTTTGATTGAATTGCCAAAAGTCAGATTTTTGTGGAAATTGTGACCCCGGGGCTAAGGGATTTTTTCAAAAAAATATTTTTTGCCGGTGAAGTTTTCGAGGGCTGATTAGTTGTCCTGGGATAAAAAGCCGTTTGTTTCGAGTCCCCAACCTTTCAGGAGAGCATTTTCAAGCTTTTGGCAGCATTTTTGAGTGAATTGCCAAAAGTCAGATTTTTGCTGAAATTGTGACCCCGGGGCTTAGGGATTTTTTCAAAAAAATATTTTCCGCCGGTTAAGTTTTTGGGGGCTGATTTCTTGTCCTGTCATAAAAAGCCTTCTGTTTCGAGTCCCAAAACTTTCAGGAGAGCATTTTCAAGCTTTTGGCAGCATTTTTGAGTGAATTCCCAAAAGTCAGATTTTTGCGGAAATTGTGACCCCGGGGCTTAGGGATTTTTTCAAAAAAATATTTTCTGCCGGTTAAGTTTTTGAGGGCTGATTTCTTGTCCTGTGATAAAATGCCTTCTGTTTCGAGTCCCCAACCTTTCAGTAGAGCGTTTTCAAGCTTTTGGCACCATTTTTGAATGAATTGCCAAAAGTCAGATTTTTGCGGAAATTGTGACCCCGGGGCTTAGGGATTTTTTCAAAAAAAGATTTTCCCCGCTTAAGTTGTTGAGGGCTGATTTCTTGTCCTGGGATAAAAAGCCTTCTGTTTCGAGTGCCAAACCTTTCAGGAGAGCATTTTCAAGCTTTTGGCAGCATTTTTGAGTGAATTGCCAAAAGTCAGATTTTTGCGGAAATTGTGACCCCGGGGCTTAGGGATTTTTTCAAAAAAATATTTTCTGCCGGTTAAGTTTTTGAGGGCTGATTTCTTGTCCTGTGATAAAAAGCCTTCTGTTTCGAGTCCCAAACCTTTCAGGAAAGCATTTTCAAGCTTCTGGCACCATTTTTGAGTGAATTGCCAAAAGTCAGATTTTTGCGGAAATTGTGACCCCGGGGCTTAGGCATTTTTTCAGAAAAATATTTTTTGCCGGTTAAGTTTTTGAGGGCTGATTTCTTGTCCTGTGATAAAAAGTCTTCTGTTTCGAGTGGCAAACCTTTCATGAGAGCATTTTAAAGCTCTTGGCACCATTTTTGAGTGAATTGCCAAAAGTCAGATTTTTGCGGAAATTGTGACCCCGGGGCTTAGGGATTTTGTCAAAAAAATATTTTCCGCCGGTTAAGTTTTCGAGGGCTGATTAGTTGTCCTGGGATAAAAAGCCTTTTGTTTCGAGTCCCAAACCTTTCAGGAGAGCATTTTAAAGCTCTTGGTACTATTTTGGAGTGAATTGCCAAAAATTAGATTTTTGCTAAAATTCTGACCCCGGGGCTTAGGGATTTTTTCAAAAAAATATTTTCTGCCGGTTAAGTTTTTGAGGGCTGATTTCTTGTCCTGTGATAAAAAGCCTTCTGTTTCGAGTGGCAAACCTTTCATGAGAGCATTTTAAAGCTCTTGGCACCATTTTTGAGTGAATTGCCAAAAGTCAGATTTTTGTGGAAATTGTGACCCCGGGGCTTAGGGATTTTGTCAAAAAAATATTTTCCGCCGGTTAAGTTTTCGAGGGCTGATTAGTTGTCCTGGGATAAAAAGCCTTCTGTTTCGAGTCCCCAACCTTTCAGGAGAGCGTTTTCAAGCTTTTGGCACCATTTTTGAGTGAATTGTCAAAAGTCAGATTTTTGCGGAAATTGTGACCCCGGGGCTTAGGGATTTTTTCAGAAAAATATTTTCTGCCGGTTAAGTTTTTGAGGGCTGATTTCTTGTCCTGGGATAAAAAGCCTTCTGTTTCGATTGCCAAACCTTTCAGGAGAGCATTTGCAACCGGTTGGCACCATTTTTGAGTGAATTGCCAAAAGTCAGATTTTTGCTGAAATTGTGACCCCGGGGCTAAGGGATTTTTTCAAAAAAATATTTTCTGCCGGTTAAGTTTTTGAGGGCTGATTTCTTGTCCTGGGATAAAAAGCCTTTTGTTTCGAGTGCCAAAGCTTTCAGAAAAGCATTTTCAAGCTTTTGGCACCATTTTTGAGTGAATTGCCAAAAGTCAGATTTTTGCTGAAATTGTGCCCCCGGGGCTTAGGGATTTTTTCAGAAAAATATTTTTTGCCGGTGAAGTTTTCGAGGGCTGATTAGTTGTCCTGGGATAAAAAGCCTTTTGTTTCGAGTGCCAAACCTTTCAGAAGAGCATTTTCAAGCTTTTGGCACCATTTTTGATTGAATTGCCAAAAGTCAGATTTTTGTGGAAATTGTGACCCCGGGGCTAAGGGATTTTTTCAAAAAAATATTTTTTGCCGGTGAAGTTTTCGAGGGCTGATTAGTTGTCCTGGGATAAAAAGCCGTTTGTTTCGAGTCCCCAACCTTTCAGTAGAGCATTTTCAAGCTTTTGGCAGCATTTTTGAGTGAATTGCCAAAAGTCAGATTTTTGCTGAAATTGTGACCCCGGGGCTTAGGGATTTTTTCAAAAAAATATTTTCCGCCGGTTAAGTTTTTGGGGGCTGATTTCTTGTCCTGTCATAAAAAGCCTTCTGTTTCGAGTCCCAAAACTTTCAGGAGAGCATTTTCAAGCTTTTGGCAGCATTTTTGAGTGAATTCCCAAAAGTCAGATTTTTGCGGAAATTGTGACCCCGGGGCTTAGGGATTTTTTCAAAAAAATATTTTCTGCCGGTTAAGTTTTTGAGGGCTGATTTCTTGTCCTGTGATAAAATGCCTTCTGTTTCGAGTCCCCAACCTTTCAGTAGAGCGTTTTCAAGCTTTTGGCACCATTTTTGAATGAATTGCCAAAAGTCAGATTTTTGCGGAAATTGTGACCCCGGGGCTTAGGCATTTTTTCAGAAAAATATTTTTTGCCGGTTAAGTTTTTGAGGGCTGATTTCTTGTCCTGTGATAAAAAGCCTTCTGTTTCGAGTTCCAAACCTTTCAGGAGAGCATTTTAAAGCTCTTGGCACTATTTTGGAGTGAATTGCCAAAAATTAGATTTTTGCTAAAATTCTGACCCCGGGGCTTAGGGATTTTTTCAAAAAAATATTTTCTGCCGGTTAAGTTTTTGAGGGCTGATTTCTTGTCCTGTGATAAACTGCCTTCTGTTTCGAGTCCCCAACCTTTCAGGAGAGCGTTTTCAAGCTTTTGGCACCATTTTTGAGTGAATTGTCAAAAGTCAGATTTTTGCGGAAATTGTGACCCCGGGGCTTAGGGATTTTTTCAAAAAAATATTTTCTGCCGGTTAAGTTTTTGAGGGCTGATTTCTTGTCCTGTGATAAAAAGTCTTCTGTTTCGAGTGGCAAACCTTTCATGAGAGCATTTTAAAGCTCTTGGCACCATTTTTGAGTGAATTGCCAAAAGTCAGATTTTTGCGGAAATTGTGACCCCGGGGCTTAGGGATTTTTTCAAAAAAATATTTTCTGCCGGTTAAGTTGTTGAGGGCTGATTTCTTGTCCTGGGATAAAAAGTCTTCTGTTTCGAGTGGCAAACCTTTCATGAGAGCATTTTAAAGCTCTTGGCACCATTTTTGAGTGAATTGCCAAAAGTCAGATTTTTGCGGAAATTGTGACCCCGGGGCTTAGGGATTTTTTCAAAAAAATATTTTTTGCCGGTTAAGTTTTTGAGGGCTGATTTCTTGTCCTTTGATAAAAAGTCTTCTGTTTCGAGTGGCAAACCTTTCATGAGAGCATTTTAAAGCTCTTGGCACCATTTTTGAGTGAATTGCCAAAAGTCAGATTTTTGCGGAAATTGTGACCCCGGGGCTTAGGGATTTTTTCAAAAAAATATTTTCTGCCGGTTAAGTTTTTGAGGGCTGATTTCTTGTCCTGTGATAAAAAGCCTTCTGTTTCGAGTCCCAAACCTTTCAGGAAAGCATTTTCAAGCTTCTGGCACCATTTTTGAGTGAATTGCCAAAAGTCAGATTTTTGCGGAAATTGTGACCCCGGGGCTTAGGGATTTTTTCAAAAAAATATTTTCTGCCGGTTAAGTTTTTGAGGGCTGAGTTCTTGTCCTGTGATAAAAAGCCTTCTGTTTCGAGTCCCAAACCTTTCAAGAGAGCATTTTAAATCTCTTGGCACCATTTTTGATTGAATTGCCAAAAGTCAGATTTTTGCTGAAATTGTGACTCCGGGGCTTAGGGATTTTTTCAAAAAAATATTTTTTGCCGGTTAAGTTTTTGAGGGCTGATTTCTTGTCCTGTGATAAACTGCCTTCTGTTTCGAGTCCCCAACCTTTCAGGAGAGCGTTTTCAAGCTTTTGGCACCATTTTTGAGTGAATTGCCAAAAGTCAGATTTTTGCGGAAATTGTGACCCCGGGGCTTAGGGAATTTTTCAAAAAAATATTTTCTGCCGGTTAAGTTTTTCAGGGCTGATTTCTTGTCCTGTGATAAAAAGCCTTCTGTTTCGAGTCCCAAACCTTTCAGGAGAGCATTTTCAAGCATTTGGCACCATTTTTGAGTGAATTGCCAAAAGTCAGATTTTTGCGGAAATTGTGACCCCGGGGCTTAGGGATTTTTTCAAAAAAATATTTTTTGCCGGTGAAGTTTTCGAGGGCTGATTAGTTGTCCTGGGATAAAAAGCCTTTTGTTTCGAGTGCCAAACCTTTCAGAAGAGCATTTTCAAGCTTTTGGCACCATTTTTGAGTGAATTGCCAAAAGTCAGATTTTTGCGGAAATTGTGACCCCGGGGCTTAGGGATTTTTTCAGAAAAATATTTTCTGCCGGTTAAGTTTTTGAGGGCTGATTTCTTCTCCTGGGATAAAAAGCCTTCTGCTTCGAGTCCCAAACCTTTCAAGAGAGCATTTTAAAGCTCTCGGCACCATTTTTGAGTGAATTGCCAAATTCAGATTTTTGTGGAAATTGTGACCCCGGGGCTTAGGGAATTTTTCAAAAAAATATTTTCTGCCGGTTAAGTTTTTGAGGGCTGATTTCTTGTCCTGGGATAAAAAGCCTTCTGTTTCGAGTGCCAAACCTTTCAGGAGAGCATTTTCAAGCTTTTGGCAGCATTTTTGAGTGAATTGCCAAAAGTCAGATTTTTGCGGAAATTGTGACCCCGGGGCTTAGGGATTTTTTCAAAAAAATATTTTCTGCCGGTTAAGTTTTTGAGGGCTGATTTCTTGTCCTGGGATAAAAAGCCTTCTGTTTCGAGTGCCAAACCTTTCAGGAGAGCATTTTCAAGCTTTTGGCAGCATTTTTGAGTGAATTGCCAAAAGTCAGATTTTTGCTGAAATTGTGACCCCGGGGCTTAGGGATTTTTTCAGAAAAATATTTTTTGCCGGTGAAGTTTTCGAGGGCTGATTAGTTGTCCTGGGATAAAAAGCCTTCTGTTTCGAGTCCCAAAACTTTCAGGAGAGCATTTTCAAGCTTTTGGCAGCATTTTTGAGTGAATTCCCAAAAGTCAGATTTTTGCGGAAATTGTGACCCCGGGGCTTAGGGATTTTTTCAAAAAAATATTTTCTGCCGCTTAAGTTTTTGAGGGCTGATTTCTTGTCCTGTGATAAAATGCCTTCTGTTTCGAGTCCCCAACCTTTCAGTAGAGCGTTTTCAAGCTTTTGGCACCATTTTTGAATGAATTGCCAAAAGTCAGATTTTTGCTGAAATTGTGACCCTGGCGCTTAGGGATTTTTTCAAAAAAAGATTTTCCCCGCTTAAGTTGTTGAGGGCTGATTTCTTGTCCTGGGATAAAAAGCCTTCTGTTTCGAGTGCCAAACCTTTCAGGAGAGCATTTTCAAGCTTTTGGCAGCATTTTTGAGTGAATTGCCAAAAGTCAGATTTTTGCTGAAATTGTGACCCCGGGGCTTAGGGATTTTTTCAAAAAAATATTTTCTGCCGGTTAAGTTTTTGAGGGCTGATTTCTTGTCCTGTGATAAAAAGCCTTCTGTTTCGAGTCCCAAACCTTTCAGGAAAGCATTTTCAAGCTTCTGGCACCATTTTTGAGTGAATTGCCAAAAGTCAGATTTTTGCGGAAATTGTGACCCCGGGGCTTAGGGATTTTTTCAGAAAAATATTTTCTGCCGGTTAAGTTTTCGAGGGCTGATTAGTTGTCCTGGGATAAAAAGCCTTTTGTTTCGAGTGCCAAACCTTTCAGGAGAGCATTTTCAAGCTTTTGGCAGCATTTTTGAGTGAATTGCCAAAAGTCAGATTTTTGCTGAAATTGTGACCCCGGGCTTAGGGATTTTTTCAGAAAAATATTTTTTGCCGGTGAAGTTTTCGAGGGCTGATTAGTTGTCCTGGGATAAAAAGCCTTCTGTTTCGAGTGCCAAACCTTTCAGGAGAGCATTTTCAAGCTTTTGGCAGCATTTTTGAGTGAATTGCCAAAAGTCAGATTTTTGCGGAAATTGTGACCCCGGGGCTTAGGGATTTTTTCAAAAAAATATTTTCCGCCGGTTAAGTTTTTGGGGGCTGATTTCTTGTCCTGTCATAAAAAGCCTTCTGTTTCGAGTCCCAAAACTTTCAGGAGAGCATTTTCAAGCTTTTGGCAGCATTTTTGAGTGAATTCCCAAAAGTCAGATTTTTGCGGAAATTGTGACCCCGGGGCTTAGGGATTTTTTCAAAAAAATATTTTCTGCCGCTTAAGTTTTTGAGGGCTGATTTCTTGTCCTGTGATAAAATGCCTTCTGTTTCGAGTCCCCAACCTTTCAGTAGAGCGTTTTCAAGCTTTTGGCACCATTTTTGAATGAATTGCCAAAAGTCAGATTTTTGCGGAAATTGTGACCCTGGGGCTTAGGGATTTTGTCAAAAAAATATTTTCTGCCGGTTAAGTTTTTGAGGGCTGATTTCTTGTCCTGGGATAAAAAGCCTTCTGTTTCGAGTGGCAAACCTTTCATGAGAGCATTTTAAAGCTCTTGGCACCATTTTTGAGTGAATTGCCAAAAGTCAGATTTTTGCGGAAATTGTGACCCCGGGGCTTAGGGATTTTGTCAAAAAAATATTTTCCGCCGGTTAAGTTTTCGAGGGCTGATTAGTTGTCCTGGGATAAAAAGCCTTTTGTTTCGAGTCCCAAACCTTTCAGGAGAGCATTTTAAAGCTCTTGGCACTATTTTGGAGTGAATTGCCAAAAATTAGATTTTTGCTAAAATTCTGACCCCGGGGCTTAGGGATTTTTTCAAAAAAATATTTTCTGCCGGTTAAGTTTTTGAGGGCTGATTTCTTGTCCTGTGATAAACTGCCTTCTGTTTCGAGTCCCCAACCTTTCAGGAGAGCGTTTTCAAGCTTTTGGCACCATTTTTGAGTGAATTGTCAAAAGTCAGATTTTTGCGGAAATTGTGACCCCGGGGCTTAGGGATTTTTTCAGAAAAATATTTTCTGCCGGTTAAGTTTTTGAGGGCTGATTTCTTGTCCTGTGATAAAAAGTCTTCTGTTTCGAGTGGCAAACCTTTCATGAGAGCATTTTAAAGCTCTTGGCACCATTTTTGAGTGAATTGCCAAAAGTCAGATTTTTGCGGAAATTGTGACCCCGGGGCTTAGGGATTTTGTCAAAAAAATATTTTCTGCCGGTTAAGTTTTTGAGGGCTGATTTCTTGTCCTGGGATAAAAAGCCTTCTGTTTCGAGTGCCAAACCTTTCAGGAGAGCATTTTCAAGCTTTTGGCAGCATTTTTGAGTGAATTGCCAAAAGTCAGATTTTTGCTGAAATTGTGACCCCGGGGCTTAGGGATTTTTTCAAAAAAATATTTTCCGCCGGTTAAGTTTTTGAGGGCTGATTTCTTGTCCTGTCATAAAAAGCCTTCTGTTTCGAGTCCCAAACCTTTCAGGAGAGCATTTTCAAGCTTTTGGCAGCATTTTTGAGTGAATTGCCAAAAGTCAGATTTTTGCGGAAATTGTGACCCCGGGGCTTA
Organism: Podarcis vaucheri; assembly: GCF_965113315.1. Taxonomy (NCBI): domain Eukaryota; kingdom Metazoa; phylum Chordata; class Lepidosauria; order Squamata; family Lacertidae; genus Podarcis; species Podarcis vaucheri. The sequence continues at coordinate 48,137,970 of NC_138751.1, read as the reverse complement.
GGGATTTTTTCAAAAAAATATTTTCTGCCGGTTATGTTTTTGAGGGCTGATTTCTTGTCCTGTGATAAAATGCCTTCTGTTTCGAGTCCCCAACCTTTCAGTAGAGCGTTTTCAAGCTTTTGGCACCATTTTTGAATGAATTGCCAAAAGTCAGATTTTTGCTGAAATTGTGACCCCGGCGCTTAGGGATTTTTTCAAAAAAATATTTTCTGCCGGTTAAGTTTTTGAGGGCTGATTTCTTGTCCTGTGATAAAAAGCCTTCTGTTTCGAGTCCCAAACCTTTCAGGAAAGCATTTTCAAGCTTCTGGCACCATTTTTGAGTGAATTGCCAAAAGTCAGATTTTTGCGGAAATTGTGACCCCGGGGCTTAGGGATTTTTTCAAAAAAATATTTTCTGCCGGTTAAGTTTTTGAGGGCTGATTTCTTGTCCTGTGATAAAAAGCCTTCTGTTTCGAGTCCCAAACCTTTCAAGAGAGCATTTTAAAGCTCTTGGCACCATTTTTGAGTGAATTGTCAAAAGTCAGATTTTTGCGGAAATTGTGACCCCGGGGCTTAGGGATTTTTTCAAAAAAATATTTTCTGCCGGTTAAGTTTTTGAGGGCTGATTTCTTGTCCTGTGATAAAAAGCCTTCTGTTTCGAGTCCCAAACCTTTCAGGAAAGCATTTTCAAGCTTCTGGCACCATTTTTGAGTGAATTGCCAAAAGTCAGATTTTTGCGGAAATTGTGACCCCGGGGCTTAGGCATTTTTTCAGAAAAATATTTTTTGCCGGTTAAGTTTTTGAGGGCTGATTTCTTGTCCTGTGATAAAAAGCCTTCTGTTTCGAGTCCCAAACCTTTCAAGAGAGCATTTTAAATCTCTTGGCACCATTTTTGATTGAATTGCCAAAAGTCAAATTTTTGCTGATATTGTGACGCCGGGGCTTAGGGATTTTTTCAAAAAAATATTTTTTGCTGGTTAAGTTTTCGAGGGCTGATTAGTTGTCCTGGGATAAAAAGCCTTTTGTTTCGAGTGCCAAACCTTTCAGGAGAGCATTTTCAAGCTTTTGGCACCATTTTTGAGTGAATTGCCAAAAGTCAGATTTTTGCGGAAATTGTGACCCCGGGGCTTAGGGATTTTTTCAAAAAAATATTTTCCGCCGGTTAAGTTTTTGAGGGCTGATTTCTTGTCCTGGGATAAAAAGCCTTCTGTTTCGAGTGCCAAACCTTTCAGGAGAGCATTTTCAAGCTTTTGGCAGCATTTTTGAGTGAATTGCCAAAAGTCAGATTTTTGCTGAAATTGTGACCCCGGGGCTTAGGGATTTTTTCAAAAAAATATTTTCCGCCGGTTAAGTTTTTGAGGGCTGATTTCTTGTCCTGTCATAAAAAGCCTTCTGTTTCGAGTCCCAAACCTTTCAGGAGAGCATTTTCAAGCTTTTGGCAGCATTTTTGAGTGAATTGCCAAAAGTCAGATTTTTGCGGAAATTGTGACCCCGGGGCTTAGGGATTTTTTCAAAAAAATATTTTCTGCCGGTTAAGTTTTTGAGGGCTGATTTCTTGTCCTGTGATAAAATGCCTTCTGTTTCGAGTCCTCAACCTTTCAGTAGAGCGTTTTCAAGCTTTTGGCACCATTTTTGAATGAATTGCCAAAAGTCAGATTTTTGCTGAAATTGTGACCCCGGCACTTAGGGATTTTTTCAAAAAAAGATTTTCCCCGCTTAAGTTGTTGAGGGCTGATTTCTTGTCCTGGGATAAAAAGCCTTCTGTTTCGAGTGCCAAACCTTTCAGGAGAGCATTTTCAAGCTTTTGGCAGCATTTTTGAGTGAATTGCCAAAAGTCAGATTTTTGTGGAAATTGTGACCCCGGGGCTTAGGGATTTTTTCAAAAAAATATTTTCTGCCGGTTAAGTTTTTGAGGGCTGATTTCTTGTCCTGGGATAAAAAGCCTTTTGTTTCGAGTGCCAAACCTTTCAGAAAAGCATTTTCAAGCTTTTGGCACCATTTTTGAGTGAATTGCCAAAAGTCAGATTTTTGCTGAAATTGTGCCCCCGGGGCTTAGGGATTTTTTCAGAAAAATATTTTCCGCCGGTTAAGTTTTTGAGGGCTGATTTCTTGTCCTGGGATAAAAAGCCATCTGTTTCGAGTGCCAAACCTTTCAGGAGAGCATTTTCAAGCTTTTGGCACCATTTTTGAGTGAATTGCCAAAAGTCAGATTTTTGCGGAAATTGTGACCCCGGGGCTTAGGGATTTTTTCAAAAAAATATTTTTTGCCGGTTAAGTTTTTGAGGGCTGATTTCTTGTCCTGTGATAAAAAGCCTTCTGTTTCGAGTCCCAAACCTTTCAAGAGAGCATTTTAAATCTCTTGGCACCATTTTTCATTGAATTGCCAAAAGTCAGATTTTTGCTGAAATTGTGACTCCGGGGCTTAGGGATTTTTTCAAAAAAATATTTTTTGCCGGTTAAGTTTTTGAGGGCTGATTTCTTGTCCTGTGATAAACTGCCTTCTGTTTCGAGTCCCCAACCTTTCAGGAGAGCGTTTTCAAGCTTTTGGCACCATTTTTGATTGAATTGCCAAAAGTCAGATTTTTGCGGAAATTGTGACCCCGGGGCTTAGGGATTTTTTCAAAAAAATATTTTTTGCCGGTGAAGTTTTCGAGGGCTGATTAGTTGTCCTGGGATAAAAAGCCTTTTGTTTCGAGTGCCAAACCTTTCAGAAGAGCATTTTCAAGCTTTTGGCACCATTTTTGAGTGAATTGCCAAAAGTCAGATTTTTGCGGAAATTGTGACCCCGGGGCTTAGGGATTTTTTCAAAAAAATATTTTTTGCCGGTGAAGTTTTCGAGGGCTGATTAGTTGTCCTGGGATAAAAAGCCGTTTGTTTCGAGTGCCAAACCTTTCAGGAGAGCATTTTCAAGCTTTTGGCAGCATTTTTGAGTGAATTGCCAAAAGTCAGATTTTTGCTGAAATTGTGACCCCGGGGCTTAGGGATTTTTTCAAAAAAATATTTTCCGCCGGTTAAGTTTTTGGGGGCTGATTTCTTGTCCTGTCATAAAAAGCCTTCTGTTTCGAGTCCCAAACCTTTCAGGAGAGCATTTTAAAGCTCTTGGCACTATTTTGGAGTGAATTGCCAAAAGTTAGATTTTTGCTAAAATATTGACCCCGGGGCTTAGGGATTTTTTCAAAAAAATATTTTCTGCCGGTTAAGTTTTTGAGGGCTGATTTCTTCTCCTGGGATAAAAAGCCTTCTGTTTCGAGTGCCAAACCTTTCAGGAGAGCATTTTCAAGCTTTTGGCACCATTTTTGAGTGAATTGCCAAAAGTCAGATTTTTGCGGAAATTGTGACCCCGGGGCTTAGGGATTTTTTCAAAAAAATATTTTTTGCCTGCTAAGTTTTCGAGGGCTGATTAGTTGTCCTGGGATAAAAAGCCTTCTGTTTCGAGTGCCAAACCTTTCAGAAGAGCATTTTCAAGCTTTTGGCACCATTTTTGAGTGAATTGCCAAAAGTCAGATTTTTGCTGAAATTGTGACCCCGGGGCTTAGGGATTTTTTCAAAAAAATATTTTCTGCCGCTTAAGTTTTTGAGGGCTGATTTCTTGTCCTGGGATAAAAAGCCTTCTGTTTCGAGTGCCAAACCTTTCAGGAGAGCATTTTCAAGCTTTTGGCACCATTTTTGATTGAATTGCCAAAAGTCAGATTTTTGCGGAAATTCTGACCCCGGGGCTTAGGGATTTTTTCAAAAAAATATTTTCTGCCGGTTACGTTTTTGAGGGCTGATTTCTTGTCCTGGGATAAAAAGCCTTCTGTTTCCATCCCCAAACCTTTCAGGAGAGCATTTTCAAGCTTTTGGCACCATTTTTGAGTGAATTGCCAAAAGTCAGATTTTTGCTGAAATTGTGACCCCGGGGCTTAGGGATTTTTTCAAAAAAATATTTTTTGCTGGTTAAGTTTTCGAGGGCTGATTAGTTGTCCTGGGATAAAAAGCCTTTTGTTTCGAGTGCCAAACCTTTCAGGAGAGCATTTTCAAGCTTTTGGCACCATTTTTGAGTGAATTGCCAAAAGTCAGATTTTTGCGGAAATTGTGACCCCGGGGCTTATGGATTTTTTCAAAAAAATATTTTCCGCCGGTTAAGTTTTTGAGGGCTGATTTCTTGTCCTGTCATAAAAAGCCTTCTGTTTCGAGTCCCAAACCTTTCAGGAGAGCATTTTAAAGCTCTTGGCACTATTTTGGAGTGAATTGCCAAAAGTTAGATTTTTGCTAAAATTCTGACCCCGGGGCTTAGGGATTTTTTCAAAAAAATATTTTCTGCCGGTTAAGTTTTCGAGGGCGGATTAGTTGTCCTGGGATAAAAAGCCTTTTGTTTCGAGTGCCAAACCTTTCAGAAGAGCATTTTCAAGCTTTTGGCACCATTTTTGAGTGAATTGCCAAAAGTCAGATTTTTGCGGAAATTGTGACCCCGGGGCTAAGGGATTTTTTCAAAAAAATATTTTTTGCCGGTGAAGTTTTCGAGGGCTGATTAGTTGTCCTGGGATAAAAAGCCGTTTGTTTCGAGTGCCAAACCTTTCAGGAGAGCATTTTCAAGCTTTTGGCAGCATTTTTGAGTGAATTGCCAAAAGTCAGATTTTTGCTGAAATTGTGACCCCGGGGCTTAGGGATTTTTTCAAAAAAATATTTTCCGCCGGTTAAGTTTTTGGGGGCTGATTTCTTGTCCTGTCATAAAAAGCCTTCTGTTTCGAGTGCCAAACCTTTCAGGAGAGCATTTTCAAGCTTTTGGCACCATTTTTGAGTGAATTGCCAAAAGTCAGATTTTTGCTGAAATTGTGACCCCGGGGCTTAGGGATTTTTTCAAAAAAATATTTTTTGCTGGTTAAGTTTTCGAGGGCTGATTAGTTGTCCTGGGATAAAAAGCCTTTTGTTTCGAGTGCCAAACCTTTCAGGAGAGCATTTTCAAGCTTTTGGCACCATTTTTGAGTGAATTGCCAAAAGTCAGATTTTTGCGGAAATTGTGACCCCGGGGCTTATGGATTTTTTCAAAAAAATATTTTCCGCCGGTTAAGTTTTTGAGGGCTGATTTCTTGTCCTGTCATAAAAAGCCTTCTGTTTCGAGTCCCAAACCTTTCAGGAGAGCATTTTAAAGCTCTTGGCACTATTTTGGAGTGAATTGCCAAAAGTTAGATTTTTGCTAAAATTCTGACCCCGGGGCTTAGGGATTTTTTCAAAAAAATATTTTCTGCCGGTTAAGTTTTCGAGGGCTGATTAGTTGTCCTGGGATAAAAAGCCTTTTGTTTCGAGTGCCAAACCTTTCAGAAGAGCATTTTCAAGCTTTTGGCACCATTTTTGAGTGAATTGCCAAAAGTCAGATTTTTGCGGAAATTGTGACCCCGGGGCTAAGGGATTTTTTCAAAAAAATATTTTTTGCCGGTGAAGTTTTCGAGGGCTGATTAGTTGTCCTGGGATAAAAAGCCGTTTGTTTCGAGTGCCAAACCTTTCAGGAGAGCATTTTCAAGCTTTTGGCAGCATTTTTGAGTGAATTGCCAAAAGTCAGATTTTTGCTGAAATTGTGACCCCGGGGCTTAGGGATTTTTTCAAAAAAATATTTTCCGCCGGTTAAGTTTTTGGGGGCTGATTTCTTGTCCTGTCATAAAAAGCCTTCTGTTTCGAGTCCCAAACCTTTCAGGAGAGCATTTTAAAGCTCTTGGCACTATTTTGGAGTGAATTGCCAAAAGTTAGATTTTTGCTAAAATTCTGACCCCGGGGCTTAGGGATTTTTTCAAAAAAATATTTTCTGCCGGTTAAGTTTTTGAGGGCTGATTTCTTCTCCTGGGATAAAAAGCCTTCTGTTTCGAGTGCCAAACCTTTCAGAAGAGCATTTTCAAGCTTTTGGCACCATTTTTGAGTGAATTGCCAAAAGTCAGATTTTTGCGGAAATTGTGACCCCGGGACTTAGGGATTTTTTCAAAAAAATATTTTTTGCCTGCTAAGTTTTCGAGGGCTGATTAGTTGTCCTGTGATAAAAAGCCTTCTGTTTCGAGTGCCAAACCTTTCAGAAGAGCATTTTCAAGCTTTTGGCACCATTTTTGAGTGAATTGCCAAAAGTCAGATTTTTGCGGAAATTGTGACCCCGGGGCTAAGGGATTTTGTCAAAAAAATATTTTCTGCCGCTTAAGTTTTTGAGGGCTGATTTCTTGTCCTGGGATAAAAAGCCTTCTGTTTCGAGTGCCAAACCTTTCAGGAGAGCATTTTCAAGCTTTTGGCACCATTTTTGATTGAATTGCCAAAAGTCAGATTTTTGCGGAAATTCTGACCCCGGGGCTTAGGGATTTTTTCAAAAAAATATTTTCTGCCGGTTACGTTTTTGAGGGCTGATTTCTTGTCCTGGGATAAAAAGCCTTCTGTCTCCATCCCCAAACCTTTCAGGAGAGCATTTTCAAGCTTTTGGCACCATTTTTGAGTGAATTGCCAAAAGTCAGATTTTTGCTGAAATTGTGACCCCGGGGCTTAGGGATTTTTTCAAAAAAATATTTTCCGCCGGTTAAGTTTTTGGGGGCTGATTTCTTGTCCTGTCATAAAAAGCCTTCTGTTTCGAGTCCCAAACCTTTCAGGAGAGCATTTTAAAGCTCTTGGCACTATTTTGGAGTGAATTGCCAAAAGTTAGATTTTTGCTAAAATTCTGACCCCGGGGCTTAGGGATTTTTTCAAAAAAATATTTTTTGCCGGTTAAGTTTTCGAGGGCTGATTTCTTCTCCTGGGATAAAAAGCCTTTTGTTTCGAGTGCCAAACCTTTCAGGAGAGCATTTTCAAGCTTTTGGCACCATTTTTGAGTGAATTGCCAAAAGTCAGATTTTTGCGGAAATTGTGACCCCGGGGCTTAGGGATTTTTTCAAAAAAATATTTTTTGCCTGCTAAGTTTTCGAGGGATGATTAGTTGTCCTGGGATAAAAAGCCTTCTGTTTCGAGTGCCAAACCTTTCAGAAGAGCATTTTCAAGCTTTTGGCACCATTTTTGAGTGAATTGCCAAAAGTCAGATTTTTGCGGAAATTGTGACCCCGGGGCTAAGGGATTTTGTCAAAAAAATATTTTCTGCCGCTTAAGTTTTTGAGGGCTGATTTCTTGTCCTGGGATAAAAAGCCTTCTGTTTCGAGTGCCAAACCTTTCAGGAGAGCATTTTCAAGCTTTTGGCACCATTTTTGAGTGAATTGCCAAAAGTCAGATTTTTGCGGAAATTGTGACCCCGGGGCTTAGGGATTTTTTCAAAAAAATATTTTCTGCCGGTTACGTTTTTGAGGGCTGATTTCTTGTCCTGGGATAAAAAGCCTTCTGTTTCCATCCCTAAACCTTTCAGGAGAGCATTTTCAAGCTTTTGGCACCATTTTTGAGTGAATTGCCAAAAGTCAGATTTTTGCTGAAATTGTGACCCCGGGGCTTAAGGATTTTTTCAAAAAAATATTTTTTGCCGGTTAAGTTTTCGAGGGCTGATTTCTTGTCCTGTGATAAAAAGCCTTCTGTTTCGAGTCCCAAACCTTTCAGGAGAGCATTTTCAAGCTTTTGGCACCATTTTTGAGTGAATTGTCAAAAGTCAGATTTTTGCGGAAATTGTGACCCCGGGACTTAGGCATTTTTTCAGAAAAATATTTTTTGCCGGTTAAGTTTTTGAGGGCTGATTTCTTGTCCTGTGATAAAAAGCCTTCTGTGTCGAGTCCCAAACCTTTCAAGAGAGCATTTTAAATCTCTTGGCACCATTTTTGATTGAATTGCCAAAAGTCAGATTTTTGCGGAAATTCTGACCCCGGGGCTTAGGGATTTTTTCAAAAAAATATTTTTTGCCGGTTAAGTTTTCGAGGGCTGATTAGTTGTCCTGGGATAAAAAGCCTTTTGTTTCGAGTGCCAAACCTTTCAGGAGAGCATTTTCAAGCTTTTGGCACCATTTTTGAGTGAATTGCCAAAAGTCAGATTTTTGCGGAAATTGTGACCCCGGGGCTTATGGATTTTTTCAAAAAAATATTTTCCGCCGGTTAAGTTTTTGAGGGCTGATTTCTTGTCCTGTCATAAAAAGCCTTCTGTTTCGAGTCCCAAACCTTTCAGGAGAGCATTTTAAAGCTCTTGGCACTATTTTGGAGTGAATTGCCAAAAGTCAGATTTTTGCGGAAATTGTGACCTCGGGGCTTAGGGATTTTTTCAAAAAAATATTTTCTGCCGGTTAAGTTTTTAAGGGCTGATTTCTTGTCCTGTGATAAACTGCCTTCTGTTTCGAGTCCCCAACCTTTCAGGAGAGCGTTTTCAAGCTTTTGGCACCATTTTTGAGTGAATTGCCAAAAGTCAGATTTTTGCGGAAATTGTGACCCCGGGGCTTAGGGAATTTTTCAAAAAAATATTTTCTGCCGGTTAAGTTTTTCAGGGCTGATTTCTTGTCCTGTGATAAAAAGCCTTCTGTTTCGAGTCCCAAACCTTTCAGGAGAGCATTTTCAAGCTTTTGGCACCATTTTTGAGTGATTTGTCAAAAGTCAGATTTTTGCGGAAATTGTGACCCCGGGGCTTAGGGATTTTTTTCAAAAAAATATTTTCTGCCGGTTAAGTTTTTCAGGGCTGATTTCTTGTCCTGTGATAAAAAGCCTTCTGTTTCGAGTCCCAAACCTTTCAGGAGAGCATTTTTAAGCTCTTGGCACCATTTTTGAGTGAATTGCCAAAAGTCAGATTTTTGCGGAAATTGTGACCCCGGGGCTTAGGGATTTTTTCAAAAAAATATTTTTTGCCGGTGAAGTTTTCGAGGGCTGATTAGTTGTCCTGGGATAAAAAGCCTTTTGTTTCGAGTGCCAAACCTTTCAGGAGAGCATTTTCAAGCTTTTGGCACCATTTTTGAGTGAATTGCCAAAAGTCAGATTTTTGCGGAAATTGTGACCCCGGGGCTTATGGATTTTTTCAAAAAAATATTTTCCGCCGGTTAAGTTTTTGAGGGCTGATTTCTTGTCCTGTCATAAAAAGCCTTCTGTTTCGAGTCCCAAACCTTTCAGGAGAGCGTTTTCAAGCTTTTGGCACCATTTTTGAGTGAATTGCCAAAAGTCAGATTTTTGCGGAAATTGTGACCCCGGGGCTTAGGGAATTTTTCAAAAAAATATTTTCTGCCGGTTAAGTTTTTCAGGGCTGATTTCTTGTCCTGTGATAAAAAGCCTTCTGTTTCGAGTCCCAAACCTTTCAGGAGAGCATTTTGAAGCTTTTGGCACCATTTTTGAGTGAATTGTCAAAAGTCAGATTTTTGCGGAAATTGTGACCCCGGGGCTTAGGGATTTTTTTCAAAAAAATATTTTCTGCCGGTTAAGTTTTTCAGGGCTGATTTCTTGTCCTGTGATAAAAAGCCTTTTGTTTCGAGTGCCAAACCTTTCAGAAGAGCATTTTCAAGCTTTTGGCACCATTTTTGATTGAATTGCCAAAAGTCAGATTTTTGCGGAAATTGTGACCCCGGGGCTAAGGGATTTTTTCAAAAAAATATTTTTTGCCGGTGAAGTTTTCGAGGGCTGATTAGTTGTCCTGGGATAAAAAGCCTTTTGTTTCGAGTGCCAAACCTTTCAGGAGAGCATTTTCAAGCTCTTGGCACTATTTTGGAGTGAATTGCCAAAAGTTAGATTTTTGCTAAAATTCTGACCCCGGGGCTTAGGGATTTTTTCAAAAAAATATTTTCTGCCGGTTAAGTTTTTGAGGGCTGATTTCTTGTCCTGTGATAAACTGCCTTCTGTTTCGAGTCCCCAACCTTTCAGGAGAGCGTTTTCAAGCTTTTGGCACCATTTTTGAGTGAATTGTCAAAAGTCAGATTTTTGCGGAAATTGTGACCCCGGGGCTTAGGGATTTTTTTCAAAAAAATATTTTCTGCCGGTTAAGTTTTTCAGGGCTGATTTCTTGTCCTGTGATAAAAAGCCTTTTGTTTCGAGTGCCAAACCTTTCAGAAGAGCATTTTTAAGCTTTTGGCACCATTTTTGATTGAATTGCCAAAAGTCAGATTTTTGTGGAAATTGTGACCCCGGGGCTTAAGGATTTTTTCAAAAAAATATTTTTTGCCGGTTAAGTTTTCGAGGGCTGATTAGTTGTCCTGTGATAAAAAGCCGTTTGTTTCGAGTGCCAAACCTTTCAGGAGAGCATTTTCAAGCTTTTGGCAGCATTTTTGAGTGAATTGCCAAAAGTCAGATTTTTGCTGAAATTGTGACCCCGGGGCTTAGGGATTTTTTCAAAAAAATATTTTCCGTCGGTTAAGTTTTTGGGGGCTGATTTCTTGTCCTGTCATAAAAAGCCTTCTGTTTCGAATCCCAAACCTTTCAGGAGAGCATTTTAAAGCTCTTGGCACTATTTTGGAGTGAATTGCCAAAAGTTAGATTTTTGCTAAAATTCTGACCCCGGGGCTTAGGGATTTTTTGAAAAAAAATATTTTCTGCCGGTTAAGTTTTTGAGGGCTGATTTCTTGTCCTGGGATAAAAAGCCTTCTGTTTCGAGTCCCAAACCTTTCAGAAGAGCATTTTAAAGCTTTTGGCACCATTTTTGAGTGAATTGCCAAAAGTCAGATTTTTGCGGAAATTGTGACCCCGGGGCTTAGGGATTTTGTCAAAAAAATATTTTCTGCCGGTTAAGTTTTTGAGGGCTGATTTATTGTCCTGGGATAAAAAGCCTTCTGTTTCGAGTGCCAAACCTTTCAGGAGAGCATTTTCATGCTTTTGGCACCATTTTTGAGTGAATTGCCAAAAGTCAGATTTTTGCGGAAATTGTGACCCCGGGGCTTAGGGATTTTTTTCAAAAAAATATTTTCTGCCGGTTAAGTTTTTGAGGGCTGATTTCCTGTCCTGTGATAAAATGCCTTCTGTTTCGAGTCCCCAACCTTTCAGGAGAGCATTTTCAAGCTTTTGGCACCATTTTTGAGTGAATTGCCAAAAGTCAGATTTTTGCGGAAATTGTGCCCCCGGGGCTTAGGGATTTTTTCAGAAAAATATTTTCTGCCGGTTAAGTTTTCGAGGGCTGATTTCTTGTCCTGTGATAAAAAGCCTTCTGTTTCGAGTGCCAAACCTTTCAGGAGAGCATTTTCAAGCTTTTGGCACCATTTTTGAGTGAATTGTCAAAAGTCAGATTTTTGCGGAAATTGTGACCCCGGGGCTTAGGGATTTTTTCAGAAAAATATTTTCTGCCGGTTAAGTTTTTGAGGGCTGATTAGTTGTCCTGGGATAAAAAGCCTTTTGTTTCGAGTGCCAAACCTTTCAGGAGAGCATTTTCAAGCTTTTGGCAGCATTTTTGAGTGAATTGCCAAAAGTCAGATTTTTGCTGAAATTGTGACCCCGGGGCTTAGGGATTTTTTCAAAAAAATATTTTTTTCCGGTTAAGTTTTCGAGGGCTGATTGGTTGTCCTGGGATAAAAAGCCTTCTGTTTCGAGTGCCAAACCTTTCAGGAGAGCATTTTAAAGCTCTTGGCACCATTTTTGAGTGAATTGCCAAAAGTCAGATTTTTGCGGAAATTGTGACCCCGGGGCTTGGGGATTTTTTCAAAAAAATATTTTCTGCCGGTTACATTTTTGAGGGCTGTATTCTTGTCCTGGGATAAAAAGCCTTCTGTTTCCATCCCCAAACCTTTCAGGAGAGCATTTTCAAGCTTTTGGCGCCATTTTTGAGTGAATTGCCAAAAGTCAGATTTTTGCGGAAATTGTGACCCCGGGGCTTAAGGATTTTTTCAAAAAAATATTTTTTGCCGGTTAAGTTTTTGAGGGCTTTTTAGTTGTCCGGGGATAAAAAGCCTTCTGTTTCGAGTGCCAAACCTTTCAGAAGAGCATTTTCAAGCTTTTGGCACCATTTTTGAGTGAATTGCCAAAAGTCAGATTTTTGCGGAAATTGTGACCCCGGGGCTTAGGGATTTTTAAAAAAAAATATTTTCTGCCGGTTAAGTTTTTGAGGGCTGATTTCTTGTCCTGGGATAAAAAGCCTTCTGTTTCGAGTGCCAAACCTTTCAGGAGAGCATTTGCAACCGGTTGGCACCATTTTTGAGTGAATTGCCAAAAGTCAGATTTTTGCGGAAATTGTGACCCCGGGGCTTAGGGATTTTTTTCAAAAAAATATTTTCTGCCGGTTAAGTTTTTGAGGGCTGATTTCCTGTCCTGTGATAAAATGCCTTCTGTTTCGAGTCCCCAACCTTTCAGGAGAGCATTTTAAAGCTTTTGGCACCATTTTTGAGTGAATTGCCAAAAGTCAGATTTTTGCGGAAATTGTGACCCCGGGGCTTAGGGATTTTGTCAAAAAAATATTTTCTGCCGGTTAAGTTTTTGAGGGCTGATTTATTGTCCTGGGATAAAAAGCCTTCTGTTTCGAGTGCCAAACCTTTCAGGAGAGCATTTTCAAGCTTTTGGCACCATTTTTGAGTGAATTGCCAAAAGTCAGATTTTTGCGGAAATTGTGACCCCGGGGCTTAGGGATTTTTTTCAAAAAAATATTTTCTGCCGGTTAAGTTTTTGAGGGCTGATTTCCTGTCCTGTGATAAAATGCCTTCTGTTTCGAGTCCCCAACCTTTCAGGAAAGCATTTTCAAGCTTTTGGCACCATTTTTGAGTGAATTGCCAAAAGTCAGATTTTTGCGGAAATTGTGCCCCCGGGGCTTAGGGATTTTTTCAGAAAAATATTTTCTGCCGGTTAAGTTTTCGAGGGCTGATTTCTTGTCCTGTGATAAAAAGCCTTCTGTTTCGAGTGCCAAACCTTTCAGGAGAGCATTTTCAAGCTTTTGGCACCATTTTTGAGTGAATTGTCAAAAGTCAGATTTTTGCGGAAATTGTGACCCCGGGGCTTAGGGATTTTTTCAGAAAAATATTTTCTGCCGGTTAAGTTTTTGAGGGCTGATTAGTTGTCCTGGGATAAAAAGCCTTTTGTTTCGAGTGCCAAACCTTTCAGGAGAGCATTTTCAAGCTTTTGGCAGCATTTTTGAGTGAATTGCCAAAAGTCAGATTTTTGCTGAAATTGTGACCCCGGGGCTTAGGGATTTTTTCAAAAAAATATTTTTTTCCGGTTAAGTTTTCGAGGGCTGATTGGTTGTCCTGGGATAAAAAGCCTTCTGTTTCGAGTGCCAAACCTTTCAGGAGAGCATTTTAAAGCTCTTGGCACCATTTTTGAGTGAATTGCCAAAAGTCAGATTTTTGCGGAAATTGTGACCCCGGGGCTTGGGGATTTTTTCAAAAAAATATTTTCTGCCGGTTACGTTTTTGAGGGCTGTATTCTTGTCCTGGGATAAAAAGCCTTCTGTTTCCATCCCCAAACCTTTCAGGAGAGCATTTTCAAGCTTTTGGCACCATTTTTGAGTGAATTGCCAAAAGTCAGATTTTTGCGGAAATTGTGACCCCGGGGCTTAAGGATTTTTTCAAAAAAATATTTTTTGCCGGTTAAGTTTTCGAGGGCTTTTTAGTTGTCCTGGGATAAAAAGCCTTCTGTTTCGAGTGCCAAACCTTTCAGAAGAGCATTTTCAAGCTTTTGGCACCATTTTTGAGTGAATTGCCAAAAGTCAGATTTTTGCGGAAATTGTGACCCCGGGGCTTAGGGATTTTGTCAAAAAAATATTTTCTGCCCGTTAAGTTTTTGAGGGCTGATTTCTTGTCCTGTCATAAAAAGCCTTCTGTTTCGAGGCCCAAACCTTTCAGGAGAGCATTTTAAAGCTCTTGGCACTATTTTGGAGTGAATTGCCAAAAGTTAGATTTTTGCTAAAATTCTGACCCCGGGGCTTAGGGATTTTTTCAAAAAAATATTTTCTGCCGGTTAAGTTTTTGAGGGCTGATTTCTTGTCCTGGGATAAAAAGCCTTCTGTTTCGAGTGCCAAACCTTTCAGGAGAGCATTTGCAACCGGTTGGCACCATTTTTGAGTGAATTGCCAAAAGTCAGATTTTTGCGGAAATTGTGACCCCGGGGCTTAAGGATTTTTTCAAAAAAATATTTTTTGCCGGTTAAGTTTTCGAGGGCTTTTTAGTTGTCCTGGGATAAAAAGCCTTCTGTTTCGAGTGCCAAACCTTTCAGGAGAGCATTTGCAACCGGTTGGCACCATTTTTGAGTGAATTGCCAAAAGTCAGATTTTTGCGGAAATTGTGACCCCGGGGCTTAGGGATTTTTTTCAAAAAAATATTTTCTGCCGGTTAAGTTTTTGAGGGCTGATTTCCTGTCCTGTGATAAAATGCCTTCTGTTTCGAGTCCCCAACCTTTCAGGAGAGCATTTTAAAGCTTTTGGCACCATTTTTGAGTGAATTGCCAAAAGTCAGATTTTTGCGGAAATTGTGACCCCGGGGCTTAGGGATTTTGTCAAAAAAATATTTTCTGCCGGTTAAGTTTTTGAGGGCTGATTTATTGTCCTGGGATAAAAAGCCTTCTGTTTCGAGTCCCAAACCTTTCAGGAGAGCATTTTCAAGCTTTTGGCACCATTTTTGAGTGAATTGCCAAAAGTCAGATTTTTGCGGAAATTGTGACCCCGGGGCTTAGGGATTTTTTTCAAAAAAATATTTTCTGCCGGTTAAGTTTTTGAGGGCTGATTTCCTGTCCTGTGATAAAATGCCTTCTGTTTCGAGTCCCCAACCTTTCAGGAAAGCATTTTCAAGCTTTTGGCACCATTTTTGAGTGAATTGCCAAAAGTCAGATTTTTGCGGAAATTGTGCCCCCGGGGCTTAGGGATTTTTTCAGAAAAATATTTTCTGCCGGTTAAGTTTTCGAGGGCTGATTTCTTGTCCTGTGATAAAAAGCCTTCTGTTTCGAGTGCCAAACCTTTCAGGAGAGCATTTTCAAGCTTTTGGCACCATTTTTGAGTGAATTGTCAAAAGTCAGATTTTTGCGGAAATTGTGACCCCGGGGCTTAGGGATTTTTTCAGAAAAATATTTTCTGCCGGTTAAGTTTTTGAGGGCTGATTAGTTGTCCTGGGATAAAAAGCCTTTTGTTTCGAGTGCCAAACCTTTCAGGAGAGCATTTTCAAGCTTTTGGCAGCATTTTTGAGTGAATTGCCAAAAGTCAGATTTTTGCTGAAATTGTGACCCCGGGGCTTAGGGATTTTTTCAAAAAAATATTTTTTTCCGGTTAAGTTTTCGAGGGCTGATTGGTTGTCCTGGGATAAAAAGCCTTCTGTTTCGAGTGCCAAACCTTTCAGGAGAGCATTTTAAAGCTCTTGGCACCATTTTTGAGTGAATTGCCAAAAGTCAGATTTTTGCGGAAATTGTGACCCCGGGGCTTGGGGATTTTTTCAAAAAAATATTTTCTGCCGGTTACGTTTTTGAGGGCTGTATTCTTGTCCTGGGATAAAAAGCCTTCTGTTTCCATCCCCAAACCTTTCAGGAGAGCATTTTCAAGCTTTTGGCACCATTTTTGAGTGAATTGCCAAAAGTCAGATTTTTGCGGAAATTGTGACCCCGGGGCTTAAGGATTTTTTCAAAAAAATATTTTTTGCCGGTTAAGTTTTCGAGGGCTTTTTAGTTGTCCTGGGATAAAAAGCCTTCTGTTTCGAGTGCCAAACCTTTCAGAAGAGCATTTTCAAGCTTTTGGCACCATTTTTGAGTGAATTGCCAAAAGTCAGATTTTTGCGGAAATTGTGACCCCGGGGCTTAGGGATTTTGTCAAAAAAATATTTTCTGCCCGTTAAGTTTTTGAGGGCTGATTTCTTGTCCTATCATAAAAAGCCTTCTGTTTCGAGTCCCAAACCTTTCAGGAGAGCATTTTAAAGCTCTTGGCACTATTTTGGAGTGAATTGCCAAAAGTTAGATTTTTGCTAAAATTCTGACCCCGGGGCTTAGGGATTTTTTCAAAAAAATATTTTCTGCCGGTTAAGTTTTTGAGGGCTGATTTCTTGTCCTGGGATAAAAAGCCTTCTGTTTCGAGTGCCAAACCTTTCAGGAGAGCATTTGCAACCGGTTGGCACCATTTTTGAGTGAATTGCCAAAAGTCAGATTTTTGCGGAAATTGTGACCCCGGGGCTTAAGGATTTTTTCAAAAAAATATTTTTTGCCGGTTAAGTTTTCGAGGGCTTTTTAGTTGTCCTGGGATAAAAAGCCTTCTGTTTCGAGTGCCAAACCTTTCAGAAGAGCATTTTCAAGCTTTTGGCACCATTTTTGAGTGAATTGCCAAAAGTCAGATTTTTGCGGAAATTGTGACCCCGGGGCTTAGGGATTTTGTCAAAAAAATATTTTCTGCCCGTTAAGTTTTTGAGGGCTGATTTCTTGTCCTGTCATAAAAAGCCTTCTGTTTCGAGTCCCAAACCTTTCAGGAGAGCATTTTAAAGCTCTTGGCACTATTTTGGAGTGAATTGCCAAAAGTTAGATTTTTGCTAAAATTCTGACCCCGGGGCTTAGGGATTTTTTCAAAAAAATATTTTCTGCCGGTTAAGTTTTTGAGGGCTGATTTCTTGTCCTGGGATAAAAAGCCTTCTGTTTCGAGTGCCAAACCTTTCAGGAGAGCATTTGCAACCGGTTGGCACCATTTTTGAGTGAATTGCCAAAAGTCAGATTTTTGCGGAAATTGTGACCCCGGGGCTTAGGGATTTTTTTCAAAAAAATATTTTCTGCCGGTTAAGTTTTTGAGGGCTGATTTCCTGTCCTGTGATAAAATGCCTTCTGTTTCGAGTCCCCAACCTTTCAGGAGAGCATTTTAAAGCTTTTGGCACCATTTTTGAGTGAATTGCCAAAAGTCAGATTTTTGCGGAAATTGTGACCCCGGGGCTTAGGGATTTTGTCAAAAAAATATTTTCTGCCGGTTAAGTTTTTGAGGGCTGATTTATTGTCCTGGGATAAAAAGCCTTCTGTTTCGAGTGCCAAACCTTTCAGGAGAGCATTTTCAAGCTTTTGGCACCATTTTTGAGTGAATTGCCAAAAGTCAGATTTTTGCGGAAATTGTGACCCCGGGGCTTAGGGATTTTTTTCAAAAAAATATTTTCTGCCGGTTAAGTTTTTGAGGGCTGATTTCCTGTCCTGTGATAAAATGCCTTCTGTTTCGAGTCCCCAACCTTTCAGGAGAGCATTTTCAAGCTTTTGGCACCATTTTTGAGTGAATTGCCAAAAGTCAGATTTTTGCGGAAATTGTGCCCCCGGGGCTTAGGGATTTTTTCAGAAAAATATTTTCTGCCGGTTAAGTTTTCGAGGGCTGATTTCTTGTCCTGTGATAAAAAGCCTTCTGTTTCGAGTGCCAAACCTTTCAGGAGAGCATTTTCAAGCTTTTGGCACCATTTTTGAGTGAATTGTCAAAAGTCAGATTTTTGCGGAAATTGTGACCCCGGGGCTTAGGGATTTTTTCAGAAAAATATTTTCTGCCGGTTAAGTTTTTGAGGGCTGATTAGTTGTCCTGGGATAAACAGCCTTTTGTTTCGAGTGCCAAACCTTTCAGGAGAGCATTTTCAAGCTTTTGGCAGCATTTTTGAGTGAATTGCCAAAAGTCAGATTTTTGCTGAAATTGTGACCCCGGGGCTTAGGGATTTTTTCAAAAAAATATTTTTTTCCGGTTAAGTTTTCGAGGGCTGATTGGTTGTCCTGGGATAAAAAGCCTTCTGTTTCGAGTGCCAAACCTTTCAGGAGAGCATTTTAAAGCTCTTGGCACCATTTTTGAGTGAATTGCCAAAAGTCAGATTTTTGCGGAAATTGTGACCCCGGGGCTTGGGGATTTTTTCAAAAAAATATTTTCTGCCGGTTACGTTTTTGAGGGCTGTATTCTTGTCCTGGGATAAAAAGCCTTCTGTTTCCATCCCCAAACCTTTCAGGAGAGCATTTTCAAGCTTTTGGCACCATTTTTGAGTGAATTGCCAAAAGTCAGATTTTTGCTGAAATTGTGACCCCGGGGCTTAGGGATTTTTTCAAAAAAATATTTTTTTCCGGTTAAGTTTTCGAGGGCTGATTGGTTGTCCTGGGATAAAAAGCCTTCTGTTTCGAGTGCCAAACCTTTCAGGAGAGCATTTTAAAGCTCTTGGCACCATTTTTGAGTGAATTGCCAAAAGTCAGATTTTTGCGGAAATTGTGACCCCGGGGCTTGGGGATTTTTTCAAAAAAATATTTTCTGCCGGTTACGTTTTTGAGGGCTGTATTCTTGTCCTGGGATAAAAAGCCTTCTGTTTCCATCCCCAAACCTTTCAGGAGAGCATTTTCAAGCTTTTGGCACCATTTTTGAGTGAATTGCCAAAAGTCAGATTTTTGCGGAAATTGTGACCCCGGGGCTTAAGGATTTTTTCAAAAAAATATTTTTTGCCGGTTAAGTTTTCGAGGGCTTTTTAGTTGTCCTGGGATAAAAAGCCTTCTGTTTCGAGTGCCAAACCTTTCAGAAGAGCATTTTCAAGCTTTTGGCACCATTTTTGAGTGAATTGCCAAAAGTCAGATTTTTGCGGAAATTGTGACCCCGGGGCTTAGGGATTTTGTCAAAAAAATATTTTCTGCCCGTTAAGTTTTTGAGGGCTGATTTCTTGTCCTGTCATAAAAAGCCTTCTGTTTCGAGTCCCAAACCTTTCAGGAGAGCATTTTAAAGCTCTTGGCACTATTTTGGAGTGAATTGCCAAAAGTTAGATTTTTGCTAAAATTCTGACCCCGGGGCTTAGGGATTTTTTCAAAAAAATATTTTCTGCCGGTTAAGTTTTTGAGGGCTGATTTCTTGTCCTGGGATAAAAAGCCTTCTGTTTCGAGTGCCAAACCTTTCAGGAGAGCATTTGCAACCGGTTGGCACCATTTTTGAGTGAATTGCCAAAAGTCAGATTTTTGCGGAAATTGTGACCCCGGGGCTTAGGGATTTTTTCAAAAAAATATTTTTTGCCGGTGAAGTTTTCGAGGGCTGATTAGTTGTCCTGGGATAAAAAGCCTTTTGTTTCGAGTGCCAAACCTTTCAGAAGAGCATTTTCAAGCTTTTGGCACCATTTTTGATTGAATTGCCAAAAGTCAGATTTTTGTGGAAATTGTGACCCCGGGGCTTAGGGATTTTTTCAAAAAAATATTTTTTGCCGGTTAAGTTTTCGAGGGCTGATTAGTTGTCCTGGGATAAAAAGCCGTTTGTTTCGAGTGCCAAACCTTTCAGGAGAGCATTTTCAAGCTTTTGGCAGCATTTTTGAGTGAATTGCCAAAAGTCAGATTTTTGCTGAAATTGTGACCCCGGGGCTTAGGGATTTTTTCAAAAAAATATTTTCCGCCGGTTAAGTTTTTGGGGGCTGATTTCTTGTCCTGTCATAAAAAGCCTTCTGTTTCGAGTCCCAAACCTTTCAGGAGAGCATTTTAAAGCTCTTGGCACTATTTTGGAGTGAATTGCCAAAAGTTAGATTTTTGCTAAAATTCTGACCCCGGGGCTTAGGGATTTTTTCAAAAAAATATTTTCTGCCGGTTAAGTTTTTGAGGGCTGATTTCTTGTCCTGGGATAAAAAGCCTTCTGTTTCGAGTCACAAACCTTTCAGAAGAGCATTTTAAAGCTTTTGGCACCATTTTTGAGTGAATTGCCAAAAGTCAGATTTTTGCGGCTTAGGGATTTTTTCAAAAAAATATTTTCCGCCGGTTAAGTTTTTGAGGGCTGATTTCTTGTCCTGGGATAAAAAGCCTTCTGTTTCGAGTGCCAAACCTTTCAGAAGAGCATTTTCAAGCGTTTGGCACCATTTTTGAGTGAATTGCCAAAAGTCAGATTTTTGCGGAAATTGTGACCCCGGGGCTAAGGGATTTTGTCAAAAAAATATTTTCTGCCGGTTAAGTTTTTGAGGGCTGATTTCTTGTCCTGGGATAAAAAGCCTTCTGTTTCGAGTCCCAAACCTTTCAGGAGAGCATTTTCAAGCTTTTGGCACCATTTTTGAGTGAATTGCCAAAAGTCAGATTTTTGCGGAAATTGTGACCCCGGGGCTTAGGGATTTTTTCAGAAAAATATTTTCTGCCGGTTAAGTTTTTGAGGGCTGATTTCTTGTCCTGTGATAAAAAGCCTTCTGTTTCGAGTGCCAAACCTTTCAGGAGAGCATTTTCAAGCTTTTGGCACCATTTTTGAGTGAATTGCCAAAAGTCAGATTTTTGCTAAAATTCTGACCCCGGGGCTTAGGGATTTTTTCAGAAAAATATTTTTTTCCGGTTAAGTTTTCGAGGGCTGATTGGTTGTCCTGGGATAAAAAGCCTTCTGTTTCGAGTGCCAAACCTTTCAGGAGAGCATTTTAAAGCTCTTGGCACCATTTTTGAGTGAATTGCCAAAAGTCAGATTTTTGCGGAAATTGTGACCCCGGGGCTTAGGGATTTTTTCAAAAAAATATTTTCTGCCGGTTACGTTTTTGAGGGCTGATTTCTTGTCCTGGGATAAAAAGCCTTCTGTTTCCATCCCCAAACCTTTCAGGAGAGCATTTTCAAGCTTTTGGCACCATTTTTGAGTGAATTGCCAAAAGTCAGATTTTTGCGGAAATTGTGACCCCGGGGCTTAAGGATTTTTTCAAAAAAATATTTTTTGCCGGTTAAGTTTTCGAGGGCTTTTTAGTTGTCCTGGGATAAAAAGCCTTCTGTTTTGAGTGCCAAACCTTTCAGAAGAGCATTTTCAAGCTTTTGGCACCATTTTTGAGTGAATTGCCAAAAGTCAGATTTTTGCGGAAATTGTGACCCCGGGGCTTAGGGATTTTGTCAAAAAAATATTTTCTGCCCGTTAAGTTTTTGAGGGCTGATTTCTTGTCCTGTGATAAAAAGCCTTCTGTTTCGAGTGCCAAACCTTTCAGGAGAGCATTTTCAAGCTTTTGGCACCATTTTTGAGTGAATTGTCAAAAGTCAGATTTTTGCGGAAATTGTGACCCCGGGGCTTAGGGATTTTTTCAGAAAAATATTTTCTGCCGGTTAAGTTTTCGAGGGCTGATTAGTTGTCCTGGGATAAAAAGCCTTTTGTTTCGAGTGCCAAACCTTTCAGGAGAGCATTTTCAAGCTTTTGGCAGCATTTTTGAGTGAATTGCCAAAAGTCAGATTTTTGCTGAAATTGTGACCCCGGGGCTTAGGGATTTTTTCAAAAAAATATTTTTTTCCGGTTAAGGTTTCGAGGGCTGATTGGTTGTCCTGGGATAAAAAGCCTTCTGTTTCGAGTGCCAAACCTTTCAGGAGAGCATTTTAAAGCTCTTGGCACCATTTTTGAGTGAATTGCCAAAAGTCAGATTTTTGCGGAAATTGTGACCCCGGGGCTTAGGGATTTTTTCAAAAAAATATTTTCTGCCGGTTACGTTTTTGAGGGCTGATTTCTTGTCCTGGGATAAAAAGCCTTCTGTTTCCATCCCCAAACCTTTCAGGAGAGCATTTTCAAGCTTTTGGCACCATTTTTGAGTGAATTGCCAAAAGTCAGATTTTTGCGGAAATTGTGACCCCGGGGCTTAGGGATTTTTTCAAAAAAATATTTTCTGCCGGTTAAGTTTTTGAGGGCTGATTTCTTGTCCTGTGATAAAATGCCTTCTGTTTCGAGTCCCCAACCTTTCAGGAGAGCGTTTTCAAGCTTTTGGCACCATTTTTGAGTGAATTGCCAAAAGTCAGATTTTTGCGGAAATTGTGACCCCGGGGCTTAGGGATTTTTTCAAAAAAATATTTTCTGCCGGTTAAGTTTTCGAGGGCTGATTTCTTGTCCTGTGATAAAAAGCCTTCTGTTTCGAGTGCCAAACCTTTCAGGAGAGCATTTTCAAGCTTTTGGCAGCATTTTTGAGTGAATTGCCAAAAGTCAGATTTTTGCTGAAATTGTGACCCCGGGGCTTAGGGATTTTTTCAAAAAAATATTTTTTTCCGGTTAAGTTTTCGAGGGCTGATTGGTTGTCCTGGGATAAAAAGCCTTCTGTTTCGAGTGCCAAACCTTTCAGGAGAGCATTTTCAAGCTTTTGGCACCATTTTTGAGTGAATTGCCAAAAGTCAGATTTTTGCGGAAATTGTGACCCCGGGGCTTAAGGATTTTTTCAAAAAAATATTTTTTGCCGGTTAAGTTTTCGAGGGCTTTTTAGTTGTCCTGGGATAAAAAGCCTTCTGTTTCGAGTGCCAAACCTTTCAGAAGAGCATTTTGAAGCTTTTGGCACCATTTTTGAGTGAATTGCCAAAAGTCAGATTTTTGCGGAAATTGTGACCCCGGGGCTTAGGGATTTTGTCAAAAAAATATTTTCTGCCCGTTAAGTTTTTGAGGGCTGATTTCTTGTCCTGTGATAAAAAGCCTTCTGTTTCGAGTGCCAAACCTTTCAGGAGAGCATTTTAAAGCTTTTGGCACCATTTTTGAATGAATTGCCAAAAGTCAGATTTTTGCGGAAATTGTGACCCCGGGGCTTAGGGATTTTTTCAAAAAAATATTTTCTGCCGGTTAAGTTTTTGAGGGCTGATTTCTTGTCCTGTGATAAAATGCCTTCTGTTTCGAGTCCCCAACCTTTCAGGAGAGCGTTTTCAAGCTTTTGGCACCATTTTTGAGTGAATTGCCAAAAGTCAGATTTTTGCGGAAATTGTGACCCCGGGGCTTAGGGATTTTTTCAAAAAAATATTTTCTGCCGGTTAAGTTTTCGAGGGCTGATTTCTTGTCCTGTGATAAAAAGCCTTCTGTTTCGAGTGCCAAACCTTTCAGGAGAGCATTTTCAAGCTTTTGGCAGCATTTTTGAGTGAATTGCCAAAAGTCAGATTTTTGCTGAAATTGTGACCCCGGGGCTTAGGGATTTTTTCAAAAAAATATTTTTTTTCCAGTTAAGTTTTCGAGGGCTGATTGGTTGTCCTGGGATAAAAAGCCTTCTGTTTCGAGTGCCAAACCTTTCAGGAGAGCATTTTAAAGCTCTTGGCACCATTTTTGAGTGAATTGCCAAAAGTCAGATTTTTGCGGAAATTGTGACCCCGGGGCTTAGGGATTTTTTCAAAAAAAAATTTTCTGCCGGTTACGTTTTTGAGGGCTGATTTCTTGTCCTGGGATAAAAAGCCTTCTGTTTCCATCCCCAAACCTTTCAGGAGAGCATTTTCAAGCTTTTGGCACCATTTTTGAGTGAATTGCCAAAAGTCAGATTTTTGCGGAAATTGTGACCCCGGGGCTTAAGGATTTTTTCAAAAAAATATTTTTTGCCGGTTAAGTTTTCGAGGGCTTTTTAGTTGTCCTGGGATAAAAAGCCTTCTGTTTCGAGTGCCAAACCTTTCAGAAGAGCATTTTCATGCTTTTGGCACCATTTTTGAGTGAATTGCCAAAAGTCAGATTTTTGCGGAAATTGTGACCCCGGGGCTAAGGGATTTTGTCAAAAAAATATTTTCTGCCGGTTAAGTTTTTGAGGGCTGATTTCTTGTCCTGGGATAAAAAGCCTTCTGTTTCGAGTGCCAAACCTTTCAGGAGAGCATTTTAAAGCTTTTGGCACCATTTTTGAGTGAATTGCCAAAAGTCAGATTTTTGCGGAAATTGTGACCCCGGGGCTTAGGGATTTTTTCAAAAAAATATTTTCTGCCGGTTAGGTTTTTGAGGGCTGATTTCTTGTCCTGGGATAAAAAGCCTTCTGTTTCGAGTCCCAAACCTTTCAGGAGAGCATTTTCAAGCTTTTGGCACCATTTTTGAGTGAATTGCCAAAAGTCAGATTTTTGCGGAAATTGTGACCCCGGGGCTTAGGGATTTTTTCAGAAAAATATTTTCTGCCGGTTAAATTTTCGAGGGCTGATTTCTTGACCTGTGATAAAAAGCCTTCTGTTTCGAGTGCCAAACCTTTCAGGAGAGCGTTTTCAAGCTTTTGGCACCATTTTTGAGTGAATTGTCAAAAGTCAGATTTTTGCGGAAATTGTGACCCCGGGGCTTAGGGATTTTTTCAGAAAAATATTTTCTGCCGGTTAAGTTTTCGAGGGCTGATTAGTTGTCCTGGGATAAAAAGCCTTTTGTTTCGAGTGCCAAACCTTTCAGGAGAGCATTTTCAAGCTCTTGGCACCATTTTTGAGTGAATTGCCAAAAGTCAGATTTTTGCTGAAATTGTGACCCGGGGGCTTAGGGATTTTTTCAAAAAAATATTTTTTTCCGGTTAAGTTTTCGAGGGCTGATTGGTTGTCCTGGGATAAAAAGCCTTCTGTTTCGAGTGCCAAACCTTTCAGGAGAGCATTTTAAAGCTCTTGGCACCATTTTTGAGTGAATTGCCAAAAGTCAGATTTTTGCGGAAATTGTGACCCCGGGGCTTAGGGATTTTTTCAAAAAAATATTTTCTGCCGGTTACGTTTTTGAGGGCTGATTTCTTGTCCTGGGATAAAAAGCCTTCTGTTTCCATCCCCAAACCTTTCAGGAGAGCATTTTCAAGCTTTTGGCACCATTTTTGAGTGAATTGCCAAAAGTCAGATTTTTGCGGAAATTGTGACCCCGGGGCTTAAGGATTTTTTCAAAAAAATATTTTTTGCCGGTTAAGATTTCGAGGGCTTTTTAGTTGTCCTGGGATAAAAAGCCTTCTGTTTCGAGTGCCAAACCTTTCAGAAGAGCATTTTCAAGCTTTTGGCACCATTTTGGAGTGAATTGCCAAAAGTCAGATTTTTGCGGAAATTGTGACCCCGGGGCTTAGGGATTTTGTCAAAAAAATATTTTCTGCCCGTTAAGTTTTTGAGGGCTGATTTCTTGTCCTGGGATAAAAAGCCTTCTGTTTCGAGTGCGAAACCTTTCAGAAGAGCATTTTCAAGCTTTTGGCACCATTTTGGAGTGAATTGCCAAAAGTTAGATTTTTGCTAAAATTCTGACCCCGGGGCTTAGGGATTTTTTCAAAAAAATATTTTCTGCCGGTTAAGTTTTTGAGGGCTGATTTCTTGTCCTGTGATAAAAAGCCTTCTGTTTCGAGTGCCAAACCTTTCAGGAGAGCATTTTCAAGCTTTTGGCACCATTTTTGAGTGAATTGCCAAAAGTCAGATTTTTGCGGAAATTGTGACCCCGGGGCTTAAGGATTTTTTCAAAAAAATATTTTTTGCCGGTTAAGTTTTCGAGGGCTTTTTAGTTGTCCTGGGATAAAAAGCCTTCTGTTTCGAGTGCCAAACCATTCAGAAGAGCATTTTCAAGCTTTTGGCACCATTTTGGAGTGAATTGCCAAAAGTCAGATTTTTGCGGAAATTGTGACCCCGGGGCTTAGGGAATTTGTCAAAAAAATATTTTCTGCCCGTTAAGTTTTTGAGGGCTGATTTCCTGTCCTGGGATAAAAAGCCTTCTGTTTCGAGTGCCAAACCTTTCAGAAGAGCATTTTCAAGCTTTTGGCACCATTTTTGAGTGAATTGCCAAAAGTTAGATTTTTGCGGAAATTGTGACCCCGGGGCTTAGGGATTTTTTCAAAAAAAATTTTTCTGCCGGTTAAGTTTTTGAGGGCTGATTTCTTGTCCTGGGATAAAAAGCCTTTTGTTTCGAGTCCCAAACCTTTCAGGAGAGCATTTTAAAGCTCTTGGCACTATTTTGGAGTGAATTGCCAAAAGTTAGATTTTTGCTAAAATTCTGACCCCGGGGCTTAGGGATTTTTTCAAAAAAATATTTTCTGCCGGTTAAGTTTTTGAGGGCTGATTTCTTGTCCTGTGATAAAAAGCCTTCTGTTTCGAGTGCCAAACCTTTCAGGAGAGCATTTTCAAGCTTTTGGCACCATTTTTGAGTGAATTGCCAAAAGTCAGATTTTTGCGGAAATTGTGACCCCGGGGCTTAGGGATTTTTTCAAAAAAATATTTTCTGCCGGTTAAGTTTTTGAGGGCTGATTTCTTGTCCTGTGATAAAATGCCTTCTGTTTCGAGTCCCCAACCTTTCAGGAGAGCGTTTTCAAGCTTTTGGCACCATTTTTGAGTGAATTGCCAAAAGTCAGATTTTTGCGGAAATTGTGACCCCGGGGCTTAGGGATTTTTTCAAAAAAATATTTTCTGCCGGTTAAGTTTTCGAGGGCTGATTTCTTGTCCTGTGATAAAAAGCCTTCTGTTTCGAGTGCCAAACCTTTCAGGAGAGCATTTTCAAGCTTTTGGCACCATTTTTGAGTGAATTGTCAAAAGTCAGATTTTTGCGGAAATTGTGACCCCGGGGCTTAGGGATTTTTTCAGAAAAATATTTTCTGCCGGTTAAGTTTTCGAGGGCTGATTAGTTGTCCTGGGATAAAAAGCCTTTTGTTTCGAGTGCCAAACCTTTCAGGAGAGCATTTTCAAGCTTTTGGCAGCATTTTTGAGTGAATTGCCAAAAGTCAGATTTTTGCTGAAATTGTGACCCCGGGGCTTAGGGATTTTTTCAAAAAAATATTTTTTTCCGGTTAAGTTTTCGAGGGCTGATTAGTTGTCCTGGGATAAAAAGCCTTCTGTTTCGAGTGCCAAACCTTTCAGGAGAGCATTTTAAAGCTCTTGGCACCATTTTTGAGTGAATTGCCAAAAGTCAGATTTTTGCGGAAATTGTGACCCCGGGGCTTAGGGATTTTTTCAAAAAAATATTTTCTGCCGGTTAAGTTTTCGAGGGCTGATTTCTTGTCCTGTAATAAAAAGCCTTCTGTTTCCATCCCCAAACCTTTCAGGAGAGCATTTTCAAGCTTTTGGCACCATTTTTGAGTGAATTGCCAAAAGTCAGATTTTTGCGGAAATTGTGACCCCGGGGCTTAAGGATTTTTTCAAAAAAATATTTTCTGCCGGTTAAGTTTTCGAGGGCTGATTTCTTGTCCTGTGATAAAAAGCCTTCTGTTTCGAGTGCCAAACCTTTCAGGAGAGCATTTTCAAGCTTTTGGCACCATTTTTGAGTGAATTGTCAAAAGTCAGATTTTTGCGGAAATTGTGACCCCGGGGCTTAGGGATTTTTTCAGAAAAATATTTTCTGCCGGTTAAGTTTTCGAGGGCTGATTAGTTGTCCTGGGATAAAAAGCCTTTTGTTTCGAGTGCCAAACCTTTCAGGAGAGCATTTTCAAGCTTTTGGCAGCATTTTTGAGTGAATTGCGAAAAGTCAGATTTTTGCTGAAATTGTGACCCCGGGGCTTGGGGATTTTTTCAAAAAATATTTTTTTCCGGTTAAGTTTTCGAGGGCTGATTGGTTGTCCTGGGATAAAAAGCCTTCTGTTTTGAGTGCCAAACCTTTCAGGAGAGCATTTTAAAGCTCTTGGCACCATTTTTGAGTGAATTGCCAAAAGTCAGATTTTTGCGGAAATTGTGACCCCGGGGCTTAGGGATTTTTTCAAAAAAATATTTTCTGCCGGTTACGTTTTTGAGGGCTGATTTCTTGTCCTGGGATAAAAAGCCTTCTGTTTCCATCCCCAAACCTTTCAGGAGAGCATTTTCAAGCTTTTGGCACCATTTTTGAGTGAATTGCCAAAAGTCAGATTTTTGCGGAAATTGTGACCCCGGGGCTTAAGGATTTTTTCAAAAAAATATTTTCTGCCGGTTAAGTTTTCGAGGGCTGATTTCTTGTCCTGTCATAAAAAGCCTTCTGTTTAGAGTCCCAAACCTTTCAGAAGAGCATTTTCAAGCTTCTGGCACCATTTTTTATTGAATTGCCAAAAGTCAGATTTTTGCTGAAATTGTGACCCCGGGGCTTAGGGATTTTTTCAAAAAAATATTTTTTGCCGGTTAAGTTTTCGAGGGCTGATTAGTTGTCCTGGGATAAAAAGCCTTTTGTTTCGAGTGCCAAACCTTTCAGGAGAGCATTTTAAAGCTCTTGGCACCATTTTTGAGTGAATTGCCAAAAGTCAGATTTTTGCGGAAATTGTGACCCCGGGGCTTAGGGATTTTTTCAAAAAAATATTTTCTGCCGGTTACGTTTTTGAGGGCTGATTTCTTGTCCTGGGATAAAAAGCCTTCTGTTTCGAGTCCCCAACCTTTCAGGAGAGCGTTTTCAAGCTTTTGGCACCATTTTTGAGTGAATTGCCAAAAGTCAGATTTTTGCGGAAATTGTGACCCCGGGGCTTAGGGATTTTTTCAAAAAAATATTTTCTGCCGGTTAAGTTTTCGAGGGCTGATTTCTTGTCCTGTGATAAAAAGCCTTCTGTTTCGAGTGCCAAACCTTTCAGGAGAGCATTTTCAAGCTTTTGGCACCATTTTTGAGTGAATTGTCAAAAGTCAGATTTTTGCGGAAATTGTGACCCCGGGGCTTAGGGATTTTTTCAGAAAAATATTTTCTGCCGGTTAAGTTTTCGAGGGCTGATTAGTTGTCCTGGGATAAAAAGCCTTTTGTTTCGAGTGCCAAATCTTTCAGGAGAGCATTTTCAAGCTTTTGGCAGCATTTTTGAGTGAATTGCCAAAAGTCAGATTTTTGCTGAAATTGTGACCCCGGGGCTTAGGGATTTTTTCAAAAAAATATTTTTTTCCGGTTAAGTTTTCGAGGGCTGATTGGTTGTCCTGGGATAAAAAGCCTTCTGTTTCGAGTGCCAAACCTTTCAGGAGAGCATTTTAAAGCTCTTGGCACCATTTTTGAGTGAATTGCCAAAAGTCAGATTTTTGCGGAAATTGTGACCCCGGGGCTTAGGGATTTTTTCAAAAAAATATTTTCTGCCGGTTACGTTTTTGAGGGCTGATTTCTTGTCCTGGGATAAAAAGCCTTCTGTTTCCATCCCCAAACCTTTCAGGAGAGCATTTTCAAGCTTTTGGCACCATTTTTGAGTGAATTGCCAAAAGTCAGATTTTTGCGGAAATTGTGACCCCGGGGCTTAAGGATTTTTTGAAAAAAATATTTTTTGCCGGTTAAGTTTTCGAGGGCTTTTTAGTTGTCCTGGGATAAAAAGCCTTCTGTTTCGTGCCAAACCTTTCAGAAGAGGATTTTCAAGCTTTTGGCACCATTTTTGAGTGAATTGCCAAAAGTCAGATTTTTGCTGAAATTGTGACCCCGGGGCTTAGGGATTTTTTCAAAAAAATATTTTTTGCCGGTTAAGTTTTTGAGGGCTGATTTCTTGTCCTGTCATAAAAAGCCTTCTGTTTCGAGTCCCAAACCTTTCAGGAGAGCATTTTAAAGCTCTTGGCACTATTTTGGAGTGAATTGCCAAAAGTTAGATTTTTGCTAAAATTCTGACCCCGGGGCTTAGGGATTTTTTCAAAAAAATATTTTCTGCCGGTTAAGTTTTTGAGGGCTGATTTCTTGTCCTGGGATAAAAAGCCTTCTGTTTCGAGTGCCAAACCTTTCAGAAGAGCATTTTCAAGCTTTTGGCACCATTTTTGAGTGAATTGCCAAAAGTCAGATTTTTGCGGAAATTGTGACCCCGGGGCTTAGGGATTTTTTCAAAAAAATATTTTCTGCCGGTTACGTTTTTGAGGGCTGATTTCTTGTCCTGTGATAAAATGCCTTCTGTTTCGAGTGCCCAACCTTTCAGGAGAGCGTTTTCAAGCTTTTGGCACCATTTTTGAGTGAATTGCCAAAAGTCAGATTTTTGCGGAAATTGTGACCCCGGGGCTTAGGGATTTTTTCAAAAAAATATTTTCTGCCGGTTAAGTTTTCGAGGGCTGATTTCTTGTCCTGTGATAAAAAGCCTTCTGTTTAGAGTCCCAAACCTTTCAGAAGAGCATTTTCAAGCTTCTGGCACCATTTTTTATTGAATTGCCAAAAGTCAGATTTTTGCTGAAATTGTGACCCCGGGGCTTAGGGATTTTTTCAAAAAAATATTTTTTGCCGGTTAAGTTTTCGAGGGCTGATTAGTTGTCCTGGGATAAAAAGCCTTTTGTTTCGAGTGCCAAACCTTTCAGGAGAGCATTTTAAAGCTCTTGGCACCATTTTTGAGTGAATTGCCAAAAGTCAGATTTTTGCGGAAATTGTGACCCCGGGGCTTAGGGATTTTTTCAAAAAAATATTTTCTGCCGGTTACGTTTTTGAGGGCTGATTTCTTGTCCTGGGATAAAAAGCCTTCTGTTTCGAGTCCCCAACCTTTCAGGAGAGCGTTTTCAAGCTTTTGGCACCATTTTTGAGTGAATTGCCAAAAGTCAGATTTTTGCGGAAATTGTGACCCCGGGGCTTAGGGATTTTTTCAAAAAAATATTTTCTGCCGGTTAAGTTTTCGAGGGCTGATTTCTTGTCCTGTGATAAAAAGCCTTCTGTTTCGAGTGCCAAACCTTTCAGGAGAGCATTTTCAAGCTTTTGGCACCATTTTTGAGTGAATTGTCAAAAGTCAGATTTTTGCGGAAATTGTGACCCCGGGGCTTAGGGATTTTTTCAGAAAAATATTTTCTGCCGGTTAAGTTTTCGAGGGCTGATTAGTTGTCCTGGGATAAAAAGCCTTTTGTTTCGAGTGCCAAACCTTTCAGGAGAGCATTTTCAAGCTTTTGGCAGCATTTTTGAGTGAATTGCCAAAAGTCAGATTTTTGCTGAAATTGTGACCCCGGGGCTTAGGGATTTTTTCAAAAAAATATTTTTTTCCGGTTAAGTTTTCGAGGGCTGATTGGTTG
Organism: Podarcis vaucheri; assembly: GCF_965113315.1. Classification (NCBI taxonomy): domain Eukaryota; kingdom Metazoa; phylum Chordata; class Lepidosauria; order Squamata; family Lacertidae; genus Podarcis; species Podarcis vaucheri. Next base: position 48,107,767 of record NC_138751.1, on the reverse strand, counting down.
TCCTGGGATAAAAAGCCTTCTGTTTCGAGTGCCAAACCTTTCAGGAGAGCATTTTAAAGCTCTTGGCACCATTTTTGAGTGAATTGCCAAAAGTCAGATTTTTGCGGAAATTGTGACCCCGGGGCTTAGGGATTTTTTCAAAAAAATATTTTTTGCCGGTTACGTTTTTGAGGGCTGATTTCTTGTCCTGGGATAAAAAGCCTTCTGTTTCCATCCCCAAACCTTTCAGGAGAGCATTTTCAAGCTTTTGGCAGCATTTTTGAGTGAATTGCCAAAAGTCAGATTTTTGCGGAAATTGTGACCCCGGGGCTTAAGGATTTTTTCAAAAAAATATTTTTTGCCGGTTAAGTTTTCGAGGGCTTTTTAGTTGTCCTGGGATAAAAAGCCTTCTGTTTCGTGCCAAACCTTTCAGAAGAGGATTTTCAAGCTTTTGGCACCATTTTTGAGTGAATTGCCAAAAGTCAGATTTTTGCTGAAATTGTGACCCCGGGGCTTAGGGATTTTTTCAAAAAAATATTTTTTGCCGGTTAAGTTTTTGAGGGCTGATTTCTTGTCCTGTCATAAAAAGCCTTCTGTTTCGAGTCCCAAACCTTTCAGGAGAGCATTTTAAAGCTCTTGGCACTATTTTGGAGTGAATTGCCAAAAGTTAGATTTTTGCTAAAATTCTGACCCCGGGGCTTAGGGATTTTTTCAAAAAAATATTTTCTGCCGGTTAAGTTTTTGAGGGCTGATTTCTTGTCCTGGGATAAAAAGCCTTCTGTTTCGAGTGCCAAACCTTTCAGAAGAGCATTTTCAAGCTTTTGGCACCATTTTTGAGTGAATTGCCAAAATTCAGATTTTTGCGGAAATTGTGACCCCGGGGCTTAGGGATTTTTTCAAAAAAATATTTTCTGCCGGTTACGTTTTTGAGGGCTGATTTCTTGTCCTGTGATAAAATGCCTTCTGTTTCGAGTGCCCAACCTTTCAGGAGAGCGTTTTCAAGCTTTTGGCACCATTTTTGAGTGAATTGCCAAAAGTCAGATTTTTGCGGAAATTGTGACCCCGGGGCTTAGGGATTTTTTCAAAAAAATATTTTCTGCCGGTTAAGTTTTCGAGGGCTGATTTCTTGTCCTGTGATAAAAAGCCTTCTGTTTAGAGTCCCAAACCTTTCAGAAGAGCATTTTCAAGCTTCTGGCACCATTTTTTATTGAATTGCCAAAAGTCAGATTTTTGCTGAAATTGTGACCCCGGGGCTTAGGGATTTTTTCAAAAAAATATTTTCTGCCGGTTACGTTTTTGAGGGCTGATTTCTTGTCCTGTGATAAAATGCCTTCTGTTTCGAGTGCCCAACCTTTCAGGAGAGCGTTTTCAAGCTTTTGGCACCATTTTTGAGTGAATTGCCAAAAGTCAGATTTTTGCGGAAATTGTGACCCCGGGGCTTAGGGATTTTTTCAAAAAAATATTTTCTGCCGGTTAAGTTTTCGAGGGCTGATTTCTTGTCCTGTGATAAAAAGCCTTCTGTTTAGAGTCCCAAACCTTTCAGAAGAGCATTTTCAAGCTTCTGGCACCATTTTTTATTGAATTGCCAAAAGTCAGATTTTTGCTGAAATTGTGACCCCGGGGCTTAGGGATTTTTTCAAAAAAATATTTTTTGCCGGTTAAGTTTTCGAGGGCTGATTAGTTGTCCTGGGATAAAAAGCCTTTTGTTTCGAGTGCCAAACCTTTCAGGAGAGCATTTTAAAGCTCTTGGCACCATTTTTGAGTGAATTGCCAAAAGTCAGATTTTTGCGGAAATTGTGACCCCGGGGCTTAGGGATTTTTTCAAAAAAATATTTTCTGCCGGTTACGTTTTTGAGGGCTGATTTCTTGTCCTGGGATAAAAAGCCTTCTGTTTCGAGTCCCCAACCTTTCAGGAGAGCGTTTTCAAGCTTTTGGCACCATTTTTGAGTGAATTGCCAAAAGTCAGATTTTTGCGGAAATTGTGACCCCGGGGCTTAGGGATTTTTTCAAAAAAATATTTTCTGCCGGTTAAGTTTTCGAGGGCTGATTTCTTGTCCTGTGATAAAAAGCCTTCTGTTTCGAGTGCCAAACCTTTCAGGAGAGCATTTTCAAGCTTTTGGCACCATTTTTGAGTGAATTGTCAAAAGTCAGATTTTTGCGGAAATTGTGACCCCGGGGCTTAGGGATTTTTTCAGAAAAATATTTTCTGCCGGTTAAGTTTTCGAGGGCTGATTAGTTGTCCTGGGATAAAAAGCCTTTTGTTTCGAGTGCCAAACCTTTCAGGAGAGCATTTTCAAGCTTTTGGCAGCATTTTTGAGTGAATTGCCAAAAGTCAGATTTTTGCTGAAATTGTGACCCCGGGGCTTAGGGATTTTTTCAAAAAAATATTTTTTTCCGGTTAAGTTTTCGAGGGCTGATTGGTTGTCCTGGGATAAAAAGCCTTCTGTTTCGAGTGCCAAACCTTTCAGGAGAGCATTTTAAAGCTCTTGGCACCATTTTTGAGTGAATTGCCAAAAGTCAGATTTTTGCGGAAATTGTGACCCCGGGGCTTAGGGATTTTTTCAAAAAAATATTTTTTGCCGGTTACGTTTTTGAGGGCTGATTTCTTGTCCTGGGATAAAAAGCCTTCTGTTTCCATCCCCAAACCTTTCAGGAGAGCATTTTCAAGCTTTTGGCAGCATTTTTGAGTGAATTGCCAAAAGTCAGATTTTTGCGGAAATTGTGACCCCGGGGCTTAAGGATTTTTTCAAAAAAATATTTTTTGCCGGTTAAGTTTTCGAGGGCTTTTTAGTTGTCCTGGGATAAAAAGCCTTCTGTTTCGTGCCAAACCTTTCAGAAGAGGATTTTCAAGCTTTTGGCACCATTTTTGAGTGAATTGCCAAAAGTCAGATTTTTGCTGAAATTGTGACCCCGGGGCTTAGGGATTTTTTCAAAAAAATATTTTTTGCCGGTTAAGTTTTTGAGGGCTGATTTCTTGTCCTGTCATAAAAAGCCTTCTGTTTCGAGTCCCAAACCTTTCAGGAGAGCATTTTAAAGCTCTTGGCACTATTTTGGAGTGAATTGCCAAAAGTTAGATTTTTGCTAAAATTCTGACCCCGGGGCTTAGGGATTTTTTCAAAAAAATATTTTCTGCCGGTTAAGTTTTTGAGGGCTGATTTCTTGTCCTGGGATAAAAAGCCTTCTGTTTCGAGTGCCAAACCTTTCAGAAGAGCATTTTCAAGCTTTTGGCACCATTTTTGAGTGAATTGCCAAAATTCAGATTTTTGCGGAAATTGTGACCCCGGGGCTTAGGGATTTTTTCAAAAAAATATTTTCTGCCGGTTACGTTTTTGAGGGCTGATTTCTTGTCCTGTGATAAAATGCCTTCTGTTTCGAGTGCCCAACCTTTCAGGAGAGCGTTTTCAAGCTTTTGGCACCATTTTTGAGTGAATTGCCAAAAGTCAGATTTTTGCGGAAATTGTGACCCCGGGGCTTAGGGATTTTTTCAAAAAAATATTTTCTGCCGGTTAAGTTTTCGAGGGCTGATTTCTTGTCCTGTGATAAAAAGCCTTCTGTTTCGAGTGCCAAACCTTTCAGGAGAGCATTTTCAAGCTTTTGGCACCATTTTTGAGTGAATTGTCAAAAGTCAGATTTTTGCGGAAATTGTGACCCCGGGGCTTAGGGATTTTTTCAGAAAAATATTTTCTGCCGGTTAAGTTTTCGAGGGCTGATTAGTTGTCCTGGGATAAAAAGCCTTTTGTTTCGAGTGCCAAACCTTTCAGGAGAGCATTTTCAAGCTTTTGGCAGCATTTTTGAGTGAATTGCCAAAAGTCAGATTTTTGCTGAAATTGTGACCCCGGGCTTAGGGATTTTTTCAAAAAAATATTTTTTTCCGGTTAAGTTTTCGAGGGCTGATTGGTTGTCCTGGGATAAAAAGCCTTCTGTTTCGAGTGCCAAACCTTTCAGGAGAGCATTTTCAAGCTTTTGGCACCATTTTTGAGTGAATTGCCAAAAGTCAGATTTTTGCGGAAATTGTGACCCCGGGGCTTAGGGATTTTTTTCAAAAAAATATTTTCTGCCGGTTAAGTTTTCGAGGGCTGATTAGTTGTCTTGGGATAAAAATCCTTCTGTTTCGAGTGGCAAAACTTTCAGAAGAGCATTTTCAAGCTTTTGGCACCATTTTTGAGTGAATTGCCAAAAGTCAGATTTTTGCGGAAATTGTGACCCCAGGGCTTAGGGATTTTTTCAAAAAAATATTTTCTGCCGGTTAAGTTTTTGAGGGCTGATTTCTTGTCCTGGGATAAAAAGCCTTCTGTTTCCATCGCCAAAGCTTTCAGGTGAGCATTTTCAACCGGTTGGCACCATTTTTGAGTGAACTGCCAAAAGTCAGATTTTTGTTGAAATTGTGACCCCGGGGCTTAGGGATTTTTTCAAAAAAATATTTTCCGCCGGTTCAGTTGTTGAGGGCTGATTTCTTGTCCTCTGATAAAAGTCCTTCTGTTTCCATCGCCAAAGCTTTCAGGGGATCATTTGCAAGCTTCTGGCACCATTTTTGAGTGAATTGCCAAAGGATTTTTTCAAAAAAATATTTTCTGCCGGTTAAGTTTTTGAGGGCTGATTTCTTGTCCTGTGATAAAAAGCCTTCTATTTCCATCCCCAAACCTTTCAGGAGAGCATTTTCAAGCTTTTGGCACCATTTTTGAGTGAATTGCCAAAAGTCAGATTTTTGCTGAAATTGTGACCCCGGGGCTTCGGGATTTTTTCAAAAAAATATTTTCTGCCGGTTAAGTTTTTGAGGGCTGATTTCTTGTCCTGGGATAAAAAGCCTTCTGTTTCGAGTGCCAAACCTTTCAGAAGAGCATTTTCAAGCTTTTGGCACCATTTTTGAGTGAATTGCCAAAAGTCAGATTTTTGCGGAAATTGTGACCCCAGGGTTTAGGGATTTTTTCAAAAAAATATTTTCTGCCGGTTATGTTTTTGAGGGCTGATTTCTTGTCCTGTGATAAAAAGCCTTCTGTTTCGAGTGCCAAACCTTTCAGGAGAGCATTTTCAAGCTTTTGGCACCATTTTTGAATGAATTGCCAAAAGTCAGATTTTTGCTGAAATTGTGACCCCAGGGCTTAGGGATTTTTTCAAAAAAATATTTTCTGCCGGTTAAGTTTTTGAGGGCTGATTTCTTGTCCTGGGATAAAAAGCCTTCGGTTTCGAGTGCCAAACCTTTCAGAAGAGCATTTTCAAGCTTTTGGCACCATTTTTGAGTGAATTGCCAAAAGTCAGATTTTTGCGGAAATGGTGACCCCGGGGCTTAGGGATTTTTTCAAAAAAATATTTTCTGCCGGTTAAGTTTTCGAGGGCTGATTAGTTGTCCTGGGATAAAAATCCTTCTGTTTCGAGTGGCAAACCTTTCAGAAGAGCATTTTCAAGCTTTTGGCACCATTTTTGAGTGAATTGCCAAAAGTCAGATTTTTGCGGAAATTGTGACCCCAGGGCTTAGGGATTTTTTCAAAAAAATATTTTCTGCCGGTTATGTTTTTGAGGGCTGATTTCTTGTCCTGTGATAAAAAGCCTTCTGTTTCGAGTGCCAAACCTTTCAGGAGAGCATTTTCAAGCTTTTGGCACCATTTTTGAATGAATTGCCAAAAGTCAGATTTTTGCTGAAATTGTGACCCCGGGGCTTAGGGATTTTTTCAAAAAAATATTTTCTGCCGGTTATGTTTTTGAGGGCTGATTTCTTGTCCTGTGATAAAAAGCCTTCTGTTTCGAGTGCCAAACCTTTCAGGAGAGCATTTTCAAGCTTTTGGCACCATTTTTGAGTGAATTGCCAAAAGTCAATTTTTTGCTGAAATTGTGACCCCGGGGCTTAGGGATTTTTTTTAAAAAAAGATTTTCCGCATGTTAGGTTTCTGAGGGCTGATTTCTTGTCCTGGGATAAAAAGCCTTCTGTTTCCATCGCCAAAGCTTTCAGGAGAGCATTTTCAAGCTTTTGGCACCATTTTTGAGTGAATTGCCAAAAGTCAGATTTTTGCTGAAATTGTGACCCCGGGGCTTAGGGATTTTTTTCAAAAAAATATTTTCTGCCGGTTAAGTTTTCGAGGGCTGATTAGTTGTCTTGGGATAAAAATCCTTCTGTTTCGAGTGGCAAACCTTTCAGAAGAGCATTTTCAAGCTTTTGGCACCATTTTTGAGTGAATTGCCAAAAGTCAGATTTTTGCGGAAATTGTGACCCCGGGGCTTAGGGATTTTTTTCAAAAAAATATTTTTTGCCGGTTAAGTTTTCGAGGGCTGATTAGTTGTCCTGGGATAAAAATCCTTCTGTTTCGAGTGCCAAACCTTTCAGAAGAGCATTTTCAAGCTTTTGGCACCATTTTTGAGTGAATTGCCAAAAGTCAGATTTTTGCGGAAATTGTGACCCCGGGGCTTAGGGATTTTTTTCAAAAAAATATTTTCTGCCGGTTAAGTTTTCGATGGCTGATTAGTTGTCTTGGGATAAAAATCCTTCTGTTTCGAGTGGCAAACCTTTCAGAAGAGCATTTTCAAGCTTTTGGCACCATTTTTGAGTGAATTGCCAAAAGTCAGATTTTTGCGGAAATTGTGACCCCAGGGCTTAGGGATTTTTTCAAAAAAATATTTTCTGCCGGTTAAGTTTTTGAGGGCTGATTTCTTGTCCTGGGATAAAAAGCCTTCTGTTTCCATCGCCAAAGGATTCAGGTGAGCATTTTCAACCGGTTGGCACCATTTTTGAGTGAACTGCCAAAAGTCAGATTTTTGTTGAAATTGTGACCCCGGGGCTTAGGGATTTTTTCAAAAAAATATTTTCCGCCGGTTCAGTTGTTGAGGGCTGATTTCTTGTCCTCTGATAAAAGTCCTTCTGTTTCCATCGCCAAAGCTTTCAGGGGATCATTTGCAAGCTTCTGGCACCATTTTTGAGTGAATTGCCAAAGGATTTTTTCAAAAAAATATTTTCTGCCGGTTAAGTTTTTGAGGGCTGATTTCTTGTCCTGTGATAAAAAGCCTTCTATTTCCATCCCCAAACCTTTCAGGAGAGCATTTTCAAGCTTTTGGCACCATTTTTGAGTGAATTGCCAAAAGTCAGATTTTTGCTGAAATTGTGACCCCGGGGCTTCGGGATTTTTTCAAAAAAATATTTTCTGCCGGTTAAGTTTTTGAGGGCTGATTTCTTGTCCTGGGATAAAAAGCCTTCTGTTTCGAGTGCCAAACCTTTCAGAAGAGCATTTTCAAGCTTTTGGCACCATTTTTGAGTGAATTGCCAAAAGTCAGATTTTTGCGGAAATTGTGACCCCAGGGTTTAGGGATTTTTTCAAAAAAATATTTTCTGCCGGTTATGTTTTTGAGGGCTGATTTCTTGTCCTGTGATAAAAAGCCTTCTGTTTCGAGTGCCAAACCTTTCAGGAGAGCATTTTCAAGCTTTTCGCACCATTTTTGAATGAATTGCCAAAAGTCAGATTTTTGCTGAAATTGTGACCCCGGGGCTTAGGGATTTTTTCAAAAAAATATTTTCTGCCGGTTAAGTTTTTGAGGGCTGATTTCTTGTCCTGGGATAAAAAGCCTTCTGTTTCGAGTGCCAAACCTTTCAGAAGAGCATTTTCAAGCTTTTGGCACCATTTTTGAGTGAATTGCCAAAAGTCAGATTTTTGCGGAAATGGTGACCCCGGGGCTTAGGGATTTTTTCAAAAAAATATTTTCTGCCGGTTAAGTTTTTGAGGGCTGATTTCTTGTCCTGTGATAAAAAGCCTTCTATTTCCATCCCCAAACCTTTCAGGAGAGCATTTTCAAGCTTTTGGCACCATTTTTGAGTGAATTGCCAAAAGTCAGATTTTTGCTGAAATTGTGACCCCGAGGCTTAGGGATTTTTTCAAAAAAATATTTTCTGCCGGTTAAGTTTTTGAGGGCTGAGTTCTTGTCCTGTGATAAAAAGCCTTCTGTTTCGAGTGCCAAACCTTTCAGGAGAGCATTTTCAAGCTTTTCGCACCATTTTTGAATGAATTGCCAAAAGTCAGATTTTTGCTGAAATTGTGACCCCGGGGCTTAGGGATTTTTTCAAAAAAATATTTTCTGCCGGTTAAGTTTTTGAGGGCTGATTTCTTGTCCTGGGATAAAAAGCCTTCTGTTTCGAGTTCCAAACCTTTCAGAAGAGCATTTTCAAGCTTTTGGCACCATTTTTGAGTGAATTGCCAAAAGTCAGATTTTTGCGGAAATGGTGACCCCGGGGCTTAGGGATTTTTTCAAAAAAATATTTTCTGCCGGTTAAGTTTTTGAGGGCTGATTTCTTGTCCTGTGATAAAAAGCCTTCTATTTCCATCCCCAAACCTTTCAGGAGAGCATTTTCAAGCTTTTGGCACCATTTTTGAGTGAATTGCCAAAAGTCAGATTTTTGCTGAAATTGTGACCCCGAGGCTTAGGGATTTTTTCAAAAAAATATTTTCTGCCGGTTAAGTTTTTGAGGGCTGAGTTCTTGTCCTGTGATAAAAAGCCTTCTGTTTCGAGTGCCAAACCTTTCAGGAGAGCATTTTCAAGCTTTTCGCACCATTTTTGAATGAATTGCCAAAAGTCAGATTTTTGCTGAAATTGTGACCCCGGGGCTTAGGGATTTTTTCAAAAAAATATTTTCTGCCGGTTAAGTTTTTGAGGGCTGATTTCTTGTCCTGGGATAAAAAGCCTTCTGTTTCGAGTGCCAAACCTTTCAGAAGAGCATTTTCAAGCTTTTGGCACCATTTTTGAGTGAATTGCCAAAAGTCAGATTTTTGCGGAAATGGTGACCCCGGGGCTTAGGGATTTTTTCAAAAAAATATTTTCTGCCGGTTAAGTTTTTGAGGGCTGATTTCTTGTCCTGTGATAAAAAGCCTTCTATTTCCATCCCCAAACCTTTCAGGAGAGCATTTTCAAGCTTTTGGCACCATTTTTGAGTGAATTGCCAAAAGTCAGGTTTTTGCTGAAATTAGGGATTTTTTCAAAAAAATATTTTCTGCCGGTTAAGTTTTCGAGGGCTGATTAGTTGTCCTGGGATAAAAATCCTTCTGTTTCGAGTGGCAAACCTTTCAGAAGAGCATTTTCAAGCTTTTGGCACCATTTTTGAGTGAATTGCCAAAAGTCAGATTTTTGCGGAAATTGTGACCCCAGGGCTTAGGGATTTTTTCAAAAAAATATTTTCTGCCGGTTATGTTTTTGAGGCCTGATTTCTTGTCCTGTGATAAAAAGCCTTCTGTTTCGAGTGCCAAACCTTTCAGGAGAGCATTTTCAAGCTTTTGGCACCATTTTTGAATGAATTGCCAAAAGTCAGATTTTTGCTGAAATTGTGACCCCGGGGCTTAGGGATTTTTTCAAAAAAATATTTTCTGCCGGTTAAGTTTTTGAGGGCTGAGTTCTTGTCCTGTGATAAAAAGCCTTCTGTTTCGAGTGCCAAACCTTTCAGGAGAGCATTTTCAAGCTTTTCGCACCATTTTTGAATGAATTGCCAAAAGTCAGATTTTTGCTGAAATTGTGACCCCGGGGCTTAGGGATTTTTTCAAAAAAATATTTTCTGCCGGTTAAGTTTTTGAGGGCTGATTTCTTGTCCTGGGATAAAAAGCCTTCTGTTTCGAGTTCCAAACCTTTCAGAAGAGCATTTTCAAGCTTTTGGCACCATTTTTGAGTGAATTGCCAAAAGTCAGATTTTTGCGGAAATGGTGACCCCGGGGCTTAGGGATTTTTTCAAAAAAATATTTTCTGCCGGTTAAGTTTTTGAGGGCTGATTTCTTGTCCTGTGATAAAAAGCCTTCTATTTCCATCCCCAAACCTTTCAGGAGAGCATTTTCAAGCTTTTGGCACCATTTTTGAGTGAATTGCCAAAAGTCAGATTTTTGCTGAAATTGTGACCCCGAGGCTTAGGGATTTTTTCAAAAAAATATTTTCTGCCGGTTAAGTTTTTGAGGGCTGAGTTCTTGTCCTGTGATAAAAAGCCTTCTGTTTCGAGTGCCAAACCTTTCAGGAGAGCATTTTCAAGCTTTTCGCACCATTTTTGAATGAATTGCCAAAAGTCAGATTTTTGCTGAAATTGTGACCCCGGGGCTTAGGGATTTTTTCAAAAAAATATTTTCTGCCGGTTAAGTTTTTGAGGGCTGATTTCTTGTCCTGGGATAAAAAGCCTTCTGTTTCGAGTGCCAAACCTTTCAGAAGAGCATTTTCAAGCTTTTGGCACCATTTTTGAGTGAATTGCCAAAAGTCAGATTTTTGCGGAAATGGTGACCCCGGGGCTTAGGGATTTTTTCAAAAAAATATTTTCTGCCGGTTAAGTTTTTGAGGGCTGATTTCTTGTCCTGTGATAAAAAGCCTTCTATTTCCATCCCCAAACCTTTCAGGAGAGCATTTTCAAGCTTTTGGCACCATTTTTGAGTGAATTGCCAAAAGTCAGGTTTTTGCTGAAATTAGGGATTTTTTCAAAAAAATATTTTCTGCCGGTTAAGTTTTCGAGGGCTGATTAGTTGTCCTGGGATAAAAATCCTTCTGTTTCGAGTGGCAAACCTTTCAGAAGAGCATTTTCAAGCTTTTGGCACCATTTTTGAGTGAATTGCCAAAAGTCAGATTTTTGCGGAAATTGTGACCCCAGGGCTTAGGGATTTTTTCAAAAAAATATTTTCTGCCGGTTATGTTTTTGAGGCCTGATTTCTTGTCCTGTGATAAAAAGCCTTCTGTTTCGAGTGCCAAACCTTTCAGGAGAGCATTTTCAAGCTTTTGGCACCATTTTTGAATGAATTGCCAAAAGTCAGATTTTTGCTGAAATTGTGACCCCGGGGCTTAGGGATTTTTTCAAAAAAAAAAAATCCCCCCCCCCCGGTTAAGTTGTTGAGGGCTGATTTCTTGTCCTGTGAAAGAAAGTCTTCTGTTTCTATCGTTGGTAAAATCAAAGACGTCTCAGGAGATAATCTGCTAGGGCCCCTCAAGATTTTGATTGCCTAGGGGCCTCCAGGGGTTTTAATCTGGAACTCTGCCCAACCAAGGTCTAACTTTGGGCTCTCAAATCTCAATGGCGTCCTGTGCAATGCTAAAATCCGGCACCCTTCCCTTCAGCATGGTTTTGGCACCCTCTGCAACATGGTATCCAGTGTGAGCGCACTGGTCGTGCCATTCTAAAACTGCCCTAACCCAACCTTGGGATGTGCTTTTGGCATGGGAGAGAATATCACACCCCTTGTCCTGCCCAGATGGACCGAAGAGAAACCCTCCCCATAAAACTATTGTTGTTGTTGTTGTTTAGTCGTTTAGTCGTGTCCGACTCTTCGTGACCCCATGGACCAGAGCACTCCAGGCACTCCTGTCTTCCACTGCCTCCTGCAGTTTGGTCAAACTCATGCTGGAGGGATAAATTTCAAGGAATGTATACTCTCCTACCTATTAAAACCCACCCCACACAGTGGCAGGATCTTGAAACTTTGGGAAATTCTCTTGAAAATGATCTAGAACATGTTTAGGAACAATGAGTCTGTAGGTTGACATTTTAATGGAATGATCCCGTGACTTCAGGGTGTGATGTGTATGCAGCCTTAGAGTTCAGAAAATAGAGGCATGGAAAGGCCATATGGTTCAACCTGGTAACCAGCCAAATATTCACAACAGAAAATATAATCTGGGGACCACAGCTGATGACCTGCCAAGCTATCAACAGCTGTGGACCAGTCAAGCAAGGGAGCCAAACCACATGCACCAGTGACGCTAATAATAATAATAATAATAATAATAATAATAATAATAATAATAATTCTATGCCACTCATCTCCTCTGAGCCTCAGGCTCCTCCTACCGTCACAGTTCCCTCTCATCATCGCTGATGGCCACAACTGTCTTGCCAAGTCTCTCACCATCATCTGCCAGGCATCCCTCCTGCAGGGCAATATAAAGCTTGCTTACAAAGTGGCACTTTGTGACATCAGATGACAAACAGGGGCCAGGCTGCTGGGTTGTCAGGCAGCTCAGTTAAGAAGAATAAAATCAAGAGGGTCAAAGTGTGCTGGGAAGAGGCCACTGTGAGTCTGGCCAGAGTGTGTTGCTGCGGTGTGTGGTTGCGCCTCCCCTGGTTCTGCGTATCGCTCCTCTGCCCGTTCTGTTAGCTGCTTGATAGAATCATAGCATGGCAGAGTTGGAAGGGATCCCAAGGGTCATCTAGTCAAACCCCAGGCAATGCTAGGATCCTGCCCACAGCCAGCCCTAGCTGGGCTCCAAACTCCGACCATCTTCTTCCCAGCCAGATGCACTGACCCCTTGCAATTCTGGTTTGATAGATACCTCTTCATCTCTTTTTGATCTCTTTGGGGTTTTTTTTTAAATAATTTAATCTTGTTTCTGCATCTTCACTTTGACTTCCTGGACTTTTGTTTCTAAGTCTTTTATGTTTAATTGTCATTTGGTTGACTTGGTTAGAAAGTTCCATTATTAAATTCGATTTTTTTTCCAATCTTACTTCCCATATTTTCCACTTTCCCATCTAATATCCTGATATTTCCATCCAATATTGTCATTTTTTTCACCTAGATTTTCCCCCATTCTTTCCATTGCTGCTATAAGTTCTTTCAAGTCCATGTTGCTTTCACTTTCTATAATTGAGACTCTTCGTTGGTGAATCAAGGATGTCGCAAAACCGCTTGTTGGTTGGGCTTTCTTTGATCCCATTGGATTTCCGTCTCCTCCGTTCTTCCTTTTCAGTTGCCTCTCGGTGTTTTATAATTTCTAGGGAACTCCCCTAAAATAAATAATTATAAGTCCATTCCCTTCTGGATTATTTGATATTTTGCACCCCTTCTTTCTAGGGTGGTATTAGAAAGGAGCTGAAGGAAAAAAGAGGAGGGAAAACCCTATTTCTGTGTTATATGTTCTCCCCTCTGTATTTTAAAATTTCCTTAATATTATTCCTGTAGTTATATTTTTGCCCCCCAGATGGTGCTGTTCCTCGAGATGTTCATTTTCCTGTCACTGTCTATTCCAGTAACCTCTTTTTAAAGGGTCACACACAGTGATGGTGCAAACCAATAATACAAAATTAATCTCACTACGCTCCTGCCCTGTATGAGATAAAGCCTGCTAGAGACCTTTCCCTTGAAGCCATAGGCTGTGTACCCACCATACATTTGGGGCTCATCCCCAGTTCCCCTTGAGTTGTGTGCATAGCTGTCAACTTACAGATTTGAAAATAAGGGACCAGCAGCCCCCAAAATAAGGGATCAGCAGCCAAAATAAGGGATTTTTCTGAGCACAGGTATATTCAACTTCTGAGCCCCTCCGAGCCAAAGGCAGAAAGCCCAGCCAGCAGCCAAACGAAGCCTCAAGCGGTGGTTCCCACAGCCCAGCAACCCGGCAAAGGGGATGCAGCAAGGAAAACCACCGTCACCTCTCCACTGGGAAGCGCTGAGCAAAGGCGAGTCCCCAGGCAACGCGGCCGATTTGATCGGCCCAAGGCATGCAAGCTCCACCCCCCGGTCGTTCTTAGACTCCTTATTGGGTGAGCAACGCAGCCAAGCAACACACTTGGAGCCTCCCTCCTCCCTGGCCGGCAGGGAGGGAGGGAGAGGGGCTGCTTCCTTTGAAACCCGGGAAATTTAAGGGACATCATCAATAAGGGACAGCAGCGGGACACGGCGCTGGGATAAGGGACTTTCCCGCCAAATAAGGGACGGTTGACAGCTATGGTTGTGTGCCCAGCAAGCTCAGGTGTGTTAACAGATTTGCTCTTTGCTAGACCGGCCAGCCTGGTTTGCAAAAGTCAGCCCAGGGATTCCTTGTCCAGCACAGTCCTGTAGCTTCTCCTTTCATTGATATCCAAATTAATCAAAATCCTACCACTGATCAATTTCTAGTGTTTAGGGTCTCCTGCAAATGTACAACAGTATTTTTCCTGCATAGTTTTTAATACTACTATTGTTATGAGCAATGACAAACCTAGACAGCATCTTAAAAAGCAGAGACGTCACCTTGCCAACAAAGGTCCATATAGTTAAAGCTTTGGTTTTCCCAGTAGTGATGTATGGAAGTGAGAGCTGGACCATAAAGAAGGCTGTTCGCCGAAGAATGGATGCTTTTGAATTATGGTGCTGGAGGAGACTCTTGAGAGTCCCATGGACTGCAAGAAGATCACACCTATCCATTCTGAAGCAAATCAGCCCTGAGTGCTCACTGGAAGGACAGATCCTGAAGCTGAGGCTCCAATACTTTGGCCACCTCATGAGAAGAGAAGACTCCCTGGAAGAGACCCTGATGTTGGGAAAGATGGAGGGCACAAGGAGAAGGGGACGACAGAGGACGAGATGGTTGGCCAGTGTTCTTGAAGCTACCAGCATGAGTTTGACCAAACTGCGGGAGGCAGAGGAAGACAGGAGTGCCTGGCGTGCTCTGGTCCATGGGGTCACGAAGAGTCAAACATGACTAAACGACTAAACAACAACAAATTGTTGTGAACTGATGCATGCTTACAAAATAAGTAAAGTTTGTTTTTAAAGTTCCCCAGTTGATGCCTGATTCTTTCTTAAGTGGGACAAAGGGAGGGAAGGCAGCTAGCTTCATAACTGGACTTGCTCAAAACAAGGTTTTCACAGCCTAATTCCTGTCCTTTTAAGTTTGCTGTCAAGGATGGGGTTTTAAAACTCTGTTTTTTAAGGACCAGGTGGCAATCCTACTTCAGGTATACAGGACTCACACTTTGAATGGTGTTCGCAAATTGTAGATCCTTTAGTTTTTATATGGTCTCAGCAGCTGCTCCCAGTTCCTGGTCCAGCTGTTGCTACATCTGGTAGCTCTTCTCAGATATGCATGAGCCAATCTGATCTGAGAGGAATCCCTTCCTGTCCTCCAATATATGGGACAACCTGTGCGAGCAGCTTAACCCTTTGGTTGAGAGGAAAACTCCCTTGGGCCCTAATGGTAGCTTTCTAATCCCAATGCCAATAGTAGTTTCAAAGTAGTTTCCTTGCGATTGAAACAGGGGAGACTTCCTTCCCATCTGCTGTGATCCTGATAATTTTCTTGCATTTTTTGAAGCTACGTTTTGCATTTAACATCCTGTCTCCTTTGTTCCTGTATGTGCTCTCTAAGCATTTCCCAACACCAATCTCTCCATCTTTTCCAAGTGCAGCCCTACCAATGACAGGAATAGATGGCTTGAGATGCAATGGAGCCAATCCGCATTAGTAATAATAATAATAATAATAATAATAATAATAATAATAATAACAACTACTCACAGATTAGAGATCGATTTACAATTTAATATTGCGACAGGTGGTGGCACCTGTTCGCCGATAAACCTTGGCTTAACACCACCAACGAAACTCCCAGCTTATTTAACTACCTTATCTGTGGTGATGCACAGGTATGCCTTTATAAAGGCTAGATTCAATGTTTTCCCATCAAATGTGTTGGGTAACAGACTCTCCAACGAACAGATCTCACTCCCCTGTGACTGTAAAAGTGGATCTATAGAATCGTTATACCATATAATCTTCTGTTGTCCATTACATTCGGCTCCACGGTCCAAGTTTCTGGCCCCATATTTATCGAGAATTGCTGACAGACCTCAGGAAGCCCAAATAATATACTTATTAAACAACGAAGACTCAAGTAGATCCCTTGCAGTCGCTAGATACCTGATTAATGTCTTATTTCATAAGAGGAGAAATGGATCACTGTATGACTCTGACAGCTTAGCCAAACTTAAGAACCATCAATAAGTGCCAGAACTAAGACGCATATCCCCGTGGGATTTGAATTACGGTTGACACAGAGGGAGCTTATTGTATATAGTGTTTACTTAATTGAAGTAAAATTGGTTTTATATGGGTGTTTTAACTTGGAATTGTTTAAATTGTCTGCTTATGGATAAATCTTGATGTATTGTTTTAGATATGGGCCAATGGCCGTAATAAATCAAAATAATAATAATAATAATAATAATAATAATAATAATAATAATAATATATTATTTATACCCTGCTCATCTGGCTGGGTTTCCCAAGCCACTCTGGGCGGCTTCCAACAAAACACTAAAATACAATAACCTATTAAACATTAAAAGCTTCCCTAAACAGGGCTGCCTTCAGATGTCTTCTAAAAGTCTGGTAGTTGTTTTTCTCTTTGACATCTGATGGGAGGGCGTTCCACAGGGCAGGTGCCACTACCGAGAAGGCCCTCTGCCTGGTTCCCTGTAACTTGGCTTCTCGCAGCGAGGGAACCGCCAGAAGGCCCTCAGAGCTGGATCTCAGTGTCTGGGCAGAACAATGGGGGTGGAGACGCTCCTTCAGGTATACTGGACCGAGGCCGTTTAGGGCTTTAAAGGTCAGCACCAACACTTTGAATTGTGCTCGGAAACATAGCCCCCTTTTGCATAACATTCTAATTCTGTTGAGATACATTGCAATTTTGTTCCGTCTGTGCGTGCCGAGGATGAAAAGCCCCACGCACAAACGCAGAACATCGATTTGTAGAAAACATGACTTGAAAAAAAGAGACAATGAGCATACTTTCGTAAACCAAGAAAACCTTTATTGAAAATTATTTCAAACAAGGAAACAAACAAAAGAAACTGGTTCTAAGACTAAGCTTTGGTTTTGAAGGTGCCAGAACTTCAGCCTGCAGCGTAGCCACCTGGTTGTTTGGCTGAAAAGCAGGAGAAAAAAGACAATGGTCAAGGACAATGGGAGTTGTAGCCGAACATCGCCTGTAGGAGGGCCCCAAGTTCCTAAAGCCGTGCTTGGGTGTAACCTTCGACGCCTCCCTTTCCATGGAGGCACAGGTTGCAGCCACAGCAAAGGTAGCAAATTAAGCAGTTGGTCCCTTACCTTTCTCGCCCTGATCTGGCCACAGTGATCCATGCGTCAGTCACATCCAAGCTTGATTATTGTAACTTGCTCTATGTGGGGCTGCCCTTGAAGCTGACCCAGAAACTCCAGCGGGTGCAGAATGCCGCGGCGAGGCTCTTTACGGGGTCCTTGCCGCGGGATCACATTCATCCAGTGCTTTACCAACTGCACTGGCTCCCGTTGGAGTACAGGGTCAGGTTTAAGGTGCTGGTTTTGACCTTTAAAGCCCTATGCGGCCTAGGACCTGCGTACCTACAGGACTGCCTCTCCTGGTATGTCCCACAGAGGACCTTAAGGCCACAAATGACAACATTTTGGAGGTCCCAGGTTGCAAGGTGGTTAGATTGATCTCAACTAGGGTCAGGGCCAAGGTGGTTAGATTGGTCTCAACTAGGGTCAGGGCCTTTTCAGTACTGGCCCCAACTTGGTGGAATGCTCTGTCACAAGAGACTAAGGCCCTGCGGGACTTGACATCTTTCCGCAGGGCCTGCAAGACAGAACTGTTCCGCCTGGCCTTTGGTTTGGACTCAGTCTGACCCTTATGTTTTCCTCCCCTTATGGTTTTGATCTATGGGCTACTTTTAAAACGAGGCTGCATTTTAAATTGCATTTTAACCTGTATTTTAAATTGGTCCCCCCTCATTATGTTTTTACTGTAATGTTACTGGTGTTAGCCACCCTGAGTCCGGCTCTGGCCAGGGAAGGTGGGGTATAAATAAATTATTATTATTATTATTATTATTATTATTATTATTATTATTATTATCATCATCATCATCATCATCATCATCATCATCATCATCATTGTCAGCCTTTTTTCAGAAATGCCTCCATGGAATGAACACGTACGCTCAACTTGTAGGGTATTCTCCTCGCCCCATGCAAATTTTCTATTCCTCTTTGCTGCCTGAGATCAAGGTGTCACCACCACCTAGAAAATTTTGGTGCAGCAGGGAATGAGGTGGCGCAGATGTTATGGCCCTTTTCTTGGCGACAGCATAACTTCTATGGTGGATGTGTTGGAAATAATTCTCCCCACCCCATGCAAATCCTCCTCTTAAAGGTAAAGGTAAAGGGACCCCTGACCATTAGGTCCAGTCATGGCCGACTCTGGGGTTGCGGCGCTCATCTCGCTTTATCGGCTGAGGGAGCCGGCGTACAGCTTCCGGGTCATGTGGCCAGCATGACTAAGCCGCTTCTGGCGAACCGGAGCAGCGCACGGAAACGCCGTTTACCTTCCGGCTGGAGCGGTACCTATTTATCTACTTGCACTTTGAGGTGCTTTCGAACTGCTAGGTTGGCAGGAGCAGGGACCGAGCAACGGGAGCTCACCCCGTCGCGGGGATTCGAACCGCCGACCTTCTGATTGGCAAGCCCCAGGCTCTGTGGTTTAGACCACAGCGCCACCCATGTCGCTTCCTCCTCTTACCTGTTCTGTTTACATGAGTGGCTTCAGCAGGAGGCTCTGGCACACATCTCGGCCCTCTTCCCTTTGCGACGAAAACCAGAAGTCCGCCTTGGTCTTCTGTATGTGCCTGACTCAGGGCCTTTTTTCTTTTGGCAGCAGCCACAGTGGTGCATATAGGAGATCCTGGAAGAAAGAAGGTATTCTTGAAGCATAGGAGAACTCTAAACTAAGGGCCGGTTCGAGGGAAGAATCCCTGACCATGTGAATGGGCTGCCACAGACCGAACGCCAGGGACAGAACATCACCTGGGACACGTTCAGCTGTCACACCCACCCCAGGGACTTAAAGCAGATCCCACTGCGGAGCTCACAAGAGCCGCCTTTTTGTAGGAATAATCTCAAAGGCATCTGGGTGACCCCTGGGAGAAGAGAATGCTGGAGAAGTTAGGCCCTTGGTCTGATCTAGCAGGGCATTCTTAGGCGCTTCATAACACCTCCTTCCCCCTGCCCCTGTACCTGCGACTCATCTGTCCTTTTCCTGGGCTCCATTCCCTTCCGGGAGGTGGTTCCCAGGCTACTGCTTTCTCTCACTGCAAAGCAAATGAAGATATCAGCAAGCATGAGGGCAAGGGACATGGAAGGGATTCAAAAGCAAGGCTGCACATAAGTGTGCATGCACACAAAAGCTTATACCAAGAACAAACTTAGTTGGTCTCTAAGGTGCTACTGGACAATTTTTAAATTTTTTAAAAATATATTTTGACTGCATCAGACCAACACAGCGACCTACCTGAATCACACCTATATATCCAAAGGAGAGGGAAAACACCCCAAATCCTGTCTTCATTTCCTCTCTTATTGATCTGCCCCAGGCATCACTCAAAGCCTTCCTGCAAATTAGAAAACAAACAATACATAGTTATCAGTAAACATAGGAAAAAACAGGAATCTGCCTCAGTCCTTTTGTATACACTGCCTACAACATGACAATCTAAGTTTCGTCAAATGCACTTTGTACGGTGTTCCATTTCTCTAAAGCAGGGGTCTGCAACCCACGGCTCCGGAGCCGCATGTGGCTCTTTTACATCTTTGCTGCAGCTCCGGGGCGGATACTAGCGAGGGGAGGAGACGCATTGTGCGCCCCGACACTCCTCACTGTGGCGGGCGCTGTACTGGCTGTGACGTCGCATGGGGGCAGTGCGTGTGTTAGTCACGCACCGTCCCGACATCACCTTCCCGCCCGCTGTCAGATCGTGGCTCCAGAGATATATTTGTTTTAAATGTCGCAATGGTTTTGCGGCTCCCAGTTGTTGTTTTTTCTTCGGAAACAGGTCCAAGTGGCTCTTTTTGTCTTAAAGGTTGCAGACCCCTGCTCTAAAGGAACCAGACTATATTAAAGGGAATTTCCACTTTTAACACCACCCACCTGGGAGTCTGGCTGAAAAGCAGGAGAAAAAGGACAATGGTCAAGGACCATGGGAGTTGTAGTCCAGCATCACCTGTAGGAGGGCCCCAGTTACCAAACCCGTCCTATTAGTGTCCAACTTTTCCCAGAAACGCATCCACAGCATGAACACGTACACTCAACTTCATGGGTAGGCAAACTAAGGCCCGGGGGCCGGATACGGCCCAATTGCCTTCTCAATCTGGCCCGCGGATGGTCCAGGAATGAGCGTTGTCAGGGGTTCAGAGACAGAGGCACAGGTGAGGGGGGAGACGGAGAGCGATGGGGAAGAATCCCAGGACAGTGAGGAAGAGGATGACAATGACTTGAGGTCTTCCATGAGTCTCTCAAGTGAATTGGAGGATTCCCAGAAGGGGGCGCCCCTAGTCAGGCCAAGGGGGGTCACAGGGGGGACCTGCCAGGAGCAGGGAAGCAGCAGGGAAACCCCGAGTAGGAGTGGGAGATCGGGGCCGGCTTCCCAGCAGGAACGAAGTGAAGAGAGTGGAGTTCCCAGTGTGACACACGGAGCGGAGCAGGATGGAGACAGGGGAAGGAGATCGGGGCAGGACGTCCTGCCGGAAGAGGTGGAGAGTAGTACAGGGAGTAGTGTAAGTGTCAAGAGGAAGGTCAGGGATAGCGAACGCGCGCCAAGTTCAAATGTGGAGGCGCGCGGAAATGGAGAGAGCCCGGAGGAGGAGCCTGGCCCCAAAGCACGAAGGAGGGGGGAACAGGCATCTGAGGAATCCGCTTCAGGAGAGAGCAGGAGGGAAGGAACCCAGGGGGGCAGAAAGACCCTGCGGAAAAGGAAAGACAGGAAGAGGTGGACTAGCACAAGCCTCTTAAGCTGGTGTAGGGGCGGGACTGATTCAGAGGGGACTTCAAACGTCTAGCCTAAGAGACGCGGGGCTGCGCGCCTCGGTTGTGGAACCGATAATGAACTGCAATAAACATCCTTGTATATAAGGAGAGCCTGGCGTTGGTCTTTTGTGAGCTGAGACCTGAGGCAGCCCTGACAGTAAGTACCCTCCCAAAAATACGCAAATTTTTTTTTTGCAAAGCTCACGAAGTTTGGCAGCCATGAGTATGGAGCAGCAGATAGCTGAGCTACGCAACGCAGTCTCCCAGCTTACCACTGAGGTAGTGGTCTCCCAGAAGAGGGGGGAAGAGGCGGAAAAGCGGTGCCAAGATCTGCAAGCCAGGTGGGATCATGCATGCCAGGTGGGGTTCCCGGGGGCCAAAGCTGCTGGAGTAGCACT
The DNA here is from genome assembly GCF_965113315.1 of Podarcis vaucheri. Taxonomy (NCBI): domain Eukaryota; kingdom Metazoa; phylum Chordata; class Lepidosauria; order Squamata; family Lacertidae; genus Podarcis; species Podarcis vaucheri. Next base: position 48,086,867 of record NC_138751.1, on the reverse strand, counting down.
GGGCAGAAGAGGAGGCAACTTGGTAGCCCACTTCGATGGGAACCTGAAGCAGTACCCCAGTTTTAAAGCAGACGTAGAATATGCGTTGCATTTGCTTCGCGACGACTTTAAAGATGAGGAGGAGAAGGTGGGTTTCATTGTGTCCCACTTGCATGGGGAAGCGAGGGCTTGGCTGCGCAATCTGTGGCGCGAGGATTGCCCTGCTCGAAGGAACTCTGATGAATTTATCAAATGCATGGACGCTTGCTTTCAGTCTAGCGTGGATGTGGATGTGGCACACCAGCAGATCCATGGTTTAAGGCAAGGCAAGGCTTCAGTACGTCAGTACCATGCTCGCTTTTTCGCCTTGCTGAATGTGCTGCGATGGGAGAAAGATTCTCTGGCAGTCAGAGACTTGTTTTGGGAGGGGCTCTCTGGCCCTGTGAAAGACGAACTGGCACGGGGGGACAGACCTAAAACCCTGGCAGACGTGGTGCAGCGGGCGCTTGCCATTGGAGTACGCCATGAAGAACGCCCTTGGCGCGATGAGAGGGGTAGCCAGCTTCACGCACCGTCTAGAGTGCCTCCTTTCTTTCCCAGAGATCCAGGACGTACACGTCCCTCACCTCAGCTGCAGGCAGGGGAGGAACCGATGGAACTGGGGAGTGCAAAGGCTCAGTCAGCGGCTGGAGCCCCAGCGTCCGGAGCAGTCAAGACAAAGCCTCCTAGAGGGAACAGGAAGTGTTATATCTGTGACAGTGGGACGCACATGGCCAAAGAGTGTCCCCAGAGGCTCCGGCAGCACACTGCAGCCTTAGCAACAGTAACTGCAGCAGCACAACATGAAGAGCAATTTCAGGGAAACGGCAATGCCTGGCTGGAAGCAGAAATGCTGGGGCACAGCCAGGCAAGTCAGTAGGGCAGTCCCCAGCGCTTTTGCAGCCTACAGACCCCCTGCCACCTAAGCCAGTGGTGCAGCTCACTGCAACTCTCCAACTACCTAATGGACGCACCCTAGAAGTCCCCATTACAATTGACAGTGGGAGCAACGCAGACTTCGTGGGGGTGCACTTCGTCAAGCAGCATCGCATAGAGCTCCTACCAGCCACGCTGCCTTTGAACGTCGTCACGGTGGATGGCAGGAAGTTGCTGGGTGGGCAGGTGGTGCAACAGACGCCACCCATGGTGATGCAGATTGGCAATCACCGAGAAATCATCAGTTTCAACGTCACCCGCCTGTCAGACACGCCTATAGTGTTAGGCATGAGTTGGCTGGATAGGCACAGCCCAACCATGGCGTGGTACCAGCGGCAGCTCACCTTCGGCTTGTCATACTGCGCGCAGCATTGCATCCAGACCGGTCAAGAGGAGGAGGGCCCGGAGGAAGGGCAGCAGCTGAGACTCAGCATGGCGCAAGAAGTACCCCTCAAGTACAAGGGGTTTTTGGAGGTCTTCTGCGAGAAGGAGGCTGACCAGTTGCCACCCCACCGGCCCTACGACTGCGCAATTGACCTCTTGCCAGGGACAAGGCTGCCGCCTGTGAAGCTGTATTCCATGTCCGAGGACGAGCTGCAGGAGCTCAAGGAGTTCATAGCTCACAACCTGCAGCGGGGATTCATCCGAGAATCGAAGGCTGTAGGGGGCAGTCCTGTGTTTTTCGTGAAGAAGAAGGACATGCCCCAAAAAAGGCTGATCGTAGACTATCGCTTCATAAACTCGAAAACAAAGCCTGCAGCCTTCCCCATGCCCAAGATTGACGACCTGCTCGGGACGGTGCGGAAAGGGAAGATCTTCACCAAGTTGGATCTCCGCGGCGCATACAATCTCATACGCGTGCGAGAGGGTGATGAGTGGAAGACGGCCATGTTCACACCGTTGGGCACCTACGAATACAGAGTTATGCCGTTTGGTCTCCAAAATGGCTCCCACTTTTTTCAAGCTTTTATGCATCACGTGCTAGCGGGACTCCTCTACAAGAAGTGCGTATGTTTCCTCGACGACATTCTTATCTTCTCGGAATCGCCGGAGGCTCACGAGAGCGACGTTAAGGAAGTCCTGCAGAGGCTACGGGAACACAGGCTCTACGCCAAACTGGAGAAGTGCCAATTCGACGTGACGGAGGTGGATTTTCTGGGCTATAGGCTGTCCGACAGGGGACTAGCCATGGACAGCGCCAAGGTCCGTGCGGTGTTGGACTGGAAGAGCCCGCGAACGTGAAAGGAGGTCCAGAGGTTCGTCGGTTTCGCCAACTTTTACCGCAAGTTCATCAGGGGTTTCGCCAGGGAGACGGCAGCTATCACGGACACTCTCAGCTCCAAGAAGAAGAAGTTCACCTGGACGGACCAGGCGGAGCAGTCCTTCAGGAGACTTAAGAGTCTCTTTGCGTCCGAAGAACAGCTGTTACACGTGAATCCCGGCAGGCCCATGAGGGTGGAAACTGACGCATCTGACAGAGCGGTGGGGGCCGTCCTCTTGCAGGAAGACCCGCAGGGGTACTGGAGGCCCTGTGCTTTCTACTCCCGGAAGCTCAGCAAGTCGGAACAGAACTACACCATCTGGGACAGGGAGTTGCTGGCCATCCACGCAGCTTTCAAGGCATGGAGGCACTTTCTCATCGGAGCCAAGCACACCGTGCAGGTCTGCACGGACCACAAGAACCTAGAGTACTGGCGCACGGCGAAGCTACAGAGCCAGAGGCACATGCGCTGGGCGGAGTTCTTTGCGGATTTCGATTTCAGGATAGATTACATCCCAGGCGACAACAATGTCATAGCAGATGCGCTCTCCAGGAAACCGCAGTATCTCGAGGAAGCGGCACCGGCGGCAGCCAAGCACATTTTTGCACCACAGGCGTGGGCGTGCGCTTCAGCCGCCGTGGACCTGGAGGCGGTGCGGCGCGCGTTGCAGGCGGATCCATTCGCACAGTCCAAAATGGAAGAGGTGCGGAGAGGCACGGCGAAGGACGACGAGTTCCAGATACGCGATGGCCTACTGACCCGTAAGGGTGCTCTCTACATTCCGGGAGATGATCTCCGCGCGAAGGTTCTGCAGCAGTTGCACGACGCACCCAGCGCTGGCCACTTCGGCAAGGAAAAGACGACGGAATTAGTGACCAGAGACTTTTGGTGGCCCCAGATGCGAGGGGAGGTCGCGGAGTACGTCGCCAGGTGTGACACATGCCAAAGGTCCAAGCCAGTGCACCAGAAGCCAGCGGGACTGCTGGAACCGCTGGAGACGCCACTGCAACCGTGGGAGAGGGTGGCGCTGGACTTTGTCACTGATCTGCCCAGTTCGCGAGGCAAGACGGCGGTGCTTGTGGTTGTAGACCTGTTCACCAAGATGGCGCATTTCATTCCTTGCGCGAAGGTGGCGACAGCGGAGCAGACCGCCAAACTGTTCATCGACCACGTGTTCAAGGTGCATGGCTTGCCATGGTCCATTCTGTCCGACAGGGGGCGCCAGTTTGTGTCCAGCTTCTGGCAGAAGCTCCTAGGGATTCTGCACGTCAAAATCAACCTGTCGTCGGTGAGACATCCACAGACCAACGGCCAAGCGGAGAGGGTCAACGCGATCATGCAGCAGTACCTGAGATGTTACGCCAATCAGCGACCCGCGGCTTGGGTGGATTACCTGCCGATGGCTGAGTTTGCCTACAACAACACGAAGCACGCGTCGACGGGGGTGACGCCGTTCTTCGCTAACAATGGACGGCATCCCAGAACCTTCCCGGGGCTCGTAATGACGGGGGAGGGGGCGCCACAGGAAGCCGACCATTTCGCAGCAGAATTGCAAGAGGTCCACGACGAGGTACGGAGACATTTGGAGCTAGCCAAACAGGCCTATAAGGTGCAGGCAGACAAACACAGGAGGGAGGGGGAAGACATCCAGGTGGGAGACTGGGTGTGGTTAGCGGCCCAAGCAATGCCGGCCAAATCATTAGCTAAAAAGAAGCTAGGACACAGGCAACTAGGGCCGTACCAAGTTGAGGCCAGGATCAATCCCGTAGCGTTTCGACTGGCCCTCCCCGAAGGTTCCAGAATGCACCCGGTCTTTCATAGGTCGGTGCTCACCCCTTACAGGGCCCCACACAGATTTCAGGAGTCGGGGACGGCACCAGAACCGAGCAGAGAGTCGCCCAAGAGGGGGAGGTCACCTAGGGACGAACCAATCAACGAGGTCACAGAGATTCTGGACTCGAGATGGGGGGAAGAGGGAGTAGAATATTTTCTCGCCAGGGAGGGCGCCCCGGCCAGCGCCAACAGTTGGGTGCCGGACTACGCTTTGGATGAACCCCTCCTCAAGGACGAGTTCCATGCCCTTTTCCCACACAGGCCCATGCCAGCACAGTTTTTCGACGATTGGCTTTTTACGCCCACACTTTCCGCCAGCACCTTCCGAGGGTTCTCCTCCACAGAGGAGACGACGCCAGAGTCGAGCCCTCCACGGGGATCGTGTTCGGGGGTGGACATCGACCCTTCTTACTGGTGGGACGACCAACCAGAAGAGGACTGGCGCACGAGGTGGCGGATGGGTCCTTGGCAAGCAGACCCCACCCAGGCAACAGGGGGAGGGGAGGACGTGAACATGTTGGGAGAGGACCATGGGTTCGAGCACACAAACAATGAACTGGAAGCAGAGGAGATCGACGTCGACGACCTGTGTCCGGCAGCAACCTCCGCATTGACGGAGCCCCCGGAACCTGCGCCCGAGCAGCGGGAGGGGGGAAGGGGGGGCTTCGAGGGGGGGGATGGATGTCAGGGGTTCAGAGACAGAGGCACAGGTGAGGGGGGAGACGGAGAGCGATGGGGAAGAATCCCAGGACAGTGAGGAAGAGGATGACAATGACTTGAGGTCTTCCATGAGTCTCTCAAGTGAATCGGAGGATTCCCAGAAGGGGGCGCCCCTAGTCAGGCCAAGGGGGGTCACAGGGGGGACCTGCCAGGAGCAGGGAAGCAGCAGGGAAACCCCGAGTAGGAGTGGGAGATCGGGGCCGGCTTCCCAGCAGGAACGAAGTGAAGAGAGTGGAGATCCCAGTGTGACACACGGAGCGGAGCAGGATGGAGACAGGGGAAGGAGATCGGGGCAGGACGTCCTGCCGGAAGAGGTGGAGAGTAGTACAGGGAGTAGTGTAAGTGTCAAGAGGAAGGTCAGGGATAGCGAACGCGCGCCAAGTTCAAATGTGGAGGCGCGCGGAAATGGAGAGAGCCCGGAGGAGGAGCCTGGCCCCAAAGCACGAAGGAGGGGGGAACAGGCATCTGAGGAATCCGCTTCAGGAGAGAGCAGGAGGGAAGGAACCCAGGGGGGCAGAAAGACCCTGCGGAAAAGGAAAGACAGGAAGAGGTGGACTAGCACAAGCCTCTTAAGCTGGTGTAGGGGCGGGACTGATTCAGAGGGGACTTCAAACGTCTAGCCTAAGAGACGCGGGGCTGCGCGCCTCGGTTGTGGAACCGATAATGAACTGCAATAAACATCCTTGTATATAAGGAGAGCCTGGCGTTGGTCTTTTGTGAGCTGAGACCTGAGGCAGCCCTTACAAGCGTGTTTTTACATGAGTAGAATGTGTCCTTTTATTTAAAATGCATCTCTAGGTTATTTGTGGGGCCTGCCTGGTGTTTTTACATGAGTAGAATGTGTGCTTTTATTTAGAATGCATCTCTGGGTTATTGGTGGGACATAGGAATTTGTTCATTTATTTATTTTTCAAAATCTAGTCCAGCCCCCCACAAGGTCTGAGGGACAGTGGACTGGCACCCTGCTGAAAAAGTTTGCTGACCCCTGTAGGGTGTTCTCCCCATCCCATGCAAAGCTTCCCTTCCTCTTACCTGTTCTTTTTGAGGGAGACTTCGGCAGCAGCCACAGCAGTGCACAAAGGAGATCCTGCAAGAAAGAAGGGATCTTTGAAGCAAGGGAGAACGCGACGCTAAGCGCTATTTTTTTTTGGGGGGGGAATCCCTGAACGTGTGAAAGGTCTTTCACAGACCGAATGCCACGGACAGAACATCCCCTCAGACGCCCATCCAGCTGTCCCACCCACCCCAGGGACTGAAAGCGGATCCCACAGAGGAGCTCACAAGAGGCGCCTTTTGTCAGGAACCATCAGATGACCAGGAGATGCAGCAGAAGAGCATCTCTGACCGCATGGCTTTAAAAGAGGATTAGGCGACTGAACGGAGGAGGGGCAGTGAAAGACTACTAGTCCTGATGGAGGAAAGAATGCTTCAGAAAAGCCGTTGCAGGAAGTCCCAGGTGGGCAGAGGGCTCTTGGGCTCGGATCCTGCTTGTGGCTTTCCCAGTGGCATCTGGGTGGCCCCTGGGAGAAGAGGAGGCTGGACCAGACAGGCCCTTGGTCTGATCCTGCAGGCCTTCTTGTGTGTTTCCTAAGCCCCCCCCCCAGTGGCAGAGGAAGGAGGAGCGGGGAGGGTGGTGCGCCCCAGGTGCCATCTCTGAGGGGGGTGGCAAGAAGCCACCCCGTGGGGGGCTCATTCCACAACCGCCAGGCGCGACGGGACGAGCCGCCACCATTGCGCCATCACAACTGTGCTCGGAGGATCCCTGCCACTGCGGCTGCAGCCGTGAGCAGAGGATCCTGCCGCTGTCCGTACGATGCCAGAGCAGTTATGTCGGCAAACCGGCCAGCGGTGCACGCGTGGCACCATTACGTACGGTGCATGTGTGTGCTCCGTATGTAGTGGTGCTGCGCATCTGCCATCACGCATGCACCACAGGGCAGTTTGCCCCTCCCCCGCTCCTCCCCACCGGGTGCCGGTTAGCCTTCCTTCGCCCCTGCCCCCTCCTTCCCCCATTCCATTACCTCTGGGGCAGAAGTCCTTCATCTGGGCTCCAATCCCTCCCAGGATGCAATGGCTTCCAGGCTGAATCTTTCCCTCACTGCAAAACAAACAGAGACGTCAGCAGGCATCTGGCTCCCAGCCACACTAGCCCCAGTCTGGACCAGGAGGGTGGGGGATCTGAGAAGGGGGCATTTCCTCCTACTTGATCTTACAAGCTTTCCCCACTTGGCCTTCTGTATGAGTGTCTCATCTCTGTCCTGTATATACACAAACTATCAAATGTGGTGACAGTAATAATAATACAACAAAACACCACCACCACAAACTGGCTTATGAGTATAAAGTGACCCCTGACCATTAGGTCCAGTCGTGACCGACTCTGGGGTCGCGGCGCTCATCTCGCTCTATAGGCCGAGGGAGCCGGCGTACAGCTTCCGGGTCATGTGGCCAGCATGACTAAGCCACTTCTGGCGAACCAGAGCAGCGCACGGAAACACCATTTACCTTCCCGCCGGAGCGGTACCTATTTATCTACTTGCATTTTGACGTGCTTTCGAACTGCTAGGTTGACAGGAGCAGGGACCGAGCAACGGGAGCCCACCCCATTGCGGGGATTCGAACCGCCGACCTTCTGATCGGCAAGTCCTAGCCTCTGTGGTTTAACCCACAGTGCCACCCGCATCCTGGCTTATAAGTATAAAGCCAAGTTAACTAGAATAATAGCTAGACTAGAGATAGACTTGTAACCATTCAAACAACAAACATACTAAGGTGCCATGTGCAAGACAAAGCCTGGAGATACTGTAAACATGGAGTGGATAAAAGTACAACTCTATCTTAACAAGTTACATGTGCGGTAAACGTTATACAGACTGGATAAATGAACCGTTCAACAAGTAGTGTAAGTCCAATCACAAAACGGCAATCCCATGCCGCCACAACGGTAAGGGTATCACACTGGAGAATATGAAATCACGGGAAACCTGTAATATATCCAGAGAACAGGTCTCCTTTTGCCCACTTGCATTATTCTCACCAGGGTGGTGGCTTTGATTTGCCTTCCCGTGACTGATCCATGCATACGGCTTTGTGTTCCCAACTCAAGACCCATTGAAGAACATCTCATCCAGTCCAATCGTTGAAAAACAGCTTTGGAAAACTTTTTCATATTTCAGTATGTTTGTTGTTTGAATGGTTACAAGTCTACCTCTATTCTAGCTATTATTCTAGTAAATTTGGTTTTATACTTAGAAGCCAGTTTGTGGTGTTGTTGTTTTGTTGTATTATCATCTCTGTCCTGGCCAGCCTAGCTTAGAAGCAGCAGCCAAAGTCTTCTCTTTCTCAGAAATTAGCTGAGCAGCAGTCTTAATCGGAGGAAGCTTTGGCTGTTGCTTCTGCACCAAAGATCTGGCAGCCAAAGGCCGAGACGGAGCCATGCCCACCCAGAGAAGGGGTGCTGGAGAAGAGGCATGAGGAGCAAGCTGTTTCTGCATGCCTTCCATCAGCGCCTTGGATGGGCTGCACTGGGATGCAGAAACAGCAGCCGGAAACCGCGCAGAGTTTTCCTTCTGCTTTGTCCATCATCTTGGGAGATGGAAACCGAAAAGCAGCCCTGGAAGCGTGGCCCTGTGAAGGAAGGGGCAAGTTTGATGCACCGAAGTTGTTGACTTTCTGCAGTTGTCAAGTAATTGGGACCCAGATAGAACTTTGTAAGGTGAGAGACAGCTGATCTCACAAGAGCTGACTCGTTGCAGGAATAAGGAGGCCTAGGGGAATCAGATGCCCCACAAGAGCATCTTGGATGGGGTGGCTTTCAAAGAGGGTGAGACAATTGCATGGTGGAGAGGCCTATCCAAGGCAACTAGCAATGATGGCTATGCTCAGCGTCCCTGGTTGGAGGGAGCAATAATAATAACAATAACAATTATACATATACATATATATATATATATATATATATATATATATATATATATATTTGCTTTCGTAGATTTTCACGGGTATAGGAATGCAGGTTTTGGTGTCTTCGGGTGTCTTCCCGTGTAAGAGTCGGGGTGTCTGTGCGACGTTTCGACGAGGTCTCACTCGTCATCTTCAGGCTGGTGCTTTCGGCTTCTTGTTACTGGAACAGACACCCCGACTCTTACACGGGAAGACACCCGAAGACACCAAAACCTGCATTCCTGTACCCGTGAAAATCTACGAAAGCATATATATATATATATATATATATATATATATATATATATAAAATAAATATATTGTCAGGGCTGCCTCAGGTCCCAGCTCACAAAGGACCATCGCCAGTTTCTCTTTATATACAGAAATGTTTATTGAAGTTCATTTTCCGCTTCACAGCCGCGGCGCGCAGCCCTACGTCTGTTACGCTAGACCATTGAAGTCCCCTCTGAGTCAGACCCTCCCCTGCACCAGTTTAAGAGCCTTGCTCTGCTCCACCTCCTCCTTTCTTCCCTCTTCCGCAGGGTCTTCCTGCCCGCTGGGGTTTCGCCCCTCCTGGATTCCTCTGACGCCGAATCCCCAGATTGCTCCCCCTCCCTCCTGAGGGCTTTAGGACCTGGCTCCCCATCCGGGCTCTCGGTTTTCCCGCACGCCTGTACATTTGAACTTGGCGCGCGCGCCCAACTCCCAACCTTCCTTCTGATCGTTACATTACTCCCTTCACTGCTCCCCTCCCCTTCCGGGAGGATGGCTTGTTCTGACCCTCCCTCCATTCCTGCTGACGGAGCTGCTTCCCCTGACACACTGGAACTCCCCCCCCCTTGCCACGCTCTGGTGGGGAAGCTGGTCCTGATTTCCAGCTGCCGCTTTGGGATTCCCTGCTGGCCCCTTGTCCCTGATGCGTCCCCCCTGGGACCCCCCTTGTCCTGACCACAGACGCCCCCTTCTGGGAATCCTCTGATTCGCTGGAGAGGCTCATGGAATCCCTCGGGTGACTGTCATCCTCCTCCTCGCTGTCCTGGGATTCTTCCCAATCGCTCTCCATCTCCTGCCTCCCCTGTGCCTCTGTCCCTGAACCCCTGACAAATATATATATATATAATTTATATCCCGCCCATCTGGCTCGGTTTCCCCAGCCACTCTGGGCACCTTCCAACAAAACACTAAAATACAATAACCTATTAAACATTAAAAGCTTCCCTAAACAGGGCGGCCTTCAAATGTCTTCTAAAAGTTTGGTAGTTATTTTCTCTTTGACATCTGGTGGGAGGGCGTTCCACAGGGTGGGTGCCACTACCGAGAAGGCCCTCTGCCTGGTTCCCTGTAACTTGGTTTCTCGTAGTGAGGGAACCGCCAGAAGGCCCTCGGTGCTGGACCTCAGCGTCCGGGTAGAACGATGGAGGTGGAGACGCTCCTTCAGGTATGCTGGACCGAGGCCGTTTAGGGCTTGAAAGGTCAGCACCAACACTTTGAATTGTGCTTGGAAACGTACTGGGAGCCAGTGTAGGTCTTTCAAGACCAGTGTTATATGGTTTCGGCGGCTGCTCCAAGTCACCAGTCTAGCTGCTACATTCCGGATTAGTTGTAGTTTCCGGGTCACCTTCAAAGGTAGCCCCACATAGAGCGCATTACAGTAGTCCAAGCGAGAGATAACCAGAGCATGCACCACTCTGGTGAGACAGTCTGTGGGCAGGTAGGGTCTCAGCCTGCGTACCAGATGGAGCTGGTAAACAGCTGCCCTGGACACAGAATTGACCTGTGCCTCCATGGACAGCTGTAAGTCCAGAATGACTCCCAGGCTGCGCACCTGGTCCTTCAGGGGCACAGTTACCCCATTCAGGACCAGGGAGTCCTCCACACCTGCCCGCCTCCTGTCCCCCCAAAACAGTACTTCTGTTTTGTCAGGATTCAACCTCAATCTGTTAGCCGCCATCCATCCTCCAACCGCCTCTAGACACTCACACAGGACCTTCATCACCTTCACTGGTTCCGATTTGAAAGAGCGGTAGAGCTGGGTATCATCCGCATACTGATGAACACCCAGCCCAAACCCCCTGATGATCTCTCCTAGCGGTTGCATGTAGATGTTGAAAAGCATGGGGGAGAGGACAGAACCCTGAGGCACCCCACAAGTGAGAACCCAGGGGTCTGAACACTCATCCCCCAACACCACTTTCTGGACACGGCCCAGGAGGAAGGAGCGGAACCACTGTATAACACTGCCCCCAGCTCCCAGCCCCTCTAGACGGTCGAGAATGCTTCTGAAAAGCACTTCCTGGAAGCCACAGGTAGGGAAAGTGTTCCTATGAACCCCAAAAGGTATTTCACAAGGACCCCTTCCTTCCCTCTGCCCCAGTACCTGAAGGTCCTCACATCTCTCAGGGATTTCACCAGAACAAAGGGGAAAGGTTCCCTCACTGCAAATAAAATAAATAATAATAATAATAATAATAATAATAATAATAATAATAATAATAATAAATTTTATTTATATCCCGCCCTCCCCAGCCAAAGCCGGGCTCAGGGCGGCTAACATCAAATGTATAACACATTAACATAAAATCAGACAATCAATTAAAATACATCCTCAAATCAGATCAGGATCAGAATAAAATCCAATCAGATGGCAACCGGAAGATTAGGGTTGGGGACCTTAAACGCTCACCAGGCCCAACTGTTTGTGCTGAACTTATTATATGGGCCTGTGAGAAAAATTGGGAGGCCATTTTCATGAAGACATTAGCAGGCGCCTGGCTCCCAGCCATGCTACCAGCAGTCCGGTGCATGAGGGTGGGGACACGGGAAGGAAGCATTCCTATAATATGGGGCACTCAATTGGCATTTCCACTTGCCTGAAGTTGGAGCATTTCCCCCCTTGTTCTGGCCTGCCTCTCTCAAGGAAGATGCAAGCTCCTGGAAGCCACTGGTGGGGAGAGTGTTCCCACGACTCTCAAATGTTTCAGAAGGACGCCTTGCTTGCAAAACAACACTTTGTGACATCAGCTTGGAAACAGGGGCCAGGCTGCTGGGCTGTCAGGCAGCTGCATTAAGAAAAATAAAATCAGGGGGGTCAAAGTGTGCTGGGATGTGGCAGATGAAGGTGATGGACTACATGGAACTGGCGGAAATGACTGGCAGGATCCGAGACCAGGGAGAAGAGGTCGGTGGAAGAAGATTGGAAGAAATTTAAAGACTATTTACAGAAATACTGCAAAATTAATGAATGTTAGAATGATGTTGGATTGAAGTTAAGTGGTTTTTAGCAGCATTATTATAAAGGAATATGTAAAAATGGATTGTTAACAGGTGATAACCGAAAGTTATAATATATTAAGATAAAATCAAAGAGGGAAAGGATTTGCTGAATTAACTAATTGAACTGGAATACAAAAAAGGGAGGTGCGAGGAGGTCAGGGAAACAAGCAAATGAAAGATAAGATATGGAAAGACTGATTTGTTTTTAACTGTTTTTACTTTGTATTTTCATTTTTGTTTTTTTTCCCTTTCCTTTTATTTTTTTCTCTTATTTTTGTAATATGTTGAAACTTTAATAAATATCTTTAAAAAAACAAAACAAAACAAAGTGTGGTGGGATGCGGCCACGGTGGGTCAGGCCAGAGGGGGCTGTTGGGATGTGTTTTTGTGCCTCCCCTGGTTCTGCGTCTCGCCCCTCTGCCTGTTCCTTTAGCTGCTTGATAGAATCATAAATCATAGTAGGGTGGAGTTGGAAGGTACCCCAAGGGTCATCTAGTCCAACCCCGGGCAATGCCAATGAAGGAGGTGAGGACCGGTGCCCCACTTAGGCCCGAAGTCACCCTAGGCCTCAAAACCAAGTTTCCCCTTTCTCTCTTCTAAAAAACCTCAGCTTTAGCTTTTCTCTGCTCTTCTCTGTTTTTTTTTAAGAACATTTATTGAGATTATACAAAACATTACACATAAAGAAAAAACAAACAAAAACTAACAAACACAAGCTAACACGAAAGTTGACAAAAAGGCAACCTAGAAAGAAAGAAAAAAGGAAATAGAAAAAAGAGGGGGGAAAGATATTTTAAAAAAGGATAAATCCATTTTTCAGCATCTTTGATCTCATTTGCTTATTTCCTTGACCTCCTCACACCTCCCCTTTTGTATTCCCGTTTTCCAAGTCTTTTCAGCAAATCCTTACCCTCTTTCATTTGACTTTGCTCTATACTTAACCTATTATAACTATACATTTTCATCCGTATAACTATCTAGATTTACCTATTCTTATTAACCTTGTTACCAAAACCACTTCTTTTCAGTCCAACATCATTTTAACATTCATTAATTTTACAGTATTTCTGCTCTGCTCTGCTCTTCTCTGCTTTCTCACAAGATGCTGCTGCATAGGCAAAATGTGACTTTTATCAGTACGAGAGAGCTTCAAAAAGGCTAATGAATAGACTCTATCAACGCCAAGAATAAGCAGGCCTGGGAACTGACTCTTATCTCATTCGGTTGCAACACATCTTGGACGCGCGGAAACGCAAGGCTCCTCAACCCCCTTGGCTTCTCATCCCCCTTTCCTGGGAAGAGTCCCAAAGGCAGGAGCTTTCTGTTCATGCTCAGGAAACTCATCGTGGGGCAGGGCTCCTGAGGAGGGAAAGGGGGGAGGGAACTGGAGGGGAAGATATGCTCTGTGCAAATGGCTGTGCTTGTGCTTGTTTGTGAAATTATCTTTTTTAAAAAAAAAAAAAAAGATATTTATTGAAAGAATTTTTGAATATAAGAAAAAAATAAAAAATAAACATACAAAATAACAAGCAGTTAAAAACACACATTAATTTTCAAAAACATAACTTCCATACCCTTATTTCCTCCGACCTCCTCATACTTCCCTTCTTTGTATTCCATTTCAGTTTGTTAGTTCAGCAAATCCTTACCATTAAACTTTTACCCATTTCTAATCCTTTTTTTCATATCTCCTAAAGCATTACAGCTGGAAACCGCTTAGTTTCTATCCAACATCATTCTAACATTCATTCATTTTACAATATTTCTTTAAGTAGTCTTTAAATTTCTTCCAGTCTTCTGTTTGTGAAATTATCACACTAGCTCCTTCTACCAAGCCCGGATGGCAGTAGAAATAAAGCTCTTTCTCTGAAATTATCCCTTGAGTGTCTGTTTGACTCCCATTCCCCTCTCCCCAGGTGCAATGCTCTTCCCGCCCGAGGGCAAAGCCTGAAAAGGATACACCAGGATCCTGCCCACAGCCAGCCCTGTCTGGGCTCCAAACCCCAACCATCTTTTTCCCAGCCAGATGCACTGCTCCCTTGCAATTCTGCCTGGGGTGGAGAAAGGCGAGAGAGAAACATTTTGCTCTCTCTCTCAGGACATGGATATGAGAGCCACAAAATGCAGCCCTTTCAATACAGTGGTGCCTCGCAAGACGAAAAGAATCCGTTCTGTGATTCTCTTCGTCTAGCAGTTTTTTTGTCTTGCGAAGCAAGCCCATTGACGGATTAGCGGATTAGCGCTATTAGCGGCTTTTAGCAGCTTTTAGCGGCTTATCTGCTGATCTGATCAGCTGATAAGCGGCTTAGTGGCTTAGAAAAGGGGGAGGGAGGGGAAGAAACCAGCAGGAACTCGCAAGACATTGTTGTCTTGCGAAGCAAGCCCATAGGAAATTCGTTTTGCGAAGCACCTCCAAAACGGAAAACTCTTTCGTCTAGCGAGTTTTCCGTCTTGCGAGGCATTCGTCTTGCGGGGCACCACTGTACCTTCAAGGGCTGTGACAGGGAGGAGGGAGCAAGGCTTTGAATAAACATTCACCAACGTCTTATTGATAATAATCAGCTAAATAGTTTGAGGAGCTATACCACTTGTAACACGCAGAAAACAGCAGTCTCAGAGAAACCAAAGACTGGAACTGAGGGAAGTCGGGGGGGTGGGCTTTGTGGGGGGAGGAAGGAAAGATGGGGGGGGGACAAGGATGATATGCTTTTGGATAATATGTTTTGTTTTAATTTTGAATAAAAAAACTTATATAAAAAAGAATGTAATAGGGTTATTAAGGTAAGAGTATTAGAATTACTATGGGAATGTTAAGGAGGGAGGGGGGAAGAGAGAGTGTGGCATTCTGGTGGCGAGTGATGATTGGATGAGGATTTGAAAGGGAATTTGAATGTGAGGCTGTTGAGAGTCAGTTGAGAGCCGTGGGTTCTGGAGGGGGTGGCTGGGCAACTAACTATTCAGTTTAAGGATCAGAGGTCTAGTCATGATTTTTGTAATAAAGCAGCATATAAGATAAATAATAATAATAATAATAATTTTTATTCATACCCTGCCCTCCCCAGCCAAGGCCGGGCTCAGGGCGGCTAACATCAAATGTATAACACATTAACATAAAATCAGACAATCAATTAAAATACATCCTCAAATCAGATCAGGATCAGAATAAAATCCAATCAGATGGCAACCCGCAGATTAGGGTTGGGGACCTTAAATGCTCACCAGGCCCAACTGTTTGTGCTGAACGTATAACAAGCAATAATAAAAACAAGTTGAATGAATACAACTTAAAAACAACATTAAAATACAACATTAAAATATTGAAAAATTAAAATATTAAAATGCAGCCTCATCACAGGAGGAGAAAAGGAAAAAGGAAGAGGGGGAGGGCATCAAATTGGCTCCAAGCCAAAGGCTAGGCGGAAAAACTCTGTCTTACAGAGAAAGAGAATTTGAGGCCATAAGCTCAGGTACACATGTCATCCAACAATCATTTAGTGAATCATCCATACAATCTCCTTTAGTGAGGGCGTAGTGAAGCCTTATTTACCTAGGGATCCATTAGCCACGCCATCCCCTGGACCTCGGAGGGAACAAAAGTACCAGGAAAGCAAATATCTTCTTTGGAGAAAAGAGTTTATTGAAAATCTGTGCACAGAGACAAGGTCTGTACTCAGAGACAACCAGCTGGATAGTTCCTGAAAATACACTGGCTGTAAAGCAAGTCACTTTCAGCACACTTTCTTATACCCGCAGACTTCCCCAATCGGCTAGCAAATATTGCTTGCTAAACACAAAATATTGCCTGCTAGACATTCCTGTCTTTCTGCTAAGCCAAGCACTCCCTTCCACCTCCTTGTACACGTGTCTTCTTTTGCTAGCTAAGCTTTCCCTTCGTATCTCTTCCTATTCTTGCATTACTAAGCAGAAGTAAAGCAGGAAACATCTTGCTAGTGGTTTTCTAGTTAACAGCAGTTTCTGGCTAGGCAGGAAGCGACCTTCTGACCTGTAGCTAACATCAGCAGTTTCAAATAGCTGGTTAGGCAGGAAATGGACTTTTGCCCTGCCAGCCAAATTTAGCACAGTCACTGGCGGCGTGCTAACTGTCTGGCCAAAATTTGCAGAAGTTGCAGAAGTAAGATTTCTTAGGTACGGAATACAAAGCACAGAAAATATTGAGAGAAACCTTTCCCATCTCCCTTTACTTTTGGTGCAGAAACGTGTAGTTAATATGAAGATTAACCCTTCACTCCATCCTCTTCTTATGAACAATCTATTACTTAGATTCGTTCTGGGGTAGGGGTCTATATTCTCTCATTACAGCAATCACGCGAGGTCCCATCATGCGAGACATCATCTTTCTCATCATATTCTGCAAGCATTGCATCAAGCAGGGAATACAAAAGCAAAGAAGCAATAGAAGCATTATTGGGCCCACCAGCATGGTAAATATTCTCCCCATCCATCCACCTGGGAAGATGCTATCCAACCAAGACATATCCCAGCCCTCCCAAATTTGTACAGGGACATGTGCCACCTTTTCAATGCTAGCCGCCAGATCACGGATAGCCTCGCCATGGTCTGAAACGTTGAAGCAACATGCTCCATTTCAGCCATTTGTAACCACCTATTGTAGGGGTTATGGGCACCCCACTTAGTCATCAAACGGGAAATGTCGGCAAGGGAGGTCGGGGGACTTTTTCCTGCCTGTGCCAATACACATGTGGGCTCTCCAACTAAAAAGAAAAGGAGAATCATCAAAGGTATAGATGGATTACGTTTCTTCCCACAATTACGATACCGTTCATGCCAACAGAAATACGAGAGCATCCATATGACAAGGGCGGGACATATCACTCCTACCCACCAAACCCAGTATCTCCATGGTTCCTCCCACCAATACTCGGGGTTCATTTCTGATATTCCTTTACTGCTGAGGGGCTCACTGATATTCGTATTCAATTATCTCCTGGACCTCAGGGGTAACTTTCCACTTTTCTGCTGAGGCACCTACTATACGGAGCAATTTCCCTACAATCCCTTGTGGGTGGACTGGGCTCTCGTGTTGTCTCTTCAAGATATTATACCCAAAAGGGGCTTCTCCCTCTTCATATATCAGCATGCACCCACAGGAATATGTCCACCCCTGCAATGGCCTGACACTTGGGGTGACTATATCAAGGGGTTCTGGTACCAATATCAAAAGTCCCGGTGGTGCCTCTAAATTGGCTGGAAAACAAGTGTCTACGTTGGGGGCGCTGCCTGCGGGCGCCCCTCCCATCCAATTCTTCACCGTGCGTAGAGATATCAGCCTCCGGAGTGATATCAGCAAGGCAGTTGTCACTGGAGGGGATCTTCAGGATGCTGAGACACAGTCCAATTTGAAGCAGCTTTCTTCACTTGAATGTGGTGGACCCAAGGGGTGATGCCAGCGACCTTCACAGCTGCGGGTGTGGAGAGCAGATGGGCCCTTCCAGCACGGTTGCAGTGGTGCCTGGGACCAGTCTTATCCACACCTCGTCACCTGGCTCAAACTGGTCACGCAAGGAGTTCGGGCCTGGGTCCACCTGTTGAGCTTGAACAGAGATAGGTGAAAGCATGCGCACATAAGGAACCGGTCTTCCAAACATCACTTCAAAAGGGTGACAAGTGAATACGTTTCAATGGGAGGCTACAGACTCTAAGCAAAGCCAAGGGCAACATGGACACCCAATTAGACCCTGTTTCTTGGGTCAATGGTTTTTCAAAGTCCTGTTCATCCTTTTCACTTTTCCAGAACTTTGGGGCCTATATGCGGTACCCACCATCTTCCTTCTTCACTGGCAACAGTGGGGTGTTTCACTGTGATTGGCATTGTTTCAAGATTCCATGTTGAAGCAATCGCTTCAAATGCACCCACATTCCTTCAGCTGCCTGTTGTGGGATGGGGTATTGGTTTTTATCCTCCGCCCATAATCCAGGGTCAACATCATGAAGCAGGCTAACAGGGAGGATTCCCTCCTCTTCTTTTACCATCATCAAGCGCCAATTGTCTCTCAGGGGCATTTCTAAAGAAAACTCTCCTGCTGGTCCAATTGTTATCATTACTTCCCCCATTGGTTGGAAGGAAATCTGGGCTTGTAATTTTGTTAACAAGTCTTGGCCCAAGAAAGGAATGGGACACTCTGGTATATACAAAAATTTGTGCTGGACTATTTGGCCACCTAAACAGCAGGTAACAGACTGCATTGTGGGTTTTGTTACAAGCACAGGTAAGGCTGAGTGGGCGGCTCCCTTGTTCACCTTCTCCTACCTGTAATAAGGTAGCTGGGTTAAGGGCTATGGTAATAACAGCATCTGGCACTTTCTCATTTTGATAGGAAATAGGTGCCTTTCATGTCAAGCAAGGCTGGGACACAGTGGTTTTATTATCCCTACAGCTGCCGCCCCTCTTTAGGAGGCTTGGCTTACATCCTACCTATCAGAGTTACCATAATAAAACCACAATACATGCAATTATAATCAATAATATTTTTCTTAACCATAATCCATTAGGCAACCAAGAAAATAACCAATCTCATGGATCAAAACCTTCAGGCAGATCCAAAGGATTATGGGTTATCATTTGTTCCATATCAGTTATATACATACAACAATGAGAATGAATTAAGGCACAAATTCCACCTTTAGAGGCAAAGATTACATTTAAAGCATAAAAAGTTTATAAAACAACTTCTCTTATTTCTGACATTTCTGTGTTAATAATTTTTAAAGCCAAGATAATAGAATTAAACAAGGCTTCGGTCGAATTTGCCAATCTATCCAAATCACAGTAATTCATCCCTACACCTAAAGAGGGGGAAAAAAAATATCTAGAGATGGCTGTTCCTGTATAATGAGAAATAGGTGATTATACTTCCCTTCTGTTATCAGGGGTATCAGTATGCCCAGAGTGTAGGTTCCAGAAAAGGCAAAGGGGATTTCTTTGTAGGCCCTTGTGCCACAAAATAACCATATATCAGATTGAGGCAAATATACAGATTTACTGCTCTTTCTCATCCTGTTGAACCAAACATAAAAATCTCTACAAGCAGCCTGTTGTTCATAAGTTTTATAGGTTGTGACATTATTAACTAAAACTTTTTGGCCTATCACTCATAGTGGTAACATTAAGACAACAAGAAGATCCATTAACATACTCATATGTCCAATTACAATATGGGTAATGACCTAAAAATATACTTCTATTATGATTAAAATAAAAACAAAGAAACGCTGTTTCAAGAAGCGATAAAGACATAGGAGGTGAACTTGTACGATTGTCCTTCATATTATTGCTAATCTTATATGAAGCATTTACTGGATTGCTAAAATATCACCACCAAAGGAAAGGTTTAAAGCTTTGAGAAGCTTTCTTTTAAAATCATTTTTCTCAGCAGCTAAAAGACACCAGCCAAGCATATTCTGCTTGCTATAGCTAAAAAGATTGCAACAAGGTCAAGAACAGAGCCCATTATCTTCGCAGGCCTTGCTAAAGAACCATATTGCGACTTGCTTTCTGTCCGGGAACCATGTCAAACAACTGGAACACACTGAAATCCCTCTCACCCCCTCCCCTGCCAAGAGTCCAGAATAGTTCCAAGACAGCCCTCTGTACATGCTCAGGGGAACACATCACAGGGCAGGACTCCTGAGGGAGGAGAAAAGAGAATAATAATAATAATAATAATAATAATAATAATAATAATAATAATAATCATCATCAGGGGGGGGTACTTTGGCCAAACCACCCTGCAGAAATTAATCATCATCAAAGGTGGGATTATAAGTTTTAAAAATCCCTTCAAACAGCTTTATGATCTTTGCTGGATTTTCCTCAAAGGATTGAAGGGGTACAGTTAGGGTTACCCCAGAAAGCCCTAAAAACTGTTTGTGAATTCCCCCCCACACCAGCCAGCATTTTAAAAACTGCATTTTCCTCTAAGACAAAATGCATGAGCTAAGCAGTCCTCTCTGTAACAAAAAACGCTGTAACAAACTCAGAGCTGAAAACAGTAAAGCTTTTCGCTTCCCAGATCCAAAATAACCCTGTCCTTGTACATTGATTTGCAACATACTTCCGGGAACAGAGTCAGAGAACGAAAAGCAACATTTCTATATAAGAATCTGTGAAGGGGGAGAGGAAAAAGGGGTTTGAAAAAAAGGATAAAACCTGCTTGTAAAATGTCTTTTGTGAACTGAATCACACAGGTGCCTCTGCTTGTCCAGCTGGGACAGGGGCTGGTGGATCATAAACCCTCCGAAGGGGCATTACTCCGGCTGCCTGATCCTTCCTGGTTTTCTCATACTGTCTGTGAGACATAACTCTCTTCGCCGCCTGTCCCCACTTCCTCTTTTCAGGGGTGCAGCATTTCTGCTGCCTCAACTAACAAGGGACTCACATCCAACTTCTCCCTCAAATGGCTTTACAAACTGCTTTAGTCTCTTTTTCTGTTTTTCTGTCCACATTTTTTCCTTGATTCATATCATCTAGTGTCTTCCTAAACTCTTCGTCATCTTCCTCTTCTTCCGTCTCACTATCCTTCTTCGCAGGTCCTCCCCCCCCCTACACCAGCACCTCCCTGTGCTTCTTGATTTTGGCCTGGGGGGGGTTGTTGGAGGGGCTGTTGGTGGCTTAATCACTCCCATCTCCTCATCTTCTGGGTCTTCTAACACCAGAAGCTTCACTGTACAAATCCTGTTCTGTGTGTTGCTGTCACAGCAAGACTTTAGCCATGGTAGATTCTTTTCTACATTGGTCTTCCATGTAGAGATATAGGGGATCTGGTCTGGGTGGACATTTAATATATTTTGCCACAGGGGGTTGATTCGCCACAGGGGGTTGATTAATTGCAAATCAAAGCCACGCAGTTCCCTGGGTCGGCAAGTCCACCTCACATAAAGTTCTGAGTCTCTGTTCTTTTCAATTTGAATCCCCAAATCATCACTCTTCGTGGCCGCTTTCCAGTTATTTAAAAAAAAAACATTCAGATACTCTGCTCCTAACAGGGTTTCAAAATTCTCTCACACTCCACATGCTACATATTGTCAGAAAATGCACAACCTTACAATCGCTCGGCCAAGGGGACACTAAGCCTTGGCCCACACTTGACAATTCAGTCACTAGAGTATCTGACATGCAACATACAACATACAAAACACATCAATATAACACACTAAACACACCAAAATAACTCCAGCATGCAATACACCAAAATAATTCTGACATGCAACATGCCAAAAAAACACACACACACAATTCCCTCTGCCCCATTCCCTTTCCCAAACCTTACTGGCGCCCCATTCCCTTTCCCAAACCTTACCAATTCCTTTCCTGGTGGCACTCTTACTGCTACCAGCAGTCCCCTTTTATTCCTGGTGGCTGGCACCCTACTGCGCAACCAATCCCCTTATTCCTGGTGGCATCTTACTGCCGGGCACTGTATTGCCACGCCCAGGTGAGGCTGATCAGGCCTCTCGCCCTTTCCATCGGGCCCCTAGCCCTTTCCCTCGGGCCCCTAGCCCTTTCCCTCGGGCTTACCTTTTTCCGCTGCGGACCTGTCCCCTCGGCGCCGTCCTGTCCTCTTGTTCTCCCTCAACTAGATGTCTCCACTCCAGAACAGTGTGGCTGGCTCCCCCCACGAAACAGGTGGGGTGCGCACGGGAGCCTGCAAACGCTGCTGAGTTGTTCATCTTGGTTGAGCCTGGCCCTCCGGTCCATATTGGGGAGGGGGCTTATCCCGGACGAGCCCCCAGAGAGATGAAGCCTTATTTACCTAGGGATCCATTAGCCACGCCATCCCCTGGACCTCGGAGGGAACAAAAGTACCAGGAAAGCAAATATCTTCTTTGGAGAAAAGAGTTTATTGAAAATCTGTGCACAGAGACAAGGTCTGTACTCAGAGACAACCAGCTGGATAGTTCCTGAAAATACACTGGCTGTAAAGCAAGTCACTTTCAGCACACTTTCTTATACCCGCAGACTTCCCCAATCGGCTAGCAAATATTGCTTGCTAAACACAAAATATTGCCTGCTAGACATTCCTGTCTTTCTGCTAAGCCAAGCACTCCCTTCCACCTCCTTGTACACGTGTCTTCTTTTGCTAGCTAAGCTTTCCCTTCGTATCTCTTCCTATTCTTGCATTACTAAGCAGAAGTAAAGCAGGAAACATCTTGCTAGTGGTTTTCTAGTTAACAGCAGTTTCTGGCTAGGCAGGAAGCGACCTTCTGACCTGTAGCTAACATCAGCAGTTTCAAATAGCTGGTTAGGCAGGAAATGGACTTTTGCCCTGCCAGCCAAATTTAGCACAGTCACTGGCGGCGTGCTAACTGTCTGGCCAAAATTTGCAGAAGTTGCAGAAGTAAGATTTCTTAGGTACGGAATACAAAGCACAGAAAATATTGAGAGAAACCTTTCCCATCTCCCTTTACTTTTGGTGCAGAAACGTGTAGTTAATATGAAGATTAACCCTTCACTAGTACCTAGATTCTGTACCAACCATTGATATTTTTTGGTTTTTTTCAGGGAGGATGTGGGTGGGGAGAATTCTGGGATTCAACTCCACAGAAGTATTCCCAACCAGGGTGGACATTGGGCTCTAAAATGTCAATGGCGTCCCGTGCAACGCTATAATCCCTCCCTCTTGTTCTTCAGCATGGTTTTGGCCCCCTCTGCAGCGTGGTGCCCAGTGTGAGCGCACGGGTCGTGCCATCCTAAAACTGCCCTGGCCCAACCTTGGGATGTGCTTTTGGCATGGGAGAGAATATCACACCCCTTGTCCTGCCCAGGGGGACCCAAGAGAAACCCTCCCCATGAAACTATAGGAAGATCTAAATCAGGCCTTCCTCCTCCAGCCAGCCAAAGGACTGGGAAACCCTTCCCCTGCCTCAGAAGGTCACAGCATACCTGCACATTTTGGGTTTTATCATGGCACCGCTGGGCTGCTGCTTGGCCAGAGCCTTTCCCAAACCATGGCCCTGCGAAGGAAGAAATAACTCTAAATTGTCAGGGTAGCCAGCCGCTCTAGGGGATTGGGCCCTGAGGATATTTTTTGTTCTTTTCTAGCTTCACAGGTTTATGTTCTGGTTCTAATGATGTAATAGGGGTGGAGCTCCTTAAATATATGGGGCTGCCACACACTCCTTTTCTTTTTTAAAATAAAATAATAATTTCCCCTAGTTTTCAAAAGCACAGGCATTGTCTCTGTCTTCAAGTTCTTCAGTTACATTTGTTGTGAGACACTGGTGTTATATGCCGTATAGCATTGGGAAGAAAGGGGGGGAAGGGGGATATAAAATTGGGGGGGTCAAAGTGTGCTGGGATGCGGCCACGGTGGGTCAGGCCAGAGGGTGCTGTTGGGGTGTGTGGTTGTCCCTTCCCTGGTTCTGCGTATTGCTCCTCTGCCCGTTCCTTTAGCTGCTTGATAGAATCATAGTAGGGTAGAGTTGGAAGGGATCCCAAGGGTCATCTAGTCCAACCCCCGGCAATGCAGGGATCCTGCCCACAGCCAAGCTTGGCTGGGCTCCAAACTCTCGCCTTCTGGTAACCATTGCAATTCTGCATGGGGTGAAGAAAGGGGAGAGAGAAATGTGTTGATTTCACTCTCATAACACTGATATGAGATCCGCACCATGCAGCCCTTTGAATACCTTACTGGGCTGTCACAGGGAGGAGGGAGCAAGCTTGTTTTCTCTTGCTCCAGAGGCCCTTAGGAGCTGAAGCAGTGACTCTTCTTCCTTGGAGGTTTTCCCGCCGCGCTTGGATGGCCAACTGCCATGGATCATGTAGTTGAGATTCCTGCCTTGCAGGGGGTTGGACTAGATGACCCTCAGGGTCCCTTCCAATTCTACAATTCTATGATGCTATGTTTTAAAAAGCATCCAGTGTGCCTTTGAAGCCCATGACTTCCCCCAAAATGATTTGTGGCATTGTGGCTTCCTTCTCACAGACCTACAATTCCCAGAACCACTAACAAACTACAATTCCTGGGATTGTTTAGGGGAAGATATCTGCTTTTTAGAACAGGGATGAAGAACCTGTTTAGTTATTTTGCTTATTTCTGATATGACTGCGCACACTCCTTTTCTGACTGGGTCCTCGATTACTTGGTTTGGTGGGATCTGCTGATTCAGACACAGCGTATGTCTGAGAAGGCCCCACGAAGTGATCATGGGGAGGAGGTGCGAGGAAAAAACTTGTGACATTGATTTTTTTTGGCAAATTGGAAGGGCTGTGGTGGGATCCAGCACTGGCAACCTGGAGCCCCACTGACCACTTAATTGTTCTCTTCTCCATCAGCTTGGGAGCTTTTTCTAGGACGTTTGCGGGGTATAATAGCATCCTTTATCATTTCAGCATCTTTATCAAGATGCTAACAGATCTGCCTGCCTTTGAATTAAGAATAAAGAATTATAAAATCAGGGGGGTCAAAGTGTGTTGGGATGAGGCCACGGTGGGTCAGGCCAGAGGGTGCTGTTGGGGTGTGTGGTTGTGCCTTCCCTGGTTCTGCATCTCTCTACTCTGCCCGTTCCTTTAGCTGCTTGATAGAATCATAGTAGGGTAGAGTTGGAAGGGACCCCAAAGGTCATCTAGTCCAACCCCCAGAAATGAAAGGATCCTGTCAACAGCCAAGCTTTGTTGGGCTCCAAACTCCAGCCTTCTGCTTACCACTGTATATGCATGTTTGAGCATGCTAACAGATTTGCCTACCTTTGATCAGTTGTGCTTCAAGGGAAGCTCACCAGTCCTCTGATTCCTTAATATTTTCCAGCCCAGATAGATGCTAACCAAAGGAGCTCACAATAGTCATCTCCTTGCAGGAACAGGCATAGGAGACTTAGATACACCACAAGAGTGTCTTGGATGGGGTGGCTTTCAAAGAGGACTAGACAATTGCATGGAGGAGAAGCCTATCAAAGGCAACTAGCCCTGTTGGAAGGAGCTATGCTTCTGGAAAGCACTTGTTGGAAGCCACAGACTCCCCAAATGTGTTTCACAATGACCCCTTCCTTCCCTCTGTCCCAGTACCTGAGGGTCCTCACGTCTCTCCAGGGATTTGGCCAGAACGATGTAGACGTTGGGGAAAGGCTCGCTCCATGCAAAGAAAACGGAGACACCAGCAGGCGCCTGTCTCCCAGCCATGTTAGCACCAGTCTGGCGCATGAGGGCGGGGGACACGGAAAGGACGCATTCCTATAATATCGGGCAGTCAAGTGGCATTTCCACCTACCTGAACTGTGAGCCTTTCCCTCCTTGTTCTGGCCTGCCTCTCTCCTAAGGAGGATGCAATCTCTTGCTGGAAGCCACTGGTGGGGAGAGTGTTCCTACGACTCCCAAATGGTGCTTTGGAAGGACCCCTTCCTTCCCTCTGCCCCAGCCACGCTAGCACCAATCTGGGGCCTGGTGGTGGGGTGACATGGGAAGGCTACACCTGCTTGCTCCTCTCAGATATACATGAGCCAATCCGATTTGAGGAGAATCCGTTCTTGTCCTCCAAATGGGATAACCAGTTTGGCCATGTTAGTGCTTGAGCAAGAGCAAAGCCCATCTCCCAGGCGTTCCCCTTGACGGCAAGGCACAATCCTGGGACACTCGATGAGTGCCTGGCTTCCCATTTCCCTCCCCAACTCTAGGTCCTGGCACCTGAACAGCTCCTACCTTCCTGGTCCCTCTTTATGACTGAGTTCCTAGGCCTGGAGGGGTCTCTGCTATTGGAAGCTATTTGGCAAGTCTCTGACAGGCATCCCTCTTGCAGGGCAATATAATGCTTGCTTGCAAGCCTGCACATTCACAACAGAAAAGATAATCTGGGGACCACAGCTGAGGACCTGCCAAGCTATCAACAGCTGTGGACCAGTTAAGCAAGGGAGCCAAGCCACATGCACCAGTGACAGGTGACGCTAACAACAACAACAACAATAATAATGTTATTTCGATGCCGCTCATCTCCTCTGCGCCTACCTTCACAGTTCCGTCTCATCATCGCTGATGGGCACACTTGTCTTGGCAAGTCTCTCACTATCATCTGACAGGCATCCCTCTTGCAGGGCATTATAGGGCTTGCTTGCAAAGGGGCACTTTGTGACATTAGCTGGCAAACAGGGGCCAGGCTGCTTGCTTTTTCAGGTAGCTGAATTAAGAAATATATAATCAGGGGGGTCAAAGTGTGCGGGGATGCGGCCAAGGTGGGTCAGGCCAAAGGGTGCTGTTGGGGTGTGTCTTTTGTTGGGGGGTCTTTTCTTTTTAAAAATAAAATAATAATTTCCTCTCGTTTTCAAAAGCACAGGCATTGTCTCTGTCTTCAAGTTCTTCAGTTACATTTGTTGTGAGACACTGGTGTTATATGCCGTATAGCATTGGGAAGAAAGGGGGGGAAGGGGGATATAAAATTGGGGGGGTCAAAGTGTGCTGGGATGAGGCCACGGTGGGTCAGGCTAGAGGGTGCTGTTGGGGTGTGTGGTTGTCCCTTCCCTGGTTCTGCGTATTGCTCCTCTGCCCGTTCCTTTAGCTGCTTGATAGAATCATAGTAGGGTGGAGTTGGAAGGGACCCCAAGGGTCATCTAGTCCAACCCCCAGAAATGAAAGGATCCTGCCAACAGCCAAGCTTGGCTGGCCTTCAAACTCCAGCCTTCTGGCTACCATTGTATATGAATGTTTAAGCATGCTAACAGATCTGCCCCAGTACCTGAGGGTCATCACGTTTCTCTAGGGATTTCGCCAGAACGAAGTAAACGTTGGGGAAAGGCTCGCTCCATGCAAAGAAAGCGGAGACATCAGCAGGCGCCTGTCTCCCAGCCATGCTAGCACCAGTCTGGCGCATGAGGGCGGGGGACACGGAAAGGACGCATTCCTATAATATTGGGCAGTCAAGTGGCATTTCCACCTACCTGAACTGTGAGCCTTTCCCCCCTTGTTCTGGCCTGCCTCTCTCCTAAGGAGGATGCAATCTCTTGCTGGAAGCCACTGGTGGGGAGAGTGTTCAGGTGGACCGAAGAGAAACCCTCCCCATGAAACTATAGGGAGATCTAAATCAGGCCTTCCTCCTCCAGCCGGCAAGAGGACTGGGAAACCCTTCCCCTGCCTCAGAAGGTCACAGCATACCTGCACATTTTGGTTTTTATCATGGCACCGCTGGGCTGCTGCTTGGCCAGAGCCTTTCCCAAACCATGGCCCTGCGAAGGAAGAAATAACTCTAAATTGTCAAGGTAGCCAGCCGCTCTAGGGGATTGGGCCCTGAGGATATTTTTTTTTCTTTTCTAGCTTCACAGGTTTATGTTCTGGTTCTAATGATGTAATAGGGGTGGAGCTCTTTAAATATATGGGGCTGCCACACACTCCTTTTCTTTTTTAAAATAAAATAATAATTTCCCCTCGTTTTCAAAAGCACAGGCATTGTCTCTGTCTTCAAGTTCTTCAGTTACATTTGTTGTGAGACACTGGTGTTATATGCCGTATAGCATTGGGAAGAAAGGGGGAAGGGGGATAGCCAGCCGCTCTAGGGGATGGGGCCCTGAGGACCCTCCCTGGTGATTTTCTTCTGGGGCACAGCCCCCTCAATATCCCCCCCCCCGTCTTCCTTCCCAACTCCGTCACATCCTCAGTCTGCTGCCGCTGCCCCCCAGCAGCAGTACAGGGGAAGGCAAGCCAGCAGAGGCAGGGCCGTCCTGTGGTGGGGACATAGGGCCAGCCCCAAATCTACGGCAGGGACATGGGCTGAGCACTGGCGAGGGTCCCTGGCCACCTGATGCAGGGAAGGAGGGAGACAGAACAAGCACCCCTGCCATGCTGCCCATGCCCACGTCACCACTGGCTGCCGGCACTCGCTGCTCCTGCCAGGGCACACGACGGCCCGACCCCTGGCTCGGAAGTAGTGGGGTGAGGGGATGGGGGGAGATGGGTTGTTGCCCCCCAACCCAGCCCTGTTACATTCAGGTTGGTGCCAAGACCTCCTGGCACATGTGGGGAATGGATTCCCCATGGAAACTCGGAGACCCTGGCTTATGTCTCACAGCTGGACAGGATCCACCCTGGACCTCAAGCTTTCCCTGTTCTCTCTCTGTGTCAAATTAAAGATTGTAAGCCCCTCGGGGCAGGGACCTCTTTTTCAAGGGTCACACGCAGTGATGGTGCAAAGAAAGAATACAAAGGAAATCTCACGACGCTCCTACCCCATGCAAACTGAAGCCCGCTAGAGGCCTTTCCCTTAAAAACACAATCTATTGGGGGCTCCTGCAGCGTGAAAAAGGGGCTACCTCCTGGCATATGTGGGGAATGGATTCCCCATGGAATTAACATAGAGAGAATATAAAATTTACGGCATGTACGTTATTGAAGGAAAATATGATGAAAATGCTCTACAGATTGTACATGACACCCGTAAAATTGGCAAAGATGTATAAGGTTGATAACAAATGCTGGAAATGTAAACATAAAGAAGGGACATTTTTTCATCAGTGGTGGGAGTGTAAGAAAGTTAAAAGCTTTTGGGAAGAGATTTACAATGAATTGAAAAAGATGTTAAGATATACTTTTGTGAAAAAACCAGAAGCCTTTTTATTAGGTATTGTAGGAAAGGACATCAGAAGAAAGGACTGCAAACTTTTCCAGTACGCTGTAACGGCAGCCAGAATCTTGTTGGCCCAGAAGTGGAAGCAGGAAGAAACCCCAACGATAGAAGAGTGGAGAGTAAAATTGACAGAATATGCAGAACTGGACAAATTAACAGGGAAAATCAGATATACTAAAGATCAAAAGTTTATTGAGGACTGGGGGAAATTTGTGGGTTATCTGGAAAATAACTGTGGTGTAAATACAACGCTAGTGGGGTTTAAAGAGGCACTGTAAAGAATTAACAAGTATTGTTTATTAGAAAGAATGAAGGAAGAGAGGAACAAATGAAAGAATGAAATGTGTACTAAAGTTACAACTACGAATGATTGTCAGTGACGTTGAAGGAAGTCTAAAATGGACATGATTTGTTGTATTATGGATAAAATGTATAGCTAGTTGGAAATTAATAAAATCATTGAAAATGAAAAAAAAAAAGGAATTAACATACACAACTTCCAAGATGTCATTTTTATGGATGGCAGCCTCTCCTCTCCTTCTTTCATGTATTCTTGGCGCCTCAGCAGCCTCTTATGACCTAGGAGACAGAAAGGAAAATAAAAATAGAGAAAGAGGTTACAGATGGGAAATGTCTGGGAATCCCAAAGTCTAAACTCAGAGATCCTGGCTTATGTCGCACAGCAGGACTCAGGATCCACCCTGAACCTCAAGCTTTCCCTGTTCCTTCCCTGGGTCAAATTAAAGATTGTAAGCCCCTTGGGGCAGGGACCTCTTTCTCATGGGTCACACGCAGGCTTATTTTTAAACTTCTCGGTTTGCTTCCTGATTCTTTCTGAATTGGGTAGGAAGAGGGAAGGCAGTTTACTTCATTGCTGGGATTGCTCAAAACAAGGTTTCGCAGGTCAATTCCCAAATTTTTAGTTTGGCTGCCAAGAAAGGTTTTTTAAAACTCTGTTCATCTCACATCTGTGGGTATCTGGAGGGATCAATTTCAATTAACGTATACTCCCTGTTAAAACCCATCCCACACAGTGGCAAGATTGTGAAACTTTGGGAAATTCTCTTGAAAATGATCTAGAACATGTTTAGGAACAATGGGTCTGTAGGTTGACATGGTGCAAAGAAAGAATACAAAATAAATCTCACTAGCCTGCTGCCCCGTGCAAGATGAAGCCCGCCAGACGCCTTTCTCTTAAAACCAAAGAATGTGTACACATGATCCATTGGGGGCTCTTGCAGCATGAAAAGGGCCTCAGTCTGCACAGCTGCATTGCTGAGAGGCAGGGCTCGGACCTTAGAAATACAACTAGCAGGGAGGGCTCTGTGTGAGCCCTTTTCCCTGCTCTCCTGGAGAGAAAGGAGCATATTGCACTTCGCATTCACCCATTTGTTTTTGTTTTTTTATAAAATATTTATTAAAGTTTCAGAAAAAGGAATTACATAAAAACAAGAAATACAAAAGGAAAAGACAAAAATAAAAATACAAGAAAAATACAGAATAAAAAAGTACACTTACAGAAAAAATAAAAAAATCAACCTTTCCATATCTTACATTCATATCCTTGTTTCCCTGACCTCCTCATACCTCCCTTTTTTGTGTTCCAATTCAATTAATTAATTCAGCAATTTCTTTCCCTCCTTATTATCTTGATCTTTGATCTTAATATATTATAACATTAAATTTTTACCTATTTAGAAATCCAATTTTTCCATATTCTTTTATATCATTACAGCTAAAAAGGTAAAGGTACCCCTGCCCGTACGGGCCAGTCTTGACAGACTCTAGGGTTGTGCGCCCATCTCACTCAAGAGGCCGGGGGCCAGCGCTGTCCGGAGACACTTCTGGGTCACGTGGCCAGCGTGACATCGCTGCTCTGGCGAGCCAGAGCCGCACACGGAAACGCCGTTTACCTTCCCGCTAGTAAGCGGTCCCTATTTATCTACTTGCACCCGAGGGTTGCAAGTTGGCAGGCGCTGGGACCGAACAACGGGAGCGCACCCCGCCGCGGGGATTCGAACCGCCGACCTTTCGATCGGCAAGCCCTAGGCGCTGAGGCTTTTACCCACAGCGCCACCCGCGTCCCATCATTACAGCTAGAAACCGCTTAACTTCAATTAAACATCATTCTAACATTCATTAATTTTGCAATACTTCTGTAAATAGTCTTTAAATTTCTTCCAATCTTCTTCCACCGACTCTTCTCCCTGGTCTCGGATTCTACCAGTCATTTCTGCCAATTCCATGTAGTCCATCACTTTCATCTGCCATTCTTCCAGAGTGAGTAAATCTTGTGTCTTCCAATACTTTGCGATGAGTATTCTTGCTGCTGTTCGCATTCACCCATTTGCACTTTCTGTCTGCATGGATGGAGTCCACATCTGACAGCCTGGTCCTGTCCAGAGGGGCTTGTCCCTCACAGCAGGGCAGTCCTGGAGTCCCAGGCATCTCTCCCTAGCTCTCCTATGGACCACCAACCCCTTTGGGCATGTTCCTGTTTCTATCCCAGGTGAGGCTTGGAAAGAAATCTGAGCCACTACTTTTCCACTGACTCCCAATCTTCCTTTCAATTCTCCAAATCACAAAATCCTACCATTTATTAATCTCTAGGATCATAGAACAGATGCAGGTGGCGCTGTGGGTTAAACCACAGAGCCTAGGACTTGCCGATCAGAAGGTCGGAAGTTCGGACTTCAGGGTGGCGCCATCGGTAATGGCGGACTCCCTCTGACCTGGAGGGACCAGCTCCACAGGAAACGGGTCTTTTCCGCTACGGCGAAGCGGGGACCCTTTCAAAAATCACAGGCGGATGAAGCCTGTGACCATGGGACTCGGCGGGCACCTTTAGCGCCCCCCCAACCCACAAAGGAACCCACTAACGGGCTCCGGAGCGAAGAGGGGGAAGTGGCGCGGTGCTGAGAGTCAACTGCTTCTTCCGTGGAGCGAAGCCACACAGCCATTGCCGGAGAGCGCTGCCTTTTTCCTGGGACAATTTAGCTTTTAAAATAATCACTCGTGAGTACTTAAATCTCAGACAATTGGACTCTAAATAATGATTTGTGAATAGAAAGGAAAATTGGACTTAAAAATTTATTTTAATTTGGCACTGAAATGGGAAGGTCTAAACAGGAAGTCAGCCTTCCGTTTCTTTGTAGATAGATGAAAGCAAAGACATGGCAAACTAGAGTTCAGAAAATCGCCTGTAAAGGATGAACTTCCATCATTTAAAATTGTTGAACCCCCTTCGGAAGCAGGAGAAGAGGGGGGATTTTTTTCGGACTGTTTAAACCTGCAGAAGTGAGTGTAAAGTAAAGTAACTTTTCACCATCTTGATCCTGGGAGTGGGGTGTCAGGACTGACGTTCTTTGGGAAGCTCATTGACCAGAGACAAACGTTTTTGACAGATAGTTAAAAGAAGAGAAACAGTGATTCCACTGTTCCTTTTCGCATTTTAAAGGAACAAATATTGACAAAATATCTGAAAAAGGAAACTTTGTTGTCAGATCTGCCTTTAAAAGGAAAGAATAAAAAGAAGTTCTTCCCCTAGAGGGAGCCTGTGAAACAGTTTCAAATTCTGAATCGGAGAGCTTGCAGCTGTCACAGATTACGATCGTGGAAATAGACTTCTGACCTTGCAGGACAATGTATTCAGAAGCTCTGTTGGGAGCTCTCTGTAAAACAAGTGCCCTACTGGAACAGCTACATGAGAAGACGGACTTGATGACTGATGCAACCAGAAATTTTGGACAGGCAGTGGGAAATTATATAGAGCCCACCCAGGATTTAAATCAGGAGTGTGCTTTGACAGAACAGATGAGATAGGATGTTGCTGAACCTTGGGCGCTAGAGATGGAGGGAGCTGTGGCCCAGCAGGAACATGAGTTCTTGGATTTGACAAATGAACTTGGAAAAAGCCAGATTTGGAAAGATAAAGTTTGGTTTGGTTTGGAAATGGGGGGTTGGATAGACCCCCCTATGCAGAGATGTTTGGACTTTTCAAGTCTGGCAATGGGCCGTGAGATGTTTGGGGTTGTGGGGGCTCTCAATTTTGGAGGGACTTTGAAATATGTTTTTAAATACCACATGGAGTTTAGTGTGGACTATGGGAAAGGGGCTGATTTATTGAGAATGGTCAAAAACATTGTTAAGTTGGAGTTCCCACGAGTGAAAGGAGCAGGAGACAAAGTAAAGTACTGGTATAAATATGAAGAAGAGCCGCGGAAGGGACATGGAAGGGACTTAAGGGCCTCGGACATAAGATTACCAGGTTAATGCGCTAGATTGATGAGATAGAAAGGACTGACAAAACCCGGGACCAGGAGGAAGAGACGCTGGATGAAGATTGGAAGAAAAGAAAAAAAAATTTTATTACGATTGTTTTATAAAATTGGTGAACGTTGGAAAAATGTTGGAACAAATTATTTGGCTTTAGCAAAAATGTTTAAAGAATTATGTAAGAATATTATGGTTATGAGAAATTGGTATAAATAAGATCTAAGTTTTAAATTTTAAGGTTTTTTATAGTAAAATAAGATAAGATTAAAATCGATTAAGGTAATGAAATGATAGAATATTATGAAATATGGAAAGGATTTGCTGCGACAATTAATAACTAGGATACAAAAAAGGGAGGGGTAAGGAGGTCAAAGAAAGAAGGTAATGACAATTAAGGATTTGAGAATATTGGATTTGTTTTTAAATGTTTGTGGCATATTTTTGTTCTTTTGATTGTGATGTGTTATTATTTTTTTTTATTAATTTGTATTGTTTGATTGTGGCTTGTTTTTCTTTCGTTTTTTCTTTTTCCTTGTTTCTTTTTTGTAACTCTAAAAACTCTTAATAAATATCATTTAAAAAACAAAACAAAAAACAGAAGGTCAGCAGTTCGAATCCCCGCGATGGGGTGAGCTCCCGTTGCTTGATCCTTGCCCCTGCCCACATAGCAGTTCGAAAGCATGTCAAAAGTGCAAGTAGATAAATAGGGAAGGTAAACGGTGTTTCCGTGTGCTGCTCTGGTTCGCCAGAAGTGGCTTAGTCATGCTGGCCACATGACCCAGAAGCTGTATGCCAGCTCCCTTGGCCAATAAAGCGAGATGAGCACTGCAAACCCAGTGTCGTCCACAACTGGACCTAATGGTCAGGGGTCCCTTTACCTTTACCTAGGGTTTAGGCGTGTCCTCTGCAATTCAATAACAGTATTTTGCCTGCATTGTTTTTACTGCTACTGTTGCTACAAACCAACGTATGAGAATAAAGTATTTTTCAACTTGTCAGCTTGCTGCCTGATTATTTCTGAAGTGGGCATTTTCCTTCATAGCTGGGCTTGCTCAAAACAAGGTTTCGCAGCCTAACTCCTAAGGTTTCAGTTTGGCTGTCAAGGAGGGGATTTTAAAACTCTGTCTAGCTCACATTTGTGGGTATATGGAGGGATCAATTTCAATTAACGTATACTCTCCTTCCTGTTAAAACCCATCGCAAGATTGTGAAACTTTGGGAAATTCTCTTGAAAATGATCTAGAACATGTTTAGGAACAATGGGTCTGTAGGTTGATATTTAATGGAATGATCCCGTGACTTCAGGGTGTGATGCGTACGCAGCCTTAGAGTTCAGAGAATAAAGGCATGAAAAGGCCATATGGTTCAACCTGGTAACCAGCCAGATATTCACTGCAGAAAATATCTGGGGACCACAGCTGAGGACCTGCCAAGCTATCAACATCTATGGACAAGTCAAGCCAGGATCCCAGCCACATGTACCAGTGACGGGTGACGCTAATATTAATAATAGTAACAACAACAATAATAATTGTTACTTTATTTCTATGTCACTCCTCTCCCCTGGGGCTTGGGCTCCTCCTACCTTCACAGTTCCTATTCATGTTCAGTGATGGGCAAGGATCTTGCCAAGTGTCTCACCATCATCTGACAGGCATCCCTCTTGCAGGACAATATAAGGCTTGCTTGCA
Organism: Podarcis vaucheri; assembly: GCF_965113315.1. Taxonomy (NCBI): domain Eukaryota; kingdom Metazoa; phylum Chordata; class Lepidosauria; order Squamata; family Lacertidae; genus Podarcis; species Podarcis vaucheri. The sequence continues at coordinate 48,052,337 of NC_138751.1, read as the reverse complement.
AAATGGCACTTTGTGACATCAGCTGGCAAACAGGGGCCAGGCTGCTGGGTTGCCAGGCAGCTGAATTAAGAAGAATAAAACCAGGGGGGTCAAAGTGTGCTGGGATGAGGTCACCATGGGTCAGGCCAGAGGGTGCTGTTGGGGTGTGTGGTTGTGTCTCCCCTTGTTGGGCATCTTGCTCCCCCGCCCCTTCCTTTAGCTGCTGGATAGAATCTTAGCATGGCAGAGTTGGAGGGGACTCCAAGGGTCATCTAGTCCAACCCCCGGCAATGCCAGGATCCTGCCCACAGCCAGCCCTGGCTGGGCTCCAAACTCCAACCATCTTCTTCCCAGCCAGATGCACTGACCCCTTGCGATTCTGCCTGGGGTGGAGAAAGGGGAGAGAGAAACGTTTTGCTCTCTCTCAGGACATGGATATGAGATCCGCACCATGCAACCCTGTCAATATCTCAAGGGCCATCACAGGGAGGAGGGAAGAAGCTTGTTTTCTCCTGCTCCAGAAGCCCTCAGGACCTGAAGCTGTGACTTCAAGCTACAGGAAAGGAGATTCTGATTCAATCTCAGGAAGAACTTTCAGGAAGAGTTGCTTGACAGTGGACGGAATCCCTCAGAAGGCGGTAGATTCCCCTTCCTTGGAGGTTTCCCCCACAGAGGTCGGATGACCATCAGCCATGGATGCTTTAGCTGAGATTCCTGCATTGCAGGGCGTTGGACTAGATGACCCTCAGGGTCCCTCCCAACTCTGCAATTCTATGATCCTATGATCAAAAGTGTATCCAATGGCCCTTTAAAGCACATGACGTCCCCCCAATGATCTGGAGCATTACATCTCACAGAATGACAGTTCCCAGAACCCCTAACAAACTACAATTCCCAGGATCATTTGGGAGAAGTCACCTGCTTTTTCGAATAGGGATGAGGAACCTGCAGTTTGCTTTCCCTGATTTCCTAGGAACCAGGAATGGGAAGCTGAAGTGCTTTTAACAGGATGATTTCAGCAAATAGGGTGTATAAAATACTGTTCCAGGTTTCCGGCTACATCACAAGTCAATGGTGGTTGACAGGAGAAAGCCAGGTTTTATGAGGAAAGCAACCAAGACGATCAAGGGTCTGGAAACTAAGCCTTATGAGGAACAGTTGAAGGAGTTGGGTATGTCTAGCTTAGATAGGAGGAGACTGAGAGAAGATATGATAACAACCTTCCAATATCTAAAAGGCTGTCACGTGGAAACTTGTTTTCTCCTCCTTGGAGGGGCAGGACCCAAACCAGTAGATTCAAATTATAAAAAAGAAGATTCCGACTAAACATCGGGAAGTGCTTTCTGACAGTAAGAGCTGTTTGACAGTGGAGCAGATTCCCACAAGAGGTGGTGGACTCTCCTTCCTTGGAGGTTTCTAAGCAGAGGTTGGCTAGCCATCTGTCATGGATACTTGAGATGAGATTTCTGCATCACAGGGGGGTAGAAGAAGAAGAAGAAGAAGAGTTTGGATTTGATATCCCGCTTTATCACTACCCGAAGGAGTCTCAAAGCGGCTCACATTCTCCTTTCCCTTCCTCCCCCACAACAAACACTCTGTGAGGTGAGTGGGGCTGAGAGACTTCAAAGAAGTGTGACTGGCCCAAGGTCACCCAGCAGCTGCATGTGGAGGAACGGAGACACGAACCCGGTTCCCCAGATTACAAGACTACCGCTCTTAACCACTACACCACACTGGTAGACTACCCTTGGGGACTCTTCCGATTCTACAACTCTATGATCCTATGATGGTACCAAAATAATAATAATAATAATAATAAATCTGTGCATACACAACTCTTTTCTACAAGGTGGAGTCGCAGACTGACTTATTACCAAGGTTCAGTCTTCACTGCAAAAAGGAGGGATGCTCTCCCAGCCAATTGGATTAACTCCCTTCATCCCTGGTCCTTGGTTGTGCTAACTGGGGCTGATGGGTGTTGGAGACCAAAGCATCTAGAGGGCACCATTTGGGGGGTAAAAGATAAAGGTAAAGGGACCCCTGACCATTAGGTCCAGTCGTGGCCTACTCTGGGGTTGCGGTGCTCATCTCGCTTTACTGCCCGGGGGAGGCGGCGTACAGCTTCTAGGTCATGTGGCCAGCATGACTAAGCTGCTTCTGGCAAACCAGAGCAGCGCATGGAAATGCTGTTTACCTCCCCACCACAGTAGTACCTATTTATCTATTTGCACTTTGACGTGCTTTCGAACTGCTAGGTTGGCAGGAGCTGGGACCGAGCAACGGGAGCTCACACCGTCGCGGGGATTCGAACCACCAACCTTCAGATTGGCAAGTCCTAGGCTCTGTGGTTTAACCCACAGCGCCACCCACATCCCTCGCCTGTAAAGCGAGATGAGCGCTGCAACCCCAGAGTCAGCCACGACTGGACCTAATGGTCAGGGGTCCCTTTACCCTTTAAACACTGCGCTAAATATGGCTCAGGTTCAGGCTATCTGAAAGACCCTATTCACTCCTACAAACCTGCCCTGGTTTTGAGATCTTTGGGGCAGGCCCTTCTCTCGGTCCCACCACCTTTGCTGGCATGTTTGTTAGGAAAGCAGAATAGGGTCTTCTCAGTGGCTGCTCCCAGATTTTGGCACTCCCTAGAGAAGCTAGACTGGGTCTCGCCTTCTTGTCCTTCTGCTGGCAAGTGAAGACCTCATTGTTCCAAAGGCAGGATATAGATAAATATATAATAATAGTGTCAGGGAACTGACATCGGAGCTAGAGGCAGAGGGAAGGCTCTCAAATGATGCTGGAGAAGGGCCCAGCAGGGAGAGAGGCAGCTCCGCAGATGGGGAAGCAAATCAGCGCAACACCGGGGATATAGAGGGGCTGATGGGGGAATCGGCGAGAGGGCTCCAGGACTCTTCACCAGACACCAGCGGGGAGAGCACAGGTCCTCCGCTACCCACGCCCACCCTGCGCAGAAGACTTCCGCGCAGAGAGAGTAGGAGGAGACTGGGTGTCAAACAACTTTTATGTTGGAAAAGATTTAAGAAATGCCTACTGTCGGATTCTGCTAGCGACTGAGGCAGCCACGAAGTGAAGGGCTGCCCAGACTGAAAGGTTTAGCAAGGCAACAAAGCCTGGAGAGGCGGCAACTTACGCACGAGCAACCCATACACATTACAGCAATCTTCTATAGCCATAGAAGTGGTGCTAGAACTCCCAAATGGGCACCCAGTCAAGGTGAAAGGGCTGTTGGATTCAGGCAGTTCCTGCAATTTCTTCAGCAAGGACTTTGCACTAGAGCACCAGCTCCACCTGCTGCCCTTAGATTTCCCCTTGCAAGTAACCACCATTGATGGCAGGGAGCTGCTGGGAGGGGAAGTGACACACCAGACCCCACCAATGAGAATGAGGGTTTCCAGGCACTCGGAGACCATCGCCTTTCACGTAGCCTCACTGGCAGGGCCCCCTATAATATTAGGGATGAGCTGGCTAGCACGACATGATCCAGTGGTGGCGTGGCATCAGAGGATGGTCACCTTTGGGTCCGCTTACTGTTTGGAACACTGTCTAGTGGGGGAAACCCCAAGAATGACCGTGGCCAGGGTGGCTGGGATAGCTGTGGAGCGGAAAGGGGAGGTGCCACCACAATATGCTGACCTGCAGGAGGTCTTCAACAAGAAGGAGGCAGATAGACTACCCCCCCATAGGTCCTTTGACTGCCAAATCAACTTGCTCCCGGGGGCGCAGCTGCCGGTGGGTAAACTGTATGCCATGTCGGACAGGGAGATGAAGGAGTTGTGGGAATTTATTGACACGAACCTGAAAAGAGGCTTCATAACAGAATCGAAAGCGGTGGGAGGCAGTCCGGTGTTCTTTGTGGACAAAAAGGACTCAAATAAACCCAGGCTCGTTGTGGACTATAGGGCCGTCAATTTGGTGTCGGCCCTGTGACCTTCCCGATGCCCAGGATTGAAGACATTTTAACATGGGTGAGGCAAGGGAAAAATTTTACCAAGCTGGACCTCAGGGGAGCATACAATTTGATTAGGATGAGGGAAGGGGACGAATGGAAGACCACAATGTTCACACCCCTAGGGGCCTTTGAGTACCTAGTTATGCCTTTTGGATTACAGTCAGGCTCCGCCTGTTTTCAAGCATTCATGCACCACGTGCTGGGGTCCCTGCTGTACAAGAACTGCGTAGCCTTCTTGGACGACGTCTTAATCTATTCGGACAATGAGGAGCAACATGTCAGGGACGTCAGGGAAGTGCTAAAACGACTGCAGAAGCACCAGTTGTGGGTCAAACTGGAAAAATGTCAGTTTCACGCCAGAGAAGTCGAGTTTCTGGGGTACAGGTTGTCAGACAATGGCCTAGCGATGGACCCAAGCAAGGTGCAGGCAGTGCTGGAGTGGAAGGCTCCCAAAACCCGGAAGGACGTGCAGAGGTTCCTAGGGTTCAGCAACTTCTACAGGAAGTTCATCAAGAACTTCGCCCACTTGACAGCGCCCATCACAGATTGTCTCAGTAGCAAAAGGAAGTTCGTGTGGACAGAGGGAGCCCAGCAGTCCTTTGAAAGACTGAAGAAGGCGTTCGCATCGGAAGAGCAGCTCCTGCACGTGGATCTGGAGAAACCCATGAGGCTAGAGACCGACGCGTCCGACAGAGCCATTGGGGCGGTTCTTTTGCAGCCAGTGAGGAGCAAGCAGGAATGGAAGCCGTGTGCCTTTTTCTCGCGAAAGCTGAGCAAATCGGAGCAAAACTATACTGTGTATGACCGTGAACTGCTTGCGATCTATGCAGCGTTTCATCGATGGCTCCATCTACTAATAGGGGCGCAGCACAAGATCCAGGTTTGTACAGATCACAAGAACTTGGAATACTGGAGGACCGCACAAGTACTCAACCAGAGACAGATTCGATGGGCACAGGAGTTCTCCAAGTTTTCCTTCGAAATCCGATACGTACCAGGGGAGGAAAATGTGAGAGCAGATGCTCTCTCCAGGAAGCCAGAGTACTGGGAAGGAGAGGGGCCGCCGGAGATACGACACGTGATCCCCGAGGACCGGTGGGTGGGTGGGTGAATCTTGGTGGGTAAACGAGAACTGGCTGGACTCACTAGAAACGCCGTGTTCACACAAACTAAAATCCGGGAAATCCGAGACGGAAGAGAAACCAAGGGAGGGTTTGAGGAGATGAAAGGGATGCTGTACTATAAGGGGGCGCTGTATGTACTGGGGGAGACCCTACAGGGGAAGGTACTCAAACAACTCCACGACAACCCCATGGCTGGACACTTTGGACAGCACAAAACCATGATGCTTGTCACCAGGCAGTTCTGGTGGCCCAGGGTGAGGGAGGATGTACGGGAATATGTACGGGGTTGCGACCGCTGCCAAAGGGCAAAGGGGGAGCGGGCTGCCCCCACAGGATTACTGGAACCCTTACCCACGCCGGGAAAACCCTGGGAGGTGGTGTCCATTGATTTTATGACCGATCTGCCCAAGTCCCGGGGAAAGACAGCAGTCATGGTAGTGGTCGATTTACTGGCAAAAATGTGCCGTTTTATAGCCTGCTCACATGCGGTTACGGCAGAGGAAACAGCCAGGTTGTTTGTAGATCACATCTTCAGGTTGCATGGGGCTCCCTCGAGGGTTATCTCCGACCGCGGAAAACAATTTACTTCCCGGTTCTGGAGGAAGCTCATGAGCTTGCTACAGGTCGAAGTGGGCTTCTCGACGGCGAGACACCCGGAAACCAACGGGCAAGCAGAAAGAGCGAACAGTATACTCCAGCAATACCTACGCTGTTACGTCAGCGAGAGGCAGAACGATTGGGTGGAGAAACTAGCGCTGGCTGAATTTGTGTACAATAACGATGAACATGTGTCCATGGGAATGAGCCCATTCATGGCCAATTATGGGTGTCACCCCAGGGCCTTCCCGGGGAGTGGGGAGGAAAGTTGGAGCATACTTGCGGCAGAGCAGTTTGTGGAAGAAATGGAGGCCCTGCACCAGCAACTTAAGATGAACTTGGAGCGGGCCAAGGAAATTTACAAGAGGCAGGCAGACAAGCACCGTAGGGAAGGGGAGACCATACAGGTGGGGGACAGAGTGTGGTTGTCAACCCAAGGGTTACCCTTTAAGGGGGGGTGCAAGAAGTTGCAGCCCAGGCGGCTGGGACCGTTTGAAGTAACACAGCAGGTGAACCCCGTGGCATTCAAGCTCAAGTTGCCTGACAGCATGAAAATACACCCAGTGTTCCATAGGTCCCTACTCTCACTGTACAGGGAGGGGCGGGAATTCCCGGAGCGAGAGGGAGAAGTCACCACACACCCGCAGGTAGAAGAGAGGGAGAACCACCACTTGGCCACGGAAATACTTGATTTAAGGTAGCGAGGACGCCAGGTGGAGTACTTGGTAGCTTGGGAGGGAGAACCCGGGTCGGAAAACACGTGGGTTCCCACGGAGGCAATTGATGACAGGTATCTGGTGGAGGAATTCCACCGCCTGTTCCCGGGCAAACCCAAACCACTGGCGAGATTCTGGGAGGAGCAATTTGGAACCACAGATGATGAAGAGGATTTTGTGGGTTTTCCTGCCTCCGAGGAGGAGGGAGGAGAGGTTTCGGAGGAAGAAGAATCAGACTGGGAGGCCCACCCCGCGGGAAGGGATCAGAACGGGTGGGAAGCGGGCTTCGAATCCTCTGAGGATGACAACAGCTCCTTCCGGGGGTTCCCCGCATCGTCGGCCGAAGAAAGGGACGAAGTTGGATCAACAGGTTGGGCCGGGGGTGGAGGGGGTCCTGGGGGGGAGGTGGATGTCAGGGAACTGACATCGGAGCTAGAGGTGGAGGGAAGGCTCTCTAATGATGCTGGAGAAGGGCCCAGCAGGGAGAGAGGCAGCTCAGCAGATGGGGAAGCAATTCAGTGCAACACCAGGAATAAGGAGGGGCAGATGGGGGAATCGGCGAGAGGGCTCCAGGACTCTTCGCCGGACACCAGCGGGGAGAGCACTGGTCCTCCGCTACCCGCACCCTCCCTGCGCAGAAGACTTCCGCGCAGAGAAAGTAGGCGGAGACTGGGTGTCAAACAACTTTTATGTTGGAAAAGGTTTAAGAAACGCCCACTGACAGATTCTGCTAGCGACTGAGGCAGCTACGAAGTGAAGGGCTGCCCAGACAGAAAGGTATAACAAGGCAACATAGCCAGGAGAGGCGGCAACTTACGCACAAGCAACCCCATACCATTATAATTACATTACATTCAGATTTCAATTTCCCCCTTCCCTGCTGACTTCCCTCAACTTATGTCCCTGGTTTATTACATCTCATATTATATTCTGCTATTTATATATACTTCCATATGGTCATACTATGAAGTTTCTTGTTTTGTGTAAATAAAATTGCAAACATTTATTTAAATCCTGCCAATGACTCTGGTGTTTTTTTGTTGTTTCTGCAGATATGATGTAAAAGGTTCCCATTCTTTTTCAAAGTCACTATTTCCCTCACAGTTTGTCTGTTAGCTTTGCCAAGAGTTGGCAAGGCACCTCCTAGTTTTAGCTCTAACTGTGAAATGGGATGAGCCACCCCCGGTACGGCTTTTGGTCCACAAAGCCAGACATTATCTGGTGATCAAGTGTTGTATTACGCAAGAAGAATCAACTCTACCTGGAGAGGGTAGGGTTGTTGAACCATCATCATTTTTTATTATGCCAGAGAGTCCACCGTCCTTGTTCTCTGCTAACTCCGAGCAAATTATATAACCCAATAATTTTTTATTTGCTAGTACTAATTCTGTTCCAATGGAATGCTGGCTCTGTTTTCTTCGTTTAAGTGAGTAGGAATGATGCCCTGTGCCTGGGAGGTCAGAGATCTACTGGGCTGAGTACATATCCTTTACACAAAAGTTGACAGCGCCATTCGGTGTGCTGGGGCACCAGAGCTGCAGTCTTGCTCCTGCGCTTGGCAGCCTCTTCAAAATCTTGAGGCCTAAAACAGAGGACCTCTCTCACATAGCAAGGTGCAGCAGAAGATGAAGGGAGTTTGGGTGTTGCTCCTGGCAACCTGTTTTGCCAGCTCCGTTGCGGAGGCAGGTGAGTGGCGGCCTAGGGTGAGGAGAAGGTTGTGTTGTGGGAAATGGGGGGCAGCCCCAGGATTTTGAGACAGCTATGAAGCAATAATGAAGAAGGATGTGCCTTTGAGTATGTGCACAATGACTTTCCTTTGCCAAGTCGTACCTTGGAAGTCAAACAGAATCCGTTCCAGAAGTCCGTTGGACCTCCAAAATGTCCAGAAACCGAAGCACAGCTTCCAAAAGAACGTTCAAAAACCAGAACATCTGGATTTTGATCGTTCGGGAGCCAATTTGTTTGGGAGCCAATTTGTTTGAGAGACAAGGTACGACTGTATATCATCACAACCACCCCAGGTCATTAACAAGGGTTTGCTGGGAAAGGCTTCCAATATCTCATGTTTGCTAGCAGATCTGGAGAACCTGTGGTCCTTCATATCTTGTGGGGCTCCATCTCTGAGCATTCACCATCCTGGCTGGGGCAAAGGGGAGTCCATTAACATCTGGAGAGCCAATTGTTTCATCTGGAGGGCCATTGTTTGATAGAATAAGCTCAGCTACGGCCCTTATCTCAGAGAACAATGCTTCTGGCTAGACAGGCGCCTCTGTTCTTACTGAGCCACGTTCAAGGCTTCTGGGTCTGCCTAAAATAAAGGCTGGAGGCTCAAGGCATGCAGTGAGTCTTCTGTTGCTTTTTGTGACTTTGGAAGCTGAAGAGTCAGCCAGGCACTCATTGTTAAATAATAATCAAATGGCGGTTATTCTCTGTGTGTGTTTATTTGCAATATACATCAGTCATAAACAGTGATTTATATACAGCTGTTTTATTTATCCTGCCCAGAAGCACCAAATTTCTATTTACCGTATTTTTTGCTCTATAAGACTCACTTTTTCCCTCCTAAAAAGTAAGGGGAAATGTGTGTGCATCTTATGGAGCGAATGCAGGCTGCGCAGCTATCCCAGAAGCCAGAACAGCAAGCAATCCCTCTTGCTGTTCTGGCTTCTGAGATTCAGAATATTTTTTTTCTTGTTTTCCTCCTCCAAAAACTAGGTGCGTCTTGTGGTCTGGTGCGTCTTATAGAGCGAAAAATACGGTAATTACATTTAACTTTTAAGTTGTTTCAGGTTTTAAACAAACTCATGGGGGGCTTTGGAGAGATTGGACATAATATGGATTGGACAGTGAGGGCTCATCAGGACTTCCTTTTGAGACATGTTACTAGGCACAGATCTGTGCTTTAAAACCCATGTTGTAGTGGTTTGTTTATTTGATTTGTCCTTGCAATTTCCATAGTTTGGCCTGTGATGAAAGAGGGGCACCCAAGGGAACTTGCCCCACTGCAACACAACAACTTGCAGGGCTCCCACTCCTTAAGAATCCCTGAACTTACTGTACACTGGTATACTTGGTTAATTCAGAATTACCGTATTTTTTGCTCTATAAGACCATAAGACGCGCCTGGTTTTTGGAGGAGGAAAACAAGAAAAAAAAATATTCTGAATCCCAGAAGCCAGAACAGCAAGAGGGAACTGGCTTCTGGGATAGCCTCTTGCTGTTCTGACTTCTGGGACAGCCGCGCGCAGCCTCTTCAGGGCAGTGGGATGAAGACACCCCCTGCCCTCAAGAGGCTTCGCATGGCTAAGCCAGAAGCCAGGACAGCAAGTGGGATCGCCTGGCAGCTGGAGGAAGGCTCCCCCAAGAGCCACGCTCCCTTTAAAGAGCACGCAGAGCGTGTTTGCGGCTCTTGGGGGCTTTTCCCCAAGGAGGGAGGATGGGACTGATGGGCAGCCCTTCTCCCTCCATGGGGAAAAGCCCCCAAGAGCCGCACACACGCTCCACACGGCTCTTTAAAGGGAACACTGAGCAGAGCCTCCCGCCTGCATTCGCTCCATAAGACGCACACACGTTTCCCCTTACTTTTTAGGAGGGGGAAAGTGCGTCTTATAGAGCGAAAAATACAGTATGTTTATTTGAGTTTCATGGGGCTTGCTCCCAGGTAAGCTGGTACAAGATGGCAGACTCAACTTCAGCATTGGGGCTGGAACTGGGCAGAACAGGGTTACTGTGCCTTTAAAAACCGCATCTCCACATTCAGGACCACATAGCTGGCTTTCCTTGGTCCAGGTGGGAGCAGCAGCAGTGGCAGACCTGTTATGAGTTGGGGGTGTCAAGCTGCATGCCAGACCCCACTTTCCCCTAGATCTGGGCTCCAGATCCTTCTAATCCCTGGATCCAGGAAGTGTTAAAGGTTAATCAAGCCAAACTGGCTCCTTGAGGAGGATGAAATAAGCTCTGTGTGAGTCAGCAGATGAGGGGGGCCACTCCCTCAACAGATAACGCCACAGATGAGTTGAGTTATGTAAGCCAGAAGCCGATTTCTGCTGGAAACCAGGGCTGAGGTTATGGGAGAAACAAGACCCTTTTAGGGTCTTGATGCTGTGAAGCCTTCCATCAGGCTGGAGATATGTGTTTCAAAAAACCCATATACCATAAAAACACCACGATCTCCGCTGTGCCTCATTCCGCTCAGAGACTTGGGTGCTGTGTAACAGTACCAGAACTCCTAGAGACCAAGGTCCCTTCAGCCCCCACCCATAAAATATTTGAGGGGGCCGGGGGCTCCCAAAGTTGATGGGCATTGCCATTCAAATGGTGTGCCTGCAAGACATCATGTGATTGATTATGTGGGGCAGGTCTTACCTGGGCCCTGCCAATATTTTATTCAAGTCGGCAACCCTGAACAGTACAGTGGTACCCTGGTTCCTGAGCGGTTTAGCTCCCAAACAAATTGGCTGCCGAACGCCGCAAATCCGGAAGCAAGTGTTCCTGTTTGCGAACGTTTTCCAGAAGCTGGATGTCTGATGCGGCTTCCCCTTGAGTGCAGGAAGCTCCTGCAGCCAATTGGAAACTGCACCTTGGTTTTCAAATGGTTTCGGGAGTCGGACGGACTTCTGGAACGGATTAAGTTCAACAACCAAGGTACAACTGCACTAGTTATAGTGCTGGGTACCATTCCTTCAATGTGTTCTGATTATTTTTATATCCAACACAAAGCAGGGGTACCAACTTGAATAAAATACAGTCGTACCTTGGAAGTCGAACGGAATCAATTCCGGAAGACCATTCGACTTCTGGAACATAGTATATGACGAGCTTAAAAAATGTTTAAGTATAACTTTATAAAAAGTACAGAAGCTTTTCTACTAGGGATAACAGACACAGGTATAGCAAGAGAAGATCAGAAAATATTCCTCTATGCTACAGTAGTGGCAAGGATTCTAATTACTAAATACTGGAAAAAAGAGATTGTGCCAACAAAAATGGAATGGCAAGACAAACTGTTAGAGTATATTGAACTGGCTAGATTAACAGAGGCAATTAGAGATCACACTAGACAAGAATTTCAAAAAGCATGGGGAAAATGCAGAGAATACTTCACAAAACAGTGCCGTAAAATTCATACCTGGACTTGTTTCGATTAATGTCTGCAGGAGACTTTGTGGGTATTTAAGTTATAATTAGAAAAATATTAATAATTATTCATAAAGGAAACAGCTTATAAGAAGTAACTAAGGATGCCAGAAACAGGATAAAGGAAGTCTTTTATTTGGTTGTTTGTATTGTTGTATACTATGCTTGTTGTTTGTTATGTTTCTGTCTGATGGGGGTGGATTTCTGTGTTGGGGGAGGTTGTGTTATGTTGTAAATAAAATTTCCAATAAAATTTATTAGATGACAAAATATTAGGAAACCAATGTGCAGCTTCTGATTGGCTGCAGGAAGTTCCTGCAGCCAATCAGAAGCCACAGAAGCCCCGTCAGACTTTTGACTTCCAAAAATAGTTTGCAAACTATCACTTCCAGGTTTGTGGCGTTTGGGAGCCCAAACTTCTTACTATCAAGGCATTTAGGATCCAAGGTATGTTCAGGATCCCAAGGTGTTGGGAGGGCAGAGAAGGCTCGCCACACATAACTGATCACATGATGTGGTACACACACAACATTTGAATGGCAATACCCATCAACTCAGAGACGCGGGTGGTGCTGTGGGTTAAACCACAGAGCCTAGGACTTGCCGATCAGAAGGTCGGCAGTTTGAATCCCCACGACGGGGTGAGCTCCCGTTTCTCGGTCCCTGCTCCTGCCAACCTAGCAGTTCGAAAGCACGTCAAAGTGCAAGTAGATAATTAGGTACCACTCCGGCGGGAAGGTAAACGGCGTTTCCGTGCGCTGCTCTGGTTTGCCAGAAGCGGCTTAGTCATGCTGGCCACATGACCCAGAAGCTGTACGCCGGCTCCCTCGGCCAATAAAGCGAGATAAGCACCGCAACCCCAGAGTCGGCCACGAGTGGACCTAATGGTCAGGGGTCCCTTTACCTTTACTTTACCCATCAACTTGGGGTGAGTCCAGTCCCCTCAAATATTTTATTGTAGAGACCAATGCCCTGACGGTCCCTAGGAGTTGGCTCCTCTGACAAATAGCATCAAATTGAAACACTCACTAGCAAATTCTTCTATCCTGAGAAATCCCCACTAATTCTAGCAGTAGCAAACAAAGAAGAAAAAGAAAAATATGTTGCATGATTCCCATAGCCACCTGCAAACTGAGTTAACGGGTGTTAAATGGCAAAATGTAATTCAATTTAAAGGAAGATAGAGTGAGCCATAGAATGATATAGAGTTGCCGATTGCTAACAAGTGGGTCAGTGCTTGTATACACTCAGAGGGTATGAATTGGGACCAGGCCTTGAGGTCATACTAAACAACTCAGTGAAGCTTTGAAAAAAATGCAAATTCCACAGGAGGGGTCATTAGGAAAGGAATTGAAAACAAAAACCCCTGGTATCATATCGGCTTTGTAGAAATCTATGGGGCAATAGCATTTTGAATGCTGCTCAATCATAACTGAGATTGACACACAGAAATTATGAATTAACACTACGCCCATCTTCTATCTTGTAGATGTTAGCTGGAGAGTAAAAGGGAATGAAGAAGAAAGAGGTGAAATGGATACAACAGAAAGACCAGGCAGGATTCAGCTCACAACTCAAGAAACCAGCAAAAGTGGGAATAACTTTCTCAGCATCGAAAAAAGGATGGGAAATGTAGGGGAAAGGGGTGCTCCAAAACAAACAAGCGGCTCTCCCGATTCCACCACAGAAGAGACCACGACTAACAGCTTGCCAGCCGGGCCTGCCTCCATTCCCACAACAACCAAAACCAGAGAAAACAACAATAATATGACCTCGCTAGCCACGGCTCTCGCCACTGAAGCAACCGCCACCACAAATGAAACCGCTGCCACCACAAAGGAGACGACCGCAGAAACCACAAAGGAGAAGACCGCCGCCACCTTGCCGTTGACGACTACCAACAGTCCCACAACAACTAAGGCCTCGCCTCTCACGACTACCACAGCTACCACAACCACCATCACCGCATCGCCGGTCACAACTGCCACCACACCAACAACCACACGAACAACCACCTGCTCTCCCACTACGATTACCAACACTCCCACAACCACCTCAATGACCACGACTACCGCCACTCCCAAAACCACCAGCACTTACTCGCCTGTCACAACTACCGCCACTCCCACAACCACCAGCACTGACTCGCCTGTCACAACTACCGCCACTCTCACAACCACCAGCACTGACTCGCCTGTCACAACTACCGTCAGTCCCACAACGACCAGCACTGACTTGCCTCTCACGACTACCGCCACTCCCACAACCACCAGCACTGACTCGCCTGTCACGACTACGGCCACTCCCACAACCACCAGCACTGACTCGCCTGTCACGACTACCGCCACTCCCACCAGCACTGACTCGCCTGTCACGACTACCGCCACTCCCACAACCACCAGCACTGACTCGCCTGTCACGACTACCGTCAGTCCCACAACGACCAGCACTGACTTGCCTGTCACGACTACCGCAACTCCCACCACAACCACCACTGACTTGCCTGTCACAACTACCACCACTCCCACAACCACCAGCACTGACTCACCTGTCACGACTACCGCCACTCCCACAACCACCAGCACTGACTCGCCTGTCACGACTACCGCCACTCCCACAACCACCAGCACTGACACGCCTGTCACGACTACTGCCACTCCCACAACCACCAGCACTGACTCGCCTGTCACGACTACCGCCACTCCCACAACCACCAGCACTGACACGCCTGTCACGACTACTGCCACTCCCACAACCACCAGCACTGACTCGCCTGTCACGACTACCGCAACTCCCACCACAACCACCACTGACTCGCCTGTCACAACTACCGCCACTCCCACAACCACCAGCACTGACTCGCCTGTCACGACTACTGCAACTCCCACCACAACCACCACTGACTCGCCTGTCACAACTACTGCCACTCCGACAACCACCAGCACTGACTCGCCTGTCACGACTACCGTTAGTCCCACAACGACCAGCACTGACTCACCAGAAACGACTACCGCCACTCCCACAACCACCACCACCACTGACACGCCTGTCACGACTACCGCCACTCCCACAACCACCAGCACTGACTCGCCTGTCACACCTACTGCCACTCCCACAACCACCAGCACTGACATGCCTGTCACGACTACCGCCACTCCCACAACCACCAGCACTGACTCGCCTGTCACGACTACCGCCACTCCCACAACCAGCAGCACTGACATGCCTATCACGACTACCGCCACTCCTACAACCACCAGCACTGACTCGCCTGTCACGACTACCGCCACTCCCACAACCACCAGCACTGACTCGCCTGTCACGACTACCGCCACTCCTACAACCACCAGCACTGACTCTCCTGTCACGACTACCGCCACTCCCACAACCACCAGCACTGACTCGCCTGTCACGACTACCGCCACTCCCACAACCACCAGCACTGACTCGCCTGTCACGACTACCGCCACTCCCACAACCACCAGCACTGACTCGCCTGTCACGACTACTGCCACTCCCACAACCACCACCACCACTGACTCGCCTGTCACGACTACCGCCACTCCCACAACCACCAGCACTGACTCGCCTGTCACGACTACCGCCACTCCAACAACCACCACCACCACTGACTCGCCTGTAACGACTACCACCACTCCCACAACCACCAGCACTGACTCACCTGTCACGACTACCGCCACTCCCACAACCACCAGCACTGACATGCCTGTCACGACTACCGCCACTCCCACAACCACCAGCACTGACTCTCCTGTCACGACTACCGCCACTCCCACAACCACCAGCACTGACTCGCCTGTCACGACTACCGCCACTCCCACAACCACCAGCACTGACTCGCCTGTCACGACTACCGCCACTCCCACAACCACCACCACCACTGACTCGCCTGTCACGACTACCGCCACTCCCACAAACACCAGCACTGACTCGCCTGTCACGACTACCGCCACTCCAACAACCACCACCACCACTGACTCGCCTGTAACGACTACCACCACTCCCACAACCACCAGCACTGACTCACCTGTCACGACTACTGCCACTCCCACAACCACCAGCACTGACATGCCTGTCACGACTACCGCCACTCCCACAACGACCAGCACTGACTCGCCTGTCACGACTACCGCCACTCCAACAACCACCACCACCACTGACTCGCCTGTCACGACTACCGCCACTCCCACAACCACCAGCACTGGCTCGCCTGTCACGACTACCGTCAGTCCCACAACGACCAGCACTGACTTGCCTGTCACGACTACCGCCACTCCCACAACCACCAGCACTGACATGCCTGTCACGACTACCGCCACTCCCACAACCACCAGCACTGACTCTCCTGTCACGACTACCGCCACTCCCACAACCACCAGCACTGACTCGCCTGTCACGACTACCGCCACTCCCACAACCACCAGCACTGACTCGCCTGTCACGACTACCGCCACTCCCACAACCACCAGCACTGACTCGCCTGTCACGACTACCGCCACTCCCACAAACACCAGCACTGACTCACCTGTCACGACTACTGCCACTCCCACAACCACCAGCACTGACTCGCCTGTCACGACTACCGCAACTCCCACCACAACCACCACTGACTCGCCTGTCACAACTACCGCCACTCCCACAACCACCAGCACTGACTCGCCTGTCACGACTACTGCAACTCCCACCACAACCACCACTGACTCGCCTGTCACAACTACTGCCACTCCGACAACCACCAGCACTGACTCGCCTGTCACGACTACCGTTAGTCCCACAACGACCAGCACTGACTCACCAGTCACGACTACCGCCAATCCCACAACCACCACCACCACCACTGACACGCCTGTCACGACTACCGCCACTCCCACAACCACCAGCACTGACTCGCCTGTCACACCTACTGCCACTCCCACAACCACCAGCACTGACTCGCCTGTCACGACTACCGCCACTCCCACAACCACCAGCACTGACTCGCCTGTCACAACTACCGCCACTCCCACAACCAGCAGCACTGACATGCCTATCACGACTACCGCCACTCCTACAACCACCAGCACTGACTCGCCTGTCACGACTACCGCCACTCCCACAACCACCAGCACTGACTCGCCTGTCACGACTACCGCCACTCCTACAACCACCAGCACTGACTCTCCTGTCACGACTACCGCCACTCCCACAACCACCAGCACTGACTCGCCTGTCACGACTACCGCCACTCCCACAACCACCAGCACTGACTCGCCTGTCACGACTACCGCCACTCCCACAACCACCAGCACTGACTCGCCTGTCACGACTACTGCCACTCCCACAACCACCACCACCACTGACTCGCCTGTCACGACTACCGCCACTCCCACAACCACCAGCACTGACTCGCCTGTCACGACTACCGCCACTCCAACAACCACCACCACCACTGACTCGCCTGTAACGACTACCACCACTCCCACAACCACCAGCACTGACTCACCTGTCACGACTACCGCCACTCCCACAACCACCAGCACTGACATGCCTGTCACGACTACCGCCACTCCCACAACCACCAGCACTGACTCTCCTGTCACGACTACCGCCACTCCCACAACCACCAGCACTGACTCGCCTGTCACGACTACCGCCACTCCCACAACCACCAGCACTGACTCGCCTGTCACGACTACCGCCACTCCCACAACCACCACCACCACTGACTCGCCTGTCACGACTACCGCCACTCCCACAAACACCAGCACTGACTCGCCTGTCACGACTACCGCCACTCCAACAACCACCACCACCACTGACTCGCCTGTAACGACTACCACCACTCCCACAACCACCAGCACTGACTCACCTGTCACGACTACTGCCACTCCCACAACCACCAGCACTGACATGCCTGTCACGACTACCGCCACTCCCACAACGACCAGCACTGACTCGCCTGTCACGACTACCGCCACTCCAACAACCACCACCACCACTGACTCGCCTGTCACGACTACCGCCACTCCCACAACCACCAGCACTGGCTCGCCTGTCACGACTACCGTCAGTCCCACAACGACCAGCACTGACTTGCCTGTCACAACTACCGCCACTCCCACAACCACCAGCACTGACATGCCTGTCACGACTACCGCCACTCCCACAACCACCAGCACTGACTCTCCTGTCACGACTACCGCCACTCCCACAACCACCAGCACTGACTCGCCTGTCACGACTACCGCCACTCCCACAACCACCAGCACTGACTCGCCTGTCACGACTACCGCCACTCCCACAACCACCAGCACTGACTTGCCTGTCACGACTACCGCCACTCCCACAAACACCAGCACTGACTCACCTGTCACGACTACTGCCACTCCCACAACCACCAGCACTGACATGCCTGTCACGACTACCGCCACTCCCACAACCACCAGCACTGACTCGCCTGTCACGACTACCGCCACTCCAACAACCACCACCACCACTGACTCGCCTGTCACGACTACCGCCACTCCCACAACCACCAGCACTGACTCGCCTGTCACGACTACCGCCACTCCCACAACCACCAGCACTGACTCGCCTGTCACGACTATCGCCACTCCCACAACCACCAGCACTGACTCGCCTGTCACGACTACCGCCACTCCCACAAACACCAGCACTGACTCACCTGTCATGACTACTGCCACTCCCACAACCACCAGCACTGACATGCCTGTCACGACTACCGCCACTCCCACAACCACCAGCACTGACTCGCCTGTCACGACTACCGCCACTCCAACAACCACCACCACCACTGACTCGCCTGTCACGACTACCGCCACTCCCACAACCACCAGCACTGGCTCGCCTGTCACGACTACCGTCAGTCCCACAACGACCAGCACTGGCTCGCCTGTCACGACTACCGCCACTCCCACAACCACCACCACTGACACGCCTGTCACGACTACCGCCACTCCCACAACCACCAGCACTGACTCGCCTGTCACACCTACTGCCACTCCCACAACCACCAGCACTGACTCGCCTGTCACGACTACCGCCACTCCCACAACCACCAGCACTGACTCGCCTGTCACGACTACCGCCACTCCCACAACCACCAGCACTGACACGCCTATCACGACTACCGCCACTCCTACAACCACCA
This sequence comes from Podarcis vaucheri, assembly GCF_965113315.1. Taxonomy (NCBI): domain Eukaryota; kingdom Metazoa; phylum Chordata; class Lepidosauria; order Squamata; family Lacertidae; genus Podarcis; species Podarcis vaucheri. The sequence continues at coordinate 48,033,647 of NC_138751.1, read as the reverse complement.
GCACTGACTCGCCTGTCACGACTACCGCCACTCCCACAACCACCAGCACTGACTCGCCTGTCACGACTACCGCCACTCCTACAACCACCAGCACTGACTCTCCTGTCACGACTACCGCCACTCCCACAACCACCAGCACTGACTCGCCTGTCACGACTACCGCCACTCCCACAACCACCAGCACTGACTCGCCTGTCACGACTACCGCCACTCCCACAACCACCAGCACTGACTCGCCTGTCACGACTACTGCCACTCCCACAACCACCACCACCACTGACTCGCCTGTCACGACTACCGCCACTCCCACAACCACCAGCACTGACTCGCCTGTCACGACTACCGCCACTCCAACAACCACCACCACCACTGACTCGCCTGTAACGACTACCACCACTCCCACAACCACCAGCACTGACTCACCTGTCACGACTACCGCCACTCCCACAACCACCAGCACTGACATGCCTGTCACGACTACCGCCACTCCCACAACCACCAGCACTGACTCTCCTGTCACGACTACCGCCACTCCCACAACCACCAGCACTGACTCGCCTGTCACGACTACCGCCACTCCCACAACCACCAGCACTGACTCACTTGTCACGACTACTGCCACTCCCACAACCACCAGCACTGACATGCCTGTCACGACTACCGCCACTCCCACAACCACCAGCACTGACTCGCCTGTCACGACTACCGCCACTCCCACAACCACCAGCACTGACTCGCCTGTCACGACTACCGCCACTCCCACCAGCACTGACTCGCCTGTCACGACTACCGCCACTCCCACAACCACCAGCACTGACTCGCCTGTCACGACTACCGCCAGTCCCACAACCACCAGCACTGACTCGCCTGTCACGACTACCGCCACTCCCACCACCACCACTGACTCGCCTGTCACGACTACCGCCACTCCCACAACCACCAGCACTGACTCGCCTGTCACGACTACCGCCACTCCCACAACCACCAGCACTGACTCGCCTGTCACGACTACCGCCACTCCCACAACCACCAGCACTGACACGCCTATCACGACTATGACCACTCCTACAACCACCAGCACTGACTCTCCTGTCACGACTACCGCCACTCCCACAACCACCACCACTGACTCGCCTGTAACGACTACCACCACTCCCACAACCACCAGCACTGACTCTCCTGTCACGACTACTGCCACTCCCACAACCACCAGCACTGACATGCCTGTCACGACTACCGCCACTCCCACAACGACCAGCACTGACTCGCCTGTCACGACTACCGCCACTCCAACAACCACCACCACCACTGACTCGCCTGTCACGACTACCGCCACTCCCACAACCACCAGCACTGGCTCGCCTGTCACGACTACCGTCAGTCCCACAACGACCAGCACTGACTTGCCTGTCACACCTACTGCCACTCCGACAACCCCCAGCACTCACTCGCCTGTCACGACTACCGTCAGTCCCACAACGACCAGCACTGACTCGCCTGTCACGACTACTGCCACTCCCACAACCACCACCACCAATGACTCGCCTGTCACGACTACCGCCACTCCCACAACCACCAGCACTGACTCGCCTGTCACGACTACCGCCACTCCAACAACCACCACCACCACTGACTCGCCTGTAACGACTACCACCACTCCCACAACCACCAGCACTGACTCACCTGTCACGACTACCGCCACTCCCACAAACACCAGCACTGACTCGCCTTTCACGACTACCGCCACTCCCACCACCACTGACTCGCCTGTCACGACTACCGCCACTCCCACAACCACCAGCACTGACTCGCCTGTCACGACTACCGCCACTCCCACAACCACCAGCACTGACTCGCCTGTCACGACTACTGCCACTCCCACAACCACCACCAGCACTGACTCGCCTGTCACGACTACCGCCACTCCCACCACCACCACTGACTCGCCTGTCACGACTACCGCCACTCCAACAACCACCAGCACTGACATGCCTGTCACGACTACCGCCACTCCCACAACCACCAGCACTGACTCTCCTGTCACGACTACCGCCACTCCCACAACCACCAGCACTGACTCGCCTGTCACGACTACCGCCACTCCCACAACCACCAGCACTGACTCACTTGTCACGACTACTGCCACTCCCACAACCACCAGCACTGACATGCCTGTCACGACTACCGCCACTCCCACAACCACCAGCACTGACTCGCCTGTCACGACTACCGCCACTCCCACAACCACCAGCACTGACTCTCCTGTCACGACTACCGCCACTCCCACAACCACCAGCACTGACTCGCCTGTCACGACTACCGCCACTCCCACAACCACCAGCACTGACTCACTTGTCACGACTACTGCCACTCCCACAACCACCAGCACTGACATGCCTGTCACGACTACCGCCACTCCCACAACCACCAGCACTGACTCGCCTGTCACGACTACCGCCACTCCCACAACCACCAGCACTGACTCGCCTGTCACGACTACTGCCACTCCCACCAGCACTGACTCGCCTGTCACGACTACCGCCACTCCCACAACCACCAGCACTGACTCGCCTGTCACGACTACCGCCAGTCCCACAACCACCAGCACTGACTCGCCTGTCACGACTACCGCCACTCCCACCACCACCACTGACTCGCCTGTCACGACTACCGCCACTCCCACAACCACCAGCACTGACTCGCCTGTCACGACTACCGCCACTCCCACAACCACCAGCACTGACTCGCCTGTCACGACTACCGCCACTCCCACAACCACCAGCACTGACTCGCCTGTCACGACTACTGCCACTCCCACCAGCACTGAGTCGCCTGTCACGACTACCGCCACTCCCACAACCACCAGCACTGACTCGCCTGTCACGACTACCGCCAGTCCCACAACCACCAGCACTGACTCGCCTGTCACGACTACCGCCACTCCCACCACCACCACTGACTCGCCTGTCACGACTACCGCCACTCCCACAACCACCAGCACTGACTCGCCTGTCACGACTACCGCCACTCCCACAACCACCAGCACTGACTCGCCTGTAACGACTACCACCACTCCCACAACCACCAGCACTGACTCTCCTGTCACGACTACTGCCACTCCCACAACCACCAGCACTGACATGCCTGTCACGACTACCGCCACTCCCACAACGACCAGCACTGACTCGCCTGTCACGACTACCGCCACTCCAACAACCACCACCACCACTGACTCGCCTGTCACGACTACCGCCACTCCCACAACCACCAGCACTGGCTCGCCTGTCACGACTACCGTCAGTCCCACAACGACCAGCACTGACTTGCCTGTCACACCTACTGCCACTCCGACAACCCCCAGCACTCACTCGCCTGTCACGACTACCGTCAGTCCCACAACGACCAGCACTGACTCGCCTGTCACGACTACTGCCACTCCCACAACCACCACCACCAATGACTCGCCTGTCACGACTACCGCCACTCCCACAACCACCAGCACTGACTCGCCTGTCACGACTACCGCCACTCCAACAACCACCACCACCACTGACTCGCCTGTAACGACTACCACCACTCCCACAACCACCAGCACTGACTCACCTGTCACGACTACCGCCACTCCCACAAACACCAGCACTGACTCGCCTTTCACGACTACCGCCACTCCCACCACCACTGACTCGCCTGTCACGACTACCGCCACTCCCACAACCACCAGCACTGACTCGCCTGTCACGACTACCGCCACTCCCACAACCACCAGCACTGACTCGCCTGTCACGACTACTGCCACTCCCACAACCACCACCAGCACTGACTCGCCTGTCACGACTACCGCCACTCCCACCACCACCACTGACTCGCCTGTCACGACTACCGCCACTCCAACAACCACCAGCACTGACATGCCTGTCACGACTACCGCCACTCCCACAACCACCAGCACTGACTCTCCTGTCACGACTACCGCCACTCCCACAACCACCAGCACTGACTCGCCTGTCACGACTACCGCCACTCCCACAACCACCAGCACTGACTCACTTGTCACGACTACTGCCACTCCCACAACCACCAGCACTGACATGCCTGTCACGACTACCGCCACTCCCACAACCACCAGCACTGACTCGCCTGTCACGACTACCGCCACTCCCACAACCACCAGCACTGACTCTCCTGTCACGACTACCGCCACTCCCACAACCACCAGCACTGACTCGCCTGTCACGACTACCGCCACTCCCACAACCACCAGCACTGACTCACTTGTCACGACTACTGCCACTCCCACAACCACCAGCACTGACATGCCTGTCACGACTACCGCCACTCCCACAACCACCAGCACTGACTCGCCTGTCACGACTACCGCCACTCCCACAACCACCAGCACTGACTCGCCTGTCACGACTACTGCCACTCCCACCAGCACTGACTCGCCTGTCACGACTACCGCCACTCCCACAACCACCAGCACTGACTCGCCTGTCACGACTACCGCCAGTCCCACAACCACCAGCACTGACTCGCCTGTCACGACTACCGCCACTCCCACCACCACCACTGACTCGCCTGTCACGACTACCGCCACTCCCACAACCACCAGCACTGACTCGCCTGTCACGACTACCGCCACTCCCACAACCACCAGCACTGACTCGCCTGTCACGACTACCGCCACTCCCACAACCACCAGCACTGACACGCCTATCACGACTATGACCACTCCTACAACCACCAGCACTGACTCTCCTGTCACGACTACCGCCACTCCCACAACCACCACCACTGACTCGCCTGTAACGACTACCACCACTCCCACAACCACCAGCACTGACTCTCCTGTCACGACTACTGCCACTCCCACAACCACCAGCACTGACATGCCTGTCACGACTACCGCCACTCCCACAACGACCAGCACTGACTCGCCTGTCACGACTACCGCCACTCCAACAACCACCACCACCACTGACTCGCCTGTCACGACTACCGCCACTCCCACAACCACCAGCACTGGCTCGCCTGTCACGACTACCGTCAGTCCCACAACGACCAGCACTGACTTGCCTGTCACACCTACTGCCACTCCGACAACCCCCAGCACTCACTCGCCTGTCACGACTACCGTCAGTCCCACAACGACCAGCACTGACTCGCCTGTCACGACTACTGCCACTCCCACAACCACCACCACCACTGACTCGCCTGTCACGACTACCGCCACTCCCACAACCACCAGCACTGACTCGCCTGTCACGACTACCGCCACTCCAACAACCACCACCACCACTGACTCGCCTGTAACGACTACCACCACTCCCACAACCACCAGCACTGACTCACCTGTCACGACTACCGCCACTCCCACAACCACCAGCACTGACTCGCCTTTCACGACTACCGCCACTCCCACCACCACTGACTCGCCTGTCACGACTACCGCCACTCCCACAACCACCAGCACTGACTCGCCTGTCACGACTACCGCCACTCCCACAACCACCAGCACTGACTCGCCTGTCACGACTACTGCCACTCCCACAACCACCACCACCACTGACTCGCCTGTCACGACTACCGCCACTCCCACAACCACCAGCACTGACTCGCCTGTAACGACTACCACCACTCCCACAACCACCAGCACTGACTCACCTGTCACGACTACCGCCACTCCCACAACCACCAGCACTGACATGCCTGTCACGACTACCGCCACTCCCACAACCACCAGCACTGACTCTCCTGTCACGACTACTGCCACTCCCACAACCACCAGCACTGACTCACCTGTCACGACTACCGCCACTCCCACAACCACCAGCACTGACTCGCCTTTCACGACTACCGCCACTCCCACCACCACTGACTCGCCTGTCACGACTACCGCCACTCCCACAACCACCAGCACTGACTCGCCTGTCACGACTACCGCCACTCCCACAACCACCAGCACTGACTCGCCTGTCACGACTACTGCCACTCCCACAACCACCACCACCACTGACTCGCCTGTCACGACTACCGCCACTCCCACAACCACCAGCACTGACTCGCCTGTAACGACTACCACCACTCCCACAACCACCAGCACTGACTCACCTGTCACGACTACCGCCACTCCCACAACCACCAGCACTGACATGCCTGTCACGACTACCGCCACTCCCACAACCACCAGCACTGACTCTCCTGTCACGACTACCGCCACTCCCACAACCACCAGCACTGACTCGCCTGTCACGACTACCGCCACTCCCACAACCACCAGCACTGACTCGCCTGTCACGACTACCGCCACTCCCACAACCACCACCACCACTGACTCGCCTGTCACGACTACCGCCACTCCCACAAACACCAGCACTGACTCGCCTGTCACAACTACCGCCACTCCAACAACCACCACCACCACTGACTCGCCTGTAACGACTACCACCACTCCCACAACCACCAGCACTGACTCGCCTGTAACGACTACCACCACTCCCACAACCACCAGCACTGACTCACCTGTCACGACTACCGCCACTCCCACAACCACCAGCACTGACATGCCTGTCACGACTACCGCCACTCCCACAACCACCAGCACTGACTCTCCTGTCACGACTACCGCCACTCCCACAACCACCAGCACTGACTCGCCTGTCACGACTACCACCACTCCCACAACCACCAGCACTGACTCGCCTGTCACGACTATCGCCACTCCCACAACCACCAGCACTGACTCGCCTGTCACGACTACCGCCACTCCCACAAACACCAGCACTGACTCACCTGTCACGACTACTGCCACTCCCACAACCACCAGCACTGACATGCCTGTCACGACTACCGCCACTCCCACAACCACCAGCACTGACTGGCCTTTCACGACTACCGCCACTCCCACCACCACTGACTCGCCTGTCACGACTACCGCCACTCCCACAACCACCAGCACTGACTCGCCTGTCACGACTACCGCCACTCCCACAACCACCAGCACTGACTCGCCTGTCACGACTACTGCCACTCCCACAACCACCACCACCACTGACTCGCCTGTCACGACTACCGCCACTCCCACAACCACCAGCACTGACTCGCCTGTAACGACTACCACCACTCCCACAACCACCAGCACTGACTCACCTGTCACGACTACCGCCACTCCCACAACCACCAGCACTGACATGCCTGTCACGACTACCGCCACTCCCACAACCACCAGCACTGACTCTCCTGTCACGACTACCGCCACTCCCACAACCACCAGCACTGACTCACCTGTCACGACTACCGCCACTCCCACAACCACCAGCACTGACTCGCCTTTCACGACTACCGCCACTCCCACCACCACTGACTCGCCTGTCACGACTACCGCCACTCCCACAACCACCAGCACTGACTCGCCTGTCACGACTACCGCCACTCCCACAACCACCAGCACTGACTCGCCTGTCACGACTACTGCCACTCCCACAACCACCACCACCACTGACTCGCCTGTCACGACTACCGCCACTCCCACAACCACCAGCACTGACTCGCCTGTAACGACTACCACCACTCCCACAACCACCAGCACTGACTCACCTGTCACGACTACCGCCACTCCCACAACCACCAGCACTGACATGCCTGTCACGACTACCGCCACTCCCACAACCACCAGCACTGACTCTCCTGTCACGACTACCGCCACTCCCACAACCACCAGCACTGACTCGCCTGTCACGACTACCGCCACTCCCACAACCACCAGCACTGACTCGCCTGTCACGACTACCGCCACTCCCACAACCACCACCACCACTGACTCGCCTGTCACGACTACCGCCACTCCCACAAACACCAGCACTGACTCGCCTGTCACAACTACCGCCACTCCAACAACCACCACCACCACTGACTCGCCTGTAACGACTACCACCACTCCCACAACCACCAGCACTGACTCGCCTGTAACGACTACCACCACTCCCACAACCACCAGCACTGACTCACCTGTCACGACTACCGCCACTCCCACAACCACCAGCACTGACATGCCTGTCACGACTACCGCCACTCCCACAACCACCAGCACTGACTCTCCTGTCACGACTACCGCCACTCCCACAACCACCAGCACTGACTCGCCTGTCACGACTACCGCCACTCCCACAACCACCAGCACTGACTCGCCTGTCACGACTATCGCCACTCCCACAACCACCAGCACTGACTCGCCTGTCACGACTACCGCCACTCCCACAAACACCAGCACTGACTCACCTGTCACGACTACTGCCACTCCCACAACCACCAGCACTGACATGCCTGTCACGACTACCGCCACTCCCACAACCACCAGCACTGACTCGCCTGTCACGACTACCGCCACTCCAACAACCACCACCACCACTGACTCGCCTGTCACGACTACCGCCACTCCCACAACCACCACCACCACTGACTCGCCTGTCACGACTACCGCCACTCCCACAAACACCAGCACTGACTCGCCTGTCACGACTACCGCCACTCCAACAACAACCACCACCACTGACTCGCCTGTAACGACTATCACCACTCCCACAACCACCAGCACTGACTCACTTGTCACGACTACTGCCACTCCCACAACCACCAGCACTGACATGCCTGTCACGACTACCGCCACTCCCACAACCACCAGCACTGACTCGCCTGTCACCACTACCGCCACTCCCACAACCACCAGCACTGACTCGCCTGTCACGACTACCGCCACTCCCACCAGCACTGACTCGCCTGTCACGACTACCGCCACTCCCACAACCACCAGCACTGACTCGCCTGTCACGACTACCGCCAGTCCCACAACCACCAGCACTGACTCGCCTGTCACGACTACCGCCACTCCCACCACCACCACTGACTCGCCTGTCACGACTACCGCCACTCCCACCAGCACTGACTCGCCTGTCACGACTACCGCCACTCCCACAACCACCAGCACTGACTCGCCTGTCACGACTACCGCCAGTCCCACAACCACCAGCACTGACTCTCCTGTCACGACTACTGCCACTCCCACAACCACCAGCACTGACATGCCTGTCACGACTACCGCCACTCCCACAACCACCAGCACTGACTCGCCTGTCACGACTACCGCCACTCCCACAACCACCAGCACTGACTCGCCTGTCACGACTACCGCCACTCCCACAACCACCAGCACTGACACGCCTATCACGACTATGACCACTCCTACAACCACCAGCACTGACTCTCCTGTCACGACTACCGCCACTCCCACCACTGACTCGCCTGTAACGACTACCACCACTCCCACAACCACCAGCACTGACTCTCCTGTCACGACTACTGCCACTCCCACAACCACCAGCACTGACATGCCTGTCACGACTACCGCCACTCCCACAACCACCAGCACTGACTCGCCTGTCACGACTACCGCCACTCCCACAACCACCAGCACTGACTCGCCTGTCACGACTACCGCCACTCCCACCACTGACTCGCCTGTCACGACTACCGCCACTCCCACAACCACCAGCACTGACTCGCCTGTCACGACTACCGCCACTCCCACGACCACCACCACTGACACGCCTGTCACGACTACCACCACTCAGACAACAACCACCTCGCTGGCCACAACTACCACCACACCCACAAGCACCACCACCACCTCGCCAGCCACAACTACCACCACACCCACAACCACCACCGTGCCAGCCACGACTACAACCAGTCCCACAACAACCACCTCGCTTGCCACTACTACCACCACTCCCACACCCACCTCCACCGCCTCACCAGCCACATCTACCACCACTCCCACAACCACCACCTCATCGGTCACGACTACCACCATTTCCACAACCACCACTACCGCCTCGCCGGCCAGAACTACCACCACTCCCACTACCACCACCTCGCTGGCCACGACTACCACAATTCCCACAACAGCAACATCGCCGCCCACAACTACCCCCACAACCACCACCACGATCTCACCAGCCACAACTACCACCACTCCCACAACCACCACCGCCTCCCCGGCCACGACTACCACCACTCTCACAACCACCACCTCACCGGCCACGACTACCACCACACCCACAACCACCACCGTGCCAGCCACGACTACAACCACTCCCACAACAACCACCTCGCCTGCCACTACTACCACCACTCCGACACCCACCTCCACCGCCTCACCAGCCACATCTACCACCACTCCCACAACCACCACCTCATCGGTCACGACTACCCCCATTTCCACTACCACCACCACCGCCTCGCCGGCCACGACTACCACCACTCCCACAACAACATCGCCGCCCACAACTACCACCACACCCACAACCACCACCTCGCCGGCCACGACTACCACCACTCCCACAACAACATCGCCGCCCACAACTACCACCACACCCACAACCACAACCACCACCTTGCCGGCCACGACTACCACCACTCCCACAACCACCACCGCCTCCCCGGCCACGACTACCACCACTCTCACAACCACTACCTCACCGGCCACGACTACAACCACTCCCACAACAACCACCTCGCCTGCCACTACCACCACCACACCCACCTCCACTGCCTCACCAGCCACATCTACCACCACACCCACAACCAGCACCACCGCCTCGCAGTCCACAACTACCACCACTCCCACAACCACCACCTCATCGGTCACGACTACCACCATTTCCACAACCACCACCACCGCCTCGCCGGCCACAACTACCACCACTCCCACTACCACCACCTCGCCGGCCACGACTACCACCACTCCCACAACAACATCGCCGCCCACAACTACCACCGCACCCACAACCACCACCACCACCTCGCCAGCCACGACTACAACCACTCCCACAACCACCACCGCCGCCTCGCCAGCCACAACTACCACCACAACCACCACCTCACAGGTCACTACTACCAGCACGCCCACTACCACCACCACCACCTCGCCGGCCACGACTACCACCACACCCACAACCACTACCACCACCACATCGCTTACCACTGCGAGCTCCGCCACGCCACCAGTTACAACTTCATCCACCACCACTACTAGACAGACCATTACAGGTGATCATTTGGTTTTATTTTGCTGAATCTGTTTTCAATGGCTTCTATATAGCTGTGTGGGAAACTGGAAACAAATATGAAATTTAGCTGCTTCCTTTTCCTTGAGGCATTTTTTTTATGTAAGGCCTAACCCCAGATTCAGGTTTCAGAGTTCTGTAGCCCTTCCATTTCATCTGCACGGGGAACCTTTGACTTTAACCTGGTGGTTTCTGGAATTTCCGAGTTCCCTGAGTTTTAGTCATTATCAGATTTGTGGTTCTCCTGGTTCTTCAGAGAAGCCTTCCTTTTCTCTGGGAAGCTTCTGCCAGGTTTCCAGTGAAGTGTTGATACTTCCTACAGGTACGTCTTGGCTCAGGAATATGCCTTGTGGCACAAGAATGCGATGAAGACCAGCTTTCTAACCAGTTACTTCCAGTGCTTTCCCCCCCCCCCTGGGGATACACAGGGGTACGCATACCCCTAAACATTTTATGAATCTTTGTACTTTTGTCCACTTACTGTATTTATTTCCCCCTGATTTGAACTATAAAATCGTGATTTTCTTGAGTCAAAATGAGAGTACTCCTAAACATTTTTTAAAGAAAAAAAAAGCACTGGTTAGCTCAGTTCCCCTTCCCATGGCAGTCCATTTTCATTGGATTGCATCTCCTTCTCTATCTTGCCTTTCTGTGGTCTAAGCCACTGAGCCTCTTGGGCTTGCCGATCAGGAGGTCAGCGGTTCGAATCCCCACAACGGAATGAGCTCCCGTTGCTCTGTCCCAGCTCCTGCCAACCTAGCAGCTCGAAAGCACACCAGTGCTAGTAGATAAATAGGTACCACTGTGGCGGGAAGGTAAACGGCGTTTCCATGCATTCTGGCTTCCATCACAGTGTCCCGTTGTGCCAGAAGCAGTTTAGTCCTGCTGGCCACATGACCCGGAAAGCTGTCTGTGGACGAACGGTGGCTCCCTCGGCCTGAAAGCAAGATGAGCGCCGCAACCCCATAGTCACCTTTCACTGGACTTAACCGTCCAGGGGTCCTTTACCTTTTTACTTTTTACCACAGAAGGCAAAGGAGGTTTGCCACTTCAGCAGATAATGGCATCAAATTGGAGTTTGGCCATAGTGGTTTGAACATTTTAGAGAGTGATTTTTGGCAACTGGCTGCAAAGGGGTTGTACACATTCAATGTGGACAAGGGACATTCAATGTGGACAATGTGGACAAGGGAAGGTTAGTGTTGATTTCCCTGCAACAACGCTCACCAACTCCCAAAATTAACAGGAATGAGGGCCTTGGTGCCATGCCTGCCAACATGGCCCAAAGCTGGATTAGACAGGGCACTTCTAAAACCTTTCAGATGAACTTAATACATTTGTTATTTAAGTGTATTTTGGAAGCTGCTACGCGGGTGGCGTTGTGGGTTAAACCACAGAGCCTAGGACTTGCTGATCAGAAGGTCGGCGGTTCGAATCCCCGCGACGGGGTGAGCTCCCGTTGCTCGGTCCCTGCTCCTGCCCACCTAGCAGTTCGAAAGCACATCAAAGTGCAAGTAGATAAATAGGTACCGCTCCGGCGGGAAGGTAAACAGCGTTTCCATGCGCTGCTCTGGTTCGCCAGAAGCGGCTTAGTCATGCTGGCCACATGACCCGGAAGCTGTCTGCGGACAAACGGCAGCCTATAGAGCGAGATGAGCGCCGCAACCCCAGAGTCGGCCACGACTGGACCTAATGGTCAGGGGTCCCTTTACTTTTACCTTACCTTCCCGCTCCACTCTTCTTCAACCTGTGGCACCTTAAAAGAGTAGCAAGTGTTTCATGGCATCCTCGGCTGAGATAAAATTTTCAGCTCTGAGGAATTGTGAAACGTTACTTGAGTGTCAAGTAGAATTTCACTTTCCCTCTGTGTTTTTCTCTATATACCTGTACATTAGATTGCTGCTAACCACATTTTGTGGGGGAAACCTTCTCTCTTCCAGAAACATGTGAAAATGGGGGAACACATGATGGCATCAAATGTTTGTGCCTTAGCAATTTCTATGGGCCGAAGTGTGAGTCCCCAGTTCAAGACATGCCTTTTGAAGTGGGTAAGTAGAACCGAGAGCAACCTGGCCCCTATTCCTGCAGAGCAGACCAAGTACACTCCAATCCCTTTTGCGCCGAATATAAGACAGGAAAGACTAGGGTATCATCAAACATCAATAATAACAACAGTCTGATCCAATACAAAAAAGTCACAATAACTTAAAAATAAACAACCTATATCAAATAAAGTGATATTCAATAATCCTTTAGAATCTATAACAGTAAGCAGTAAAATTAAATATGGGCAAATAATAAAACGTTCAGACTTATCCACTGCAATGAAGAATGATTAAACTACAAGCCATAAAAGTAACGGCAAGGCACAATGCATAAAATACCGCAAAACGTACAAAATGATGTATTAACAACAACTACGTACTACTTATTATTAAATTATTAAATTAATTATTAAATTAAGTTATTCAGCTATCTTCTCTTTAAAAGACATCCAGGGGGATTGGAGGGGTAAAGCAAAAACATTTGGGGTGGGGGCCACAGTTGGGGGCTTTAAGCCGTATGTTTAAAGCACTCTTAACCACTACAGCGGCCATAGCTTCCCCGCAAAGAATCCAGGGAATTGTAGTTTGTTCCGGGTGCTGGAAATTGTAGCTCTGTGAGGGATTTTCTGACAGCTCTCAACACCTTTGTATATATAAATATGATGATAATGATAATGATGATGATGATGATGATGATAATAATAATAATTTATACCCCGCCCATCTGGCTGGGTTTCCCCAGACACTCTGGGCAGCTTCCAACAGAATATTAAAATACAATAGTCTATTAAACATTAAAAGCTTCCCGAAACAGGGCTGCCTTCAGATGTCTTCTAAAAGTCTGGTAGTTGTTGTTCTCTTTGACATCTAGTGGGAGGGCGTTCCACAGGGCGGGTGCCACTACCGAGAAGGCCCTTTGCCTGGTTCCCTGCAACTTGGCTTCTCGCAGCGAGGGAACTGCCAGAAGGCCCTCGGCGCTGGACCTCAGTCTGATATACACAATAAATCCCATGGACAAAGTTATAAATAGAGAAAATCATATACAATCTTGGCAAGGATGCGATTTCTCCTCTTCTAATTTGCTCTTGGAATAGAGCCATTAGCAACAGCTATCAGGAATCGCAAGGGAGCCTTTGAACTTTGGGCAAAACGCCATGTTGTGTTAAACACGCTTTTTTAAAAAAGGCTTATGCTGACCATTTTTATTTCAAAGGAAAGCAGAATTCCCCACACCTTTGATCTGGATTCCACTCTAAATCTGGATTGGAGCCCCACAGTAGATTCACACCCCAGCTGCTCTTTGCCCCTGTAGGTCATGCTTATGGCATCTTTGGGGGGTAAATATCAGCTGTGGGGTGGGGGCAATCCCTCCAGCAAAATCAGAACCAATGCCTATAAAACCGGGCAAGGCTTCTGCAAATACAGACTTTTTCCTGGCAGAGGCAGATGTTCCTAGACCAGGCATAGGCAAACTCCGGCCTCCAGATGTTTTGAGACTACAATTCCCATCATCCCTGACCATTGGTCCTGTTAGCTAGGGATGATGGGAATTGTAGTCCCAAACATCTGGAGGGCTGGAGTTTGCCTATGCCTGTCCTAGACTGAGGATCAGCCAAATCTGAACGAAGAGGGTCAATTAAAGTATAACTAATAGCCATAACTATTACTAATAGCATAGATCTGCCATTTAGACATTTGCCCTGCCCCATTGCAACCCATGTTAAGTTCTAGTGTTAGGAGATGGAAAGAAAAACTTCTGTTTCTCCACATCATACATTTTATGAGGTTTTCTCTTATTCATGTCCTTCTTAGTGAGGTGGGATTTCACCTTAACTAAAACTCCTCCAGCATTTTAGCAGTTCCTCAGAGGGGTCATGTTCCAATCGCCTGATGATTGATTTCCCTCCATTTTAGAAAGTGTGCCCGTGACAATTGAAGTCCAAGTGAAAATCACCAACAAGGAGTTCGTTCCAGAGCTCGAGAACCAAGAGTCAGAAGCGTATAAGAGCTTGGAAGAGGAATTTAAGATGCAGGTAACAATGAACCATTGGCTCACCCTTCAACACCTTGCTCTGTTGGTTATAGAGTTCTCTTTCATTCTGTTTACCTTCCCTGTCTAAATGACTCCAGCCTGGATTATTAAGACATTCTGTATTTTTCCTCTCCACCATTTAGATGGACAATGTTTATCAGGGCGTCTCTGGATACCAAGGTGTGGTGATCTTAAGACTGCGGTAGGTACCTGAAGCAGAGACCACTGTGAGATGCCATATTGTCCAGTGGCCTATTCATGTTTCAGATTAGGCTAAGGTGAAGCCAGTGAACGAGTCCTCCTGGCTTCCTGTTGCCACCCTACCAGGTCCCTCTCTCCTCAAAGGAAACCCAAGAGGTTGTTGTTCCCAGAATCCCCCTTGTTCCGTATCATTCCCAGGCACCAAATCTCCCCCTAGGAGATCTTAGGCTGCTCCTGTCTGTACTCCTGTTATCTGGATGACTAAGGCTAACGTTCATCTATTGATTGAAGAGTAGCCCATTTTTTGAAAACATCCCCAGTCTAGATTCCAAATCAAGAATGTTTCCACAAACAGAGACAGTTTGTGCGTTGTTGTTGTTGTTGTCGTCATCGTCGTCCTTGTCATTGTCATTAATATTTTTTATTAGTTTTCAATTACAATCCAATACAGTGGTACCTCGGGTTACATACACTTCAGGTTACAGACTCCGCTAACCCAGAAATAGTACCTCGGATTAAGAACTTTGCTTCAGGATGAGAACAGAAATCTTGCTCCAGCGACACAGCGGCAGCGGGAGGCCCCATTAGCTAAAGTGGTGCTTCAGGTTAAGAACAGTTTCAGGTTAAGAACGGACCTCCGGAACGAATTAAGTACTTAACCCGAGGTCCCACTGTAATAGCCTCATTATAACAACACCAATTTATAATACAATTACTAATACCAATCGTTCAAATACCAAATCATATAATTTAGATAAGGTCCCGTCCCCCCGCGTGCTAGAATTGATGGTTTGATTATTTCTTTATTTCTGCATTACAAAATCTTATGAATTTCAATTACATTCCGGTCATAATAACAATCGCTTATACGACAACTGCAATATTAATAACTTCCATTCATGCTGACACATTAAATGATTTATAAAACTACAAATGAGGCATTCAAATGATATCCTTGTTCTTCCTGTGTGTGGCAATTATTCTGTCCGTGGTGTTTCTTCCTGTCCTTGTAAAATGTTATGTTTATCTTTTCCCTGTTGTTGCTGTTATCCATTAGGCATTGGGCGGAGCTGATATCCCATTGTTCTTGTCTGTGCATTGTTATGCATTCGGCTTGTGCGCCATACATTGAAAGCACATTGCATTCTGCAAATAATCATGGAAACTGGAGGGCATCTATCAGAGATCTGCAATTCCCAGCACCCTTCACAGACTACAGCTCTCAGAATTCTTTGGAGGAAAACATGTCCTTTAAATGTATATGGTGTGCATACAGCCATGCTGATAGAACAAGATTTAGGCTCCCCCCGTAGCACTGACCTTGCACATTCATAAGGACATAAGTGAATTTCCGGTTTTGGCTTTCTCCTCGTCAACGTGTGCCCCTGCCGCATAGCTGTCAACCGTCCCTTATTTGGCAGGAAACTCCCTTATCCCAGCGCCGTGTCCCGCTGCTGTCCCTTATTGATGATGTCCCTTAAATTTCCCAGGTTTCATGCTTGCCCGGCTCAGGAGGGAAGCAGCGGCCCGGGGTCCTCCGCCGCATGAGAGAGTGCACGCTGGCGTCCTGGTGCGAGGAGTTCTATCGGCCCTTCCCTGCCCGGGGGGGGGGACAGACTCTCGCCCATGCCGCCCGCGAGCCCGGAGGCAGCAGCAGTAGTGGCAGCTGAGGAGGCGGCCTGAGGGAGGAGGAAGAGGAGGCGATGGGGATGGGGAGGGACGCAGGAGGGTGGCGCTTCAGCGGCTACGGCGGGAACCGTAACCGCCTCATGCCGGATTGACAGCATCTGTCAATCCTACCAATGTATGTAACTCTTTACAACTGCAAAATCCCTTATTTTGGCTGCTGATCCCTTATTTTCGAGGCTGCTCCTCCCTTATTTTCAAATCTGTAAGTTGACAGCTATGCCCTGCCGTGCTCTTTTTAACAACAAAATGGTGGTTGAGATATTGCCCTTTTTCATCACTGTGTTAGGAAAGGCAGCATTATTGTGGACCACGAAGTCATCATTAAAGCTGTAATAAACAACGATGTGAACATCATTGACAAAACTGTCCAGAATTTGACCGAGGTCGTGCGGAAGCAGTTGACTGCCGTCAACTCCACACAGGAGGAATGCAATACGGGGAACTCATGTAAGCTCCGGGCAACAGTCTTCCAGTTCGAGATGATATTTCAATATTATTGTGTCCTCCTGGCTAGAGAAGGGTACTCAGAAGGTTCCATGGCTGGGAGTCCCTGCACTAAATAAAAGCCCATATCTAGAAAAGGAGTCAGATTGATCTCTTGCAGCAAAAACAAGAAAAAAGGATGTGACACCTTGAAGAATTTCATGACGGCATTATAAGCTGTTATGGACTAACTCAGGCTTCCTCAACCTCGGCCCTCCAGATGTTTTGAGACTACAATTTCCACCATCCCTGACCACTGGTCCTGCTAGCTAGGGCTCATAGGAGTTGTAGGCCAAAAACATCTGGAGGGCCGAGGTTGAAGAAGCCTGGACTAACTTCTACTTCATCAGAGAGCCAAGATGTGTGTGCCTGATTTCCTCCAACTCCATCCACCTATTTCTAACAAGATCTTCTTTTACATACCGTCCAACATTCTCCGATGAAACTGGGACGTCCTATTCCATTATTGGGATGCGGGTGGCACTGTGGGTTAAACCATAGAGCCTAGGGCTTGCTGATCAGAAGGTCGGCGGTTCGAAACCTCATAACGGGGTGAGCTCCCGTTTTTCGGTCCCTGCTCCTGCCAACCTAGCAGTTTGAAAGCAGGCCAGTGCAAGTAGATAAATAGGTACTGCTCTGGTGGGAAGGTAAACGGCATTTCCGTGCGCTGCTTTGGTTCGCCGGAAGCGGCTTAGTCATGCTGGCCACATGACCCGGAAGTTGGCTCCCTCGGCCAGTAAAGCGAGATGAGCGCCGCAACCCCAGAGTCGTCTGTGACTGGACTTAACTGGCAGGGGTCCCCTTACCTTTACCTATTCCATTATTATTATTATTATTATTATTATTATTATTATTATTCCCCACCCACCTGACCTATGTTCAAGATTACAATACAGCATATACCTCTCCACATTACCTTCTTTAGAGAGACTTTAGAGAGACTGTCAGGGCATTTTGAAGAGGTGCATAAAAAATATATAAGAAAGGAAATAAGTAAAATCATGCAATGTAACCACCTCTTTCTTTCCGCAGCATTTTGCTTTTCAGCTCCACCTGACCCTATTCTGAGCGCAAGCACAAATTTTTCAGCTGAAGGTGAGTCCCAGAATTAGGGAGGGACAAAGGGATTATTTATGCACCCGCAGCCTGTCCAGCGAGAGCAAAACCAGTGAGCTGCCTGCAATTGTTCCTGCATGCTTGCTCATTCTAAGCCCAAGGGGAGCTGCCTGCCTGCCTGTTCTTCTGGCTGCATCGTGGTGTCAGCAAGTTGGCACTGCCAGGCCTCCATTCTTCTCTTTCATGGTGGGATACTTTGGTAGATGCCCTCCAATGTTCCTCAGATAAAAACAGGTACATTCTATTCCGCATCAGTATCACTAGATCCACACTGATCTGTTAAACCAGGGGTCAGCAAACTTTTTCAGCAGGGGGCCGGTCCACTGTCCCTCAGATCTTGTGGGGGGCCGGACTGTATTTTGAAAAAAAAAATGAATGAATTCCTATGCCCCACAAACAACCGAGAGATGCATTTTAAATAAAAGCACACATTCTACTCATGTGAAAACACCAGGCAGGCCCCACAAATAACCCAGAGATGCGTTTTAAATAAAAGGACACATTCTACTACTACTCATATTTAAACACACTGATTCCTGGATCGTTCGTGGGCCGGATTTAGAAGGCGATTGGGCTTTTAGAGGTGCTTAGGTGGGGCATGGCCAAGAAAGGTGGGGAACCACTGTCGTAGTCGCTGCTGCCCTGGACCCCCTTCCCCCCATCGGCAGTACCCACTGAGCTGCCTCTGCTTCCCTGAGTGTGACTTTGGTCCCAGACAGTCCTGGCCAAGGGGAGGGAAGGGGCAGGCAGCTGGGCGAGCAAGTGGAGCTGGGTTTATTGGGGGGGCACAGTGCAGCCCTGCTGGGCTCTAGTGGGTGGATGGGTTGCCGCTGCAATGAATGAAAAGGTGGAGAAAGATTTTAGGTTTCTTTAAGGGGAGAGGGGAAAGGCTTGCATCTGTGAATCTGGGGCTCTGCCTGACAAAGCGAGAAGCCATGATAGCCTTAAGGGCTTCATGAAGGTCCTTGGCAGTTTTTGTGGCAGTGGTCTCTTCTTCTTTCTCCTTCCCAGCTGCTTGCAGACAAAACATCGATCCCAGATATGCAGACTACTATTACCCCGATAACTCCACAGGCACGCTGCGCTGTATCTCCGACTGCACCAGGGGCACCAAAAACACCATGAACTGCAACAATGGCTTATGTAGCATATCTGAAAGAGGCCCTTACTGCAGGTAAGTGGACAGAGGAGCGGATAGCAGAAATATCCCTGGATCCGGGCATCCCATTGCAAACCTGAATTTGCGCCAGTACGTGATAGAATCCCAGCTGAAAACTGTGACAGTCGGAAAGAGCCCTGTTCCTCTTCTTCCCATCTGCTAAAAAATTCAGATGTGGGCCGGGAAGGGGGGAATGCTCTCCCCTAAAACCACTTGCACATCTCTCCCATACACTTGTCCTACACTCGAGTAGGACCCTGGCAGAGACACATGTCTGACTGGCATGTTCTCTCCCTCCTGGTCGTTCGTTTGGGAGCTTCAAAAGCTTTCTTCAGCCCAAACATCACAGCAACCGATGCCAACAGACACACTTAGGGATCCGCAGAGTTTGCACATCATGCACGTGACAGACCTCAGCAACTCAGCATTTTGGCTAATTACTTTATTTACATATTAACACACACGGAGCACTGCAACATGACTCCCCCTCTCTCTAGCATCAGACAGCAAAGAGAAAGAACAAAGGACAATAGTCCCACTTCACGGAACACAGGAACACAGACATCCTGTCTCCGTCACTTCCCACTCTGTGGAGTCAAAACATATACCGTCATGTGCAAGACAACAATCCCATGACTGCAATCACGGAGCAGGAATTCTAACACCCGGCAAGGCCTTGGGGAGGGGGAATGCGCTCCCCTGAAACCACTTGCACATCTCTCCCATACACTTGTCCTACACTCGAGTAGGACCCTGGCAGAGACACATGTCTGACTGGCATGTTCTCTCCCTCCTGGTCGTTCGTTTGGGAGCTTCAAAAGCTTTCTTCAGCCCAAACATCACAGCAACCGATGCCAACAGACACACTTAGGGATCCGCAGAGTTTGCACATCATGCACATGACAGACCTCAGCAACTCAGCATTTTGGCTAATTACTTTATTTACATATTAACACACACGGAGCACTGCAACATGGCTCCCTCTCTCTCTAGCATCAGACAGCAAAGAGAAAGAACAAAGGACAATAGTCCCACTTCACGGAACACAGGAACACAGACATCCTGTCTCCGTCACTTCCCACTCTGTGGAGTCAAAACATATACCGTCATGTGCAAGACAACAATCCCATGACTGCAATCACGGAGCAGGAATTCTAACACCCGGCAAGGCCTTGGGGAGGGGGAATGCGCTCCCCTGAAACCACTTGCACATCTCTCCCATAGGTGCAATGATGTAGAGTCCTTTTGGTACATGGATGATCGCTGCCAAACACCGATCCGGAAGAGCGATGTCGGCTTTGGGGTTGGGCTGGCTGTCCTTGCAGTGATCAGCACCGTCCTGGCGATATTCCTCCTCAGAGCCAGATGGAGGAAGTCTCATTCCAGGTAAGATGAAGCCTGGAGGAGAATAACCTAAATTTCTGGACCTTCTTGGCAGGGAGCCGAACCTAATGAGTTAGTGATTTCCTGGGATCCTTTATAGCAATGAGTAGGGGATCTGTTTGGTTCCACGAGCTGGATCAGGTTTGAACTCGCAGGGTCAGTCGCCCGATGCCACGGTGCCAACTGCTGCAACATGCTTTGAAACCGTGGACTTCAAAGCATCTCTCAAGGTGCTGCTAAAACAAAGGCGCTTTCCGTCATTTTAGAAGGGGATTTTATGCATTGGAATCCCCTGCTAAAATGAATGTTTTCTTCCCCATGTCTTAGCAGCGGATGACAAAGGGTGAGAGGAGCATTTTAGCTGGGGTTTTTGTGAAAATCCTTTTTTTACGTATTATTATTTTATTTTTATTTGCACTTTTAACAAAACAAAACAAAAGGAAGAGGAATAGATGTATAAAATGAAATAGAGGAAAATAAATGACGTACAAATAATACTACCACCGACAAAAACAAACAAGCCACACAACACCGTCACAGAATTGTAGAGTTGGAAGGGACCACAAGGGTCATCTAGTCCAACCCCCTGCAATATACAGGAGTCTTTTTGCCCAATGTGGAACTTGAACACACAACCCTGAGATATCGGTATGCAACCTGTTCAAAGGTAGCCAGTACAGCAAGGTCCTTAGATGACTGAGTAATATATGGTGCATATTCTTCCCCACAAGCTGAAAGCATAAGTCTTATGAACCATAAAGGTAAAGGTACCCCTGCCCGTACGGGCCAGTCGTGTCCGACTCTAGGGCTGTGCGCCCATCTCACTTAAGAGGCCGGGGGCCAGCGCTGTCCGGAGACACTTCCGGGTCACGTGGCCAGCGTGACGAAGCTGCTCTGGCAAGCCAGCACCAGCGCAGTGCACGGAAACACCGTTTACCTTCCCGCTATAAAGTTGTACCTATTTATCTACTTGCACTTAGGGGTGCTTTCGAACTGCTAGGTGGGCAGGAGCAGGGACCGAGCAACGGGAGCTCACCCTGTTGCAGGGATTTGAACTGCCAACCTTCTGATCGGCAAGTCCTAGGCTCTGTGGTTTAACCTACAGCGCCACCTGCGTCCCACCTTATGAACCATAAGAGCTAGCAAAAGAGCTAGCTAAGGGAGAGGGCAGCCTGCGCTGGAAGAGCGGTGTTAGAAACCCAGATATATAAGTTACGTGCCAAATAGCTCCTTAAACCAGAGTTACAGTCACCAAAACAGAATGCCTAGTTGCCATTTTGGGGCCAGATAGCTCAAAAGTCCTATTTTTCAATATGGCCTTTTGGTTGTTGAAATTCGTTCTGAGTGTGCAGATAAAATATAATGGGTAGAATTCCGCAGGATGTGTTGCTAGTGTGTGAAAACAGTCAAGAGGATCCAGTGGCGTAGCGTGGGGGGTGCAGGGGGGCCCGGCTATACCGGGCACAACACCTGGGGGTTAGGGTTAGGGGGCACAAATGCACGGGTTAGGGGGCGCAAATTACTTGCCTTCCCCGGGTGCTGACAACCCACGCTACGCCACAGAGAGGATCCTCAGGCATGCACCTCCAGCTGGTGGAGACATCAGGCATCTTCACCTGGTTGCAAATGGCCGGTTTTGTTGTTGTTTAGTCATTTAGTTATGTCCGACTCTTCGTGACCCCCTGGACCAGAGCACGCCAGGCACTCCTGTCTTCCACTGCCTCCCGCAGTTTGGTCAAACTCATGCTGGTAGCTTCGAGAACACTGTCCAACCATCTCGTCCTCTGTTGTCCCCTTCTCCTTCTGCCCTCCATCTTTCCCAACATCAGGGTCTTTTCCAGGGAGTCTTCTCTTCTCATGAAGTGGCCAAAGTATTGGAGCCTCAGCTTCAGGATCTGTCCTTCCAGTGAGCACTCAGGGCTGAGTTCCTTAAGAATGGAGAGGTTTGATCTTCTTGCAGTCCATGGGACTCTCAAGAGTCTCCTCCGACACCAGAATTCAAAAGCATCCATTCTTTGGCGATCAGCCTTCTTTATGGTCCAGCTCTCACTTCCATACATCACTACTGGGAAAAGCATAGCTAGGTGCAAAATGTATTTGGCACATGTTGAATGCTGTCATCCTTCTGTCTGCCTTCAGGTCCTAGTAATGACCTCTTGGTTGTTGTTCCTGCAGCTTCTCCGATGATGCTGAGGCCTGGTATGAGGAAGATGAGGAAGAGTGGAAGCCCTCAGGAGGTCTGACCATCATGAATGAAGGAGCTGCCAATGAAGGTAAGGACTCTTCGTGTCATACATTAGGTAGCTGTGGGCCAGGGATTGCTATTCAAAGCTTAGGCTTGGGACCTCTTAGCAGTGCCACATATTGCACTGGGATAAAACAAGGCCGTGAATCTATACCTGTGCAGAATACGTCTGTCTCTGGTGGAGGAACCACAAGCAGGCACCCACTCACCGCCATATTATGGAAGGGTTCCTGGCGTCCAGGCAGACTACAGCCATTCCACAAACTCTCTCTCCCTGTGTGTGTGACTTTACGGAGCAACTGAGTGGCAGGGTCAAGGGCCAATCTGTGCACAGGGCTGACCAGGGCCGGCCCAGGAGTTTTGATGGCTTCCAGGAAAGCAAAGGTCTTGCTTTGCAAAAAGCAAGGAGGAGGGCACTGCTGCAAGGGCTGTGTAGACCAGGAGCAAATCAGGACGCGCGTGTGTGTGTGTGTGTGTGTGTGTGTACACGCAGACACACAATCAAGATATACACAAAACACACACACACAAAATCAAGAGGCTTTTTAAGTTAGTTTTATATACACACACAAAATACACGTGTTTTCTTGGTTTGTATGTAGCTTTCCCCCCCCTCCCCACGTCCCATTGCTGCTCTCAGCAACAGCTGTCCCTTCCCTTTGTTGTTCTTTGAAGCACACAGGAGTCTTAATACTCGGCTGCAATGAAAAGAACTGCGGTCGGGAAGGTATGCCCTGAAGGAAGGCTCTGCAATGGAGAAAACAGGCTCTCTGTTAAGGCCAATCATTCATTTTGGCTGTTCTGTGGCCCTTTCCTTCTCAGAAAGCCAAGACAGAAACAGGAGTTTCCAGGTCTCTCTGGACTCGGTTGATACGACGACCCAGGTGAGTACAGCCAGCTCTCATGCAAAGCTTCTCACGTCTCATCCTCAGGGACCAGCAACTGGTGCAGATCTGGTAAATTAGGGAGGGGGGGCAGATGGAGACCTGCAAGGGAACATGTGGGAGCTGCCAGAATGAGCTTTGCAGCTTCATCATTACCAGGCGCTGTACACACACAAACCCATTTGTAAAGTAAAGGTAAAGGGACCCCTGACCATTAGGTCCAGTCGTGGCCAACTCTGGTTGCGGCGCTCATCTCGTTTTATTGGCCAAGGGAGCCGGCGTACAGCTTCTGGGTCATGTGGCCAGCATGACTAAACTGCTTCTGGCGAACCAAAGCAGCGCACGGAAACGCCGTTTACCTTCCCGCCACAGCGGTACCTATTTATCTACTTGCCCTTTGACGTGCTTTGAAACTGCTAGGTTGGCAGGAGCAGGGACCGAACAACGGGAGCTCACCCCGTCGCGGGGATTCGAACCGCCGACCTTCTGATCAGCAAGTCCTAGGCTCTGTGGTTTAACCCACAGTGCCACCCACGTCCCAGCCCATTTGTAGCACACAACAAAAATGTCATTTTCCTCAATCCAGAATTGTTAGTGCTGATCCTCAACTTAGAATCTGTATAGCTTGATTCTAGAGCCTGCTGCCCACAAGGGTGGGTGAGCTTACTTGATATACATTGGAAAACCTTCCCCTTGCTTCGGTAATCCATGTTTTCTCCCCTTTGCACATGCCTCAGGTAAATGAAGCAGGAAGCAGTGATTATGCTATTGCAATGCACCCACCCAAAATGTCATTGGGCAGGTCATGGGCGTAGCCAGGATTTATTTTAGAGGCAGAACAGAACAGACGCAATTGGCCAATTAGATTTAGAGGGGGGTAGCTGCCCCCCTGCCTACGCCCATGTGGCAAGTGTAGATACATGCCCATTGCTGGGACCAACTAGATCTGTTTTCACCTGTTTACAAATGGCCACACTGCGGGGTAATGCATGATCAATCTGCAAAGAGCTATTACTTTTTGGATGAGACCAGTGAGACCAGAGGTGAAAGCAGCAAACTTTATTGCAATCTCCCTGCACATATTTCCCCATCTGTCTTTGTCTGAAGAACACTGAAGAACACACGCAAAGGCCCTTTTAGAAAATTGCCCCAGAATCAGTACAGGGCTTATAGCCGAATAAAGTATTATCTATCTATCTACAGGGCAGTAACCTACGGAAGCCACTGGAGGGAGCTGCAGTCATTAGGATCTCCCCAACCAAAACAAAAGAGACCAAGTAGTGAAAACTGGAACTGGAACAGCTCCAAAATACTCGGAAGTCGAACGGAATCTGTTCCAGAAGTCCATTCAACTTCCAAAGTGTTCAGAAACAAAAGCGCAGCTTCCCAGTCGGAAGCCAAGCCGGACGTTCAACTTCTGAAAATCGTTTGAAAACCGGAACACTCGCTTCCGGGTTTTGATCGTTCGGGAGCCAATTTGTTCGGGAACCAAGGCATTTGAGATCCAAAGTACGACTGTATAACTTGCATAAAGGCAAACAGGTCTTGCAACAGAACGTTGTGCTCTCTCTAACGAGAGTGTTCCTATTTAGGATTGCAGCCAGCCAGGCATGCCCTCCTCCAGTATTGTATGAGCCAGAGGTAGCCAACAGATATCTCCACATGCTATTGGACTACAGTTGCCAACATCTTTATCTGGACAACAGTGCTGTCACTCACCACTAAGGCTGTCAAAATAAATTAAAAAATTGTCCAGTAACACCTTAGAGACCAACTAAGTTGGTTCGGGGTATAAGCTTTTGTGTGTATGCACACTTCTTTAGATACTAAGGCTGTTGTTGTTGTTTAAATCAGAGAAGTGATGCTATTGTGGAGTTTACATGCAAACAGTAACCCAGTCTTAGTTAACTAGCTACAGGAAAGGTGATTAATCAGCTCTAAAAAAGATTCTGTAGATACATTACTTTTATAGGGCTTTATAACATTTCACCGAAATCTAAAGTGCACATTTGCGATTGCTGATTTCTTTGGGTGTCAAATGAACCCCAAATCTTTTGTGGAGCTCATAGAGTATCTGACCTTTTCTCTTTGCAGTTGCAGTTCCAAAAACCAACAACATTAACCAACTATTGATCCCATCCTGGAACACATCCTGGAAATTCGACTGAATTACATCAAGGACCCTGAAAGTGCAACACTAACAGCCAGACTATATTACAGTTGTCTACATTCCTTCCTGGGAGAGAGTTTTGGGGCTTGGTATCGTCAGTATGATGAAGACACTCAGCTCTGTTTCTCCTTTCCACCTAAATCCAAGGAAGCTTGTCTCAGTTCTGGAGCAGAATCTGTCATCAGTAGTGGACCAGAGGAAGGTGAACAAAAGGAAACGTAATCCGGACAAGACAAAGGTGCTCTTGGTCAGTCAGAAGACAGAACAGGGAATAGGGATATTGGAAACTGGAGGAAGGGAAAGGAGAATGTTAGCCGCTTTGAGACTCCTTAAAGGGAGTGAAAGGCGGGATATCAAATCCAAACTCTTCTTCTTCTTTGCTTGTCGTCTGGGCAGTCCAGGACCTCCATACACGCTGCCCAACATGATTAAAGGTAATGGGACCCCTGACCATTAGGTCCAGTCGTGACCGACTCTGGGGTTGCGGCGCTCATCTCGCTTTATTGGCCAAGGGAGCCAGCGTTTGTCCGCAGGCAGCTTCCGGGTCATGTGGCCAGCATGACTAAGCTGCTTCTGGCAAACCAGAGCAGCGCACAGAAACGCCGTTTACCTTCCCGCCGGAATGGTACCTATTTATCTACTTGCACTTTTTGGTGTGCTTTCGAACTGCTAGGTTGGCAGGAGCAGGGACCGAGCAGCGGGAGCTCACCCCGTCGCGGGGATTCGAACTGCTGACCTTCTGATTGGCAAGTCCTAGGCTCTGTGGTTTAACCCACAGTGCCACCCGCTTGCTTTTAAATTATTACCCCACCTGTGAGCCACCTTGAGCTCCTCTCAGGGGGAAAAGTGGGATAGAATTAAATATAACAACATCAACAACACTTCCACTTACCACAGTGACAAAAAGCAAACATAGTAGGGCCAGGCAGGAAGATGTCAGTGTGAGGATGTCTCCAAACAGGCAGTCCCATAGTTCAATTCTTTCTTTCTTTTTTAATTGAAATAATTCAACATTAATACATTTATACATACATATTACGGATATACAAACAAACGTACATTTTATACAATCCTTAAAAATATTCATAACATACCCAGATTCAATGCTTTTCCCACCACTGTCCCTCACCCCTCACCCCACCCCGTGTTAGACTTCCAATCTACTCAATTGCAATTTCTTTCCATTTCTGTTACTTTCCTTCACACACTATTAAACCAACTTTCTACTTCATTTTCTGTTATACATTGTTATCCATATTATTTGGTATTTCAGTATTTATAACGGAACTTGTTTATTCTAATAGGAGTTCTGATTTCTCAAAATGAATTTGCAAATATCCTTTAAACACCTTCCAGTCCTTGTCTACCTTCTCTTCTGAGATCCTTCCGATTTCTCCCATTGTTTTGGACATATTGTAATACTCCAATAATTTGTTTTTGTCGGTATTATACCACTTTTCCAATTTTCCAATTCTTAGGCTTCACAGTCCCAGGGGAAGATCGTGTCAGGTCAGATTCTGAACACGTGAACTGGTATTCGAGGTGTCCCAATGTCTTGTCTGTGTTCCTATACATCACCTGCACACTGTTGGCACTTTACGAATGCTCCGTGTAGTGGAGCAATGATTAAAATCTAAAGGATTGCAAATGTGCTCGTTGACTTTATTCGTGGCAGCACCCATTAATGATCAAGGGCACTTCCAGACCGTTGCTATTTTTGGGGGGTCGAGGGGGGATCCAATCACATACCAGCAAACTGGAGCTAGAAAACGGAAGCTGATTAGCGCACTTACACAACAAATACGCTTCCTTCCCAAACTGGGCTTTTAGTGATGGGGGAATGCATTGGAAGCGGTGTGGTAACAGCTGCTTGACGCGATGTCGTGTAACCTCCCAGGAAGCAAATCAGAACGAATGCTGGATCAATAGCCAAGCATCCTGGAAACATTTTGGAAACAGATCATAGCTCTCAACTTCTCCCTTTTCTTGCGAGGAATCCTATTCGGAATAAGGGAAATTCCCTTTAAAAAAGGGAAACGTTGACAGCTATGAAACAGATCAGGGTGACAATGAACAGGCTGATGGAAGTCCCTTGTGTTTTGCAAACTCTGTTAAAGGGAGGGTGGGGGGTGTTGCCAGGGGATCCATGCAAAGGGGAGCAATTTTTTAATACATGTGAATGAACTGGTGCAAAAATGGGTTGTGTGAGCAGGGGTGGACTTTGGTAATATGGATCTCTGTAGGTACCCCATATAAATAGAGGTATTATTATTATTATTATTATTATTATTATTATTATTATTATTATTATTTTGCTCTCCCTCGGCTTGGTGCCCTGTACGAGGGAACCGCCCGCACCACCCTAAATCTGGTGGCTGGTTTGAGCTTGGTGAGCTGAGAAAAGGGGCAAAAGAAAAATAGGTTGTGCTGCCCCAGGATAGAAAACCTGTAAACTAGAACTGTGTTGGCAGCTTGCATTCCACGCACATGACCAAGGCAGTGCAAATGCTGCTGAGGTAAAAGTGCAAACATACTGGGAATGTGGGCTTGGGAGAGCACATCTTTGTTTGGAATCTTGTCCTGCCCAAAATCTTCCTGACGCAGTGCATTTGTACTCCTGGCGAGCGTAAAAAGGTAAAGGATCCCTGGATGGTTAAGTCTAGTCAAAGGCGAATATCGGGTTGCAGCGCTCATCTCGCTTTCAGGCCAAGGGAGCCAGCCTTTGTCCACAGACAGCGTTCTGGGTCACGTGGCCAGCAGGACTAAACCACTTCTGGCGCAACGGAACAGCGTGACGGAAACCAGAGCGCACGGAAACGCCGTTTACCTTCCAGCCAGAATGGTACCTATTTATCTACTTGCAATGGCGTGCTTTTGAATTGCTAGGTTGGCAGGAGCTGGGACAGAGCTCACCCCGTTGCGGGGATTCGAACCGCCAACCTTCTGATCCGCAACCCCAAGAGGCTCAGTGGTTTAAGCTACAGTTGCCCATGACTCACTTCCATAAAGCAGCATGCTCAACACACAAGCCTGGTAGACCTTCAGCCTGGTATTGGTTGTTGTTGTTACCGGATTTTTCGCTCTATAAGACGCACCAGACCACAAGACGCACCTAGTTTTTGGAGGAGGAAAACAAGAAAAAAAATATCTGAATCTCAGAAGCCAGAACAGCAAGAGGGATCGCTGTGCAGTGAAAGCAGCAATCCCTCTTGCTGTTCTGGCTTCTGGGATAGCTGCGCAGCCTGCATTCGCTCCATAAGACGCACACACATTTCCCCTTACTTTTTAGGAGGGAAAAAGTGAGTCTTATAGAGCAAAAAATACGGCATTTAAATTTGTGTACCACCCTTCATCCGTAGATCTCAGGGCGGTTCACAATATATAAAAAGACAATATAAGAAACAAAAACAAAAAAAACCACATAATAATAAAGAGCAAAAACAATTCAATTATCCCCTCTCCTAAAACACATTTAAAACAGTTTTGGATGTTACTCATCCAAAAGCCTGGATGAAGAGGACCGTTTTCGCCTGGCACCTAAAAGTGTTATAATGTGGGATGAAGTTACATGGCTTTAGCAGAAATGTTATAAGGAATTAAGTACAAATAGATTAATAGAGTATGAAAGGAAAAAATAAGGTTAGAATGAGTTAAGATAATTATAGGATAGAAAACAGAGGAAGATGGAAATGAATTGCTGGAATAATTAACAGAAGTGGAAAACAAAAAGGGAGGTGTGAGGAGGTCGTGGAAATAAGTGAATGAAAGATGGGATAATGAAATTGTTTGATTTATTTTATTGTTTTTGTTTTGTTTTGTTAGTTTAATGTATTGTATTGTTGTTTTTTTAGTGTTTAAATTTTTTGGAAAAGTAATAAATATTATTTTTTAAAAAAATAAATAAAAGTGTTATAATGAAGGCACCAGGCAAGCCTCTCTGGGGAGAGCACAAACAAGGAGCCACTGAAGAAAAGGCCCCGTTCTCATGTTGCCACCCTCCGGACGTCTCATGGAGGAGGCACATGAAGAAGAGCGTCAGGTGATGATCTCAGGGTCCAGGTAGGTTCCCATGGAGAGAGGCAGTCCGGGAGGTACAGTGGTACCTCAGGTTAAGAACTTAATTCATTCTGGAGGTCCATT
This sequence comes from Podarcis vaucheri, assembly GCF_965113315.1. Taxonomy (NCBI): domain Eukaryota; kingdom Metazoa; phylum Chordata; class Lepidosauria; order Squamata; family Lacertidae; genus Podarcis; species Podarcis vaucheri. The sequence continues at coordinate 48,002,977 of NC_138751.1, read as the reverse complement.
CTTAATATGAAACTGTTCTTAACCTAAGGTACCACTTTAGCTAATGGGGACTCCCGCTGCCGCCACACCGCCAGAGCACAATTTCTGTTCTCATCCTGAGGTAAAGTTCTTAACCCGAGGTAATATTTCTGGGATAACGGAGTCTGTAACTTGAAGCGTCTGTAACCTGAAGCGTCTGCAACCCGAGGTACCACTGTATTGCAGTCCTTAGCCATTTATAGGTCAAAAGCAGCACTTTGCATTGGGCCTTGAAACTAACTGGCATCACTTTTTGGAGAGGTGAGGCACTGCTGATGGTAGGGAGGAGGAAACAAGCAACCGAAGCAGCCCCTTCAGAAAGACAGGAGAGCTTTTGACTTTTGTTAACAGTTGTAAATAATTTGCTTGTGCCTTTATTTTAAAAAGAAAAGAAAAAAAGGCTATGGGTGTGTTGGATGTTATCTAAACCAGTCCCTGCTTGAGGCTCTTTGCACTGGCAGCCTCTGAATTAATTGCTTCGGGAAATTGTTCGTTTCCTTAGAACAAGCTGTCCTCAGCCCTGACACTGGAAAAACCTATTTAATTGCTGGATTGAAATACAGCTTCCTCGTTCTTTTAAAGATAATAATAGCAGTCATAGTAGTAGCAGTAACTGATTATGAGCGCTATTTTCCCGGATCATAAATGCACGAGGACTGTTTTTTTTATATATAAAATCCTTTTTATTGTGGGCAATCTGGCCAGATGGGTGAGGTATAAATAATAAAATAAAATAATCATAATTAGGGGCTGCTTGCTTAGTCTCTTGGCAGAGGTTGATGTCTCTGAGGCTTCTTGTTACTCAGCCAGAGAGATTCTAGAAGAACAGTTTCTTTAAAAATATCCCTCCCAAAAACACCCTCAGTGCACACGAGATTAATTTCCCTCTCCCTCATGTACAGTGCATGTGCCGGCCAGGCCAGGCCACATAAACAGCACTGAAGTGTAGGTGGGTTCCCACGAGGCAAGACACAGTGAGAAAAGCAAGAACCTTTATTGAACTACAGAACTGGGAAACAGGGGCAAAGAAACTGCTTATATACATTCCTGAAAGCCTGGGCCACTCCCACTCCCAACGTGATTGGCTGTCTAAACGTCCAAGCTGCAAATCATGACTCAGAGTTCAAGGGCCAATAGCAGAGGCCCAAATCCAGAAATGTTCTGTGATTGGACACCATGTATCGAATCAGAACACAGGAGCTCAGATTCCTTAGTCCACACTCAAGCACAGGCAAACACAGACCACTGAAGACATAACAAGCATAATTTCTCATTTGTCCTTTGCACGTTCTGGATTATTCTTCAAAAATCGGGCAAATGTCCTGGAAAACCAGCAACAGGGGTATAAATAGTACTGAAGATGCCTTAAAATAGCTGCAAAGCTCAAAAATTATTGTAGCTTTTACTAAAAAAAAAAAAGGTTCCCCTAAAACAGCAACTCAACAACTTCGGGCAAAATAAATAAATAAATCTGTCCCGATTTACACTTTTGGAGATATGGCAACCCTAACACAGAACACAATTACTTTATAATGTGGTCACGGGACATGCATAAAGTATAAAACAAGGCAGCAACATATGAACATGAATCGTCCCCAAAATATAATTATAAATGGGCCTCCTTACATATCTACCTTAAGTATATTCACAAACTTAGAGGTGTGCACTGCTAAGAGTTGCTTATTTTTGTTTTTCAGCGTATTTCTTATCAATAATTGTGTGTGTGTGTGTGTGCAATCCACATCAAAATACACAGAGTTGCAGGAATGGATAATCTAATGGTCCAACCTAAAGCTCTCAAGACAACTTCCAAACCCAAATTCAGCCGCCACTCGTCTCTTAAAAACTGTGCTCCATAGACTTGCAAGCTGCCACAGTTATTATGATGATCAATTATTATCAATAATAATAATAATAAAATACCCTGCCTTTTCCCCTGACAGGAACTCTATCTTAACTCTTTATCTATCTACCTAGTTTTTATATATCAGCTGCTATATTTATCAACCGATCGTCGGAATTGGCACTACTACAAATACCTGTCCCATATTTTATGGTTTAGTGTGGCAGCGCCTGCCCTTTCAAACTCCCTGCCTATTGACATTAAACAGGTGCCTTCAACTTCACTCCTTTCAGCACCTGCTGGGAAAACCCCCCAAAAGGATTCCTGTTTAGACAAGCCTACCCAGAAACTTAGAAAGCCAAGGTGCTTTCAATCTGTTTTAGCATTCCAACTTTTGCATGTTTTTTCAAAGTCGTGAAAGTGTTTAAGATTTTACTCTTTCGTGTGTGTATATATGTGTGTGTGTATATATATGTATATATCGCCATCTCAAAGCAGCTTATATAAATTTTAAAAGCCAAGAGAGTACACACACACACACACACACACACTGCTTTTTTTCTTTAAAAAAAGTTTAGGGGTACTGTACTCTCATTTTGACTCAAGAAAACCACCATTTTATAGTTCAAATTGGGAAAAATAGATACAATAAATGGACAAAAGTACAAAGATTCACAAAATGTTTAGGGGTATACGTACCCATGTACCCCTAGAAAAAGCACTCTGTGTGTGGGGGTGTGTGTGTGTGTATATACAGTATATAACTTTAAAAGCCTCTTGGTTGTTGTTGTTTTTTGTGTGTGTGTATAAAACTAACTTAAAAAGCCTCTTGATTTTATGTGTGTGTGTTTTGTGTATGTATTGATTGTGTGTCTGCGTGTACACACACACACACACATATATATATATACACATACATACTTATTATTATTATTATTATTATTATTATTATTATTATATATACACATACATACATACATACACTACACACACAATTATATATATATATATATATATATATATATATATATATATATATATATGCTTTCGTAGATTTTCACGGGTACAGGAATGCAGGTTTTGGTGTCTTCGGGTGTCTTCCCGTGTAAGAGTCGGGGTGTCTGGGCGACGTTTCGACGAGGTCTCACTCGTCATCTTCAGGCTGGTGCTTTCGGCTTCTTGTTACTGGAACAGAGCAGAATCTGGTGTTTGAGTTCCTATAAATACTGTTGAGGGGTGTGGTGTATAGCCTCCAACGTTCTGGGCAGAGAGGAAGTTCCTAGATTAGTGTGCCTTTTCTTCTTTTGTTCCTTAATTACTTGAGGGATATCTTGGGTGATTTCATGAGTGATATTCTGAATATCACTGGGTGGGTCATTAAGTGTAGATTAGTTGCTAAAGCTAATATATATATATATATATGCTTTCGTAGATTTTCACGGGTACAGGAATGCAGGTTTTGGTGTCTTCGGGTGTCTTCCCGTGTAAGAGTCGGGGTGTCTGTGCGACGTTTCGACGATGAGACCTCGTCGAAACGTCGCACAGACACCCCGACTCTTACACGGGAAGACACCCGAAGACACCAAAACCTGCATATATATATATATGTACACACACATACACACACACACATATATATATACACATACATATTATTATAATATATATATATATATACATACACTACACACACACACACAATATATATATATATATATATATATATATATATATATATATATATATATATATACACACACACACGCGCGCGCGCACACACGCACACACAGAGAGAGAGAGAAACTATCAAGAGGCTTTTTAATTTTTTACGAAATAAAGAAGTAAATAACAATAATAAAAACACAATATTTAAACCACGCGGGTAGCGACAACAGCAGCAGCAGCAGCAGCAGCGAAATATGAGCAGCTGCCACCGCCCGACCACCCTCCGCGGCGGAGGAGGGCGCGCAGCTCTCGCGGGCCGCGTAGCTCTATGGGCGCGCGAGGCGGGGAACTTCGGCCAGGCTTCTGCCCGGAACCTTCGTGTGGCGCTTGCGGGGCGCGGGGGGAGCCTCTTCGGGACGGACCGAGAGTTGGCGCTGGGAGACGGAAGCGCCGCTCCGCCCCAGAGGCGATGATGAGTTTCGAGTGGCCCTGGCAGTACAGTTTCCCGCCCTTCTTCACGTGAGTCCCCCGGCGCCCCTCCTGACCCCTCCTCGGCCCCGCGCTCGAGTCCGCCAGCCCCCTTAGTCCGCGGGGAGGGGGGAGCGCACCCTCTAAAGCAGCCCGTCGGAACACGGAACCGCAGAGTTGGAAGGGGTCCCCCCCAGGGTCATCTAGTCCAACCCCCTAGTTGCGGGTTGGGCTAGATGACCCTGGGGACCCCCTTCCAAACTCTGCGCTTCTGTGAGTCTAAGGCCCACAGCTGCTCCTGCTGCTCAGGGCGCCCGGTTTGGTGCTTGGCTGCTTTTTGTTTTCGTTTCCCAGAAAGGTGACACCCAGATACAACATAGATGTTTAAATGTTGTCTTGAACCTTGTTTTTTAAGTTGCATTCCAATCAACTTGTTTTTATTATTGGTTGTTAGCCGCCCTGAGCCCGGCCTTGGCTGAGGAGGGTGGGGTATAAATAAAACTATTTAGTATTATTATTATTATTATTATTATTATTATTATTATTATAGGTAGGTAGCCGTGTTGGTCTGCCATAGTCAAAATAAAAAAATTCCTTCCAGTAGCACCTTAAAGACCAACTAACTTAGTTGGTCTTTAAGGTGCTACTGGAAGGAATTTTATTATTATTATTATTATTATTATTATTATTATTATGGTAGTTGCCTGGCCCAAAGGGAAGCAGGCCCAAAACCATTGTTTTTTTCATTCTTGCCAGGCCTTGCTGCTCTTAATTGTTGATAATAAGAATAAGAATACAGCGGTACCTCTGGATGCAAACGGGATCCGTTCCGGAGCCCATTCCCATCCTGAGCAGGACGTAACCCGCGTCTGCACGTGCGCGGGTCGTGATTCGCCGCTTCTGCACATGCACATGACATCATTTTGAGTGTCTGCACATGCACGAGCGGCGAAACCCAGAAGTAACCTGTTCTGTTACTTCGGGGTCACCACGGAACACAACCTGAAAACGCTCAACCTGAAGCCATTTTAACCCGAGGTATGACTGTAATAATATATTCTTTATACCCCACCCATCTGGCTGGGTTTCCCCAGCCACTCTGGGCGGCTCCCCACAGAATATTAAAAACACAATAAAACATCAAGCCTTAAAAACTTCCCTAAGCAGGGCTGCCTTCAGATGTCTTCTAAAAGTCAGATAGTTGTTTATTTCCTTGACATCTGACAGGAGGGCGTTCCACAGGGAGGGCGCCACTACCAAGAACGCCCTCTGTCTGGTTCCCTGTAATCTCACTTCTTGCCGGAAGGGAATCGCCAGAAGGCCCTTGGAGCTGGATCTCAGTGTCCAGGCTGAACAATGGAGGTGGAGCATAGCTGTCAACTTTTCCCTTTTCTTGCGAGAAATCCTATTCGGAATAAGGGAATTTACCTTAAAAAGGGGGTGGAGATGCTCCTTTAGGTATACTGGGCAGTTTAGGGCTTTAAAGGTCAGTACCAACGATTTGAATTGTGCTCAGAAACATACTGGGAGCCAATGGAGGTCTTTCAGGACCGGTGTTATACGGTCTCGGCGGCCATTGTCCCTATTTTTCATGTGAGGCACATCTCTTGGCCAGCTCAGGGGGAAAAGCAGCGGTTGCTTCAGCCAAGGGGCTCTGAGCTCTCCTGAGTCACGCGACTGGGCCCAGAACATCATCATCATCATCACCACCAGGGTTTTCTGACAGGAGATGGGAAGTTTCTAATTCTTGATTCTGTTTTGGAACTAGCTTAGCTGGATTTCTGAAATGGACTGAGCTATAGCTGTCCCTGTGATTGCGTTTAGGTTGCAGCCCAATGTGGACACGAGGCAGAAGCAGCTGACGGCTTGGTGTTCCTTAGCGCTTTCCTACTGCCGCCTCAACAAGCTCTACACCATGACTGTCGCAGAGGCGCAAGAGAGTCCACTGTTCAACAACTGGAAACTGCAGCGTATCCTTCCTCCCCCTAGCCTGTGGCGGCCTTACCTACCCTGGTGAGCAGGCAAAGGAATTCTGCTGTTTCTTTAGATGAAAGTGCTGGCTGCTGTCATGGAAGAACAGTTCACAGTTCAGGCTTGGAAGCAGTTCAGGCTTGCAGCAATTGTTCATCGTGTTGCAGAACAAGGAAAAGCACACAGAATGACTTTGCATTTTTAAACAAATGCTTTTTTCTAGGTCAGCAGCTCTAGCCTCATCTTGGGCCAGAACAGCATGTGAGTTCTCTTTTAGCCTTTTTAGTTTTGCTGAGCAGAAGATAAGTTTTTGCTTCCCAAACTTTTTTTTATATTCATTTTTCTTTGAAATGTCATCCCTCTGTATTGCAGTCTGGGTCACTGTTGAGCAGATGTCCTCAAAATATTAGTTGCCCTGTTGGATCTATTAAAAACAGAGGGACTTAGATGACAGTAGCTGACATTTCCTGGTGGGCGAATTGTATCAGAATACATTTCAGCTACACAGAATATCTCTCTTCTTGAGTTCTGCGAAATGAACTTTCTGCCCAACCCTGCCACTTTAGTTCATTAAAAAGTACAATGCAACTATTTTACTCTTACTATAAAATAGGTGGTTGTTTTTCTGCAGTGACCTACTTTTGTGCTTTTGTTGATGATGGGTTTTCTTACTCGGCACAGTATTAGGAAGCCAATTTTGCAATGTAAATTCAAGGTAGAATCAAACTTCTCCATAGTTTTCGTCCCCTGCAACATAGAACTTAATTACTTGAAACATCTCAAGCTATTTGCTCTGCAGGTGCCTGCCTTCTGCACATGTTTGGGGTTGCCTTAGTGGATCTGTTGAGAGGTTGATGGATGGTCCTGCCCTTCAAGCAAAGGGTTGAGTTAATGTCATTTAAATCCCTTCCAGTTCAGTGACCAAATTCTGAGTTGGGTTGGTTGCATGCTTGGTTTGATGGGCAAGTTACCATATCTGCTGCGTTACTGCAGCAAAGAGAAGAGCCATCTCCTTGAGAAACTAGAATGCTTCACTTTTTTGCTCCAAGCACAGTCATTGAATTTAATAAACATGACTAACTGTGGTTCATTAATTTCATTGGATCTGCTCTGAGTAAAAAAGCCCTGAATTCTGAGACCAAGACCTTTCAGGTTCCTTTAGTTGTCCTAAGTTGAGTTTGTCCTACTTTGTATTATTTTCTCGACTTCTGTATACCCTTTTCCTATCCTGTGCCAAGTGACTGTTTCCTTAACTGTGAAACAGGAAAGCTCCCATTGGAATCCATCATTGTGGTGTTAGAAGAACTCAGGAAAAAAGGTGGGTTCTGGTTTGTGTTGATTTTGAGTTAACTTTGCATTTACTGTTTTATCCAGTTCTCATTTTAAAATGCCAGGCAGGGTCTAACAGCTGGCATGGAAAACAAAAGCATCTTCCTTACCCAAGTAAAGGTGGGTCAGGAAATGAAACTTCTCTGCCCATAAGACAGTTTGAACTTCCTTCTTTATCCCAATTGGGGATAAAGAAAGCAACCAGCCATCACCGATAACAGGGATAAAATGATGTGATTTTGAAATGGCAACAGAAGTTTTGATAACTCCAGATTAGCCTGCTTCTGAAATCTTGAGATGTGTGAGCTTTTCAGCTGAATATAAAAATGGGTATACAATCATCAGGAGACATTTTAAGTCAATATTCTGAAATGAACAAAAAATGCTTCCCCCCCCCCAAGATAGAAATTTCCTGAAATCAGAAAGTCTGTGGTGTTTAACTTTTAAAGATACGCTTCAAGCTGAAATTTCTGGTGGGATCTTTCTCTGTTTGGTGGCAGGATGGGGGAAAACTGCCACTGTGTATAATGCTGTGCAAAATGGTTATATGGGTAGAAAGAAGATCATGAAACTTGAGGGTCATGTAAATCCCTAATCCCAAACATGTTTATTTGGCAGCAATTCTCATCAATTTCAGTGAGATTCACTTCCAAGTAAGTGTGACTAAAATCACAGCATTAATGTTTTTTTGCACAGACTCATCTAAGAAGTAATCGACTTCTTACACAGGAGAGATTCAGTGTCTTTTGTCTTAGGTACAAGTGGGCCCTGATATTATGTGAGTGCTCTGCTTCATTCCAGGGAATCTTGAATGGCTTGACAAAAACAAATCTAGCTTTCTGATCATGTGGCGGCGTCCGGAAGAATGGGGCAAGCTCATCTATCAGTGGGTAAGAGCAGGTTCTGGACTGTGTAACCCATATTGGTTAATGGTGCTCCTGAAAGCCATTGGTTAAGGTCATGGAGGTACTGTATGCTTGAATCCGCTCCTTCCTCCCTTCCCACACTCTGAAGTTTCACCAGGCATTCTGCCCACCCCCCACAGTGTTAAGTGCTAGAAAGTTGCTGTTATTTCTCCCAGTGAAAACTGAGATTCTAGGGACATTTTTTTCCTTGCCTGACACGCAAATTCTGTGCTTGTGCAGTGCAGTCATGGAAGCACAAATTCCCACCAGCCCAAGCAGATTGCCTGCGTTGAGTCTTGATGAACGGCTTTGGAGGGCTTGAAAAGTAAGAAAAAGGCTTCCAGAGATGCGGTCTTTGAGAAGCAAATTAACCACGGCATCTGTTTGGTTTTGCTTTTTGTTTTCCAATAATAATATCTTATTTCTTCATGGGCCGCTGGTCTGTTTCCGAGCACAGTTTTTAAAATGCTGCTGTTTTTATCTTTGAAGCCACGTACGCGCTGGGAACTAAAAACATGCCATCTCTTGCGTGAACCTGCCTGTCTCTGAAGGTTGCGCAAATGGTGTTTGGAGAGAGGCCTTCTCAATGCAGGCAACCCGCAACTCAAATGTTCTCCTCGAGGAGGCTTGCCTGGCGTCTATTCTAATGTATTTTCAGTGCCCAATGTCGAAGGCCTTCTGATACATTGCTCAAACTGTGTGTGTTTGTTTTTTCTCTTCTCCTGTTATTTTTGTTGCTGTGCTTTGGTGCTCTGATTTTTTTTCCTTTTACGAAAAGCTGTGTTTAACATTTTTTTTCATTTTTATTGACTTATTGATCTGAGACTGGAAAACTGATAAATGCGGGTCAGAGTTTTAACATTCTCTTTCCCCCCTCCCTCTTCTGTTCCCAGGTGTCAAAGAATGGGTTGACCAACTCAGTTTTCACCTTGTATGAGCTGTCCAATGGCGATGACACAGAGAATGAAGGTAGCTTTGCTTGCACCTGGCAGAATTTTGCATTGTAGTGTAGAAACGGGCAACCCAAATGATCAAGTGATTGGAGCAACTCCTGTAGGAGGAAAATCTACAACCTTTGGGTTTTTCTAGGTAAAAGGTAAAGGGACCCCTGACCATTAGGTCCAGTCGTGACTGACTCTGGGGTTCAGCACTCATCTCGCTTTATTGGCCAAGGGAGCCGGCGTACAGCCTCCGGGTCATGTGGCCAGCATGACTAAGCCGCTTCTGGCAAACCAGAGCAGCATACGGAAACGCCGTTTACCTTCCCACCGGAGCGGTACCTATTTATCTACTTGCACTTTGAGGTGCTTTTGAACTGCTAGGTTGGCAGGAGCAGGGATTGAGCAACAGGAGCTCACCCTGTCACAGAGATTTGAACCGCTGACCTTTTGATCAGCAAGTCCTAGGCTCTGTGGTTTAACCCACAGCGCCACCCGCGTCCCTAGTTTTTCTAGTTTAGAAAAAAAAAGGTGAGTAAGGCTGCATTATGCACAGTGTGGATAAAAAGAGGAAAACCTTTGTTTCTCATAATACTAGAACCCAGGTTCATCCAGTGACAGACAGAATTTCTCGACCCAGTGCATGGTTACACTGTGGAACTCTCTACCACCAGATGTAGCGATTGCTGCTTATCTTGTGGAAGCTTTTATGTGTGGTTGCCAGATCCCTCAACCGAGGCTGTTTCCTCCTCTCCTAGAGTTCCATGGCTTGGAAGAATCCATGCTTCTCCGTGCTCTGCAAGCTCTGCAGCAGGAACACAAGGCTGAAATCATCACCCTGGACGACGGGCGGGGCGTCAAGTTCTTCTAACCAACCTTCTCCTCTGGCTTTCTGGTCTGACTGGGCAAAAGTGTTTTTTGGGTTGAAGGGCTTCTCTGTGCTCTGGTTTCCTTGCGTCAAAGGCCAAAGCGGCAACGTGTTGTCTTGGCGGCTCAGCGCCCGACTCCGGGTTCTTCCTTCCCCTCTGCTGCTTCTGTCCCTTTTGAGGGGTTGTGGTGTTCTGAAGATGCTCTGAATAGATTTGTAGAGGACCAGAGCGTTGGCGGGGTGCAGCTGACACGAAGCAGGTGTCGGCCCTTTGGGTTTGGCCTCCCCAGGGCACACCACGGACCCTGCCGCTTGCAGCTGTGAGCCACAAAGTTGGGATCAAAAACCTAGTAGTCTCCCTCCAGCAGGGCAGGAGGCCATGCAGACTGGGCTATCCACAGCAGGATCAGGCATTGAGGACTTTAGGCAAAATTAAACCACACTATTTACAAGACTAGTCCTGTGTGCTTGTGTCTCTGTATGCGTGTGTTGTTCCCCTGGGGTAGTTCATGTCTTTATTCTCTTCCTAACCTGTGACTCGCATCACCTCTTTTCATTTTTTAGCCTGACACCAGGCTCCTGCTGGTACATTTGAACCCTTCCCTCTCTCTAAAAAGCCAGAGCAATATTGCCCTCCTGGCAACGTGAAACTGCGCCTGCCTTACGTCTCCCCTGTTTCTAATCCATCACAAGGATTAGAGGGGCTGCAAAGACATTACCCAGGAGTCAGCAAGCCATCTTGTTATCCAGACTAGTTTCATCATCCAAAACGGTAAGGTGTGTTTTCTCAGATTGCTGGCCAGCAACACCTTGAGAGTTAATGGTGGGCAGTGATATGACGCTTGTGAGAATTTAAAAAACAACAACTTTTTTTGTCTTTCTCGGTCATGTTTATCAATCCCAAGAATTCAGAGAAACAATAACTGTAAAAACTTTCCAGCAATTCTGCTAAGGGCTTGGGGCTTTGCTGCCAAATATGTACTGAAGAGCCTTCAAAGTAACATAACTTTGCTAGCAAATTTGCTATGGCTGGGTTGGGGGGAACAGATTTAAGACGCTTTCGGAGTCTATGTTGCGCTTCTGCTTCTCGTTCTCCTTCCCAAGCAGGCAGCCATTCGCATATATGGACCAGAAGTTTAGGGTCGTACTTGATTCCACTGGAGTGGAGCCAACTTTGCCTTCCGCTCCAACAACCTGAGTAAGGGCAGTCTCAGGAACGAAGGAGATCATCTTGCCCCCATCTGAACGAGGTCACCGATTGCAGACCCCGCTCAACTTGGAACCTTTTGAATTCCAGAAACTCGGAACCTTTTTAGTTCGGGGGAGAAAGAAAAAGAGCTGTATCTCAGATGTGGAATAATATCTGTCCTAGATATTGCTGGTTGTTGGGACAGGTTTGGCTCCTACCCCAGTGGGGTCCCCTGTTATATTTCTTGCCATTCAGTTCCGTGGAAAATAAAATAAAAGTACAGCAGTGAGCAGCCAGCCTCCCAGTACAGTGGTGCCTTGTTTCCCGAACGGCTTAGTTGTTGAACAAATCGGCTCCCGGGCGCCGCAAACCCGGAAGTAAGTGTTCTGGTTTGCGAATGTTTTTTGGAAGTCAAACGTCTGACATGGCTTCCGCTTGAGTGCAGGAAGCTCCCGCAGCCAATTGGAAGCTGCGCCTTGGTTTTCGAACGGTTTCGAGAGTCGAACAGACTCCCAGAACGGATTAAGTTCGGGAACCAAGGTACCACTGTATCAGGCATCTCTACCTGGCGGCAGAAATGTAAGAGTGACTGAGACTTGGAATACCTCTGGTTCAACTGTAGCTATTGTCGACAGTCTGCTGTCTACGGCTCCCAGTTTCTGCCATGCGGAGAAGCTTTCTGGGCCTCGTATTTTGGCGTGATCATCTTTGTGGCTCTGTGGGCCCGCCAAGGGATAAGCGCAAGGTGCCACCAAGATTTCCCTTAACCCCATGCGCTGCACCCTATCCATTTTGCTAATCCGAAAGCTCAGAAACCTGCTAATGTGCTGGTGTCAAGACTGTTCTGGCCACAAGGACGCTTTAAAACGCTCTTACGAAAGGAACCCAAATAGGATTAGGGTATTTGCAATTTGATACGGGCAGGTGGCGAGGGAAATCCCAAGTCCCATTTTGGTATTAAAAGCACACACAAAAAGGAACATTTGAAATAACATTATCTTGGCTGGTACGTTGCTCTGCCCAGGGAGGATCTCAAGGCATACTTTGTTCCAAGAAGTTCTTGTCAGGCCGTTTCAAAGTGTTCCCAGAACTGAGTCGATTGCATGCTTCCTGGGCTGCTTGCAGCTACTTGCAGCCATGTGTCCCGCCAGGTCAGTATCAGGAAAAGAATTAACTGACAAGCCAGGGAGAAGAATCAACTGACAGACCAAGGAGGACTAACTTGCTGAGCCACTGTGTCTGTCAAAATGCCCTGTTTCAATTTCATGGCATCCTCTTATGGCAGGGGTCAGCAAACTTTTCTAGCAGGGGGCCAGTCCACTGTCCCTCAGAGTTTGTGGGGGGCTGGACTATATTTTGAAGGGGGGGGGATGAACAAATTCCTATGCCCCACAAATACCCCAGAGATGCATTTTAAATAAAAGGACATATTCTACTCATGTAAAAACACGCTGATTCCCAGACCATCCGCTGACCGGATTGAGAAGGCGATTGGGCCAGATCTGGGCCTTAGTTTGCCTACCCATATCTTCTGGTGTTGAAATCTTGTCTCAGGATTGTCACGTCAGGCTCCTGGCCCACGGAGGAAGAATATGGAGACCTTAAAACAAAAAAGTAATGGCAGCCATGTTATCCCATAAGGAAAATCCAGAAACCATATTAACGCGACACCTTTATTAGGCTAAGCAAAACATGGCAAAGTTGTATGTACAGTGGTACCTCGGGTTACATATGCTTCAGGTTACAGACTCAAACCCGGAAATAGTACCTTGGGTTAAGAACTTTGCTTCAGGATGAGAACAGAAATCGTGCTCCAGCGGCGCGGCAGCAGCAGGAGGCCCCATTAGCTAAAGTGGTGCTTCAGGTTAAGAACAGTTTCAGGTTAAGAACAGACCTCCGGAACAAATTAAGTACTTAACCCGAGGTACCACTGTGGTCTTTTGAATTCTCCAGAATCCTTCGTCAGGCTTGACACATAAGGGGTGGTTAGGACAGTCGAGTAATTTAATTTTTTTACCTCACTATAACCCTTCTGTTTAGGCTCTGGACTAGGATTAGCCATTTGTTCTTTTCTGGCACCGCTCCTGTGCCTGATTTGCAGGAATTTTGCCGAGTGAAACACTTCCTGGTATAAGCTTCACCCGCTTCATTTTGGTGTGTCAAATGTCTCTCGAAGGCACTAGGGCACAGCCAGTCCCTCCAAAAAAAAACTGATTCAGAGGGGCAGTTGCTGTAGTCCATGGCAGTGGGTGGGAAAAGAGTTTTCTGATTCCTAAAAGACTAGCGGGTGCTATTGTGCCACAAACAAATGGAAGTGCATTTGTGAAATGTTGCCCTCCATTGACAGATATATGCATACACTTCTGTAAAAAGGAGAAAGTGTTTGTGAGCCATGTCGCTGAAAGCGTGTCATGAAAGTACCTCTCTCTGAGGATGCCCAGTGACTTTTTTCTTCTCATAGAATCGTAGAGTTGGAAGGGACCCCCAGGTCATCTAGACCAACCCCCTGCGATGCAGGAATCTCAGCTAAAGCATCCATGGCAGATGGCCGTCCAACCTCTGCTGAAAAACCTCCAAGGAAGAAGAATCTACAGCCTTCTGAGGCAGACCGTTCCACATGTTCCACAGCTCTTACTGTCCTTGAAATGGACACTACAGTGGTACCTCTGGTTATGTACTTAATTCATTCCGGAGGTCCGTTCTTAACCTGAAACTGTTCTTAACCTGAAGCACCACTTTGGCTAATGGGACCCCTCGCTGCTGCTGCTGCGCCGCTGCTGCACGATTTCTGTTCTATCCTGAAGCAAAGTTCTTAACCCAAGGTACTATTTCTGGGTTAGTGGAGTCTGTAACCTGAAGCATATGTAACCCGAAGTACCACTGTATATTTCTGCAAATTCACCCTAGAATAAGCATTAGCCTTTTTTGCCGCTGCATCACACTGCTGGCTCGTGTTAAACTTGTGGTCCACCAAGACCCCTAGAATCCTTTTCACATTTACTGCAAGTGTCTCCCATCCCATATTTACGCATCTGGTTCTTTGTGCCTAAGTGCAGAACCTTACATTTGTCCGTGCTGAAATTCGTTTTGTTAACTTGGACCCAGCTCTCCAGTCTGTTAAGGTTTTGTTTCATTGCCAAACAGTTAAGCAGTGCAGCAAACAGCTTTGAGAGCCGTGTGCTTCTGGGACAACAGTGGGGCTGTGTCAAGACCCAGGGCCTTCACAGTTTCAGCAGTCGGCACTCTCCTCCACTGCTACTGTTCAGTGAAGCTTCCTGTGCTCTGCCCATTAGGTCTGCCTGCCAAGCAAACCCCTGTATGTGGATGCAGAACAGAAAGGGTTGTAAAATAGTTGGGGTGTCAAAGGCTATGAGAGCAAAGAGTTCATTTGTTGTTGTTTTTCCCCCAAAAAATATTATAATACAAAACATAAACACAAAAGAAAAACATTACACTTAACATAAAAACACAAAAACAATAAAAACAAAACAATAAAGGAAGAATTATTTCTTCTTGATTCCTCGTATATTTACATTGCTAAAAGACTTCCTCGACACCCTCCAATCCGAATTTCATATCACATATTTAGCAGTTCCCAATTTCATATTTTATAACAACAATATCTTTTTCCCCCAATTAACGAATTTCTAATCTTTACTTCCTGTTGTAATCCATATTCACTATTTATTAACCTTTTTCCATCCCTCAGCCTAATCTGTTAGTTCTAAGAATTTCTTAATATCTTATATTACAATATCTAGCTAAATATTTGTTTTTCTTTGTTTTCTTTTAAAAAAATTATCTGGTTTTACAATTTCATTCACAGAAAAATATTCTTGCAAATATTAAAACTTTACACAAGATTCTTTAGAATCCTAGCACTTCCCTTCTCACCTCCCTGGGTTCATTAAAAAACTCTTCCACCTGCATATTATAAGTCCATCCAATTTACAGCCCTCCGTTATATCCAAAGCCTAAAGAGTTTAAGTGTTTACAGTGGTCTTGCAAATACAATCTATATTTGTCCAATTCTCTGTTTTGATACTCCTGGTTTCTGATTTTCCCAGTTCTGCATAGTCCAATAGTTTCATCTGCCAGTCCGCTCTCGTAGGTATCTTATCGCCTTTCCAACTCTGGGCAAGCAACATCCTTGCATCTGTTTATTTGTTTTTCACAGACCTGGGTAAAAGCGCAATCATGCTTTGATCAGAACATCTGTATGTAACACTAACTTCTCGTAACAAGTGAAACTGATCTGCAGGAAACGCAACTTGAAAAAAGAGACAATGCACGTATTTTTGTAAACTAAGAAATCTTTAATAAAAAAATATTTTTTAAAAAAAGATCAGAAGAACATGCAAAAATGATGGCCGGCAACAGCTATCAAGATATGAACTTCAAACCGGTTTTGGCCAATATATTGCTATATCACCCAGCCCTAGTGGCTTGCAACGGGTGTATCTACATTACACCTTTTATTTTTAAGCTAGTTTCAAATCTTTCAACACCCCTAGCTCCTGAACAAAAGGAATATCTTGGGTCATTGCACTTCTGTGATAAGTAGGACAAGGAATTCCCAGTACTGTTCGAAACGGCAATGTTCAAAATGTTCTCTGTTTCCAGCCACTAACAATCCTGCCCATGACCTCCGACACCCTCAAACAGGAGCCTTGTGCCATTGTTTAGGAATCTTGTGGCAGCAGAGATAAGAAAGGATGCTCTTTTTTTCGTCCCTTGAACTCTCTGCCTTGTGTGCTATTTATTTAGCTGTTAAAGGCTGCCCACTGAAACTTGCCTTATATAATGGTCAGCATGCAGCTCTGGAGATACCAGATATATTCCTGCAACCCTAACCCTTACCAAAGCGTAGTATAACTTGTCAGCTGCTTATGTGTCACTTGCCTTCTTTTCCTCTGCCCTCTCTTATTTTTCTTCCTTTTGTTTCCAATGGACACTCTCACGTTTTGTGTTAGGGCTTCAGGAGAATAGAACTTGGAGGTGGTCACTCTGTGGCCTGTAGGGGGAGCCAGTGCCCTGTCTCTGGCCAGCCATATCTGTTGTGCGTCTATTTGAGAAATTCTATGCGCACAAACTCTTCCATGTGCAATCCTTGTCTCCAGCCCGGTGAAACTCCTATCTTTAGTATAATTTGTCTAATTCCCTTTGGTGTTACTGTCTTCTGTCGTTATTGTTTACCAACTGAATTGCTTGCCAGGTTTGTTCAGGCTGCTGTGAAATTCTCCTCTCTTTCCACTGGCTTTTGGGACTGGCTTTCTCCCTTACTCACCACCTGGTCCAGCTTTCCCTTCCTTCTGGGACCTGCGAGGAAGTGTATTCAGAACCAGCGTTCAAGTGGCCTCAACCCTAGACCTCTTGAGAATGGCCTGTTCTTCGTTCTCACCCCCTTCCTTTATCTCACCCACTCTGACTCCCCTTCTCCTAACTCCAGTTTATTCTGGTCTTACCTCCACTGGAATAATAATAATAATAATAATAATAATAATAATAATAATAATATATTATTTATACTCTGCCCATCTGTCACAGTGGCTGGGCGGCTCCCAACAGAATATTAAAAACACGATAAAACCTCAAACATGAAAAAATTCCCTAAACAGGGCCGCCTTCAGATGTCTTCTAAAAGTCAGATAGTTGTTTATTTCCTTGACATCTGGTGGGAGGGCGTTCCACAGGGTGGGTGCCACTACCGAGAAGGCCCTCTGTTCCCTGTAACCTCACTTCTCGCAGAAGGCCCTTGGAGCTGGACCTCAGTGTCTGGGCAGAACGATGGGGGTGGAAACACTCCTTCAGGTATGTTGGACCGAGGACGTTTAGGGCTTTAAAGGTCAGCATCAACACTTTGAATTGTGCTCGGAAACATACTGGGAGCCAATGTTGGTCTTTCAGGACCAGTGTTATATGGTCTCAGCAGCCGCTCCCAGTCACCAGTCTAGCTGCCGCATTCTGGATCAGTTGTAGTTCCCGGGTCACCTTCAAAGGTAGCCCCACATAGAGCGCATTGCAGTAGTCCAAGCGGGAGATAACCAGAGCATGCACCACTCTGGCGAGACAGTCGGCGGGCAGACAGGGTCTCAGCCTGCGTACCAGATGGAGCTGGTAGACAGCTGCCCTGGACACAGAATTGACCTGCACCTTCACGGACAGCTGTGAGTCCAGAATGACTCCCAGGCTGCGCCCCTGGTCCTTCAGGGGCACAGTTACCCTATTCAGGACCAGGGAGTCCTCCACACCTGACCACCCCCTGTCCCCCCAAAAACAGTACTTCTGTCTTGTCAGGATTCAACCTGGAAGGACCTAAAGGATTTCCCAGAGCCCTTGATGGTTTCCAGTTAGCATGGCTCCCCATTAAGCTGCTGCTGTGTTTGACGCAGAGATGATTCAGAATATGATCGTTCCCAAGCACCCTTTTCCCACCCAGCGGAGTTTGTTTGGCTACTGGGCTAACCAGGAAACTGGAAGCTACGAAGCTGGTAGGGAAATGGCTTGAACGCAAGTGGTGCAAAGCTCAGCGGAAGTCCAGCCCAATGTAAGGAGATGCTGCTTTATGGCAGTGACGGCAACACATAAATTGTGTTTTTCCACCACTGTGCAATTTGGCGGAGCTCTTCCGAGGGGTTCAAGGCCAGTCTTGGTGAACCCGAGTATGTACACAAATCCTTGGCGGCTCACTAGAACATGTTGTGACGGCCACCTTAAAAGAGGATGGGGAAAATTCACAGAGGATGAGGGAAAGCCGGCTGCTAGCCACAAGGTCCATGTTCTGCCTCCCGGCTGCTGGGAAGTGATGAGAGGGCTGCTTGCACCCAGATCCTGCTTGTGAGTTTGCCATTGGCATCTGGTTGGCCACTCACTGTAGGAACAGGATCATACCCCTCAACATTTCTCCGATGAAAATAGGGACTTCTCATTCCATCATCATCATTTTATTATTTATACCCCGCCCATCTGTCTGCGTTGCCCCAGCCACTCTGGGTAGCTTCCAACATACTGTATATAAAAGCACAATAAAACATTAAAGGTCAAAAAAAACTTTACAGGGCTGCCTTCAGATGTCTTCTAAAGGTTTTATAGTTCTTATCTCCTCGGCTTGGGTATCGTATAACTCCGTTCCCTCCAACATTTCTCTGATGAAAATAGGGACGTCCTAAGGAAAAGCAGGGGACGCGGGTGGCGCTGTGGGTTAAACCACAGAGCCTAGGGCTTGCCGATCGGAAGGTCGGCGGTTCGAAAACCCGCGACTGGCTGAGCTCCCGTTGCTCGGTCCCTGCTCCTGCCAACCTAGCAGTTCGAAAGCACATCAAAGTGCAAGTAGATAAATAGGTACCTGTCAGGGGTTCAGGAGCAGAGGCGCGGGAAAGGGAGGAAACAGAGAGCGAGGGGGAGGAGTCCAAAGGAAAGATGAGTGATGACGACGACCCGAGATCTCCGAGTCTTTCCAGTGAATCGGAAGATTCACAGAAAGGAGCGCCAGTGGCCAGAGCAAGGGGGAAGCCTAGGGGGACACCCCAGGAAGAAGGGACCAGAGGGGATTCAGAGAGCAGCAGCTGGAAATCGGGGCCAGCGTCCCCAACAGAGCGTAGTGGGGAGGAAGGGCGCCAGGCATCGGGATCCGGCGGCTCGCCGCAGGAGGGAGGGCATGAGTCAGGAGTGGCCACACCTCCATCGGGGAGCGAAGAAACAGTCAAGCGGAAAGTGGAAAGTTGGGCGCGCGCGCCAAGTTCAAATGCACAGGAAGGCGGCACAGTAAGCAGCCCGGAAAGGGAGCCAGGTCCTAAAGCCCGCCGCAAGGAGGGAGAAGGGTCCGGGGGGGTCAGCGTCAGAAGAGTCCAGGAAGGAAGAGACCACGGGGGGCAGAGGGACCCAGAGGAGGAAGGAAAGACGTAAGAGGTGGAGCAAGGCTAGGGTATTAAGTTGGTGCACAGGAGGCGGGGAATCAGACGGAGCTTCGCCGGTCTAGCTTCTAAGACGTAGAGCTGAACGCTGCAGCTTGGAAATGGAATCTGTAACTCAATAAAGACTTTTATAAAGTGACCGCTGGCTAGCGTGATCCTCTGTGAGCTGGGATCTGGAAGCAGCTCTGACAGTACCGCTCTGGTGGGAAGGTAAACGGCATTTCCGTGCGTTGCTCTGGTTCGCCAGAAGCGGCTTAGTCATGCTGTCCGCATGACCCGGAAAAACTGCCTGCGGACAAACATCAGCTCCCTCGGCCAGTAAAGCGAGATGAGCGCCGCAACCCCAGAGTCGCTCGCGACTGGACTTAACTGTCAGGGGTCCTTTACCTTTAAGGAAAAGCAGGACATTCTGGGATCAAATCAGAAACCGGGATGACTTCTGTAAATCCGGGAGTGTCCCTGGAAAATAGGGACACTTGGAGGGCCTGCAGAATGCTCTTCGCATGCCAAGCACTTTTGAGAGTGAAATTGTTTGTATCTACCTCAGTTCAGATGCTACTGTTATGGCAACCATCGCGAAGGAGACCCTATGTGGTGTAGCGGTTAAGAGCAGTGGACTCGTAATCTGGTGAACCGGGTTCGCGTCTCTGCTCCTCCACATGCAGCTGCTGGGTGACCTTGGGCCAGTCACACTTCTCTGAAGTCTCTCAGCCCCACTCACCTCACAGAGTGTGTTTGTTGTGGGGGAAGAAGGGAAAGGAGTTTGTTAGCTGCTTTGAGACTCCTTAGGGTGGCGATAAAGCAGGATATCAAATCCAAACTCCTCTTCTTCCTCCAGACCACCCTGCAGAGACGCTCCCACTATCCAGCTTAATCGAGTGACCCTAGATTCTAGTACGTATTACCCACTTTCTTCACAGCCTGCATAACTTTCTATCCCTGTACTGCCTCTCCTCGCCTTCCTTGCCTTATTTCTAAGCCAAAAAGCCCCAGACATTTCTAACACCTTTTCTGGTGGGAGAGATCTTCCAGCCCTCCACTTGGTTGCCGGCTCCTGTTCCTGCTTCTAATACAATGGGAAGTGCTTGTTCCATTTGTCTGAGAGCCCTGCTCTTCCGAAGTGGCTTACATAAGCCGCAAAACTTAAAAGCACCACACAATAATAGCAGAACGACATGAAGAAAAGATTCTGTAGTCTCCCTACCAATTTGGACTCCTCTCGTTCCTCGCTGGCTTAGCTTGGCTCTCTCCCCTCACCCCGTGCTCCACAGATTTGTTTCTTAAGCGATAGGGTTCAAGCCTGCCTTTGGCTTCCCCTAGAGATTCTTGGGAACTGTAGTTTGTTAGGGTGCTGAGAGTTGCTAGGAGATCCCTATTCCCTTTATGGAGCTACGATTCCCAGAGTTCTTTGAGAAGAGCGGTGGGCTGTTAAACCATTCTTGAGAACTGTCCCTCTGCAAGGGGAATAGGGGTCTCCTGAAAACTCTCTGCAGCACCCAAAACAAACTACAGTTCCCAGGACTTGGGGGGGGAGCTGTTCAATGTGGCATGATGCTGCTTTAAATGTACAGTCATACTTCAGAAGTTGAACGGAATCCGTTCTGGAAGTCCGTTCGACTTCCAAAACGTTTGGAAACCAAGGCACGTCTTCCGATTCGCTGCAGGAAGCTCCTGCAGCCAATTGGAACCTGTGCCAGACGTTTGGGTTCCAAAGAATGTTTACAAATCGAAACACACACTTCCAGGTTTGCGGCGCTCAGGAGCCAAAACGTTCAACTTGCAAGGCGTTCGGGATCAAAGGTACAACTGTATAGTGCAAATGGTGCCCAAAGTTTAACCTTAATATAATGGGGGGGAATTGTGGTTACTCGGTAGTCATTTTACAGCTTCCGAGTGCTATGTTCTTGAATCGAAAGCGAGTTCTAATGCTCAGCCCTGCAGGAAGCCAATGCCTGCACTCTGCGCATGTTCAGAGGCACATTCTCCTCACACTCCACAGCTGAAGCCCTGCACTGAAAACAGGTTCCTAGCCAAACCCTGTTTTCCCCTGAGATTCTGACCTCCCTTCCTCCGTACTTTGCAAACAGAACAGCCTGGGGGCAGCTCTCTGAGCCGGGTCTCCTTCCACCTAAGCCGGGTTTTCCCCTTCCGTCCTGTCCTGCTGACCTTGAGCAGTCAATCTTTAACATGCGCTCCAAGGTGCTTGTGTGTCTTTCCAGCACGCCCTGCCTCAGCCCTGCCCCTGGGCTTCGCATTCCTGCAAAAATCACCTTCCCCATCTGCCCTTGCTCTCTTGGAGGGAGACGGACTCTTAATTAAACACATGAGGAAATAGCTGATAGGGGGCTGAGATAAGGAGTCCACCAGCCGTCTCTCCATCCTGAATCTCTCTCCCCTTCCAGCCTTTCACAAGGTTCCTTTCTTTTCACCAGATCCACAAGGTGAATCAAGTCTGGATGGGGCCTCTCCCTCCATCTTTAACCACAATATGCTCCCCACCCCCTCCACCCTGGCAATTTTAATGAATATTCACTAGAGCCTCAGCCCAAGATAGGGCTTGTGATTCAGCTAATATGAAATTCAACCCTGCAGCCTCACCACTCCTGCCTCTCTGCTTTCTCTCCTCCAGTTATTCTCTGGCCTGCGGTCACAGATGGGCCTGCAAGCCTCTCTTGTCTTCTTCCTGGCCAACAGCATAACAAACCTTTCAGCCTTCCCTGCAAAACCTGCACTGTCTGTTAGCATATTGCTGGCACTCTCAGGATCTTGGGGAGATGCCTTATCCCAAGCCAAGCCATTGCTCCATCTAGTCATGGTCTGCACAGGCTGGCAGCGGCACTCCAGGGTTTGGGCCAAGAGTATTCCCTAGCCCTACCTGGAAAAGTCAGGGATTGAACCCAGGACCGTCCACATGCAAGGGAGATGCTCTGCCACTGGGCTACAGCCCTTCCTCGGGCATTATGCACCCTTGCAATTAAGCACTAGCCTGGTAGCCGTAAGCAAATCGTTGCACTCAGGCGAGTGAACGCAGTGGTGGAGGAAGGACAGAACTCTGCCCCTCCTCTGTGTTCGAGTAGCCTGGGGTTTCTGCTTTGGAGAGGACAGTCCTGTGTTCGAAAGGCTCCACTGCGCCCCCCCCCCCGTCTCAGGAGACAACGGAGTGTGCCTTCAGGGGTGAAGTCAGACTGCCAGAGAATCACAGCACCTGCTGTGGCTGCAGAGACCAGTAACTCGTAACGGCTGCCTCCCGCATTGTTTTTGCTGCATTAGCAAACCTGGATGGCTGGAGAAAACAAACAGATAATTGCATCAAGTAAAGACACACACACACACACACAGTATGTATAATACAGTGGTACCTCGGGTTAAGTACTTAATTTGTTCTGGAAGTCCATTCTTAACCTGAAACTGTTCTTAACCTGAAGCACCCCTTTAGCTAATGGGGCCTCCAGTTGCCGTTGCGCCGCCGGAGCACGATTTCTGTTCTTATCCTGAAGCAAAGTTCTTGACCCGAGGTACTATTTCTGGGTTGGCGGAGTCTGTAACCTGAAGCGTATGTAACCCGAGGTACCACTGTAGTGTGCAAATGTGACTTTAAATCCAGCAAGGAGAATCAACCTCGCTGCATTTTAGGCCACCAGTGTGTACATAGCCTACTTTACAGATAAAAACTTTAAGAGAGCGCAGGAGGAGCCTTGAAATCACCCACCGATAGTTTGCTGCTGCCTTAGCCGGCACGTAAGTCACCCAGTCACACAACTGCTCCCCACAATGGTGAGATCCATTGAACTTCAGTTTCAATCCTGGTCACTGTTTCTAGACGTGCATGCATCTATAAATTAAGGTAAAGGGAAAGGGACCCCTGACCATTAGGTCCAGTCGTGGCCGACTCTGGGGTTGCGGCGCTCATCACACTTTCTTGGCCGAGGGAGCCGGTGTACAGCTTCCAGGTCATGTGGCCAGCATGACTAAGCCGCTTCTGGTGAACCAGAGCAGCGCACGGAAACGCCGTTTACCTTCCCGCCAGAGCGGTACCTATTTATCTACTTGCACTTTGACGTGCTTTCGAACTGCTAGGTTGGCAGGAGCAGGGACCGAGCAACAGGAGCTCACCCCGTTGTGGGGATTCAAACCGCCAACCTTCTGATCGGCAAGTCCTAGGCTCTGTGGGTTAACCCACAGCACCACGCAAGTCCCTGAAATTAGCAAGTGCCATTTTCCAGAGGAGGGCAACCAAAATGGTCAAAGGCCTGGAAACGATGCCTTATGAGGAACGGCTAAGGGAGCTGGGCATGTTTAGCCTGGAGAAGAGGAGGTTAAGGGGTGATATGATAGCCATGTTCAAATATATAAAAGGTTGTCACATAGAGGAGGGAGAAAGGTTGTTTTCTGCTGCTCCAGAGAAGCGGACACAGAGCAATGGATCAAAACTAGAAGAAAGAAGATTCCACCTAAACATTAGGAAGAACTTCCTGACAGTAAGAGCTGTTCGACAGTGGAATTTGCTGCCAAGGAGTGTGGTGGAGTCTCCTACTTTGGAGGTCTTTAAGCAGAGGCTTGACAACCATATGTCAGGAGTGCTCTGATGGTGTTTCCTGCTTGGCAGGGGGTTGGACTCGATGGCCCTTGTGGTCTCTTCCAATTCTATGATTCTATGATTCTATGATCCTCCTATTCGGTGTCCCATTCACTGGAAGGAGGCGTACAAGGCACCATCCAACCATCTTAAGGACTCCACTTCCAGATTTGTGTGGCCTTTACTCCTTGGCTTCTTCTTCTCCTTCTGAACATATCCTGCAAGACCTCAGAGGTTTCAGAGCAGAGTTTTCCTTCTCATAGATGGACTCCCTTTATAGCTGTCAACTTTCAGATTTGAAAATAAGGGATCAGCAGCCTCACCTGTCCCGGGGACAGTCTACGGGATATCTAACAATCTGGGAAAACAGTGGGAAACGGCACTGGAATAAGGGAATTTCCCTCAAAAAAAGGGAAGGTTGACAGCTATGGCTCCCTTCCCAGGTTTATGAGCTCCACCTGCCCCTCACTTCCCTCTACAGAATGTGCAGAAACCGCCTTATTGACCGTTGCACCCACTATTGGTCTCATCCGCTAAATCCACCGGATCCTGTCTTGGCCTGCAGGCGAAGTCCCTAATTTACCAAAGATTTGAGACCAGTGCTTTTTGTAAAAAAAAAAGTTGCCGATAATCACCATGAAGTTGTAACAGTAAGTGCCAAATTTTTAACTTTGGAGGGCAGGGGAAAGGTGCTGGTACTGCGTAGCCTTGAGTACCCCCAGAAAAAACCACTGAGACCCATTGGCTGCCCTCACCTGGTTTTGCCGGCCAGTCAGAGCCGATGTGGCCACAACTTCTAGGAGCCACAGGTGAGAGGCGAGTGCAGGATGGGGACCAAAGGTGGACAAGCTACTCCAGAAGGAGTACGACTTGTCCCCCACCAGAGGGACTACCCCTCCCAATACACCCCATTTCCCTATGTGTGTGGTGGATATTGCTGCTTTTGAATTATTTTGCTTCCCTTTTCAACTTCAGACCAGGGCCAGGTGTATGGGGAGAGATGAACTGGAGCTTTTCCGTAAGGATGCAGGTGTTATTCCTGCTGCAAACCGCCTCCCTCCCTCCAGCTGTGTGAAGAAAACCGTTTTCATCAGGGTGGTGCTTTGGCAAGAAGCCCGACAGGCCTTGGGGGGTGGTGAGGCTGTTGTTTTCCCGTCAAAACCTGTTTTTGTTTTCATCCTCCTTCCTGATACACCTGAAGACTTGGCCCCCTGCCCTCTTCCGCCGGGGTGGGGACGCTGCCCAGCTGCAAGGCCCCATCGAGCTCACGGAGGGGTAACATCCACGTCCTCTGAAGTCACAGCTACAGCTGCAGCTGTCGATAAAACGCCAAGAGGTGTGAGCAGGAGCCGGGGTGGAAGAGATAAATGCCGTTATCAGGGAGATGCACGCCCTGCTTGGGGCATGGAAACAGGGGAATGCAGCTTTGAAAACCCTTCCAGTTCCACTCTGGCCCTGACCGCTTTTAAGACATTTGGCCCAGTGTGTTTGCACCTTTCCGTCGAAGAAGAGAGAGGAACCCTGTGTCCACCTGGGGCAGCAGCCTGGACGTCTTGCTCTGGGAATCCAGACAAGGAGGACACCAGTTACAAGATGCCTCTGTAGGAGGGTGTATCGATTATGCACTCTCTCTCTCTCTCTCTCTCTCTCTCACACACACACACACACACACACACAAAATTGTGGAGCAGCAGCCGTTTGGCATGAAGAGGGCAAAGAAAGATCGCAGGCGCTAGGTGTGCACTAGTTCTTATGATACGAACTTTCAAGAAAGACCCCCGCACATCTGTTCCTGGACAGCCAAGCCAGTCCAGAGTGCCTCTACAACGATTAGGGGGGGTGTCTTGATGTTTTGCTCCCTCCAAGACTAGGGACAGCACAGGAACGCAATCAATAAACAAATCCTACATAGAGGTGCCCTCGATGCAGGACATTTTGTAACGGCTGGCTCCCAGAGATGCTCTTCCGTGAACAAAACAGACGTGTGTCGATCCATTGTCAAGGAGCCAACTCCTAGGAGCCAAGGTCCCTTTGGCCTCCTCAATAAAATATTTGAGCAGGTTGGGCCACCCCAAATTTGATGGGTATTGCCATTCAAATGGGGGGTGTGCACTGCATCGTGATTGATTATGCCAGGCAGGGCTTACCTGGGCCCCCCAATATTTTACTCAAGTTGGCACCCCTGATCCAGTGAAAGCTCGTAATGGCAGAAAGGCAATGGTGGGGAGGCATTTTCTTCTTCTTCTTCTTCTTCTTCTTCTTCTTCTTCTCCTCCTCCTCCTCCTCCTCCTCCTCCTCCTCCTCCTCTTTCTAATCATTTTTATTTGATTGTACAAGTGTAGAGTTATAACAATACCAAATACATATCCATATACAGTGGTACCTCGGTTTACAAACTTAAACTGTTCCAGAAGTCCGTTCTTGAACCGAAACAGTTCTTAAACCAAGATGTGCTTTCCCAAATGAGGCCTCCAGCTGTTAGTGCCCTTCCACCGTTCAGCTTCCGTTCTCAGACCGAGATAAACTTCGCAAATCGGAACACCTACTTGCGGAGTTCTTATACCGAATAGTTTGTAAACAGGGCTGTTCTTAAACCGAGGTACAACTGTATAGAGATTTTTCTGACTCTCCAGACTTCCCACCTTTCCCCTCCATGGATCTATTGTCAACATTTTCAGCAGCGTATTATTTCATAATCTATATTTTGTGTCCGCCCATATCGCCCATAGTGTTTGTTACAAGTGTTATTAGAATCCAGCTAATGTTTTCATCTGCTGACAGTGGTCTCCTAAATAAATTATAATTTTCCCCCATTCTTTCTTGAAGTTTTTGTCTTCTTTGTTCCTGAACTTTCCAGTCAGATTTGCCCTTTTGGCATAGTTATCTCCCGTTTGGACTACTACAATGCGCTCTACATGGGGCTACCTTTGAAGGTGACCTGGAAACTAAAACTAATCCAGAATGCGGCTCCTAGACTGGTGACTGGGGGCGGCCGCCGAGACCACATAACACCGGTCTTGAAAGACCTACGTTGGCTCCAAGTACTTTTCCGAGCACAATTCAAAGTGTTGGTGTTGACCTTTAAAGCCCTAAACGGCCTCGGCCCAGTATACCTGAAGGAGCATCTCCACCCCCATCGTTCTGCCCGGAGACTGAGGTCCAGCGCCGAGGGCCTTCTGGCACTTCCCTCCCTGAGAGAAGCAAAGCTACAGGGAACCAGGCAGAGGGCCTTCTCGGTAGTGGCGCCCGCCCTGTGGAACGCCCTTCCAGCAGATGTCAAGGAAATAAACAACTACCTGACATTTAGAAGACATCTGAAGGCAGCCCTGTTCAGGGAAGTTTTTAATGAGTGACATTTTAATGTATTTTTAATCTTTGTTGGAAGCTGCCCAGAGTGACTGGGGAAACACAGCCAGATGGGCGGGGTACAAATAATAAATTATTATTATTAGTCCAACAGCTTGGTTTGCTGTTCCTTTCTGGTAGGGAACACTTTTTTCTTTCCATCTCTGGGCTAGTAGCATCTGAACGGCCATTGTCGCATATGGTGGGGAAGCATTTTATACCAGTTCTCCCTGTGCCACCTCCCACCCTATTCTGGAAAGCCCCCCACTCCACTCTAGACCAGAATGAAGTGAAGTATGGGTGGCAAAGTACATCGGGGCAAGAAGTGCACCCCAGGTAACTGGAATCCACACACACACACCCCAGTGCAATTTGTGGATCCAAGCCAATGCACTGTTAAGGTCAATCCACACAAAAACAGATGTGGGAATTATCTACAAGTGCCATCGCACAATAACGTTTTCCTTCACCCTAACATTGAGGGGGTTGAAAGCTAGCCAGAAATTGTTGCCCTGTGGGCTATACAGATGTGCCAGCTGTTTTCCCCTTTTATTCCTTGCCCTACATCTGAGCGAAATCAAAACAAATCCAACTGTTTAAAGATGGGAAGGTGGCTATTCCGTCCGGTGTGTTTTCACACAAACAGCTTGGTTTCAGGGGGAGGGTAATCAGTGCTATAAGGATGCGGGTGGCACTGTGAGCCTAGGACTTGCCGATCAGAAGGTCGGCGGTTCGAATCCCCGTGACGGGGTGAGCTCCCGTTGCTCGGTCCCTGCTCCTACCAACCTAGCAGTTCGAAAGCACATCAAAGTGCAAGTAGATAAATAAGTACCGTACAGGCGGGAAGGTAAACGGTGTTTCCGTGCGCTGCTCTGGTTCGCCAGAAGCGGCTTAGTCATGCTGGCCACATGACCCGGAAGCTGTACGCCGGCTCCCTCAGCCAATAAAGCGAGATGAGCGCCGCAACCCCAGAGTCGGCCACGACTGGACCTAATGGTCAGGGGTCCCTTTACCTTTACCCAGTGCTATGGCCTGCCCCTGCTCCCTCCTTACCTACCTCCCTCCCTCCCACACACACAAAAATCACATACCCTCCAACATTCCTCAGATGAAAATAGGGACATTTCTCACCCTCCTCCTCGACATCCCGTTGGTTTTTGACCATTTTCCATCAGAAGAAGAAGGAGTGCCACAACTGTTACACCAATGGGGCATTAAGATAAATTTAACAGTGCAGTACCAAAAAAGAATAATGGCAGATGAAACTGATGGAATATGCAGAGATGGCAAAACTGACAGGGAAGATCAGAAACCAGGAAGATCAATTATTTTCTGAAGAATGGAGTAAATTATTAATTTATTTAAAAACTCACTTTTAAACACTTAAAATCTTTGGCAGGGATGCAATGACACTTGCAATGTGGAATTATTTATGATAATTGTGGTTATTCAACAGTTGGATAAGGGTAAAGGAGGCAGCAAATGTAATCTTAAACATGGAACCCGTTGAGCAGGAGTCAGGAAACTTTTTCAACAGGGGGCCAGTCCACTGTCCCTCAGACCTTGGGGGAGGCGGACTATATTTTGAAAAAAAAAATATTTTTGAATGAATTCCTATGCCCCACAATAACCCAGAGATGCATTTTAAATAAAAGGACACATTCTACTCATGTAAAAACACGCTGATTCCCGGACTGTCCGCGGGCTGGATTTAGAAGGCAATTGGGCCAAATCCGGCCCCTGGGCCTTAGTCTGCCTACCCATGTCATGGAGGGAGGGAAGGAGGTCTGAAGCTTCAAAAGAACCTCGTATTTTAATGTTTGAAATGGTTATGTTAAATTGTATAAAATCATGGAAAACCAATAAAAATTATTTTGAGGAAAGATGAATTCAACAGTGTAAATAAGTTTTGACAGATGTAATAATGGTATAGTTTCTGTAAAATATGCAGGGATTTATGATATGTAGAATGAACCATGGAAAGTGAAGAAGTGAAGGCGATGATATTTTAACAATGTAAAAATGAGTACAGTGGCACCTCTGGTTGCGAACGGGATCTGTTCCGGAGGCCCGTCTGCAACCTGAAGGAACGCAACCCATGCGTTTGCGGGTCATGATTCTGCGCATGTGCGTGACGTCATTTTTGTGTGCATGTGCGAGCGGCGCAACCCAGAAGTAACCCTTTTCGGTACTTTTAATGTTTAAAATAGGACTTCAGGGTAGGAGCGGGGGGAAGTCCTGAGATTCGGGGGACTCTCTGCATATGGTTTTGTATTTGAATTTTTTTAAAAAATAATTTTGTATTGTAAAATCAAATAAAAATGATTTTTTAAAAAAGAAGAAAAGAAAATCGATTTCAGCATGTCTTCTGACTCCGGGTCTCGCACAACACCGAAGGCCCTTGATCTTGTTTATTTTGTAAAGCCATTCGTGCATTACTGTAACGGGGAATGTTTTCCGGCGGGCACGCGCTGGTTTGATCCAGTTCAGAGTGCTTGGCTCTTGCAGGAGCGTCTCCCTCTCCATGGATCCCAGTTTTCCCCACCAGCAGGCCAGTCCGGTGCTGGGGGAGTAAATTCGCCGGAGGTCGTGATATACGTCAGGATGCTGAGTCACTACCAAAGCCTTCAGCAAGAAGGGGAGACTTATGATGCAATGGAAACAGGAATCAAGGATGACGCTGCATTTCCTGACAGCTCCATTGCAGCCGTGATGCTTGCCTCGCACGCCTGTCTGATCCTTCCGTATCCATGAACGCTTCTCTCGGTGCCCCTGGCATGAACCTAAATTGGGAAATCCTGATCTCTTGTGAAAAAGAGCCGGAATACGGTGACCTCATGCCCAGACAAGGCTTACCAGGGCTTTTGCCGCAGGGCCTGTTTGCAGTGTTGCAGATTGAGAGTGAGGTAATAGGTAGGAAAGAAGCCGTTTCCTTGAGCTTGTGCAAAGGGCTCCTTCCTCACGAACAGAGCCGTCTTTCCCATAGGGCTTAGTGGTGCGTTGCACCAGGGCTGTGATGGCCTGGGACTCGGGCTCAGACTTGGAACCAGAGGAGTCTCAGTCTGCACCGGATCCTTTGCCTCAGGCAGCATCTGAACCAAGTCTGGGGCCTGATTCTGAAGAGCCCCAGTCTGCAACAAGCACCAGCTGGGCCGAGTCAGGGGCCTGAGCCTGCCCTGGATCCAGATGCGGGGATTACCTCCTTGCCTTCAGCTGGGCCATCACTTACAGCTGCTCCACTGCCAGTTGGGTCAGGAGAGGCTGAGGCGGCCTCTGGGTCTAGTAACCCACCAACATCTCCTGAACTGCAGAGACTAAGGTCTGAGAGAAGGAGAGACCTGAGTACTTGCAGGAGGAGCGCTCGCCTTCGGGCGAGACAGGGAGGTGAGTCACCGGGAGATCAGGACCGGCCGTTACCCCGACAAAGATAAAAGGTTGTCGGACCCTATCCCAGGTTGCGGGAGCAACATTGCTGTTTGCCTGAGACCTTGTGCCTGACCTAGCCTGGTTTCCCGCCTCAGTCCTGTCGGACTGACTCCTCGCAGAATCCCACCAGACCTGGACCGCCTTGCTCGGGTTAACCCCCGGGCCAGCACAAGGGTGCCAGCCTCTCAGGGGCACCGCAGCGAGTGGGGGAGCTGTGCGGCTTTGCCGGCGGCCTCCCCTTTTCCTGCACGCCCACCAGGCTGGTTCGAGGAGGGTGGCATGAGAAGGATTCCATAACCAGGCACCCTTTGATCCCAGCCTCTTGAGGGCAAGGCTGGCATCGAAGGGCGCATCAGTAAGTAACTAAACAAACATACAAACCCCTGTGTTGCAAAGAGAACGTCAGCAATGTCTAGGCAACACGGTGATATACGTAATATACTATCTTTATAGAATTCCTTCAAACCATAACGAGTACAAAATGAAATCTTTAGTCTCAAACTCTCTGAAAATCTTTAAATGAAGCGAGGTACCAAACTTTGTACAATGAAAGACAAGCTGTGAAGCTTTGTGTATTCAGCAAATATGATGTCCAACACTGAACAGTGTATCGTAGAATTCTTCGTCAGCTTCGTGGGAGGATATAGAATTGCTTCATAAACTGAAAATAAAATTTTACTGACAATGACCTGCATGACATATCACTTTACAAAAAATATAAACTATAATACAAACAGTAATGAAAAAGAGTACGTGCCCCATCTTATTTTGAATGCATGTATGTAAATGAAAATATCAAATTCTGTGGAACAGTCCAATGCCACCCTCCCCTCCCAAAACAGCTTGGGACTGGTGTCTCACCAGCAGCGGTGATGGTGAGGGCTGGACTGGCACATGGCGGGCTCTGTTTGCCCTCCGTGCCCTGCCCCCTGGCACCATGAAAACACACTCCACCACTGTGGAGAGTAAATGGGAGTTTGGGCACAGCCAGTGAGTCAGAGGCTGGGGTCCCTGACCAAAGCTTATCTCTGTTTTCGGAAGTTAAGTCCTGAGTAACTGAGAGGGAAGCAGCTTTTAGCGTTCTGCAAACTGAGCAGAAACATCCTTGGGGTTGTTTGCTAAAAAAAAAAACAGGTCCCTGTGTAAGGAAATGGACCGTGTCCGGCTGCTGTGCACATTGCATTTTCTTCCGGGACCGAGTACAGTGGTACCTCAGGTTAAGAACAGTTTCAGGTTTAAAACGGACCGCCGAAACGAATTAAGTTCTTAACCCGAGGTACCACTGTAGAGCACTCCCCCTCCCCCACTTCATGGCCCCCCCACAGCCTAGATCTTTCTCAAGCACTTCTTGAGAAACTGGTTTCATTTTGAAAGAAAAAATTCATTGCAGAGTGATTCGGCACCCCCCCCCCCGTGTGTCCATTTGCGGGAAGGAAAAAATGTGAATCGCATAATCAAGGGGAGGGTTTTTCTAATGTGTATCAAGTAAACCTAGAACAAGCAGCATGTTAAGAATGAGCATGATTACAGTGCTATTTTTCTTGAAAAAGAGGTGCCAGAACTCACCACGAACACCTCCCTTGTTCTCTTATAATGGCCATGGTGCCCCCCCCCCAAGAGGTGCTGGAACTGAATTACGGTGAGTCCTAGCTGAAAAAAAGCCTTGGGCATGAATGATTCTGGACTGAGGAAAAGGACATTTTTTTCTTCCTTTAAAAAAAAAAATATTAAAGATTTTCTTGGATTACAAAAGTGCATACAACAACTCTGTTTTCAGATCATCTCTTTTCTACAGATCAGTTTTATTTGATGTGAGACGCTGAGTTGGACAGCCTTCGAAAAACCTTTTCCTGAGGGATATGGCAAGGGGGTGGTATCCTCAAGATACAAAATACTACTTTAAATTCTACAAACCCCCTCATCTCAATCAAAAAACAATGGGTGTGTGGCATAGCATTGAAGTGTAGGTGGGTTCCCACGAGGCAAGACAAAGTGATAACAGTAAGAACCTTTATTGAGCTACATAACTGGAAAACAGGGGCAAAGCAACTGCTTATATACATTCCTGAAAGCCTGGGCCACTCCCACTCCCAACGTGATTGGCTGTCTAAACTTCCAAGCTGCGAATCACAATTCAGAGTTCAAGGGCCAATAGCAGAGGCCTAAATCCTGAAATGTTCTGTGATTGGACATCATGTATCGAATCAGAACACAGGAGCTCAGATTCCTTAGTCCAGACTCCAGCTCAGGCAAACACAGACCACTGAAGACATAACAGGTTCTCTCCTACAAATGACATGAAGGAAAGGTGTTCTTCACGTGGTGTCAAACGTTCTCATCTTTCCCCTCAGTCCACATCTTCTAAGACCTTGTGGTTGGAAGCTGTAGTTCCAGGCCTGAGCTCAAATTTAGGCCCAGGAGGTATCTCATCAGTCAAGATGAGGTCCACCAGGTCTTCTCCAGGGAAAGAGGAAACGAACGACGAACGTTCGTCCCACCTGATCACGTCATCGTTCCACTACCCCATCTGAGCCGCCAAAGAGGCCCTCTCAACTTCCATGAGGCTGGGCTGGGCTGGGCCAGCTGCCTCCAGGCTGCCTCTGCACTTCAAACAGATCTGCTCCTGTTCGGTTTTGCGGTTTGATCGCTTGAATAGCATCAGGAACAGAGCGAGGAGAGGGAACCTGTTTTTCTGCTGCCTGTGGGCTTCTGGCATCTTCATCAGGAGGAAGGGGGGGGAGAGAGAGAGAGAGAGCACAAGCAAGGCATACAGAAATACAAAATGGATGAAGACAGCCGTTCCTGAAGGAATTCGAAGCAAAACATTGGCGATCCATGAACAGATTCCTAGTCTCTTTGAATGTTCACCAGTAGCAGCTGCAGGGGTGGCGATTTGGACTAAGACCATGGCACTGGAGGAGGGTTTAAATTCTTCCTCCCCGTATTGTTTTCCCTCATTATTTCCCCACAACTGCTATTTGCGTTCCCCTAATGCGAAGGTGGGGAACCCATGGCTCTTTAGACATTGCTGGACTCATCCCCAGCCAGCATGGCCAAGGGTCAGGGATGATGAGAGTTGTAGTACATCAATATCTGGAGTGTTTACAGGTTCTCTGTCTCTAGGACAGGCTTCCTCAACCTCAGCCCTCCAGATGTTTTGAGACTACAAATCCCATCATTCCTGCCCACTGGTCCTGCTAGCTAGGGATCATGGGAGTTGTAGGCCGAAAACATCTGGAGGGCCGAGGTTGAGGAAGCCTGCTCTAGGGTTAAACTTAAACCCTCCCTGCCCTGGCCGTGGTCCAGTCCACATCTCTTCCTCCACCAGCTGCTATTTGCTATTTCCAAAGAGCCAGGTGACAGCAGTCACGAAATTAAGATGGTGACAGCAGTCACAAAATTAAACGACGCCTGCTTCTTGGGAGAAAAGCAATGACAAACCTAGACAGCATCTTAAAAAGCAGAGGCACCACCTTGCCGACAAAGGTCCGTATAGTTAAAGCTATGGTTTTCCCAGTAATGATGTATGGAAGTGAGAGCTGGACCATAAAGAAGGCTGATCGCTGAAGAATGGATGCTTTTGAATTATGGTGCTGGAGGAGACTCTTGAGAGTCCCATGGACTGCAAGAAGATCAAACCTCTCCATTCTGAAGGAAATCAGCCCTGAGTGCTCACTGGAAGGACAGATCGTGAAGCTGAGGCTCCAATACTTTGGCCACCTCATGAGAAGAGAAGACTCCCTGGAAAAGACCCTGATGTTGGGAAAGATGGAGGGCACAAAGAGAAGGGGACGACAGAGGACGAGATGGTTGGACGGTGTTCTCGAAGCTACAAACATGAGTTTGACCAAACTGCGGGAGGCAGTGGAAGACAGGAGCAGTGGTGTAGCGTGGGGGGTGCCAGGGGTGCTGGCCGCACCGGGCGCAACATCTGGGGGGGGCACGAGTCCAGAGGGAAGGGACAAGTTCCTTCCTCCGCCGGGCTCCCCGCCGCCACCGCCAGCCTTGCGCCCTAGCGCGCACGCGCCCCCGCCGCCGCTGCGGCTGCGCTCCACTCACTGCTCGCAGGAGGAGCAGCCGCTGCAGCAGCGCCGACGCCGCCACCGACGCCTGGCCGGGCACGGGCAGCCTCCGCACCCCGACGCCGACGCCATCCCCTCAGCCCAGCCACAGGTGGCGGCTGCTTCTGCCGACTGGGAGGGAGGAGAGCTCCGAGGGGCCTCGCCGCGCCCTGCGCTCCCCAAAACCCTCCGAGAGGAAGCCGGCGGGCGGGCGATGGTCTCCCGGCAGAAGGGGGCGCCGCTGGCTCCAGCTCTCAGCGCAAGTCTCAGCCGCGGGGGGGGGCGAGGACGGAGCACGGCTGGAAGCCCCCGGACCCGGCCGGGAGGAGAGGCACTCGCCAAGCCCGGATCTGGAGCTCCACCTACAGCCCAAGGAGAGGAGGGGGCGGGGAGGCGCCCGAGGGGAGGGGGCTTTCGGCAAATAATAAATTTAATAAATTCCTGCTGAGCCTTTGGGGGGGTCCTTGGCTCCTTCGCTCGCCCCCAGCCACAGTGGTGTAGCGTGGGGGGTGCAGGGGGGCCGGGCGCAACATCTGGGGGGGCACTCGCACTCAAGTGCTAAAATCCATGGGTTAGGGGGCGCAAATTACTTGCCTTGCCCCGGGTGCTGACAACCCACGCTACGCCACTGGACAGGAGTGCCTGGCGTGCTCTGGTCCAGGAGGTCACGAAGAGTCGGGCATGACTAAACAACTAAACAACAACAAAGAGCCAGGAGATCTGATCATAGCTCTCCAGAATCCCACTTAGGCCAGTCCCGACTGTGGAGGAATCTGTTGGTAGCAGAGATTTTCATACAATAGGATCATAGAATTGT
The DNA here is from genome assembly GCF_965113315.1 of Podarcis vaucheri. NCBI lineage: Eukaryota > Metazoa > Chordata > Lepidosauria > Squamata > Lacertidae > Podarcis > Podarcis vaucheri. The sequence continues at coordinate 47,967,645 of NC_138751.1, read as the reverse complement.
AGAGTTGACAGGGATCCCCAAGGGATCTCTAGTCCAACCCCCTGCAATGCAGGGATCTCAACTAGATCATACAGACAGGTGGCCATCCAAACTTTGCTTCGGGCGCCTCTTGATCAGGTGTGTACTCATTTGACACCTGTTGCCCTCTGTGAACGGAAAGCACTTCCTCGTCGCAACACTGCGGTGGTGACAGTAAACAAGGGGTGTCTTTCAGGGAAGTCTCTCTGCAGCTGCCGCCAGCGCTGATGTCCTTCAACAATCATCTATTCGTCAACTGGAAAAGTCTTTAATGGTTCAGGGTTCCCTAGAACAAAACGTGAAAAACGCCCGTTGGGCTCTGCCAATGTTAATGAGTTCTAAGCATGTGAGCTTTTGAAGCCCTCATCTGAAGCGTGAGCATAGCTCGCTTTAAAGATAAATAACTAAATGTGTGGCTTCCAATGAATAGAAGCCTAGCTCCTGCAAACAGGCAGAATGTAAAGTTCAGTGGGGTGTTTTGTCCCTATTGTCATGCCCTAAGAAGCCGCAAAATCTCTGCTGGACCCATTGTCCATTGTCTTTTACAAAGCAGGCTTTCCAGAGGTATTGTCCTCACCTTTCTTTCTTTCTTTCTTTCTTTCTTTCTTTCTTTCTTTCTTTCTTTCTCCTTTTTAAAAGTGATCTCCGAGAGAAGAAAGGGCAAAAATGTTTGAGAAAGCTCCCTGCCTCAAAGCCACACTGTCTTACCTGGAGCCTCGCCTCCTAATCCAAGACACAAGGGGTGAAAGAGCACAGTCCGTAGACATGAGTCCCACGTTGGGCAAAAACATTCCTACATTGCAAGGGATTGAGCTGGGTGACCCTTGTGGTCCTTTCCAATTCTCTGATTCTAGGGATGAGCAGTAGTTATTTGGTAGTGCCAGACAGGGCACTCTGCATGCACTCAGGAGATCTTTCTCCATTCTGCATATCTGTTGCATAGGTAATTGGACTTGAAGTAGGCCCTGGAGATATGCTCACCAACCAGTGATAAGCAGCTCATGTCCAGATCTTTATTTCAGTTTTGCCCATGCCATTTTTTTCTGCATTTGGTTTGATGCCCATAATGTGAATCTATTCATTTTGGTAGTTGCTTTGAGTTTCTTTCTTTTTTAGGAATTATTATTATTACCACCCATTTTCCTTTGTGTTCAGAACTGGCTGATGCCAGGACATAACAGAGCAACTGGATAGCTCAGTGTAATGTGTATGGGTTGCTCGTGCGTAAGTTGCCGCCTCTCCAGGCTTTGTTGCCTTGCTAAACCTTTCAGTCTGGGCAGCTCTTCACTTCGTGGCTGCCTCAGTCGCTAGCAGAATCCGTCAGTGGGCGTTTCTTAAATCTTTTCCAACATAAAAGTTGTTTGACACCCAGTCTCCTCCTACTCTCTCTGCGCGGAAGTCTTCTGCGCAGGGTGGGCGTGGGTAGCGGAGGACCCGTGCTCTCCCCGCTGGTGTCCAGTGAAGAGTCCTGGAGCCCTCTCGCCGATTCCCCCATCAGCCCCTCTATATCCCTGGTGTTGCGCTGATTTGCTTCCCCATCTGCGGAGCTGCCTCTCTCCCTGCTGGGCCCTTCTCCAGCATCATTTGAGAGCCTTCCCTCCGCCTCTAGCTCCGATGTCAGTTCCCTGACACTCAGTCTGTAGAGCATGAGGCTCCAAGGACTCAGCTACAAATAAAACGTTTTAAATGTGTTGTAAAGTGCAATATACACTTGTGACACTAGACGGTGACAGTGAGCTATGCCAAATTCAACTCATTTTTCAAAACGATTTTTTAACAAGCATTTTCACAGCGTTTTTTAAAATATATATATGACCACCCACCAAGCTGAGCACACCCTCACCTGCTACATGTCACTGTGTGGCCTGTTATCCCATACTAGGAAACCAATATGGTTGTAAACTCAAGTACCACCAAAGATGGCGGATGGGCTGTGTTCGGTTTTGTGGTCCAAAACACATGCTTGCCCACCCTACTGTCTCAAAGCTGCACGTGACAGGCATTTTGTACTTATTTCCTGAACGCAATGCTGTTGGTTTTCTTCTGTTCACTGCCGGAATACTTTCTCTCTGTTGCATATACCATTATCAAAAAAATAGATACAAAATAAATGATAGTCTGTCAGGGCTGTCTCCATTAGGAGCACACATTCCCCCACCTGAGAGGGGCCTTTTGTTCCAGGAAAAAAAGAGTATTTTTATTGTGAGACCTACACTGGCTCCCAGTATGTTTCCGAGCACAATTCAAAGTGCTGACCTTTAAAGCCCTAAACGGCCTCAGTCCAGTATATCTGAAGGAGCGTCTCCACCCCCATCGCTCTGCTCGAACACTGAGGTCCAGTGCCGAGGGCCTTCTGGCAGTTCCCTCCCTGCGAGAAGCCAAGTTACAGGGAACCAGGCAGAGGGCCTTCTCGGTGGTGGCACCCGCCCTGTGGAACGCCCTCCCACCAGATGTCAAAGAGAACAACAACTACCAGATTTTTAGAAGACATCGGAAGGCAGCCCTGTTTAGGGAAGCTTTTTATGCTTAATAGACTATTGTATTTTAATATTTTGTTGGAGCCGTGTGACCAGATCGGTGGGGTATGAAATAATAATAATAATTATTATTATTATTATTATTATTATTATTATTATTATTATTATTTCCATTATTTCCATTATTTCCATTCAAAGTAAGAGAGCTTCTTTTTTGGAATATAGTCTCTGGTTTTTAAAATAATCAGTTGGTGACAGCGACAAATCTCCCCACCCCCTTCCCATCTAATTCCGCTCACTCAACATTTCCAGAGTGTTGTTTATTTTTAAAAAAGATTACTATTATCCTTATACTTCTCTGGGTTTTTGGCAGTTGGGGACCTCTTCTGAGCCGTACTAGACTGGGCATGTTTCTTAAACATGTTCTTACCAGTTTATCTATAAATCTGGGGAGGTGGGGAGGGGGGTCTACTTTTTAGATAAACATGAGCCACATGGAGAAAGCAAAACCTGCCCTATTTCCCAGAAGTCATTGCTGCATTTGGCGTCTTTAATCTGCCTGCCCTGACCAGCCAAGCTGTAATATAGGAGATGGATTGCTCGAAAACTTAAGCCTCGTTCACCAGTACAGTGGTGCCCCGCAAGACGAATGCCTCGCAAGACGGAAAACTCGCTAGACGAAAGAGTTTTCCGTTTTGGAGGTGCTTTGCAAAACAAATTCCCTATGGGCTTGCTTTGCAAGACGAAAATGTCTTGCGAGTTCCTGCTGGTTTTTCTTTCCTTTCCCCCCCTTTTTCTAAGCCGCTAAGCCGCTTATCAGCTGATCCGATAAGCTGATAAGCCGCTAAAAGCCGCTAATAGCGCTAATCCTCTAATCCGTCAATGGGCTTGCTTCGCAAGACGAAAAAACCGCTAGACGAAGAGAATCACAGAACGGATTCTTTTCGTCTTGCGAGGCACCACTGTATTTAAAAGCAATGCATCCATTTGAGGCAGCTTTCACCCATGCGCAGAAAAACGCACATGGGCAGACGGCAGCTTCATGGAGGTGTACAAAACTGTGCAAATGCGAGTTGAAAAGCAGTGGAGGGAAATAGCCTCACTCTGCTTTGAGCCACTGCTGTGACAGACCCTCCAAGTGTCCCTATTTTCCAGGATTTACAGAAGCCATCAGAGTTTCTGATTTGATCCCGAAATGTCCCACTTTTCCTCAGGACATCCTTATTTTCATCAGAGAAATGTTGGAAGGCATGGAGTTTTGCAACCTCTGAGCCAAGGAGATAAGTAACTATACAACTTTTTTAGAAGACATCTGAAGGCAACCCTGTATAGGGATTTTTTTTTTAATGTGTAATGTTTTATTATGTTTTTATATCTGTTGGAAGCTGCCTAGAGTAGCTGGGGCAGCCCAGTAAGGTCTGTGGGGTATAAATATTATTCATATTATTGAATAGGACATCCCTATTTTCATTGGAGAAATGTGGGAGGATATGTTGTGAACATACCCTAAGTTAGGTCCATTATTTTCAGCAGGTCTCCTCTGAGAAAATACCACCCAAACTTTCACACACACACACCTTATAGGCAAATGGGCAGCTGCATAATTGGCCCCACACTGTAACTTTAAACGCAAAGGTAAAAAGGTTGCTGGGAATTTTAAGACAATGAGGAGGTAATCTGCAATGACCCAGAATTCTTTGAGGGAATTAAAGTGTTTTGAATGTACTTTAAAGATATAGCATGTGCAATAACCTACAGTGCTTAAAGTGGCTAAACAGTAACGTAAAGAAAGTCTATTTGAGGAAAGCACTCAGAACAAATGTGAAAAGGCTTCTGGTTTTTTTTTAAGCTGATCATATTCAAGTTAAGCATTTCTGATGCTCGCTATTCAGAGATTCTTAACTACACACAGGTTTGGATCCAGACTTGCCACGTCTGCTGAGAAGTCCAATTGACTTTGGTGGGGCTTGCACCCCGGTAAATGAGGTTAGGATTTCAGACCACACCATACATAGAACAGACCCACTGAAATCATTGGAACTTTTGTCACAATGGCTAACTTCAATCCCATTGATTCAAATGAGCCTGGCTAACAGGGCAATCCTAACCATGTCTACTCAGAAGTAAGTCCTACGGAGTTCAATGGGACTTACTCCCAGGTAAGTGGGGCGAGGACTATAGCCCTAGCTTCTGAATCCCATCGACTGACTTTGGAGCTTGGCAGGAGGGCAACAGACAATTACGGTTGGTTTATGAGGCTTCCGTATGAGGTTTATGAGGAAATTGCTGGTTTTCCCATTCCTTTTTCTGAAAGCCCCACCTGGAAACTGGACAGCCGCACCTAGCAAGGGAGACAGGTACAGGTGCGAAGTTCTCTTTGCTGTTTCCCCCCACTCTTACAAGGCCCCCTTGTCTGTTTGCGTTGCAGATCTACAGCTCATAAATAGCCAGATCACCAGTATTTCTTGAAAGCTGTAGCTATGGGCAAGCAATTACCGTATTTTTTGCTCTATAAGACTCCTCAAAAGTAAGGGGAAATGTGTGTGCGTCTTATGGAGCGAATGCAGGCTGCGCAGCTATCCCAGAAGCCAGAACAGCAAGAGGAATTGCCGCTTTCACTGCGCAGCAATCCCTCTTGCTGTTCTGGCTTCTGAGATTCAGAATATTTTTTTTCTTGTTTTCCTCCTCCAAAAACGAGGTGCGTCTTGTGGTCTGGTGCGTCTTATAGAGCGAAAAATACGGTGCTTGGAGAGGGAAATATTCTTCCTCTTCTGGTCTCACCAACCGTCTCCCTGGTGAGCCATAGAAAGGAAGGGAAGGAGAATATGTGACAGAGAAAAAACAGCACTGACGGGACAGTTCATAGATCCTTAAGACACACTCCTTGGGAGACCTATAGGCGCCTGGTTTGGCCACTGTGAAATGTTGGCCTTTTGTCCAGACCAGGAAGACTCTTCTTCTGAAAGTATCAGAACGTCCAGTAGGTTAAAAGAGCTGAGAGCAGGAGCGTGGTTATGTAATGTGAAGCGCAGGAGCTCAACAAGAATGTCCCTTTAGCCAGGTGTCCAAGAAGAGGCCACAAACGCAGGCAGTTGTGTGATCTTACACAAACACACTCTCCAAAAGAGTGCCAGTACATTGCACAGCACCCAATTTACTGTGGTACCTCGGGTTACAGACTCTTCAGGTTACAGACGCTTCAGGCTACAGACTCCGCTAACCCAGAAGTAGTACCTCGGGTTAAGAACTTTACCTCAGGATGAGAACAGAAATCTCGTGGCAGCAACGGGAGGCCCCATTAGCTAAAGTGGTACCTCAGGTTAAGAACAGTTTCAGGTTAAGAACGGACCTTCAGAACGAATTAAGTTTTTAACCTGAGGTACCACTGTATATGCATCCGGAAAACTACTATCTAGTGCATCATTTCATGGAATAAAGCTCCATTGAACTCAGTGTTGCTTCTTGATTTATTTTATTTCTTACACTTCTTGTTTTTTGGCATCTGTCTGTCTTGGATCGCTCTTTTGTGGGTGAAGTCAAACTGTTGGAGAATCGCAGCGCCTGCTGTGGTTGCAGAGGCCGATACAGGAGAGATATGTTTTGTTGGTTCCCACATTCTCTATTTTACCCTCCCAAGAACCCCGTGATGTAGTTTAGGCTGAGAGACAAAGACTGGCCCAGTGAGCTTCATGGCTGAGTTGGGATTCGAACCCTAGTCTCCTAGGTCTTGTTACGAAACACTGACTTTCCATCCCTGATTGTATAGGTTCAGCTTGGGAAAAACAGTGAGCACTTCTGCCAGCTGCAATGCAACCTTTCGTTTTCAATTAGAAGTGCAAACAATCTCGCAAAGAAGCAGCCGACGTGAAAGAGGAAACTCATAAAAGAAGAGCCCAGATTCTCTGCTCGATTCTCTCCCCTCGTTCTCTGCTTTCTTCTGTGCCAGCTGCACGCAACTTAGTGCACACAAGATGTTTTAGAGTGCAACTCCTCTCATCTCTTAAGGTTGGCCATGCTGGCTGGAGCTGATGGGAGTTGTAGTCTAAACTATGTAGAGGGCACCAGGTTGCAAAGTTGATCTGTCACAAACAGACTTGAAAGACTCGTTATCACCTCATTGACTTGCCATAGCAAGGAGGATCTGTCACTTATGGCTGAGTGTTTGTTCAAGTGACACCTAAGGGTGCTGGGAACTGAAGCTCGGTGACGGATCAATCACAGTCCACAGGATTCTCATGTGCATGTTTTAAATGTGCTTCAAATGTACAGTGTGTACACAGTCTAACATACACTGAGGGCATAATCAGGGTGTTTTTTTGCTACAGCAGCTAACATGGCTGCTCTTCTGGAATTGCTGCAGGCTTCAAAGTCACACAGGACACTTCCTCAAAAGCTTGCACTGGCATTTCAAGGCTGGATGGTTCAATGAACTTAAAATGCAGAAATCCTGTTTGAGCTGAGAGCAAAGGGGCCTTTGAATATGTGTCACATATTTTTCAAATTTCAAAGGGATTCTTTTTCAAGGCTTAATTTGAGCCAGAGCACTGGTGCAGAAACAGTTGTCAGTCTCAGGGCTCAGTCCTCAGGCATCCAAGTCAAGACGAGTCTTCCTCTGAACATGAACAGAGGGCTACAGAACAGAGCCAGCCTCACATACGTTTTGGGATTCAGGGACAGGTTTTCTTGCAGCGGTGAGTTGCGGGCTTGAGTGCCAACACCTCTAAATTCCCTCCTCACTACAATTAAACTCTTGTGTTACTTTGCAGCATCTTTCCTGCACGTGTGCGTCAGTGCCCAGGGGGAAATGTGAAATGAATTGCGCCTCCTGCTCGAGGAAACTTGGAGAGTCAGAAGAACAGAGAAAAGCCATCAGTCCTTCCCTCCTCTTTATCGTGGAATAGAAACAAGCTGACCTCGGGGAGAAGAAAGGGAATTAATCGCAGCCATAGCCGCCATGTATTTTGTGTAAACAGTTCCACGGAGGAGTTTAAACAAACTGAGAAAAGCTACCCACGGAGACAAAAAAGCCTCTTGTTGCCTATCTTCGGGCCAAAAGGGATTAGCGCCAGTCCTACGAGGCGGGCCCCTAACTTCTTTGTTTGGAGCCAGCAAGGACTCATAAGGTGCAAAGAGGGCTGGGTCAAGAACGGCACCTGCCACCTCGATGCTCTCTGGAAACCCGTGGTTATGGTTAGACGGGGCACCTCTGTGTATTTTTGCCTTACGTGCGTCATTCCTTACCACGGCAAATGGAAATTAAAACAAGACCAGATAGCAGAGCTCGATAGGGATTGGCTTGATCTCCTGAACAGAGCGCTTTCCTCTATCAGGAAAGGTCTGCAGGATTTGTGACTTTTTGTTTACATGATAGAAGTTTGTCAAAGTATGCCCGGCATGGGGAGGGTGGGTGGGGAAAAGTTTTTCCTCCATCTCTCATAACCCTAAAACTCTGTTGGAAGATTTGGGGCAGATAAACTAGTTAAGCATGTTCTGGTTATGGGGGGCGGGGAGGCAGGGGGCAGGCAGGTGTTGGTGGAGAAGTCCCTGGTTCTTAATGGAGTAACTGTGCCCCTGAAGGACCAGGTGCACAGCCTGGGGGTCATTTTGGACTCACAGCTGTCCGTGAAGCCATTTGGTATGGCAACTGAGACCCTACCTGTCTGAGCACTGTCTCGCAAGGGTAGTACATGCTGTGGTTATCTCTCGCTTGGACTACTGCAATGTGCTCGACATGGGGCTACCTTTGAAGGTGACTCGGAAACTACAACTAATCCAGAATGCGGCTGCCAGACTAGTAACTGGGAGCGGCCGCCGGAACCATATAACTCCAGCCCTAAAAGATCTACACTGGCTCCCAGTACATTTCCAAGCACAGTTCAAAGTGTTGGCGCTGACCATTATAAGCCCTAAAGGGCCTCAGCCCAGTATACCTGAAGGAGCGTCTCCACCCCCATCGTTGAGCCCAGACACTGAGGTCCAGCTCCGAGGGCCTTCTGGCGGTTCCCTCACAGCGAGAAGTGAGGTTACAGGGAACCAGGCAGAGGGCCTTCTCAGTAATGGCACATTCCCCATGGAATGCCCTCCCATCAGATGTCAAAGAGTTTAAGAACTGCACAACATTTGGAAGACATATGAAGGCATTCATACAGAGTTTTTAATGTTTGACCCCAAGAGTCCAGCCCTTGCAATGTTGGAATCTTTAACCCCTCAGTTGGTTTCTTCTAGCTTAAAGTTGGTGGCTCTAATAGATCTGCTTCCGTCGATCTCCAAAATGTGGGGGTTTCCACATTTTAAGTCTCTTGGGTCCACACTTCCAATCCCACCACCGAGACAGAAACACTGGTGTAGTATAGCGGCTAGGCTAGAACCCAGGAGACCAGAGTTCATATTCTCCACTCAGCCATGAATGCGGCTCACTGGGTGACCTAGAACCAGCTATAATCTCTCAGCATAAGCTACCTTGCAAGGGTGTTGGGAAGATGAAATGGTGGGAGGGAGAAACCGTCAGAATGCTTTGAAGGTGAGATACGAACATAATAATAAATCAAATAGACAACCCCATCAAATGTCTGCTTTTAGTATTTCTTCCTAGTGTTTCCACACAGGAAATCATCTGGCTTCTCAATTCAGAAAATATATATGTACAGTGGATGCGAATAGGATCCGTTCCGGAGCCCCGTTTGCATCCTTGAAATATACTCGGAGTCGAGAGCGGATTTCATGCTCTTTATTCAGCTCATAGTGGCGAGGAGGAATCGAAATTCCCCCAGAATGTCTGCTTTATATACATTATTTACACAATGGGCCCCATGTGATTGGCTAATTCTGGGATTCACCTGTAGGCCAATCAGGTTGCGGATTCACTTCCACCTGGAGCTGGATTGGGTGGCTCCTGTGGACCAATCAGACTGCGGCATTCTGGACCTTACTGTTCTAGGACCAATCAGACTGCTGCATTCTGAATCCTCTTGTTCTAGGACCAATCAGACTGCTCCTTTTGGATCCTATTTAACTCAGTACATAACAATCCTGAAGCGAACGCAACCCGCGTCTGCACGTGTCGCAAGTCACTGCTTCCGCGCATGCGCATGACATAATTTTTGAGCGTCTGCGCATGCACGAGAGGCAAAGTAACTGGCTTCATTACTTCCAGGTTGCCGTGGAGCGCAACCCGAAAATGCTCAACCCGAAGCTACTTCAACCCGAGGTATGACTGTACAGTATATACCGTATTTTTCGCTCTATAAGACGCACCAGACCACAAGACGCACCTAGTTTTTGGAGGAGGATAACAAGAAAAAAAAATATTCTGAATCTCAGAAGCCAGAACAGCAAGAGGGATTGCTGCGCAGTGAAAGCAGCAATCCCTCTTGCTGTTCTGGCTTCTGGGATAGCTGCGCAGCCTGCATTTGCTCCATAAGACGCACACACATTTCCCCTTACTTTTTAGGAGGGGAAAAGTGAGTCTTATAAAGCAAAAAATGCGATAATTCTCTCTCTCTCTCTCTCCTGCTTTGTCTCTTTCTCTGTGGCGGACATACCCTATTTTTTGCTCCTCCCTGTTCCGTTTGTGGACCTTTCCATGTCTTTGATGTTCCCCTGCCCAGCCAAATTCCTCTGCCTGCCCCTCCTGAGCCTGAGAGAGCAGCTCTCCAGCAGAGACCTGGCCACAGCCCAGAAGGAGGTGGACCGTTGAGCCCTCATGTCTTCTTAATGCTCCATAACTTTTACCAAAGTCATTAGCTGGGTCAGGATACGGTTCCTGGATGTGACACCACCATCCACACAATTAACAACAGGCCATGGGTGGTTGTCTTGTATGTGTGTGTGCTTGATGTAACTGGCAGTTTGAGGACCCTGACTGGGAGTGCTGGCAGGGAGCATTAACCCTTCGCCTCCCGCTGCAGTCCCGGTCTAGATGGGAGGGTTTTTGTTTCATTGCATTGGAAGGAAAGCTCCCATTCTTACCTGGGAAAGAGATTCTCTTCAAAGGCAGATCAAAAGCAACCCTTCACTCCTTTTTGGATCTGGAATGCAGAAGGTTCTGGAAAGGCTAAATCTCCTGCTCCCAGTGTCTCAATTCGATTAAGATGCCCTGCACCTATTATTTACTTTAAAAACAAACAAACAAACATAGTCGGTAAAGCATGAGGGTCATGGGTTCAAGCGCCACTTTGGGCAAAAGGTTCCTGCTTGGCAGGGGTTGGACTAGATGACCCTTAGAGTCCCTTCCAACTCTATAATTCTATGATTGAATTGCTGCTTGTGTGAATGGTGTCCTGTCTAGTCTGGCCTTTTATCCCCTCCTTCCTGCTTTGTGTGAAGTTGGCATATATATATATATATATATATATATATATATATATATATATATATTGCTTTCGTAGATTTTCACGGGTACAGGAATGCAGGTTTTGGTGTCTTCGGGTGTCTTCCCGTGTAAGAGTCGGGGTGTCTGGGCGACGTTTCGACGAGGTCTCACTCGTCATCTTCAGGCTGGTGCTTTTCGTCATCTTCAGGCTGGTGCTTTCGGCTCTGTTCCAGTAACAAGAAGCCGAAAGCACCAGCCTGAAGATGACGAGTGAGACCTCGTCGAAACGTCGCCCAGACACCCCGACTCTTACACGGGAAGACACCCGAAGACACCAAAACCTGCATATATATATATATATATATATATATATATATATATATTCATATTCCAGAACCACTTAATGCTGGAAGAAGATTCTGATCTACCTCCTCAAGATGCACGTGAGGCTGCTCATTCTCTCTCTCTCTCTCTCTCTCTCTCTCTCTCTCTCTCTCAATAAATTATACAACAGGGCCCACAAAGAGGAGGAGGGAAATCCAGGAGATTCTTCCGAATCTTGTTTGCATGTTGCATATGTAAAGCTTTAATCTGAAAAACCAAATAAATAAATGAAATATACTCGGAGTCGTGGATTTCATGCTCTTTATTCAGCTCATAGTGGTGAGGAATGGAAGTTCCCCCAGAATGTCTGCTTTATATACATTATTTACACAATGGGCCCCACGTGATTGGCTAATTCCGGGATTCACCTGTAGGCCAATCAGGTTGCGGATTCCCTTCCTGTGAACCAATCAGACTGCTGCATTCTGAATCCTATTGTTCTAGGACCAATCAGACTGCTGCCTTTTGGATCCTATTCAACTCAGTACATAACAACCAGGTTGATCCTCCCCCTTCCATTGCACGGCAGTAGCCACGAGTAACTCAAGCAAGTGATCCAAGCTACATGCTACAAGGGGAAATGGAAAAAGCTCTCTTGATGAGATGAGAGAAAATCTGCGTTGCGAGCCCAGTTTCCTGTCAAGGAGCTTGGAGTTAGAAGATCAGAGGTAGACCACTTGCCATGCATGTAGAAGGTCAACAATTTAATCTCTGGGAGGGCTGGGAGGAGAGATTCCTGCTCGAAACCCTGGCAAGCCATTGCCAGTCAGCGAAGAAAACCACCGATGAGTTTGTATAAACTAGCAACTCCCTAAGTTCCTAGGAGAAAGAGGAGAGCGCAAAATATGGTCTGAAGCTCAACATCAAAAAAACGAAGATAATGGCCACTGGGCCCATCACCTCCTGGCAAATAGAAGGTGAAGAAATGGAGGCAGTGAGAGATTTTACTTTCTTGAGCTCCATGATCACTGCAGATGGTGACAGCAGTCACGAAATTAAAAGATGCCTGCTTCTTGGGAGAAAAGCAATGACAAACCTAGACAGCATCTTAAAAAGCAGAGACATCACCTTGCCAACAAAGGTCCGTATAGTAAAAGCTATGGTTTTCCCAGTAGTTATGTATGGAAGTGAGAGCTGGACCATAAAGAAGGCTGATCGCCGGAGAATTGATGCTTTTGAATTATGGTGCTGGAGGAGACTCTTGAGAGTCCCATGGACTGCAAGAAGAACAAACCTATCCATTCTGAAGGAAATCAGCCCTGAGTGCTCACTGGAAGGACAGATTGTGAAGCTGAGGCTCCAATACTTTGGCCATCTCATGAGAAGACTCCCTGGAAAAGACCCTGATGTTGGGAGAAGGGGACGACAGAGGACGAGATGGTTGGACAATGTTCTCGAAGCTACCAGCATGAGTTTGACCAAACTGCGGGAGGCAGTGTAAGACAGAAGTGCCTGGCGTACTCTGGTCCATGGAGTCACAAAGAGTCGGACACAACTAAACGACTAAACAACAACAAGAAGTTCCTAGGCGCTCTGCAACTTGACCCCAGCACATTACTCCAGAAACCAGCAGGATTTACTCCCAGTTAAGTGTATCTTGGATTTTGCTTCGCAACAATAAGCATTTCAACACTCTCTAACTTTCTGTATGATCTTGAGCAGCTTATTAGCACTCTGCTTCTGCCTCCGATTTCAAAAGAATATTGAGGAACCTGGCTGAAGATTCCTAAGATCCCAGCCCTACAAGGATGGAGGCAATTCTGAATGGGGGTCAAGCTGTCTGGAAGGGAATGGGAGATCCATAGACAATATTTAAAAGAACAGTGTCCCCATATAAAAACTTTAGAATGCTTTGAATAACTCTTGGAATTGAAAAAGGTATAAAGAACACGAACAAGATTTAATAAAGTTTATTGAAAAAATAGAGGCAAGTAATTAAGGAAACAAAGAACCCATATCAAGGAAGTCTGAAGTTGATGGCTGGAATATTTTTGTGCATTTGTGGTGTATTGTTCTATTTCTTCTTTTCTGTTGTAGGAAATGTCTTGTGTTTCTTCTGTTTTCTTTTTCTAAGCTTCCGTTGTGTGTAAATGTGTTGATTTTGCACCAATAAAGATTGAATTGCAAAAATAAAAACAAAAAATAGAAACACTCTCTTCTTTATACTACGTCACGCTCTCCAGGGTTCGGCAAAGACAAATTTAGCAGCGTGATTTTGGAGATTTGAGTGCAGCCTTCCGCTCAGTTATGCATGTACACTAAACATTTGAAGTGCAAATGCTACCCCCCCAAAAAAAAAAATCCTGGGGAAAATAGTTTACCCCATCCATAATCCTTAACAAACTACACCTCCCAAGATTGGCAGGGGGTGGGCAGGGCGTGTGTACTTTAAATGTTTGGGGTGTTACTGGGTGACCTCATTGCTGGGCCAGTGCCGGATCTACGTACATACAAGCTAAACAAGCTATAGCTTAGGACCCCACTCTCTTGGGGTCCCCAAAGAAATTTAAAGGAAAAAACACCTGGATGTACATTTCCAAAATATAAGATAAAAAACAAAAATCAAAAAAACCTACCTACAGCAACAGTGTTTTGTGTTGTGTAGGCTCCTATGATGTAAGTAATGGGCCCCGTCTGCTTGCCTGCTCCCTAAAATATCACTGGTTTGCTCATTTCTATATATTGGGTGCCTACATTCTGCATATGGGACGCGGGTAGCGCTGTGGGTTAAACCACAGAGCCTAGGGCTTGCCGATCAGAAGGTCGGCGGTTCGAATCCCCGCAACAGGGTGAGCCCCCATTGCTCGGTCCCTGCTCCTGCCAACCTAGCAGTTTGAAAGCACCTCAAAGTGCAAGTAGATAGATAGGTACCACTCCAGCGGGAAGGTAAACTGCGTTTCTGTGCGCTGCTCTGGTTTGCCAGAAGCGGCTTAGTCATGCTGGCCAGTAAAGCAAGATGAGCGCCACAACCCCAGAGTCGGTCATGACTGGACCTAATGGTCAGGGGTCCCTTTACCTTTACCTTACATTCTGCATGTGCAAATGGCTTTAGATACCTATTAGGTCCATAAATTACCATATAGCATATATTCAGAAGAAAAACAGCGACAATTTGTTGTTGACAAAGGACAGCTGGACATATAAAGGGCCCCATTACCTTCAGGAGCTTAGGGCTTCATCACACCTAAATCTGGCCCTGCACTGCCCCCTAACCTCGCCTCTGCCTGACAGCGCTGCTTGCTCTGAAGCTATAAGGGTGCCAGAATGATCCAGAGCCCCAAGACTGGCAGCTAGACAGTGCCAGGCCCAGTCCAGAATCCAGAGAAGAGGACCTCTGCTGCAACCTCCACTCCAACGCTGCCCCCCAGCCCTCAACCGTCTCTCCAATGCCTTATAAAACCAGAAATGAATGGTCACAAGAAGCAGCACACATCATTTCCCTGCAACAGGCACCTGTGTGTTTGAAGAGGCTTTGCGTGGGTTTGCTTTCCTCACAGAAAGAACCCTGAATTTTAATGGGGGGGGTGGTAAGCAGAGCAAGCACTTACCATACCCTCCAATACTGTATTTCTCCGATGAAAATAGGCATCCTAAGTAATAATCATCATAATAATAATAATCATAACAACAACAACAGCAATGTTTTATGTGTTGGAAGCTACACAGAGTGGCAGCTTCCAACACATTATTTTATTATTTATTATTTATTTTATTTTATTTATACCCCACTGTCTGACTAGGTTGCCCCAGCCACTCTGGGCGGCTTCCAACACATATAAAAACATAATTAAACATTTAAAAACTTCCCTATACAGAGCTGCCTTCAGGTGTCTTTTAAAGGCTGTCTTGTTACTTATCTCCTTGGCTCGGGGTTCCATAACTCCATGCCCACCAACGTTTCTCGGATGATGAAAATAGACACCCTATGGAAAAATGGGACATTGGGGTATCAAATCAAAAAACTGGGGCGGCTTCTGTAAATCCGGCACTCTCCCTGGAAAACGGGGACGTTTGGAGCGTCTGCAAAAGGCGACTGTGGGTTTGAGGAGGTTTCTTTTTCCCAAGGAAAGCGCCCTGCATTTTTATTTTGGTTCCTTTTTTTGCGTGAGCGCAGCAAGCACTTTCCCTTGCAAGAATCAGCCCTCCCCCGCGCGTGGAAACCTCGCCGCCACTTTACCGGTACTTTGTTTTTACTCTCTTTTTGGTTTATATTTGTGATCTTGTCTTTTTTCTTTTTTCCTGTTTTTCTTTTGTTGTGATATGTGTTATATCTGTAAGAAACTTAATTAAAACAATTTTTTTAAAAAAGAAACCTCGCCGCCACTTTCCCGTCTAGGATGGGCGCGCAAAAGCATCGGCGCGCCAGCTTGGAGAGGTAGCGGGTGGCGCGCGTGGGGAGTTGGACGGCGGCGCGTCCTGGGCAGCTTGGGGAGGGGCGCCGCCGGGCGAGTGTGGGGAGCTGCCGGCTGTCTACCTTGGAAGAGGGGCGGCGGTGGGCGGAGGAAGGCGCCGGAGGGCGGGCGGAGGAGAGGCGGGGAGGCGGCGGCAGGACGGTGCCTGGAGGGGGCGGTGCCGCGGCTCCCGTCTCCGGAGCGCACGTAGCGGCCGCAGGGCGCACGGGCTCAGTCGGCAGGCGCTCCTTCTCCGTCCCGGGTGCCTCGGCTCGCCTCGCCGTCCGATGCTCATGCTGCGGGCTCCCGATCCGGGCTCGGGCGCCGGAGCGCTCGTGGCCCAGCCCGACGGGGCGGCTGACCCGGCCGGCTGCGGCGTGGACGACGAGGCTCTCCAAGCCGCGCGCCTTCGCGGCCGCAGGCTGTCCGGCCGCCGCGGCTCCAACTACAAGATCAGCCGCCGCAGCTCGGCCGAGCTGGCGGCGCTCAGGGGCTTCGACGGCGCCGAAGTGCCCCGACGGGAGCTGCAGGCGGCGGCGGTAGCTCCGGCTGGGGCGCCGCCGCTGCTGCCGCCGCCTCCCTCCTGCGCTCCTGCCGCGCCGGGATCCGCGGGCAGCGAGAGCCCCCGCGAGGCCGCGCCGTCGCAGCCGCCCACCGAGCGCGATCACTGGGAGCAGGAGGAGAACGAAGAGGCCGAGACGCGCGCCGTGGCCACGTCCCCCGACGGACGCTTCCTCAAGTTCGACATCGAGATCGGACGCGGCTCCTTCAAGACCGTCTACAAGGGGCTGGACACCGAGACCACCGTCGAGGTGGCCTGGTGCGAGCTGCAGGTTGGTCAGCAACCGGTGGGAAGGAGGGGGGGGGTCCCGTTTTGCTGGGGGTCCCACTTTGGTTTCAGCCTTTACCTTCGAGGCTCAGCCTCTGGGATTTGCTGGCAGCTCGGAGCAGGGGAAGAGGCGCGAAGGAAGAAGAGTGCCTCTGAGCGCGTGCAGAGTGAATTTCCGCCAGCTGCAGCCGCGGCTTAGCCAATTAGGGTTTTGTTTTTGAAATTTTTTTATTGGTTTTCATAACATTATAAACAAACAAACACATAAGACAAACAAGCATAAATCATAGCCTTATTGAAAATTACACTTGTTAAGATTGTTAAGTGACTTCCTCGCTTCCCCTTGGTTGAATTTCATTGCATGTCCTTTTAACGGTTTTCCAATTCACAGTTCTTATAAAATTTAACTTCAACATTAACATCCTTAGGGTTTTGAAGGGCTTTGAGGCTCAGGGAGTGTCCGAGACGCAGCCCCTCTCTTTTGGGGAGCTCAAGTGTAAGGTAAAGGTAAAGGGACCCCTGACCATTAGGTCCAGTTGTGGCCGACTCTGGGGTTGCGGCGCTCATCTCGCTTCATTGGCCGAGGGAGCCGGTGTACAGCTTCTGGGTCATGTGGCCACCAGGACTAAGCCGCTTCTGGCGAACCAGAGCAGCGCACGGAAATGCCGTTTACCTTTCCGCTGAAGCGGTACCTATTTATCTACTTGCACTTTGACGTGTTTTCAAACTGCTAGGTGGGCAGGAGCAGGGACCGAGCAACAGGAGCTCACCCCGTCGCGGGGATTCAAACCGCCAACCTTCTGATCAGCAAGTCCTAGGCTCTGTGGTTTAACCCACAGCGCCACCCGCATCCCTAGCTCAAGTGTAGGGAGAGAAAATAGCGGTGCCACAAGAGCACAACCCTTGGGAACCGCAGTTTACCCTTCTCCGAGCTACAATTCCCAGCACCCTTAACAAACGGCAGTCCCCAGGATATTTGGGGGGAAAGAATGTGCTTTCAATGTGCAGTGTGAATGTGAAAGGTCTTGAATGTCAGGGTGTCTGAAGCCATGAGACCCCTTGACCGGTGACTTAAATTTTTCTCACTTAAATCTTCCTCGCTTTCTTCATGCCAGCTGGCACAGCTCTGCTTAGGACTTGCTCTAATGTCCCGCCATTGTTTTCTTTCTTTATGCCCCTTCTCTGGAGTCGGGTAGTTGTAGTTCGTCGATTTATATGGGCTTAGTTCATTCCGGTGATTTCAGAACAGAAAATTCTGCTCAATGTTGGAAAAAGAGCTCTAGCGGTTAGGTGTGAAAGTCGCCAAAGTGAATCACTGCTTCGGTCGTCCATTCATTCCAGGAAACAGAATGCCAAGATTGGGTCAAAATTTATATATATATAGAAAATGACAGGCACTGCATCCAATAAGCGTATTTCTAAAAAAGGGGGTTCAATAAATTAGAAATTGGGAGGCGAGTGGTTGCAGGGAGAACCCTGTTAGAGATGGAAGAGACTTATTTACCCCGTGGGACCAAGGTGAGAATTTCTGGCATCTTTTTCTCATCTTGGTGGGGGGTGGGAGAACCAGTGGGGCTCAGGTCCAGATGAGGTGATGGAGAGGAACAGGAGCACCCCCCCCTGAAGGAAATCTGCCTGCTTGGCTGGTTATGAAAAAGGAGGGCAGGCAATATCGCAAAATAATAACATGTCTTCTGCACAGCAAATTGTTGTATGGCTTCTGTTCTGCATCTCAGAGGGGAATTGCAGGTTTCTTTACTGGCTGCGGGATACAGATGCTATTGCTGGGTCACAGACCCATGGGATGTAGCTGTCTGCCTGCTTTCGTTCTCTTTGTTGCTATTCTGGAAGACGAGAAGCCAACTTTGCCCTCTCCCTCTAGAGGTGATGGAGCGGGAGGGGAGGGTCCAATATTTAGACCAAAGGGTCCAATATTTAGTTCTTGCCTTCTCTTCCTCCAGAGGTATAGTTCTCAAATCTACATGATCATTGGAAATACACTCTGCATATGCTCAGAGGCACACCTGCATTGTCACATTTTTTTCAGGGCTGAGCCAAGGTTTGGATGCTGGCTTTAAAGCTGACTCTGGGCGCAAGGTCTTTGAGACTAAAGTTGTTGCCGTTCCGTGATGATTTTGAGTGAGGCTGTTTCGTTGGCACAGTTATCCTTGCTTATGGACTGGCATGGGGAGACGGCAGCAACCTGGGCTTTGCCACTGCATCAGGTCTGCAGGACTTGATGCTGGCATGGAGAGGGAGGGAAGGCAATGGAGCTGGCTGCCGCTTTTGTGCAAGCTGTGTTTGCCAGAGGGATTAATTTGGAAGAGTTCAATGTGACTTGCTTGGCACCGCAAAATCGATCATGTGCCATAAAGGTGTATGAGGCAGACAGAGTCTCCTGCGTCTCTCAGTGCTTTGGGAAATGTGTGTGTGTGTGTGTGTGTGTGTGTGTGTGGTTGGAACAGGTGCGAGGAAGGGCAGAATTTTTTATTGTGTTTCCAAAAATGGAAAAATTACACACCACCCCAGTTTTAAAAAAGTGTAGAGAATGTTATGAAAGCTTTTCTCTAAGGATAGGTAGCAAACGAGACCCACTCAGAGCTAGAGAAATCCTAGGAAGTTGTCCAGGCACTAGAACTTTTTGCGTTGTGCCTAAGAAGTTGAAATATTTTTCTAATCCTAATTTGAAATTGCCTTCCGCTTGATTGAGTTTTCGGGGAAATTCAAATGTCTATGTACCAACCTAAGTTATCTGAACAGAAGATTTTTAAAAACATGCTCTGGCCAAGATTAGTTCTACTCCCGAGTAGACCTTTTGAAATTAGAAAAAAGCTTCTAGAAAAAAGCTCACCATGAAAGTCTCCCTTGTTCTCTCCTTGTTCTCCTTGAGAGGTGGCTGGAACTGAGTTCCTGTGGGTTCTGGCTGGAAAAAAAATGCCCTGGAAGGCATAAATAACTTGGGAATGTTAAGTTCAACAGGTCCACTCTTGAGTAGAACAACCCTATATATTCAGAGTGGCTCAGCTGGTAGAGCAGGGGTCAGCAAACTTTTTCAGCAGGGGGCCGGTCCACTGTCTCTCAGACCTTGTGGGGGGCCGGACTATATTTTGGAGGGGAAAAAACAAATTCCTATGCCCCACAAATAACCCTGAGATGCATTCTAAATAAAAGCACACATTCTACTCATGTAAAAACACACTGAGGAACGGCTAAGGGAGCTGGGCATGTTTAGCCTGGAGAAGAGGAGGTTAAGGGGTGATATGATAGCCATGTTCAAATATATAAAAGGATGTCACATAGAGGAGGGACACGGAGCAATGGATGTCACATAGAGAAGCGGACACGGAGCAATGGATCCAAACTACAAGAAAGAAGATTCCACCTAAACATTCGGAAGAACCTCCTGACAGTAAGAGCTGTTCGACAGTGGAATTTGCTGCCAAGGAGTGTGGTGGAGTCTCCTACTTTGGAGGTCTTTAAGCAGAGGCTTGACAACCATATGTCAGGAGTGCTCTGGTGGTGTTTCCTGCTTGGCAGAGGGTTGGACTCAATGGCCCTTGTGGTCTCTTCCAACTCTATGATTCTATGATTCCCAGACCATCCGCGGGCCGGATTGAGAAGGCGGTTGAGCTGGATCTGGCCCCCGGGCCTTAGTTTGCCTACCCATGTGGTAGAGCATGAGACTCGAGTTATGGGTTCAAGTCCCTTGTTGGGCAAAAGATTCCGATATTGCAGGGGGCTGGACTAAATGGCTCTCATGGTCTCTTCCAACTTTGCAGTTCTGTGATTCTGTCCTTAAGAGCCCAGTAGAACAGTTGCCCTCTACTGAACACTGTTTCCATCCCTCGGCCTTTCAGTGAGAACAGAATGTTATTTAAAATGAAGGCCCTCTCTTGCATTTATTAAACAGTCTAATCAGTCCTGCAGCTACAGATCAGGCTGGTTAGCACAAATCTGGATGTAACATGCTGCCCTCTCAGCAATGCCCCACCCTCCCTCCTTGCTTCCCCCATTCATATTCTCCCACCCTCCAAAATTTTACCTGTCCAATTCCTGCCTCCCCCCTTCAGCTCAGTATTCCCTCTTTCCTTCAGACCTCTGTCTCCGCCCCTTCTTCCCCCAAGTTCCTGCTCCTCATCCTGCTTCACCATTCTGGGCACCTTGCCCGTTTCCTCTATACCATCTAGGGCTCCTTCCCACTCCACCGCGTTCAGTCTTTCTGCCTGCTTGGGACCAGTTCCCTGATCTGGTCTTGGGGAAGGACATAGGGTCTCCTGTTTCCAGGTTCTGAGTGAGGTTTCTCCCAGCCGAAATGACTTTCCCCCTTCCCTCACAGAAGCAGCAATATCTGTTTGCAGTGCTTCTGCTGACACCCTTCCCTGAAGCAGGTAGAATGTTAGGCAAGGCTGTATCTTGGCCCCTACCCTATTTAATCTTTTTTTTATAAGACCTCCCATTGTTTCTTCAAAATGTAACCACTCATATCCCTTATTTAATATTTATTTTAATAGTGGCTGAATTTTTGTGTGCTGTCCATGTAGAAAGTCTGGGCCATTATATAGAGATTTAAAGGTAAAGGGACCCCTGAGTCTGGGGTTGCAGCGCTCATCTCGCTTTATTGGCCGAGGGAGCCGGCGTACAGCTTCCAGGTCATGTGGCCAGCAGGACTAAGCCGCTTCTGGCGAACCAGAGCAGCACACAGAAACACCATTTACCTTCCTGCCAGAGTGGTACCTATTTATCTACTTGCACTTTGACATGCTTTCGAACTGCTAGGTTGGCAGGAGCTGGGACCAAGCAACGGGAGCTCACCCTGTCGCGGGGATTCAGACCGCCAACCTTCTGATCGGCAAGTCCTAGGCTCTGTGGTTAACCCACAGCGCCACCCGCGTCCCATAAAGAGATTTAGTGGTTCTTAATTGATCGGTGATGTGGTATTGTTGAATTGTATTATTTATGCAAATTGATTTTCTCTGGAGTTAAAGATCTGGTTGGGACAAGTCCTGCTATGCTGAGCTCGTATTTTGCACAATTTGTATATGGTGTATGTTTGATAATGTGTGGTTTGCTGTACCTAATACCTAATGCTGTGCTTAATAAAGGATATTTGATTAGAATGTTTGTGAACATTCCATTCCAAACCAGTCCAAACCAGTAGCCAATGTGGGAAGAAGTAGGTGGGCTTGGAGGTTGACATGTGCCACATTTTAGCCTATAAAATATACAAATATGAAGGAGTTGGTTGCGTCTTACGCATGTCTTCGTTTGCTTAAGGTCATTATGAAAGGCCAAACATTATGTGTCATTGGTGCATTGAGTTAAAATAAAGGAAGGACAGCCGAGGCTGGCATTTTGGAAATTTATTAATGTTTAAGTTTCGCTCTTTTCGTTCCAAGAGTGGCTAGGGCTCGTTGCAGTTCACCGGGCCCTGACTACACTGATACGGTTCACGTGTATGTGGTAGGAGAATATGAGCTTTATTTTGCCCGAAGTTTTCTTTTCTACAGACGTTTGCATTTTGCAGCCAAAAAACGGGGAAAGAAGCAGAACCTTTCTCTGCACGGTGGCAAGTTTCAGAGGTGTGGCTAGGTTGATTTATTACAAATGCGTGCACACACACGAACTTGCACGCTGAACTTGCGGCTCCTTGAAAGGCAAACAGATTTATTGTGGCGTGCGCTTTCAAAGCCGTGCGCTAGATTGAGGGCTGGATAAATTCAATCAAACTTTCCTCGTGAATCCTCGTTCAGCGATTCCTTGCGGTCTCCCTTTGAAGAATGGCGACTTTCAGGTCAGCAAGCAGAGCACTCTGGAAGACCGGCTTCTGAATTTGATTGTTTTTTATCGATGTCCATTGATTGTTTTGCGAGGAAAAGATCAGCTTCCAGTGTTCACCGTTCCAGCCATCACAACCTCTTGAGGGGGGGTAGTTCCATAGTTCGTGTTGCATGAAGAAGGACTTTCTGAATATTCCAATGAATTCTAGACTTAAGGTAAAGGTAAAGGGACTCCTGACCATTAGGTCCAGTCGTGACCGACTCTGGGGTTGCGGCGCTCATCTCACTTTATTGGCCAAGGGAGCCGGCGTACAGCTTCCGGGTCACGTAGCCAGCATGACTGAGCCGCTTCTGGCGAACCAGAGCAGCGCACAGAAACGCCGTTTACCTTCCCCCCAGAGTGGTACCTATTTATCTACTTGCACTTTGACGTGCTTTTGAACTGCTAGGTTGGCAGGAGCAGGGACCAAGCAATGGGAGCTCACCCCATCGCAGGGATTTGAACTGCCGACCTTCTGATTGGCAAGTCCTAGGCTCTGTGGTTTAACCCACAGCGCCACCCGCGTCCCTTTCTAGACTTATGAGAGAGGGAGAAAAAAGTTTTCTATCCTGTTTCACCACGCTATGCATATTGAAGCTTTTTCACAGCTGGCAGGGGTGTTCTCCACCCCCCTGATGATGTTTGTTGCCCTTTCCCAAACCTGCAATCTCCTTTTTGAGTTGAGGCGACCGGAACCATACATAGTATTCCGAATGCAGTCGCACCATAGATTTTTATAACAGCGTTATAATATCCGCAGTTTTATTTTCAGCTCTTTTCCTCATGGTTCCCAACATGGAATTCACTCGATGCCAGTTCAGAATCCATTAGTATATTTGTGAAATGAAGATATTTAATATTATGATGCTTGTTTTTGCTGAATTTTACTGCTCATCTGCTCAGTTTGGAAAGGTCTCTTTGAAACTTCTCTTGGTCCCGTTTTGTTTTATCCACCCCGAACAATTTCATATCCACAGAAAACTTGGCTGCCTCACTGCTCACCCCGAACTCTAGATCATGTGTGAACAAGTTTAAAAGAACAGGTTCTCAATACTGATCCTTCGAGGATTCTACTTTCTGCATTCTTCCGTCTGGAGAACTGCCAATTATTTCTGCCCCGTATCTCTTACTGTCGCTCCGCCGCCGACCTGAAAGGCACTGTTTTCCAGTGGGTGGGGGACTTCAAAGGCTGAAATAGATGAACTGGAATTTACCAGTAAATTTGATTTTATTTACTTAGGACTCAATCAGGTCCAAGGTTTTCTCTCCCGCTACAGCGTTAAGTAAGCACAGTAAAGCTAGGAAGATTGTGTTATCACCAAGTACTGTCGCCTTGAGTTGTCACTGTGCTTAACTTGTACACAGACTGTGCACCTAGCAATTTCTTCATTTTGTATAAGCGCGCACAGACACACCCAACTGAAGATGACACCCGAAGGTGCCATAAGACTCTGTTGTTGTTTTTCTTTATTGTCACCGCAATGACTCTGGGAACCTCCTAGTTCTCCAGAAGTCCAAATAAAGATGATACTTGAGGATTCTTAAACCACCAGTGGATACTTAGACACTTTGCCTTCATCCTATCTGCTATGGCTTCTTGGCCATGTCAGAAAAACCAAGAAAAACTCTTTTTCTTTTCGTCCTACTGACTCACGGGTGCGGCCACCCATCTTTGGCCTTTGCTCTCTGTTTATCCCCAAATTGCACAGAATAAGGTGTTGAGGCTACCTCTGGACTCTTACATGTTGGGAAGTTTAACTCCTGAATAATCAGAACAATCCAAACAGGTGAAGGCAGCCGTCTTCAAAATTAGCCAGGTGCATTTTGCACCCATACTTTCAACCACTTGTGACCAAGTGAAGATGACTGGGCACCAGAATGGTGCCTGATATCTCCACCATCTGGGGATCATTGGATCGGGACTGTTTTCACACACTTAACACCCCACCCTATAGAATTCTATCAGTTATATTTTATCTATACAATTGGGATGAATTTCTGGAACCAAAATGCGTTTTCTGTGCAGTCTGAGCAGGAACAGTCGCCACTAAGGAAAAGAGGTCAGAATGGGCCTGTATATATGTTGGCCTGGATCAAGTGACTTTTCTTCTTTCAGTTCTCAAAGCTCTTAAGCTAGATCAAGTTAGTCCTCCAAACTAACCAGACATTTAACTGAGAATCAATCACAGTCAGTCCATTGTTTGAAAAATAAGGCTTTTGAGCCGTTTGGCTCCAAAACGGCAACTAGACATTCTGTTTTGGCTGTTTTGGGACTACAGTTCCCATCATCCCTGACCACTGGTCCTGTTAGCTAGGGATGATGGGAGTTGTAGTCCCAAAACAGCTGGAGGGCCAAGTTTGGCCATGCCTGGTTTAAAGAGTCTTCCTGCACCCAGCTTATATATCTGAGTTTCTAACACAGGAAGGAAGGCTACTTAAGGTCACTTTGAGGGGTGAGGGGCGCTAGCTTTGGACAGGTTTTTTAAAAAGTTGAGGTTTACTGTTGTCATCTGGCTTCTCAGTGCAGGCACCAAATTCATTTGGAATTATAACCAAAAGCCTCTTTAGACAAATGGTACTAAATTGACATAGTGGTCATTTCCACCAAGTATTTTACATTGGTTAACAAGTTTAAAAGCATCATCATCACCATGAGAAATAACCTGTTGTTCCCGTCAAAAAGGCAACAGCAAACAGCTTTTGCCAGACTCTTGTTTTGAGCAGATGGAATCAAAGGTTCAACTGGGGAGATCTGGGGGCATCCCAGTCCAAGAGGGATTATGTGTCTGTGGGGCAGCAGATTTAGTGAGTAGGGTTGCCCCACTATAGTCTTGAATGCCAGCTTTATTCTGATTTTAGAGAACTCTTTCCGAAGAGCAGTTAAGTATGAGAGAATGACAGAAAAATTAAGCTTTCTGTTACAAGGAACTGATCACCATGTGTCTTTTGCTGTGTGGGCTTCCAGTCCTGGGAAAATATATTTGGAATCCATTTCAATTCACTGCTATAGAGATGACGCAGTTTCCCCTGTCTGGTTTCTTTTTAACAAAAACTTGGAGTGGTACCTCGGTTTACGAACTTAATCCGTTCCGGAAGCCCGTTCTGAAACCAAAACCGTTCTTAAACCGAGGCGTGCTTTCCCTAATGAGGCCTCCCGCCACCGGTGCCCTTCCACCGTTCGGATTCCGTTCTTAGACCGAGGTAAAGTTCTCAAACCAAGACACTATTCCCAGTTTTGCAGAGTTTGTAAACCAAATTGTTCTTAAACCGGACTATTCTTAAACCAAGGTGCCACTGTACTACAAAACTTTGCCCGTGTATGCTTTCTGCATCGCATCGGAAATGTGTGCCTTAAATGGACACCTTTCATGTGGTTAGTTTGTTTCGTCTTAGAATCATAGAATTGTAGAGTTGGAAGGGACCAACTAGTCCAAACCCCCAACCCCCCAGGCAGAAATGTTTTTACCCAATGTGGGGCTCGGACCTACAATCCTGAGATTAAGAGTCTGACAATCTGCCATCTTAAAAGGTAAAGGGTAAAGGGACCCCTGACCATTAGGTCCAGTTCTGGCCAGTGGCGTAGCGTGGGTTGTCAGCACCCGGGGCAAGGCAAGTAATTTGCGCCCCCTAACCCGTGGATTTTAGCACTCCAGTCTCTTCCACTAGATTAGCGCCCCCCCCCCTCAGATGTTGTGCCCGGTGCGGCCGGCCTCCCCTCCACCCCCCACGCTACGCCACTGGTTCTGGCTGACTCTGGGGTTGCGGTGCTCATTTCGCTTTATTGGCCAAGGGAGCCGGCATACAGCTTCCGGGTCATGTGGCCAGCATGACTAAGCCGCTTCTGGCGAACCAGAGCAGTGCACGGAAACACCATTTACCTTCCTGCTGGAGCGGTACCTATTTATCTACTTGCACTTTGTCGTGCTTTCGAACTGCTAGGTTGGCAGGAGCAGGGACCGAGCAACGGGAGCTCACCCCGTCGCAGGGATTTGAACCGCCGACCTTCTGATCGGCAAGTCCTAGGCTCTGCCAGCTTAGCTTCAGGCTAATTCAGCCAATTCTTTTCTGCTTTTGAATACGAGGGTTGCAGCCTGGCTTTGGGGTCGTACAGCCCTGAATCTTCCAGGTGGGTGTGATTTACTGCTGTCCAAAGTGCACCTCAGCCCCCCCGAGGCACGTGGTTCAACAGGGTCCCAAGTCCTTATTTGCCCGGTTGAGGGCTGGAACTGAACAGTCATATGACAATTGCGGGTGGGTTGCCCTGTTTTCTGTGCTGATGGTCTGGGGCAGCTTGCTTTCTCTTTTTAGGGATGCGGGTGGCGCTGTGGTCTAAACCACTGAGCCTCTTGGGCTTGCCGATCGGAAGGTTGGCGGTTCGAATCCCCAAGACAGGGTGAGCTCCCATTGCTCTGTCCCAGCTCCTGTCAACCTAGCAGTTTGAAAGCACGCCAGTGACAAAGCTAGACAGCATTTTAAAAAGCAGAGACATCACCTTGCCAACAAAGGTCTGTATAGTCAAAGCTATGGTTTTCCCAGTAGTGATGTATGGAAGTGAGAGCTGGTCCATAAAGAAGGCTGATCGCCAAAGAATTGATGCTTTTGAATTATGGTGCTGGAGGAGACTCTTGAGAGTCCCATGGACTGCAAGAAGATCAAACCTCTCCATTCTGAAGGAAATCAGCCCTGAGTGCTCATTGGAAGGACGGATCCTGAAGCTGAGGCTCCATACTTTGGCCACCTCATGAGAAGAGAAGACTCCCTGGAAAAGACCCTGATGTTGGGAAAGATGGAGGGCACAAGGAGAAGGGGACGACAGAGGACGAGATGGTTGGACAGTGTTCTCGAAGCTACCAGCATGAGTTTGGCCAAACTGTGGGAGGCAGTGGAAGACAGGAGTGCCTGACATGCTCTGGTCCATGGGGTCACAAAGAGTCGGACACGACTAAACGACTAAACAACAAAAATGGCAGGAAAGTAAACGGCATTTCCATGCGCTCTGGTTTCCGTCACTGTGTCCCATTGCAGCAGAAGCGGTTTAGTCCTGCTGGCCGCATGACCTGGAAAGCTGTCTGTGGACAAACACTGGCTCCCTCGGCCTGAAAGTGAGATGAGCGCGACAACCCCATAGTCGCCTTTGCCTGGACTTAACTGTCCAGGTGTCCTTTACCTTTTACCTTTTTCTCTTTTTGTTGCCCTAGGCCTGTTAGCCATCACTCCGGGGCAAAATCTGGAGTATTGAATGGAATACTACCAATAAACTGCATTCCCATGGGGCTGGTTCAGATTTCCTGCTCACCTGGCTCCATCCATTCCTAGAGGAGTAGTGCTTACCTCTGGGAATGCATGGAAGTTTGGAAGACAGCATAAATGGGCTTAGTAACAGTCGGTGTTTTATTTACATATTTATTTAAAAGCTAGGTGCTGGGACCAAGCTCTGGCTAAACTCTGCACCCTATGGCCCGTGTTATAAATTTGCCCGGCACGTTTTGCTACTGGCATGGGTCTAGTGACTGCAAAGAGATTTCTGAGTTGGCGACCTCAGTTTAAAAATCTCTGCCTTAATACTGTTTCCCTTGTGTGTGTGTGTGTGTGTGTGTGTTTCTCCATCTTGCGTACAAGTGAATTGTTGGAAGAGCAAGCTACATCAAGCGACGTGGTTGAGATCATAGAATCGTAGAATTTTAGCTTTGAAAGGGACTCTGAGAGTCGCCTAGTCCATTTGGCACCTAGCTTATAAACTGAGTTTCTAAAACTGCCTGTGACTTTGAAACCCTTCCTTTGTCCTCTAATCTCAGACATACAACGAGAGGCTTTGGGGTAGATGGGAGGGCAGACACACACTCTGTTTATAATGGATAATTATGACTTCCAGTGACTTAAGACTAAGCCCCATCCAGCCACTTGATTGTTATTAGGCAATACAGGAATATTGCAAGTAAATGAATATATAATCCAGCAGCAGCATAGCGTTTCTTCATTCTCCAATGACGCTCTTCGATTTGCAGATGTTTTTCGGGAGGCCAACTAAAAATAAGGAACATTTATCAAGCTTTTCCAAGTCTCTCTCTCTCTCTTTTTAAGCAGTCCTTGTGCTGGGGATAAGCCTCTTGCACAAACACAGGATTTACTGTCACTTGTTCGCCTTTTAAAAAATAGCTCTGTCCTATTTTCTCTCGCAGTGGATCATTATGTTGCCTTTTAAAACATCTGCGGCCAGCAAACCACAAACCTGAGCTATTGGGACCTAGCCTCCCCATCCGAAAAGTTCTGCCCGGGTCTATTTCTGGTGTGCAGATGTAAATTTAAAGCATCGTTTTATGGCTGGCCTTCTTTTTGGGGGTGGGGAAAGAGGTAGCGAATACAGTCTGGAGCTGTCTAACCAATATTTGCTGAGGACGACTATTTTCTGCATGTATTAATGGGCACGGGAACCAGCGGACATTGGGTGCAGCTCTGAGGGTCTCTAGAGAAAGGGGAACAGATTCGAGGCTCAGCGCTGGGGACCCGTAATCCAGAGGGCTGAACAAATATTTCAAATGCATAAATGCAAGCCTTAATACTTCCAGGTACCGCTCCTTCCCCAGAAGGCCTGGAATTATTTCCAGGCACCTGCGTAAGGTGGGCAGGTCTTTTTAGCCCTCAGTGACGGGCGCTGTGGTGAGATGACAACGTCAGAGGGCAACTTGTCACCTGGCCCGGAAGCATAATTTCACTTAATTAATTTCTTCATAATAATAATAATAATAATAATAATAATAATAATTTATTTATACCCCGCCCATCTGGGTGGCTTCCAAAAGAATATTAAAATACTGTGATACATCAAACATTAAAAGCTTCCCTAAACAGGGCTGCCTTCAGATGTCTTCTAAAAGCCTGGTAGTTGTTGTTCTCTTTGACATCTGGTGGGAGGGCGTTCCACAGGGCGGGTGCCACCACCGAGAAGGCCCTCTGTCTAGTTCCCTGTAACTTCGCTTCTCGCAGTGAGGGAACCACCAGAAGGCCCTCGGTGCTGGACCTCAGTGTCCGGGCTGAACAATGGAGGTGGAGACGCTCCTTCAGGTATACAGGTATATATTTTACAGCATAATTAATTTCATAATTATTTTACAGCATAATTAATGTCACCATTATTTTACAGCATAATTGATTTCATAATTATTTTACAGCATAATTAATTTCATAATTATTTTACAGCGGTGGTTTTCAAAGGGTGTGGCGGGAGAGGATGGCAAACGCGACTGTGAGACTCGAGGACAATCAATGTTCTAGTAAGGGAATGATTTGTAGCCGCATTGTTTTATTATTTCTGGGTGTCCCATAATTATTATTAAAGTAGCTGCGTTCTGTGTTATAAATCAAGCACTGCCAGGAGTGGTTTCTTTTTTCGCTTTCCAGTGTATTTCTTAGCAATAATAATAATAATAATAAAAATGGTGTGGCGCAAACCAGTTTTTGTTCTGGAAGTGTGTCCCAGAGGGAAAAGTTAGAGAGCCGCCGAGTTATAGGCTCTGTACCTCAGAGGCTTGGAACGGATAACAATGCTTTAATTTGAAATAAGACAGAAATAAATGCCACACTCTTCTTATATGATACCTCTCCCCCCGCTACTTGAGCTCAGTCGCCAAATAGCTGCCCGGGTTGTGGGTGGCCTCCCAGGAAATGGGAATTGCTGGCAAGGGTCTCTGTGTCTTAGTTTCAGGGCTGATATCGCTTCCACCGCGAGGCTCCCGGTCTGTGCAGATGGGGTGCAAGCAGTGGGGTTAAAACTAAACTAAAACTAAAAGAAGTTCCAGGCCTCAAGTTTGCTTTGAAGATGGATCTTAGGGGCTGGAGACTCTACTCTCCCCAATGAGTGTTTTCATGGGCTGGAAAGGGAGAGGCTGTATGTAGGACTCTTTCATTTCTTTAAAAAATTAAATACAACACATAAAAAGGGGTTTGAAAAAGAAAAAGGGGAGAAAGGAAGGAGGGAAGGGCAAAACAAAAGGTATATATCATGAAAACAATTGTTAACAGTTAACATTATGTCAAGAGACTGATAACTGCTGCATTAGAAAGATAAATGTAAACGATTAAGAAACGGCATTACAAGGGTTTCTGTAAAAGCGTTTGATCTATAACGCAGTAGAAAAAGGGTTGGAACAAAAACCCTGTGGAGATGAGGGTGGGAAGTCAATTTGTGGAGCTCTTCAATCAAATGGCGAAATTTTAGAAACGGAATTAAAAAATTATAGTATGAAAACAAAGAAAGATAAATGTACGGCTCCATTTAGCCAATGGATCGAAGACCTTACTACGCTTGCCCATCTGCGAGTGGATTGCTCACAGGCGTAGACTTTGCGTGGAAAAGTGAAATGGAATTTGGAACTGGTGTATGCAAAATGCAGTAGGTTGAAAATTGCAGGTGTTCACTGGGCTCAAACCTAACCCACAAGTGAATCCCAGTTAATCCCATTTATCTCCTTCTGAGTCTTTTTCATCCTTGTGAAAACTGCCGCGGCCTGCATGAACCCAGCTAGGGGCAGTGTGTGTGTGTGTGTGTGTGTGTGTGTGTGTGTGTGTGTGTTGGGGTGTCATTGAAGGAAGGCGTCTTTCTAGGCTTGGCACTCTCCCTCTTGTCTAATCCTGATTTATCTTGCTCTCTCCCTTCCTCTTAGAGCTTCGTCTATATCACATTACCCAGGGTTGCAGCAAAGGCCTTGGAACAGCGTCAGCCAAGTGTCATTTCTCTGGGCAGCTGTTGTTTGCACCCAGTGCCCTAGCTGGACAGGGGGGCTCTGGGTTAAAATATATAGGGACAGGCTGTGGTCCTTAGCTCTAGAGAGGAGTATGTTGCCTGCCTTCCAGCGCTCCGAAGGGTTTTTCAAGGAAAACGAGAACAGGATGCTGCCTTCTACTAAGTCGGACCGGGATTCGAACCTGAGACCATCTGGATGCAAAACAGGCACTCTGCCCCTCAGCTGTAGAGTCGCATGGAGTGAAGTGCCTGAAAAACAGAAATAACTGGGTCTACTTTCTGACACAGGGGATCTGTGAGAACACTCTGCAAATTTAAAAAGTGCTGCTAGTTCTGTAGGGCAGGGGTAGACAAACTAAGGCCGGGGGGCTGGATGCGACCCAATCGCCTTCTCAATCCGGCCCGCGGACAGTCCGGGAATCAGCGTGTTTTTACACGAGTAGAATGTGTCCTTTTATTTAAAATGCATCTCTGGGTTATTTGTGGGGCATAGGAATTCGTTCATTTTCCCCAAAAAAATACAGTCCGGCCCAGCACATCGTCTGAGGGACGGTGGACTGGCCCATGGCTGAAAAAGGTTGCTGAATAATAATAATTATTATTATTTATTATTTATACCCCGCCCATCTGTCTGGGTTTCCCCAGCCACTCTGGGCGGCTTCCAACAAAATATTAAAATACAATAATGCCTCAAACATTAAAAGCTTCCCTAAACAGGGCTGCCTTCAGATGTCTTCTAAAAGTCTGGTAGTTGTTGTTCTCTTTGACATCTGGTGGGAGGGCGTTCCATAGGGCGGGTGCCACTACCGAGAAGGCCCTCTGCCTGGTTCCCTGTAACTTGGCTTCTCGCAGTGAGGGAACCGCCAGAAGGCCCTCGGCGCTGGACCTCAGTGTCCGGGCAGAACGATGGGGGTGGAGACGCTCCTTCGGGTATACTGGACCGAGGCTGTTTAGGGCTTTAAAGGTCAGCAGCACCAACACTGCTCTAGGGTGTAGGCTGGTTGCGGTCTAGTGGCCTGAATAGACCATTTCCGCCTAATGAACCCTACCTTGTCAAGGTGAGAGCTGGTACAGTATTACGGCTCAATGTAAAGTCTGAACCATGGCTCAGGGCAACCCTGGTCTTGAATCTTGCATCTCCAGTAAGCGGCCTTGGGCAAGTCACTCGCATGCCCTCCCTCCGTGGGTTGGATTCGAACCTTGGTCTCTCAGGTCTTAGTCCAGCACTAACCACTGTACCACACTGTGTCCTCTTTCTCCAGGCATGGACACTTTCAGTTTCCACCTCCTCCGTCTGTGTTGCCCTTGTAGCATTCACCGTGGAGAAGGATGGGGACAAACTTAGACTCTGTTAGTCTCCCCAGAGTGGACCCTACTGTTCCCAATGGGTACCAGTGTATTGTCTATTTTGGGGGAGAGGAAGGAAGCTAATCCGATAGGGACAGGCGTATTATGTCAGGTCGGTTCCCTGAGCAAATAAAAGTCGGAAGGGCCGAGCTCAACCTTGTGTGAAATGAGCCTTGGCCACATTGGTTGTCACAGCAACTTTGGAGTCTGGCTGGGATGCAGATGGAATCAAGAGGCACGGCCCCCTGTTACGCGGCGCAGGGGGTCCAATTTCAAGCAGCAGCGAGCTCAAGAGCCGAGCAAAATCCACGTTGTACTCCTGTGTGTGGCCTGGGCCACAAGACTCAGCTGGACTTGTAGAGAAGCGGTGGACGTCTTGACGGAAATACAGTGGTACCTCTGGGTTACAGACTCCGCTAACCCAGAAATACTGTATTTTCTGGCGTATAAGACTATTTTTTAACCCAGGAAAATCTTCTCAAAAGTCGGGGGTCGTCTTATACACCGGCTACAGCAGCAGCTCCTGCAGCAACTCCCCACCAAAGGACAAAACGACAACAAATTAAATCAGAGGACACCAAGCTCTCTAGATGAAGCAGAAATATACTTGGAAATTAGCCCCAGAAGCCCCCGGCCACTGGGAAGTGGAGCGGATTGCTGAGCCGGACTGGAGACTGGTTTTTTAAATTTTTATTTGGTGTGCATTGGAAGAGGGGTAGTCTTATACGGCGAGTATATCCCAAACTCTGTATTTTAACTGGAAACGTTGGGGGTCGTCTTATACGCCCAGTCATCTTATATGCTGGAAAATACTAGTGCCTCGGGTTAAGAACTTTGCTTCAGGATGAGAACAGAAATTGTGCTCCGGCAGCGCGGCAGCAGCAGGAGGCCCCATTAGCTAAAGTGGTACCTCGGGTTAAGAACAGTTTCAGGTTAAGAACGGACCTCCAGAATGAATTAAGTTCTTAACCCGAGGTACCACTGTACGGAGAATCTCCAGGGCAAGGCAGAGCCTTACACTGCCAGCCCCCCAGGATAAGGGCCAGTCGGGAGTGAGCCCCTCCAGGGGTGTGGGGTAGGAGTCCGGACGGATCCACACCTTCCTTCCCAGGGGCAAACTGCCACTAAAAGTGGGCCGTCTAGACTTGCGAACCGTAAATCCCAGGAATCTGAATGACTTCAGAAAGCAATTAAGTGTTCCCTTTCCCGAAGATGTTAGGCTCTAAGCTAATAGCTTCTGGCAAGCCTGTCTGGCAGTGGGGTAGCAGCCAAAGAAGAGGAAGAAGCGTATTCGATGCCTTAGCGATTAGGGGACGGGGCTTCCAGGGTAGAGGGTATCGCTTCTAGGATGGCTTCTGTCTTCGATGGCTTTCCTACAGCTTTTCTTTTGCTTTTTATTTTGCATTCTTGATTATCTGTGCTCACGAAAGTGTCAGGGCGGTTCTGTGAAGATCCCACTTTCAAAACTGCTCTTACAAACGTCTTGGGGCAGTTCCATTCAGTGCATGTCCTATAACTTACCGTATTTTTCGCTCCATAGGACGCACCTGACCAAAAGACGCACCAAGTTTTTAGAGCAGGAAAATAAGAAGAAAAAATCCAACTCAAATGTTGTACTAAACTATTTAAAACAGCAAAGTGGGTGGCTCCTGTCCACTTTGCTGCTTTAAAGCGAGCCACAATATATAATGAAGAGAATGGAAAAAGGACAGACATTCCATTATAATGTAGCTGTTTTCATCATCACTGGGAAGTCAGTATTGGCAGCAGTCACAAAAATTAAAATTTGAGCATTTTACTGTTATTAATCAAGAATATTTATAGTCAGGGAGAGAAACCAGGGCTGTGCAAATGAGAAGTGCTTGGAGTATGGAGGAACAGCAAAGAGATCAAATGATTGCGCTCCAGTTCCTAAATCTCTGAAGTTTTCTCAAAACAGGCCTGGTTGTTTTGAAAGGAAGATTCAAAATGGAGTGACTGAGCAAAGAACAGAGGAGGAAAAGAGGGCAGATAAATAGCTTCCATTCAATACCAAGAGAACACAATGTTTTTGGTTTGGTATAGGTGGACTGTACTTGTAAGAATTTGTATAATGAATTATAGAGTTGGAGTGGAATATCAGAGCCTCTTTTCAGCAGTAAAGATTAGCTGCTAGAAACATGGTCCACACACAAACACACAGGATGTCTGGTTATAGTTGCAGTTACAGATAGGTAGCCGTGTTGGTCTGCCATAGTCAAAATAAAAAAATTCCTTCCAGTAGCACCTTAAAGACCAACTAAGTTAGTTCTTGGTATGAGCTTTCGTGTGCATGCACACTTCTTCAGATACAGAGCAGTGTATCTGAAGAAGTGTGCATGCACACAAAAGCTCATACCAAGAACTAACTTAGTTGGTCTTTAAGGTGCTACTGGAAGGAATTTTTTTATTTTGGTTATAGTTGTTTAGTTTAAACTGTTACTGAGCCAGATGCCTGCTCGGTTTTAGCTGAGCTCACTAATACTGAATTGTGGAAATGCTTTGCATGTATTTATGACTATTTCTGCAAAACGGCTACCTGAAGAAATCCCCAAACTTAATATTTTTAAACTTCAAACGGAGCTCAGAATCCGGTTAGGCAATCCTTTGCAGTTGAATTAGGAGGCACTGAGAGAAAGCAATTTGCTGCTCCCCACCCCCCCTCCACCCCAGGATCACACAGCCTTCCCTCTGCTTGCAAACCTTGTCGGAGCTTCAGGGGGAATGCAAACGCTATAGGCAGAGCAGTGTGGCTCCCCCCCCAAAAAAAAAACAGCACCCCAGGAGCGCAGGGCAAAGACGCACAGCCTTCCCTCTGCTTGCAAACCTTGTCGGGGCTTCAGGGGAAAGTAAAGGCTGTAGGCAGAGCAGTGTAGCTCCTCCCCCCTCCACCCCAGGATCACACAGCCTTCCCTCTGCTTGCAAACCTTGTCGGAGCTTCAGGGGGAATGCAAAAGCTATAGGCAGAGCAGCGTGGCTCCTCCCCCACCCCCAAAGAGCACCCCAGGAGCGCAGGGCAAAGACGCACAGCCTTCCCGCTGCTTGCAAACGTTGCCGGGGCTTCAGGGGAAAGCGGAGGCAGCCGGCAGAGCACCGTGGCTCCTCCCCCAATCCCCGAAGAGCAGCCCAGCAGCGTAGGGCAACAGCGATTTGGCTCCAGGGACCACACATTCGCTCCATAAGACGCACAGACATTTCCCCTTCCTTTTTAGGAGGAAAAAAGTGCGTCCAATGGTGCGAAAAATACGGTATGTGGGACCACATAACACCGGTCCTGAGAGATCTGCATTGGCTCCCAGTATGTTTCCGAGCACAATTCAAAGTGTTGGTGCTGACCTTTAAAGCCCTAAACAGCCTCGGTCCAGTATACCTGAAGGAGCATCTCCACCCCCATCGTTCAGCCCGGACACTGAGGTCCAGCCCTGAGGGCCTTCTGGCGGTTCCCTCACTTCGAGAAGCCAAGTTACAGGGAACCAGGCAGAGGGCCTTCTCGGTAGTGGCACCCGCCCTGTGGAACACCCTCCCCTCAGATGTGAAGGAAATAAGCAGCTATTTTATCTTTAAAAGACATCTGAAGGCAGCCCCATGGCTCAATAGTCTTCTAAATCTGGTCCACAGACGGTCTTGGAATCACCGTGTTTTTACATGAGTAGAATATGTCCTTTTATTTAAAATGCATCTCTGGGTTATTTGTGGGGCATAGGAATTCGTTCATTCCCCACCCAAAAAAATATAGTCCGGCCCCCTACAAGGTCTGAGGAAGAAGTTTGCTGACCCCTGCTCTAACCCACTGAGCTATCCTATAGCTTTTTATACCATAAATGTTCCAGAGTCATTTGTTACCCTAGTTTTGTGGCACTATAGCGCAAGAGTGCCCCTCCAGAGGGCAATAGTATGGCAGCTTGGGGGAAGCATCACCAAGCCGCCAATAAAAGCAACATGGTGTGTTAACAGTCCGGTGTAAATCAACCACTAATACGCTGTCGTTGCATCAATTGCATGTTGCAGAAAACACCGACAAAAACAACAGTCTGGTGGGGACCTTGAGGTGTTCTTAATCCACATGGATTGTGTGGATGCAGATTCAAAGTTTGATATAGCAAACTCTGGCACTTTTGGAAACACATATTTGCAAGCATTTACTTCTACCGTAAAAAGAGCCAGTTCACACATTCTGATAGATACGGCACTGCTCTAAAGATGGAAACGCAGTACATGCAGTAGTATCGCTTCGATCAGAATATTGCAGCTTCTTTAAAGGTAAAGGGACCCCTGACCATTAGGTCCAGTCATGACCGACTCTGGGGTTGCGGCGCTCATCTCACTTTACTGGCCGAGGGAGTTGGCGTACAGCTTCCGGGTTATGTGGCCAGCATGACTAAGTCACTTCTGGCGAACCAGAGCAGCACACAGAAACGCCGTTTACCTTCCCGCTGGAGCAGTACCTATTTATCTACTTGCACTTCATGCTTTTGAACTGCTAGGTTGGAAGGAGTAGGGACCGAGCAACGGGAGCTCACCCCGTCGCGGGGATTCGAACCGCCGACCTTCTGATCGGCAAGTCCTAGGCTCTGTGGTTTAACCCACAGCACCACCCGCGTCCCTTTGCAGCTTCTTTAGCACATTGTAAAAGTGTTTCACTCCATCTCCGTATATTCGCAGTTCGCCTTTTTATGCAGCTAGTTACTAAAATCCCATTTATCTAGCTGCTCCCGATAACGTTTCTCTATCCTTTAGTGTAGTTGTGAATTTAATCCAGTTGAGCTGCTCCTAGATTTTCCTGATCGTATCCAATTTATTTGGTTTGTGGGCATTAGCAAACTGTGGCTCTTTCTGTGGCACACCAGGCCTAAGAGGGTCTGCTGGAGCGCATCCAGAAACCGAGGAGCTGAGGCCCCTACGGTTCATAGAGACTGTAGTCAGGCTCCCCTTTCCTCTTGCACTGTTTCGCTCCTGAACAGCTACCCCTCCTCATTCAAGCCGCGGGGGCTCCTCTTCCCCCCGCCCCCCCTTGCTACAAATGTGCCTTCATTTATGAAGTCGTTCTGGCCCCGTGTTTCTTTCCCTCGCCTCTCCTGTGCCGCGGACAATGAAGCTTTCACAGTGTCTGACGGCACACAGCTGCATCTGTAGCAAAACTTCATAAACACCCCGAGTGTAAAAATACGAACCGCCTCCAGCTCCACCACAGAGGCCCGGGCCAATGAGGCCGTGAGGCGGTTCCCGCCAGCACATGGCGGCAGTGCGGCCTAGCAGGTGGGCGCCGCGCCACCGGAAAGAGACGCAGCCGAATCCCTGGCAGAGCGGCCGCTTTTAAAACACGTTCCGTCTGTCGTTCCCCCCGCCGTTTCTCTTCCAACTGAGCTCCCTTGAGGCACAGAGAAGGAGTGGACCTGGGCTGCCGCGTTTTTCGCTCTCTTCACAGCCAGCTCCTGCGAGCCAAATGGCCCCCTCTGTTCCAGCTGCATCTGGAGGGAGCGGAGAGCTTGGGGCCGGCAGCGGTTCTGGCCCTTGCCCAACTGGGGTCCGATTCTGGCTCGGCAGGAGAGAAGGCTGGATCCTTGCCATTGCCCTTTGCTCGTTTCTGCAGCTCGTCTGCCTGTCTGCGCTGCCCCCCACTCTCAAATATCCCCCCACCCCCAACTTCAGGAGGAGGGCAGTCACGCCCCATGAGGTAGCAATTAGAGGACATATTGTCTGAGCAAACGGGGGGGGGGGCTCCAGATGTTTGCCAGGGCAAAAAAACCCCTCACATCCTGCATATGGACTGCCTCGCCAGAGTGGTGCGTGCTCTAGTTATCTCCCATTTGGACTACTGCAATGCACTCTACGTGGGGCTACCTTTGAAGGTGACCCAGAAACTACAACTAATCCAGAATGAGGCAGCTAGACTGGTGACTGGGAGCAGCTACAGAGACCATATAACACCAGTCCTGAAAGACCTACATTCGCTCCCAGTACGTTTCTGAGCACAATTCAAAGTGTTGGTGCTGACCTTTAAAGCCCTAAACGGCCTCGGTCCAGTATATCTGAAGAAGCGTCTCCACCCCCATCATTCTACCCGGACACCGAGGTTCCCTCCCTGCAAGAAGTGAAGTTACAGCGAACCAGGCAGAGGGCCTTCTCAGTGGTGGCACCCGCCCTATGGAACGCCCTCCCATCAGATTTCAAGGAAATAAACAACTATCTGACTTTTAGAAGACATCTGAAGGCAGCCCTGTTTAGGGAGGTTTTTAATGTTTGATGTTTTATCGTGTTGTTAATATTCTGTTGTGAGCCGCCCAGAGTGGCTGGGGATACCCAGCCAGATGGGCACGGTATAAATATTATTATTATTGTTATTATTATTGTTATTATTATTAGGCACAGCTGCTGGGGACCCCCCTTCCGCAGCTGCAAAATGAACCCAGGAGACCGGGCCCTTGTACCTGTCCCACCCACCTTGGCTTTGGTTGTGCCATTGTAGATCAGGACGCAGAATGGCTACAGCTCCTTTAGGAAGCTGGCTGCTTCTGGTTCTGTGTATGTTTGCAGTGGCGGTGATGGAAAGGTGGTTCTGGGAAGGACTTTTTTACGGTTCCGTTTGGCTCTCCGGCGTTGGAGAAAGGCTGCATTCATCCCATTCGGCTGCTGACGTCCGTGGAGCAAAACGGTGATCAAAGAGATTAGGGCGATGTCTCCTTCCAGCTCCTCGGCCCAAAGCAGAGAACCTGGACGAACTGCAGCGGGGAGGGACTGAAATATCACGAGGTGATGAGATCTTCTAGACATCTCTCCCTGCTTTTTATGTTGGGAAATGGAAGTTTTCCCTCAGGGACCATCTACCTGGGACTTGCAAGAGGGACTAGTTCAAACCAGGCAGGATTGGTCTCGGCAACGTACTTTGCAGGATTTTCTGTGTGTGTCAGACGGAGGGCTCTCTTGGACTGCTGTGAAATGAAACGAGAAAAGACCCCCCATCATTTTCTAGCTAGGCCAATATTACTCTGGGTCCACTTTTGCAGTAAAATGAGTTGGGAGAGTACCCTGCAAAAGAGAGGTACAGTGGTGCCCCGCAAGACGAATGCCTCGCAAGACGGAAAACCCGCTAGACGAAAGGGTTTTCCGTTTTTGAGCTGCTTCGCAAGACGATTTTCCCTATGGGCTTGCTTTGCAAGACGAAAACGTCTTGCGAGTGTTCAGATTTCCCCCCGCTCCCCCCTCTTTTTTCTAAGCCGCTAATAGCCTTTTAGCCGCTAATCCACTAAGCCTTTAATGGCCGCTAAGCCTT
This sequence comes from Podarcis vaucheri, assembly GCF_965113315.1. NCBI lineage: Eukaryota > Metazoa > Chordata > Lepidosauria > Squamata > Lacertidae > Podarcis > Podarcis vaucheri. The sequence goes on along the minus strand of NC_138751.1, from coordinate 47,928,043 downwards.
TAATAGCCGCTAAACCGCTAATAGCGCTAATCTGCTAAGCAAAACCGCTAGACGAAGAGACTCGCGGAACGGATTAATTTCGTCTTGCGAGGCACCACTGTACTGCTTTTGAATGCTCCCCTTCGGAAAAAACACATGTCCTCGCAAGAAGAAAAGTAGCGTGTCAAGGAAAAAGATTCTAACCTCCTCCTTTGGCTGCTACTCTGGTTTATCTATTTGCTGGAGGTTTATAAGTTGAAGCCTGAAATGCCGCGATCCATTCTAGCAATTTAGCATGTTGTTGGCATCCATCAATTTGATTCCCTCCCCCTCTTTCTTTTTTCCTTTCTCCTGTGGTGAGGCTGCATTTTAATGTTTTAATTGTTTTAATGTTGTATTAATCAACTTGCTAATTAATGTTGCTTTAATCAACTTGTTTTTATTATTGGTTGTTAGCTGCCTTGATCCCGGTCTTGGCTGGGGAGGGCGGGGTATAAATAAAAATTACTTATTATTATTATTATTATTATTATTATTATTATTATTATTATTACTACTATTACTGTCTCACCTCAGTTTTCTAAGCATCTGGGTACGCTTGTCCAGCAGGAATTTTTTTTCATCAGGCACCGAAAAGAGTACAGTTGAAGGCGCCTGCTTGATGTCAATAGGCAGGCAGTTCCAAGGGTAGGCGCTGCCACAGCCACACTAAACCATCAAATGTGGAACGGGTATTGGGTGGCACCTGTAGTAGTGCCAATTCCATAAGTTTTTGTATCCATTCTTCCTCTGCTGGGACTTCTTCTTCTTTCCATTTTTGGGCAATTAACATTCTTGCTGCTGTAGTAGCATACATAAATAAATTTCTATACAATTTTTTTTGTCAATACAATATTTTATTGGTTTTTTTCCATATTGCATCACAATATAAATAAACCAAAGCCATCACTACATCCTCCCCATCCCCCATATATCTGTCGATCAAACCTAATATTCTCCCCCCGCTTCTCTCCGCCCCCACTCGATTTCCTCCACATTCCGAGATTACATTTATCTTTGCATTTTACAACCTTGCCAAATCTTCTATATATTCTTATTATCTTTCCTTACTAATTTACCTTCCCTCAGATACTTTACATTTTAATCTAGGCATATTAGGATATCTATTTTTGAGCAATATTTTACCATATATTCATCAAAACATTCCCACTCCTTTTTAAATTTTTGATTCGATTGGTTTCTTATAATAGCCGTTCGTTTTGCCAGAGTTAAGTATTCATTTAGTTTACAAATCCTTTCCTCCCTTAAGGGTAGAGTTTGTAACTTCCACTTAGCAGCAATCACTACTGTACTTGCTTAAAAGAAGACACCCCCCCCCCCCCCCGGTGGTATCTCTTCCCCTATCAATCCATTATTATTGATATTTTCAACATCTTCTTTAATTCTTCATGTATTACTGTGCAAAATTTCTTAATTTCCTCCTTCTTAATTTCTGTACAATTAAGGTAGTTCCGTCCCTATAATTCCCAAAAGAAAAGCTTCTGGTTTTTTTAAAAAAAATAAAGGTTATTCTGAACATCCTTTTCGATTCATTGTATATCATTTCCCATTTCGTTTGCGTGACGTCGGCTGCCTCGGAGTTGGCCGTGCGGCTCTTAACGCTTCTGCCTTCTCCTTTCTCAGACGCGGAAGCTGTCCAAGATGGAGCGTCAGCGCTTCAGCGAGGAGGTGGAGATGCTGAAGGGGCTCCAACACCCAAATATTGTCCGCTTCTACGACTCGTGGAAGTCTTCGGTGAAGGGGCAGGTCTGCATCGTCCTGGTCACGGAACTCATGACCTCAGGCACCCTCAAAACGTGAGCATGAAACTGGCTGGGTGGTGACTGTGGGAAGGCGTCAGTGGGGAGAGGACCATGGGGCCTCCGGGGCTTTTGGTCCCGAGGTAGTGGGGACGCCCACCATTTCATTTCACGGGGCCTAGGACCCTCGTACCTGCGGGAACACCTCTCCTGGTATGCCCCGTGGAGGACCTTTGTTGTTGTTGTTTAGTCGTTTAGTTGTGTCCGACTCTTCGTGACCCTGTGGACCAGAGCACGCCAGGCACTCCTGACTTCCACTGCCTCCCGCAGTTTGGTCAAACTCATGCTGGTAGCTTCGAGAACACCATCCAACCATCTCGTCCTCTGTCGTCCCCTTCTCCTTGTGCCCTCCATCTTTCCCAACATCAGGGTCTTTTCCAGGGAGTCTTCTCTTCTCATGAGGTGGCCAAAGTATTATTGGAGCCTCAGCTTCAGGATCTGTCCATCCAGTGAGCACTCAGGGCTGATTTCCTCCAGAATGGATAGGTTTGATCTTCTTGCAGTCCATGGGACTCTCAAGAGTCTCCTCCAGCACCATAATTCAAAAGCATCAATTCTTTGGCAATCAGGGTTCTATATGGTCCAGCTCTCACTTCCGCGGAGGACCTTAAGGTCCATAAATAGCAGTACAGTGGACGCTCGGGTTGCAAACGTGATCCGTGTGAGATGCACGTTTGCAACCCGCGTCTACGCATGCGCGGGTTGCGGTTCGGTCCTTCTATGCATGTGCAAAACGCGAGTTAGCGCTTCTGCTCATGCGTGACCGCCGAAACCCGGAAGTAACCCGTTCTGGTACTTCAGGGTTTTGGCTGTCCACAACCCGAAAAAACACAACCTGAAGCATCTGTAACCCGAGGTATGACTGTACTCTAGTGGTCCCGGGCCCTAAGGAAGTCAGATTAGCCTCAACCAGGGCCAGGGCCTTTTTAGCACTGGCTCCGGCCTGGTGGGACGCTTTGTCCCATGAGACCAGGGCCCTCTAGGATCTGATTTCTTTCCACAGGGCCTGTAAGACACAGTTGTTCCACCTGGCCTTTGGCTTGGAAACAGCCCAATCCCCTCCCCGTCTTTCCTTTTCCTTCTGTCATGGAACCCCTATTTGGGGACGTCCCTGGCTTTTTTCTGGCCCACATAGGACCAGTCTGGATAGTTGGCCTTGGTGAAGATTTGACACCCCCCCCCCCGCCAAAAAAACAACAACAGTTTTTTATCTGGGCTTCCACTGAAATGAAGCTGCTTTTTAAGTTGTATTTTAATCCTTTTTTTAAATTGTATTTTAATCAGTTTTTTTATACTTGATGTTAGCCACTTTTTATAAAAGAATGGAGATGGTTTATTGAATATTTACAGATAAATTGCAAACAGATAAAAGCATTAGCAGGATTTTTGTAATAACCTGCAGTTTCACAAGAGTATATATTTAAAGTACATAAACAAGTGAGCAAATTAAATGAATTTGGATATATATATATATATATATATATATATATATATATATATATGCTTTCGTAGATTTTCACGGGTACAGGAATGCAGGTTTTGGTGTCTTCGGGTGTCTTCCCGTGTAAGAGTCGGGGTGTCTGTGCGACGTTTCGACGATATAATTTCAGGAACTGCAGAAAGAGGGGGAAGGAAGTCAAGTTTTGAAATGTTAAAATTATGGAAATGCATAAACCTGAAAAGGATAAATAAAATTAAATTAAAAAAGAGATTGCAAGGATTTGCTCAGAAGGTCCAGTCTTACACCGTTCCTAAAGGGTGGAGCCCACAGCTGGTTCTTTAGGCGAGGTAACTCCGAGTCTAATGGCGCTTCCTTTTTGTAGGTATCTGAAGCGCTTCAAGGAGATGAAGCTAAAAGTCCTCCAACGCTGGAGCAGACAGATCCTGCGAGGCCTCCATTTCCTCCACACGCGGTCGCCTCCGATCATCCACCGCGACCTGAAGTGCGACAACGTCTTCATCACGGGGCCCACGGGCTCCGTCAAAATCGGGGACCTTGGTTTGGCCACACTCAAGCGGGCGTCATTTGCCAAGAGTGTCATAGGTACCTAACTGTTTCTGTCTCTGGGGGCCAGGTTTGGATAACGGGAATTAGAGCAGGCATCTATCCGGTAAAGAGATCAAAGACTGAATGGGGGGGAAAGTTTGATGAGCCAGCCAAAGACCATAAAGGTAAAGAGACCCCTGACCATTAGGTCCAATCGTGGCCGACTCTGGGGTTGCGATGCTCATCTCACTTTATTGACCGAGGAGCCCCGGCGTACAGCTTCCGGGTCATGTGGCTAGCATGACTAAGCCGCTTCTGGTGAACCAGAGCAGCACACGGAAACGCCATTTACCTTCCTGCCAGAGTGGTACCTATTTATCTACTTGCACTTGACGTGCTTTCGAACTGCTAGGTTGGCAGGAGCAGGGACCGAGCAACGGGAGCTCACCCCGTCACGGGAATTCGAATCACCGACCTTCTGATCGGCAAATCCTAGGCTCTGTGGTTTAACCCACAGCGCCACCCGCATCCTGCTAAAGTCCGTAGAATCATATAATTGTATAGTTGGAAGGGACCATTCTGCAATGCCAGGAATCTCAGCTAAAGCATCTATGACAGATGGCCATCTAACTTCTGCTTTAAAACCTCCCAGGAGATTCCCCAACCTCACGAGGGAGACTATTCCACTAACAAACAGCTCTTACTGTCTGAAATTTTTTTTCTGGTGTTAAGTCGGAATTTCTTTTCTTGGAGCTTGAAGCCCTTGGTTCGAGTGCTCCCTTCCAGAGCAGGAGAAAACATGCTTGGTCCATCTTCCATGTGGCAGCCATTGAGATACTTGACAAAGGCTGTCAAATATCCTCTCAGTCTCCTTTTCCAGGCTAAACATACCCTGCTCCTTCAATTGTTCCTCATAAAGCTTGGCTTCCAGACCCTTAATCATCTTGGTTGCCCTCCTCTGCACACGTTCCAGCTTGTCAACAACCTTCTGAAATGGTGGTGCCCAGAACTGGATGCAGTGTTCCAGGTGTGGTCTGACCAAGGCAGAATAGAGTGGAACTATTACTTGCCTTGAAACGAACACTATACAGTGGTACCTTGGGTTACATACACGTCAGGTTACATACGCTTCAGGTTACAGACTCCGCTAACCCAGAAATAGTACCTCGGGTTAAGAACTTTGCTTCAGGATGAGAACAGAAATTGTGCGGCGGCGGGGGGAGGGCATTAGCTAAAGTGGTACCCCAGGTTAAGAACAGACCTCCAGAACGAATTAAGTTCTTAACCTGAGGTACCACTGTACTTCAATTGATTCAGCCTAGAATAGCATTACAGTGGTGCCCCGCAAGACGAATGCCTCGCAAGACGGAAAACTCACTAGACGAAAGAGTTTTCCATTTTGGAGGTGCTTCGCAAAACGAATTTCCTATGGGCTTGCTTCGCAAGACGACAATGTCTTGCGAGTTCCTGCTGGTTCCCCCCCCCCTTTTTCTAAGCCGCTAAGCCGCTTATCAGCTGATCCGATCAGCAGATAAGCCGCTAATAGCGCTAATCCGCTAATTCGCTAATCCGTCAATGGGCTTGCTTCGCAAGACGAAAAAACCGATAGACGAAGAGAATCACAGAACGGATTCTTTTCGTCTTGCGAGGCACCACTGTAGCTTTTTTTGCTGCTGTGTCACGCTGTTGACTCATGTTAAACTTGTGGTCCACCAAGACCAGTTAAAGTTAAAAACTCCGTAAGAGGCTCAAAATTGTTGTGATGCTTGCCAAGGATAGGAGTTGCACAGGTGAGGAGTAGACACCAAGGATACCTGCTCTGCCTGCTTTCACCAGGTGCACAGATGGCACAATGAGAAGTGTGTTGTTCTTGAATTGAGAAATAGTTGTGGAAGAGATGTGCCGTAGCTCAAGGTTAAAAAGGTAAAGGTACCTCTGACTGTTAGGTCCAGTCACGGATGACTCTGGGGTTGTGCGCTCATCTCGCTCTATAGGCCAAGGGAGCCGGTGTTTGTCCGCAGACAGTTTTTCCAGGTCATGTGGCCAGCATGACTAAGCCGCTTCTGGTGAACCAGAACAGCGCACGGAAATGCCGTTTACCTTACCGCTGGAGTGGTACCTATTTATCTACTTGCACTTCGACGTGCTTTCGAACTGCTAGGTGGACAGGAGCAGGGACCGAGCAACAGGAGCTCACCCCGTCGTGGGGATTCGAACTGCCGACCTTCCGATTGGCAAGTCCTAGGCTCTGTGGTTTAGACCGCAGTGCCACCTGTGTCAGGCTCAAGGTTATTAGATCCTTATTAGTCAGAACTGGAGATCTTCAGCAGAAGCTGGATGCGTAATGGGATGGCACACCTATTTCACATTAGAGGGTTATCCTAAAATCATAGAATCCTGGAATTGTAAAGCTACAAGGGGACCCCAAGGGCCATCTAGTCCAACCCCCTGCAATGCAGGTATATTCCAGTCAATGTGGGTCTCGAACCCACAACCCTGAGATTGAGAGTCTCACGCTCTACTGGCTGAGCTAGTGGCGGAAGGTGGCTGAGCCTCAGATAAAACCCCTTCCTTCCTCTTCTCCCAGGAACCCCAGAATTCATGGCTCCAGAGATGTACGAGGAGAAATACGACGAAGCCGTGGATGTCTATGCCTTTGGCATGTGCATGCTGGAGATGGCCACCTCAGAATACCCCTACTCGGAATGCCAGAATGCGGCTCAGATCTATCGCAAGGTCACTTCGGTGAGAGCATAGCCTCTTGTTTTCTCAGGAAGTTAGGGCTGACCTCGCTCCCTTATGGGCTACACCCCTTGCTAGGTCCCCAGGCGTCTCCTCCTCCTCCTCCTCCCAGGGAGAAGAAGAAGAAGAGTTTGGATTTGATATCCCACTTTATCCCTACCCTAAGGAGTCTCAAAGCGGCTAACATTCTCCTTTTCCTTCCTCCCCCACAACAAACACTCTGTGAGGTGAGTGGGGCTGAGAGACTTCAGAGAAGTGTGACTGGCCCAAGGTCACCCAGCAGCTGCATGTGGAGGAGCGGAGACGCGAACCCGGTTCCCCAGATTACGAGTCCACCGCTCTTAACCACTACACCACACTGGCTCTCACTCTCCTGCCCCCCCAAATATTTCACTATTAATAAGCTTCTTCTTAATTGTATTTCAGTTCAACAATTACTTTGATAAAATACACATTTTGTTATGTGCAAATGGCTTGAAATACCTATTAGGTCCATAAATCACCATGTAGCATATATTCCACTCAAAAAACAGCAACAGTTTGTTGGTGACAAAGGACAGCTGGACATATAAAGGGCCTCATCAAACCTAAACCCGGCCCTGACTGCCTCGCAGGGTTCTTCTACCGCTCGTAACCACTACAGCACACTGGAGAGAGATCCAAGGAATTTGGAAAGTGTTTGATGCAACTTCGGGATTTAAGGAGGGAAGGTTGGGAATGGGTGGGCTTTTATGGCCAGGGAAGAGTGATCATTGCGGAAGGCGGATCTTGTTTATGTTCTTAGCACAGAATCCTACCCACGTACAGCAGCTGGGACAGAGCAGCCCAGGTTTGACTTCTAAACAAATGTTTTCTCCACGTTTGCAAACTTTTCTGCAACTCCAGGAAACTGGGTCCTCCGCCAACCCCTGTTCTGCTTTTTTCCCCTTTTCCTGGTATGTCCCACGGAGGACCTTACGGTCTTCAAACAAAAACATCTTGGAGGTCCCGGGCCACAGGGAGGTTAGGCTGGCCTCAACCAGAGCCAGGGCTTTTTCGGCTGTGGCCCCAGCCTGGTGGAACGCTCTGTCACAAGAGACTAGGGCCCTGTCGTACTTGACATCTTTCTGCAGGGCCTGCAAGACAGAGCTGTTCCACCAGGCCTTTGGCCAAGACACAGTCTGACCCCCTCCTTTGGTAATCCTCACAGAACTCTAGCCCAATGGTTGCCATTAATTTGATTCTGAATTAATTTTAGAATGAATTGATTTTAGAATGCTGTGTTACCTTTATTGTTGTTAGCGCCCACTCTGCACAGTAGGTTTCAGCGCAGGGAGGGGAGGAGAAGGTTGGGGGTCAAGCGACTCTTATGCTGGGGGAGGTACAAGGACCGACCACCCCCAGATTCTTCTAGCGACTGAGCCAGACATGAACTTGCAACGCTCTTCACTGTAAATAGTTTTGCACTAAGAATAAAGCCTGGAAAAGACAGGTCGGAGTCTTGCCTGTTTGCTCTCGAGCAACCACACCACCATCTGCAGGGGGGGGGGGAGCTGGTAAAATTGGGGGGATGGGACTGATGTCCCACCTCCTCGTTTTCTGGTTTCTTCCCCTCCAAGGTTTTCATATCCCTAACTTGCAAGCAAAATCTTTCTCCCAGGGGACAAGGGGCTTGGAAGCCTCATGATGCCCTTACTTCTGTCCACCCACTAACCTCCCCCAAAACCTGTGGACTCCCTGGCCCCGTCTGAACTGCCCTCCGTCCCTTTTATCACAGGGCATCAAGCCCAGCAGTTTTTACAACGTGAAGGTGCCTGAACTGAAGGAGATCATTGAGGGCTGCATCCGGATGAACAAGTATGAAAGGTAGGGGAGATCTCCGCCGCTGGCCTGATTTCGGAGACCCTTGGAGGGTAAATGGTTATAGGATCAGGAAAACGTGTTGCTGTCTGGGTTTGGTTGGGCTGCCTATCACCCCTGCCCAATGGTCAGACCGGCCGAGGCTGATGGGAGTTGGAACCCAGCAACTATTCCCCACCCCGATACAGGTTACAACCCAAATAATGATTTTTCTTTAAAGAAGTAACAACAACAACAACAACAACAACAACAACAATATATTATTTATACCCCATCCATCTGGCTCGGTTTCCCCAGCCACTCTGGGCAGCTTCCAGCAGAACACTAAAATACAATAACCTATTAAACATTAAAAGCTTCCCGAAACAGGACTGCCTTCAGATGTCTTCTAACAGTCTGGTAGTTGTTTTTCTCTTTGACATCCGGTGGGAGGGCGTTCCACAGGGCGGGTGCCACTACCGAGAAGGCCCTCTGCCTGGTTCCCTGCAACTTGGCTTCTCGCAGCGAGGGAACCGCCAGAAGGCCCTCGGCGCTGGATCTCAGTTTCTGGACTGAACGATGGGGGTGGAGACGCTCCTTCAGGTATACTGGACCGAGGCTGTTTAGGGCTTTAAAGGTCAGCACCAACACTTTGAATTGTGCTCGGAAACGTACTGTACAGGGCTCTTCTTTTGCAAAAACTCCAGGACGCTTGGGCAAAGAACAATGGTCTGGGCTGTTGTGGGGTAGAAACTTGGAGATACGTGTGGAAATGCAGAACCTGTTTGAAGCCTCACCCCCAATCTGCAGAAAAGGGTGTGGCACATACAGTGGTGCCTCGTGAGACGAAAATAATCCGTTCCACGAGCCTCTTCGTCTAGCGGCTTTTTCGTCTTGCGAAGCAACCCTATTAGCGGCTTAGCGCTATTAGTGGTTTAGCGGCTATTAAAGGCTTAGCGGCTATTAAAGGCTTAGCGGATTAGCGGCTAAAAGGCTATTAGCGGCTTAGCGGCTTAGAAAAGGGGGGGGGAGCGGAAAAAAATCGGAACACTCGCAAGACGTTTTTGTCTTGCAAAGCAAGCCCATAGGGAAAATCGTCTTGCGAAGCAGCTCAAAAACGGAAAACCCTTTCGTCTAGCGGGTTTTCCATCTTGCGAGGCATTCGTCTTGCAGGGCACCACTGTACTTAAACATGTACCTGTTATTTTAAACTGCACATAAGAATGGCAGAAGTCTCTTGCTGGATTGGACAAGTCTGTGGGTCATGTAAGCAGTGCTCTTTTTCCTATGGGGAAAAAAAAGCTGCCAGTACCACTTAGCCACAAATGGGCCAAGGGTAGGTACTCTGCACGTGCTCAGAGGCACACTGCTCTTGCCCATCATTTCTTAGGCGCCGACGGACAGGCCAACCGTAAGTGACCTGCAGGTTTGGGGAGCGACTTTGGAAAGAATGCTGGTTACAAGAGGGCTGGAGGATCTCCTTCGTAAGAGGGCCTGCTGTTTTTGTTCTCGTTCAGCCTTTGGTTGGCCTCGGCTCACAGAGCAGTGTTTTCTGCTGCCCGCCTGCCCCTTCTGTGAGCGACATTCACCACTGTGCTCTCCAGCGGGGAAACGGGGAGCCGCTTGCACTTCCTCCTTGTTAGACAACAACGTGAAGCACGTCCAGAAAAGCAGAGCCGAACAGCTCCTCCGGAGCGTGCTAGCTCTGCCCTCAGCGGCAGTGATTTATTTTTTAAATACAGTGGTACCTTGGTACTTGAACAGCTTGGCTCCCGAACAAATCAACTCTTGAACACCGCAAACCCAGAAGTGTTCCAGTTTTCGGAAGCCAAAAATCCAACGCGACTTCTGCTTGAGTGTCAGAGGCTCCTGCAGCCAATCGGAAGCTGTGCCTTTGTTTTCCAACGGTTTCGAGAGTCGAACGGACTCCCGGAACAGATTAAGTTCGACAACCAACGTACCACTGTACCGCAGTATCACTGGAAATTCCATATATCAAATGCTAATGAGAACTTCAACATGCTGCTCAAGTCTTCAGAAGACTTTAGGATTTTTAAAGAACAAACACATAAAATGGGAACTGTGCTCATGGACTAATCTTGAGGTCCAGCTCCGAGGGCCTTCTGTCGGTTCCCTCCCTGCGAGAAGTGAGGTTACAGGGAACCAGGCAGAGGGCCTTCTCGGTAGTGGCACCCGCCCTGTGGAATGCCCTCCCATCAGATGTCAAGGAAATAAACAACCATCTGACTTTTAGAAGACATCTGAAGGCAGCCCTGTTTAGGGAAGCTTTTAATGTTTGATGTTGTATTGTGTATTTAATATTCTGTTGGGAGTTGCCCAGAGTGGCTGAAGAAACTCAGCCAGATGGGCGGGGTTTAAATATAAATAAATTATTATGGGCCACCCAACCCTTCAGCCTCTGCCGGGCATACCTTTTCCCCTCGCGCTCTCTAAGCGTTCCCTTCGCCACCATCCTAATTCTGCGCCCTGCTTTAAATCCGCCTCGCCTCCCTCCCTCTCTTGCAGATACACCATCAAATATCTCCTGGACCACTCCTTCTTCCAAGAGGACACGGGAGTCCACGTGGAGCTGGCTGAAGAGGACGATGGCGTGAAGTCCAACCTGAAGCTGTGGCTGAGGATGGATGACACAAAGAAGCTTCACGGAAAGTACAAGGACAACAACGCTCTGGAATTCCGATTCGAGCTCTACAAGGATGTGGCCGAGGAAGTGGCCCAGGAGATGGTACAAGTCGCAGTTCTTCTTAGGGGTTGGGGAGGCTGGTCTGGGGAGTCCAGGAGTTAGAAGGGGCTCATGGGTAGGGAAGACGGGAGAGGACCGGAAGCATTGGGTGGGTTGCAAAAAGGAGAGGTGCCCTGGCTTTGTCCTACCCAGAAGTCACTGGGTACTGTCTCCTCAGTTTCATTTTCTTCAGGATTCTACAGAGTTTGCCTCTCGGGCAATGGCTCCGTAGTTACCTTGTATAGTGGTACCTCGGGTTACATACGCTCCAGGTTACATACGCTCCAGGTTACATATGCTTCAGGTTACAGACTCCGCTAACCCAGAAATAGTACCTCGGGTTAAGAACTTTGCTTCAGGATGAGAACAGAAATCGTGTTCCGGCAGCGCGGCAGCAGTGGGAGGCCCCATTAGCTAAAGTGGTGCTTCAGGTTAAGAACAGTTTCAGGTTAAGAACAGGCCTCCGGAACGAATTAAGTACTTATCCCGAGGTACCACTGTATAAGCGCACAACATCATTATGGAATCTTTCATTAGAGGAAAGTGAGTTCACGGCCCATACGCCATGGAGGTACAGTGGTACCTCGGTTTTTGAACGTAATCCATTCTGGAAGACTGTTTGACTTCTGAAACATTTAAAAACAGAAGCACGCATTTCTGGAAGCATTTATGTCCGGAAAACTCAATACGGAACCTGCTTGGCATGTTCGGCTTCCTAAAAGCATTTGAAAACCAAAGCAGTTACTTCTGGGCTTTTGACGTTCGAAAGCCGAAACGTTCTACTTCCAAGATGTTCGAAAACTGAGGTACCACTGTAAGTGTATTCCTGGGGCTCGAGGTAGATTAGGACAATGAAATATTAATACAGTGGTACCTCGGGTTAAGAACTTAATTCGTTCCGGAGGTCTGTTCTTAACCTGAAACTGTTCTTAACCTGAAGCACCACTTTAGCTAATGGGGCCTGCTGCTGCTGCCATGCCGCCGCTGTTGCCGCGCGATTTCTGTTCTCATCCTGAAGCAAAGTTGTTAACCCGTTGTACTATTTCTGGGTAAGTGGAGTCTGTAACCTGAAGCGTCGGTAACCCGAGGTACCACTGTATAGCATTACAGTGGTACCTCGGGTTACATACACTTCTGGTTACATACACTTCAGCTTACAGACTCCACTAACTCAGGAAGAGTACCTCGGGTTAAGAACTGTGCTTCAGGATGAAAACAGAACTCGTGCTCCGGCGGCGTGACAGCAGCGGGAAGCCCCATTAAGCTAAAGTGGTGCTTCAGGTTAAGAACAGTTTCAGGTTAAGAACGGACCTCTGGAACGAATTAAGTACCTAACCTGAGGTACCACTGTACTACTAATAATTTAATATGGCTCTTCTTTAGGGAGTGGGAAGCGCGGTTGTCTCACAGCTAGGGCATTAGAAAATGGAATCAAATGAGCTCTCAGATACATTGCATAAGTCCCTTTTGCAAGGGCTGTGGTCATTCTCACACCGTGACTTTAAAGCATATTCATACCACTTTGAACAGTCATGGCTTGCCCCACAAAGAATCCTGGGAACCGTCGTACATTGGGGAGGCTGAGATTTGTTCAGAGTCACAATCCCTAGCCCCCTTCGCACAAATGACAGTTCCCGCAATTCTTTGGGGGAAGGTGCGTTTGTGCCAGAATTCGAACTCTTGTTTCCTCCAGCTCCTTCACTTCTGTCACTCCCACTCCCCGCTCCCGCAGGTGGTCTTGGGCTTTGTATGCGAGGCCGACTACAAGCTGGTGGCCAAAGCGGTGCGCGAGCGAGTCCTGGCCATTAAGCGCCAGCGCGAGAAGGCGAAGCGGGCCCGGGAGGAGCAGAGGCGGCACGAACAGGCTCCGGACATCCTTCATCTGCTGGACCTAGACTCTCCGCCCCCTCTCAGCCCTGCCCAGCCCTCGGCACCCACCACGCCCGGATCCGGGGATTCTGCACTCGGCCCAACTTTCCCCCCTGAGCCGGAAGAACCAGAAGTCGACCAGCACCAGACTTTCCGATATCAGCATGGCTATTCCTCAGCCACATGTAAGCTCCCTCGCTCCGTCAGCCAAGGGACTCTGTAGGCGACTATTACATACGAGAGCATGCACAGCGGGTGGCGCTGTGGTCTAAAGCACTGAGCCATTTGGGCTTGCTGATCAGAAGGTCGGTGGTTCGAATCCCTGTGATGGAGTAATAATAATTATAATTATAATTATAATTATTTATTATTTATACCCCGCCCATCTGGCTGAGTTTCCCCAGCCACTCTGGGCGGCTTCCAACACAACATTAAGGTAAAGGTAAAGGGACCCCTGACCATTAGGTCCAGTCGTGACCGACTCTGGGGTTGCGGCACTCATCTCGCTTTACTGGCCGAGGGAGCCAGTGTACAGCTTCTGGGTCATGTGACCAGCATGACTAAGGCGCTTCTGGCGAACCAGAGCAGTGCATGGAAACGCCGTTTACCTTTCCACCGGAGCAGTACCTATTTATCTACTTGCACTCTGATGTGCTTTCGAACTGCTAGGTGGGCAGGAGCAGGGACCGAACAATGGGAGCTCACCCCGTTGCGGGGATTTGAACCGCCGACCTTGTGATCGGCAAGTCCTAGGCTCTGTGGTTTAACCCACAGCGCCACCCGCGTCCCCACATTAAAATACACAACATTAAAATACAGTAAAGCCTCAAACATTAAAAGCTTCCCTGAACAGGGATGCCTTCAGATGTCTTCTAAAAGTCTGGTAGTTTTTGTTCTCTTTGACATCTGGTGGGAGGGCGTTTAGAGGAAGGCGTTTAGAGGAGTGAGCTCCCGTTGCTCTGTCCCAGCTCCTGCCAACCTAGCAGTTCGAAAGCACACCAGTGCAAGTACATAAATAGGTACCACTCTGGCGGGAAGGTAAACAGTGTTTCCGTGTGCTCTGGTTTCCGTCATGGTGTCCCATTGCGCCAGAAGCAGTTTAGCCATGCCGGCCACATGACCCGGAAAGCTGTCTGTGGACAAACGCCAGCTCCCTCGGCCTGAAAGCGAGATGAGCGCCACAACCCCATAGTCGCCTTTGACTGGACTTAACCGCCCAGGCGTCCTTTGCCTTTTACCTTTACGAGAGAGTACCAGCATGTTGTAAGTGGTTAGAATGGCAAAATTAATTCAGTGCCACCTCAGCTTGCCACTTCTGAAAGCTGACCCCTCAACGTTGACATGAGGAAATTGTGGAGGGCAGATATTTACCACTTGTTATGCCATTAAGGAAAATTGTATGAAAATGCTACACAGATGGTATTTGATACCCTGCCAGTTGGCTAAGATGTGTAGAACAGTCTCAAATAAGTGTTGGAAGCCTATGCTGGTGGAAGGTTCCTTTTTCCCTACCTGGTGGACTTGCAAAAAAGTAATTGGGAGATGATATATAATGAACTAAAAAAAAAAGATGTTCAGAATAGATATAACCGCAAAGCCAGAAGCATTTCTTCTGGGAATATGTGAAACAGAGATCCCAAAATAGGTTTGTAAAATTGTTTTTGTATGCCACCATGGCAGCCAGAGTACTCTACGCACAAAAATGGAAAACACCAGAAATCCCAACAAAGGAGGAATGGTTACTCAAGCTACTGGGGTGCTCAGAAGTGGCAGAACTCACAGCTAAAATAAGGAATCAGAAAGACAAAATATTTGTGGAAGAATGGAGACCCTTTTCAGTCTATATAAGAACGCAATATGGCCAAATAAAATTTCAAACAGGTTTTAACTTACGAGCAATGGCAAGACAATAGAAAATATTGTAATACAGGATTTAGGTAAATAGATAAGCTTTAAGAGGTTGGACAGGCAGCAGGGAAGAGAGAGAATTAGACCATCACAGATGTAACAATGGGAAGTCGCCAGCACAAATAAATAGATTTTGATGTAAATTGTGCGTTATATGATCTGAATGTAAATCAATGTAAAATATTAAACATATCTGGGACAAAGTCCCCAGTGAACTTGTAAGGCTCCCGAGTTAGAGGCCAGGCCTGGTCTTTCGTTTCGCAGTCACCCTTTTTCTTTCTGATTTCCACCCCCCCCCCCAGCTGATTGTGAGACGGACGGATACCTGAGCTCCTCTGGATTTGTGGATTTGTCCGACTTGCCACAGAGCTGCTCCAGCCCCCCCGTCGCCCCTGAGCATTCCTTCGCTTCGGTGAGTGGCAGTGCCGACCCCTGGCATGGGCAGCGGTGGTGCCCCTGTGAGCTACGAACTAGGGAGGTGTCGAATTGTCACGGCAACCTGCCTTCAACGGTGGTTTTTATATCCCCAGACCATTGCTGTGAGCGTGAACTCCATCAGCGACTTCCCTTCCCCTGCGGACAGGTAAGGACATGCCGGATTGTTGTGGGGAAATAATTTGCTGCAGGGTTTAGGTTGCTGGGAACGTGAGGAGATACAGTGGTACCTCTGGTTATGAACTTAAGAATAAGAATAAGAATAAGAATTTAATATTTATACCCCGCCCATCTGGCTGAGTTTCCCCAGCCACTCTGGGCGGCTTCCAATCAAGTGTTAAAAACAATACAGCATTAAATATTAAAAACTTCCCTAAACAGGACTGCCTTCAGATGTCTTTTAAAGATAAGATAGCTACTTATTTCCTTCACATCTGAAGGGAGGGTGTTCCACAGGGCGGGTGCCACCACCAAGAAGGCCCTCTGTCTGGTTCCCTGTAACCTCACTTCTCGCAATGAGGGAACCGCCAGAAGGCCCTCGGCGCTGGATCTCAGTGTCCGGGCAGAACAATGGAGGTGGAGCCGCTCCTTCAGGTATACTGGGCTGAGGCCCTTTAGGGCTTTAAAGGTCAGCACCAACACTTTGAATTGTGCTCGGAAACGTACTGGGAGCCAATGTAGGTCTTTTAAGACCGGTGTTATGTGGTCCCGGCGGCCACTCCCAGTCACCAGTCTAGCTGCCGCATTCTGGATTAATTGCAGTTTCCGGGTCACCTTCAAAGGTAGCCCCACGTAGAGCGCATTGCAGTAGTCCAAGCGGGAGATAACTGAACCTGAAACCATTCTTAACCTGATACCGTTCTTAACCTGAGGTACCACTTTAGCTAATGGGGGCCTCCCGCTGCCGCTGCACCGCCAGCGCACGATTTCTGTTCTCATCCTGAGGTAAAGTTCTTAACCCAAGGTACTACTTCTGGGTTAGCGGAGTCTGTAACCCGAAATGTTTGTAACCCGAGGTATTTGCAACCCAAGGTACCACTGTGCCTGCTTTTCTCACATTCCTCACCCCAAGCCTTGCTGTGTAGCTTGTGGGGCGGTGTCAGAGGCATAGCGTGGCTGACTGGTGAAGGATGCCCACACGTGCCCTTGCCACAGATTCACCCATCCTGGCACAGCGAGATAAAAAGAGCAGAGAGGGATTCAGAGGGGCAGTAAGCCAAGGCGCATTCCGTCATGTGTGCCCAGATCAGTCACATTTGCTCATGTTTCACTTCCTGTTTTGGTCGCCCGCGACGCAGCTACACGTCCGACGTAGCGTCTGGCTTGAGCGATGGTTACGAGGGTATCTCTGCGAGCGAGCGCCGAGCGAAGCCCCTGCCCAAGAAGGGGTCTGGAAGACTGCTGCGCCGCCGTGCCCGATCTCGCCTACGCATCACAAACGTGAGCGCTGCCCGCATTGCGACAGGCTTGGGTGCTATGTGTCCTGATCGGTGGATATTTGTGTGTGGTTCTGAACTCCCACCTCTATTGTGCTAATATATATCCTGTGGTTCTCAGCTGGTTAGGTTTCCTGACTGACAGTGGGCTGGATCCAGACTTAGTTGTGCTTTGAGTAGACCCATTGGAATTCAAGCCCCATGGATTGCAGTGGGCCTGCTCTTGACCTGACTAAGCATGGATTCAACCCTGTATTTTTCCCCCCAGAGTGAGACAGCCGGAGCTCACATGAATTGTTGGTGTTCGAAGGAAAGGCTACCATTAATGTTTTCATTTTGCAGGGGGGACAACAGAAAAAAGGAACCCTTTGAAAACCATATGAAAAACAAAGCGCCTTGTCTTCCCCCTTCCTTTCCGGCCGTTGTGAGGGAAACCGGGGAACCCAGCCAGATGGGCGGGGTATAAATAATAAATTATTATTATTATTATTATTATTATTATTATTATTATTATTATTATTATTTCCAAGCTTCAGAATTCAAATACCTTCAAAGAGCCAAACCCAGTCATTTCGGCAGCTGATTGATTGCAGCCCGTTATTATATATCATTTCAGGAGCGCCTCCTGATTAATGCCAATATTCCAAATTAATGAGGAATCAGTCACTAATCATGCCGGAGACAGAGGCTCGTCCATGCCAGGGACACACTCCCAGGTTGCACCCGCTCTGTCTTTCAAGTTGACAGACACGAGCTTAAGCGGCACAGTGGGATACAGTGAGCTCCCCAGAACCCCCTGAGGAGCAATTGCCAGGAATTTTACCTCATAAAGCCTGGCTTTCCCCTGCCTAAACCTCCCCACTGCCCCAGAGGGCAGCGGAGAGCTACCGCCATTAATCGTGACGTCAGGAGGAAACCCTGTTGACCTTGATTTTAAATGAGCTGTGTCACTTGAGCCTGATTCTAATCGTTCAGTGAGTGCTGCAGTAACTTCAAGCCGAAAGGCAAATTATCGGGTTAGCTTTGAGTACAAACTGCTGTGTGGGCACCAGTTCATTGCTCTCCCAACTTCCCAGCCAGGGGCGAACTAAGGCGTTGTGACACCTGGGGCAGGGGGTCGCTACATAGGGCGCATGTGCGGCGTTGCTACGTACGACGCATGCGCTGTATGTAGCACCGCCGCACATGCGCTGTACACAGCAGTTTGCTGGCGCTCCGGCGCCATATGGGCGGTGCTGGGATCCTCTGCTGCAGCCGCGAACGAAGGATCCTCTACATGCGGCTGTAGTGGCAATGGAGGGATCCCACTGCCGTCCATACGGCGCTTGAGTGGCGCAGGCAGCAAACCACTATGTACAGCGCATGTGCGGCAGCGTTACGTACTGCGCATGTGTGTGACGCTTCGCATGCACTATACATAGTGGTTTACTGCCAGCGCCGGGATCCTCTGCTCACGCCACTGCCACATGGTGAGCCCCCGCAGGATGTCTTCTTGTCACCCGCCCACCCCAGACATGGCATAAAGTTACATCGTGTAAGAGAGTGTATTCAGAAAGGACTCATTCAGGTGTCCTACATGCCAGGAAACGAAATTCCTGCAGATCTGTTGTCTAAGGTTGTTAACAGAGAACAACTTACGGTTTATGTACAGAGGTTGCAGTTGGGTTGAACCACAGGGGGAGGATGTTAGGATATAGTTCCGTTCCACCTTAAAAGGGAACAGGCATGACTGTTGCGTGTCACATGCCTGTTTACTCCCAGCACTTGCTGGGAACTTCCGTTTGTATATTGCTTTTGCATTGCTGCTGTTTTGCTGGACACAAAGGGAACCAGACATGTTTCCTTCGTTCCTGAACTATGCTGAATAAATGCTGTAAATATGCTTGCACATCTCTCCGTCCGCCACTTCTGCTGTGAGAAGATTTATTCATTTGCTGATGGAGCGTGCAAGGGTCTCTAAATGTATCTGAGGCTCGTGTCGCTGATTGATGCTGTTCCAAGGGAGACCGGTGATCGTCCAGCTGCCGGCTGGTGGCTCGAACCAGCTGGGGACCTGCCTGATGCCGTCTCCCCAGCAGTATCTCAACAGGCACCTGGGGCGCACTGCACCCCCCCCCTGCACCCCTGTTGCGATGCCACTGTTCCTAGCACCACCACTGTGGGAACAGGATGCTGAATTAAATGGGGTATTGGCCTGATCCAAGAAGTCTCTTCTTATGTGGCTTCTTCAAATCTAGCGTATTTGTTTTTAGACTCTTACAATCAAGTGGCAGTTCAGACAACTGTTTTCCTTCCTACATAAGGAGAGCCTTCTGGATGAGGCCAATGGCCCAGCAATTTGTATCCTGTACTCACAGTGGCCACCCAGAGGCTCGTGGGGAAACCCTCACGCAGGACCTCAACACAAGAGCACACTCCTTTCCTGTGGTTTTCAGCTTCTGGGCTTCGGAAGTATTTGCTGCCTCCGAAACATAACTGGCCACCCGGTAGGCATAATTCATCTGCAAATGAAAGCCAGAACTGGTCAGAAATGTCATATTTCAGTCTGTTCATCCAGTGGACTTGGGGAAAGGGGCACGCACCATTTCGTCCTTTCCCCTGCAAGGTTCTAGGTCAGGGGTCCCCAAACTCAGGCCCACGGACCAGATAAGGCCCAAGGGATTCGTTTATCTGGCCCAGCGCTGCTCTGCGTGGCTCCCCACTTCCGGGTCGGAGCAGCACCGGAAATAGCTTGTTCGCATGCGTAAGCATTATTTGCGCATGCGCAAGCATTATTTCCGGTGCACATCCAGGTCGGAGGAGGCCCGTCCACATGCACACAAGCTATTTCCGGTGCTCCTCCAACCCAGAAGTGTGCCGGAAATAGCATGTGCACACGCGTATGGGCATGCAGTCCCCTTCCTCTGGCCCGCCGCGTGATCGGCGCTGGAGACACCGGCCCGAGGCGCGCTAAGTTTGCTGACCCCTGTTCTAGTTGCTTGGATAGTCTCAAGAGTTTCCATGTGGTAGTGTTGTTGTTTAATTTGCAACCTTCCATGTGTGCAGATGCCAGTCCAGAATGACCGGGTGGTTGAGTGCCAGCTGCAAACGTACAACAACAAGATGGTGACCTTCAAATTTGACTTGGATGGAGACAGCCCAGAGGAGATTGCAGCTGTCATGGTGAGGACGCAGGGTTTTCACGCTGCGGTAAGATTTTGACGTTCTCAGTCCTGACTCTGACTCCTCTCTTCCTTTGTGTCTCTGTCTTCTTCAGGTTGCCAAGGAATTCATCCTGAAATCTGAGCAGGAGGGATTCATCCGGAGAATCCGTGATATTATCCAGCGTGTGGGGACCCTCCTGAGCAAAGACCTGGGGGCTCTGGGCAGCCCTGAAACAGGGAGCCTGTCCCCAATTTTGGCTGCTGATGGACTCTCGGTGAGTGCCAGACCTATGGAAGTCGGGGGAATTTAGGTAGCCTCCTGGATGTTTCAGCCCTGATCTCCCCCTCTGGTTTCATGAAGCCAGTATGAGGTCCGTTTAGACGCACACATGTGCTTTGTGAGTTGTTTAAAATGGACTTACAGGTGTCTTTCCCACTTGCCCATTTTGAATTTTATCGTTATTCATGTTTTTATACTGTATTTTATGCTGCTTTTATAATTAAGTGTTTTAAATTTGTTGTTAGCCGCCCTGAGCCCGTTTTTTGAACCGGGAAGGGCAGGGTATAAATAAAAATTTATTATTATTATTTATTAGGTAAAGGTAAAGGGTCCCCTGACCATTAGGTCCAGTTGTGCCCGACTCTGGGGTTGTGGCGCTCATCTCGCTTTATTGGCCGAGGGAGCCGGCGTTCAGCTTCCAGGTCATGTGGCCAGCATGACTAAGCCGCTTCTGGCGAACCAGAGCAGCGCACAGAAACACCGTTTACCTTCCCGCTGGAGCGGTACCTATTTATCTACTTGCACTTTGACGTGCTTTCGAACTGCTAGGTTGGCAGGAGCAGGGACCGAGCAACGGGAGCTCACCCCGTCGTGGGGATTCGAACCGCTGACCTTCCGATCGGCAAGTCCTAGGCTCTGTGGTTTTAACCCACAGTGCCACCCACGTCCCCCTATTATTATTATTTATTATTCCCTGTCAAATTGAATAAAGATCCCTTTCGACATCATCAACCTTCCCACAGCTTCTGGCGGCTTTTTCCTTGTTTCCCCCTCTCTCAGAATGTGAGGGCCTATTTTCCCAAGGTGGCTCTTTCCGCAGAGACAGGGCGGGTTGGACGAGGGTCCAAGCCCTCCTGAATGCCACACCCTGAGCAGAAATACATTCCATTTAATCCCAAGTTTACGGTGGTTGGTTTGTGAAAAGGTAAAGGCGCTCTGCACATAGTCCGAAGTATGCTTGTTTTATTACTTTACACATTTCAGGCCTAATTTCAGAGTAATCCCTGCCGGCAAACTAGCCCTGTGTGCCTTTTCTTTCATCCATATGAAGTTTTGGATTTCTCCTGGGCCCAACGAAAACATTTTATTTTTTAATTCTGTGTCATTGTAGGGTGAGCTGCCTCCGCAAGGCCTCTCGCGCTCAATCTCTTCATCCTCATCTCTTAGCGGTATGTAACCCAACACCTTTTGTACCCCAGATTAGCATGCCTGTGCCCTTTTCTTAACCAGGGATGATCTCTCAAGTTACAGTATTTTTCGCTCTGCAGGACGCACTTTTTCCCCTCCAAAAATGAAGGGGAAATGTGTGTGCGTCCTATGGGGCGAATGCAGGCTTTCGCTGAAGCCTGGAGAGTGAGAGGGGTTGGTGCGCACCGACCCCTCTCACTCTCCAGGCTTCAGGAAGCTCTCCGCAAACCTTCAATAAACATTCTCCGATCTTCTCTAAACATATGTTTTTCTTGTTCTCTTATTCTATATGTTAAATCTGCAAGCTGTGCATATTCTGTCTACTTGAGCTGCTATTCTTCTTTGGTTGGGACCTCGCTGATTTTCCATTTTGGGGCTAAGAAAACACGGGCCGCAGTGGTAGCATGCAAAAATAACTTTTTTTGACACCTGGGAATTTCAGTCTGAATTATCCCCAACAGAAAGGACTCTGGGTTTTTTTGGGAAAGCACTTTCAAACATTTTTAAAAATTCATTATAGATCATTCCCAATACAATGGTACCTCGGGTTACAGATGCTTCAGGTTACAGACTCCGCTAACCCAGAAATAGTACCTTGGGTTAAGAACTTTGCTTCAGGATGAGAACAGAAATGACTCAGAGGCAGCAGGAGGCCCCATTAGCTAAAGTGGTGCTTAAGGTTAAGAACAGTTTCAGGTTAAGAACTTCCAGAACGAATTAAGTTCTTAACCCGAGGTACCACTGTACCCTTTTATGAGTCCACCACATATGAGAGAACGTTCCCTCAACCTCTTTGCTCCTTGTTTCAGATTTTGGTTGCTCCAGCCCTGGGCAGTCGGTCACGTCCCCCGTCCAAGCTTCTCTGGTAGACCCCGTCTCTGAGAACGAGTCCTTCAACTCCAGGGTTCCCCCTCCAAGTACCCAGAACTTTGGGCTGCCTTTGCTTTCAACAGTACCCACAGGTAAAACCAATCTGTTTCCTGCTTTCGTAGAAATGCCCAGGCAAGTGTCAGCCTGGGAGCCTTATCGCTCCTGCTTTCCCATGCGACATCCCTCCAGTTCCTTTGAACCGCGGAACACGGGTTGGATATCTAAGTATTTAGCAAGGAAACGGGATGGCCCATTGCAAACAGAGGGTTTGGAAGCTAGATGGGTGTGGGTGCAAATCCTGAACAAATACACTGAATCGGGCACGCTTTCATATAGGAGTGTGTGGGTTTTTAAAAAGGTTTTCTGGGTTTGGAGAAATGTGTAGGCCGAGTCTGGCGAAATATCCAATCTTCTGTAGGAGCCAGCTGTGTATCATCCATAATTTTATTAAGAGAATTTTAATGATTAAGCAGGCCATCCATCTCCTTTCTGTATATAGTTTTAGTTCCGTTACTGTTTTAACTACAGTCGTACCTTGGAAGTCAAACGGAATCCGTTCCGGAAGTCCGGTCCACTCCCAAAATGTTCGGAAATCAAAGTGTGGCTTCTGATTGGCTGCAGGAAGCTCTTGCAGCCAATCGGAAGCTGCGGAAGCCTCGCCAGACATTTGGCTACAGAAAATAGTTCGAAAGCCGGAACACTCACTTCCGGGTTTTGGTCATTCGGGAGCCGATTTTTTACGGGAGCCAAGGTGTTTGAAATCCAAGGTACGACTGTATTTCTTAATGATTGTTTCCCCCCCATGCGTTTTTAGCGATTCTTGCTTTTATCCGTAAGCCGCCTTGAGTCCCACCGTTGGGGAAAAGGCGGGGTAGAAAGAAACATAATGGTGATGATGATTTATGAATACAGTGGTACCTCAGGTTACATACGCTTCAGGTTATATACACTTCAGCTTACAGACTCCGCTAACCCAGAAATAGTAACTCGGGTTAAGAACTTTGCTTCAGGATGAGAACAGAAATCGTGCTCTGGCGGCGCAGCGGCAGCAGGAGGCCCCATTAGCTAAAGTGGTGCTTCAGGTTAAGAACAGTTTCAGGTTAAGAACGGACTTCCAGAACGAATTAAGTTCTTAACCCGAGGTAAAGGTAAAGGGACCCCTGACCAATTAGGTCCAGTCGTGACCGACTCTGGGGTTGCGGCGCTCATCTTGCTTTATTGGCCGAGGGAGCCGGCATACAGCTTCCGGGTCAAGTGGCCAGCATGACTAAGCCGCTTCTGGCGAACCAGAGCAGCGCACGGAAACGCCGTTTACCTTCCCGCCGGAGCAGTACCTATTTATCTACTTGCACTTTGATGTGCTTTTGAACTGCTAGGTTGGCAGGAGCAGGGACCGAGCAACGGGAGCTCACTCCGTCACGGGGATTCGAACCGTCGACCTTCTGATCGGCAAATCCAAGGCTCTGTGATTTAACCCACAGCACCACCCGCATCCCTATAGCCCGAGGTACCACTGTAAATAAAAACAAAGGCATCTCACTTGGCCGCCCTGCCAACAAGCAATGTGTTCTGCAATGATGCTCTTTCCTTGCATCTCCTGCTCACCTGCCAAATCTGCCTTCCTCCTTACAGGTGTCCCCTGTGTGCCGGCACAGACTTGGCCGCCATACCACATGCTGCCAACAGCTCCTGCCACGCCTCCGTACCTCTTCCCTGTTCCCCAGCCCATCGCCCCGCTGAGCCCCCTCCTCCCCACACTGTCCCTCCCCCCGCCGCCCACCCCGCCAGTCGTCCCCGCCGTACAGCCTCCCGCCGCCCCGCTCTGGACCCCCTCCACATCCCCGCTGCTCTCTCTTGCCAATGTCTTCTCCTTGGCAGTGATGAGCGTGGCTCAGTCCCTTCTTCCCGCCGTGACGGCGGCTTCCGCCCAGGCAGGGCCTCTCTACACCTCGCCGGTCTCGCAGTCTCCGGTGCTATGCCCGCCTAGCCCAGCTCCCGCGCGATTCGTCTACCCCGAGGTCATGGTTCCTCCTGCCAAACCGGCCCAGCTAGTCAACGGGACGTTGGGGATGCCAGCACCTCCAGGCTTTCTGCCATCCCTGAGTACGCCAACCACCAGCAGGCCTGACGATGGCATGGTGAGTGTGCAGATGTGCGTGCAGGCGTC
The DNA here is from genome assembly GCF_965113315.1 of Podarcis vaucheri. Classification (NCBI taxonomy): domain Eukaryota; kingdom Metazoa; phylum Chordata; class Lepidosauria; order Squamata; family Lacertidae; genus Podarcis; species Podarcis vaucheri. The sequence goes on along the minus strand of NC_138751.1, from coordinate 47,903,619 downwards.
CTCCCGCCCCCCGGACTTGCGCAAGACCGCGTGCGCACGCGGTGCTGGGAAATAAAGAAATGGAACTATCTCAGGAAGCAGCATGGGAGAGCTGGAGAGCAAGGCTGGTTTACAACGCCGTAATATATCCCTCAGGGACGCGGGTAGCGCTGTGGGTTAAACAACAGAGCCTAGGACTTGCTTATCAGAAGGTCGGCGGTTCGAATCCCCGCGATGGGGTGAGCTCCCGTTGCTCGGTCCCTGCTCCTGCCACCCTAGCAGTTCGAAAGCACGTCAAAGTGCAAGTAGATAAATAGGTACCGCTCCGGCAGGAAGGTAAACAATGTACTGCAGTCAAACAATCAATCAGTAGCTGAACTGGGTTCCACACAGTCACAAAAAAGAGCCGTAGAAACGCAAAATAAATAGCAAAAACAGACAGACCTCAGCATAACACCCAAATTGGAAGTGTGGCACTCAAAACGGAAGCCTAGCTCTCAAAATGGAGCATGTTCGGCTTCTGAAAAAAATTTCGCAAACTGGATGCCGGGGAAACTGTGAAGCCAGCTTGTGCCTCTGCTGACGTAGTTCCATCGTTATTTCAGTCGTGATACAGCAGTATATCGCAATATTTTGCTGGTTATATATCATGAAGTTGAAAACCAGCCATTACCCAGCTCCTTTATGTAGTTCCACCGTTATTTCAAACATTGTGATATAGCGGTATATCACAATATTTAGCTGACGATATATCGTGAAGTTGAAAACCAGGTATCACCCCAAGCAGATTAGTTGTCCCAGGGTGTGGGTGCTAAATGTGGGTGTCCAGGAGGCAGGGAACTAACATTAGGTCCAGTGAATGGGGTGGAAATGGGGAGGTTCAGTACTGACCCCTCACATATACAAAACTTTCTCTCTCTCTCTACAGGTGCCTCCTGCGTCCTCCTGGTCTGGGTCACTGCTCAGTGCGCCAGATTCTTCCACCTCCAAGCTGCCGCCACCTCGGCTCTCGCCCGTCAATGAAGGTGTGGAGTGTTTGAGGGCCAGAGATAAATCTTTGTGGCTGTGGCAATAGGGCGCGCAACTGTTTGGGGCTTGGGAAAGCAGCTGCCTTCAGCGCAGAGTTCCACCTCCATTCCTGGAAGCGTATTCTCTGTGCTCAAGAAAACACAAACTAGGAATGGAGAGACCTCTCACTGTGGTGGCCTTTTCACCTTTGCAAAGCTAAGCAGGGTCCGCCATGGTTTCAAATGGGATGGGGGACGGCGTGTTGAGATCCCTGCGTCGCAGGGAGGTTGGGCTGGATGACACCCAGGGTCCCTTCCAAGTCTATGATTCCCGCTTAGCAACTGCAGCCGCACACCATTGGAATAAGAGGAACGAGCGCTCAGATTTATGGCTTCAGGGCATTTTACGTTATTAAGCTTTATAAGACTCAAATTTATTAATAAGAGTTTTCAGCATATGAAACGTTAAAAGCCGAACTCATCTAAAAAGCAATAATACAAAACAATACAAAGAACAGAGGAGAAAGTAAATAATAATAATAACAAAACAGTAATAGCAAGAATCGTAATAAAACACAAAATTAAATATATGTATAGCCCTCTATTTTACCTTAGTCTTCAAACCACAAACAAAGATGTGAGTCTTCCCACCTCTCACTTGGGAGAGTTTTCCCGCTTCCTCAACCTGAGGAAAACCCACTCTGGTTTCTCTGTAACACAGATTCCCTTCATTTTCTACCCATGACCTTTCTGCATATATCTTCATTTATCCTGAATATAAATCTTCAGAAATCAAAACGTATATGTAAGAAGCAATAGAGAGCTATCAAGAATTGGCAAAGAAAACAAAGAGGGGGAGGGGGAAAAACAAAGAAAGAAAAGATTAAAAGGGAAAAGAGGCTTCCGCTTCTCTATCTGCAGATACCAATTATTCGAAATATTCAGCTTTATAGAGCTTTAAACATCATTAAGCTTTATAGAGAGAACATGGCACATTTATTATTATTATTATTGAATTTATATACTGTCCTATACCCAGAGGTCTCAGGGCAGTTAACAAAATAAAATCAAGATATAAAAGCACAAAATACATAATAAAAATAAAAACAACAATCCAATAGTCACCCCCCCAAAAAAAACACACATTTTAAAAGGGCATAGGATGTCAAACAGATCAACCAAAGGCCTGGTTGAAAAGGAACGTTTTTGCCTGGTGCCTAAAGGTGTATAATGAAGGTGCTAGGTGAACTTCCCTGGGGAGTGCATTCCACAGACGGGGAGCCACTGCAGAGAAGGCCCCGTTCTCGTGTTGCCACCCTCTGCACCTCTTGAGGAGGAGACACACAATTAGTGCAAACATTATGAAAGAATTTAAGCACCGGTTGTTCTTTTTCCAAGAACCCCTTTATATTGGGGGACGCCTGAGGCTTCTCCCCATCCTCATTGTTAACCTAAGGTAAAGGTAAAGGGACCCCTGACCATTAGGTCCAGTCGTGGCCAACTCTGGGGTTGCAGCGCTCATCTTGCTTTATTGGCCGAGGGAGCCGGCGTACAGCTTCCGGGTCATGTGGCCAGAATGACTAAGCCGCTTCTGGAGAACCAGAGCAGCGCACGGAAACGCCGTTTACCTTCCCGCCAGAGCGGTACCTATTTATCTACTTGCACTTTGATGTGCTTTCGAACTGCTAGGTTGGCAGGAGCAGGGACCGAGCAGCGGGAGCTCACCCCGTCGCGGGGATTCGAACCGCCGACCATCTGATCGGCAAGTCCTAGACTCTGTGGTTTAACCCACAGCGCCACCCGCGTCCCTTATTGTTATTGTTAACCTGCCCGCCCACTTTCCCCCCGCTGACAGAGCCCAAGCCCCAGATCCTGGGCCGTTTCCAGGTGACCCCCACCCGGGATGTTCTGCCCGAGAACCCCCCAAGGGGCGACAGCACCAGCTCTTCCAGCACCACGGAGTCGGACAGCGGGTCTCCGGGCGGGACGCCGGTGCAGGACGCTGAGGAAGGCACCACCCCTGTGGCGGAAGCGGAAGGGGAAGTGGAGGCTCAGCCCAGCACCCCCGTCTGGATGAGCTGCTCCCACAGCCTCTCGTACCCGAGCAGCGACGACTCGGACAGCCCTGAGGACGACGAGGTCTGGGACGAGCTGCAGGCCTTGCGCCAGAAGTGAGTGTGGGGCTCGTTGGGGGGGTGGAGGTCCCTTTCTCCCCGCCACCCCACCCCTCCCTGACCCAACGCCCGCTCTTTCCTTCTCAGGCACCTCTCTGAGGTCGAAGTTCTCCAGGCCCGGCAGAAGAAGGAGATTGAGGCGCTGTACGCCCGCCTGGGCAAGGTGCCGCCCGCCGGGATCGTGTCCCCCGCCGACATGCTCTCCAACCGCCAGCGCCGCTTCTCCAAGGGAAACCCCTTTGCGCGCCGCAGCAGCCTGCAGCGGGTGGACTTGGCGCAACCTCAGGGTAAGCTGCCACCGCGCTGCCAGCCCAGGTTGGCAAGTGCCAACTGGAGGAGGCGGCTATGTGGCTCTCTGTTCTGAAGCTGGTGTGTGCTTTCCGGGTTTTCTCTGATTCATTGTTGTTTAGTCGTGTCCGACTCTTCGTGACCCCATGGACCAGAACACGCCAGGCACTCCTGTCTTCCACTGCCTCCCGCAGTTTGGTCACTCATGCTGGTGGCTTCGAGAACACTGTCCAACCATCTCGTCCTCTGTCATCCCCTTCTCCTTGTGCGCTCCATCTTTCCCAACATCAGGATCTTTTCCAGGGAGCCTTCTCTTCTCATGAGGTGGCCAAAGTACTGGAGCTTCGGCTTCAGGATCTGTCCTTCTACTGAGCACTCAGGGCTGATTTCCTTAAGAATGGAGAGGTTTGATCTTCTTGCAGTCCATGGGACTCTCAAGAGTCTCCTCCAGCACCATAATTCAAAAGCATCCATTCTTCGGCATTCAGCCTTCTTTAGGGTCCAGCTTTCACTTCCATACATCACTACTGGGAAAAACATGGCTTTAACTATTATGGACCTTTGTTGGCAAGGTCATGTCTCTGCTTTTTAAGATGCTGTCTAGGTTTATCATCGCTTTTCTCCCAAGATTTGATTCATTAGTCCAGACTATTTTATTAAGGCAGCTTTTAGAGCTGGCCCAGCCAAGAGGCAACATGAGGCGACTGCCTCAGGCAGCAGGATCTGTTAGGCAGCAAATCCGGCCTCCGAATAATGCATCGCCCAGTTCCTTTGCTAGGTGCTCCCTTGAAGGCAAGATCTGTTGCCTTCGCAACAGCCTATCAGCAAATAGGAGGCACTGCTGGTCTCCTCCCTTTCCTGAAGAGGAAATGGCAGGGGCTGCCCTCTGGGGTCCCTTAGGCTCTGCACGCAACTTGGCGCGATTCAGAGCAGGCCCCTTTCCCCCAGAACGGCCTTTGATGCCCATTTCAACCATCGGGTTAAGGATGATTCGGTACCCCACTTGTTCCCAGTGTAGATCTTCACCCACTGCCAGGGACTGGCTGGATTAGAAGACTGGTGCGAACCACACACCCAAGAGCCCCCAGAGGAAGGGCACAGAAGACGACGACTTCAGTCTCAGATCCCAGTGAAGAGCAGTCAGCAGAAGGGACAAGCTGGGAGGTGCTAGAAGCAGGGGGGTTGAGCAATCAAGGGGGATGAGGAGAAGCAGGGTCTTCCAGGACTAGGGTTAGAGCAAACTTTTTCAGCAGGGGGCCAGTCCACTGTCCCTCAGACCTTGTGAGGGGCCAGACTATATTTTTTGGGGGAAATAAATGATTTCCTATGCCCCACAAATAACCCAGAGATGCATTTTAAATAAAAGGGCACATTCTACTCATGTAGAAGCACCAGGCAGGCCCCACAAATAACCCAGAGATGTGTTTTACATTCTACTCATGTAAAAACACACTGATTCCCAGACTATCTGCGGGCCGGATTTAGAAGGTGATTGGGCCGAATCTGGCCCCCGGGCCTTAGTTTGCCTACCCATGGGTTAGAGGCTGAGAGTCACAGTGGGGGCATAGGCTCAGACCGAGAGGAGTCAGAGATTGGCCCTGCTACACGGCAGCAGACAGTCCCAGCCGCCAGGCGTTTTGGCACTGCTGGTATTATGAACAAGCCCCGTACGTCTCTTGACCAGGGGGCTGAAATGTATGCAATTATTTATCAATTCTCGCTTCCCACGAATTACTTTTCCTCTCCACCGAACTGTGGGATTTGTCACTGGGCTTTTCACTACGCTCCCCTGCGTTGTAACTTTGCCGAAATACAAGTAGTTTAAATCTTTTTTCTGCTTTTTACCCTATCCCCATTTTCCTCAGTTGTGCCCGTGTTGAGAATGTAGGCTTCTTGGGGCAGGGACCTGCCAGTCCCCTTCTTCACCAAGAACCACATGCATAGATAGCGATAAGTGTTGATCTTGCGGAACTCTGCATTTTCCTTATCCCTTCCACCCACCCCCTTCCATACTAATGGTATCATGAATGAGCTCAAACCTCTTTGTAATAGTCCCTTTCCCTCGCTCTTGTTGCCCCCGCAGGGATCATGAGGAGGAATTCTGTAAGCGGTGGGAGCACCAACACTTCCCAAGAGCAGCGACAGAGCAAAGGTGTGACGTTCGCCAGTGATATTGGATGCATGGTGAGTCGTGACCCTGGGGTGGAGGGTGAGAGAGTACTGGACCTCGGGCCACGCTCCAGAGGATTTAGATAGACAGACAGACACATGGGCATGCACACACATCTTTAAATATTTATTCAAAAGTGAAGAGGGTTAAACAAACCCTCTGGAGGGAACAAGTCCCACATCAAGGTGTGTTCTATGGCAAAGGTTCATTTTACTCCCCCTGTCTTAAGGCAGAAACCCCCAGTGTGTGTGGTGTTGGTGGTGGTTTTTGTTTAGTCGTGTCCAACTCTTCGTGACCCCATGGACCAGAGCACTCCAGGCACTCCTGTCTTCCACTGCCTCCCGCAGTTTGGTCAAACTCATGTTCATAGCTTCAAGAACACTGTCCAACCATCTCGTCCTCTGTCGTCCCCTTCTCCTTGTGCCCTCCATCTTTCCCAACATCAGGGTCTTTTCCAGGGAATCTTCTCTTCTCATGAGGTGGCCAAAGTATTGGAGCCTCAGCTTCAGGATCTGTCCTTCCAGTGAGCACTCGGGGCTGATTTCCTTCAGAATGGAGAGGTTTGATCTTCTTGCAGTCCATGGGACTCTCAAGAGTCTCCTCCAGCACCATAATTCAAAAGCATCAATTCTTCAGTGATTAGCCTTCTTTAGGGTCCAGCTCTCACTTCCATACATCACTATTGGTGGTATCTCGGCACAAAGTGAGATTCGAGCTTTATATAGTCTGAATGCCCATTGTTCAAGGACTTAAAAACTGTCGCTATGTGTTTGTGCTCCTTTGTAACAGCAGCTTGGTGGCCGTATCTGTGTTCAGTTCCTAAACCTTGAAGTTAGAAGGATTATACACAGCAATGATATTCACAGTCTGCATACACACCGTAGATTTAAGGCACACCCGAAAGAAGAACCCTGGGAGCTGGAGTTTACCCATTGCACCCAGCCGCAATTCCCAGCACTGTTAGCGAACTACAGCTTCCGGGTGCCTTTGGGGGAAGAGAAATGTTCTTAAAAATGCTAGGTGATTCCAAGCCCTGCTATCCAAGCTCCGCTTTTAACTGGAGATACAAGGGATTGAAGCCAAGGCCTTGTACATCCAAAGGACATGTTTACCACTGAACTACAGTATTTTTCGCTCTATAGGATGCACTTTTTTCCCTCCAAAAATTAAGGGGAAATGTGTGTGCATCCTATAGAGCGAATGCAGGCTGCGTGGCTAAGGCCAAAGCCGGAACAGGGAGACAGAACGCTGCACAGTGCTCCGTCTCGCTGTTCTAGCTTGGGGTTAGCTGCGCAAAGCCTCTGCAGGGCAGCGGGGTGCCTTCACCCCGCTGCCCTGCAGAGGCTAGAAAGGCTGTCCCCGCAGCCAAAACAGCGAGACGGAGGGCTCCGTCTCGCTGCTCTAGCTTGGGGACGGCTGCGCAAAGCCTCAGCAGGACAGTGGGGTGCTTTCACTCTGCTGCCCTGCGGAGGCTACGAAGGCTGTACGAAGGTGGGGAAAAGGTTGCAACGCTTCCCCCCACTGCCAGCCCCACAAGCTCGGGGGGCAGCGGGAATGCGGAGCGCCGCCTTTGCACTGCTCCTCGACTTGGTCTTTCGGGCTGGCAGTGGGGGAAAACAGCGCTTCCCCCCTGCCAGCCCCAAAGAGCAGGTCGAAAGGAACCCAAAGCCTCCGGAGCCCAGCAGGAACTCCTGCTGGGTTCCGGAGGCTTCGGGTGAACGCACCTTGAACGCACAGAATGCACCTTGTTTTAGAGGGGGAGAACAAGAAAAATTCTCCCCCTCCTATGGTCCGGTACATCCTATAGAGCAAAAAATACGGTACATCTCCCTATCTCTTTTTCACCTGTTTCCTTTTGTTCCTACAGTAGCAGCCGTGGACACTTTTTGGACTACCTCAGCCTGCTGCCCACCATTGAAAGGACGGGAGCAGGTGGCGAAGGTTCCTACGCAGTCTTTGCCTTACGCTCCCAACGTCAAGGCCAGCAGCCATCGACGTAGGAAAGTTCCCCTGGCGGAACGAACAGACAAGCTGTCTCTGAGCAACGTACAGAAGCCAAGTGAGCAGCCCAACACTACAGACTTTTCCTCCACACAAGACTTTGTGTCTGCAGAGAGAAGCCAAGCCCCGGTTGTTTGGGGATGCGTTCTTGTGGGGAAGCCTGATCTGGCATGCCTTTCCCGCTGCTTCTGCCTCGCAAAGGAGCATCACTGTAAACGGAATCAGGGTGTCGCCTGTTCCGTATGTGCTATGGGATGGCGTCTGCACACATGGACGGCGTAGGGTGTGTGTGCACGCCCAAGGCCGTTTGATCCTCTGTGCCTTGCATGGCTCAATTCACAAAGCCACCCCAAGGCCAAAGCGCTTAGAAAACTTTAAGGAGCTGCCTTACGAGAGGAAACTTGCAGAATTTGTGCCTCAGTGTTAAAGGGATGGGGGGGGGCGCCTCTCTTTCTTGCTTCCCTTAGCCTTAGCCCCCTGCTCAGCTCCTGCCTCCAACAGCAGTGGCACTACGTGTCACTAGTTCATGGCGTGTCTTTGCACTTTTTTACAAAAAAAAACAAAACCCAAAACTCTGACCCTGATTGGGGCAATGAACTGCTTGGGCTCATCCTTTTCCTTGCATGGGAACCTGCACTTTCGAATGAAACACTGATGCTTTCTGTTTTGTGTATGATTTTTTTTTTTATCACACACACACACACTTTCATTTTGGAAGCGAAACAGGTAATGCAGCTGTGTTTTTCGGTGATTAATAAATAAAAGCAACCTCAAACTCCCACCAAGCAACACCCGGGACGTGATGAAATTTTGCCTGTTATACCGGGCACTCAGGACTGCTCTCCCCTTGAAGGACAGACAACACACACCCCGCCAGGAAAGTAAACTCAAGTAGAACCAAAGTCAGTAAGCAAATATGCATGCAGCTGGGAGTTTTCCAAGTTCCCTGATCCTTCCCACCCCCAATTACACTCTGAGCACACAATTGTGTTGTCAATACTGTACCGTCCTTCTAACTGCATATTCTACAGATGTCATGCACCACCCCACAAACCAAAAATGAGTTCTGCAGACATCACATCCAGAATACAAGAGGGGTGGAGGAGGTGGGAATGAGCTCCTGCAAACAAACCTCTCACAATCTGGGGTACAGAAAAATTTTAACAGATTCAGAACGGCAGAGATCACCATACTAGGCTGGTGGTCGACCTGCTAATTTCAACAGGTGTTCTCTGAGCGGCACATAAGTTGAACACTGCCCATGGCTGCCCCAGCACGTTTTGCTGCTCTGGTGGTTGGGCACAAGTCTTTGGCTGCACACTGTGTACAGGGAATTGTAAAACTGTAGAGTTGGAAAGGACCACGACAGTCATCTAAGCCACCCCTGTGCAATGCAGGAATCTTTTGCCCAACACAGGGCTTGAACCCATTACCCTGGGACCAAGAGTTGCATGCTCTACTGACTTGCGGGGGACAGAGACTGAAAGGGTGCTAATATAAAGAGAAATTTAGTAGTCATCCTCAGCCTCACCGGACCCACACATGCAAAATCTGTGGTGGGTTGGAACTCCCATCCAAGAAAACAGAAGGCATATACTGGAGATGTAAGGCTGTTGACTGCTTTTCTTAAAGGAGCCACAGTAAGGGTTAATTCTCCAAGCTAAATGTTTTATATAATGGATACCGAGAAGAATGAGACATTTGTGTGATTGAATACAAATCCTTCCACTTAAAATACAGATGGATTCTCTTTAAACATCTGCTTAACTCCACTGGAAGAAAAAGTAGGTATGTGAATCTGCAGTATTAATCCCATAAGCATGTAGGGTAGCTGTAACTTAAGTTTACCCAAGACTTTTGGAATGAAGTTTGCAATTGTTCTTGGAAACATCTTTTGTTTTTTTGGCAGGTGGGGTGAGTTAATTCATGCAAGTAAGCTTCAGCCAATAGGCAAGTTCAAAAAGAGCACAAGTTTAAATGGAGATTAGCTCAGTTTATGCTCTTAAAACAAAACACAGGTGTACCTTAAAGGACAGGTAATAAAGATCGCAAGAAAGAATTCTGCATCACCTCCAAAATAAAACCTTGGTATATCTTCATATCTTTACCAGGCATCAACTGCAGAGCTGCTATCTTCAAGAATGCCTCAGGGTTTTTTTTGCAAAATCTCCAGAAAACAAGTAGTTGGAACCTATTTCTTAGGGAAATTGCCAAAAAAAACCCCATCACTTTCAGAAAATTCTGCCCAAATACCATTTCAAAGGACATCCCGGCTATGACATAGGGCAGCCCCGTGAACGGCCCCAAATTATTCAGGGTGGCGAAAAATGAAATGGATTGCAAGGCACTCCAAAAGAAAATCTTCAAACTGAGTGAATGGGCAACAAATTGACAAAGTCCAATATAAACTGCTGCACACCGCAGCCAAAAATAATTATCATAATTTCACATATACACATGATGTTTCTGCTGACAATGACTGACCAGGAAAGGAATCCTGGGGTCAGGGAGGATAGCTCAATGAAAACAAAACCAGGGTGCAGCAGCTGTGAAAAAGGCAAATTCCATAGTGTGGATCACTAGGAAAAGACTCGAAAGCCAAAACTGTTAATTCCTTTATACAAACACAAGGTGCAGCCACATTTGCAATACTGTGTACCTTTCAGGTAGCCAGTGCAGAAAAGTGCAACCAAAATTATCAGGGAGCTGGAACACCTCCACAAGGGAAGGTGACAAAATTTGGGTTTTAGTTCAGGAAATAAAGGCAGGTAAGGAGTTCATAAAATTATACGACTGGGAGAAAATGCGGAGGTTTCTCATAATCCAGGGTCAGCAAACTTGTTTAGCAGGGGGTCAGTCCACTGTCCCTCAGACCTTGTGGGGGGCCGGACTATATTTTGAAAGAACAACAAATTCCTATGCCCCACTAATAACCCAGAGATGCATTTTAAATAAAAGGACACATTCTACTCATGTAAAAACACGCTGATTCCCAGACTGTCCACGGCCGGATTTAGAAGGTGACCGGGGCCGGATCCGGCCCCCAGGCCTTATGTTGCCTACCCATGCTTATAATGCTAAAACTGGTGGTCATCTGAAGAGCTGAATGGCGAGACATTAAGGACAGGCAAAAGGGAGGACTTCACATAGCACTGGTTTTTCTAATTTGCTGCCGCAAGTAGTGACGGACACTGGATGAAGGTATCAAGGGGATTATTTCCGAGTAGCCACATATACCATTCTTCTGGGCAGAACATGCTTATAGCTTACCTTTAAAGTTAAGGCAGGTGGCTTAATTTGCAAATGCCAGATTTGTTGGTGCACGGGTGAACTTTTAATTGCGCTAACTGTTCTCTTAAACAAGGGATTTCTGATCCCTGAATTCCATTATGTGCATTTAGTTGCACACCCTGAATTCAATTATCTGTATTTAAAAAAGAAACCAAGAAATTAATGGAACGAAATGAGCTCCCTCCAAAGAGCAGTGGGAGAAGGCAGCACTTAATTTCATGGCCACATTTTATTAATATTGTAGAGGCTTCCATTAACAAAACCAACAAGCGATAGGGAGAACAAACAGATTGAGCAGAGGTTAGTGGTGGGGCAACGGAGGTTTGGCACTTCATAAATGTACCCAGAAAAGACTGATACTCGTTTTGTATCAATGAGTTCAGTTGTCTTGGGAAGCTAGCGTTCATAAGTTAACATAACAATGTTAGTAGGTTAAGATACCTTTGCTCTATCCTGTTCTAAACTGTTCCAGTGCTGAAATTACTGTTGCATCTTTTATGTGGAGGGAGCAAGACTCTTAAATCTTGCGTTGAGGAAGCCTGGACTGCAGACAATACAGTCCAGCCTCAGCTAAATGGAAAATTCCCTTCCCTCCCTTAAGCCTCTTAAGAGAATTGTGCATCTGACAATTGCCTTGTCTGGCTCCAAGCCAGCCACTGCTTTAATGATTTACTAGCCCCAAATACTACTTAGGAGAGACAATAACAGCAACAACACAGCTGTGAAAGCAGCACACACAGAATACGATGCCCTGGAACAGAGCTGGTCAGAGTTCATAACAGTTGTTCTTGGTTGATAGGACAAGCCAAGCTGATTATTCTATTGGAAAACGAACTCTCAGCATACATGCTTGGGAGGAGGTACAGAGATCTTTCCTGAGGACCATACTTTTTTAAATTTCATAAGCAGGAAAGGTTCACTTAATGTCCGTAGAATGTAGCACTGTGTCAAGGTCACTTTTCCAAGTCTCTGGAACCCACCCCTGCAACCATGCTTTGAATAAGAGCCTGCAGGTCCTACTAAGACCTGAACTATTTTCCCTTCTGAATGTCAGTGGTTTTGTTGTGGACCTACAAAACTAGCTGAAACTGACATGTGACCAGCACAATACAGTGGTACCTTGGGTTACATACACTTCAGGTTACATACACTTCAGGTTACAGACTCCGCTAACCCAGAAATAGAACCTCGGGTTAAGAACTTTGCTTCCGGACGAGAACAGAAATCGTGCTCTGGCGGACTGGCGGTAGCAGGAGGCCCCATTAGCTAAAGTGGTGCTTCAGGTTAAGAACAGTTTCAGGACCTCCAGAACGGATTAAGTACAGTGGTACCTCGCAAGACGAATGCCTCGCAAGACGAATGCCTCGTAAGACAAAATAGTTTTTCGTTTTTTGAGTTGCTTCGCAAGACGAATTTCCTTATGGGCTTGCTTCGCAAGACGAAAAACGAAAACGTCTTGCAAGTTTGTTTCCTTTTTCTTAAAACCGTTAATACCCAGGGTGAATTGCTTGAAGAGGTGCAGTTGCGACTTGACTTCGAGGAGCAACTCATAGCACGCGATGTGGTAGCCTTTTTTGAGGTTTTTGAAGACTTTGGTGATTTGAAGACAGTGGTGCTTCGCAAGACGAAAAAACTCGCAAGACGAAAAAACTCGCAGAACGAATTAATTTCGTCTTGCGAGGCACCACTGTACTTAACCCGAGGTACCACTGTACTCACCTATCAAATCTTTTAAACTGCGTATTTCATCCTATGTAACGGTACATAGTCCTGTCTGTGCTACCCTGAAAAAAAGAAATAAGCAGCTGCTTATAAGCATAATCCACATAACAGATTTATTGTTCTTTCACATTAAATACAGTATCTGAAATTGTTAGGCTTTGACATATTACACATGGCAAAGAGTTTATAAACAGATGAAGAAGCCAGTTCTCTATGAGCAGCAGGGGGGCTTCGATGCCCCAGCTCACTGTGCCAACGCATCCTCAGCTGGCAGCACAGATGGCATCCTGTCCCTGTGCTTCTTCAAGTGGAAGTACTCCGTCATCCTCATTCCGCTGAAGCCTTTGCTCTTCGGGCTTGCATGACTTCGGCATCCCGTTCGAGCTCATCCAAGAAGCGTTCTTGGGAGATGGAATGAATGGTGTAGGCATCTGTGTGCAGAGAGCTCAGGAAAACAATTTACAAATTGGTTGACCACAAACCTGACATGAGCCAACAGTGTGACGCGGCAGCTAAAAAAGCCAATGCAATTCTGGGCCTCATCAATAGGAGTATAGCATCTAGATCAAGGGAAGTAATAGTGCCACTGTATTCTGCTCTGGTCAGACCACACCTGGAGTACTGTGTCCAGTTCTGGGCACCACAGTTCAAGAAGGACACTGACAAACTGGAACGCGTCCAGAGGAGGGCAACCAAAATGGTCAAAGGCCTGGAAACGATGCCTTATGAGGAACGGCTAAGGGAGCTGGGCATGTTTAGCCTGGAGAAGAGGAGGTTAAGGGGTGATATGATAGCCATGTTCAAATATATAAAAGGATGTCACATAGAGGAGGGAGAAAGGTTGTTTTCTGCTGCTCCAGAGAAGCGGACACGGAGCAATGGATCCAAACTACAAGAAAGAAGATTCCACCTAAACATTAGGAAGAACTTCCTGACAGTAAGAGCTGTTCGACAGTGGAATTTGCTGCCAAGGAGTGTGGTGGAGTCTCCTACTTGACAACCATATGTCAGGAGTGCTCTGATGGTGTTTCCTGCTTGGCAGGGGGTTGGACTCGATGGCCCTTGTGGTCTCTTCCAACTCTATGATTCTATGATTCTATGAAATACTGTTTGTGACAGCCAGGTAAGTCGCTGCACACTGCCACCCTGCTCTTGGGACACTCAGCTCCCTTCCAGCCCTGAACCCGATACCAAGGGCGAGGAAAGAGAAAGGGCATTTGCCCTTCAACTGAGCCAAACCTTACAAGTCAGAAGACATGCTTTCACAGCACAGGGCGGCACTGGTCTCAATGAGGAAAGGACGGATCCAAAATGGTTGGAGTGAGTCACTTCCACTAACACTAAAACTAGTCTCCTTTATGCAAACATGCTGGCAGGGAAAATGGGTTTGGGAGGGGGGGTCCCCCAAGATATTGAGGAAGAGAGGAGTTTTGCAGTATGCAGCAAAATCTGCTTCTGCTACCAAGAAGGTTACCGGTGCATAAGGCAGCCTCGGCTGAAAGGGAGGCTGAAGGAAAGCATCAAATCAATCTTTACTATGGTCCAGAGACCCAACAAATCGTTACAAAGCAATGCACAATTCATACAGCCTACCTCCAGGTTAAACAAGCATTTTGTTCAAAAGATAGGGATCATTGGTTCTTGCAACCACCAATAAAAAATTGCCACTGCTAATGTTCTAGCGTTTGTCCTGTCTTCCAATAGGAACCTGAGATAGTGAGCCTCTGATTTTCCCGGGAAAGGTACCAGCAAGGGTAATATCAGTTCAGCCCTGGCTTGCTCATATTTTGCACAGTGCAACAAAATATGTTTTATGGAATCGATGCCTTGAGCACACCTGAGCAAAGTCTATCCTGGTAGGGAACTCCTCTCAACCTGCCAGAAGGAAAGCAAGCAACCTACACTTTGCTTGGGGGAGGTGGGAATTGGCCTACTAGGAGGAGGCATGGCCTTTCCAAAGTGCTCAGTCTCTTCCGCATCGGAAGCAATTGTGGAGGTTTGAACCAGGTTGGAAATTGGTGTCAGAAGTGCACACATGCACACCCCACATCAGAGGGTTCTCTGGGGCCAAATCGTCCTGCCTTCCAAATGAGTCTTTCAGCCCAAACACAGCCCCCTCAGATCTCAACCCTTCTCTGCCCCAAATGGATGGGGCAGGGTGGGGTGGTGAGAGCCACCCACATTTCGAGGAAAGACCCTCACCTGGACCCAAGAGGGGGAAAGCAGGGCCAAATGTCTCCACCATGCCCTGTGTTCTCCCTTCTCCTCCCTACACTTTCTTCAACGGTATGATGATGATTTGTGTGAGTTCTGCATTGAACCCTGGGTGTACTGGTTTGTTTTATAGAATCACAGAATTTTAGAGTCAGAAGGAACTCTTCCTTGCTTTTATTTTGTTTTTTTATGCCGTGAATCACCCCGACCTCTTTGGCTGAAGGGCGGTATACAAATTCAATACATAGAGTAACTTGTGTGCTTTTTGTCTAAAAAGCCTTTTTAGGACATTTGCATAGCTAAGCAGGGCCCCGTATGGTTCCAAATTGGATAGGGGGTGGCTTGTTGAGATTCCTGCATCGCAGGGGCTTTGACTAAATGACCTTTGGGAGGGGGTCCCATTCCAACTTTTCATTTTTATGATTCTATAAAGCAAACTGATACACCCCCTATCAGGGACGTGGGTGGCGCTGTGGGTTAAACCACATAGCCTAGGACCTGCTGATCAGAAGGTCGGCTGTTCGAATCCCCGCTGAGCTCCCGTTGCTCGGTCCCTGCTCCTGCCAACCTAGCATTTTGAAACTACATCAAAGTGCAAGTAGATAAATAGGTACCACTCTGGCAGAAAGGTAAACGGCATTTCTGCGCGCTGCTCTGGTTCGCCAGAAGCGGCTTAGTCCTGGTGGCCACATGACCAGGAAGCTGTACGCCGGCTCCCTTGGCCAGTAAAGCGAGATGAGCGGCGCAACCCCAGAGTTGGCCACGACTGGACCTAATGGTCAGGGGTCCCTTTACCTTTACCTTACACCCCCTATCATCGCCCAAGGCTCAACGCAGAACCCACACAAACTAACAACAACTTCTCCTTCAGGTTTGGCTGGGATGCTCCAAGCCAGGGGTCAGCAATTTTTTTCAGCAGGGGGGCGGTCCACCATCCCTCAGACCTTGTGGGGGGCCGGACTATATTTTGAAAAAAAGAACAAATTCCTATGCCCCACAAATTCCCACAGGAGACAGTGATGGCCAGCAACTTGGATAGCTTTAAAAGCACATTAGACAAATTCATGGAAAATAAGACTGCAGGTGCCTAATAGCCAAGATTCACAAAATGTTCAGGGGTGTGCGCCGCCCCCCCCCTATAAAAAAGGGACTGGCAATAAACACCCCCTTTCACATTACAGATAGGTAGCCGTGTTGATCTGCCATAGTCAAAATAAAAAAATTCCTTCCAGTAGCACCTTAAAGACTTTAAGGTGCTACTGGTCTTTAAGGTGCTACTGGAAGGAATTTTTTTTATTTTGACCCCCTTTCACAGACTTCATTTAAAAGATGCAATGAAGGCGCCAGGCGAGCGACTCCCCTTTTCTCTCTCTCCACAGGAACCCGCATCCAGACGGGCGGGATGAAAAGAGCGCGCCTGAGCATGTGCAGAGTTGCTCCCCCCCCCGCCCCGACTCGCAAGGCCGCCCCCCCCCCTCCGCTCCCCTTCCGTCCAGTGAGGGATACAAATTCCTACGACCACCGCGCCGATGCCGAGCGCCGTGAGGGCGTTGCGGGCCCTCAGGCCGCGCCGGGCCGCGTCCACCGCGGGGCTCGAGGCCAACCCGCCCGGGGCCCCGGCGCGGTGCAACTCCCACTGCCGCCGGACGCTCGAGGTTGGGCCGCGCGGGGGTCCCGCTCCTCCAGGCCCCGACGGAGACGGCGGCGACGACGACATCTTCCCCGCCCGCTCCGGATCCATGGGAAGGGCCTGCTGGGCGCGCCCTCACGGGGACGGCTGAGGCGAGGCGGCCATCTTTGTTGAGGGCCCACGGCGCGCCGCAAGGAAAGCGGCGGCCATCTTAAGGGGGGAACTGAGCGGCGGTCCCGCTCCCGCCATCTTTGAGGAGGGCGGGCGCGGGCTCTGGGCGGCTTTGGACACGCGTGTGTGCGCGCGCGTGTGTATTAGTGTGCGTGTCTGGGGACGGTTAATTTCGGAGGAGCAACTGTGTGGTGTTGCGGGGGGGAACCTATTCCTGAGAAACGAAATAGGAGAGATTATGTATATAATTACATTAGTACAGTACTATATTATTTTATTATTATTATTATTATTATTATTATTATTATTATTATTATTATTATTGCTATTATTTATTATTGCTATTATTTATTATTGCATTTATATGCCACCTTTATCTTCCTAGGAAGCTCAAGGTGGCGTACATGGTTCTCCTCCTCTCCGTTTCATCCTCACAAAAACCTTGAGGAGGAGGAGAAAAGGGGGATTATTGGCTTTAAAAAAAAATTTATTACTATATATAGTTTGTGTGTGTGTGTGTGTGTGTGTGTGTGTATGCATAGTGAATTTTATGTTGCAAACCACCCTGAGACTTCCGGGTATGGGGCAGTATACAAATTTAAGGAACAATAACATAATATTTATGTTATTTAATTTATTTATTTGATTTATTTATTTAATTTAAATTTAAGGAATAATATACATGTAATAGATTAGGCTAAGAGACGGTGACATGGGCATAGCTAGGGTTTTTGTTAGGGGTGGGGCGTGCTTTTGTTGTGGGCCAGGCTTTTGTTAGAGGGGGCAGAACCTATTAATTGTTGAATAAATATTACTTTTAAAAAAAATAATAAACAGATGGAGCCTAACAAAACAACAACAAAAAGAACCTCAGGTTCTTATTGATTGGGGGCGACAGCTGCCCCTCTGTCCCCCCTGGTTACACCCATGAATGGTGACTGGCTCAAGGTCACCCAGTGAGTGTGGATTCGAACCCTTGTCTCCCAGGCCATAGTCCAACACTAACACCTGTTGGGCAGCCCGTGGCGGCAACCCCAACCCCCCCCCCAGTCCTATATCTAGGCGTGTTCATTCGGAAGGGAGTCCCCAAGGGCCCATTGGCCTTTGGGGTGGTGGCTCAGTGGACTTGTGTCAGTAGGATTAAAACAGATCCTCTAGAATTGGTATTTTTTTTTTTTTACGTAAGCCACCTTTCTCACACACACACTCGCACACCATCCGGTTCGTTCG
Organism: Podarcis vaucheri; assembly: GCF_965113315.1. NCBI lineage: Eukaryota > Metazoa > Chordata > Lepidosauria > Squamata > Lacertidae > Podarcis > Podarcis vaucheri. Next base: position 47,885,742 of record NC_138751.1, on the reverse strand, counting down.
TTGATTTTGTTAGTCGCTTTTGTCTTGCCTGAGGTAACCCAAAGCCTGTTTTGCAAACAGACCAAAAAAAAACACACAAAAAAAACAAAGCAAAACCCTGCACTTAGATACATTAAAACCAAGAGGAAAACAAAATACATTACAAATGTCCCAATGTATTTTGTGGCTACAAATAGTTAAAGACCTGGTTATAGAGGAATGTTTTCGCTTAATGCCTAAATGCAGTGCTTTTTTGGGGGGGGGGGATGCATGAACTATAAAAAAAAACACTGCCTAAAAGTATATAATACCTGAAGAGAGTATTCCACAAATTGGGGAGCCACCGCAAAAAGGCCCCGTTCTCATGCTGCCACCCTCCGGATCTTGTGTGGAGGGGTGGGCCATTAACCTGTTCAAGCAAGATATTCCTGTGTTTGTGTCTTGGACCATGAGAGTGCTAGAAAGCAGTTTTTTATGGTTCAGTCAACAGAAACATGTATTTTATGGCTAGGTGGTGGTGAAACTCCCAGATCATTCCCTTTCACCTCTTAGTTGCTTCACTTTCTGCTCTGCTACTCGGGTGCAGATCTGAGCGCTGAAAATCACATAGAGCTGAAAGAGGAAGTGGGGAAAAGGCACTTCTCTTCCAACTTCTTCCTTCAACTTTCCAGAGGAGAAACTGTACCCACCAAAGTCAGCACCTGATGAAGGGAAACTGTGATGGGTGGGTCAGAGGTTTTGTGGGCATCAGGGAGAAGGCCTTCTGGGTGCCATTGTGCCATAAGCACCACATTGGCAAACTTCAGCCAACATGCGTATAGCATTGGGTCCCACTGAACAGTGGGCCGTAACATCTGAGTAAATATGCATAGGATTGTGTTTTTAGTGTGGAAGACAATTCAAGATTTCCTCTCCTGGTTTCATAGCAAAATGTAGCTGCTTGCCCTATATTGTTTTCAGTCCTAAGTATTTAACTAGTAGATTGCAACATGAAGTTCCAGAACCCTTCATTTCGAGAGAGGCAATAAAAAGGCATGGGCAGAGAAGGGAGAGGGGAAATACAACAATTCTAGAGAAAGTAAGGAAATTATACAAATTAAAATGGTGGGTGTTGAACTGCTCTTTCCTCCTTGACAGAACTCTTCCAATGGGCTCACCCACAAAGGTGGTGTCCAGGTATCATTCTTCGGAACCTGTCTTTGGAGCAGTGGCCGGCGGAGTTATCCAAGATGCTTTGCTCCACATGGCCAGGGAGAATGAGCAGTACCTGAGCGAGCTGTGCGAAGAGGCAGGTTGCTTTAAAGAGACACAGATCGTGGGTGAGAACTGAGCTTGGCAAATTCAGTAGGCTGACATGCCAAAAGACGCTGCAGCTATGATTCTGAGGATTCCCCACCTCTCACCCTTTATTTATTTTTTTGACAGAATTTGTGTTTCTTCTATCCGAAAAATGGAGCCTGACTGAATCTGCAAGATACCAAGCAATAGAAATATTTGAAAGGTAGTGATTTGTTCTGCCCACCTTGAGAGAAGATAACATTTTACATATTCTTCACCTTTGAGGTGTAGCTTTAGGACAACCATGTTATCATCTCCGAGTGATAACTTGACCTTTACATGCTCCCCTTATATATATTTTTTTAAAAATGGCTACCACAGGTATTAATTTAGAGCAGGAGTGAGGAGCCTCAAGCCCAGGGTCCAAATACTCCCCCTTTTTTTCTCAGGACTCTGCCCAAGGCTTTACACCCCTGCCCAGCCACACTCCTTTTGCCCAGGCTCTGTCTTGCAGCACAGCAAGGCCAAGCAGGCTGTACAGACTCTGCTTGCAAATAATAATGTAAGAAACACCTTCCATTAGTCATAAATGCAAGAGTTTAAGGGGAAGGCAATTGCAAAATGTCACAACCTCCTTCCTCGGTGTGCTGCTGGCTAGTCGCATCAGGCCCACCAAGCCTCTGCACTGTTTTTTTCTGCTTGTAGCGACTGCCAAGGGGCCCATCCTGGTGAGCAAACACTTTCTGTTTAGAGGACGTGTTTGTGGGGCAATTCACCGCTCCTGGGACAGTAGAGCAAGAGTACAGTGGTACCTCTGGTTACATACTTAATTCATTCTGGAGGTCCGTTCTTAACCTGAAGCACCACTTTAGCCAACGGGGCCTCCCACTGCCGCCACGCCGCCGGAGCACGATTTGTGTTCTCATCCTGAAGCAAAGTTCTTAACCCAAGGTACTATTTCTGGGTTAGCGGAGTGTGTAACCTGAAGCGTATGTAACCTGAGACACCACTGTAGAGGGCTTTTCACGCCGCTTCACACATAGTCCGTCACTGCCAGGTATCTGCATCAAGCAAGCACCTTGCAATTTCCCTTTCAGGACTCCTCAAGCTGCTTTAACTCCGTGACAGATCTAAGCAAGCACTTTTTATTCTAGGGTGTTGTAGAGAGCAAGGTTTACAGGTACTGCCAGCCTTGCTTCATCTTTGTATAACCATATTTTTTATCCTTGTACTTTCTTAGGTTCATGCTTACACTCATTAAAGAGGCTTCTCATCTCACAAGAGCAAAGGAGGAAGACAGCAAGTGGGTCTCAGTGAAACAGCAGATTGAGAGCACATATGTACTGCGTCTGGTCTCTTGCATCCAACTTGCCAGCAAGCTCTCCTTCCATTATAGTGTAAGAAGATTCAAGAAGTGCCCTTACATATTTTGACATAATCTTTGCTCTCTTTATGCACCATCCCAGAGCCATTATCTGTGGGAGGGAATGTTAAGACCAGTATTATTATTTTTTTTTGGAGCAATGTTACAGTAATGTCTGCCCAATAAATGAAAATGGGAGCTATTGCTTGCAAAGCCAGATGTACTCTGCAAGTAAAGGTAAAGGTGAAGGGACCCTTGACCATTAGGTCCAGTCGTGACCGACTCTGGGATTGCGGCGCTCATCTCACTTTATTGGCCGAGGGAGCTGGCGTACAGCTTCTGGGTCATGTGGCCAGCATGACTAAGCCGCTTCTGGCAAACCAGAGCAGCACACGGAAACACTTTTTACCTTCCCGCCGGAGCGATACCTATTTATCTACTTGCACTTTGACGTGCTTTCGAACTGCTAGGTGGGCAGGAGCAGGGACCGAGCAACTGGAGCTCACCCCGTCGTGGGGATTCGAACCGCCGACCTTCTGATCGGCAAGTCCTAGGCTCTGTGGTTTAACCCACAGCACCACCCGCGTCTGCAAGTAGCTATATTAAAAATGGCTAATAGCTATATAGCATTATGAGGCTTTCACAATTATCAACTTGTAGCTGAAGTGGGCGGGACACCTTTTATATTATTGGGAAAAAACAATATGAACAGAGTTTGGGGAAGGTTTTCTTTACATGTTTATAGAGAGTTGCATGTATTTTTAAAACATGGGGTCTTGTTTTAAGAACTGCAACCAAAGTTCTGCTCATAGAACAAGCTCTCCTGCCACCCCCGCCCCTCTGCAGCTCCCTTTGCAGCCCCCATAGCTTGAAATGTCAATTTAATGCAAAGTGTGTGTTGCAATAAATAGACAACAGAACTCCTTTAGCACCCGATCGTGGTAGACAGAAGCAAAACAAAGTTGGCATTTTGAGAGTAATGGTCACATTTCTGTCTTCGTACAGATAGTGAATAACAACGTGGTTCTGAGGTTTCTGAAGTCTTTGGGCTTCTCCTATACCACAGAAGAACTACTGGAATCTGAACTGGCCATTTTGAAGGCTCTGCAGTTCCAAATCAATTTTCCAGCCCCTTTTGCTTATGTTGAAATGCTGCTGGAGGTTTTAGGTAAGGGTCAAGAACAAGACATAACATTGGGCAAGCTTTAGCTAAGGAGGTAAAAATAAGTCACAGCCCCCACTCGTCTTCTTTGAGCAGCAAGCAGCTCTAGGGAACCCTTAACAGGGCATTTTTTCTGGTGTACAGAGCAGTGGAAGAATAAGGGTATGTCTCGAAATCTATTTGCTTTAGCTTCTTCTGGCATATTGGGCTCCTTGTTTCAGGGAAATTGGATCAACTTGCAGTGTTCCCATTCTGCAGCAAGTCCCATTCTGAACATCTCTGCTTTAAAGGAGATGCTGTTAATCAGAAGGAGGGGAAAAGACAATTTTTTGCTGCAACAGAATAACTGTACCTTGTGAATTTGTAGCTAGATCTAGCCTGAACACACATTCAGTTTGTTCCCCTTGCTACCTTTCTCTTGTAAACTGTTCCAGAGAGAGCAGTACCTTTTTGGCTTTAGGTTTTTGGGGAAAGTGTACAAAAATTAAGGCGCTGAAACCAAGGCAACAAATCATACAATAGTTTGGCCACATAAGGAAGAAGGGTGTGGTGAACTAGAAGGGAGGTCCACTCATCTACCCTAAATTGCCCAAAGGGATAGTCAAGACATATGTTTGTAGATTCAGGTTCCAGACAGAAACCTAACTGCAGCTTCTGCTGCCTTCTGTTATTCCTCATGATTAGGGTACAATGGCTACATGCTGCCCACAAAACAGCTGCTTGAAATGTGCAGACATTTGCTGGCTTTAACGTACCTCTTGCGGAGCAGCGTTTATGACACCTTGCTGAAGACCTCGATTAAAAACTCCTCTCCGAATGAGCTCCAGCTGTAAGTTCTGGGAAGTGACAAGCTAGAAATGAATTTGTTCTGGTAAGGGGGGAGCTTTTGTGGGGGGGCAGAACCTCAGATTTTTATTGATGGGGGGGACAGCTTCCCCCCTTGGCTACACCAATGGCTGGTGACTGGCCCAAGGCACTTCCAGACTCCACTGTGTCTGTTGAAGCAGCACAAAGAGCAGAGAGCGCTTTAGAGACCAAGAAAGTCTGAGTCACTTTTCCAGGCAGCACACCTTAACAGAGGCCTGTTTGTAAGCAATGCACATGGGATGGAGCCTGACTTCACAAAATTTGGCAACAGCACAGCATGCACAGCTCTCGATGTCTATTGTAAGGTATCCTTTAACTATAGTGTGGGAATTAGCAGGGATGGGAAGGCTGGTATTTTCTAACCCAGGCTAAAAATGTACTATTTGGATATGTTGCTGAAAGGAGACATAATTCAGCTGTAGACAGCGGATGAGCAATGTTCTATTCTTACAGCTCCAGAAGTAGAAAAAAGCCTTGTGAAAGTGCCACACACACACGGACGCACAAAGGTTAAAGGGAAACACAGAACACCACTCGGTACAGCTGTGGCTTTAAAAAAAGGAAAAAATCTGCATCACCATTAAGGGCAGCTTGCACAATAAAAAGTATCAATGTGGTTGAAATGGACCATCAGGCAGGTGCGGTAGCTATTTGGCCACCACCAGAGCTAGGAAAGGAGCCACCACCCTCGGATTTGGACAAAAAAGAAGACACCCAACAAGAGTAACAACAGATTAATACAGGATGTCTCTGCAGCTCTATAGTTGGAACATTAATGGCGCGAATTCCCCAGAAAAACGCAAAAGGATTTTCCATATATTAAAGAAAGAGAATTTGGACATAATTTGCTTGCAAGAAACACATGTGACCAGGTTACACAGGAAGGTGCTAACAAATAAAAGATTAGGCCAAGAATTTATTTCATCAGATAGAGTTAAGAAGAGAGGCGTGGTGATTTACGCCAAAGAGAATCTATCACCAAAATTTTTGTTTAAAGATGAACAAGGAAGAATCCTGGCTATTGAAATTCTGACCCAAGGAGAAAAAGTTTTGATATTAGGAATTTATGCACCAAATGAGGGGAAATCAGAATTTTATAAGAAGCTGCATGAGACATTACTGGACTATCTGGACTACTCCAACATCATTATGATGGGAGATATGAATGGGGTCGTCTCTACTTTGATGGATAAGTCACAGAATCAGAATTTGACTAAAGACGGAAGACTACCAAAAACTTTTTTTGAACTAACTGACAATATGGACCTAATTGATTTATGGAGGACGAGAAACCCCCTAGGTAAAGAAGGAACCTTTTTTTCTGAGGCCCACCTGTCATGGACAAGAATCGACCAAATTTGGGCAACTAGAGGGCTGGCACCTAAGACTACAAAAATAGAAATCTGCCCAAAGACTTGCTCCGACCATAACGCTTTGAAAATGGAAATGAGATTTACTACTGCCGACTCCTTCAGATGGAAAATGAATGACAACTTGTTAAGAGATCAAGAGATCGTAAAGAAGGCCCAAAAAACTTTAAAGGACTATTTTGAAATTAACTTGAACACCTCGGTGGAAAAAAGAATTATCTGGGACGCAAGTAAAGCTGTTATGAGAGGGTTTCTGATACAACAGAATACAATCAAGAAAAAACTTTGGAATAGTAAAAAAGATAAGATATTGGAGAAGATAAGTGATGGAGAGAAAAAATTAAGAGTGAATCCAAAATCAAAAGAGACTTTAAGAGAAATCAAATTTCACCAGTCACAATATGCGAAATTGATTAACCAAGAAGTGGAATGGAAAATCAAACAAATGAAACAAAGATCTTTTGAATCTGCGAACAAATGTGGGAAACTGCTCGCTTGGCAGTTGAAAAAGAGACAAAAATTAAACTATGTCACCAACTTAGAAGTTGAAGGGAAAAACTTTCAGAAACCGGGAGAAATTAGGAAGTGTTTCCAGAAATATTTTAAAAAATTGTACACACAAGAACCCGAGGAGACAACTGAGATAGAACAATTCTTGAAAGATAATGGCCTACCAAAATTATCTCAAGAGAAGAGATCAATCTTGAATTGTAAAATAACACAACAGGAAATCGAGGATGCCATTCAGAATATGCAACTAGGCAAATCTCCGGGCCCCGATGGACTTACCTCCAAATACTACAGGACTTTAAAAGACTATTTAATACAACCATTAATGGAGGTTTGCAACCAGATTATGGGGGGAGGGAGGGCACCAGATACGTGGAAAGAAGCATTCATCACATTGATACCCAAAGTGGAAACTGAAAAGACTCAACTTAAGAACTATCGCCCCATCTCACTCCTAAATGTGGATTACAAAGTATTTGCGGATGTTTTGGCTAACAGATTTAAAAAAGTATTAAATGAAGTAATCCATAAGGACCAAGCAGGCTTTCTCCCAGGTAGACATTTGTATGATAATACCAGGAACATTATCGATATTTTGGAACTTTTACAAACAAATATTAACACCAAAGCGGTGTTAATTTTTATTGACGCGGAGAAGGCCTTTGACAACATTTCTTGGAAATTTATGAAGAAAAACTTGGAAGGGATGGGAGTGGGAAGGGGGTTTGAGAATGGAATAGAGGCAATCTATTCTGAACAAAAAGCTAAGTTGATAGTGAACAATGTGGTGACAGAAGAACTTCATATTGAAAAAGGAACACGCCAGGGGTGCCCCCTATCCCCTCTGTTGTTTATTTCAGTCCTGGAGGTTTTGCTGAAAATGATAAGGGAGGATCGGCAAGTACAAGGAATACGGGTCGGAGCGAAACAATATAAACTGAAAGCATTTGCAGATGACTTAGTTTTAACATTACAGGAGCCAGAATCTAGCACAAAAAGAGTTTTGGAATTGATTCAGAAATTTGGTCGGGTGGCGGGTTTTAAGCTGAATAAACAAAAAACTAAGGTGTTAGGGAAAAACTTGACGGTTACTGAAACAGAGGGGTTTCAGAGGGAAACAGAACTAAACATTGTTAAAAAAGTGAAATACCTGGGGGTTAATCTGTCCTCCAAGAACTTGAATTTATTTAAAGACAATTATGAAAAATGTTGGTCAGAAGTTAAAAAAGATCTAGAAATCTGGTCAAGATTGAAACTATCCTTGTTAGGCCGAATTGCAGCTATAAAAATGAACGTTTTGCCAAAAATGTTGTTTTTGTTTCAGGCTTTGCAGATCGTGGACAGAGTGGATTGTTTTGGAAAGTGGCAGAAGGATATTTCCAAATTTGTCTGGCAGGGCAAAAAGCCCCGAATAAAGTTTAAAATATTAACTGATGCAAAGGAGAGAGGGGGGTTTGCCCTGCCGGACTTAAGGTTATATTATGAAGCTGCGGCCTTCTGCTGGATGAAAGATTGGATTTTATTGGAAAACACTGATGTCCTAGATCTGGAAGGCTTTAACAATTCGTTAGGTTGGCATGCGTATTTGTGGTATGACAAGGGGAAAACACATGGAATGTTTAAAAACCATATTGTCAGAAAAGCAATATTTATGGTCTGGAAAAAATACAAAGACTTATTGGAAAGCAAAACTCCGAGGTGGATTTCACCAATAGAGGCCAAAGCTCGGAAAACATCCAATATGGAGGCATATTGGCCGAAATATTGGGAAATAATAGAAAACATTGGAGGTAATTGGAGGTTGCAGAGCTTTGAAAAATTAAAGGATAAGGTGCAAAATTGGCTACATTATGCCCAAATTAATGAGGTTTTTAAGCAAGACAAAAAAATAGGATTCCAGGTGGAAAAATCGAAACTTGAGACAGAGTTGCTAGAACCAAAGACCAAGGTAATATCGAGAATGTACAACTTGCTGCTTAAATGGAACACTCAGGATGAAACAGTTAAATCAGCCATGATAAAATGGGCTCAAGACATTGGTTACAATATCATGTCAGAAGACTGGGAAAAGTTATGGACCACCGGTATGAAGTTTACGGCATGTAATGCCTTGAAAGAAAACATTATGAAAATGGTATACAGGTGGTACATGACCCCAGTCAAACTCGCTAAGATATACCATTTGTCTGATAATAAATGTTGGAAATGTAAGGAGGCTGAAGGGACATTCTTTCACCTCTGGTGGACGTGCCCAAGATTGAAGGCCTTTTGGGAAATGATCTATAATGAGTTAAAGAAGGTGTTTAAGTACACCTTTCCCAAGAAACCAGAGGCCTTCCTTCTGGGCATTGTCGGCCAGAAGGTGTTAAAAAAGGATAGAACTTTTTTTATGTATGCTACAACTGCAGCAAGAATTCTTATCGCCAAGTATTGGAAGACCCAAGATTTGCCCACACTGGAGGAGTGGCAGACGCAACTGATGAACTACATGGAACTGGCTGAGATGACTGCAAGAATCCGGGACCTGGGAGAAGAGGCAATGGAGGAGGATTGGAAAAAATTCAAAGACTATTTGCAAAAGTATTACAAGTTGTATGAAACATAAGATGTCGTATGATTTAGAACGTTAGCCCCAGCAATGAAGTTTAATTATTTATGAAATTGTTAACATTCGTGAAAGAACCAAAGTTTAAATGGGTTAAAACGATATCAGGTTATATTTTTAGAGTAAACGGAGAACAAGAGATTTAAACTTAAATTGCAATTGAAAATATAAAGAAATACACGAAATAAGGGTATAATTTGCTGATGACTTTATTATCAAGAATGCATTATGCGGGAGATGTGGGGAAGTCCAATGGAAACTTGAAATAAGTTATTGAAATGGATGTGACTTTTTGTTCTTCTTTCTTTTCTTTTCTTTTATTCTGTCTTTTCTTATCTGTAATTTGGAAAAATGTAATAAAAATTATTATAAAAAAAAAGAAATGGACCATCAGGCAATAGCAGCTAGAGCCCCAGCATTACACAAGTCCCTTAGAATGACTGGAGAATTGTATCATATTTTTTTACAGAAACCTTTCAAAAGAGTTATCCCAAAGCGAGATTCAAACTACTTCATACAAGGAATTAGTCTGAAAACGGCATGTGATGGTCCTCTGTTGCAAGAGATACTGCACTCTGGATCTTTTATTGTCTCCCTTTATATTACAAAGGTGTATTTTTAGGGCCTTTTCTACATAATTGGTTCTAAAAATGTCTCGTTGGATATAAGTGTTTTTCCCCAACAGAAACACTTTTGTTGCAAGGATAATGCATTTTCATAGCACCTGTAACACATTATATTCTGGCCGAGAAAATACACCCACTCTGCTGGTGTGGTTTATGGGATGTGGCTATATAAGTGTTGTGAGCATCTACGACAGAGGTTTTCAAACTTTTTGAATCACAGCTCCCTTGGCCAACTCTGCAGCACCCCTGTGGGGCTCAGGAGCCCAGTTATGTCACCCCTTGCCTGCAGAGCTGCCACCCTCTCACCCTTTTTCGAACGCCCTCCCTTGTGGAGTGTTCCCTTAGCCTCCTCTCCTTGGGAGTCCTCTGGGCAGCCCCTGGTCTCTGAGCTGCCCCTGCTGCCCCGAAGAAAGGTGCCTCCTCACACTGCCCCACAGGGGCCTGGGACTTGTCTGTCCATTCTTAATAGCAAGGGCTGGCAGGCTAGCTGGCTGGGCTCCCACACCCGCTTGCTTACTCCGAGGCCCCCTCAGCTCCTGGCACCCAGCACCCCTTGACCAGCCCCAGAGGCACCATTCACCTGTGGCGCTTACAGTGGTACCTTGGGTTACATACGCTTCAGGTTACAGACTCCGCTAACCCAGAAATAGTACCTCGGGTTAAGAACTTTGCTTCAGGATGAGAACAGAAATCGTGCTCGGCAGCAGCAGGAGGCCCCATTAGCTTAAGTGGTGCTTCAGGTTAAGAACAGACCTCCGGAACGAATTAAGTACTTAACCCGAGGTACCACTGTATAGCCAGGGCTGCTGCAAGAAACAACTGGACAAACTGGAACGTGTCCAGAGGAGGGCAACCAAAATGGTCAAAGGCCTGGAAACGATGCCTTATGAGGAACGGCTAAGGGAGCTGGGCATGTTTAGCCTGGAGAAGAGGAGGTTAAGGGGTGATATGATAGCCATGTTCAAATATATAAAAGGATGTCACATAGAGGAGGGAGAAAGGTTGTTTTCTGCTGCTCCAGAGAAGCGGACACGGAGCAATGGATCCAAACTACAAGAAAGAAGATTCCACCTAAACATTAGGAAGAACTTCCTGACAGTAAGAGCTGTTTGACAGTGGAATTTGCTGCCAAGGAGTGTGGTGGAGTCTCCTACTTTGGAGGTCTTTAAGCAGAGGCTTGACAACCATATGTCAGGAGTGCTCTGATGGTGTTTCCTGCTTGGCAGGGGGTTGGACTCGATGGCCCTTGTGGTCTCTTCCAACTCTATGATTCTATGAACTGTGCAAGCCTTTTGGAAGCAGAGATGTGAGAGTGCATCAGAGGAGGGAGGGAAGGATATAAGGACAGAGGCTAGTGTTGCCTATGGCACCCTGGACCATCATTCAAGTCACCCCAGGGTGCCACAGCACACTGGTTGAAAACCACTGACCTAGGACATAAATGATACATCCTTCTCCTATACCGTTCCGTGACCTTTTGAAAAACTCAGTTTTAGACTTCTATAAGCACATCCCTGCTATACTAATCAAGCAAAAGACAACTCATGTACTCAGTTAACAAAAGAAATGTATGAAAAGCAATAGAAATTTGCCCTTTCTCTTCCCCCTGCCCTGCTTCCCCCCAGCCTTGCAGCCTTGCCTACCATGTCCTGATCTATTTACTTCTTAAAATCTAAAAACAGATTCTCTCCCCCTCCTCCAACACTGGTGCCCTTATCTCCAGCGGCAGAGTGTCTGTGAACTCATATATTTTTTTAGGAAGGAATGAAAACACCAAAGAGGTTTACTGTTCTCCCATTCTGTTCAGACAGGATGTGGTAATATTGCCACTGGCTCAGTCACATGCAAGGATACCATAAAGCGACTTCTTTGCGTGTGTTTTTAGCTTGTGGATAGCCACACATTCTCCTTTTTAGATGGCGGTAGCTCCCCCCCCAAGGGACGCGGGTGGTGCTGTGGGTTAAACCACAGAGCCTAGGACTTGCCGATCAGAAGGTTGGCGGTTCGAGTCCCCGCGACGGGGTGAGCTCCCGTTGCTCGGTCCCTGCTCCTGCCAACCTAGCAGTTCGAAAGCACGTCAAAGTGCAAGTAGATAAATAGGTACCGCTCCGGCGGGAAGGTAAACGGCGTTTCCATGCGCTGCTCTGGTTCGCCAGAAGTGGCTTAGTCATGGTGGCCACATGACCCAGAAGCTGTACGCCGGCTCCCTCAGCCAGTAAAGCGAGATGAGCGCCGCAACCCTCGAGTTGGTCACAACTGGACCTAATGGTCAGGGGTCCCTTTACCTTTACTAGCTCCCCCCCCCTAAAAAATAATAATAAATCCTCTGGTGCCGTGTTTCTCTGTAAGGAAATAACTCCTCCTTTTAGACTTTGGTGTGGAATTCTGACAATTCCCAACACCCTGGAACAGGGTGGTCTAACTTTTAATACCAAGTGGGCCACAAGGGTGCTTTGACAGGGAATCCATGAGCCACACACCACCTTGTCACACGGGGTAGGAGAGTGAGGCCAAAATTTTATACCCCTCACCAGCCCTCACGCTGCCTTCCCAAAGCCGGGCGAGATGCTGGGTTTGGGGAAGGAGGCAGGAGGACTCTAGGACTCTTGTCAAGAGCCCTCACACCTCCTTCCCAAAGCCCAGTGCCTCTGCGGGGAGGGGCGTCAAATGTTGCCGAGGGCCGCCAAAAAGAAGGTCTCAGGCTGGGGCTGGTGGAGTGGCAGTACAACGCAGCTTCTCCAGCCCAATGAGTCCTCCTACCACAGAGCCTAGGACTCGCGGATCAGAATGTCGGTGGTTTGAATCCCCGCGACGGGGTGAGCTCCCGTTGCTCAGTCCCTGCTCCTGCCACCTAGCAGTTCGAAAGCACGTCAAAGTGCAAGTAGATAAATAGGTATCGCTCCGGCGGGAAGGTAAACGGCGTTTCCGTGCGCTGCTCTGGTTCGCCAGAAGTGGCTTAGTCCTGCTGGCCACATGACCCGGAAGCTGGACGCTGGCTCCCTTGGCCAATAAAGTGAGATGAGCGCCGCAACCCCAGAGTCGGCCACGACTGGACCTAATGATCAGGGGCCCCTTTACCTATGCCACACCTTGTCTTACCTTGTTGCTTCAACTGGATAGGGCGAAGTTTCTGCCAGTGAAAGAAGATCTCATGCTATTGGCTGTCGGAGTCATTGGGGCAAGCACTTTCCTCCTGAATCCCGAGGGCTTGAATCAGGTACTTACACTTTTGTGGCTTAGCCACAAAACTACCACGGGGCTACAGGGTGTGGGAACGCAGGGGTCATGGAGTGGATTCCACTCTTTTCCATATACCCCTGACCCTTGCCAACTGCCTTGCCAGGTATCCATGCGCTGTCTTAACCTCGCCCTATTTCTTTTGAAAGGTTACGGAATACCTCAGCGACACCACAGGCATCGGTCGGCAAGACATTATTGAGGCAGTCTACGCAATTCTGAAGCACAGCGTGGGCGACGACTAGTTTCTTCCACCTTCATCCCCTGCCCTCCAAACAGCATGCTGCCACACTTCATTTGGGGCTCTCCAAAGAAACAAGGCAACCAGTTATATTTAAATGTTAATGCTTACCTCACAGGCTTTTGTCCTGTTACCGTACCCTTTTGAGAAGGCCTGGGACAGGCACTTAAAGAGGACACTTAAAAGGGGCCTTAGGCCTACGACCATTGATGCCTTGCACAGTTACAACACTGGTGAAGAAGCATGACTCCTGAGGGCAGACACGGAGATGTGTGTGCTGCCGCAACAGGAGAAGAATGTTTCTTCTTCCAGGCCTCCCTGGAAGGCAGAAGTCTCAGTGTAAGTGGATGAACTCATTCACAAGGGAAGAAGAAACATTAAATGCGTCTATGGCAGCTCATGATAAATAAGGATGCTGTGTTCTTCTGGAATACAAACGGCTTTTATTTATTCTTGCATTTCCTAGGGCATCTTAGTGTAGCAACCAAACTGCAATTCTAATAATGTTATAGCTTAGTAGAGTCACTCCTCCAGTCTGAAAGCTGTTAAGAGCTCTTCAAGCAGGTCTCTTTTTACTGCCATACGTGGGCCCACCCTAACTATCCAGGACCCAGTTCGCTTCTTTCCCCCAAAGCAGCAGCAGGCTGTGCCGCGACAGAAATCCAACCATGCTGTCGAAACGTTTTGCTTCATATTACCCGACAATGACATTTTAAGACAAAAGTGCTTTGCAGTTTTTTGGTCTTGTAAGGTGATGATGTACTGGTATCTCACAGGCCAAGTCCTGTTTTGGGTATCTTTGAAACAAACTACAGACACATGACGGGATGGAGTCCTCCTCTCTTACAAGAGTCATTTGTTGTAGAACTGGGAAGAGACCCAGGCTAGACCCCACTTCAGGTTTGTCAGCATGAACTTGAGTGCTTTTGTCCACTGCTCCTCCGAGTTAAACTGAGTCTTTATGGAGTAAGACCCGCCGCTTCCACCTGTGTCTTCAATCTTGCCCTTCTCCACATCCATTCTGCAGTGGAGAAACACAGATTTTTGTCAGGCTCCAAAACTGAAACCCCTGGCAGCTGGCACCATCGCAAACCTCGAGTTTGTCAACAGAGCAAGCCCCCCGCTTTTCTGCAACACTGTTAATTTACTAATTGTAAAATGCATGGGTGATGTCAAGGCTCCTGCTGAGACAACAGCCCTGCCCTCCCCTTTTTTACCACAGCACTTAAAACCTTGCTTTTTATTTCAAATAAAGGTCACCCAAGCAGGCGTGGCTAGAATGCAAAAGTGGGCAACGCAGCAGGACACCTGCCCTTGTCAATCTAAACAGAGATGCATTTGGTTTTAGAGGATTCCCACAGCCTGGTAGACAATACTCTAAGGATGTTGCAGGTGGTGAAAGTGGCTATTAGAACAAAGTTGGGAGCTCTAAAGCAGGGTTAAGTAGGGAGAATGGAATATGCTTGCAGCATACAACAGTGGTTAGAAGACATTGCCCCTGCCATAACGCCTCTTTTTAACAACACAGGAACCCAGCTTCACAGGCCTTCATAAGTGAACAGTCATTGCAAGTTGACGAGACAAGACAAAAATGTTTTACTTCTTCTATATTGCAAGCTGGTGTAGTCATAACTTGAAGCTGTGCAAAATTACTGGCCTGGCAAGTCCCAGAAAGGTTGTGAACAAAACAAGCAAAAGCCAAACCTAACCGAGCAAAAAAATGCTCCAGGTGGGCTGCTGCTAGACTTTGCCCAGGTTGCCTTGCAAAAAATACGGTCAGCATCCTTTTAAGACCAAACAAATTATCACACTAGAGGACGCTAAAGGACCATCTGCTCCAGCGCCGTTTCTAGCAACGGCTACATTGAATACGCAAGGCCCTCCAGATATTTGTCGGACTACATTTCCCAGAATTCCTGACCATTGCCCATTACTGGCTGCGGAGCTGATGGGAGTTGGGAGCCCAGCAACACTGGGAGGGTCTCCATCCCCAAGCTAGGGCAACTCACAGCTCTGATGCCTCTAAACGTGGTGGCTCTGTTGTCCACCAACACATTCATGGACAATTGTTGCCACATTCCATTTTTAATGCCCTATGCCAAATACTAATCACTAAACAGCCTGTGTCAGTGAAATCCTTAAGTTAATTGTGCTAGCATGAATGCATACATACATTCATTTGTCCCAGATCTCTCACTAGTCAGATTCAGTAGATAACTATTGTCCAGAGAAACCCATATCTTTCTGATGCAGTGATTTTTTTATTACCTGTAAGGCAAACAGAAGCGGGTCTCGCCCTTTTCCACTTCCTCTTTGAACTGTTGCACACAATCCAGGAATGCCACCATGGCATGGTCAAACTTGTTGTCCCAGAAAAACCGCAACCCTCCTGAACAGTAAAGGGGCAGCTCCTTGAAGACACAAACGCTTGCACCAGAAACAAAGGGAATTACTCTGCAGCTGCCCCAAGACCTTTAGGGGGTGGTTTTGTTTTTCCAGGAAATTGGGGGCACACCATCCTTGGTTCAGTTGCACCATATACCCCACGGGACTGTAGCCAGTCTCAGTGTCATTCTGCCACAATTGTTTCCTTAACCAAGTCTAGGGCAGCAAGAACCCCTACTCTAGTGGGGAGCAGCTATTGCCTATTACGAGTTTCATATTCAAAAATATTATTTTAGAGAAAAGTTTTCCAGAATCACAAAGAGCTTCTCTGACATTCTCAAATGCAGATAAAGAGCCGGGCCTGGTCCCTCAAGGGAGCCGCACACTGAATTTGGGGAAATAAGATGTACAAGTTTCTTTTCAGTTATTTCAACCCAATTCTATATCAGAATAAGTCCCATTAAGTTTTGCTTAGGGGATCCTTGCTCATTATTTCAGCCATGTGCTATGGTGCACAGAGGTGCATCCCCCCCCCCCAAAAAAAGCTCATTTTCCTGGAAGCTCACTAGAGTCGAATTAAGTTGATTGTACAGAATGAAGAATTGAATGGAAAACTGAAATCTGTGCTTCTGAGGTTTGATGCAATTGCACAGAAATCCTCCACAGAAACAATAAGAAAGAAGTGTAAAAGAAACAATCAGGCGTACTCCCAAGCTGAAAATAGAGGAGTCACCCATGAAAATAGTTTGTGTGTCTACAAGCTTGTGATTTAGAGATCACTACAAACTCCTGCCCACCTAGCAGTTCAAAAGCACGTCAAAGTGCAAGTAGATAAAATAGGTACCGCTCCAGCAGGAAGGTAAACGGCGTTTCCGTCCGCTGCTCTGGTTCGCCAGAACCTTAGTCATGCTGGCCACATGACCCGGAAACTGTACGCCAGCTCCCTTGGCCAGTAAAGCGAGATGAGCGCCACAAGCCCAGAGTTGTCCGCACCTGGACTTAATGGTCAGGGGTCCCTTTCCCTTTCCCTACACAATAAACCAAACTATACAGTTACCTTTCTGTAAGCCCATTGAATCTTCTCCATGTGATTTTTTTTTAAAAAAAACACCACGAAAATAAACTACTCGGAAAACCTATCAACCAAGTAATTTTGTGTGAAAATAGAATTTTGGCCCAATTTTCAACATCCACCTTATTGCCACATGACTGACAGCTAAACCACAGGATATAAAATTCAGAAAACTTGGTTTTCAAATTCAGCACCATTTCCCCCTGTTAACACCTCGTTTCCACCAGTGCTCCCTGAAATGCTTTCGCTGGATTTCTAGAGGCCTCTGGGTTTCTGACCGGTGTATCCTGAGCCTTAACTGACACTCTAGAAGACCCAAACACTGATGTGTTTTAAGACTGTATGGAGCCCAGCCTCTTACCTTGGATTTGTCTGTGAGAGACTCTAAATAAGAGTGGTTCCCGTATGGGATAAGGCGGTACCTGCAAGGAAAAAGGGAAAGTTGCATTGAGAATCCTTTTGATTCCAAGGTGCGGTATTAATTATCTAAGTAACAGGTTTATTGGACGGGACGTGGGTGATGCTGTGGGTTAAACCACAGAGCCTAGGACTTGCCGATCAGAAGGTCAGCGGTTCAAATCTGCATGACGGGGTGAGCTCCCGTTGCTCGGTCCCAGCTCCTGCCCACCTAGCAGTTCAAAAGCATGAAGTGCAAGATAAATAGGTACTGCTCTGGCGGGAAGGTAAACGGCGTTTCCGTGCACTGCACTGGTTTGCCAGAAGCGGCTGTACGCCGGCTCCCTTGGCCAATAAAGCAAGATGAGCGCCGCAACCCCAGAGTCGGTCATGACTGGACCTAATGGTCAGGGGTCCCTTTACCTTTAATAGGTTTATTAGACTGATTGCTCCTATAGGCTCAATGGCCAAGAAGAGTGTGGGGTACGGGGAGGATGCCAGTATTTCTGCTCCCACCTTTGAAAGGTCAGGCCCATCTTGTTGGCAAGAGCATGGAGAAGCAGCACAGTCTGCCCCCAGGCTGCGTTGATCTCGTTCCACTCCACGGGGACACTCGGAAGCCGGCCGAGGCGGAAGTTGTTTATGGTGCCAAACTGTCCACTGTGCCTATTAGAGAGAGGGAGAGTTCATCAGTCAAGCCCTCGGAGGGCCAAGAGCAAGCTTAGTGCTGTGATGGCCAAACTTGGCCCTCCAGCTGTTTTGGGACTACAATTCCCATCAACCCTGACCACTGGTCCTGTTAGCTAGGGATGATGGGAGTTGTAGTCCCAAAACAGCTAGAGGGCCAAGTTTGGCCATCGCTGGCTTAGTGTGAGTGCAGTTATTTCCCAGGCAGTTTTTTAGGCGCACCCAGTTATCTAGGAACCCAGCAGAACCTAACCCCCCCTCCAAAACCAGGACCCTTAACTTTGGTGGAACAGTCTATTCCACTTGCAAAATACCGTATTTTTCGCTCAATGACGCACCTTTTCCCTCCTAAAAGGGGGAAATATGTGTGCGTCTTATGGAGCAAATGCAGGCTGCGCAGCTATCCCAGAAGCCAGAAAAGCAAGAGGGATTGTTGCTTTTGCTGCGCAGTGATCCCTCTTGCTGTTCTGGCTTCTGGGATAGCCGCGCGAAGCCTCCTCAGGGCAGCTGGAGGAACGTTCCCCCTGCCCTGAAGATGCTTTGCGTTGCTTTCACAGAAGCCAGAACAGCAAGAGGGATCACTGCGCGGCGAAAGCAGCGATCCCTCTTGCTGTTCTGGCTTCTCCGATTCATAATATTTTTTTCTTGTTTCCTCCTCCAAAAACTAGGTGCATCTTATGGTCTGGTGTGTCTTATAGAGCGAAAAATACAGTACTTGGTTGTTGTAATTTTCAGCCATCATCCATCAACCCATGCAGCATGCCTCAGAATACCAACCCTGGTGCTTTCTGGCATGCAACCACAAAGACTGCCGCCTCCTCTTCAATGGAGGAATGAAGCTCACGATCAAAGGGCTTGCAGCCCACAAAGGAACTTCCAAGGAAGGGCTGCTGTAGGGCAGAGAGATGTGTTTGTGTAACAGAGGCTCCAGGTCTTCCGATAGGCTTC
The DNA here is from genome assembly GCF_965113315.1 of Podarcis vaucheri. Taxonomy (NCBI): domain Eukaryota; kingdom Metazoa; phylum Chordata; class Lepidosauria; order Squamata; family Lacertidae; genus Podarcis; species Podarcis vaucheri. Next base: position 47,867,016 of record NC_138751.1, on the reverse strand, counting down.
GCGATGGAAAGGGGAGAAAATGTGAAGAACTGACAGAATAATAATAATGAGATTTTACTTTTTTGGGCTCCATGATCACTGCAGATGGTGACAGCACCCACGAAATTAAAAGATGCCTGCTTCTTGGGAGAAAAGCAATGATAAATCTAGACGGCATCTTAAAAAGCAGAGACATCACCTTGCCGACAAAGGTCCGTATAGTTAAAGCTATGGTTTTCCCAGTAGTGATGTATGGAAGTGAGAGCTGGACCATCAAGAAGGCTGATCGCCAAAGAACTGATGCTTTTGAATTATGGTACTGGAGGAGACTCTTGAGAGTCCCATGGACTGCAAGAAGATCAAACCTATCCATTCTTAAGGAAATCTGCCCTGAGCGCTCACTGGAAGGACACATCCTGAAGCTGAGGCTCCAATTCTTTGGCCACCTCATGAGAAGAGAAGACTCCCTGGAAAAGACCCTGATGTTGGGAAAGATGGAGGGCACAAGGAGAAGGGGACGACAGAGGATGAGATGGCTGGACAGTGTTCTTGAAGCTACCAGCATGAGGTTGACCAAACTGCGGGAGGCAGTGGAAGACAGAAGTGCCTGGTGTGCTCTGGTCCATGAGGTCACGAAGAGTCAGACACAACTAAACAACAACAACATGGGAAATCATATTGTTATTTACGGAGGGAAAGCCGGTGCAAGATTTTTGGAATTTAATTTTCACAGAAATAATAAATATTACCGGAGAAACTCTTGTTGGTTGGGCAAAATTAAGGTTACTGAATATTTTTTATGACACCAACGTCAAAGGACTGTATACACGATATTGGCAGCAGAAATAGTAACTGCTCCAAATACCGCACTGGGCACTTGGAACCATGCACTCTGGAATATGGATATAATTGATAAAAATATGAATAATTTGAGATTCTGACAAGGACCACAACCTCCAGACACTTTTTACATTATTTGGAATTCTCTGATTATATATACAGTAGAACCATCATTTTCAAGATGAACTTCGTCACAAGCCTGGCAAATCTGGAACTAAATAAGGTTGTGGAATATTCTCCTCAGGGAGGTTCAGCTAGCAACTTACAATAATATAATAATAATTCATTATTTATACCCAACCATCTGGCTGGGGTTCCCCAGCCACTCTGGGCAGCTCCCAACCGAATAGTAGAAACACAATACAGCATTAAACAATAAAAAACTTCCCTAAACAGGGCTGTCTTCAGATGTCAACTTTATTATACAGCTTCAGACGCCACGCAAAAATGTTCTTCTTTAACCAGGCCTTTGGCCAACTGACATCCGATGCCCTTTTAAAATGTGTTGGGGAGGGGGCAATTATTGGGTTTTTCTTGTTTTTATTTGTATTATGTATTCTGTGTTTTTATATTGTCGTTTTGTGTTGTGAACTGCCCTGAGACTGCAGATATAGGGCTGTATACAAGTTTAATTAATAATAACAACTACAGTGGTACCTCAGGTTACATACGTTTCAGGTTACAGACTCCGCTAACCCAAAAATAGTACCTCGGGTTAAGAAGTTTGCTTTAGGATGAGAACAGAAATCGTGCTTCGGCGGCGTGGTGGCAGCGGGAGGCCCTATTAGCTAAAGTGGTACCTCAGGTTAAGAACAGTTTCAGGTTAAGAACGGACCTCCGGAACGAATTAAGTACTTAACCCGAGGTACCACGGTACTACTACTTTTGATAATGCTGACAGTCTTTATTGGGGCCTTGTTGTTTTGACCCATATGCAACTGTACCCATTCTACGTGCCTATTCTAGCTTTGTTTTTCACCTCTTAATTTCCGTCAGTTGTTGTATATTTTTATAACATATTGTTTCGATTTTATTTTTTATATATTTTATTTTGACAAAGTAACAATCGCAAACAAATAAGAATCAAAATGCGCACCCCGCCAACGGGACCGTTCCATTGTAACTATCCAACCTCCCAAAATTTCAACACCTCTTGCGATGGGTTTGAGCCCTTTCCGTTTTAACACTGCAAATTCTACAGACTTTGCTATCACTGTCCTCTCTGTTTTATATACGTTTTATAAAATGAAATAAAAGAAAACTTTACCAAAAGTAAACAAATATATCCAGAAACAAAGAGTCCCCCGCCAAGCCTCACTCATTCACTATAGCTATTGATATCTGCCAGCAGCAGCTGCTCAGAAAGCAAAAAAACCCCACCAAAACAGACAGCCTGGTTAACTGCGACCATGGATGGAAGCATCTGGCTTGGCATCTGCAAGGAGTTTTAAGACCTGTCGCGCGCTCTCTCTCTCTCTCTCTAACGCTAACCAGAAAACCTTCTGGATTCTGCATGGCCAAATAAGGCCTTCTCTCCCCACCCCAATTCTGCTACGGCTGCTCCATCGCATTCCCCCAGTCTAACCAGCCTCCTGGCCTTACCAGATATGGAAGGTGGCATTAAAGACGTTGGTTTTCTTCAGCTTGTCCAACTGCATCTGGGCATAGCGCATTTGATTATCCACACTTTTCAGTTCGTCATCCAGCTCCAGCTGTTGCCGCTTGAATTCGCTGTACTCTTTCTGGTACCTCCGGGGGGCATTAGGGAGACAAGGTTACACTCACCTGTGAGCCAGGACACAGCGCCCCTCCCCTAAATATGGTGCGAAATGAAACTGGACCGGCGGCATGCAGAAAAACAAGATCTCTGTTCTCAGGAGGGAGGGGAGAATAAGGTTTAATCGGAATGAGATGAGGTTAAAATAAGGTTACCAGATTTTTTCCAAAGAATCTGGGGACGCTTTTTTTTTTTTGAAATGATAAAAAAAAATATTTTAAAAAGTTTTTATTTTGTTTTTTTAAAAAAGAAGTGCCATATTTTTCGCCCCATAAGACGCACCTAGTTTTTAGAGGGGGAATGCAAGGAAAAAAATGTTCTTTAAAGGGAGCGCTGAGCAGAGGCTATATGCATCCCAGGCTCTGCTCAGCGCTCCCTTTCACGAGCCGTGTGGAGCGTGTGTGTGGCGCTTGCAGGCTTTTCCCCGAGGAGGGAGAAGGGCAGCCCGTCACTGACCAGGTGCCCTTCTCCCTCCTGGGGAAAATACCCCAAGAGCTCCACACGTCATTTTAAAGGGAGCGCGGCTCTTCGGGGCTTTTCCGGGAGGTGGGGGGACTGACAGGCTGCCCTCTGTCCCTTCCCCCACCTCCTGGAAAAGCCAGCAAGAGCCACGCTCCCTTTAAAGAGCCGCACGGAAAGCCTCTTGGGGGCTTTTCCCCGAGGGAGAAGGGACTGAGGGCTGCCCTTCTCTCTCCTTGGGGAAAAGCTCCACACGGATCTTTAAAGGGAGCGCTAAGCAGAGCCTCCCGCCTGCATCCGCTCCATAAAAGACACACACATTTCTCCTTACTTTTTAGGAAGGAAAAAAGTGTGTCTTATGGAGCGAAAAATACGGTAATATCTTCTCTTCTGTGGGCAGTTGGCCGGGCGCTCTTATTCTCAGCTCGATTTGGGTTGCTCGCGCGGGGGGGGGGGTGTCAGCGGTTCCCCCAGTTGACGTGCCAGGTGTCCCCGGTTCCCCCTTGGCAGTGGCAGCCTCAGCAGCCCGGAGCCAGCCTGGTAGCGCAGTTGGCTCTGGCTGGCTTCAGGAGCTGCCCGCTGCCGTGGCGCCCGCCATTTTGCCTCGCCAGAAATCCCCATATGATGCGTCTTGTGCTGTTGAACCAATCACACAACATTCATTCCCTACTAATAAATCTACAACACTTAAAATATAAATCCGGGGACATTAAATGAAATCTGGGGACATTCTGGGGACGGATTTTGTCCGGGGACAGAGTTGTAAATCCGGGGACTGCCCCCGGGAAACAGGGACATCTGGTAACCATAGGTTAAAAGGCAGGGATCGCATGTGGCTGGAGGGAGGGGATTTCTGATCCTGTGCATTGCAAAGGCTCCTGCCACCCCTGCCCCCCCCAAAAAACAACAAAGATATTTGACGAACTGTTACAGTCAAATGAAAAGATGGGCAGGGTTCGAATTATGAGCAGCGGAATGAAAACAATGATAAGTGAAATAGTGGAGAATTGTGCTGCACGTTGAAAGAAAATGATGTATTGATGACGGGATGAGGCTCCCATTGCTCAGTCCCTGCTACTGCCAACCCAGCAGTTCAAAAGCACATTGAAGTGCAAGTAAGCCGCTTCTGGCGAAACCAGAGCAGCGCACGGAAACACTGTTTACCTTCCCACCGGAGCAGTACCTATTTATCTACTTGCACTTTGACGTGCTTCTGAACTGCTAGGTTGGCAGGAGCAGGGACCGAGCAACAGGAGCTCACCCCGTCACGGGGATTCGAACTGCCGACCTTCTGATCAGCAAGCCCTAGGCTCTGTGGTTTAGACCACAGCGCCACCCGTGACCCAAACCTTACTGTAGCAAAGCCTCAAAATGGAGTCGCCTGATGGGTAAGAGACTAAAAGTCATATGGGGTGCAATAGAGCCAGCATAAGGCCTCAAGTAAAGAGGTAAGGAAGGGGGGAAAGAGGGAGTTTAGCAGAGATGCAGAGAAAGGGCTCCCACACAAGATATTCAAGAAGAGGGCAGATACTTCTTACATACGTGGTCTGGACAGAAGTGGGGATGGGAAGCAATGGAAAGAGGTGGACATAGATGTGGGGCTCAACAACAGGTTTAGCCAGGAAGAGGCAAGCCTTAACGGTTGCAAGAGATGAATACTTACTCAGCTTCCTCGTGATCCAGCCTCTCTGCCTCAGCCCTGACCTTCTCAAAGTCTTCAGCCATCGTTTTCCGCTTCTGCTCCACCCCTTCCAGCTCCTCAATCAGCCTCTCCTCCTCAAGAGCAAACTCCTTCAGCTCCAGCTGCAACTTCTCCTTGTCGTCTTCATTCATCTGTTCCAGGATTTCCAGGCATCTCCTGCAGACAACCCCAAGGCAGAAGCGATTTAGGGGGAGGCAAGGAAGGAACTAGGCAGAGAACGGCAGCACGGAGTTGAAGAAGGAAGAGGGAGGATAAGTCTGTGGGTTGGTCGAGTTGTGTGGTGTGAGAGTGAGAGGAATTGTTAGCTGGAGTCAGATAGATCATAGAATCATAGAGTTGGAAGAGACCACAAGGGCCATCGAGTCCAACCCCCTGCCAAGCAGGAAACACCATCAGAGCACTCCTGACATATGGTTGTTAAGCCTCTGCTTAAAGACCTCCAAAGGAGGAGACTCCACCACACTCCTTGGCAGCAAATTCCACTGTCGGACAGCTCTTACTGTCAGGAAGTTCTTCCTAATGTTTGGAATATGGTTGGAATAATCAGTTTATAGTTGTTACGAACGCACAGGACAGTTAAGGAACTAAGATTAAGAAACTGCCAAGAAAAATTAACTGAAACCTTAAGCTTGTACATGCCTATAAAATAAACTTGATTATTTGTTACTGTTAACAACTGTCTGGACTCCGTGTATACCCGTGCGAAACGGGTTGGTGGCAGCGAAGAAAGCAACCACAGTGGTGGCACAGGGTCAAGAGACCGTCAAACGTCCGGGGACCCTGTGTGATCGCCACACTTTTGTGGACGTTTGATGGTCTCTTGACCCTGTGCCACCACTGTGGTTGCTTTCTTCGCTGCCACCAACCCGTTTCGCACGGGTATACACGGAGTCCAGACAGTTGTTAACAGTAACAAATAATCAAGTTTATTTTATAGGACGGTACAAGCTTAAGGTGTCAGTTAATTTTTCTTGGCAGTTTCTTAATCTTAGTTCCTTAACTGTCCCGTGCGTTCCTCACAACTCCAAACTGATTATTCCAACCATCTATCTGACTCCACCTAACAATTCCTCTCACTCCCTCACAACACAACTTGACCAACCCACAGACTTATCCTCCCTCTTCCTTCTTCAACTCCCAGCTCCCATAAAACCAAGGCAGAACCAGTTCCGTGTCGTTATCTCCACGGTCATCATGGATGTTTATCTGATTCCTTTTAAAAGGGAAGCAGAGACTCGCACGACAGGGCTGTGAAATGCACATACAGTGGTACCTTGGTTCTCAAACTTAATAAATAATAATAATAATAATAATAATTACTATTATTATTATTACTATTATTGTTATTATTATTATTTATACCCCACCCATCTGGCTGAGTTTCCCCAGCCACTCTGGGCAGCTCCCAATTGAGTGTTAAAAACAATACAGCATTAAATATTAAAAACTTCCCTGAACAGGGCTGCCTTCAGATGTCTTTTAAAAATAGGATAGCTGCTTATTTCCTTCACATCTGAAGGGAGGGCGTTCCATAGGGCGGGCGCCACTACCAAGAAGGCCCTCTGCCTGGTTCCCTGTAAGCTCACTTCTTGCAATGAGGGAACCGCCAGAAGGCCCTCGGAGCTGGATCTCAGTGTCCGGGCTGAAAGATGGGGATGAAGATGCTCCTTCAGGTCTGTTTGACTCCCAAAACGGTTCCAAAACCAAGGCGCGGCTTCTGACTGGCTGCAGGAGCTTCCTGCACTCAATCGGAAGCCGCGTGGGACGTTCGGCTTCCGAAAAACGTTCGCAAACGAGAACGGTCACTTCCAGGTTTGTGGCATTCGGGAGCCAAGTCACTTGGGAACTAAGGTACCACTGTACTGTCTCCTTCAGTGGAAATGACTTGGGGGAACAGAAGCAAAGTTCCTCCGCTGCAAGGAACATTGTATAGAGTGGCTGTCTTGCAGCATCCCTGAACTTTCATTCTCACTCACTTGTAGTTCTGACATTCATTCTCTGTGATGTTGAGCTGCGTGTCCAACTGGTCCAGAAGGGTATCAGTGCATTCTTCACAAAGAGGGTGATCCACATCTGTCTGACCAGACATGATGTCAAACAGGTCACCTGTAACCTGGAGCAGAGGAGATCACTTTTAACAAGAAAATGTGGGGAAGGGGGAACCCATCGAGCAAAGCTGGTATGTTGTGTTATATATACACACATGAGGGCGGTTCATAAAAAACATTTTTTAAGAAATGCCTGCTCCAAAGGTCTTATCTTACTATACTATGGATTATATAGCTACATCTGAAATTTCATGCATATCGGTTAATATCTTGACCCCGCTCCACTGAATTGAAATTTCAGCCTTCACGACATACGAAAATGGCCAAATAAGCAGCTGTTTTTGTGGAGGAGGGTCAGACACACAAGTATTTGGGCTACATTTGATTACATTTAGACTATGGCATTATTGAGAAAGAGACAGAGAGAGAGAGAGAGAGAGAGAGAGAGAGAGAGACAGAGAAGCTGGTCACAAGACTAGGAGTAATATAACCTGGAGAGACCTAAAGCTAGAAATTGATGAAAAGCCACTTTATACTTTTTGACAAAAGAAGACGGTTGGGTCATGTACTGAAAAATGGCATCTCAGTTGAAAGCAATTTGAAAGAGATGAGTCTTCGAAGCCCATTTGGAAGCCAGGACCAATGGGGAGAAGCCATATACAGTGGTACCTCGGTTTAAGAACAGTCCGGTTTAAGAACGATTTGGTTTACAAACTCTGCAAAACCGGAAATAGTGTCTTGGTTTGAGAACTTTACCTCGGTTTAAGAACGGAATCTGAACGGTAGAAGGGCACCGGTGACGGGAGGCCTCATTAGGGAAAGCACGCCTCGGTTTAAGAATGGTTTCGGTTTAAGAACGGACTTCCGGAACGGATTAAGTTTGTAAACTGAGGTACCACAGTATCTCTTGGGAGGAAGATTCGCAAACGAGGATCCACCGCAGCTTGGGCTTGGTAAAGAGAACTGAATTAGCAGTAGCTGAATTATGTACTTCGGTGTGCCCAAATATCTCCAGGGTTTCCCTAAAGATGTATAGCACACACAAGGGTAAGGGACAACTTGCCTTGAGTCTTCTGCTGAGGTTTTCCATCGTGCCACCATCAGAAGCCTCCCCAATGAGAGTGAAGCTGTTGGCACTTTCTGTTGACATCATCCTGGAAGAAACAGGATGGTTTCGCTATGACGTGCATTTCCACAGATGTTTACTCAAAACTCAAAAGATGCTTAGTTACTCCAATTCACCCTTGAGCCCATGTTCCTCTGTAATTTTTAAACAAACAGGTCTTGCTTCTGTATTCAATGAGTGAGCGAATGCTGAGCAACTGTTTGCTCAACGTTTAAGCACATAACAATCTTTAGTTTGGGGCCTCAAACTATTAGAGAGAAGACTGTTCAATATATATTTTATCCCCCACCTCTCAACACTGCAAGTCTTTGGGTCTGCCCAACCCCCAGGAATGCCTTGGGATCAGTGTTTGAAACTCCCATTGTTCTGGACGCATTTTGCGACAGGAAATTTCATTAGCGCGAGCATTTTCTGAGCTCTGGGCACAGTACAGTGGTGCCTCGCAAGACGAAAAGAATCCGTTCTGTGATTCTCTTCGTCTAGCGTTTTTTTCGTCTTGCGAAGCAAGCCCATTGACGGATTAGCGGATTAGCGCTATTAGCGGCTTATCTGCTGATCGGATCATCCGATAAGCGGCTTAGCGGCTTAGAAAAAGGGGGGAAAGGGGAAAAAACCAGCAGGAACTCGCAAGACATTGTCGTCTTGCGAAGCAAGCCCATAGGAAATTCGTTTTGCGAAGCACCTCCAAAATGGAAAACTCTTTCGTCTAGCGAGTTTTCCGTCTTGCGAGGCATTCGTCTTGCGGGGCACCACTGTACTGTGCTTAAGATTTCAGATTAAAACTGCAGAGTGGAAGGAAAGGAGGACGTTTTTCTGCCTCCCCACTTCCAGCTACTCTCTGAAGACTGGAGAAGGGACCCTCTTAAAAATATTAGGGGGGTGGGCAAGGGAAGGACTAGATCATGTGAAAAATGAACGTAATATTTTAGCTGCAGTTCATTCATTTTCAGCTTTGTATTCTTGTTATTAAAAAAGCATGCTGTCGTTGCACCCATAATCTAGGTTTAAGCTGCCATTTTGCTCCTAGCTTTCATATCTCAGTTTCTAACACTGCTTGGGATCATCTTGAGGGAACTGCAGATTTCTGCCCCAAATCTGTCCATTAGGAGACTAGATTCAGGTAGTTAGCCGTGTTGGTCTGACGCAGTCGAAATAAATTAAAAAACTGTCCAGTAGCACCATAGAGACCAACTAAGATTGTTCTTAAAAAGCAGAGACATCACCTTGCCAACAAAGGTCCGTATAGTTAAAGCCATGGTTTTCCCAGTAGTGATGTATGGAAGTGAGAGCTGGACCATAAAGAAGGCTGATCACCAAAGAATTGATGCTTTTGAATTCTGGTGCTGGAGGAGACTCTTGAGAGTCCCATGGACTGCAAGAGGAGCAAACTTATCCATCCTTAAGGAAATCAGCCCTGAGTGCTCACTGGAAGGACAGATCCTGAAGCTGAGGCTCCAATACTTTGGCCACCTCATGAGAAGAGAAGACTCCCTGGAAAAGACCCTGATGTTGGGAAAGATGGAGGGCACAAGGAGAAGGGGACGACAGAGAACAAGATGGTTGGACAGTGTTCTCGAAGCTACAAACATGTGTTTGACCAAACTGCGGGAGGCAGTGGAAGACAGGAGTGCCTGGCGTGCTCTGGCCCATGGGTCACGAAGAGTCGGACACGAGTAAACAAATAAACAACAAGATTGTTCTAAGTATAAGCTTTCATGCACATGCACACTTCTTCAGATGCGTACTTCTTGCATGCACACAAAAGCTTATACCCAGAACAATCTTAGTTGGTCTCTAAGGTGCTACTGGACAATTTTTAAATTTATTTATTTCATAAGGAGACTGTTTTCCTTCTCTATCAGTGTGCAGCTTGACCATTTTACACAAGCCTGGAGTAAATGCTTTGTAAGCAAGTTTGGCAGTGTACTTGCTCTCATCTTGTGGAAAGCCATGGTCAGAACTTCATCCTTGGAAGGAGTTGATAGTAGGATGGAACTGGCTCACAGTATGAGCAGAGGGGGAAGCAACCAGACGCCAACTTGCTCTTTGAATCCTTCCAACCTTATAAGCTCAACTCAAGTTCCAGAGTTCCATCTCAGCTTATAACAGGGCAATTTGAGGCTGATAAAAGTATTGGAGCATACAGAGAGATACAACTGAAAATGACGGCCAGTACAGTGGGCCCTCTGGAAATGAATTTAATTTATTCCGGGGGTCCGTGCACACCCTGAAAAATTTGTACCCAGAGGCGCCCTTCTGCGCACGTGCACAGTGCGATTGAGCGCTTCTGCGCATGCGGAGAAACCCAGAAGTATTCACTTCTGTGTTTGCCACGTTCGCAACCCAAGGATTACGTTATCCGAAGGTAACGTAACCCAAAGGTCCACTGTATTTAAGTGCAGGAGGGTAATAGGGACTGAAAAGCACTTTCCTTTCAAAAAGTGTTCAAAATTCACCAGGCACATTTTGCACCTGGCTATCGGCCACTCATGACCAAGTGAAGTTGTGTGAGCACCAGGATAGTGCCTGACATCTCCACCATCTGGGGATCATTCAATCTGGACTGTTTTCACACACTAATACCCCACCCTGCATAATTCTATCAGTTGTATTTTATCTGCACAATCAGAACGAATTTCTGGAACCAAAATGCGTTTCTGTGCAGCCTGAGCAGGAGAAGTCACCATTAAGGAAAAGAGGTCAGAATAGGATCCACTGTCCCTGGATCAAGTGATTTTTCTTCTTTAAGTTCTCAAAGCTCTTAACCTAGCTCACGGTTGTCATCTGGGTGCTTAACTGAGGATCAATCAGAGTCAGTCCATCACTTGAAAAATAAAGACTTTACCCCAAAATGGCAACTAGACATTCTGTTTTGGCGACTGCAACCTTGGTTGAAGGAGCCATTTGGCGCCTAGCTTATATATCTGAGCTTCTAACCCTGCTTTTAAAGCCTACAAGCAGGGCACAGAACCTAGGGCCCTGCGGGACTTGACATCTTTCCACAGGACCTGCAAGACAGATGTTCCTCCTGGCCTTTGGTTTGGACTCAGTCTGACCCTTATGTTGCCCTCCCCTTATGGTTTTGATCTATGGGCTACTTTTAAAATGAGGCTGCATTTTAAATTGCATTTTAACCTGTATTTTAAATTGGTCCCCCCCCCCCCATCATGTTTTTATTGTAATTTTACTGGTGTTAGCCACCCTGAGCCCGGCTCTGGCCAGGGAGGGCGGGGTATAAATAGAATTATTATTATTATTATTATTATTATTATTATTATCCTGCTTCAGAGCTGTATGTGTATACAGTGGTGCCTCGCAAGACGAAATTAATCCGTTCCGCGAGTCTCTTCGTCTTGCGGTTTCTTCGTCTTACGAAGAACGGCTATTAGCGGCTATTAACGGCTTAGCGGCTATTAACGGCTTAGCGGCTTTAAGAAAAAGGAAACGAACTTGCAAGAACTCGCAAGACGTTTCATCTTGCGAAGCAAGCCCATAGGGAAATTCGTCTTGCGGAACGACTAAAAAAACGGAAAACTCTTTCGTCTTGCGCGTTTTTTGTCTTGCGAGGCATTCGTCTTGCGAGGTACCACTGTATACCGTATTTTTCGCTCTAAGATGCACCAGACCACAAGACGCACCTAGTTTTTGGAGGAGGAAAACAAGAAAACAAATATTCTGAATCTCAGAAGCCAGAACAGCAAGAGGGATCGCTGCACAGTGAAAGCAGCAATCCCTCTTGCTGTTCTGGCTTCTGGGATAGCTGCGCAGCCTGCATTCGCTCCATAAGACGCACACACATTTCCCCTTACTTTTTAGGAGGGAAAAAGTGAGTCTTATAGAGCAAAAAATACGGTATACATATACACATGAGGACCCCAGAGGGTCTGAAAATGCAATAGTCCCAACAAGGCTAGGCTGCTGCACTGTTGGGGCATTTGCAACCTCTGAAAGAGGGCATTTTCAGGGCGCGAACAGAACTCCTAGTCAATACCTGGCTGGGGGGATGAATCTTCGGGACACGCCATCCTGGCGGTTTTCGACAAATTCCTGAGAAAGAAAGTCAGCGTCAGTCCACACCCAACAGAGAGCATCATCCACATCATCCACATCTAGTGCCCACTAGAAAGCTAGTCAATATGCCCCTGGCACAGTCTTCCAGCCACGGCCAGAAGCGCTGCAAGATGCCTGCATGAATCGCACCAGCCCATCAACCGTTTTATCAGCCCACCCACTTACATGATGTGGCTGCATCACAAGGCAAGCTAAGAAGCAGGTGTGATGAATAAACATTTGCAACTTTATTTACAGAGTTCCAGTCAGAATTTGCAACAAGTGTTTTCCATAGTGTTTCCCCCTATTTCCCCTAACATAATGCCACAATGTATGGTTGCATATGTTTTGTTTAAACTAAAGCAAAAGCTCTGGAGAACTGATTTAGATGACTTGATACATTCCCTAGTTCATCTTGCATTCTTAATCTTGCAAAAAAAACCACAACGCCCCCCCCCCCTGCAATCTTTACCTTTAACTGACTAAACTTCATTCTTTATAACATTGTTGCTGCACGGGTGTATTCAAGCTACTGCATGGAACTGTACTAAAAGCTGGTAGTCTTTTTAAATTAATAAAAATTGTGCACTAATCATTGTAATGTGACTTTTGTGGTTATGTCAAATAAAGTTTGCCATGCCTGGTAAAAACAAACAAACAAAAAAACTTTATTTACAGAGAACAAGAAATATAATTAGTAATAACAGAACATTATGTATCCACAGCAGAATGTAACATTTGGTGTAATAAACCAGAAATGGAAGCTGGGGGAAGTCAACAGGGAGGGGGAAACTAGAAAATGGATGTTAAATGATGATATTGAATGTTTGTTATGAGAAAATAATAATAATAATAATAAATTTTATTTATATCCCGCCCTCCCCAGCCGAAGCCGGGCTCAGGGCGGCTAACAACAATAAAACAGTACAAAGGTACAACATAAACAACATTCTAAAATCATTCATTATAAAAATTAATTAATTCAAGCCACTAGCAACCATTGGGCCAGAGCTCTGCGAAGATTGCCGAGGGAGGGAGTCAGGCTGTGCCCTGGCCAAAGGCCTGGTGGAACAGCTCTGTCTTGCAGGCCCTGCGGAAGGATGTCAAGTCCCGCAGGGCCCTGGTCTCTTGTGACAGAGTGTTCCACCAGATCGGAGCCACAGCCGAAAAAGCCCTGGCTCTAGTTGAGGCCAGCCTAACTTCTCTGTGGCCTGGGACCTTCAAGATGTTTTTATTTGAAGACCGTAGGTTTCTCTGTGGGGCATACCAGGAGAGGCGGTCCCGTAGGTACGAGGGTCCTAGGCCATATAGGGCTTTAAAGGTTAAAACCAGCACCTTAAACCTGATCCTGTACTCCACCGGGAGCCAGTGCAGCTGGTATAGCACCGGGTGAATGTGATCTCGCAGCGAAGACCTCGTAAGGAGTCTCGCTGCAGCATTCTGCACCCGCTGGAGTTTCTGGGTCAGTCTCAAGGGCAGCCCCACGTAGAGCGAGTTACAATAATCCAGTCTGGAGGTGACCGTCGCGTGGATCACAGTGGCTAGGTCAGGGCGAGAGAGGTAAGGAGCCAACTGCTTAGCTTGGCGGAGATGGAAAAATGCCGCCTTTGTTATAGCTGCAATCTGCGCCTCCATGGAAAGGGAGGTGTCGAAGATTACACCCAAACTCTTAACGGACGGTGCTGGCACTAATTGCGCCCCCGCAAGAGATGGGAGTTGCCCCCCCAATCCCATATCGCCCCGTCCCAGCCACAGGACCTCTGTCTTCGAAGGATTTAGCTTCAACCGGCTCCCACGTAACCATCCAGCCACAGCTTCCAGACATCTGGTCAGTGTGTCTGGGGCCGAGTCAGGATGGCCATCCATCAACAGATAGAGTTGGGTGTCATCGGCATACTGATGGCAGCCCAGCCCAAAACTCCGGACAAGCTGGGCGAGGGGGCGCATAAAGATGTTAAAAAGCATCGGGGAGAGAATCGCACCCTGAGGCACTCCACACACCAAGGAGTGGCGGGATGACAGTTCCCCCCCAAGCGCCACCCTCTGTCCCCGACCAGAGAGAAACGAGCGCAGCCATTGAAGGACTGTGCCCTGGATCCCCACGTCGGTAAGGCGGTGGTCCAAAAGTTCGTGATCGACCATGTCGAAAGCTGCTGATAGATCTAGAAGAATCAGCAGCCCTGACCCGCCTCGATCCAGCTGTCTACGAAGGTCATCTGTTAGGGCGACCAGAGCCGTCTCGGTCCCATGACCAGCGCGGAAGCCAGACTGGAATGGATCCAGAGCCAATGTTTCATCCAGAAACCCACCAAGCTGTTCAGCAACCGCTCTCTCAATCACCTTACCCAGGAACGGAAGATTCGAAACCGGGCGGTAATTGGATAGATCTAAAGGATCTAATGATGTTTTCTTTAAGAGCGGGCGCACCACTGCCTCCTTCAGTTCCCCTGGGAATGTCCCCGTACCAAGGGACAAATTGATGATATTCCCCAGGGGGGCCCGCACCTCGTCTGGACACGCTCTAATCAGCCATGACGGGCACGGGTCAAGAGGACAGGTGGTGGGCTTTCCAGCTCGGAGGAGTCTGTCCACATCGGCTGGGGATATCTGGTCGAAGTGGTCCAATACTGGACCCGAGGACAGTCGAGGGGCCTCCAGTTCCTTTATTGTATCCAAATTGGCAGGGAGGTCATGGCGGAGCGACAAGACCTTCTCCGCAAAAAAGCTCGCAAATGCCTCACAGCCGTGTGTCAATTTGTTATTTAAATTTGGCTGTCCCTCAAGGGACGTTAAAGACCTAATAATACTAAATAATTGCGCTGGGCGAGAGCTAGCGGATGCAATGGAGGCCGAGAAGTATGACTTCTTAGCAGCCTTCACCGCCATCTCGTAGGTTTTCATAAAAGCCCTATAAGATGTTCTTGAGGCTCCGTCACGGGCACCCCGCCATACTCGCTCTAGCCGTCTGAGGTCCCGCTTCATTTTCCGAAGCTCCTCGGTAAACCAGGGAGCCCGGTTTCTGCGGGGTCGCAGAGGGCGCTTAGGTGCGATCTCATCGATGGCTGCCAGGAGCTGGGCATTCCAGCCCTCAACAAGCTCAGTCAATGAGTCGCCAGGGGGAGCAAGGTCCCGCAAGGCTTGGCGGAATCTCTCGGGGTCCATCAGCCTCTGCGGGCGAGCCCAAATTGGCTCGCCACCTAAGCAGGGTGGGGGTGGAAAGTCAATCCTGGCTTTCAGAGCGTAGTGATCAGACCATGGCACCTTCGTCGGAGGAGACATGATCACATCTATACCGACGCCAAAGATCAAATCCAGCGTGTGGCCTTCTTGATGTGTGGGGCCCGAAACAAACTGGGAGAGCCCTAGTGTCGCCATGGAAGACACCAGGTCCAGAGCCTGTGAGGAGGGAGTGGCATCGGCATGGATGTTGAAGTCCCCCAATACCAATAGGTTAGGGAACTCCAAGGCCCAGCCGGCCACCGCCTCCAGCAGGCCTGACAGGGTGGCTGCTGGTGCGCTAGGTGGCCGGTACACCAGCCAGACAGCCAAGCTCTCCTCGGAGCCCCACACTAGGCCAACACATTCGATGCCGGGGATCGATGGCGATGGTAGAGCCCTGAAAGGACAATCTTCCCGGATTAATAATGCCACCCCTCCCCCCCGGCCCACAGTCCGCGACTGGTGGAGGACAGAGAAACCCGGGGGCGCCATCTCTCGTAAGGTAACTGTTGCCCCTTCGCGCACCCAGGTCTCCGTCACACAAGCCAGGTCGACCCCCTGCAAGATAAAGAAATCTCGCAGGGTGGCGGTTTTATTGCCTATAGACCTGGCATTGCACAGCACCAGTGACGGAGGTGAGTAATCCTTGCTCACCCTACCCTCGTCCCTCGGGATGGGGCGCAGATTGGAAAGGGTACGAGCATATCCATATCTCGATCCCCTTCGCCTGTAACATCTGCCCCCACCGCCATACCTCCCTCGCCCCTCCACGGTAGCAATCCCAGAAAACCAATAATAATAAAAAAAATTAAGGGCTGTGATAAGGGATGTTTACTTCTTGGCAGATAATTTATTAGGAGCTGGTGGCAAACTGCGTAGCTGCCTTAGCTTCATTACAAGGGAGTCAGACCCAAATTCCTTACCTCTGTAAGTGTAGTCTCTTCCTCATGGGTGTCTCCAAGTTTTGCCGGTGCAGTAGTAAGTAGAGGAGCTAGGCAGAAGACAAATGAAATAATTGCCGAGGGTAAACCTTTCCTAATGTGTGGGGCTCCTGTGTATGTGAGGCGTAATGAACCTCTGCCCCCCCCAGATATTACTAAACTACAACTCCCCTCATTCCTGGCCACTGACCAAACTTGCTTGGGCTGATGGGAGTTGTAGTTCAGTAACTCCTGGAGGGACAAAGGTTCCCCACGCCAGGTATATGGGAACAAGCTGTAAGGGTTTAGAAGCAACAGAAGAGTACACTATACTAGAGATGGGGGGGGGGAAATGGGGGGGAAAACAGTTCCCCCTCCCATTTTCCCCCAAAGCCGTTTTTTTCTGGAAAAAATTGAAGAAGAAAAATGGTGTGTGGAATATTCAAACTACATCAAACTGTTTTTTCCCATTTTTTCTGGGGAAAAACAGCTTTGGGGGAAAAACAAGGGGGGGACTGACCCCCCCCCAATTTTTCCGGGTTTTTTCCAGGCCTTCCCATCTCTACACTACACATGCAGTTACTTCCATATTCTTGACAATGATAATAATATATATTTATAGTCCACTCTTCTACTAAAAATACCCAGAGAAGCAAACAACAGTCATAACATGTGGAATAATAAATAAAAGTGCAGGTATAAAAAATATATAAAATCCAACAGCAAAATGCAGACAACCTTTAGAAGAAACAAAGCACAAAGCTAGCAACAGCAGGAGTAAAAAAATGTTCTGAATTAAAATGAGCAGGAATAAACCTAGATACTATGCAGCAGAAGCCTAATGAAACCAAAGCTTCTTCCATTTCTGGCAAAAGATTCACAAAGAGAAAGCCTGATGGACGCCAACTGGAAGAGTGATCCAGTAGTTGCAAGCCCTGAGTCCTGCATTCACCTGCCAAATCTCCCAAGACAGAACTAATGGTGACAGGTTCTGCAGTCAGTGATAGGGATATTCCGGGGGGAAATCTTATGCAAAATAGTATTTGAAAAATCGGTTTGCATCAAAAAAAATTTTTGATGCCCTACGAGTGATTCAATTCAGCAAGTTTATTTTATTTGCATTTAGTAAGCCTGAACTAAGCTCGCCTTATACTGTAGTGTCCGAAAGAGAAAAATTTCTGCAGAGAAATAAAGCACTGGGAAATGCTGCGTTCCACATCAGTGCCTGCAGCTCAGGCACAGAAAGCATGCCTTAAAACAGGGGTCAGCAAATTTTTTCAGCAGGGGGCCGGTCCACTGTCCCTCAGACCTTGTGGGGGGCCAGACTATATTTTGGAGGGGGGGGGAATGAACGAATTCCTAAGCCCCACACACAACCCAGAGATGCATTTTAAATAAAAGCACACATTCTACTCATGTAAAAACACGCTGATTCCTGGACCATCCGCGGGCCGGATTGAGAAGGTGATTGGGCCAGATCCGGCCCCCGGGCCTTAGTTTGGCAACGCTTGCCTTAAAATAAAGCTCAGCCTGGTTGGCATCTGTGGCCTGTACTCCCCGCTGTCTTTCTTCACGGTTCCTTTTCTTACCTGTCAGTTCTTGGATGGTGACTTTATCAAGGACCTTGAAAGACGTGTCTAGTTTAAGGGGCTGGCTGCAGCGCTGGCAAACAAAACTGACCTGTGTGGTGCAGGCAGGTGACTTTGACCCATCCATTCCTGCGAGGAGAACAATGATCTCAGATTGTGCTTCCAGCACTGCCTAGGTGGGCACACATTTATAAACGAATACCTTATGGTTCAGGTGAGACATTTCAGGTGTAACCAGCTGAGGCACCAGTCAGGACTCTGAATAAGGTAGAGGCCCCAACATTAATCACTTTAAGCAGGGCTGGATTTAGGTTTGATGAGGCCCTAAGCTACTGAAGGTAAAGGTAAAGGGACCCCTGACTGTTAAGTCCAGTCGTGGGCGACTCTGGGGTTGCGGCGCTCATCTCGCTTTACTGGCCGAGGGAGCCGGTGTACAGCTTCCAGGCCATGTGGCCAGCATGACTAAACCGCTTCTGGCGAACCAGAGCAGCGCACGGAAACACCATTTACCTTCCCGCCAGAGTAGTAATTATTCATTTATTTGCATGTCAACGTGCTTTCAAACTGCCAGGTTGGCAGGAGCTGCGACCGAGCAATGGGAGCTCACCCCGTCGCGGGGATTTGAACCGCCGACCTTCTGATCGGCAAGTCCTAGGCTCAGTGGTTTAGACCACGGCACCACCTGTCTACTGAAGGTAATGGGGCCCTTTATATGTCCAGATTGTTGTTTTTGTCCATGGAGTTTTCTTGGCAGGGATACTGGAGTAGCTTGCCAGTTCCTGCTCCCATGGACTGCAAGAAGATCAAACCTATCCATTCTGGAGGAAATCAGCCCTGAGTGCTCACTGGAAGGACAGATGCAGAAGCTGAGGTTTCAATACTTTGACCACCTCATGAGAAGAGAAGACTCCCTGGAAAAGACCCTGATGTTGGGAAAGATGGAGGACACAAGGAGAAGGGGGCGACAGAGGACAAGGTGGTTGGACAGTGTTCTCGAAGCTACCAGCATGAGTTTGACCAAACTGTCACTGATTTTTGTGTTGAATATATGCTATATGGTAATTTATGGACCTAACAGGTATCTAAAGCCATTTGCACATAACAAAATATGTATTTTATCAAAGTAATTGTTGAACTGAAATACAATTAAGAAGAAGTATCCAAGTTTTTTCCCCTTTAAATTTTTGGGGGGGCTCCAAGAGAGTGGGGCCCTAAGCCATAACTTGTTTAGCTTATACGTAAATCCAGCACTGACTTTAAGGAAACTGGAGTTGTCACCGTTTTAGCAGTTAAAAACAAACTAAACCAGACCAGTAAAGCTCCACTATTAACAGCCAAAAATGACGGGTTTACTACGCAATCCTAAACATATTTACTACTTATAAGTTCCACTCAATTCAGGGGAATCTACTCCCTGAACAAATATGCAGAGGAACAGAGCAGCAATAAGTTGTGTTTACTACCGTATTTTTCGCCCTATAGGACGCATTTTTCCCCCTCCAAAAATGAAGGGGAAATGTGTGTGCGTCCTATGGGGCGAATGCAGGCTTTCGCTGAAGCCTGGTGCGCACCGACCCCTCTCGCTTTCCAGGCTTCAGGAAGCTCTGCACAACCCTCGGGAGACCGGCTCCGAGGGTTGCGCAGAGCTGCCTGCAGTCCCGGGATCAGCGCAGCTTTACGCGGCCACCGGGAGCGGGGCGCTAAGTCCCGCCCCACTCCGGATGGTGGCACAGAGCTGCCTGCAGTCCTGGGACCAGCGCAGCTCTGCGCCGCCATCCGGAGCGGGGCGCGAAGCTCCGCCCCGCTCCCGGTGGCCGCGCAGAGCTGCCTGCAGTCCTGGGATCAGCACAGCTCTGCCCATCGCCAGCCCCACAAGCTCGGGGGACAGCGGGGAGGCAGAGCGTGCCTTCCCACTGTTCCCCGACCTGGTTCTTCCAGCCCCGCACCTGGGGGGGGAAATAAATTTTTTTTTCTTTATTTCCCCCCCAAAAAACTAGGTGCGTCCTATGGGTCGGAGCGTCCTATGGGGCGCAAAATACGGTATTCTCTCACAGACCAGGGTGTTGCTTAAGAGCGAAATATAGTGGAGTGAATTGGCTGTGGCCACAATTCACAGAATCGTAGAATTGTAGAGCTGAAAGGGACCCCCGAGGGTCATCTAGCCCAACCCCCTGCAGTGCAGTTACTCGGGAGATAAGCCCTGTTGAATTCAATGGAGCGGTGCTGCCCTTATAATGCTACCAGCGGATCAGGAATGAATGCCCAGCCAGTTCCTAAATACCTCTGCTGGAATTAGGGCACTGCAGGCGATTCACCTGCATGGGGCGCTGAGCCAAATGGGGACAAAATATAACAACAACAACAACAACAACAAAACAATACTAATACCTTCTATATTTACACCGGTACCTAATGAGATCCTGGAAATTCTGGATGTATGGCAATCCTACTGGTTGCGTTTCTTATAATTGATTTCAGTGCTTTTATACTGTTTTCGTAGGTTACTTTGGGTCGTCTTCGTGAGGAAAGCAACATAATAATAATAATAATAATAATAATAATAATAATAATAATAATGTGCCTCCTATATTTACACAGTTGCTCCATTAAAAAAAAGCAACTGTGCCGAAAGGAATTATGTCTTGTGAAACTATGGGACCAATTTCAGGTGCCCCTCAAGCGTGTTTCATAGGATTTCCAAGGCGCATTTAATTGCATTTCATTTTAAGGCATTTTTACTTATTTTTTGCATTTAATTCTAAAGGAGCACCCTTCCCCGGGCAGCCGGTTGGCGAGCGATACTCACTTCCCTCGAGCAACGAGAATTGCTGGACCAGCCCCGCTTTCCTTGGACCTGGAGTCCCTTCTTTCTCTCTTTCTTTCTTTCCTTCCCTCCTTCTTTCTTTCCTTCCTTCTTTTCTGGCGCGGCTCGTCTTCCCACCCGAATCCCTTCGGACCAGGTCTTTGCAAAGAGCTTTCTCTTCCGGGGAAGGCGGAGGCCCCGGACCGACGTCACGGGGAGGGTTGCAGGGCAAAAATAAATATATATATATATAAGCCAGTAATTAAGAACCGCAAGCGCCGCCCCCCTCCGTCGTCTCCACGGCAACCCCGGGGCTCGGGCGCCTCGGGCGCGCGCTTGCAGCCCTGGCAGCCCGCGGTGCTTTGCGCGCGCCATGCGCCTCTCGCGCGCAATTTGAATTGCGCCTGAAGTTTGGTTCAAAAGGCCAAACGTGGCCCGCTAGTTATTACCCGCTTCTTCCACCCCACGCATATCTATGTTGTGAATTTAGGAGGGAGGACGGTATACAAATTTAATAGGGAATAATAATAATTGCAAATTTTGGGGGTGGGGGAAGAGAGCTGTGTTGCTGACAAAGAATGGCGTCTTGCACTGTGGTCCACTGTTGCTCTTCCCATGTTTTAAGGCTGTGAAGCAATAACAAATAATGCAAATGATGGTGATGATGATAATGATAATTCATTATTTATACCCTTCCCATCTGGCTGGGTTTCCCCAGCCACTCTGGGCATATCCCAGCCGAACATTAAAAACACAGTACATCATTAAACATTAAAAACTTCTCTAAACAGGGATGCCTTCAGATAATAATCTGATAATTATAATCTGATAATCTTATGGTAAAATGGAAAGCTCTATTTGACCACCCATTATGGGCAGATTTCGAAAAACTGGCTAGAGATGTCCACTTTTGAAGCTGCATTTAATGAAGAGAGGTTCATTTTTTCTCTAGCTGTCATAATAATAATAATAATAATAATAAATTTTATTTATATCCCGCCCTCCCCAGCCGAAGCCGGGCTCAGGGCGGCTAACAACACTAAAATAGTGCAACATTATAAAAACATCATAAGAATTAATTAAAATCAGAATTGATGGCAACCATAAACTAAAGTATTGTAAGGATTGCCAAAGGAGGGAGTCAGGCTGTGCCCCAACCAAAGGCCTGGTGGAACAGCTCTGTCTTGCAGGCCCTGCGGAAAGATGTCAAGTCCTGCAGGGCCCTTGTCTCTTGTGACAGAGCGTTCCACCAGGTTGGAGCCGCAGCCGAAAAAGCCCTGGCTCTAGTTGAGGCCAGCCTAACCTCTCTGTGGCCTGGGACCTTCAAGATGTTTTTATTTGAGGACCGTAAGTTCCTCTGTGGGGCATACCAGGAGAGGCGGTCCCGTAGATACGAGGGTCCTAGACCGTATAGGGCTTTGAAGGTTAAAACCAGCACCTTAAACCTGATCCTGTACTCCACCGGGAGCCAGTGCAGCTGGTATAGCACCGGATGAATGTGATCTCGCAGCGAGGACCCCGTAAGGAGTCTCGCTGCAGCATTCTGCACCCGCTGGAGTTTTTGGGTCAGTCTCAAGGGCAGCCCCACGTAGAGCGAGTTACAATAATCCAGTCTGGAGGTGACCGTCGCATGGATCACAGTGGCTAGGTCAGGGCGAGAGAGGTAAGGGGCCAACTGCTTAGCTTGGCGGAGATGAAAAAATGCCGCCTTTGTTATAGCTGTAATCTGCGCCTCCATAGAGAGGGAGGTATCGAAGATTACACCCAAACTCTTGACGGACGGTGCTGGCACTAATTGCACCCCCGCAAGAGATGGGAGTTGCCCCCTCAATCCCATATCGTCCCGTCCCAGCCAGAGGACCTCTGTCTTCGAAGGATTTAACTTCAACCGGCTCCCACGTAACCATCCAGCCACAGCTTCCAAGCATCTGATCATATTTACCTGTTGTGGTTCATAGCAAACATAATCGGCGCTTTTATGAACTTCATAGCTCTAGGAGGTAGTGCCTGTGTTATGTATTTTGTTTTTATACTGTAAACTACCTGTGATCTTCAGATGAAAGGTGGAATGTAAATTTAATTAATAATAATTTTGTGGTCATTAGGTCATTAGATATCATGGGAGGTTGAGCTACCCTATGCTTCCATATTTTGGGGAGTAAAACCAACTGACTATAATGGGGAGTAATGTGAGGCTGGCAAATCACTCTTTAATAAAGGCCACAAGAAGTGTCATCTTTTCAGTCTTTATTGGGGAAATACAGCAACAAATTCACAGAAAAAAATGCTCCAAGTAAATAAGTAAACAGCCCCTTTCTCTCTTTTTCTAATGAATTTATCCTAGCAATATATATGGGTGTGTGTGTGTGTGTGTGTGTGTGTCCTCTAAGGTTTAGGTGGGATTTTGCAGTCAAATTTGTGATTTTGGCTGCAAACCCCTTATTCTATCGCTTTTAACTTATTCAATCGCTTTTAAAGCAGGGCAGTAATTTTTTCTCCATTTTGCTGTTTTTATCTTTTTATAAACCAGTTTGAAGATTATTATTTTTTATTTTTACAATCAAGTGGTGTGCAATTTTTATGAAATAAATAAAATAGATTGTATGCCTTTCCATTACGATTCCCACCTAATGTCCCAACTCTGGGCAAATATATTTTAAGATTACTGAATGCAAGCTGTGGTTACATTTAGCAACCAGGGTAGCTGATCACATATCAATACAAAACACTGCGGTAGAAATTAACCACCCACCCACTTTTTGCCGGTGGCCGTTTGGGTTTCCTAACCAAGCCAGTACAAGTGCACAGGAGAACATGTGCAGGGGGCAAACGAGATGATCAAGGGTCTGGAAACCCAGCCTTAGGAGGAACAATTGAAGGAGCTGGGTATGTTTATCCTTAATAAGAGGAGACTGAGAGGAGATGGGATTTGTTGTTGTTTAATCGTTTAGTCGTGTCCGACTCTTCGTGACCCCATGGACCAGAGCACGCCAGGCACTCCTGTCTTCCACTGCCTCCCGCAATTTGGTCAAACTCATGCTGGTAGCTTCGAGAACACTGTCCCACCATCTCATCCTCTGTCGTCCCCTTCTCCTTGTGCCCTCCATCTTCCCCAACATCAGGGTCTTTCCAGGGAGTCTTCTCCTCTCATGAGGTGGCCAAAGTATTGGAGCCTCAGCTTCACGATCTGTCCTTCCAGTGAGCACTCAGGGCTGATTTCCTTCAGAATGGATGTGTTTGATCTTCTTGTAGTCCATGGGACTCTCAAGAGTCTCCTCCAGCACCATAATTCAAAGGGAGATGGGGTAGCCCTCTCCAAATATCTCAAGGGCTGTCCCATGGAGGATGGAGCAAGCTTGTTTTCTCCTCCTCTGGAGGGCAGGACTCGAATCAAGGGCTTCAAGCTCCAAAAAGGGAGATTCCGACTAAACATCAGGAAGAACTTTCTGACAGTAAGAGCAGTTAAACAGTGGAAGACTCCCACAAGAGGTGGTGGACTCTTTCATTGGAGATTTTTAAGCAGAAGTTAGACGGCCATCCGTCATGGATGCTTTAGCTGAATTCCTGCATTGCAGGGGGTTGGACTGGATGACCCTCAGGGTCCCTTCCAACTCTGCATTTCTAGGATTTTAAGATGCCTAAAAATCAAGTAGGTGCATTTAAAAATAAATAAATATTTTTTTTGTGCATTCATTACAGGGAACCGGGCAGAGGGCCTTCTTGGTAGTGGCGCCCGCCCTGTGGAACACCCTCCCATCAGATGTCAAGGAAATAATCCGACATTTAGAAGACATCTGAAGGCAGCCCTGTTTAGGGAAGTTTTTAATGTTTGAAGTTTTATTCTGTTTTCAATGTTCTGTTGAAAACTGCCCAGAGTGGCTGGAGAAACCCAGGCAGGTGGGCGGGGTATAAATAAATTATTATTATCATTATTATAAAAATAAATAATTTAGCATGTTGTAGTGGAGGGAGAAATGACGGCCCTCCATCAGGTGACAAATGCCAAAGCAGGCTAGGAAGTGTTCACACAAAGCTCTTCTGATTCCAAGTACTCATGTTCAGCGGTGCTATTGGAGCAGGACTTCTGGGGCAGAAATCCAGGGTCCCCAAAGGACCATCCAAATATTATTATTATTATTATATACATACTGATATATTACTATATTATTATTATTATTACAGTATTAGCTTTTAATCACGCCGGAACCATTTATCGCGGGATCAGTTTCCCTGCGCGCTCATTCCCGTTTCTTGGTAACTCCTCTCAGGCTCCGCCCACGCCGCCCGGAAGCTGCTTGTCCAGCTCGTGCGTCAGTTGCCCCGGATGAGGCGGGAGAGCGGAAGACAAAAGACACGAGCGGCGTGGGGGGGGGGGAGCGAATCACGTGGGAAGCTGAAGGCGCGCGCGGCGGTTGGTGAAGCGGCGTCGGCGAGGCGTTATGCCGTCATTTCCGGCCGCGGCCAAGAAGCCGGTGGTGGTTTGCTCGGGTGGCGGCGGCGGCGGCGGCGCGTTCGCGGAACGAAAACGAGACGGACCCGGCTAGAGGGATAGCGGTTCCCCCGCCCTGCCATGGCCTCCCTGCTCAAGGTGGATCCGGAAGTTAAGATCAAGGTACGGAGGGGCGGGAAGGAGACGAGAGCGGCGTGCGTGCCCCGGAGCATGTGCAGAGCGCCGGCCTCCGGAAGGAGGCGGGAGAGGTTTTCCCCCGGGCGCTTCAGCCGCGGCTCCTCTCCGCTGACGGGGCGAGAGGGCCGGTTGCCATGGAGGCCTGAGGCCCTTCTGGCCCAGCGCCCTTGGGGGGGGGCCTCTGCCCCGGGCCCGTCACCCCCCGCACCCCGCTTAGCCAAGACACAACGGGCCTGGCTCACCACCTCGCCATTTAAGGGGGGAGGCAGTAGGAACCCTTAGCCGCGTGCCTTAAGATTTTCGGGTTGTATCCCTGCCTCTTGATCACACCGAGTCTTATTGCACGATTGCAAGGGAACCGGGTGTGGGTTAAACCACAGAGCCTCGGACTTGCCGATCAGAAGGTCTGCAGTTCGAATCCCTGCGACGGGGTGGGCTCCCGTTGCTCGGTCCCTGCTCCTGCCAACCTAGCAGTTTGAAAACATGTCAAAGTGCAAGTAGATAAATAGGTACCGCTCCGGCGGGAAGGTAAACGGCGTTTCCGTGCGCTGCGCTGGTTCGCCAGAAGCGGCTTAGTCATGCCGGCCACATGACCTGGAAGCTGTATGCCGGCTCCCTCGGCCAATAATGCAAGATGAGCGCCGCAACCCCAGAGTCGGCCACGACTGGACCTAATGGTCAGGGGTCCCTTTACCTTTAAGGGACCTGGGGGGGTCATCTAGGCCAGCCCCCCTGAAATGCAGGGATACTTCGCCCAACGTGGCCCTCGAACCCACGACCTTGGGATTAAGAGTGGCTGGGGAAACCCAGACAGATGGATGGGTATAAATAAATTATTATTACTTGTTGGGTCTCTGGAGTGTAATAAAGGTTGATGATGATATCAAATTATTATTACAGTGGTACCTCAGGTTAAGAAATTAATTCGTTCCAGAGGTCTGTTCTTAACCTGAAACTGTTCTTAACCTGAAGCACCACTTTAGCTAATGGGCCTCCCGCTGCCACAGCACCAATGGAGCACAATTTCTGTTCTCATCCTGAAGCAAAGTTCTTAACCCGAGGTACTACTTTTGGGTTAGCGGAGTCTGTAACCTGAAGCGTATGTAACCCGAGGTACCACTGTATTATTATCAGAGTCGTGTTCTACCGATGGTGCATCTTTTCTGCCCAAGCTGCTGATCATTGGAACTACACTGCCTCTGGCGACAGGGGATGCTCTCTGCTTGATTCTGACAGGCCAAGGGCACCTGCCGTTGCTGCATCCTGCAATGGTGGCTTCTTTAGGCTGCTTGGGTGTTACTGTTTTTTACCTGCCCTGCAGAGGGTGGGTTTATTCAGATCAAAGGGATTTGAGGAAAAAGTCTCCATTTAAGTCAAACTTCCAAGTTTATAGTAGCTTGTATATTTCCCAAGCAAGCAATGCATTCTGGCTGGTAAAGCACACCTGTTTGCATCTAAATTTATTATATCGTCCAGGAACGTGCTGTACACCTCAGATCATTCACCCAATATGACTTTTGCCCTGGCTAGATTTTATCAGCCTAGAAGAGTAATTGCCAAATTAAGGATTTCTGTGTGAAGTTAAGGAATGATAAGCAAGGCTATGTTTTGGAAGCTCAGTACTGTTTTCAGAACTGTGAGTTGGCATGTAGCAGCTGGTCAGAATAGATAGAAATTAGATGGCCGTGCCACTTGACAGCATGCTTATTCAACATTTGAACAATAATATATACAAATATATATACAGTGCATGACCTATTGTGCAATATTTATAATGTTTGACTTAAGAGGTCACATAGTGTTCCTCAGGATTCATTTTTCATGTATAATAATAAAAAATCAGGCTTTAGCTCAGATCAGTTTGATAGAGCGTACTAGATCCAGTTTCATGGGTATTTTTAATGGTTATGTTCCACTTAGATTTCATTTGAACCCCAGCTATTTTTAACAGTTTTTTAAAAGAAAATGTTTTTTTAAAAAAAAAAAAAATAAGAGCCATTTCTTTTCCTGAGCTGAGAGCCTATCGATTTTCTCTATTTTTTTCCTCTTTTACCCAGCCTTAAAGTTAAGTTTCAGACTGGTAGCATGTAGGAAATAGTTCGGGCTCTGTTGCATTTTATATATGTATTACTATTCACCTGTCAATTTTCTGTTGCGGTAATGGGCTTTTTTTGCGCAAACTTTCTTGTAGTTTAAAGTGCAGACTTTCTTATAATCGGTCTGGATAGAAGTCTTGCGTGGTCCTTTTTTGCTTCTTTGTGTTTGGGAGAGCTTCCCATTTTAGTTTGCCCATTCACCTATTTTTAGGTAGCTGTTAAATTGTCTACTGCTTATTTTATTTAATGCATTTATACCTTGGCCTTCAGCTGACAATAAATCTTCCAGAGTAACTTGCAAAGATCGGGGGGGGGGGACAGGCGTTGCCTGCAGGATTTCAACTTAAACACAACACAAGATTGGGAGGGGAGAAGGTAAAAAAGCAAACTCATGCACTGGTTCTTAATTATAAAGCTCAGCAGCTTTTAATTCAACAGGTCATGGAGCTTGGTCTAAACATAATGGAGAAACTGCTGCTTCCTCCCCCTCTGACATCAGTGATGGCAGTTGGTAGTTAGAGCAGGATGGTGCTGAGGCAAAGCTGCGGCCCAGCATCATTTTTTGGAGGGGAGGGGTATCAAGAGTGCTGCTGCCCCCTCTTCTTCTGGTGGCCTCAAGGATGGCAGCTGGATATTGAAAACAGTGCTTTCCAGGAAGAGGGCACCTGCACTCAGATGCATATTTGGAGGTGTGTCTGTTTTGCTTTCTGATCCTGCAAGTGATCATCATGCTCTGATCTCCTACATTGGATTGAAGTAAAAAGCCATCCATGCGAGAGGGCAGGGATGGGAAATCTGTCTTTCCCTGGACCCTCTTGAGTCCCTTTCCCCCCACCCCCCACCTCCGGTATAATCTTAATATTTGAAATCAAGATAGTGTTGTGTATTATTTTTTAAAAGCTGGAGGTGAAACAGAAGAAAATGGAGAAGCAAAACTGTTTCTCCCCTAGTCTTCACTTGATCTCTGTTATCACTAACAGATCATGGGCAAAAAAGAGTGTGGTAGAGTAGGAACATCACTGCTAGACCCTATATTCTTGCACAAAAGTAGTAGAGGGTTTGGGGGGGGGGATTTCTGCTCGCCGCCACTACCATCCCAGACTACCAAAGCCAAGGGTGGCACACTTTGCTCTGCTGCCAGGGAATATTTGCATCAGCAGAGAAAAGTATGGTTGTCACATCCTTTTCCTAAAGAGGATGAAGAGTGACAAGTATGAGGGGAAGAGTTGTCCTGTTTAGGCGGACTCCTGAGAGGTCATTAGTCGGAGGGTTTTAGAATTGTGAGGAGGGAGAAAGGGGGAGCAACTCTTGCCCCATTTATCTCCTTCTAGCAAATAATCTATCAGTTTCACTGATTTTAAAAATTTCTCTTAATCATGAAAACCCAAATACACTAGTACCTTGGGTTACATATGCTTCAAGTTACATACGCTTCAGGTTACAGATTCCACTAACCCAGAAATATTACCTCAGGTTAAGAACTTGGCTTCAGGATGAGAACAGAAATCGTGCTACGGCGGCAGCGGGAGGCCCCATTGGCTAAAGTGGTGCTTCAGGTTAAGAACAGTTTCAGGTTAAGTACAGACCTCTGGAACGAATTAAGTACTTAACCCGAGGTACCACTGTACAAAGATAAACATTAAAGCAATTGTGAAACTAGCAAGAGTTAGTAGTAAAATCTTTACACCCAGTAGAGTGTTAAAACAGGATGCCTAACTTGCCCCAAAGCTGCCTTGAGTAAAAACACGTTCTTAACTTGTCCACTGAAAGACACGTGACGGGGAACAGTGAGTGCCGCAAAATTGGTGGCTCCCAAGTAATCCTGAGAGCGAGGGCTGCTTTCTGTCTAAGTAACAGACCATGTGGAAATATGAAGCAAGCCTTGCTATGCAAATATATGACTTTGCAACCCACATGTAGGAGGCAAAGTATTGCTTCCCATGACGCATTATGTGCTCTTCTTAAGTAAAAGGGATTGATATTCTTTGGAGAAAAAAACAAAACTGTGCCACAGCCTTGAGGCTGAATCTATCCATTTCTGATAACATCCAGTGGACAGGGGGACCACTTCTACTGTGAGGCAGTGGTGGTGGTTGTTTTTAATGCATATTTGGTGTGCCGTAGGTGAGGCCTAGATCCAGGGAAAGCATGTGTGTGGAGGAAAAATAACATTGGTTGACCCATATGCTAGCATAAAGAAGTAGGGTAGACTGCTATAATTTGGAGGCTGTTTTGAAGGGAACATAGGAGATGGCCCCCTCATCTGCTGTAACTTCTTATACTGACACACCAGCAAATCTAATGGTTGATCAGAGGTAGGGCTGAGCATTTGTCTGGTTTTCAACATTGTGATATATCACCAGCTAAACATCACAATACAGTGGTACCCCAGTTCTCAAACGTCTCCGTTGACGAACATTTCAGAACTTGGAACGCCTAAAACCTGGAAGTAAATGCTTCCATTTTCGAACACGCCTCAGAAGCATAGCTGTCAACTTTTCCCTTTTCTTGTGAGGAATCCTATTTGGAATAAGGGAATTTCCCTTTAAAAAAGGGAAAAGTTGACAGCTATGCTCGTCTTCCACTGCGTGTTTCTCAATTTTTTCAATGAAATTTGCAGGCCGCCCTTTGCACCTCGGTTTTCGAATGTTTCGGAACTTGAACCGTCTTCCGGAACAGATTATGTTCAAGAACCGAGGTACCGCTGCGTACCGATATATTACGATGTCTGAAATAAGGATGAAACAGTGTAGGGTAATGTCCCGGCAACTGCCACTACTTAGGGTTGCAGAACTGACCCATTTTTACTTGCTTTTAACATATCGTTACACCTGTACAGAGCAACAGGGGTGGCAGGAAACATGAGAGAAGAAAACCTCACAGTTTTCCCCATGTCACAATTTTTTACATAGCTCACAGACCAATCGTGATATATCGCAGTGTCAAATGTTAAGAAACCATTACCGCAATGTGGGTTTCAAACCAATTATTTATCGGCATCAGAGGGATATGTGTAGAAGAGAGCTCCAGTACTGGCATAGCTTAATGGAGCCATCTTTGCAAGAATTAGCTATGTCAGTTGTTCAGGCATGAGACATATTCTGTAGGCACTGCGTATGTACAACTCAGATAAAAACAAGGAAGGATGGAAGAAGGCAGGTAATTTTAGCCACTGGCTGGAGATGGCAAGGCTGCGTTCTCTTGTGGGTAGTCTTGTGGGGGTTGCATGCCAAGCAGGGCGTGCTGAAAGTGGGGAAGACCGAAGGCATAGGCATGTCCCGTTCAAACAAATCCCGGCACGCCATCTAGCTGCGACAAGGACCAGTGATCTGACTTAGTATGGCCAGCTTCATCTGTTTATATGCACATGGTCCAAAAAGCACCCACTTGGGAACTTGTCGCTCTGGCCTTATGCGGCGACTGTTGGCAACAATACTGCGCTGAGTTTGAAAGAGGAGCTAAAGAATGGGTTGGTGCAGGATAGGAAAAGAGATTGTGGATTCTCTAGTGGCAGCACCAAACTTCTAGATGGCCAGGGAGTAAAGATTTTTCCAACCCCGTAATCCCCAGAATCAGCGGGGTCTGTAAAAAACTTGGAACACGGCTAAATGATTTCAGAAAAATGCTTTCAGGTGGTACATAACTTTTTGTGCCCTGGGTTGTTGATTCTAAGCAAATTGTGGACTCCTGAGTCCCACAGTGGGTTTGATCCCCATAGGGCCATCTGCATAATCTTGCATTGCAAGGGTTTGACTAGATGACCCTCAGACATCATTCCCAACTCTACAGTTCTTTGATTCTATGAGAATATTGTGCTACTGTACTGAACACAGCTCCATGTATGCTTGGGTCACTCTGTTTTACCCAGTTTGGACTCTGTTCTAAACTGCTTTTCTTCTCTCCTGTAGGTAGACTCTTTCAGGGAGCGGATCACAGGTGAAGTAAGTGTCGTGATTCCTTCCCGCCACCTGCCCTTAATGCTTAAGGGTCTGGATGTTTCTGTTGCTGGAACATCTTGCTGGAGACCCTTTGATGACTCTTAAGAGAACTTCAGCTAGTCAATTAGAAAGCTTGTCTGTAGCTCTGTTCTGGCCCCTGCAGTATCCAAGGCTCATGGCTTTTGCCTTTGGAAGTGGTTCATACAGAGGGTTAATTTGGGGTTAATTTCTGATCTGCCCATTTGCAGATAATCTCAGTATTAATTCATGCATCACAGCTGGCTTTTCTTTGTCCTTCAGGCTGAGGATCTGGTGGCAAGTTTTTTCCCAAAGAAGCTTTTAGAACTCGATGCGTTCCTTAAGGTAAGAGTTGCAAGCCCAGTGCCTCTCACCTGGTTTTTCTTGTCCAGTGAGTGGCTCTTGACTATAGCAGACTGAATTATTATTATTATTATTATTATTATTATTATTATTATTATTATTATTATTATATACCGCCCTATACCTGGGGGGGGGGTCTCAGGGCGGGTTTGGTGTTGGATTCAAGTTTGGTTGGTTCTGTTTGGGAATGTGCTAACATTATGCTTCGGCTATTCTCCTTTCCTAGGATCCCATTCTGAACATTCACGATCTCACCCAAATCCACTCAGATATGAACCTTCCTGTTCCAGACCCAATCCTGCTCACAAACAGTCATGATGGACTGGATGGGGTAAGGTGGTTCACTTTACCTGGGTTTAATATTTGAGACGTTGATCAAAGCTGCATAATGCTCACATTTACTGAGAGGGTCTGGACAGAGAGAAAGCTGTATGGGAACTAGAAGCAAAAGCAGATAGTTGCTTGTGTCAAGACCCATGTCTTCCTCTCCATATTCTGTGTATGCAGAATAGAATTTCCTGCCCTTTTGGCATGAGTTAACCTCCTATAGAAGAATCAAAGAAAGCCATGCACATGACAAATTTCTCAAAAGTTGAAGTTTTATTTATAAATCGTCGGAATTTCAAGACAATTTAGGTACTTGTGTTTCATTTTCGCTTGTTTGACTGAGATGGCAAGTCAGGAACATGATTCTTATACGTTCAATTAAACTTATTTAATTAGTTAAGGATGCAAATGGTATATACTTACACCAAATACACCTATTATTTTCTCTTCCTCTTTGCCTTCTTTGGGTCCTTTCTTTTTCCATACCCTCCTTTTGTAATTTCCTTTACCTATTTCTCTTTTTCTCCTACAGTTTTGGTTATTTGGCTAAACACGCTTCTTTAGATTTTATGATTTGATACAATACATTCCCCCCCCCCCGTAAATAACTTTGTACATATTTGCTTTCTTTCTGTAAAAAATAATAACGTCCTCTTTGTTTTTTCAGCCCAATATGAAGAAGAGAAAGCTGGAAGACTGTGATGAAACCTTCCAGGGTGAGTTCCTGAACTTCTACTGCTAAATTCATGGCATCTGATTGCTGTCAATGCTCGTTTGGGAGCTTGTGTTTTTCTTACGAAACTTGTCCAATTGAGTGAACACTCTGAGCATACGGGGTTGGGAAAATCCAGAAACCTTAAACTTTTATATTGGTGCCAAGGAATTAAAGTATTAATTCACTGATGTAATTGTGGCCTGCACCTTGACCATAAATTGTCCCTGATGCAGCTGCTCAGTACACAATAGACTTCTAGGAATTTGAAATGATCCCTTGAAATACTCCAGCTTTTTGCAACTTTGCTGCCAGATGGCTGGATCCTTATGTGGTTTCAATATTACAGTGGTACCTTTGGTTCTCAAAATTAATCCGTTCCGGAAGTCCATTCCAAAACCAAAGCGTTCCAAAACTGAGGCACGCTTTCCCATAGAAAGTAATGCAAAACGCATTAATCCTTTCCAGACTTTTAAAAACAACCCCTAAAACAGCAATTTAACATGAATTTTACTATCTAATGAGACTATTGATCCATAAAATGAAAGCAATAATCAATATACTATACTATAAAATAAATAAGACAGTATTGTAGATGCTAAAAATTAAAATTATTATTTTTTCTTACCTGCACTGATGATAGTCATTGCTTTTATCCCTTTCTGCAGTCACACAATCAATCAATCAGTAGCTGAACTGGATTCCACGCAGTCAGAAAAACAAATTAACCGAAAAAGCCTCAAAAACAAAAACGCAAAATAAATAGCAAAAACAAAAATGCCAGACTTAATCTGTTTTACTTCCCAAATGTTTGAAATCCCAGGCGCGGCTTCTGATTGTTGCAGGTGCCCCAGAAACGTTCAGCTTCTGAAAAACGTTCGAAAACTGGAACACTTACAGGTTTTTGGCATTTGAGAACCAAGGCGTTTGAGAACCAAGGTACCACTGGACTGCCAAGATGTTGTGCAGAGTGTTCCCTGTATGGTTGAAATTCATTTGCAGTTAATTGGGAAAGCCACAGTTGCATTATTTGTGGCCTGGCTTACGCTGTCAGTCTTCTAATTCACAACATGAAGTTTCAAAGAAAACAGAAACGGAGCGTAGGGATCCCAGGCTTGAGAGTTCAAAGCCACTATTTTTGAAATTAACTAAAAAGAGAGTGCCCCCTCCCAAATAAATCACTGGGATTCAATTCCTATGTCATTAAATGGTCAAAATCAATAATATCTATGCGGCAGCTAATTTTAATAGCTATGTGGAAGAGGACATTTGAGCAGGTGCAACTTTTCAGATCCTGCAGTTCTGTGACGATAAATTCCGCCTGCTGAAATTCCCTACTGCACAACTTTTTAAAGATATATGGCTCCTGCAAAGGTTGTTACCTCCTATATTAATGTGGTGGTGTTGTTGGTGTGTGGTTTTTTAAATTTTTTTTATTATTATTTTACAAATATAAATTTATAACATTCCAAACACATATGCATATATAGAGAAAACTCTGAATCTTGAGATTCCCCCCCCCCCATCCCCTCCATGGGTCCTATTGTCAACATTTACAGCTGCATATTATTCCATATTCTATATTTTAAATCAATCCACATTATCCATAGTACAGTGGTGCCCCGCAAGACGAATGCCTCGCAAGACGGAAAACTCGCTAGATGAAAGAGTTTTCCGTTTTGGAGGTGCTTCGCAAAACGAATCTCCTATGGGCTTGCTTCGCAAGACGAAAATGCCTTGCGAGTTCCTGCAGGGTTTTTTTCCTCCCCCCCCCCTTTTTCTAAGCCACTTATCAGCTGATCCAATAAACCTAAAAGCCGCTAATAGCGCTAATCCGCTAATCCGTCAATGGGCTTGCTTTGCAAGGCGAAAAAACCGCTAGACGAAGAGAATCACAGAACGGATTCTTTTCGTCTTGCGAGGCACCACTGTATTTGTTACATTACAAGTGGGTTTCAAATCCTGCCAATGTTTCCATCTGCTTGCAGTGGTCTCTTAGATAAATTATATTTCCCCCCATTCTTTTTTAAAGTTTTTGTCCTGAGTTAATGTGTTTGGTTCATGAGTTAATGTGTTTAAAATGCTTGCATAATAATAATAATAATAATAATAATAACAACAACAACAACAACAACAATCATTTTTATTTATACCCCGCCCTCCCCAGCCAAGGCCGGGCTCAGGGCAGCTAACAAGCAGTAATAAAAACGAGCTGAATGAATGCAACTTAAAAACAAGATTAAAATACAACAGGAGGAGAAAGCAAAAGGAAAGAGGGGGAGGGAATCAAATTGGCTCCAAGCCAAAGGCCAGGCGGAACAACTCTGTCTTACAGGCCCTGCGGAAAGAAATCAGATCCCGCAGGGCCCTGGTCTCATGAGGCAGAGCGTTCCACCAGGCTGGAGCCAGTGTTGAAAAGACCCTGGCTCTGGTTGAAGCTAATCTGACTTCCTTAGGGCCCGGGACCACAAGGGTGTTGCTATTTATGGACCTTGGAAGTAGGAATAGACTCTGCCTACTCTGCCTGCATAAAACCCCACGGGTATCCTGGAACATAGGAAGTTGCCTTACACTGAGCCAGACCATTGGTCCATCTGGCTCAATAATGCCTACACGGACTGGCAGCAGCTCTCCAGGGTTTCAGACAGGCATCTCTCCCAGCCCTACCTGGAGAGGCCAGGGGTTGAACCGGCAAAGCTGTTGCTCTGCCACCGAGCTTGTGGCCCTTCCTGACCTGCTGAGCGGCAAGCACATGCATGCGCACCCATGCTCACACTCCATGGAATAAGTGGCAAATCTTTTCTCATGGCACCAGGTACCAAAGTCTTTGTCATGCCTAATGGGATGCTGAAGAGCAACCAGCAGTTGGTGGACATCATTGAGAAGGTGAAACCCGAGATCCGGCTGCTCATTGAGAAATGCAACACGGTGAGTGCTGGGCTCCGACGCTTTTCAGATCCGTTTCCTGTAGTGGTGCTCCGAAGAGCAGGGATAAAATCAGTGCTATTCATTACTTGTTTATTTTTTGAAAAGTTTTTATTATTAAAACAATTCAAAATTAATACATATTGCAAATATACAAACATACATTTCATACAGCCCTTAAAAATGTTTATTAGAATAAACAAGTTCCGTTTGAAATACTGAAATACTAAATAAGATGGATAACTGTGTGTAATAGAAAAAGAAGCCTGAAATTAGGTTAAAGGTGTGCGAAAGAAAGTAATAGAAGTGGAAAGAAATTGCAATCGAGTAGATTGGAAGTCGAACACAAAGGTGGGGTGAGGGGTGGTGGATGGTGATGGGAAAAGGAATTATCTGTGGGATTGAGTGTAGGTATGTTTGAACATTTTTAAGGAATGTATGAAATGTGTGCTTGTATATTCGCAATATGTGTGTATTAAGGTTGAATTATTGTAATAATAAAAACTTTTCTAAAAAACCCCAAAACTAATAGCACTGAACAGCAGGGATAAAATCAAATGTGCTTTCTTCCAGTTAGCTCCTCAGAGAGAACGAGGTGGCTAATCGTGCGTATCAACAAGGATGGGGGGTCGCAGATCTGGCCTCTGCTGGCATGTTACTGTGGCAAATCTTGTATGAAGTTTGCTTAGTCTTGCTGAGGTGCCTAGACTTCAGATGACAAACTGGTGCCTTGTGTGACTGAATCCTTCTCTGAATCCCAGCATGGTGTAGTGGTTAAGAGCGGTGGACTTGTAATCTGGTGAACAGGGTTCGATTCCCCACTCCTCCACATGCAGCTGCTGGGTGACCTTCTTTGAAGTCTCTCAGCCTCACTCACCTCACAGAGTGTTTGTTGTGCGGGAGGAAGGGAAAGGAGATTGTTAGCTACTTTGAGACTCCTTAAGGCAGCGGTTCTCAACCTATGGGTCCTCAAATGTTGTTGGACTACAACTCCCATCATCCCTGAACTCTGGCCTTGCTAGCTAGGGGCGGTGGGAGTTGTAGTTCAACAACATCTGGGGACCCACAGGTTGAGAAAGGCTGCCGTAAGGGGAGTGAAAGGCGGGATATCAAGTCCAAACTCCTCTTCTTCTTCTTCTTCTTCTTCATACCAGCATATATTTTTATTTTATGATTTAAAAGCATTTCATAGACCACTTTTTTCTTTCTTTAAAAAAAACCTAAATAGTATACAAAAACACTGTAAAAACAGTGAACAGCATTATAACAAATGAAAAGCAGAAATAACAGGGTAAGATCTTATGGATCAAGGAAAGACCAGGCAGAAAGATATATCTTTGCATGGCCTGGATAGCTCAGTTGGTTAGAGATTGGGACTGTTAACGCCAAGGTTGCAGGTTCGATCCTCATATGGCAAAGTCTTGCTGGGGGTTGGACTAGATGATCCATAGGGTCCCTTCCAGCTCTACAGTTTTATGATTCTAAGACGTCTGAATCAATTCATAGACCATGCTTTACATATGATAAAAGGAAGTGCATTCCACTGTGCAGTGGAAATGGCAGGAAATGCCCTTTTTCAGGTTGCTGTCCTGAGACAGTCTGCAGAATGTGATGCCACTTCAAATTTTCGCCTAGAGCTAGGTGATCTTACAGTTCTATACAGGGGCAAGCGGTCTTTCAGGTAACCTGGTCCTAAGTTGTTTAGCTGTTCTATATGTTGGTAACAAGATTTTGGACGTGGTCTGGTAGCCAGCTGGAGCCAGTGCAGTTCCATCAGCCCAGGTGTAATATGTACACATTGAAGTGTTCCACTTAGCAATTTAGCCACAGCCTTCTTGGCCATGGAAATCTAGCATATCGGGGAGAAAGTTAGCTTAGAACTCTCTCTGTCTCTGTGATCTGTTGGTTTTCTGCGCATGGGAATGTTTCGTTCGTATGGAGGAGCGTTCAGTCATGTGACAACACCCCCTTCTGTAGTCTGAAGAGGTGCCCCCTATGAGGCGTTCTCAAAGTAAAGGAAGGATTGAACGCTGATTAATGAGAATACACACAGAGGCTTGAACCAGCAAGACTCTGGGAAGGGTGCATATAATAATCTCTGCCTGCCTCTCCACCCCTTGGCCCAGGTCGTTTTATTCACAAAAAAACTTTTACAGAGTGTTCGTAAGAACCAATCAGATTTCTTCTGAGCATTTCAACAAACCCCACATGGGGACAAAGTTAAACTACAAACACTAGTTAAGCATGCATACTTTTGGTAAACAATCAATACACATGATAAGAAGGATGGCCAGGAGGACAGCGATCATTATCACCTTACGAGAGACCTGTTTCCTAGTCCTGAGATTAACATATCAGAAAAGCTACATCAAAGAAACTTGCTCACTATCTTTATGGCCCAGGATGCATGCCTGGCAAAGCAACTGGGCTGTGTACGTGACTCGTCAAGAAAGAGAAATGGAACAGGGATGCAGAGGTGTGGATTGATCAAGAATCATATCAAAATAGTTTAAACCCAGTCAACGCAATGCTTTCATTGCTAACACAGATGGCTTACTCTATATTTGTTATAATTCCTCATTTCAATCCCACCTGATCACTAGACCCTAGGTTTGGGTGTACCATCTCAGTGAAAACTTGGACCAGTGCTGGCTTTGAATGCAGGAGACTAGATTTCAAATCCTTGTTTGGTTTTGGAGTTTTAATTGTTCTGCAGCAAATCTCTCTGTCTGTCTCGGCCTGAGCTGCCTGACACAGATACTGCACGTAGAACAGTCTGCCAGCCGTTTTCAGTGTATACAGCAAAGCAGTGGCACCTATGTAATATGACATATTCTGCCCGGCAGGTCAAAATGTGGGTGCAGCTGCTGATTCCCAGGATAGAAGACGGCAACAACTTTGGCGTTTCTATTCAGGTAGGTCAGCAGTTGGGGGGCGAGGGCAGAATCCTGAGGAACTGTCCCTTTCTGGGGTGGCGAGCACAATCAGAATTTCAGGAACCAAAATGCTTTTTCTGAGCAGGAGCAGTCACCATTAAGAAAAAGCGGTCGGAAAGGGGCAATATATATTTGGATTGCCTCTGGATCAAGTCACTTTTCTTTAAGTTCTCAGTAACCTAGCTCAAGGTTGTCATCTGAACTAGCAGTCACAGTCACAGTCAGTCCATCATTTGAAAAATAAGACTTTCGAGCCATCTTACCCAAAAATGGCAACTAGACAGCAGGTAGGCAAACTAAGGCCCGGGGGCTGGATCCAGCCCAATCGCTTTCTAAATCCGGCCCGCAGACGATCCAGGAATCAGCGTGTTTTTACATGAGTAGAATTTGTCCCTTTACAGTGGTACCTCGGGTTAAGAACTTAATTCGTTCCAGAGGTCCGTTCTTAACCTGAAACTGTTCTTAACCTGAAGCACCACTTTAGTTAATGGGGGCTGCCGCTGCGCCGCCGGAGCACGGTTTCTGTTCTCATCCTGAAGCAAAGTTCTTAACCCGAGGTACTATTTCTGGGTTAGCGGAGTCTGTAACCTGAAGCGTCTGTAACCTGAAGCGTATGTAACCCAAAGCGTATGTAACCCAAAGTGTCTGTAACCTGAAGCATATGTAACCCGTGGTACCACTGTATTTAAAATGTATCTCTGGGTTATTTGTGGGGCATAGGAATTTGTTCATTTTTCTTTTTTCTCTTCAAAATATAGTCCGGCCCCCCACAAGGTCTGAGGGACAGTGGACCAGCCCCCTGCTAGAAAAGTTTGCTGACCCCTGAACTAGACAATTCCGATTTGGTGACTGTAACTTTGGTTTAAGGAGCCGTTTGGCACCTAGCTTATGTATCGTGAGTTTCTAACATTTTTGGCCAAGGCTGATTGGGTGGCTCTTTCTGCCTTGCTGGGGCTCAGGCCTCCAGTCCATGGCAGAGACTCATCGGCATGACCTGTTAAGATATTGGTTGGCTACGTCCAGGTATAAGTGCACCTGAAAATTCCCTCCAATGTTTCTTTGTTGGCTCCTTCCTTTGCAGGAAGAGACTGTGGCAGAGCTTCGAACTGTGGAGAGTGAAGCAGCTTCATATTTGGACCAGATCTCTAGGTGGGTGCCTTTCCACGGCTTGGCGCAGGGTGCCTACAAACGCTGGCTTTTGTTCCAGAGGGGTCTGTCCCTCTCTAGTGTATGCTGTTTGGGCAACCGTTGCCAACCGTTGAACCACCTCTCTCGCTTCCTTTTCAGATACTACATCACACGGGCAAAGCTGGTTTCTAAAATAGCTAAATATCCCCATGTGGTAAGTGCAGGTATTAAGGTGATAGCTGAGTTTCGCGTTACAAACTTTTAATAGCATTAGAGAAGTGGCTTAAAGGCTTCCTGACTGAACCCTTGGGGAATATTGTTGTCATGAGAGTCTGCTTCAAATTAATAATAATAATAATAATAATAATAATAATAATAATAATAACAATAATAATAATAATAATAGTTTTTATTTATATCCCGCCCTCCCAAGCCGAAGCCGGGCTCAGGGTGGCTAACAACAATCAAATAATCAAGTATTCTAAAAACATTTCATTATAAAAATTAATTAAAATCAAATTAATGGCAACCGTTACGCAAAATTCTGTGCAGGTTGCCAGAGGAGGGAGTCAGGCTGCACCCTGACCAAAGGCCTGGTGGAACAGCTCTGTCTTGCAGGCCCTGCGGAAAGATGTCAGGTCCTGCAGGGCCCTAGTCTCTTGTGGCAGAGCGTTCCACCAGATCGGAGCCACAGCCGAGAAAGCCCTGGCTCTAGTTGAGGCCAGCCTAACCTCTCTGTGGCCTGGGACCTTCAGGTTGTTTTTATTTGCAGACCGTAGGTTTCTCTGTGGGGCATACCAGGAGAGGCGGTCCCGTAGGTACGAGGGTCCTAGGCTGTATAGGGCTTTAAAGGTTAAAACCAGCACCTTAAACCTGATCCTGTACTCCACCGGGAGCCAGTGCAGCTGGTATAGTACCGGGTGAATGTGATCTTGCAGCGAGGACCCTGGAGCACATCGGTCTTGTCTTCTCTTTCTGTGGGTTTTGCATAGGCCTGTTGTCTCTTCCGACCAGTTCTTGATTGTCAACATCCTTTTGGGTTGGGGTTGGAGTCTAGGTATACTGATGGTAGTGACTGAGAAGACCCCGAGACAATGGCAGCTTTGCAGGTGACTCTCGGCTGGGAGATGGAATGAGGCAGCAAGTCCACTTAGTGCAAAGCAATTCTGGCTAAATAACTGTCTCTGTAGGAGGATTACCGTCGCACGGTGACTGAGATGGATGAGAAGGAATACATCAGCCTGCGGCTCATCATTTCGGAGCTCAGAAATCAATATGTAAGTCCAGTCTTGAAGGCGATTCATAACCCCTCCTTGTGCACAAACCCTATTAAGGTGCTTGAGGGGGCAGGGGCCCATAACAGTTGAGTCAGTTTTGCAGAGGGCTGGTCTCTCAACCAGTTACTAATTGCCGAGGCCTCTTAGGGTAGCTGGGACGCGGGTGGCGCTGTGGGTTAAACCACAGAGCCTAGGACTTGCCGATCAGAAGGTCGGTGGTTCAAATCCCCGTGATGGGGTGAGCTCCTGTTGCTCGGTCCCTGCTCCTGCCAACCTAGCAGTTCGAAAGCACGTCAAAGTGCAAGTAGATAAATACCGTAGTTTTCACTGTATAGGATGCACCTGACCATAGGACGCACCTAGTTTTTAGAGGAGGAAAACAAGAAAAAAATATTCTGAATCAAATGTTGTATAAACTGCTGTATTTAATAAACAACCGGTATATCAGAATCATATTACAACCATGTAAAGTGAACAGCAGTCAACAATGGCATTAAGAACCATCACCACTGTCATTAACAAATGAAGAGAGACTTTAAGGTTTGAGTGCTCTTCTAGTCTTCTGTGAACCCCAAGAACTCATCACTGCTAGAGTCAGAATTTATGAAGCTCAGTTGCTCACAATCACTGACATGACTTTCTTCGCTATCTTCATGTAAAATACCATCTTCATTTCCATCCAAAGCATTGCTAATGCCACATTTTTTCCTCTCAGTCCTCTTCCTCCCCTCTCTCAGCGAACAACCTGCCCGCTGCTCGCAAACATTGCCTTTACTTGAATTACAGTCAAGAAACAGCTGAGCAGAGCCTCTCTGTCTTTAAAGAGCTGCACCAAGCAAGTGTGTCTGCGGCTCTTGCTGGCTTTTCTTGTTTTCCTCCTCTAAAAACTAGGTGCGTCTTATGGTCGGGTGCGTCTTATAGAGCGAAAAATACGGTGATTGCCGAGGCCTCTTAGGGTAGATGGGCCCCTTCTTCCTGGAGTATGTGGTGTGGCATCACTTGTCTAGGCAATAGCGAGCTCTGCCTTTTTTGCCGGGGTGTGTGTGCAAAAAATTCGTTTGCAAGCCGGATCCTCCCTGAGCCAAGAAGAAACCAACTCCTGTCTCCTCTCCCGCTAGGTGACTCTCCACGACATGATCCTAAAGAACATTGAGAAGATCAAGCGACCCCGGAGCAGCAACGCCGAGACCCTCTACTGAGCTGTCGACAATCTGAACTCATGAACTGTTCAGTAGGCTCAAGGCAGCCCTTTTGCCTCAGTTTATGTGACTATCAAGATGGGGAATCTGGCTGGAAACAGTCCTCACCACACTTTTAGTTAAAAAAAAAAATCTAAAGAAACTCTCCTAGCTCTTTCTGGTTGGTTTTTATTTGGGTCTCGGGATTTGCCTCCCACCCACCCCCATCTCTTGACATCAGAAAGGTATGGGGCAGAGCTTCTCTTCCTGCGTGGGTGGGAACAGGATAGCGGCCAATCTGCTCCAGGCAACCATCCCTGTGCCAGCAGTCCTGAACGACCCTGTTCTGTAGCAGCCGGGAGGAACCCTTCCCTTCTAGGTAGCGTATCTTTGAACTGGTCGAGAGCAGCGTCAAGTTCTGCTGGACCAGTTCAGTCCTCCCATTGAAAAAATGCATTTGGGGGAATCGAGTGCCCTTTTCATCTCACAGGCCTGTCCATGCCCACTGTCCAATCATGCAGATTCTGATGCCACTGTGTTGAGTTTTCCCTTCTTGCCCCCCCTCCCCCCGTTGATTCGTTGTTCTGAATCTACAGTAATCTATTCCGGATTACATACTGCACTTAAGCAGCTCTCCTCTCGATACAGCACTCCTTTTGCCCAGCAGGTAAACCCAGTGGGACCCTTGAGTGCAGTGGGCGTTCTCTGGATTTCGGGCTGGGGCAGCGCTGCATAGACAGTTGGCCCTGCAGAATCGGCTTGCCTAATACTGGCACGGCCGAGCGAGTGCTAAAGGACTGGAGACTTTCCCCGTCTTCGTTCTTCTTCTCCTCTCCCACCCGGATATAACAAGCCTAGCGGTTGTTTCTGTAGGGGCTGTTTCTGACCTTCAAGAAACCCCAGGAAAGCGTGTCTAGGTTTTGGCCCTTTGCTGCGTGAATGAATCCCACTGGGATTCTTTGGTTTTGCTCTTTTCTAGTCTTCAAGCAAGCAGGTAGGGGGCACCAACTAATAGGAGTGCTTCAGTTTCCCTTGAGATCTACTCTTAGTCTTTATATTCCTCTTGTGCCGTAGTATTGTGAGTGGTGTTAGATATGTAAAAACAGTGGCAGCGTGAATGCCATTTATCGGCCCCTCTCCCTTCCCTTGGTTGCTATTTTTATTTTTAAAGAAATCTCTGCCAGCCTCCTAAGAGCACAGGAAGCTCATCTTCCCTGTGCCCTTTGCAGATGCCTTTGTTATTGTCATTTGTAGCTGGGCAAACCTTAGTCTTCCCTGGAGTGCAGACTCTTGCGACAGCTGCCGTTGTAGCTGCGTCCCGAGAGTAGTCCTCTCCTGCGTTTCTTTGTATCGGCTGCTTTGTTGGATTGTTCATATTTCCTTGCCACATTGAACGTATGTACAACTTTTACTATGTTGACAAATTAAAAGTAATAGGTACTTTGAATTCATCCTCGGCAGTCACCGTGTGTACGAGCAACCGGGGTCACTGCGTGATGCTCAGCTGGTCTTGTGCCCCATCTGGCCTCCGCCTGTTTGGACTTTGTTCGGTAGCAGCAGTCTGTCATGATGTTGAGTTGAAATTGAATATTCACTCTCACGTTCTCCTCTAGAAATATGGGATATTGGTGGGCTAAGGAGCCCTAAGGGGCATTGGTTAAGGCCCCGGCTTCTGCTCCTGTCAGTATTAATACTTAGTACTACATCACCAAGTTTATCTTTGCTGCTCCTGGCGCTGAAATCTGCTCATTGTGACGTTCTGCTTAGGGCACCTATTGTAGCATCGACCCGTGGTCCAGCTGGCTTCAAGGCTGAACTAACATTAACTAGTTCAAGGTGAGTCGTGGGTTGATCTCTGCTCAGAGTGGCCGCCTGTACTTTTGCAAAGTGTCAGATACGCTACGGGTGTTGCAGAGCTGTGCATCTCTGAATTGCCTATCAGATTCTGTGGAAAGCAGTGTGTCCCCATAATATCAATCCCTTCAGTTGTTACCCGTTTGCCCAGAGGGTTCGAACCGTGCCTTTTGGGCGCTTGCTTTGCCCCTGCAGCTTGAGAGCTGACGTTCTGCTCAGATCTCTGAGAGCCAGAGTTCTAGGCCATGAATTGCTATATTCACCCTGATGTAACAACATAGCTTCCTACCTTGTGGGAGAAATCGGACTGAGTTCTTATTATGAAAGTTTTCCTTTGTGCTGAGTATTCTGCAGTACTTCCTCCTCTGTATTAGCCCTCTGCCCAGACAAGCAAGAGAGCTTAGATAGAGAAGGTGTTTGCGCCTTGTGTGTGTCATGTGGACTGCCCTAGTGGGTTCACTATTTTTGTGCAGTGTTGCAAATGTGTTCCTCCAAAACCCCTTGGAAGCGCAC
Source organism: Podarcis vaucheri (assembly GCF_965113315.1). Lineage (NCBI taxonomy): Eukaryota > Metazoa > Chordata > Lepidosauria > Squamata > Lacertidae > Podarcis > Podarcis vaucheri. The sequence goes on along the minus strand of NC_138751.1, from coordinate 47,822,612 downwards.
CATTCAGTGTATTTGCTGCACTGTGAACTCTGGAGTTTGCATAATTAACTCTTTTTAAAAAACAAAATCACCTCCTTATCTGTGTCCACAGTTCGCCATCTTCTTAGACCTCCCTGATCAATAAGAGACCTGGCACAAGATGACAAAATGAGGACAGTGGCACATATTGCCGTGAGATCCACATTCCATTGTGGCTACCCAAGGTTCCAGCTGAGATGAGGTGGTTTGAGTAAAGGGTAAGGATCAGTCAGGGGACTGTGTCAGTCCTGGGCCTCGGCTGCACAGGAACAATCTCAGTACAGTGGTACCTCGGGTTAAGAACTTAATTTGTTCCGGAGGTCTGTTCTTAACCTGAAGCACCACTTTAGCTAATGGGGCCTCCAGCGCCGCCGGAGCACGATTTCTGTTCTCATCCTGAAGCAAAGTTCTTGCCAAGCAAGCCTTGACCTCAGGTTGACCCCTAACAGGCAGGCTGGAGGTCATGTGGCCATACCCAATGCCATTCCAAAGACCATTACATCTGTCATCAATAAAATTGTGGCCTGACTTGGCCCAATTAAAAAAAAATATAATGAAGCAAAGTTCTTAACCCAAGGTACTATTTCTGGGATAGCGGAGTCTGTAACCTGAAGCGTCTGTAACCTGAAGCGTATGTAACCCAAGGTACCACTGTACCTGTGCTTGAAGCTGCTGTTCTGTAACAGGAACATAACTTTGTGCTGCCCTGGAAGTGAAGCGAATACCCAACTCACCCCTGAGAGTTGCAGGCCTGACTTGCCTCCTACTTGTCAAGGGACCTGCTGCTGATGATGGTGATGATCGTTCCACTATGTAGGAGAGCATGAAGTCCAAATATTCCAGATCTATAAGAAGAGAGATGCTCTGGATGGGGGGGGGGGACCCTCATTAAACAAGTCTATATACTTGAAATAATACCATATAAAAAAGCAAGCATAGTGGCGTCAGCAGCAGCAACAAAATCTTCCTGAATTTGCTGCTGTGTGAAAACCACTCAGTACAAACATTCAGCTTTTCCACGGCCCTTTTGTCTTGGTCAGCCTCTGTTGCTTTTGAAAGGAGGATTCGCTTCTGAGGTACCATACTGAAACTGAGAATCATCATTCCTGCTTTGTTTCTTTGAACGCAATGAAGGGGAAGGGAAATGGCAAATAACAAAGAGGACTGGAGGCTGGGGTCTTGTCGTGGAGGTGTGTTTCATGAATGGCTCTCTCAACCAAGGATGGGAACCTCTGTGGTCTTCAGATGATGCTCAGTTCAGATTCCCCTCAGCCCCAGCCATCATCGCCAGTGGTCAGAGATGGTGGGATTTGTAGTCCCCAGCAGCATGCGAAAAGTCACATGCTCCTTATTCCTGCTGCAAACCTTTCCTGGACCTAAGGAAACTGGAGAGCCCCTTAGCACTGACCTAGGATTATCGTTCTAGGTAACTGGACTGATTGCGTCTGAGAGCAAAAACCAGTTGGGCTTTACTGGTGACACCCAAAGTGATTGTGGTCAGTTTGCAAGTGGAAGAATGGCAGGTCATCAAAGACAACAAGGCCTTGTTCTAGTCCATGGTGGCTTATGCTACAATGGATCTGTTAATCTTCAAGGTGCCGCAAAGTTCTGTTTTGCAGCAAGAGACTTAACACAGCTACAGATATACATATATGCTCATCCGTTATACATCAGCTGCCTTTGGTAAGAAAGTAACTTGCTTTCCTCTGTAGGCAAGAGTAAGGCACGGTTAATGGTCACACTGATGGTTGCGATTGAATGGAAACTCAAAACTCTGGTTTGAATTTGGATGGCTGCAAAACTATTGAGTGCATAATTCAGATTACCAACCCCCTGTTCCTTCAGATGGGACCATCAAGTTGCATTTGTTGTACAATGGCATGGGTTGTATTCTCCAAATCATTGTTTTTACATGTGAGCCAGGGGCAAATCGAAACGTTCAGGTCTGCCGCGTAGGATCTTTGCTGAAAAACCACAGCATTAAGTCCCTTTGTAACTTTTTTGTTCGAAATTCCTGCCTGCAGTTCTCCTGGAATTCTTAGAACTGTAAAGTTGGTTTTTCAACTTTCTTGCCTTATTGTCAAAGGATCTACCAACAAGTAGATCTGCTGGTGAGATTACACATTAACAGGCACACAATGTGGTGACAGGCCTTTTCTCAGTACCATATCAAAAGGCAGGTTGAATTCCATCCTGGCACTTTTGCGGCAGAAAATAGTGTGGTTTGGCTTGGTTTTTTCAAGTATGTATTTCACAAACCAAGTGTTTTATTTTTAACATGGCCAACATTAAAGTCAGTTTGTTTGATTTAGGGTTAACCTAAGTTTGCGATCAATGCTCAGATAACTTGGGTACTGCTACCATAGTTTCCCACTAACGTCCCGAAAAAAGAATTACAAGCAAGTAAACAATGCTGTTCACTGTGGGTTAAACCACAGAGCCTAGGACTTGCTGATCAGAAGGTTGGTGGTTCAAATCCCCGTGGTGGGGTGAGCTCCCGTTGCTTGGTCCCTGCTCCTGCCAACCTAGCAGTTCGAAAGCACGTCAAAGTGCAAGTAGATAAATAGGTACCGCTCCGGCGGGAAGGTAAACAGCGTTTCCGTGCGCTGCTCTGGTTCGCCAGAAGAGGCTTAGTCATGCTGGCCACATGACCAGGAAGCTGTACGCCGGCTCCCTCGGCCGATAAAGCGAGATGAGCACCGCAACCCCAGAGTTGCCACGACTGGACCTAATGGTCAGGAGTCCCTTTAACTTTTACGTTAAACAATGCAATAATAAATCTTAGCTATCCTTGCTTCCTATTTCTCACCTAGTCTTCACTTCCTGAGAACTTCTTTTCCTTAACATGCCAGGCTCTTCCTAAAGCTTTGCCTAGGTTACTATCTACTCCCTCTCTAACAAATTCATATTCTGCATAGCAGAAACTCAGTATTTATACAGATGTCCTGTTTCACATAAACTTGGCAGGCAGCAGTGCTTCCAGTACTTTGATGGCATTCCTCCCTGGTAGGATGTTGTATTCTGTTTTGTTTTGGCTTCCCTGCCCATCTTCCCTGTCATTTGTTATATAGTAATCTTCATCTTCCTTTCCAAGAAGTTCCTTGATGACCTTTTTGATACCAGAATTTGTATTTAAAAGAGTATGGACAACTTCCCTTCTTCCACATGTTCACAAAGAGTAGGTCTCTTGGCTCACCATAAACACTTTGGCGTTGTTTTCTATCTGCCTGTAGTGTGGTGTTTTTAGCTTCATCTTGCCATCCATTTCCTTGAAGTCTGGTAACCCGGTGCGAATGTTTTTGTTGCTGTTGAAGCATGACCAGTTGGTAGCGTATGATGTGGCTCCATAACTGGGAAAAACCTTGTACTTTTCTGTTTCCTTTTAACTGTGGAGGCACATAGAGATGCTTTAAGGGCACTGTGTACTTTTTCACACACGAATTAATTAGGAGAATTTGACATAAAAGTTTGAAATCGATAGTCTTACCTGAATTATTTTATTTAAGCACATTTGCATGCAGTTGCAAGCTTGGCCTAAATTCTGCATCTTCCAGAGAAAGCTCTGAAGGAGGGCTCATTCTTGTCTCTCTTCTCCCCTTTGTCTACTAAGATTTTCTTGTCTATGTGCCTGTACAGTTTCAAGCCTATTTTTGACCTATTTAAGCAAGGAGCAGGGACGCGGCTGGCGCTGTGGGTTAAACCACAGAGCCTAGGACTTGCCAATCAGAAGGTCGATGGTTCGAATCCCCGCGACGGGGTGAGCTCCCGTCGTTCGGTCCCTGCTTCTGCCAACCTAGCAGTTCAAAAGCACGTCAAAGTGCAAGTAGATAAATAGGTACCGCTCCGGCGGGAAGGTAAACGTCGCTTCCGTGCGCTGCTCTGGTTCGCCAGAAGCGGCTTAGTCATGTTGGCCACATGACCCAGAAAAACTGTCTGCGGACAATAGATATATTGCCCAGCTCTAGTGGTCAGGCTATAGCATCCTAAGAAAGGGACAAGAAAGCTGCATAGGATGCCCCCCCATCAATCTACAGGCCCCCTCCCAGTTTGCTTTCTTTTTTTAGGTTTTTCCTGCAGCCACAGATACAGTGGTGCCCCGCAAGAAGAATGCCTCGCAAGACGGAAAACCCGCTAGACGAAAGGGTTTTCCGTTTTGGAGGTGCTTCGCAAAACGAATTTCCTATGGGCTTGCTTTGCAAGACGAAAATGTCTTGCGAGTTCCTGCGGGGGGTTTTTCCTCCCCCCCTTTTTCCCAAGCCGCTAAGCCGCTTATCAGCTGATCCGATAAGCCGCTTCTAATCAGCTGATCCGCTAAGCCGCTAAACCGCTGATCCACTGATCCGCTAAGCCGCTAATGGGCTTGCTTTGCAAGACGAAAAAACCGCAAGATGAAGAGACTCGCGGAACGGATTCTTTTCACTGTAATAGAAAGTTGTGAATCTGCAGAACCTCACTATGCTAGAATGCTGAATTCCACATCGACAAAATGACGCTAAGCAGTTAAAGCTCAGTAGGTGCTGGAAGGAATGACTTCAGGTCGTGCAACGCATGGTCTGCCCTCTTCAAAGTCTGCTAAGTTCTCGTGCTGCTGACCAGAAAGCTGAGCAAACGGAGCTTGCTTCGTGCTTAGCCGTGTTCAGTCAGCAATCTGGCACATCGCATGAGGCTGCCTTCACCTTTTCAACTGGTGTAGAATGAAGCTTTCTGTTTACAGATGGGCACGCCGAGAGCATGACACACCGCCAGTTTGGGTCTCGATACAGGGCTGCTTCTAACATTCTAGGTTCTGGTTTCAGTTTACGCTCCACATCCCATACAGACCAGGGGACTGATACCTTCTCAGTACAGTGATACCCCGGGTTAAGTACTTAATTCGTTCCGGAGGTCCGTTCTTAACCTGAAACTGTTCTTAAGCTGAAGCACCGCTTTAGCTAATGGGGCCTTCCACTGCCGCAGTGTGATTTCTGTTCTCATCCTGAGGCAGAGTTCTTAACCCAAGGTACTATTTCTGGGTTAGCGGAGTCTGTAACCTGAAACGTATGTAACCTGAAGCGTATGGAACCCGAGGCACAACTGTATGTGCCCCATCACAATCTGTCAGTGGAGAAAAAGCAGTCTCTCAGGGAGTCCTCTGTACAGCTTGGGGACGCGGGTGGCACTGTGGTCTAAACCACTGAGCCTCTTGGGCTTGCTGATCAGAAGGTCGGCGGTTCAAATCCCCGCAACAAGCTGAGCTCTCGTTGCTCTGTCCCAACTCCTGCCAACCTAGCAGTTTGAAAGCACACCAGTGCAAGTAGATAAATAGGTACCGCTGCGGCAGGAAGGTAAAAGGCGTTTCCATGCACTCTGGCTTCCGTCATGGTGTTCCATTACACCAGAAGCAGTTTAGTCATGCTGGCCACATGACCTGGAAAGCTGTCTGTGGACAAACGCCGGCTCCCTTGGCCTGAAAGCGAGATGAGCACCACAACCCCGCCTTTGACTGGACTTCAAATCTACACGATGGTGTGAGCTCCCATTGCTCTGTCCCAGCTTCTGCCAACCTAACAGTTCAAAAGCACGCCAGTGCAAGTAGATAAATAAGGACTGCTGCGGCAGGAAGATAAATGGTGTTTCCGTGCGCTCTGGCTTCCATCATGGTGTTCCATTGCACCAGAAGCGGTTTAGTCCTGCTGGCCACATGACCCAGAAAGCTGTCTGTGGACAAACACCGGCTCCCTTGGCCTGAAAGCGAGATGAGCGCTGCAACGCCATAATTGCCTTTCACTGGACTTAACCATCCAGGGGTCCTTTTTACAGCTTGGGGACAAGAACGTAGCTAGCTGTACAATTGCAAAATTTTAATTAGTTACTCTGCCTGCTTTTGCCCGTTGCTGGCATGTGGCCCTGGGAAGGTTGCACAGAAAGGAGTATGGCCCTCAGGGTGAAAAAGGCACACCACCCCCGGTGCTCTTAAGTGACCTCGTAAAGCCTCCACCAAAATTACCCTGTTTGGGAGGGGAAAGTGTTGTAATTTTCTAGCGTCTTGTTATTGAAACAAATACTGTGGTACCTCAGGTTAAAAACTTAATTTATTCTGGAGGTCTGTTCTTAACCTGAAGCACCACTTAAGCTAATGGGGCCTCCCACTGCCGCCGTGCCGCCGGAGCACGATTTCTGTTCTCATCCTGAAGCAAAGTTCTTAACCCAAGGTACTATTTCTGGGTTAGCGGAGTCTGTAGCCTGAAGCGTCTGCAACCCAAGATACCACTGTATACGTAAGCGTGTCTGTTAGTGATTAAATGTTACCTCCCTCAAGACTTTAGGGCAGAGGGTTTCCCAAAGTTGGGTCTCCGGCTGTTTTGGGACTACATTTCCCATCATCCCTGACCACTGGTCCTGCTAGCTAGGGGTGATGGGAGTTGTAGTCCAAAAACAGCCAGAGTCCCAAGTTTGGGAAGCCCTGCTTCAGGGATCGGGGTGGTTTGAATCTGCTAGTAATGAAAAGACCCGATGATGCCTTTCCCCAGTATTTTTGCTGCTTCTGTTATTACATTGCACCTGTATCCCTCCTAAATGGTCCTCCTTCCCACCAACCCTGTGAGGTTGTTTAGGCTAAGAGGCCATAGATGGGGCTTCGATGCAGGTACGTTCCAGAGAAAAATAAAATTTATGTTTCCAGCTTTGATGATATAATAATAATAATAATAATAATAATAATAATAATAATAATAATTTATTAACAGCAAAACAACAAAAATAAAATAAAAAATTAATATTCATTTATACATACATACATACCCTGCCAATCTGGCTGAGTTTCCCCAGCCACTCTGGGCAGCTCCCAACAGAACATTAAAAATACGATAAAACGTCAAATATTAAAAACTTCCCTATACAGGGCTGCCTTCAGACGTCTTCTAAAAGTCAGATAGTTGTTTATTTCCTTGACATCTGATGGGAGGACGTTCCACGGGGTGGGTGCCACTACCAAGAAGGCCCTCTGCCTGGTTCCCTGTAACCTCACTTCTCGCAATGAGGGAACCACCAGAAGGCCCTTGGCACTGGACCTCAGCGTCCGGGCAGAACGATGGGGGTGGAGACGCTCCTTCGGGTATATTGGACTGAGGCCATTTAGGGCTTTAAAGGTCAGCACCAACACTGTGAATTGTGCTCGGAAACATACTGGGAGCCAATATAGGTCTTTCAAGACCGATGTTATGTGGTCTTGGCGGCCGCCCCCAGTCACCAGTCTAGCTGCCGCATTCTGGATTAGTTGTAGTTTCCAAGTCACCTTCAAAGGTAGCCCCACGTAGAGCGCATTGCAGTAATCCATGCGGAAGATAACAAGAGCAAGCACCACTCTGGCCAGACAGTCTGCAGGCAGGTAGGGTCTCAGCCTGTGTACCAGGTGGAGCTGGTACACAGCCGCCCTGGACACAATCGATTGTTGACTGGTTGGGATCGGAGGACTTTGACCTGTAGGATTTAAATTACGTTGTTCATGAGTCGCCTTTTGGCAGACCTTGGTTGGCTTTGGAAAGAGGATTAGATGAGTTTGTGGAAGATCAGGCTATCAGTGACTTGGAGACACAATGGCTGTGTTCTGCCTTCACTACTGGAGGCAAGGCTGCCTTGGGGTGGCAGTTGCAGGGGAGCTCGAGTGCACTTGCGCCCTTTGGTCTGATCCATTGGGTCTGATCCATTGTCACCAGTTGGGCCCTTTGGTCTGATGCATCGGGAAAAGCAGTAGGCTGCTGCCATGGTGCAGCTGAGCACCTTCAGTTGAGTCACTGCTGCACATGGCAACAGGAGAAGGGATGGAGGCAACGTAGGAGGGCTTTTGTTGTAAACAAAAATTGCCCTTTTCCCTTATGGGGTATCCAAGAGCCCATATAGAGTCCTTACATAGGTTCCCTATTGGTAGGAGAAAATAACAGAGGCCAACCAGAGAATATTGAGAAGCAAAGCAGCTAGTAAGCCTGATCTTTATTGATCTGTCCCCTCACATGCAGGAAAGGAGGAAGACCCAGAAAAATGGCGCACAAGGCCTTATAAAGACTTTTGAAATTGCCCCCCTTAGGTCAAGACCACCCCCAGAAACATCATACATACGTCACAAAAGGGGTGTAACCTAAGACCACCCCTCAGATACATCATACCTACATCACAGAAAAGGCGGTCTAAAACAGAAATTTGAATATTGTTTTTCTCCTGTCTGGCAGGTTACTTGATTGGATTGCTTGGGGAGCCTGGCCATTCTTTTGTAGTGATAAATACTTAGTTCCTGGGCCATGTCACAGGCTCACACCCTATTCATATCTTAAATGTGTCCTTAAGGCAGGATTTGTGAGGAAAGAGACAATGGGGAGGTTTCCCACTTCGACCTTGCAGAGAAAACATTTGCTCAGTTTAGGAATCAAAATGGTTCCAGGTTGGTCTTCCTGTGCTGATCTATGTACGTGCTTGGTTGGTACACTTATGAACATTACCATATATCTTAGACCATAAAATTCCTATCACAATATCTAACCTGTTCCCCATGTCCCGCAATGCAGCAATGCAGGTGAGTGGTGCAACCTCAATGCACCATCTGCTGCTGTGGAAAAGAAACCCCTCCAAACTGTTCCATAGTATTGAACCAAGAACCACGAAAGAAAAGGCAGGTACAAGAAGATGACCATTAGCAAGGAGGGAGAAAGAGAGAGGCTTAATTGTACTAGCCAAAGGCCATGACCAAACCATACACACACTATCAAAGGAATAAATATCTATATATATATCTATATAAAATCTGTATTTGGCAGGAGAAATGGTACTTCAGAAGGAAATCTGTAAACTCCGACATTTTAGCTACCGTATTTTTCGCTCTATAAGACGCACCAGACCACAAGATGCACCTAGTTTTTGGAGGAGGAAAACAAGAAAAAAAATATTCTGAATCTCAGAAGCCAGAACAGCAAGAGGGATCACTGCACAGTGAAAGCAGCAATCCCTCTTGCTGTTCTGGCTTCTGGGATAGCTGCGCAGCCTGCATTCGCTCCATAAGACGCACACACATTTCCCCTTACTTTTTAGGTGAGTCTTATAGAGCAAAAAATATGGTATTTCTTTTTCTTTTTTTCTTCAATTTTTTAAAAATTAAATTTCACAAAATTATAAACAAACAAAACACACACACACACACACACACACACAAACAAACATAAATCTTAACCTTATTAAAATTACACTTATTAACATTGTTAAGTGACTTCCTCGCTTCCCCTTGGTTGAACTTCCATGCATATCCTTATAATGGCTTTCCAAATCCTAATTCTTATATACTTAATTTAGTCCATTAACATCCTTATATCTTTTCAATTCAAAATTGTACATGTTAAACATCACTTAACTTATATAAGTTCCTAAGCCAATCTGTTACCTGGAAGCTGTTTCCAATTAGTTTAACTTAACAAATTTAGCTAAATAATCGTTGAATTTTGTCCATTCTTCCTGATACTCCTCCTCCTTCTGGTCACGGACGCTTCCGGTTAGATCGGCCAGTTCTGAAAAATCCATCATCTTCATCTGCCATTCTTCCACCGTTGGTAATTCTTGGGTTTTCCACTTTTTAGCTAATAAAATTCAAGCAGCAGTTGTAGCATACAAAATTAATTTAACATCTTTCTTGGGCAATTCCAAACCTCTGGTTTCTTAATAAATGTATATATCAACATTTTTTTCAGTTCATTATAAATCTTTTCCCAGAAGTCTTTCACCTTGGTGCAGGTCCACCACATGATAAAAAGTTCCTTCCTTTTCTTTACATTATTTTAGCTATTTCTTAACCAATTTTCCAGGTATATATGAGCCAGGGAATAAAGCTCGCCAGACACATTCCCCGTGCCAGATTTCGGACAGTTGGGGAGAATCATTTCTGATTTTCAAAAGAACATAATGTTCAAGATTTATAATAGGGCTCTTTTTACATACTCCACCTTAAGTATAGAGGCGTTCCCTTGCCTGTATAATTTTAATTTGAAGAACCTAAGCCCTTAAGGCACTTACACTTTAAAGAAATTCAATCCATGGAAATACATGCAAAACTTTGACATTTGTGTGCCTTATTTTTGATGTATAGGGCTTAGCATATCTCGGTACATTTTGTAGTAACTTTGGGAGAATGTCAGCATTCAGCTACCTTTGCATAAGCCTCAAAACCAAAAACGGTAGGTTAGGGGAAGAGATCATGAGTGTGGATTAATGCGATAAGCCATGTGAACACCCCAAGCATAAAAGATTGAGCCTTTGATGAATTACGTGAAGAACTGGCTAACAAAGTAAAAGAATTTTCTGGAGCCAGCACCCTAAGAGGCGGAAAAGACTTGCGCTCGTTTTTGCATTATACTACTAATGAAAAAACAGCATCCAAGACTAAATGTTAAGTTCCTTTATATATGTTTTATATATTTTTGCCCTGGTAGTTCACATTTTCTGTGTGTAAAAGAAGTCAGAAGAAGCTCATTTCTGAGCATAATTCAAAGTGCTGGTGCTGACCTTTGAAGCCCTAATCGGCCTCGGCCCAGTATACCCGAAGGAGCGTCTCCACTCCCATCGTTCAGCCCGGACACAGAGGTCCAGCTCCGAGGGCCTTCTGGCAGTTCCTTCACTGCGAGAAGTGAGGTTACAGGGAAGCAGGCAGAGGGCCTTCTTGGTAGTGGCACCTGGCCTGTGGAACGCCCTCCCAGCAGATGTCAAGGAAATAAACAACTCCCTGACTTTTAGAAGACACCCAAAGGCAGCCCTGTTTAGGGAAGTTTTTAATGTTTGATGTTTTATCGTGTTTTTAATATTCTGTTGGGAGCTGCCCAGAGTGGCTGGGGCAACTCAGTCAGGTGGGCAGGGTACAAATAATAAATTATTATTATTATTATTATTATTATTATTATTATTATTATTATTATTATTACAAATAATTTAGCATGTTGTAGTGGAGGGAGCAGTGACGGCCCTCCATCAGGCGACAGATGCCAAAGCAGGCTAGGGAGTGGTCACACAAAAGACTTCTGGGGCAGAAATCCATCCAAAGAGCACCTCCACTGCAGTAATGTAAATTCTTAAGTCGTGAGTCTGCCAGATGAGTCTGAACAGATGTGATTATATCGTAGGATTTGGCTGCAGAGAACGAATGTTCACGGTGTGTTCTGAGTAGAGGCTGGAAGCGTGTAAATTATGTGTAACAGCTGGTTTTCTATATAAGGTGGTGCTTAAATGACCATTATGGAGTTGCATAGCAGTTTTCAAGGAAGTCTTTAAACTGTAATAACCACCCAGTGATGTGGGCAGAGAATATTGGTGGTATTGAGAATCTACTAGAGGTCAAAATCAGAAGACACAAAGATACGAAACAATCTGTTATCGCTTACTGTCCCTAGAGGAAACAGGGACACAGATGGCACTGTGGTCTAAACCAATGAGCGTCTTGGGCTTGCCGATCAGAAGTTTGGCAGTTCGAATCCACACAATGGTGTGAGCTCCCATTGCTGTGTCCCAGCTTCTGCCAACCTAGCAGTTCGTAAGCACACCAGTGCAAGTAGATAAATAGGTACCGCTGTGGCAGGAAGGTAAACGGGGTTTCTGTGTGCTCTGTTTTCTGTCATGGTGTCCCATTGCATTAGAGGTGGTTTAGTCCTGCTGGCCACACGACCTGGAAACCTGTCTGTGGACAAACGCCAGCTCCCTCGGCCTGAAAGCAAAATGAGCTCCGCAACCCCACAGTTGCCTTTGACTGGACCTAACCATCCAGGGGTCCTTTACCTTTACCCTAGACAAAACAGTTCAGATGTTTCATAAATGGATTTTACAACCCCTCTTAGGCAATGACACTCCTCTCTCAGAGATCTTAGGTAGTTGGCGTGCATTTGCTTGCAAACTGTCCCTCAACTAAAATAAGTTACTCACCAGCATCAGCAGGCTATATAACCAGAGGTAATGGGCATTGGGACTGGGCCTTGCAGAGACAGATGCCAACTCTGTCCCCATGCCTACCCTAGCAGCACTATTACAGGCCCTAATACGATCCACAGCATCAGCGGTTCATTCAGCTGCTCACAACTTCCAACATGATCAATACCTTCTGCCAGCAGTGCCCTCCTGCATTCTACATAGAGTAAACAGGCCAGTCTCTTTACAAGAGAGTAAAGGTAAAGGGACCCCTGACCACTAGGTCCAGTCGTGGCCGACTCTGGGGTTGCGGCGCTCCTCTCACTTTATCGGCCAAGGGAGCCGACGTGCAGTTTCCAGGTCATGTGGCCAGCATGACTAAGCCGCTTCTGGCGAACCAGAGCAGTGCACGGAAACACCGTTTACCTTCCCGCCGGAGCGGTACCTATTTATCTACTTGCACTTTGACGTGCTTTGGAACTGCTAGGTTGGCAGGAGCAGGGAGCGATCAACGGGAGCTCACCCCGTCAAGGGGATTCGAATCGCCAGCCTTCTGATCGGCAAGCCCTAGACTCTGTGGTTTAACCCACAGCGCCACCCGTGTCCCTTTACAAGAGAGTAAATGGGCACAAATTGGACAGAAATTGTAATACAGTTATACCTTGGGTTAGACGCTTCAGGTTCCGTTTTTTCGGGTTGTGGACCGCCGAAACCCAGAAGTATTGGAACGGGTTACTTCTGGGTTTCGGCGGTCGCGCATGCACTAAATCGTGCTTTGCACATGCGCAGACGCACTGAATTGCAACATGCGCTGCTGCGCTGCTGCAGGTTGTGGACACTGCAGGTTGCGAACGTGCATCCCGCATGGATCACATTCGCAATCCGAGCGTCCACTGTATTGGGCAGGCGGTAGGTGAACATTTAAACCTTCAAGGATCTCAAGAGTGGCTGTCGCTGGAGCAAAGGATCCTCAGAGGGAGAGTGAAATATGAAACTGGTGAATGAACAATGCATCCAAAGGTTCAATGCTAGCACCTTTGGATTGAATTAAGACGAGGATCCTGGCCAGGATGCCAGAATCCGAACTTAAAAATGGAAAGTGGAATGCCGGTGGTCAAGGCAAATCTAAAAAAACGTAGTATAAACACCAACAACTGGGAAACACTGGCCTGCGAGCGCCCCAATTGGAGAACAGCCTTTGCCAAAGGTGTCGTGGGCTTTGAAGACACTCGAACTCGAGATGAAAGGGACAAACGTGCTGAGAGGAAGGCACACTTGGCCAACCCTCACCGTGATCAACTCCTGCCCAGAGATCTATGTCCCCACTGTGGAAGGACGTGTGGATCCAGAATTGGCCTCCACAGTCATGGACTCACTGTTAAGACAGTGTTCATGGAAGACAATCTTACTCGGCTACAAGTGATCGCTAAAGGAGTTAATCAAAAACTGTTTTATGAACCACCACTGTTAATTATGTAATTATCACAGTCTCCTTTCTGACCTCACTATTTACAGCCACCACCATGTGTTACTCAGAATAACGCTTCATGCCTCTGTGATGAAGTGGGGAGTGGTCCACAGACTCTTACGCCATCCTCAATGGGCTAGTCTTTCAGGTGCCACACGACTCCTGGTTGTTACAATTGCCTGACTGAACCACTTAACAGAATTTACTGGGAAGAGGAGTGGCGGCGGTCAAGGATGGAACAGGGGCACATGGGGCCATCTGGTGCGGATGACGGCCGGCCTCTGCAAGGAGACAGAAAGGGCACATTCACGGCAGGAGCAAGGCTTCAGGAAACCAACATTGGGAACAGGCTGGAAGCGGGCATGGAAATTCCCACACAGAGCTTCTTTTGGATGGGCGTGTTTATGTTTTTCTTTCCTCAGCCAGGCAAGGCACACAGAGAGGCGCAAACTGTTTGGAGCCTCTTTGCTGTTGCAGCTTCAAATTCCAGTTTAGGGGCACTTAGAAGAAGAAGAAGAAGAGTTTGGATTTGATATCCCACTTTATCACTACACGAAAGAGTCTCAAAGCGGCTAACATTCTCCTTTCTCTTCCTTCCCAGCAACAAACACTCTGTGAGGTGAGTGGGGCTGAGAGACTTCAGAGAAGTGTGACTGGCCCGAGGTCACCCAGCAGCTGCATGTGGAGGAGCGGAGACGCGAACCCAGTTCCCCAGATTACGTGACTACCGCTCTTAACCACTACACCACACTGGCTCTCACTTAGGCTTCCCTCTTTTTTCCTAGAAATGCTGGTAAAAGAAATGGGATGGTCCACACATGGGGAAAATTCTACCAACCAAAAGCCACTCCAATTCCTGTGGCTTTCATCCTGAGGAAAAGGATGAAGCCCTGTGAAATATACTCAGAGTCAAGAGTGGATTTCATGCTCTTTATTCACCTCATAGTGGTGAGGAGGAATGGCAGTTCCCCCAGAATGTCTGCTTTTTATACATTATTTACACAATGGGCCCCACGTGATTGGCTAATTCCGGGATTCACCTGTAGGCCAATCAGGTTGCGGATTCACTTCCACCTGGAGCTGGATTGGGTGGCTCCTGTGGACCAATCAGACTGCTGCATTATGGACCCTATTGTTCTAGGACCAATCAGACTGCTGCATTCTGAATCCTATTGTTCTAGGACCAATCAGACTGCTGCCTTTTGGATCCTATTCAACTCAGTACATAACACTATGGGAATGCAGGTGTGTGGCTATGTGTGCACACTTAGGCCTCGAGAGAGGTCGAGAGAGGTCCCTCACCATGATGATGCTTGCTGCTCACTCCTTTTCTCCTTTTGTAAAGCAGGAAGCCCCTTCTCCTCATGATCTGATATTCCTTGTGGAATGCAGAGAGGGACAGGGACCTTGCATTCCTCGCATGCATGTTTGCTTGGCATAAATAGACCCCTTTTTTTTAATGGATCAAGATGCATCGGGTTTTTTATTTTAGCCTGGTGCATATTATAGCATCTTGCAAGGAACGGCCCGATCAAGGGCATGCTTTATTATTGTGTTAGTGTTTGTGACGGTGTTTCTGCTTTTAAACCTCAGTTTTATATTTGCATTAGCGGGGTTTTTAGGCTGCTGTCCTAAACCCACTCACTTTTGGGGGGATGAGGCCTATTAAACGTTCTGGGACTCTTTCGTAAGCTTGGGCTCGGGTCATGCCATTACCTGCCTTGGATCTCGCAAATGAGTGAGAGGCAGGATACCAGTGTTTTGATGAGCAAACACACTTGCACTCGGAGCATTAAGAGGCTACATTGGGAAGGAAGAGGGGGCCAGCTGCTTAGTGTACAAAACATGGCGAACCTGCCAGACCTGCAAGTATCTGATGACCCTGGCTTTGCAGACTCCCCAGGAAGCTGGCTGGACTCGACGAGCAGCCAGGAGTGAGTGGCGTGTGATTTGTCTAGTGAGTCACCGTCTGCTGTGAATCCCTGGGATACCTCTGCCTCTGGATGAGCATCTCTGCAAGAGAAGTTGAAACCCGGGGCCATCTGCCTCTTGCTGACCCTCTGCAAGCCCCTCCCTCTGTCTCTGCCTCACCTCTGTCTCCACGCTCTGTTAATCCAGCTGGTCAGAGTTCAAAGGAGCTGCTTGGAGCTGCGACCGCCACTGCCGGGCTCCATCGATGCTTTGCAGCTTCCACGGCTGCTGCAGAGATGAACAGCAAAGCTCTTCTCTTCATGCTCCTCCTGGCCTTGGTTGTGATTTTTGCCTTGGTTTGCGTCTTGTTGACCAGAGGCGAAAAGGCCACCTGGTGCGGTTACCAGTCGCAGAGCTTCCCAGAGCATCTTCACAGCGACTGCAGCCAGGTGTTTGCAGATCTGTCGCAGGAGGAAATGGCCCGTGTGGCGCTGTACCTGAAGTCCAACCTTGGGGCGAGCTTGGAAGATGCTTCGCAGGCAAGACCCTCTGACAACTGCATTTATTCCATTGACGTGCAGTTGCCACCCAAAGCGGAGTCCCTCGCGTTCCTGGATCACGGAGGAATCCGCCCTCCTAGGCAGGCGCTGGCTGTGGTGTATTTTGGAAACCAGCCCGTTCCAAACATTACCGAGTATGTGGTGGGACCTCTCCCAGAGCCGACCTATCACCGGGATGTGACAGTGCAGAAATATGGAGGGCCGCTGCCGTATTATCGCAGGCCCCCGCTGGATGCCGAATACAAGCAGATGGCCCGCTTTCTGCATGGGGTGGCGTTCCCCACAGCTCCGAGTTTCATGCAGCAGGTCTTGGGCTACGACGGGAGCAACCTCGCCGCCATGACCACCTCTCCGCGGGGACTGAAGTCCGGAGATCGCTCAACTTGGCTCGTCCTGTTCCAGAACGTCACTGGCTACTTCTTACACCCAGTTGGGCTGGAGGTGCTTCTGGATCACAGCAGCCTGGACCTCTCCCTCTGGGCCGTGAAGAAAGTGTTTTACGGCGGCCGGTATTTCCGGGACTTGGCAGAGCTGGAGAGAGAATTTGCTGAGGGACGTCTGCAAGTGGAGAAGGTGCAGAAGGTCCCGGCTGAAGGAGGTTTTGCTTCGTTGAAGCCTAAGGCTTCCCCCGCCGGGCCGGGCCCTGTGAATTACGAGCCTCACGGGCCACGTTACAGCGTGAGGAGCAACCAAGTCCTTTCCTCCTTCTGGAGTTTCGCCTTCAGGATGGACGTGAGCCGGGGACCACGTCTCTTTGACATCCGGTTCAAAGGCCAAAGGGTCGCCTACGAGCTCAGTGTGCAGGACACCATGTCGGTCTACGGGTCCAACAGCCCTGGGGGGATGTCGATCCGCTACATGGACGGGAGCTTTGGCATTGGGAGGCTCACCTTCCCCTTGGTTCGAGGTGTCGACTGTCCTTATTCCGCGACCTACCTTGACGTCCGCTCTCTAGCTCAAGCGGAAAGCCCCCTGGTCACCCGCGACGCCCTGTGTGTGTTTGAGCAGGACCTGGGCGCTCCGCTCCGGCGCCATTACTCCCACCTCCGTTCCGTCTTCTATGGGGGGCTGCCTGCCACCGCGCTGGTCTTCCGCTCGGTTTCGAGCATAGGCAACTACGACTACATCTGGGATTTCGTCTTCCACACCAACGGGGCTATTGAAAGCAAAGTCCGAGCCTCCGGTTATATCAGCTCATCTTTCCTCTACGGCGACGGGCTAGATTATGGGAACCGGGTTGGGGACCACACTCTGGGGAACATCCACACCCACTTCGTCGGCTACAAGGTGGACCTAGACGTTGGTGGTAAGTGTGTGCATTTTTTCACCTTCACACTCCTGGAGCAGTCTCTGTGTCTTGCTGCAATGTCCCGTTCTTGCTGTGGGATAGTTCTTGGTCTATGATGGAGGCTCGAATGGATCACCCTGGGATAGCTCAGCCGGTAGAGCATCAGACTCTTAATCTCAGAGTCGTGGGTTCAAAGCCCACATTGGGCAAAAGATCCCTGCATTGAGGGGGTTGGACTAGATGTCCCTTGGGGTCCCTTCCAACTCCTACTGCCGTTTGCACCTAGTAGGAGAAGACCAAGACTGCTACTCAAAAGGAGAACACTGACCAAGCAATTCAGCCTCCCTCTCTTAATTTTAGTCTTAATACCACTGTATGTACCTCGGATTACATACACTTCAGGTAACATACGCTTCAGGTTACAGACTCCGCTAACCTAGAAATAGTACCTCTGGTTAAAAACTTTGCTTCAGGATGAGAACAGAAATCGTGCTCCGGCGGCGCGGCAGCAGCAGGAGGCCCCATTAGCTAAAGTGGTGCTTCAGGTTAAGAACAGTTTCAGGTTAAGAACGGACCTCCGGAACAAATTAAGTACATAACCAGAGGTACCACTGTATTAGTTTTCCTTGGGCTTGCCTGTCAGCGGACTCTCTGTCCTTTCCGACAAATGCATCAATGAACCACGGAGAACTCAATAATGTCTCTGTCCCTTGCAGTGAATCTGCCAGGAGTGGGGATGCAGGGCGGAGGGGAAAGTCATTGGTATATTTTCCTGTTCTGCCAAGATACTGGCTTGTGTATATACTAGAAAGATTGTCCAAAGTCCTCGCCCCAACCCAACTTCCAGAGGTGGCCTCTTGGTGTTTATTTTGCGAGGCTAAGATAATAGACCCGGTGGCCTGTGCTATTGAACTATCAGCTGTGCTGCAGATCAGTTGCCCAGGGGCACAGCCCTCCCGTCTTCTGAAGCAGGCTTCCTTATCATCTCTCCCTTATGGATGAAGGACGTGAACACTGCAGGTGTTGTTGCTTTGTAGGCAGTGCCACCTAGTGACTAGTGAACCAGGGTTCCTGTTGCAGATTTACAAATGAATGGATTCCTTTTGAGGCAGGAGATACACTTCCAAGCATAGCTGTCAACCGTCCCTTATTTGGCGGGAAAGTCCCTTATCCTAGTGCTGTGTCCTGCTGCTGTCCCTTATTGATGATGTCCCTTAAATTTCATGGGTTTCAAAGGAAGCAGCTCCTCTCCCTCCCTCCGTGCCGGCCAGGGAGGAGGGAGGCTCCAACTGGGTTGCTTGGCTGCGTTGCTCACCCAATAAGGAGTCTAAGAACGACTGGGGGTGGAGCTTGCATGCCTTGTGCCAATCAAATCGGCCGCATTGCCTGGGGACTCGCCTTTGCTCAGTGCTTCCCAGCGGAGAGGTGACGGTGGTTTGCCTTGCTGCATCCCCTTTGCCAGCTTGCTGTGCTGTGGGAACCACCGCTTGAGGCTTCGTTTGGCTGCTGGCTGGGCTTTCTGCCTTTGGCTCGGAGGGGCTCAGAAGTTGAACATACCTGTGCTCGCAAAATCCCTTATTTTGGCTGCTGATCCCTTATTTTTGAGGCTGCTGGTCCCTTATTTTCAAATCTGTCAGTTGACAGCTATGCTTCCGAGTGGCCTTGATGACTTGCTTTGGCCTCCTCAGAAGTAAGCCCTATTGAATGCAAAGGGATTGGGTCCCATACAAATGTGGTCCCCCCTGCCTGTGCCCCTTGCTCACTTGCACTTGCCCCAAGGCCAGGCGCGGGCCTGGGGAGAGTCAGTGCTTAGAAATCCCTGGTAGTGATGGGGCAGGGAAAGGCCTCAGCCGAAAGCCAGAAGGCAGGATAGAATGGCAGTGGTGTTCTTTCTGGGTGGCTGCTTGCTGCTGCCTGGAGTGCCCTCTTTTCAGCTGCCCAGTTCCTTGCCCTGCTGGGCCACTGTCCTCAGCACCTCTGGGAATGAAGAGCACTGGGCTCAGGGCCATAAGCGCCACGGGCTGGAAGAAGGCAGCAGCAGAAAGAGGTTGAGGCGGAGAGGGATGGGGTTTGTGTTACGGCTACCACTGAGGAGCTGGGGCATGAAAAGCAGAGAGGATCCAAGACAAATGAATAAACGTTTTATGCCAAACACACCATACAGGGGAAAGCATCGTGGTATTGCATCAGAAAACCTTTTCGCGTTACTCCCAGTTAGGAGAAAAGCGATTTTTGCTCTAGGATATCTTATGTGATGGGACGCGAGTGGCGCTGTGGGTTAATCCACAGAGCTTAGGACTTGCCGATCAGAGGGTCGGCACTTCGAATCCCTGCGACGGGGTGAGCACCCGTTGCTCAGTCCCTGCTCCTGCTAACCTAGCAGTTCGAAAGCATGCCAGTGCAAGTAGATAAATAGGTACCACTCTGGCAGGAAGGTAAACGGCGTTTCTGTGCGCTGTTCTGGTTCGCCAGAAGCGACTTAGTCATGCTGGCCACATGACCCGGAAGCTGTATGCCAGCTCTCTTGGCCAATAAAGCGAGATGAACGCTGCAACCCTAGAGTCGGCCACGACTGGACCTAATGGTCAGGGGTCCCTTTACCTATCTTATGTGAACACTGCAGCAGAGATGTCGATGTGGTTCATACCTGGAAAAGGCAGGCCAAAAGCTGATTTTTGAGGCGGCGAGGATAGGTCCTAGGTTTCCCTGGCAGTGTGTCTGCAAAGCAAAAAGCATGGGGACTTCATGAAAAGTCAAGCAGAGCTCAGCTGAAGGGTAAAGGATTGCGGGGAACATGCAGTGATCGTTCCAAATGAATTCAGAATGAGCTATAGGCTTGAGATAAAGACCAGATGTGTATGGAGTCCAGTGATGCTGTGAGCAGGACATCCTGTACTTAAAGGATAAACGGATTCCTTTGCAGCTTTTCCTGGAAAATTTCCAGCAGTGGACAGTCAACCATCTCCACAATCAACTTGTTTTCAGTGCAGAAGCGTTCATAAGAATGAAGGTGTTTTTCCTCCCAAGTGTTCAACTTAAGCCTAATTTTCAGTACTTCGTAACATTATATTTTAAGTTGTCCATATAGTAGAAGGCAGTTCAGTGAATCTGGTCCCCCTCCTCGCCCCCATTTTTCCTGTGATACCTTTGCAGAATGTGTGTGAAGCAGCCAGGATTTGCACTACAGTGGTACCTCGGGTTAAGTACTTAATTCGTTCCAGAGGTTCGTTCTTAACCTGAAACTTTTCTTAACCTGAAGCACCACTTTAGCTAATGGGGCCTCCCGCTGCCGCCGCACCGCCAGAGCCCGATTTCTGTTCTCATCCTGAAGCAAAGTTCTTAACCCGAGGTACTATTTCTGGGTTAGCGGAGTCTGTAACCTGAAGCGTATGTAACCCGAGGTACCACTGTACTTGAAGCCTCTCTGCAAAGGTATCTAAGGATTTGGAATTTAGTCGTGCCAGTCAGATGTCGCCCAGCTCCATTTATCATTTCCATCCCAGTTAGGTGAGGCTCTGGAAGCGCAGAACCAGTATTTGGAATCAGTAATGGGCTGCTGGTCAAGAAACAAACGCAATCCTGATAGGTGCTGTAGTTAGATACAGGCTCAGAGATAATAGTTTTTAGCCTGTTCTAGATGTGGTTGCCATCCCACTCAAGCTGAGATCATACCCTCCAACGTTTCTCTGATGAAAACAGGGCATTCTGTTCTACGTCAAGAAGCGTCTCCTGCCTTTGATCTTGGCGCACACATGCGCATCATATGCACACGTACATTGGTCGCTTTGAGCCAGTTACAACCTCTCCACCAAGCCAACCTCACAGGGTGGTTGTAAAGGAAAAAAATGTGTGAGGGAAGGGAATGTGTGCAGCACCTTCCACAGATGAATGGAATGGGGGGAAAGTTAACTGTACGATGCCTTGAGTCCCTGTCAGGGGAAAAGGCGGGAATAATAATAATAATAATAATAATAATAATAATAATAATAATAATCATACTAATAACTGGGAATGTTCAGGAACATACCAGAGAGTAAATCCTATTGAACTTAGTGGGACTTAAAAGGTAAAGGTACCCCCGACCGTTTAGGTCCAGTCGTGGACGACTCTGGCGTTGCGGCGCACATCTCGCTCTATAGGCCGAGGGAGCCGACGTTTGTCCACAGACAGCTTCTGGGCCATGTGGCCAGCATGATAAAGCCGCTTCTGGCGAAACCAGAGCAGCACACGAAAACGCCGTTTACCTTCCCGCCGGAGCGGTACCTAGTTATCTACTTGCACTTTGACGTGCTTTCGAACTGCTAGGTTGGCAGGAGCAGGGACCGAGTAACGGGAGCTCCCCCTGTCGCGGGGATTTGAAACGCCGACCTTCTGATCAGCAAGCCCTACCCGCGTCCCATTAGTGGGGCTTAGTTCTGAGTAAAAATAATTAGGATTACATTGTAAGGCTGTCGTTTACACCTTACCTGGGAGTAAGCTCCACAGAATACAGTCAGGCTTACTCCTGAGCAGACAGTGCAAGGCTCCTTCTATAATAAAGGAATAAAGACTCCCTGTGTTTCCCAAGAAATGACTGGCTGCTGAAACATTCCAGTTGAAGAATTCAAAGTGGCTTGTTGACCTTTTCCTTCAGAGTTCTAGGAAGGACTTCACATGTCACCGTTTCCTTCATTTGGGGCAGGGATTTTATTTTCAGTACGAACAGGACTTGCATTTTGCACCACTTTAAATTGCTCTCTGAGGGAAAAAAGGAAAACTGGGACATTCTGGGATCAAATCAAAAATCAGGGCGGCTTCTGTAATTCCGGGGCTGTCCCTGGAAAATCGGGGCGCTTGGAGGGTCTGTATTGGTGACCCCATAGATGTGGTTCATGGATGAACATCGTTCAGCCGCTAATATCTTGTACCACCAATATTTTCCAACCCGCAATTGCTGGAAATTGCAGATCAATGGGTAGGTCCACTCATAGACCTCAACCAGGTTGGGTCAGGCGAGTGTTTTTACGATGTTTTGAGTTCAAAAAAGGCCTCGCATTGCAGCTGGGAGCACCATGAGGCTCTTTGACTGCAGTCTCCCAGCCAGCCGCCCCTCCTCAATGGCGACATGTTGACATCTAGGCTCCACCAAGCTGTGGCTAGACTCTGGAGGATATATTGTTTTGTTCTTGTCCAGGGCAGGGGAGATTGGGAGGGGGGGGGGAACCTTGTACTGTTGCTCTACGAATGAGGTAAGGTTCCTGTAATGTGTATGGGGTTGCTCGTGCGTAAGTTGCCGCCTCTCCAGGCTTTGTTGCCTTGCTAAACCTTTCAGTCTGGGCATCCCTTCACTTCGTGGCTGCCTCAGTCGCTAGCAGAATCCGTCAGTGGGCGTTTCTTAAATCTTTTCCAACATAAAAGCTGTTTGATGCCAAGTCTCCTCCTACTCTCTCTGCGCGGAAGTCTTCTGCGCAGGGTGGGCGTGGGTAGCGGAGGACCCGTGCTCTCCCCGCTGGTGTCCGGTGAAGAGTCCTGGAGCCCTCTCTCCGATTCCCCCATCAGCCCCCCTTTATCCCTGGTGTTGCGCTGATTTGCTTTCCCATCTGCGGAGCTGCCTCTCTCCCTGCTGGGCCCTTCTCCAGCATCATTTGAGAGCCTTCCCTCCGCCTCTAGCTCCGATGTCAGTTCCCTGACAGTTCCCAAATTGCAGCCTTCCTGCTGGTTGTTTCCTGGAAAGCTGCCCTGAGGACAAAAGGCCCCGAGAGGTGCTGAGGGCTCCTCGCTCAGGAAATAACAGGCTACGTCAATTCTAAGGAGAAGCCTTTGAGCTTTCATTGGCTGGGTACACCCACACCAAACGCACGCCTGACGCATCCGGGAAACCAGGGCCGGCCCAGTCATTAGGCGGTGTGAGGAAACCGCCTCAGGTGGCAGAAGTCCCTGAGGCGGCTTCCTTGCATGCGCTGGAATCGGTGCTGATTTAGGGCGAGATCTCCCAAAAATCGGCTCCCGTGACGGCACCCTTTATCCTTGTGCTGGCCTGGTGTTTTTCAAACTTTTCATCCTTTAAATAGTTGACCTCCACTCAACCCACCACGGCACAAACTCCTTTGAAATCTTCCTCTCCCAGCGTGAGGTGGGCCTGCTGCGCTTTGAGAAAAGGAAAGCCAAGAACCTCTTCCAAAAAAAAAAAAAAACACAAAGAAAAAACTAGTCCTGCAGTCTGTTGGATCCTTGCCTTAATTGTATTTCCATGTTTTGCAGTTCATTCCGCTTTTTCATCTAGAGCTGGCTTTAACTATGATCACAGATCTCTGAATCATTTCCAGTTTTGTTCGCCGGCTCCTTACATTGTGGTGCCTCAAATCTGAACACAATAGCTATTGCTCAGCTGAAGTGTTCAGAAACCGTGGGTGCTTGTACCTCCCCTTCCTCAAATTCCCAGTTTCTAACTGTCTTTTTTGTGTGTATGTATGTTTTTTTTAAAAAATATATTAACTAATTTCCCCCCAGAGGTTCCTTTCTTGGACCCATTGTTAGACTTCGATGTATTTTGCTGTCTTGAACTGAATGAGGCCTGTCTTCTGTCTCAGGGCTGACAGCCAAACGTGGTTCTCAGGACCTCTTTATTCAGCTATTACATACCCTCCAACATTTAAGGAAGGGCTCCTGCTTTTTCCATTCAAACTGTTTCCTGCATCGACCTTAATTTATGCCTTGATCCAAGCTGCAAATCTAGGCCCCTGAACATGTTTTTAACTAATGATATGTTTCAACACTGAAGACCAGCATGGCTGACTCACTTAAACCAGCTGCCAGTAATTCAGGTTATCTCCTGGTCTGTGAACAGGTCCAGCTTTAACTCCTGCAGTTTTTCTTCCACTGGTCCCCAGAGTGTGAACAAGCCGAAAACAAACACCTCTACCTCTGAGTCTGGACTTCCAAAATAGACTGTGCTTTCCCAAGCTGCAACTGCTGCTGTGAATTCGCCTCCTGCCCAGTGCCAGGGCTGCGGGAGGGAAACAGACAGAGTACATCTGCTCATTCAACTGCCTAACAGCGTCCATGTTCACCCAGGAAAGATTGTAGCTGCAGAGATAAGAAAATAAGAGTCATTCCGTTGTCTGGAGAGATAGCTTCCTTCTTTTTTTGTTGGGACTCCTTGTGATTTCCAGTTCTTAGCTAACAAAATTCTTGCCGCAGTTGTGGCATACAAAAACAATTTAACATCTTTCTTGGGCAATTCCAAACCTATTATTCCAAGAAGAAAGGCCTCTGGTTTCTTAATAAATGTATATTTCAACATTTTTTTCAATTCATTATAAATCTTCTCCCAGAAGTCTTTCACCTTGGGTCATGTCCACCACATATGATAGAAAGTACCCTCCTTTTCTTTACATTTCCAACGTAAATTATCACTGTTATGGTAAATCTTTGCTAATTTTACAGGAGTCAAATACCATCTATACATCATCTTCATAGTATTTTCTTTTAACACCGTACATGCAGTGAACTTGACTCTTTGGAGAGATCACTTCCTGGCTCGCATGGAGAAAGCATTTTCAACAGAGGCAGCACCAGGTGTTGTGCCAGTTTTGCACCCCTAACAATTTTGCACCCGGGGCAACTACCCCTATGCCCCACCACCACCACGCTACATCACTGTCCCTGCCCCTTAACCTTTCCCATTTCATACTGTTGCCCCACACACCTAGACACATAAAGCATCACGACTCTGCAAGTAACTGCAAAATTCCTAGTGCTCCATTCAGGGCAGGGCTTTGGAGCAGAAGTCCAGATTCCAACTCAACAGAATGAGTTTGGCTTACCACATTCTGAAGCCGTATGTATTACCATCTCAAGAGGAGGGTTCCTGGAAGACCATTGCATCCAGAACCTAAAATTGCCTGACTGCAACGCCAAAAACTTCCCAGTCCCAGCCTAAAAGCTGTTCATCCATCTTGTTGACCTCCCTAGGCACTTTGCAACTTGACTCCTGGGTTTACTTCTTCAACCCATAGCAGTTGCTGACCAGCACATCTGTCATCTACATCCCCCCAGGCTTATCTCAAGCTTTTCCGCAAAGGGCAGCTGCAGTTCGGTTGAACTTTCTTGGTGTCCTGCACGGCATGGCTGCCTGTCACCTGGTAATGTGTTGTTCTGATTTTGTTAGGAGGGCTACTGCTATTTTCTGGGGCTCTGTTCAGTCACATCAGCAAATCCATTTCACCCAAAGGGGAACAAAAGTGGCAAGTTGTTCAAAGGAAGAAGAAGAAGAATTTGGATTTGATATCCCACTTTATCACTACCCTAAGTCTCAATAGGGATGCGGGTGGCGCTGTAGGTTAAACCACAGAGTCTAGGACTTGCCGATTAGAAGGTCAGCGGTTTGAATCCCCGTGACGGGGTGAGTTCCCATTGCTCAGTCCCTGCTCTGCCAACCTAGCTGTTCGAAAGCATGTCAAAGTGCAAGTAGATAAATAGGTACCACTCTGGCGGGAAGGTAAACAGCGTTTCTGTGTGCTGCTCTGGTTTGCCAGAAGTGGCTTAGTCATGCTGGCCACATGACCTGGAAGCTGTACGCCGGCTTCCTCGGCCAATAAAGCGAGATGAGAGCCGCAACCCCAGAGTCAGCCATGACTGGACCTAATGGTCTGGGGTCCCTTTACCTTTATCTTTACATTAACTTTACCCATTCCGTTGTCCATGTTCCTGCCATTCTCATTTCCCCCTCTTTATGAACTACTTACGTTATGACACCATGCCAACATATTTTCATTTGTGTACTTTTGTTAACCCGCATGCTCATTTGCAGACAGACATCCCCCCTCAGGAATAGCAGTATACAGCACCAACAGGAAATGTTGGGTTTGTAAAAAGGGACAAGCTTCTCTCCCTTCTTTTCCCCTAAGTGTAAGTTAGTTGTAAAGGTAAAAAGGTAAAGGACCCCTGTACAGTTCAGTCAAAGGCGACTATGGGGTTGCGGCGCTCATCTCGCTTTCAGGCCGAGGGAGCTGGCGTTTGTCCACAGACAGCTTTCTGGGTCATTTGGCCAGCATGACTAAACCGCTTCTGGCGCAACGGGACACCATGATGGAAACCACAACGCCACCCGCATCCTAGTTGTGTTGTGACACAATACCGCTATATTTTCATTTTTACACATATGTAAGTTTTGATGTTCAGGCTGAGATTGCTGGGCTAATCTATCCCTTATGTCCACACAAAACCCCACAGGAATGGCAGGGTCTTGACACCAAGAGGAAGAATGTAGAGGACACATTTCAGCACATTGCCAAGGTGCTCTTGCACTAACCACCCCAAAATTTTAGTGGGCACAAATCATATTAAAAGTGCAATCATGTTTAACTGCCCCCAATAGCATCGTACACGCAATTCATGACACCTGGAAGGAGCCTTGGGTTCAAATTCCAGGTGGAATTTCATTCTTCGCTGCTCTCCTCTCCTTTTTAATAACTGAACGAGACACACAAGCACACATACACACCCTCCCTGCTGCTGAAGCGAAGGCTGGTTTCCAAGAGTATGAAAATCAAGCCCATTAATATGTCTGGGTGGGAAGAAATAAGGACCTCTGAACTAGAATAACCAACATAACAGTCAGTTCTGGGAACTCCCCAGAATGGGAGTGACGAGGTGATCTGCCATGCTCTCTATGAAGGCACCCTCAGGCCAGTGGAACAGTGGCAGACTGACTGCCACAGAGAGTCCCCAGATGTCTCACTCTCTGGTGTTCAGATCTCCGACTACGTAATAGAGCTACTCTGTGATGAACCAGCTGTTCTGATAGGGTGGTCCTTGTTTTTTTGTTACTCACGTACTTCAGGCCTCTTCCTTTTGGCCTCTACCTAATCATCTAGCATTTCCTGGATTGAGTCATTTTCCCAGCTGCGTTGACCCAGCAGCCAAATGAGCGGTCACTGGGACGGACTTGGTGAGAGCAACCGGACGGGGCTTTGAAGCATTCCTTTGCCGCGATGAGCCCGAAAGCCCTGCTCGTTCTCCTGCTGCTCGCTCTGGTTACCATTTTTGCCTTGGTGTGCTTCTTGCTGACCAGGAAGGAGACCCTTGTTCACTGTCCTGCAGGGTCTCAGGATTCCCTGAACGGAAAGCACAATGACCAGAGCCTGGTATTTGCTGGCCTGTCCACAGAAGAGATGGCTGTGGTGCTGAAGTATCTGCAGTCTCACCTGGGGCTACCCTTGGTGGATGCTTATCACGCCAACTCTTCTGATAATTGTGTTTACTACTTGGATGTGGAGGTGCCCCGCAAGGAGCTGGTGCTGAAATTCCTTGATCATGGAGGGCCAAAGCCTGTTCGACAGGCACTGGCTGTGGTGTACTTTGGAAACCAGGCAGAACCAAACATCACAGAGTACGTGGTGGGCCCGCTCCCGGCGCCAACATATCATCGGGATGTGACGGCGGAGAAATATAGAGGCAAGTTATCTTACCACGGCCGAACTGTGATGGGGAACGAATACGAACAAATTGGGAAGTTCCTACTGGGAGGAAAGCTGCTTGAGGCTGCCACTTTCTTCGAACAGGTGTTTGGTCACAACGGGAGCGACTTTGCGGCCCTCACCTCAGCCCCTCGGGGGTTCCAGTCTGGAGATCGCGCCACCTGGTTTACCCTGTTCCAGAACATCAAGGGCTTCTTCCTGCATCCGGTGGGATTTGAGCTGTTGCTAAACCACAGCAGCCTCAACATCTCTCACTGGAGTGTGCCAAAAGTGTTTTATAACGGTCAGTATTATGATGGTTTGCAGGAGCTGGAAAAGGAATTCAAAGCGAATCGCGTGAAAGTGGCCAAAGTCGAGAGAGTCTCCTCCGACGGGGGGTTTGCTTCGATCGACCGCAGGGTCCCCTCTCTGGGATCTGGTCCTTTGCACTACGAGCCCTGCGGACCACGCTATAGCGTAAGGAACAACCAGGTCATTTCCCCATCCTGGAGTTTTGCCTTCAGGATGGACGTGAACAGAGGACCCAGTGTCTACGACGTCCGATTTAAGGGCCAAAGGATTGTCTACCAACTCAGTGTGCAGGACGCCATGTCTGTCTACGGTTCCAACTGCCCCGGTGGGATGTCCACCCGCTATATGGATGTCAATTTTGCCATGGGGAGGTATTCTTATTCCCTCGTCCGCGGAGTTGATTGCCCTTACTCTGCCACTTACCTTGACGCCGCTTATTTAATTGAGTCCGTGACTCCAGAGGTGCAGAAGAGCTCCATCTGCGTTTTTGAGCAGAATGTGGAGGCCCCCTTCCGGCGACACTACTCCAACCTCCAGTCTCTCTATTACGGGGGGTTGCTTGCCTCTGCGCTGGTCTTTCGTTCTGTATCTACTATGGGGAACTATGACTACGTCTGGGACTTCATTTTCCATCCAAACGGTGCTATTGAAAGCAAAGTCAGAGCCAGTGGGTATATAACTTCATCTTTCCTCTATGGTGATGGGCTGGACTATGGCAACAGAGTGGCAGAGCACACACTTGGAACAATCCACACTCATTTCATCAACTACAAAGTGGACTTGGATGTGGGAGGTAAGGTCTACTTTGATCACGGCACTTTTGCTCTGTCTTCTGCCCTTGTTGGCAGCTCTGCTTCTTGCCGCTGGGTGCTTTCTCACTCTTCCCACCCCACAACCCAGGGGTGCCAGGGGGGCCACAATTTCCACCCTGGGTCGGGTTTGTTGCAACAAAGCACTGTTTCCATTCTGCTGCAGTTCAGCTTCCGCTGAAACTTTGGCTATTCATCTTGCTATCTGCTATGGCCAAAACACATGCAGTTGATTAAGTAATTAATTGCACAGTTAATCTCAATGCATTGAGAGAAATGTCAAAACCATGCAGGAAATAACCACTTGTGTAATATCTGCAGGCTGGGGGAAAAATAATGATAGTAAATGCCACTTGTATTTGCTTGCACAGTTTCCATTACTGACCTCGGACAAACATGCACATTGGGTGAATTTCTGTTCCCCTTTCTGATGGAATTTGCTGACATTCCTACTAGATCTCCGTGAACTGAGTGGCAAAGTTTCTGCCAGGAGAGGGCACCATTGGAGCAACCACATCTATATACTGCTTCATTGCCCTTTGTGATAGGAACAACCTGTGTCTGGATTTCCAGAATCCATCTAAAATATTGTTTTTGACTGTGTTTCCATGGGACTCTTGGGTTTGATTAGCACCTTGCAGGGGTTCAAGGGCATTTTACAAGCTCCCACTCATGCTCTCTTGTTCCAGTCACTCACCCACCCTCACTGTAAAGCTTAGATTTTAAGTCTGCAGTTATTCTAGTTAATTTTTTTTTGCTCTTGCTGAGCTTGTAATCCATACATGATGATAAATCCAACACATTAGGCTTGTCTCTCCACTGTTTCTGCAAGCCTATCATAATAATAAACAATGATTTTATTATTTAAACCCTTCCCATCTGGCTGGGCAGCTTCCAGCACATATTTTTTTAAAAAAAGATGTCAAACATTAAAATCTTCCTGAGACAGGGCTGCCTTCAGATGTCTTCTAAAAGTTGTGTGGTTCTTTACCTCCTTGACATCTGATGAGAGGGCATTCTACAGGGCAGGTGCCACTACCGAGAAGGCCCTCTGCCTAGTTCCCTGTAGCTTCATGTCTCGCAGTGAGGTAACCTCCAGAAGGCCCTCAGAGCTGGATCTCAACTATGAGCGTGGAAATGCTCCTTCAGATATACAGGGCGAAGCCTGTTTAGAGCTTTAAAGGTGAGCACCAACACTTTGAATTGTCCTTTGAAATGTACTGGGAGCCAGTGAAGATCCTTTAGGACCGGTGTTATATGGTTCTGGCAGTTGCTCTCAGTTGCCAGTCTACCTGCTGCATTCTGGATTAGTTGTAGCTTCTGGGTCACCTTCAAAGGTAGCCCCACGTAGAGCGCATTGCAGTAGTCCAAGCGGGAGATAACCAGAGCATGCACCACTCTGGCCAGACAGTCTGCGGGCAGGTAGGGTCTCTGCTGAATTGCTCCACCAGTATGGACATATACGAAGGATCTTGAGAATATAATTTTTCACTACCGTTCTATCCTCGCCATCCCTCTTTCTAGGTGTTCAGAATTCCTTGGTAGCCAATGACATGACTTTTGAAAAAGTGAAGGTCCCTTGGAGCCCTGAACATGAGATCAACCGGATGAAACTGGTGAAGAAAGTCTTAGACACGGAAGACAAGGCTGCCTTTCGCTTACATGATGACATGCCAAGATACATCTATTTTGCATCAGAAAGCAAGAACAAATGGGGCCATAATCGTGGCTATCGGATCCAGCCCATCAGCTTTTTTGGGGACCACCTTCCAGAGACGGATCCAATGGAGAGAGCTATCAGTTGGGGAAGGTAGTGATTGCGTCTTATGTGACATCACAGTCCCATCATCCAGTAATTCTCTTCCTCTCTTTTCCCCTTGGTTCCTCCATCTTTTCTCAAACCACAGAAAGTCCAACTTTCTCTGGAATAGCATCACAATCTCCACAAATGTGGCCTTTAGCACTATTCTTTTGTTGTTTTAGGGACGCGGGTGGCGCTGTGGGTTAAACCACAGAGCCTAGGACTTGCCGATCAGAAGTTCGGCAGTTCGAATCCCCGTGACTGGGTGAGCTCCTGTTGCTCGGTCCCTGCTCCTGCCAACCTAGTAGTTCAAAAGCACATCAAAGTGCAAGTAGATAAATAGGTACCACTCCGGCGGGAAGGTAAATGGCATTTCCGTGCGCTGCTCTAGTTCGCAAGAAGCAGCTTAGACATGCTGGCCACATGACCCGGAAGCTGTACACCGGCTCCCTCGGCCAGTAAAGCAAGATGAGCGCCGCAACCCCAGAGTCAGTCACGACTGGATCTAATGGTCAGGGGTCCCTTTACCTTTACTTTTGTTGTTTTAGGGCTTTGACATGGGCAATGACATAACTCGGAAAATAAACCTATCGTAGCTCAGCACACATTTTTTTATTCCCTTTGCAACTTGTGTCATTTTATGACATTTTCTGGTCACTGTCATCAGCCATGTTGCTAAAAGGATGCTGACCAGAAATATATTTTAGATAGACAGGCAGGCAGGCAGCCTTTATAACATCATTAAGCCTTTGTAGAAGTATCTGTAGTGGCACCTCAGTTTTCAAACGTATTCCGTTCTGGAAGACCATTCGAGTTCCGAAACATTAAAAAACCGAAAACTCAATATAGAAGCCTCAAAACGGAAGCCTCAAAACAGAAAACTCAATGTGGAGTTTCATATTTGACTTCCAAGATGCATTCAAAAACCAAAGCATTTACTTCCAGGTTTACAGCATTCGAAAACCAAAATGTTTGTCACCGGAGATGTTCGAAAACTGAGGTACCACTGTATATATTTCATTTAAAAACGTATTTGCTGGGGAAGTGTTTAGCACTAATTAAAATTCTGATTTATTTATTCATTTTTTAAATTAGGATCATAAATTGGCACCCAGCCACACAAAGGCTGTAGTGGTTGCAAGTTTCAAATGGCCCACTCGCAGCACACGAAACCCCTGATAGTGTGGGAAATCAATTGCATTTCTGCTTTGGAAGAGCAGTAAGGGGCCGCCTCACCTGTCGGCAAGCATCCCATGTCCCAATTTCAGGAGAGCATCCACTATCTTGTCAGCTGCGGTCGGCCACGAGCAAAGACAAAGAGCCATAACGTGATGCTGGGCCTCATCTGTAGGAAAATGGGGATACCGTTCAGCTTCAGCAATGCTTCATTTTGTTTTCTGTTGTTGTTGTTGCTGCTGCTGCTGCTGCTGCTTTTTTCGTTGCTACTCTGCTTCTCAGGTATAAGCTGGCTGTCACCAAACGCAAGGAGGAAGAACCATATAGCACCAGCATCTATAACCAGAATGACCCCTGGACTCCTTCAGTTGCCTTTGCTGACTTCATAGACAATGAGACGATTGTCAACGAGGTGAGTTAGCACTCTCTGCCGAAGCTTCTGGTAATCTGTACAACCTCCATGGAATTGGGCAGGATGCGGACTCAAACCAGAAACTAGACGCTCGACAAATCTATTACACGCCTGTTTCTCTTATCATATGACCCTTGGTTGCTATTAGCTTGTCAAGCAGGATATAAAGGGAAATAGGTTTCAGTGCATCTTTCACACATCTTCGAAGTGGAAACATACATTTGAAGCATATCGGGGGGTTTCTGAACCTTTTTTTCCTAGTTCACATAGACGGAGGGATTGGAGGCAGTATTTGCAGGAGAGAATCAACAGCTGGTATGCTTGAACCTACCCTACTGCAAACCACTGAGCCCCTTGGGCTTGCCGATCGGGAGGTCGGCGGTTCGAATCCCATGACAGGGTGAGCTCCCGTTGCTCTGTCCCAGCTCCTGCCAACTTAGCAGGTCGAAAGCATGCCAGTGCAAGTGGATAAATAGGTACCACTGCTGTGGGAAGATAAATGGCATTTCCGTGCACTCTGGTTTCCGTCACGGTGTCCCGTTGCGCCAGAAGCGGCTTAGTCATGCTGGCAACATGACCCGGAAAGCTGTCTGTGGACAAACGCCAGCTCCCTCGGCCTGAAAGTGAGATGAGCGCCGCAACCCCATAGTCGCTTTTGACTGCACTTAACTGTCCAGGGGTCCTTTACCTTTTTACCTTTACCTTACTGCCAGTACCTCCCAATATATTAGCTGGATTTTCTCCCTTTTCTGATTCCAAGACTGGGTAAAATAATTGACTGGTGGAGAACTGGTGTTCTCAGAAGAGTTAACGACTCCCCATGCTGCCTGCTAATGAATACCTCATTGCTTCCTCATTAAAACTCCATGAGCAAATGCAGAATTAGAAATCGCCATAAAGCTTTTTGTCTTGTGTGGAATGCACAAAATTGTGAGTCGGAGCAATGTTTTCCATGTGTCGCGCACATCCTCCTAAGCACAGTTGCCATCTCTTAGGAAAGAAATGATTAATGTGTGGTTAATAATAATGTTTTTGGTGTGTCGTCTTGATGTT
This sequence comes from Podarcis vaucheri, assembly GCF_965113315.1. Classification (NCBI taxonomy): domain Eukaryota; kingdom Metazoa; phylum Chordata; class Lepidosauria; order Squamata; family Lacertidae; genus Podarcis; species Podarcis vaucheri. Next base: position 47,789,461 of record NC_138751.1, on the reverse strand, counting down.
AATGTTCATTGAACTCTCACATAAATGGAAGAACAGGCAGCTTGACCGTTCTCTGTGGGATTTGAGGCGTGAGCCCAGCCAAATCAACCCAACAGCTGAATGTTCTAGAATTCTTGGCCTGGAATTCTCAGATGCTTTTCTGTCAAAGGAAATGACTGTAAACAGCAAGCGCTTTCCCTCCTGTGGTTGTTCTTGCATTTTGAAAGCTGCCTGGAAAGGCGGGAGAATGGACTTTCTGGCTGTGTGGCCCAAATCCATTTAACTTGCCAAATTTCTTGGCACTGGTAAGTGCATACCCTCCAACATTTATCTGATGAAAATAAAGACATCCTAGAAAATAGAGACAAGAGACACGGGTGGTGCTGTGGGTTAAACCACAGAGCCTAGGACTTGCCGATCAGAAGGTTGGCGGTTTGAATCCCCGTGACGGGGTGAGCTCCCGTTGCTCAGTCCCTGCTCCTGCCAACCTAGCAGTTCAAAAGCACGTCAAAGTGCCGGCGGGAAGGTAAACGGCATTTTTGTGCGCTGCTCTGGTTCACCAGAAGCGGCTTATTCATGCTGGCCACATGACCCGGAAGCTGTACGCTGGCTTCCTCGGCCAATAAAGCGAGATGAGCGCCGCAACCCACGACTGGACCTAAAGGTCAGGGGTCTCTTTACCTTTTTATTCAACAACAGCAACAACAAATTTATTATTTCTACCCCGCCCACTTAACTGTGTTGCCCCAGCCACTCTGAGCGGCTTCCAACATTCATAAAAACACAATACAAGGTTAACCATTTAAAAAACTTCCCTATATGTACAGGGCTGCCTCCAGATGTTTTCTAAAGGTTGCTTAGTTACTTATCTCCTGTGCTCGGGGGTCACATAACTCCAACATTTTTCCTATGAAAACAGGGGCGTCCTAAGGAAAATCAGGACATTCTGTGATCAAATCAGAAACCAAGATGGCTTCTGTAAATCTGGGACTGTCCCTGGCAAATAGAGATCCTTGGAGGCTCTGTCATGTGTCCGTGGCCCTTCAATCCAGCGGTGATGTGGGGCAGAGTCAGAGGCTACAGGGGCTCCCAGTACGTTTCCGAGCACAATTCAAAGTGTTGGTGCTGACCTTTAAAGCCCTAAACAGCCTTGGTCCAGTATACCTGAAGGAGCGTCTCCACCCCCATCATTCTGCCCGGACACTGAGGTCCAGCGCTGAGGGCCTTCTGGCGGTTCCCTCACTGCAAGAAGCCAAGTTACAGGGAACCAGGCAGAGGGCCTTCTCGGTAGTGGCGCCCTCCCTGTGGAACGCCCTCCCACCAGATGCCAAAGAGAACAACAACTACCAGGCTTTTAGAAGACATCTGAAGGCAGTCCTGTTTCGGGAAGCTTTTAATGTTTGATGCATTATAGTATTTTAATATTCTTTTGGAAGCCGCCCAAAGTGGCTGGGGAAGCCCAGCCAGATGGGCGGGGTATAAATAATAAATTATTATTATTATTATTATTATTATTATAGGGAGACCATTGCATCTGAGGGTGATGGACAGGAATCTCCATAGGGGAAGCTCCTAGACAGAGAAGCCTGTTAGGAGCCACCAGTACCTATAGATTCTGTGTTTTCTAAATTGTGATTTTTTGTTGTGAACCACCCTGAGATCTATGTGTACAGGGCGGTATACCAGTTTTGTGGGTTGTAACATCACAGAAAGCAGTCAAATACAACATTTCCTGTTTGCCCAGAGTATCAATCAATTTATTTATTTATATATTGCATTAGCCGTGTGGCCATAGCATGATATACATTAAAATAGCAACATAAAATGGGGGTGGGGAGGTAAAGGTAGGTATTGTCCTGGGCGATTAGTTAGAGAGGAAAAAAAAACTGCTGAGGCTGGAGGAGGATCGTTAAAGGGTCCTTCAGCTCCTCAGATTTGTCCTAACTTGATTGTCCTTGTACAATAAGGCTACTTGGAGTTTCGTTCGATTGTGCGGCATGTCGACTGCAGCTGTGGTGTTAAGGAAGAAGTTAGTGCCGCTTTCCTCTTCATCACACTAAGCAGGAAGTTAGCTGTCATCTCGGTAATCCAACAATCAGAATCCTGCAAAAAGAGGGACACTATCCAAGGCTGGATTGGGAGATGGAACTTATTCACGAGGGGAGTTAAAAATTTAATTGCCCAGAGTAGACACACAGGGGGATGTTGCTCCAGCCAGGAGGACTTCCTGTGACACCTGGTCTGGAGAGTCCTCCCCCTGCATATGACCAGGTCAAATGGGCGTGACCCTGGCAGACCCCATAAAAGGGCTGGTTATGCAGCCATCTTTCTATGGACCCTTCTCTTGATGCTGCTCTCTTGATGTTCTTTTGATGTCTGCTGGCTCTCAGCCAGCAGCACATGGGCTCAGTCCCAATATGGGATGAATCCCCACTCTCTTCTGTAACTACAAGCTAAAGCCTGCCTTCAGGATCATACTGTGAACTGAATGTAAGTACAGTGGTACCTCGGGTTAAGTACTTAATTCATTCCGGAGGTCCGTTCTTAACCTGAAACTGTTCTTAACCTGAAGCACCGCTTTAGCTAATGGGGCCTCCCGCTGCTGCCGTGCCGCCGGAGCACGATTTCTGTTCTCATCCTGAAGCAAAGTTCTTAACCCGAGGTACTATTTCTGGGTTAGCGGAGTCTGTAACCTGAAGCGTATGTAACCTGAAGCGTATGTAACCCGAGGTTCCACTGTAAACTTCTTATTATTGGATTGGCCCAAATATAAGCCACACTCTCCCCCCCCCCCCAAATTCCGACCATGAAAAGTAAAGTGTGGCTTAAATTCACAACCGTACCAAAATTGGCATTTACAATATCGCTTCTTCTACAATTGCCATTTACGGGTGTGAGTGCCTGCAGAATTTTAAGGGAGCGGCTTATATTCGGGTATTGTCTTTTTTCCCTTGAATTTTAAAGGTGCGGCTTATTTTCAGGAGCAGCTTATATACAGGCCAATACGGTACTTTTAAAAGAAGACTGTTGTGCCTTGATTCTTTTTAAGAGGGAACAAAGGGTAGTTACCAGGAACAAATCCAATCTGGACAAGCCAGACTGGATTGCTTAACTCAACCATACAACCATATGTCAGGAGTGCTCTGATGGTGTTTCCTGCTTGGCAGGGGGTTGGACTCGATGGCCCTTGTGGTCTCTTCCAACTCTATGATTCTATGATTCTATGATTCAAGAGATTCTACCAACTAGCTTCCTGCAATATACAGGTAATGTGCTCTGCTACCAGCTCACTAGCATGAACGAGGAAGTATAATATTTACCGTATTTTTCGCACATAAGACGCACCTAGTTTTTAGAGGAGGAAAACAAGGAAAAAATATTCTGAATGAAACAGTGGATGCATGATTTTTGTGGTTCATGCTGTGGCCACAGACATGTGATCTGATGGTGAATTTGGGGTGACCCAATGCAAAAATCCTGAGGATCCATGTGGATCCGCGCTTTGTAACCACATTTTTGCACCACTGTGGCCCCACACAGCAGTGGGTGCCTGGTTTTTTTTGGTGCAGGCTGTAGCCATGGACATGCTATGTGATCTGATGGTGAATTTGGGGTGACCCAATGTAAAAATCCTGAGGATCCATGGGCTTTTACCTCCCCCCTCCTAGGGAGCCTCCGCTAGCCTCCCTTATCTCTCTTCAGATCCTACTGATCAGCTGTTTCCTTTCAACACTCCCTTCCCTCTTGTTTGCCTTAGTGTCTTTTCCTTAGCTGGAGCAGTTTTTTTTGCTCCTCCTTTTCTTCTAATTTCTCTCCTTATTGCTTTAGTCTTCCTGTTTCCCCTCTTTGCAAGTTTGCTGTCTTCACCTCCCTGCTCCCAGACAGCCTCCTTTATCTCTAGCGTCCCTTATCTCTCTCCCCGATCTGCAAACGATCAGCGGCTTTGTTATAACACCCCCTTCCCTCTTTCAAAAAAAAAAAAGTATGATCTTCTTTTTGCCCCAGGGCAATTTGGCTCCAGGGACCTCGCATTCGTTCCATAAGACGCACAGACATTTCCTGTTACTTTTTAGGAAGAAAAAAGTGTGTCTTATGGAGTGAAAAACATGGTAATCAATATATCCTCTCCTACCATCCACAACAGGGGGCACGGGTGGCGCTGTGGGTTAAACCACAGAGCCTAGGGCTTGCCGATCAGAAGGTCGGCGGTTTGAATCCCCACGACGGGGTGAGCTCCCGTTGCTCGGTCCCTGCTCCTGCCAATCTAGCAGTTCAAAAGCATGTCAAAGTGCAAGTAGATAAATAGGTACCACTATGGGAAGGTAAACGGCGTTTCCGTGCACTGTTCTGGTTTGCCAGAAGCGGCTTAGTCATGCTGGCCACATGACCCGGACGCTGTATGCCAGCTCCCTCGGCCAATAAAGCAAGATGAGCGCCGCAACCCCAGAGTCGGCCACGACTGGACCTAATGGTCAGGGGTCCCTTTACCTTTTACCTTACCATCCACAACAAATTTTAACAACAACAACAGAGGCAGAATCTGGACCCTCATGGGCACCGTCTCCTGAAGCCTCTGACTGCCCATTGGGGCAGGGAGCACACCAGGAGGGAGGCTATGGGATAAAGGGCAACTGTGTGTCTTCAGGTCAGAGACCTTTAAGGCTCTGGGAATTTGTATGCAAGAGATCAAGGAAGTGAGCCAAGAGGAAGCTCTCTGGCTCGCGCCTCAGTTTAAATGGGGCCCGGCCACGCCCCCCAGCCAGCTGATTGGCTGGCAGACAAATGACACAGCTGGGAACCTCCGGGGGACGCGGGACTTCGTCCCCCGCCCCCGGAGGGGAGTGGGTGGCCACGTGGTCCACCGCAACTCCTCCCCACTGGGAAGTGGATTTCTCACGGCGGGTTCTGTGTTTTGAGATCTTCCCAATAGGCATCTTGTGACATTTCCTTCCAGATTTTGTCCATCTTTCAGCAATCTTGTCCCATCTTTGGCTTCCTGAGTTGAAAGTATTTGATTCCGCAAGCTTAACTTGGTCAGTTTGGCTTGTGCCTTGAGCCTTCAGTTAAATTATGGCGTGAGGGAGACCCAACGCCTGCTTCTACAACGGGACTTTCATACCACACATGCCCCGAACCACCCCTGAATCTCTTCCAGACAGTTGGGAGAACAGATTTTGGGGCAAGCAGAGGGGAGATAATGTTCTGTTGCCCATGGAAAAATCATTGTGCCAGTGAAATGTTCTTCTTAGGCTCTGCATCGAATTCCTCCCTTTTGTGTTTATTTACAAACCTACACGTTGAGCAGATTATTGTGGGAGTAGAAGCAGGCAAGCAGCCACCACAAAATCCCAGTTCATCCCTCACGAAATAGAAGCCATTTGTCAAAAGCTGCTTTCACAAATTGGCTCCAGACATAGAGTCTACCCCACTCCCAGGTTACGGGTGCATATCAGACAGTTGGAGCAAAGAATTTTCCGGCTTTTGCTAATTGCTCATTGATCCACATCAGCTATTTTGCATCCACCACCAGTCTGCCCCCAAACCTCAGAGAGCTGTCTTTGAACCCATGAACGCATGTTGAAAAATGGCTTCCTTTGAGTTTCAGCATAGACTGTAAACACTCTTACAGCATTTTAACAGCCAGAGCTCTCCCCACCAAAGAATCCTAGGAACTGTAGTTTGCTAAGGATTCTGGGAATTGTAGTTCTGTGAGGGGTAAGCTACAGTTCCCAGCATTCTTTGGGGGGAAGCCATTGCAGTGGGAGTGGCATAAATATGCCCTCAGCTGTATCAACATTTTGGAGGTCCCAGGTCGCAAGGTGGTTAGATTGGTCTCAACTAGGGCCAGGGCCTTTTCAGTACTGGCCCCAACTTGGTGGAATGCTCTGTCACAAGAGACCAGGGCCCTGCGGGACTTAACATCTTTCCGCAGGGCCTGCAAGACAGAGCTGTTCCGCCTGGCCTTTGGTTTGGACTTAGTCTGACCCTTACGTTGCCCTCCCCTTACGGTTTTGATCTATGGGCTACTTTTAAAATGAGGCTGCATTTTAAATGGCATTTTAACCTGTATTTTAAATGGGTTTTTTCACTATTATGTTTTTACGGTAATTTTACTGGCGTTAGCTGCCCTGAGCCTGGCTCTGTCTGGGGAAGGTGGGGTAGAAATAAAATTTATTATTATTTATTACAGTGGAACCTCGGGATAAGTACTTAATTCGTTACGGAGGTCCATTCTTAACCCGAAACTGTTCTTAACCTGAAGCACCACTTTAGCTAATGGGGCCTCCTGCTGCTGCCGCGCCTCCAGAGCCCGATTTCTGTTCTCATCCTGAAGCAAAGTTCTTAACCCGAGGTACTATTTCTAGGTTAGCGGAGTCTGTAACCTGAAGCGTATGTAACCTGAAGGGTATGTAACTCGAGGTAAAGGTAAAGGGACCCCTGACCATTAGGTCAAGTCGTGGCTGACTCTGGGGTTGCGGCACTCATCTCGCTTTACTGGCTGAGGGAGCTGGCGTACAGCTTCCGGGCCAGCATGACTAAGCCGCTTCTGGTGAACCAGAGCAGCGCACGGAAACGCTGTTTACCTTCCCACCATAGTGGTACCTATTTATCTACTTGCACTTTGATGTGCTTTCGAACTGCTAGATTGGCAGGAGCAGGGAACAAGCAATGGGAGCTCACCCCGTCGTGGGGATTCAAACCACCGACATTCTGATCGGCAAGCCCTAGGCTCTGTGGTTTAACCCACAGCGCTGCCCGAGGTACCACTGTATTATTATTATTATCCAGTATGTGTGACTGCCCAGCATCACTGCTGCACCCTTTCCTCTTACCAGATGTCATGAGCCAATGTTTTTTCCCTCCCCAGGACCTGGTTGCCTGGATTACCACGGGCTTCTTGCACATCCCACATGCAGAGGACGTCCCCAACACGGTGACGCTTGGAAATGCAGTTGGCTTCCTCCTGAGGCCCTACAACTATTTTGATGACGATCCCTCCATCTACTCCCCGGATGGTGTTTTCTTCACCAGCGAACAGGACCCGACTTCCTGTGACGTCAACCACCTTGCATGCCTGCCGAAAACAGCGGCATGCTTACCCAACCTCCCGCCTTTCACTTACGAGGGCTTCCAAAACCTGACAAGGCTCTGAGAAGCTCTTGACTTTGGGTGGGAGGTTGGCAGAGGGATCCATGTGGACAGCTCAGCGTGAAATTAGTATGTAACCAGGGCAGTTCCGCCTAAGCAATTATCTCCCTGTCTATTATCTTTCAACCCAAATCTTAAACCTTGCTTGCGTGTATTGGACAAGTTTCGACAAATTATATTTGCACTCCCAGACACATTGCTCAACTGAAATTTACCCTTTTCACCGGTCACCTAAACGCTCGTGTATCTTTTTCCTTCCAGAGATCTCAATAAGCGTAATTACCTCCTGGAACTGGCTGACTTTTAACAGCCATTCTCCCTCCAAAAGGAACTCCGTAGGCTGCAATTCCGGAAATTGGAGCGGCGATTTTTAACAAAGAAGTCTTAGCACTTTCACCAAACTTTCACTTTCAGTTACACTGATGTAAATCAGGGGTGGGTTTGCTGTGAAGATCTGCTTATTTGCTTTCTTACTAGCAATCTGGGATTCCCGTGAATCGAAAGGTAGTCAAAGACCCAGTATTCTGGGAGAAATTGGCCTGTATCCTTTAACCATGATATGAGCCTGACTTCATGTCATGACTTTACAGATTGCTTTACAGTATTCCTGCACAGTTGCTATTCTCTCCCATCCAGCCCAGAGGATTTAGGTGATACACCCATCTTTAAGATAAAATAAAAGAATTAAGAGCTCAAGTCTTCTGTAATTTCAGTAATATTTTCCTTTGTTAAAAAAAAAATGAAATTGAGAGAGGGTGTGTGTGGAAGGGTTTTGTTTTTTTAAAATATTGTTTCAGTGAGTTGGGTAATCAGCACTATCGACAGCCAGCTTTTGCTATAACTTGCAAAAACTCCTCTCTTTTTAGCTCAACCCAAGTGGTGGGTGGGGGGGAGGGAGAAGGCATAACGTCAAAATAATGTTGCCATGCACAGGAAACTTTAATGCAAGGTGTAAAATATCCAGTGTGTTTCAGCCAGAGTCATGCTGCTGCTGCTGCGATGCTCCAAAAAAATGCCTCATTTCCCCCGAAGGTGTAACCTGAAACACAACAAGCATTTTAAACCTTGCGTTAAAGTTTCCTATTCACCGTTTTGAGGTTCTACCTCCTTTTTTGATCACTTGCAGTCAGTGCTATTTTTTCTAGAAAAAGAGGTAGCAGAACTCACCATGAATTGCTCCCCCTCTTTCTCTTAGAACAGCAATGGCACCCACCATAGAGTCCCAGCTGAAAAAAAGCCCTGCTTGCAGTTGCAAATTCCTTAAGTGGAACCATAGCTGTGCCCTCATGGTAAAATGGCTTCCTGAGGGTGAGGGGTGTTTCTGTGTTCATGTTTTTGCTTGATTTGATGAAGCCCAGCCACTGGTATGTTTTGACACCTCAGCAGGGTAAGATGAAGGTTCTTGGCAAGACACTGTGAACTAGGAAAAAACTAAACTGTACATCTCTCTGAGCAAATAAACAAATAAACAAACTACGAGCCGCACTCTTAAGCTTCCTTTGTCCATAGTACTGTGTTGGGGGCGGGGGGTGAACATGGCTCCAAGTCTTGGGGAGCTCAAGGTTGCTATTTATTTAATCGTTTGTTCATTCGTTCAGAAGATGCATACCGTTTAACATTTTTGACAATAAATTGAAATCCCCAAGTGGTTTGCAGAAGTTATAAAAGCAAAACACAGATAGGTCAGAATACAATAAATACATTTCAAGTCCAGAATTTAAAACAAGCCCACAACTGAATTTCAGTAGCTAAAGTTTAGCTGGTCCTCAAGAGGGTCTGTAGGGGTGGACAGGCCCAAGAAAGTCTTGTTCCTTCAGGTTTGGCTTTTCCAAATTTCAGAATCGTGTGCCTTATTTTTGGTGCTGTTTGCTTTCTGCAAGTCACCAGAGATGTATCATGTTTTAGGCAGGCAAGTTTCCAAGGCTGTGTGAATTCGACCTAAGGTGGCAGCTGGAAAAGTAGACTGGGTGTGTTACAGATTCCAGGTTTGCAATGTCCCAAATCACCAGCACACATTTGGAACAGATCCTAAGAAGCTGTTTCATTTCCCACTGAGTAACAGGAAAGTGCTTTCAGGTACATTATATTACCCTGTTTCCTTCATTGCAGCCCCATTTTGAAGTGTGTTGCTCTTGCTCAGAAACCCAGTGGGGTTTTTTTTTAAATCAAGGAACTGAGAGTTACATAGACAACCCACCACGATGGCGCAGCTAGCTCAACAGTAAACTGAACACATATTCTTACGGGGTGAGGGCCAAGCTAAATCTGTGCTTCTGGGTCTGGACCAGGGCAGTGGGGGGCGGGCAATGTGAACATGGTGGAAATGAGCTTTTGAGCAGTCTGAGAAAAGGTCAGAAAAGGGTTTCTGCCGTGAGCAGGCATCATTACTTTCTCGGCTTGGGAGGGATCGGGTTACAGCATTTGGACAGAAACCTCCAACCTCCTCCTCTCCGAGGGTCTCTGCTAAATCTGGGTGTTCTGCCTCTCTGGGGTCTTGCCTAGCGCTTGGCGTTCTCTCCAAAGACCTCTTAGTCCATCATCCTGGGCCAAGGGCAGCTTGGGTTTATGGTGGATACATAGCTGGGCAGAGAGAGCGCAAGCCTGCCTTTTATAGTCGCTGATGAGCCTCCATGCATTCCTAACTCCGAGCCCTCCTCTAATTCTGAACAGAGCAGCAGCTTTCCTCCCTCCCTCCCTCCTTCCCTCCCAAACCGTTTCCTGCAAGGAAATAGCAGCTGGGGTTGCTGAGTGTGTCTCGACCACTGCTGCCTTTCGCAGACACCGGCATGAACATGAAAGCCGTGGTTGTTCTCCTGGTATTGGCTCTGGCTACCATTTTTGCTTTAGTTTGTGTCTTGATGACCAGAAAGGAAAAAGTCGTTAGGTGTGGCGTCTCAGGGCTCCAGAATTCTCCCGAAGGCACCAACCGAGATCCGAGCGAGATCTTTGCTGACCTGTCAGCCGCTGAGATGGTCCAAGTGGTGAAATACCTCAAGGAGAACCTTGGCGTCCGCCTGGAAGATGCATCTGTGGCAAAGCCCTCCGATAACTGCATTTACTACTTGGATACGCACTTCCCCTCTAAAGAAGGGTCTCTGGGCTTCCTGGACCATGGAAGGGCTCGGCCCCACCGGGAGGCCTTGGCTGTGGTGTACTTTGGGAACCAGCCAGACCCAAATGTCACCGAATTCGTGGTAGGCCCTCTTCCGAACCCAACGGGCCACCGTGACATCACGCTGAAGAAATTTGGCAGGAAGGTGCCGTATCACAGCAGGCCGGTGACGGTGAAGGAGTACAAAGATATTGACACCTTCATTTTCCAGGAGCTCGAGGTGGCCAACAACTTCCTCAGAGAATGTTGTGAGTATAATAGGAATAACCTGGCTACTCTGACCACAGCTCCCCGAGGGTTTGAATCTGGCGACCGAGCCACCTGGTTTGTCCTGTTCCACAATGTCCATGGCAGCGGGTACTACATCCACCCCATTGGCTTGGAGGTGTTGGTGGACCACCGGAGCCTGAACATCTCCGAGTGGAAGGTGAAGAAAGTGTTCTACAATGGCCAGTATTATGAGAATATGGCTCACCTGGAGAAGGAGTTTAGAGATGGGCGTGTGAAGGAGGTCAGAGTGAAGGCCGCCCACCTGAAGAACGATTTTACTTCCAGGAAGCCTTCAGAATCTTCTCCTCATCCAGCCCCTTTGCAATTTGAGCCCCTCGGGATGCGCTACACCGTAGCCGGCAGCCATGTTGTCTACCGGTCTTGGAGCTTTGCCTTTGGGATGAACGTGAACACAGGGCCACGCCTCTTCAACATCAGATTTGGCGAGGAAAGGATTGTCTACGAGTTGAGTCTGCAAGAAGCACTTGCTACTTATGGCTCCAACTGCCCCGGGGGAATGGTGACTAGGTACATGGACGGGACCCTTGGCATTGGGAAATTTTCTTACGAATTGGTTCGGGGAGTGGACTGCCCCTATACGGCCACCTACGTGGACCGCCACTACTTGATAGACTCTGACACCCCGAGACTGAACAAGAACTCTTTCTGCATCTTTGAGCATGACATGGGCGTGCCTCTCCGGCGACATTTTTCTGACATGGGCTCTTTCTATTACGGGGGGTTGAACAACTACGCTTTGGTCTTGAGGGCCATCTCCACTCTCATCAACTACGACTATGTCTGGGATTTTGTGTTCTACCAAAATGGTGCAATAGAAGTCAAGGTCCATGCCACGGGATACATCAGCACATCGTTCCTCACGGAAGGTGGCACTGCCTTTGGAAACAGGGTCGGGGAGCACACACTGGGGACCATGCACAACCATCTCATGAACTACAAAGTCGACTTGGATGTTGGAGGTAAGTGCCCCATACTTCCCAAAACGTTATGTTCTCCCACCCTAACTATGGAAACCGTAGCTGAATACTGAGAGGGGTTGCAGTTGGGGGTCCCCTGCCACCAGGCGTCCCACAACAATTCTAGCTTCCCCCCCAGGAATCTCACATTCTGCATTTCAAGTAATGTAAGGATTTGTGTGACTGTTTAAAAATTCATTTTCCTATTCAGTCTATTTATAGGCTTTGACGTACCAGAGCTAGACTAGTGGGTTATAAAAGGGACACTTTGTGAACCTTCCCTTATTTAGCACTCAGAAAACTAAACATTTTATTTTTTTGCTAGAACTTGGAGAATGGCATGTTGTTTTTTCTAACAATTTCCTAACAATTAGGCATGTTTGCTTCTTCTTCTTTTTTTTGCCACAACAGACGGGTAAGAGTCTTGTGAGAAATTTGTGATGTATTTGTAGTTTGTTTATTCTGGCTTAAATTATGAGTCAGGGATGCTCCTTTAGGACCCTTGGTGATGTCACTGGAAGTATGATGAGGTCTGATTGGGGCAGGGATTGGAAGAAGGTGAGTGGGTGGGATCAGGGGGGTAGGAAGGGGGGCAGTGGGGTGGAACGCCCTGGGTGCCCTCACTGAGGTGGTGACATTTGGCTCGTCACCTGCCTGCAACTCCTAAGCCTACCCCGAGCCGTCGGGGTAAGGGGGAGCTGCGCCGCTTTGCCAGTGACATTCCCCCCTTCCCCTTTTGTTTTGACAGCTTGGGGTAGGCTTGGGAGTCGCGGGTGGGCAGCACGCCAAATCTCCGCCATGGGCGGCTTGCTCTGCCCCTGGCTGCAGGGTGCGTGCGCCGCTCTGGGCACCCGAGCAGCTATCCTGTGCCTGGGAGGGCATCCTCCACACCACACCCTCCTCGGGAGCGCACCCGCCCTGGGCAGCATGGGCATATGCTCCACCGCTGGGTGGGACCAAGGGGAAGAGTGGCAAAGGTTAAAATCTAAGCCAGAGAAGAACTTTTAGGGCTGCAATGCCCACCTTGTACAGTAAGCAATGCAAATCTCCAAGCTTTGTGATGCTAAGCCAAGGATTGTGGAGCTTGGATCTATCACAAGGTGAGGAGGCAGAGACAAGAAAGGCTCAGCACCTTGGGAAGGTCAGCCACAACTTCTGGCATAATGCTTCTCCCAAACTTGAATGTGCTGTTTAGGGTCCTCTTATTGGATACTTGGGAGCTGTGATGTCTGACATAAGCAGATAATTCTGTTATTAACAGAAGTGTGCAATCTGGGACGCGGATGGCGCTGTGAGCTAAACCACAGAGCCTAGGACTTGCTGATCAGAAGGCCAGCTATTTGAATCCCTGTGACAGGGTGAGCTCCCATTGCTCGGTCCCTGCTCCTGCCAACCTAGCAGTTTGAAAGCACGTCAGAGTGCAAGTAGATAAATAGGTACTGCTCCAGCGGGAAGGTAAATGGCATTTCCATGCGCTGCTCTGGTTCGCCAGAAGTGGCTTAGTCATGCTGGCCACATTACCTGGAAGCTGTATGCCAGCTCCCTTGGCCAATAAAGTGAGATGAGCACCGCAACCCCAGAGTCGGCCACGACTGGACCTAATGGTCAGGGGTCCCTTTACCTTTTACAATCTGAAACAACAAATAGTCAATAAAATGCAATCCATCACCTCGAGGCAGATTAAGAGAATTGATGGCATGTGTTTCGGGAACACTGGTAGCATTCAGCTGACACACTGTTCCTTGTCTGGTTTTGTTCCCATTTTCACCACTGCTCCCACTGATTGCCTCAATGTGCCATAAGCAGAGATCAGGAGCCAGAAAACTGTAGTCCAGAACGGTGCAGGTAGGACAGAAGCTAAACACGGCTTGAGCAAGGGAAATAACGGAACATCTGATAGTACTAGCAAAGAGCAGAAGCAAACCAGAAACTTGGGCCAAGGGGAAGTAGCAGCTTGTAAATTATATGAGCAGGAGATGCTCCCGTTTCATAAAACAGTGTTTAGGGCTTTACAGATGCATTGCAGAGAAAGAGATGTCGGTGAAGAAGAGTTCTTTAAATGGTTATGTTGGAACGGGGAAACTTTTCACATTCCCTCAGGGGCAAACTTCCAGAAGCTGTCACGTTAGGGGTGGGCGGTGCAATAAGCAAAAGTGGGTGGGACCATGAATGCGCACAGTAAGACTGAAGTCCAGCCACAAAGGAGTCAGAGGTTTCCACATCCCACTCACCCCCATCTCCTCCTCTCTTCTCCATCAGGATAAGCAAGAGGCACATTCCTGCCACAGAAAAGGGCTTGGGGGATAGTGTGAGAGCAGAGCCAGTGAGAGGAGTTGCCTAGAGAAAGGGGGTGTGGCCTTGATGGTGGGTGTGGCCTGGGAAGAATATCGAGGGTCCAGTAGAGAAGCCCTGCCCCTCTGGGTTGTATGATCGGGATTAACTTCCACAGCAGCAGGAAACTATTGACAAGGTTGGGAATGGCTTACCACTTGCTTGTAATCTCACCCCATTCCTCTTTGCACGTGGAAATGGGGAGATGCCGTTGTCTGGAGTCTTCGTTTGCTCAAACTCTGGTCCAATAAGTAATGTGGGGACAGCAGAAGATCACGGGCTTTGTGTACACAGAGCTCCGTTTTGGGCTCCTCAGGCTGGGAAAGACTTTTGTTGGAGTTCCCCAGAGAGCTGCCTGCCAGACAACAATCCTAAACAAGACAGTGTGGGGTGTAATCCACTGGGAGCAGTCAAATACAACATTCCTTGTTTTGCTAGAGTGGACATGCAAGGGAATGTTTGGTCCAGCCAGTCGAAACTTCCTGTTCCTCCTGGCCTGGAGCATCCTTCCTTGCATGTGACTAAAAGGTGGGCGTGGCCTTACCTGACCTAACAAAAGGTCCAGTCACGTAGCTACCTCTCTCTTTTTGACCTTCCTGCATCACCTGGACTGGACTGCTGCCTGCCATAGCAGTCCCCATGTCATCTCCCACAGGGGGTAAACCTGTCTGTACATGCTTGTAACTTTAAGCCTAAAGCCTGCCTTCAGGGATCACACTGTGCTCTGCCTGATCGTAAGTAAAACTACGTTTTGTTCCTTATGAATAAGCCTGTGGTGTCTTTATTCTTTTAGGAGGGATTCAAAGGGGACCTTACCGGGAACACACAATTCAATTTGAGCTAGACTGAATTGTATAAGTGTAAAAGGCTCAGACAAGTCAGGAACTTGTTTTCCTGCTGCGTAAGAAGGGGAATGCGCTCTGCTAAGAGAAGAAACTTGCTGGCACAAGTTAGGAAGGATATTATTAAATGATACATCCTCTCCTGCCATCCTCAACATTCCCACAGATGGACCAGGCAGAGTCCTCTGTTACTCCACCTTTAGATAAATGGCAAGGAGCTAGTCTTGTAATGTCATCTGTAAAAAAAAAGGCAGTGATGCCATTGCAATATAGTTGCTGTAGTGTGTTTCTGTATATAAAAGGTGGAGTGATACACTTTCTCCTAGAAGAGAGGGAAAGCTATGGTGAACCACTGAAAAATGCTCAGATCTAGAAAATCTGGTCTCTTGTTTTCAAGCCTCCTGTTGGCTCATTGTACAATTTAGGCTAACTCAGGGCTTATCCACACTCACCCTTTGACCTGCTCTTTCCTGTTCTGATTAAGCTTTAAAGAGTGGGTTTTCATGGGGAAAGCTCTGGAGCAAAAAAAAAGGGGGGGCATTCACATATGATACTGTAAAGCTCTGGCCGTGCCTGGAAAGTGCGAAGGAAAGTGTGGATAAGTCCCCCATCTCCTCTTTTTCTGTCTCTCTGTCTCTCCCAAACCCTTAGTTCTCCATCTGTGCACAAGGAATAAGACCTACTCTGCTGATAAAACATGCACTGATTCATCATTTCTTGCGGTGGCTGTAAGGAAACCAAATTAGGAAGTCCACAAAGAAATGCAAGAAAACGATAAGAACAGTTCCCACAATGGAAGTTAGGGAGGAGAGAGTTTCATAGCTGTTGATCAGCCCAGGGAAGCTCCCTTCCCGTTAGAATTTGCCAAGAAGAAGAAGAGTTTGGATTTGATATCCTGCTTTATTACTACCCAAAGGAGTCGCAGAGCGGCTAACATTCTCCTTTCCCTTCCTCCCCCACAACAAACACTCTGTGAGGTGAGTGGGGCTGAGAGACTTCAGAGAAGTGTGCCTAGCCCAAGGTCACCCAGCAGCTGCATGTGGAGGAGCGGAGACGCGAACCTGGTTCACCAGATTACGAGACCTCCGCTCTTAACCACTACACCACACTGGCTCTCAAGGTGCCAAGCTGTTCTTGGCTGGTCTTAAAAGTTTGCAATGAAACATAAGACAGATTGCCTCTGAGACGACCCTGTTAGTAGACCACCATTATCCCCATCGGACAGGTGAATAACTGATGCTGAGAGAGATGGGGACTTGTGTAATCCTACACGATGGGAGATAATTTGAGCCCACGCCTCCCAAATACAAGGTGGAAGTTTCCTCCACAGGCCCAAGCTGGTGTTCAGAGGTGCCATCTTGCGCCCAAGATGGTAAAGGGCTGGCATGGGTTGCACACAGGTGAGCTTGCATTGTCAGGAGGAAGCCAAGTGCTCAGCCCTGCAAGGCTACCTCTCTCTCACCCTCAGGAGGAGCCAGCCATTGAATTGCACCACATTCGCCCTTCTCCA